>NC_081856.1:34075318-36475318 GCF_963259705.1 Myotis daubentonii | reverse complement strand
CACAGCCAGTAATTGCTAATCAAGTCATCTTATATTTGTTTAATCAATTATTATTTCATCTGAGTAACTTCTACTTCTTCACAAATTTTTTAAAAAATCATTATCAAGAACTTACCACATGAGTAGTTTTTAATGTATTGCCATCAAATCTGCATAAACTGGAACTCTCTTCAAAGAAAATATCACATTCTTCTAACTCTTGAGCATTACAAGGAGGTTTTCCTTTATCGGGATCTGGATTCTTAAACCAGAAAATAAAATAAGTATAGAAACAACAGGAGAATGATTTCTTCATACTTGAAAGTGTTAATATTACAACAAAAATTAAAAACTAAATTTCAGACCCATGACTAATGAAAACTTAATCAACAGACAGAAATTATGGAATCAGCAACAGGTATATTGAAACAGCTATTATAAACAAAGCCTATATATTCAAAGATGTAAAGTAAATATATCCAGAGAGTTATGGAAAATATAAAATGGAACTAAATTTATTTAAGATAGAATTGACAGCTGATTAGACATTTCAGAAGACCAGTGAGCTTGAAACATAATAATTGAGTCTATCTAAATTGAAAGAGAAGAGAAAATAGGAGGAGAACCAAGATGGCGGGCATAGGTTAACGCCGGAGTTTGCTGCTTTGAACAACTACTTCAAAAGTGAAACCAAAAAACGGAAGGGACTTCACCCAGAACCACAGGAACGCTGGCTGAGTGGAAGTCCTACAACTAGGAGGAAAGAGAAACGCACACGGACACTCGGAGGAGGCGCAGTGCTGAAGTCAAGTTCTGAGGTTCGGAGTGCGCGGAGCGGGCTGGCGGCGGAGGGCGCGGTTGGCGTTTTCAATCGGGAGGGAGTCGCAGACTCTGAGCTCCAGATCCGGGCGAGTCTTTAGGGACCCAGACTCAAACGGGAGAAGCGGGACTGTCTGGCTTCGGTCAGAGCGAGGGCAGCTTTCTCTCCGAGCTTTGCAGCGGGTGCTGGGACTCAGAGGGGCAGAGCCCCTGGGGACAGGACTGAGAGCCGCCATAACTGGTCTCTCCGGCCCACCCTGTTGATCCTGTGCGATCCGCCCCACCCAAGCCCTGCACAGAGGCATTTGCCGGATAGCCTCAGGCAAAGGCTAGATTAGCACCTCCCTAGAGGACAGAAGTTCTCTCACTGCTGACACAGCTGATTCTCATAGCCACTTGGCCTGGAGGTCAAACCCTCCCTGGAATTAGCTACAACAATCAAGATTTAACTATAAGACTGCGAACAAAGACCACTAGGGGGTGCACCAAGGAAGCATAACAAAATGCGGAGACAAAGAAACAGGACAAAATTGTCAATGGAAGATATCGAGTTCAGAACCACACTTTTAAGGTCTCTCAAGAACTGTTTAGAAGCTGCCGATAAACTTAATGAGATCTACACGAAAACTAATAAGACCCTCGATCTTATATTGGGGAACCAACTAGAAATTAAGCATACACAGACTGAAATAACGAATATTATACAGATGCCCGACAGCAGACCAGAGGAGCACAAAAATCAAGTCAATGATTTGAAATGCGAGGAAGCAAAAAACATCCAACCGGAAAAGCAAAATGACAAAAGAATCCAAAAATGCGAGGATAGTGTAAGGAGCCTCTGGGACAGCTTCAAGCGTACCAACATCAGAATTATAGGGGTGCCAGAAGATGAGAGAGAGAAAGATATTGAAAACCTATTTGAAGAAATAATGACAGAAAACTTCCCCCACCTGGTGAAAGAAATGGACTTACAGGTCCAAGAAGCGAGGAGAACCCCAAACAAACGGAATCCAAAGAGGACCACACCAAGACACATCATAATTAAAATGCCAAGAGCAAAAGATAAAGAGAGAATCTTAAAAACAGCAAGAGAAAGAAACTCAGTTACCTACAAGGGAATACCCATACGACTGTCAGCTGATTTCTCAACAGAAACTTTGCAGGCCAGAAGGGAGTGGCAAGAAATATTCAAAGTGATGAATACCAAGAACCTACAACCAAGATTACTTTATCCAGCAAAGCTATCATTCAGAATTGAAGGTCAGATAAAGAGCTTCACAGATAAGGAAAAGCTAAAGGAGTTCATCACCACCAAACCAGGATTATATGAAATGCTGAAAGGCATCCTTTAAGAAGAGGAAGAGGAAGAAAAAGGTAAAGATACAAATTATGAACAACAAATATGCATCTATCAACAAGTGAATCTAAGAATCAAGTGAATAAATAATCTGATGAACAGAATGAACTGATTATAATAGAATCAGGGACATAGAAAGGGAATGGACTGACTATTCTTGGGGGGGAAAGGGGTGTGGGAGATGTGGGAAGAGACTGGACAAAAATCGTGCACCTATGGATGAGGACAGTGGGTGGGTAGTGAGGGCGGAGGATGGGGCGGGAACTGGGAGGAGGGGAGTTATGGGGGGGGGGGGGAAAGAGGAACAAATGTAATAATCTGAACAATAAAGATTTAATTAAAAAAAAAAAAAAGAAGAGAAAATAAAAACACAGAATCCCGTTGACCTGTGGAACAGTATCAAGTGGTCTAATATATGAGTAATTGAAAAGGGGAAGAATGGGAAAAATTTTAAAGAAATAATGGCCCAAATTTTTTTTAGTTTGATGAAGATTACTCCTATAGATTCAATGTCAAAGCTGGGATGTGGAGCCACCTAGTGTGGTTGTCTGTTCCAGCTGAAATATCAATGGAAACAATTCTGGTTGTTGTGGCTGGCTGAGAAGCAATTAGCTGGGGCCACTATTACCCTGACTCAAGAAGATACACATGTCCAGTGGGATAAAGAAAGAACCCCCCACACTCCTTCCTCTCTTCCCCTTTCAATTACCCATATGTTAGAGATAGGAAGGCAAAAATGAAAACTTCAGGACTGCCAAGGCAGCCAGTACTGAACTTGACAAGATTATAGAGAAAAGGGGGTGGGATCGGGGTGAAGGGAGGAGAAGAGCGGAATCTGTAACATTTTCAATAATAAAGATAAATTTAAGATAAACAAAATGGTATATAGCACATACAGTTATGTACAGTACTTAATACTTGATAACGGGAATAAACTATGTTACTAATTTACAAGTTTACTACACTATACTTTTAATTATTTTAGACTATATTCTTTCTACTTATAAAAAGTTTGCTATAAAACAGCATGCCATGTTACACCAGCAGCAGCCTCATACACCTGGTGCTGACTGCATCACGACTGCGTCATTGTCTTGGTTTAATCTCGTGTTGATTTGCACAGTGACATGTTGTAGAGGCTGGTAGCCTAGGAGCAATAGGCTATGCCACCTAGGTTTGTGTAAGTGCACTCTATGATGTTTGTACATTTAAGTCATTAAAAACAATATGAAATCGCTTAACATGGTATTTCTCAGAATGTATTTCTGTCATTAAGTGCATGCATTTTTGTGTGCGTACATGTAGAGAGAGAGATACAAACATACATGCTTCTCTACCCTACACAGCATGCCCTCCCCCCATATATATGTATTCAAATAGTGCAAAGAATGGAAATTGGAATTTTAAGCCATATTCAAACACCAGTCAGCAATACTTAATCTGTATCCTTTACCTTAGAAAAGCAAAATAATGTTTGAAAACCTAGCATATCCTCATCTCTCTGATCCTTAAAAAGTGAAAATACTATTGTGATTGCTTACCAGTTGTTCAGAGGTCAAATGCATCAAACGTTCAGCTATTGCAGCACACTGGGCTGAGTCTCTTATAAATTCCCCTTGCTTATCACCAACTACTAGCTCTGGCCACGTCAGTCCTTCATTCTTCTTAATCAAGGAAATCTCCAAGCTAGAAGTTTAAATGAGAAAATATTATATTAAAGCAACTATGCAAATTATACAACTAATACCAAGAGAAGAATCTTCCATAGAAATTACCGCTCCAGTGTCCAGAAGATGTTTTACCAAATACTGTGTTCATTTTAGTTCTGCGTATGAAAAATCTGTAATTTAAGGATAGGTAATTTAGATGTAATAAACAAATAAGAAAGTACCATTGGAAATGGTATATCAAATGGCTTGATGAGAGGAGTAGTTGGAAAGAGTAAGGCAATCCAGAAAGTATTGTTGTAGTCCAGCTGTGTGGTATGTTACCAAACTTAAGTAACAGAAATGCAAGTAGCACACATCTAAGATATTTCATTGGGCAATGGTGGGGGTGGGTACATAAAGTTAACTGGAAAGGGCCTAAAACTAAAGGTACCTCTGTGTGTGTGGAACCAATTAACTTTATTTCACAAACTAGTAGCCATCATATATAATTATTCACCTAAAGATCAGGCAAGTTAAATCAATACAAAAGTTACTTCTCAAAATTCAGATTTTAAAGAATTGAAAAGAAATGTAGGATTTAGAAAAATAATAACTTTGGTAAAACAGGAACAAAGTTAATATGGTCTCTATCAACTAAAAGTCTAATTCTGTACATTTAAGCCATTAAACACAAATTCCAAATGTACTAAAAAGGGCCTATCGAGGAATCCTGAGATTAAGGTCTGATGCAGCAGTAAAGGGAGAGAGCTGAGTCAGGCCAACAGTGGACTCAGGAGGATAGGGAGTTGCCATGTGCCCCTTGAACAGGAAGGGCAATCCAAGTAAGCTGCTTTGGGAGCAGCTGGTGCTGTGATACAGAGGAAAGTAGGGCAGAAGCAGCCTTTCCATGTGCCACCTTTCGTACACGTGTGCCACATTAACCCACGCCCTGGAACACAACTGCAAGCAAACAATTGCAAGAACATAATAACTATTATCATAATTATCAAATAGAACATGCAACTTGTCAACTATTCTTTTTCAAGGCTGTTATCACTCCCTCATGAATTAACTACAGCACTTTCAAATTTTCTGAAACTACTTAAAGAGATTATACAAAATATCTTATGTAATATGAATTCCTGTCATTAGCATTAAAATTACCACCACAAACAATAATGCCCAGGTTTAGTTATATTTTCTAAAGAGAAAGCTAATCTTGATGATGATGATAAAGATAATAATAAAAATGACAATAGCTTATACTGACCAGGTGTTTACCATATTCCAAGTGCTATCTTAAGCACTTTACATGTTTTGATTCATTTAATGCTTACCACAACCAAATAAAGTACATACTATTATACAAGTAAGAAGAAAAGAACTGAGATTAGAAACTTGCCAAGGTCACAGGCTAGTAAAGCAGTCTGGCTCCAAGTCCATGATCTTCACGACTGCACTATTCTGCCTCTCTGCAAAAATATATGTAAACAACTACTAAAGAACTTTACCCAGTGGCCAGAATGTATAAATACTGTTCTTAGTCAGTTGCTACCTAAAGAAGTTAGAGTTCATATAATCTCAGTTGTAAAAAAATTCTGATCCATCACGAAATTGGCACAACTGCATGCCTACATTTTAATACTAGTATCAAATCCTGCCATTCAAGCCAAAAGGAACATAAAACCCCATGCATAATAAACTGTAGACTAGTTATTCTTACAATGTGAGAAGGAGCATTATTTGAAAATGAGATACAGATAATTTAATCAACTACAGAAAATTGTGTGCTTTTAAACCGATCCCACCTTCACATCATTGTAATTACCCTTTCTAACATAAAATAGTAACCTAGCACGTCAGACTCCATGGGAAACAATACTGGACATACTGGACTATGGTCACGTATTAAATGCTTGAAACAATCTGTATGGGCTGCACAAGGTCCAGCTATTCTCATAGACCTTTGGTGGGTGACTGTTTAATGACATGTTTAACAATATGTTCTACTTGGTTTGCCATGTTCTGATGCTACCCTCAAATACCTCATCCACATACACAAAGCACATTTAAACAGAATATGTGGAAGTATAAAACATTTTTTAAAAGAATCTTTCAGATAACTTGAGTTTTTGAAAATATATTAAAAAGTATAACCAAGTCTTCAAATTTCTCCATTAATAAAATGAATTCAGGATATCTGCTTTAAAGGTTAAAAAAAATTAAAACTAAATATAATCTATTTTTTTACACTCCCAGGATTTAGACTCACACCAAAGATTCGCTTGGGTCATATAGTACTAATCAAGAATGATATATTAGGGTAAAATATCTAACTGACACCCACTTCAGATCAAATTTGACCATTTAAAAAATTAAGTTCCTAATACTACTTATTAATCCATCACTGAATTCAAGAATTACTAGGACCTGATATATAAAAAGAGTAATTTTATTAATCCAAATGACTGGGGCATGAAGTACCTGGGACAACAGATTTGTAAAGAGGCATAGTAGTGAGGGTAGAAGATTATAATAAAAGCGTAATATGCTAATTAGATCAGATGTCCTTCCAGACAACCTTCTGGATGAAGCTGGGGCTGCGAAGGAAGCCCGGGTCCCGGGTGCCTGCCGGCGGCCAGGGGAAGGAAGGCCTACTCTTACACAAATTTTGTGCATCGGGCCTCTAGTAGTTTTATAAGATCCTTAATGTTTATTTACCCCTTAATACTACTTTTATGGAGGTATAATTTATAGACTAAATTCCCAGGTTTCAAGTGTAGAACTCAATGAGTTTGAAAAATGCATACACCTGTATAACCCAAGGAAGATAGTGAACCTTCCAGAAAGTTCCCTGTACCCTGTGCACACACAGCTGTCACCTAAACGATTATGCACAGAGTAGCATATTAAGCCATAAAATAGAATTAAAAAAATTATGCATTCTTTATGAAAAGCTCTCCAAGATTTATCATTAAAGTCAACAAAAGCAAGCTATATAACTGTTTATAGTATGTGTTGAAAACTTTGTTAAAAAAAGAAAATAGTATATATGCTGCTTAAATATGTATAAAAGTAAACTAATATTGTGCTGTGAGGAGTTAGAGATGGATGACTGGAGGGCCCGGGTTGAAGGGAGACTTATTACTCTATATCCTTTTATAGATCTTAAATTTTAAAGAAAGGGAATGTATTATCTAGTTAACAAAGTTAAGGTGGTAGAAAAAGTATTTCCATTATAAAGTACAAATTAAAATAACTATTTTTACCTATTATTATTGTTGTTACTATTATTATTATTGTATCCAAAGCTGGTAATGAAAAGCACTACTGTGTAATGTAAGCAATAACTATAACTAGTATCTTTAATCTTAACTACAATTATTTTGACATAGTAATTCCAATTTTAATCTGCCTTAAAAATAATCAGCAATAGAGACAGACCAATTATAGTATTCCCTTCTAAGCTAACTACTGTGGAAAGAATAAAATGAAAAATAAAAATTTAAATATAAATAAAATAAAGGGGGTCCTAATATATGGTGATGGGAGAACATTTGACTTTGGATAGTGGGCACACGGTGGGTAAACAGATCTTGTAACATAGAAATCTACACCTGAAACCTATATGTTCATACTGACCAATGTCACCCCAATAAATTTAATAAAAAAAAAAAACATTAAAAAATACAAAAATAAAATATATAAAAATACCTATTATTTTCTTTAATTATCCATGTACTGCTTTCATGATCAACAGATGAATGGAGCTTTCCTTCCAAAAACCTCTGACCCTTCAGCACAATGTTAACATGATCAGGCAAAAACTGTACTTGAATGTCCTCCTTAGTAGTCTCTTCTGGAAGCCGTATCATGACAGTCAGATCCTCTTCAGTCTGTTGCCAGTAATACAGAGGCTCTATTGGGGAAAAAAATGCATCTATAATAATAAAAGTGTAATATGCTAATCAGACTGGACGTCCTTCCTTCTGGACAAAGCCACAGTGGGCGGGAGGCGAGACAGAGGTGGCAGTGGTGGGCGGGGACTGGGGCCAAGGCCCTTGCACAGATTTCGTGCATCGGGCCTCTAATTATGTAACTAGAAAGTTAGATAACAGAACATATAAAATTAGAGATTAGGAGATACAAAAGAACACCTATCTAAAAGAAACAGCATATTTTCTAGTGATCTCACAAAAAAAGTAATTATAACCAAACATACAGAGATCTCTGAGGAATTTTCAGTTATAGCAATTGCACTTGTCATTTTCCTCTTCCAGGTTTACCTAAGTATTCATAAAATACTGACAGCCCATTCCTCTCTCCTTGCCTCCCAGTCCTTCTCTTAAATATTGTGAAAATCTCTATTAAAAACTACGATATTCTCTGGCTATAAACATCAGAAATATGAACAGTAATGTTTACAGAGGGGACATTTTTATATTGATCTTTTGATGTATTTATGTATCTTTTAAAT
This sequence comes from Myotis daubentonii, assembly GCF_963259705.1. Lineage (NCBI taxonomy): Eukaryota > Metazoa > Chordata > Mammalia > Chiroptera > Vespertilionidae > Myotis > Myotis daubentonii. The sequence goes on along the minus strand of NC_081856.1, from coordinate 36,467,037 downwards.
ACAGTCTCAGTCTCCACAGAAAACAATCAGTGATTATACCTTCAAGGAACTTCCTTTCAGTTTAGTAGAAAAGGTATGCACTTAAAATAAACAGAGTTGAGCTTACTATAAAAAATTAATATTTTTAATGCTAATATGCCAGTTTCTCAAATGCCAAGAAATAGGCATTATTTACTCTTTTGCCAAGTTTTTATTAAACATTTAATCACATAAGCTAATATATATATAAACATTTTTGGTAATTATAAAATTATTAAATTAAACTAGTTTCCACTATTTAGGTGGTATATTTTACAAAGATTGTTCTGGGAACTATAAAAGAAAATAAAGAAATAATTAAGCACTATCTTGACCTGGTAAAACCTATAACCTATAAAGGCAGATAAACTAGACAAACATATATATACATACAAATACACATGAACTGTATGAAGATGAAAAGTAAAATTACCTTTGATTTTATCTGACATGTCTTCATCCTTCTTTTCTTCAACATCTTGACCAACTGGAACGAATGTGAAGGACTTGTAGGAGACTATCATTAGACCATTCCCATCAGGCTCAATCGCAGCATAATGGGGCACTGACTTTCCACGGAGAATATCACGCTTAATAATTTCATATTTTTTATTATCTGAAAGAATATTATGTATTTTCTGAACAAAAATTACAAATAAACTATATTATAAAAATATTTTGAAAAGATGTATATGTTAATTTCAATTCAAACTAAATATTTTAAATGTACTATTAAAAGGCATTCTATTTAGTGTCTTTATAGATAAAAAATATTGACCACCTAATATTCTGTAAATAAATCCCAAATTTAATATATTGGATTTAATAAAAATTGTTCTAGATTGTGCTATCCAATGTGGTAGCTACTGATCACAAGTGGCCATTTAATTAAAATTAAGTAAAGTGGGAAATTCATTTCCTTAATCATACTAGCCTCATTTCAAGTGCTCAACTGCCACACAAGCTAGCCGCTATCACACTGAATGGCACATGTATAAAACATGTCTTCTTGCAGAAATTTCTATAGGACAGCCGTGCTCCAGATCATGAAAGTGACTGACTTACCCAAAATACTCAAAATTTTTATTATCTAAAAATCCTCTGAAGGATCCACCTTTTCCTTGACTACAGCCTCTCTACTTTCCTAGCAAGTATATGATAGGCATCTTTTGAAAAGAGCCACAAGTTGAGGATAAGGGAAAAAGTGTGGTGTGGACTATTTTTCTGCCCATTCTACCTACTGATAAGGGGTTTTATTAAAATAAAATACGTTTAAGGTAGAAATGATTTTTATGTACACCCAGATATATATATTTATATGCCTATAATAATCAAACATAAAAAATTGTACTTAGAATTTTTAAGATATAAATAACTGTATTCTAAAGTGTCTGGTAAATTAACTAAATTTATTCTCCTATGAAAATACGTTATTTTTGCTTTTAAAAGAACCCAAACGTTTTAGTTGAGTCCATAACTTTACTTACACTATTACTCTATTAAAGTGGGTTCTACTTGTAAGCTTCACACTGAACAGTCAAAATTGTAACTCAATGTCATCTGAGTTATACATAATAGAATCTATTCTAAAATATCAATTATTGTTTTTGCTCTAAACTTTCATCTACATTCATACATTTATTGCATGCATATTTAAGAATAAACTTTTCATTTCATTTCATGAATTAAAAACTCTTATTTTTTCTACACAGGTACATGCAGGGCAAAGAGTCCTCTTTAAAGACTCAAAGTTAGACATTGTATATCTTACCATGTATAGGACAGAAAATAATAGGTAAGTGAAATCCATGGTTAAATAAGTAGGAAAAGTCTAGATTAAAATTAAATTTTCTTTTTTACTCAAAATGTTTAGAAACTTTAATATGCTTAATGTGTAATGGAGATACAGTATGCCCACATTTTAAAACCAACTTGACCACAAAATATAATTCATTAAATGTTCCACTCACACAGCTTAGAAAAACACTATTCTGTTATATTCACGTGAAAACTAGCACAATTACATTAGTAATAGGAGGAAAAAAGGAATGCGACATTATAAAAGAAAATTAAAGTAGCCCTAGCCCCATGGTCGGCAAGCCACATGCGGCTCTTTGGCCCCCTGGCATGGGCCACGAAGTTTCAATCGCACTGTACGTGCGCGCCCGCACGTGGTATTTTGCGGAAGAGCACCTTCAAGGGGCCAGTTTGCCAACTACTGCCTTAACCAGTTTGGCTCAGTGGTTGGAGCATCGTCCTGCGGACTAAAGGGTCCCAGGTTTGATTCTGGTCAAGGGCAGGTACATCGGTAGCAGCCTCGATCTCCGGCATGTGGGAGGCAACCAACTGGTGTGTAGACACATCTATGTTTCTGCCTGTCCTCCTCACTTCCACTCTCTTTAAAAATCAATGGAGAAAATATCCTCTGGTGAGAAATAACAACAAAAAGATAAAGTAAACCATAGAAAGAATGTTTCTATCATAACAATAATTAAAACTAGTTTTGGGGAGAAAAAAAGAAAGGTAAGTCTAAATATATCTATCTAGTTGAGGCATGAAAAAAAGACGAAGGGAAAAGAGGTGACAGAGATAGAGCCATGTGCTCTGAGGCATTATGATAAAAATTCCTGTGGACTGAGCTGAAGTTGTCATGGAACCAAGTGTCTTAAAGAAAAAAAGGGACATGCATGAGGATTTCTCCAGTAGAATGTTAATAAGCAACTTAATTAAAAAATAAAGCTTCTATTATCTAAAGTAGGGATTTGCACAGTCTATATTTCCACAACAAATATTTTCAAAGAATAAATTTTCTATTTTTAAATGGTTAAAAAAAAAATCAAGAGAATACTATTTAAGTACATGTAAAAATCACATAAAATCCAAATGTCAATACCCATAAATAAAGTATTATTGGAATACAACTACACTCATTCATGTATTGTCTGGCTGCTTTTGCACCATGTGACACACATCATATGGTTACCATCTAGCCCAGCAGTTCTCAACCTGTGGGTCGCGACCCCTGAAAATACATCCTGCATATCAGATATTTACATTACGATTCACAACAGTAGCAAAATTACAGTTATGAAGTAGCAACAAAAATAATTTTATGGTTGGGAGTCACCACAACATGAGGAACTGTATTAAAGGGTCACGGCATTAGGAAGGTTGAGAACCACTGAATTCTAGCCATTTATAGAAAACATTTTCCATGTGCTCCTCCAGAGATGAAACTACAACACTGGGGAGTAGAAAAACAAATTATATCAAATACTTGTCAAAAAAATCTAGTAAATTTATTTAGCTTACTTAAAAACTATTCTGATTATATATATACTAGAGGCCCGATGCACAAAATTCATGCAAGAGTAGGCCTTCCTTCCCCTGGCTGCTGGCACCAGTTTCCCTCTGGCACCCAGGACCTGGGCTTCCCTCGCAGCCCGAGCTGCATCTGGAAGATTGTCTGGTAAGATGTCCAGTCTACTTAGCATATTACACTTTTATTACTATAGATACACACATATTACACTTTTATTACTATATATACACACATATTACACTTTTATTACTATAAATACACACACACATACATGACCATGTACGTATATACACATATATAATCATATATACATGTAGTTCATCCTACTTAATAAAGACAGAATATGCAAATTGACCATCACAAAGATGGCAGCACCCATAGCCACAAGATGGCAGCGCCCAGTCCCCTCAGCCCTGCCAGAGTCCCACAGTCCTTTCAGCCCAGCTGGGGGCGGCAGGCGCACAGTGTGGCCCGACCTGCCCTCAGCCCCCCAGCCACCCAGGGCCGGCCCGAGGCACAGGCAAGCCTCAGATGGTAGCTGCCCAGCCAATGCCCTAGGCACAGGCAAGCCTCGGATGTGGGCTGCCCAGCTACCTAGGGCCAGCCTGAGGTGCAGGCAAGCCTCAGATGGCGACTGCCCAGCTGACGCCCGAGGTGCAGGCAGGCTTTGGATGGCGGCTGCCCAGCTGCCCAGGGCTGCCTGAAGCTCAGGTATCTGGGGCCAGTCGAGGCTTTGCACTGCCCCCAGTAGCAGCAGCAGAGGTGTGATGGGGACGTCGACTTCCCCTGATGGCTGGGTCGCCTCCCGCCCCTGAGGGTTCCCGGACTATGAGCAGGCCGGACTGAGGGACACCCCTCCAGTGCATGAATTTTCATGCATCGGGCCTCTAGTTTTAAAATAAAAAAGCTCTCTCAGAAAAAAATGCTAATAACCTTTATCAGATTGGAAACTAGCAGCTATGGTAAGAAATCTTTTTCTATAGAGATCAATTTAATGATAATTTAAAACTGATACGTTAAATAAGTAGGTTAATAAAAACTACTGAGAAAAATAACAGATTCATGGAAACAAGCTCCCTTAGTGCTAAACTACAGTAAAAAAATCACTTGGTGAGTAAGAGTGAAACACTGGCAAAAAGCAAGGCCACAACATTAAAGGAATTCTAAATTAATAAAAGAAAAAGTAATTTTTAATGTCCAAGTTAGAAGTTTGACAGTTAAACAGAATGAAAGTGAGGACTTTCCTACACATGAAAGCACTTTGGGTGAGAAAAAATAAGAGTTTTCCTGAGGGTAGAAACAAATGGCAATGTCCAATTTTATTGAAAAGAAATCATAGTTGTGATTTAGTAACTAAAGATATTCAATTCCATATATTTAATTTATATTTCAATTATACTGTGATTTATAATTAATTTACATTTAGTTTTATATTCAGAGTGAGGCAAAAGTAGGTTTACAGTTTATTCTTGTATTATTTATTAATTATTGTATTATTTTTCCATATGAACCATAAACCTTTTGTCTCACCCTGTAAATATAAATTTTTGTACATGTGTATATGTGTACATGTACACATATATTCTTATATATATTAAAAATATACACTTTAAATTCTTCAAAAATTATGTAACAATGTCTCCTTTTATACAAAAAAAGCATAATTGACTGGGGAAGCACATTATTATTTTTTTATAAGGAAAAACTATCTATAGATATTCATTCCACTGGATAGCACATACTAGAATCATAACCCAATACTGAAGAAAACACAAACAGCATTTATAGGAACAGCTTTGCACTTGAAACTTACTAAATTACGGCAACCAGTATGGAGAGTCAGAGTATGTTATGTTTTACCTTTATTTTTCCTACTGATAGTGACCCACTCCAAAGAAACAAAGAAACCACTTCCTTTCATGTCCAATTCTTCTTTCTCTATTCGAAGAAGCAGGGTAGCTATTGAATGTTCTTCAGCTTTCAGCAATGAGATACTGTGAATTATGATAAAAGGATCCCCTAGCTCTTCATTAAACATAATCTAGAAAAGAAAGGTGACACATACAAAAGTATATATATTACATGAATGCAAATAGCAGAGGTAATACATAGAATTCTGACAATCCAACAACTAATCTCGATACTATTTATTACAAGAAACACAAAATCTTAAAAAGCCTTTAAATAAAGGTTGCAACTTTAAATAGGATTCCTTGAAGAATTTGTAAAATATATTTGTTTTGTTTAACAGAGAAAACAGATCAGCACTCTTGGCTTAAAAACAAAACAACAGGTCATACAAGCAGCATCTAAAGGAGAAAGAACTAAAAGCAATCTCCCAGAAATGAATTATCACATGAAAACAGTGCTCTGTACAAAAAGAGAAGACTTGAGCAGGTTAACACTATTATTCCTCCATCTCTTCCGCTATCTCATATATGATTTATTTCTGCTTTCTTTCTCTCAGTGTCTGGATACCAGGCATGCATGTATATGTGCATGTGTACTTTTGTTCCTATTTTTATTTTTGGTTTATCTGTGTTTTCTGAAAGTTTACAAAAAGTCAAAGGCATTGGAAAACAAATCATTAAAACTTTCTTACTTCTCAAAAACAAAAGAACTGATTACATTTAAAAGGTATAATTTGCCGAAACCGGTTTGGCTCAGTGGATAGAGCGTCGGCCTGCGGACTGAAAGGTCCCAGGTTCAATTCCGGTCAGGGGCATGTACCTGGGTTGCGGGCACATCCCCAGTAGGAGATGTGCAGGAGGCAGCTGATCGATGTTTCTCTCATCGATGTTTCTAACTATCTCTCTCCCTTCCTCTCTATAAAAAATCAATAAAGTATATTTAAAAATAAAAATAAAAATAAAAGGTATAATTCAACCATATTTAATATGTAATACTAAATTTGCTTATAAAAAGAAATCTAGGCATCATATGAAGATGCAAAATCTTATCAAATTCTTTTTTATACTAAACAATCTAAAAGACTATATTTTTATTAGAGTAAATACTAAAAAGTTTTTTAAGACTGATTTCTAAACAAATTTTCAAATAAATGAAAAAAGTAGTTGAAAAAATACCTAAGAAACAAAAATCAGCTCCTTTTTTATTTTTTAAACCTATATTTGGAATGCCCTCATGTCTGCTTCTACTTGAATGCCTTACAAAGAAAAGTGTGCTTTAATATCAATTTCCCTATTGAGCAACTGTGTCCATATTATTCAAATAGGAGACTTTGGTATCCATTCTATAAGTCTTCCATAAGCAGAAAAACAACAACAACAAACTCAAATACTCAAAACAGAAAGGATAAAGACAGGATTTTTGTTGGTTGATTAGATTTTGGTTTTGTTTGGGGGAACAGGAGAGACAGAAGAGAAGGAAAAATAGTAAATTTGCCCTGGCCAGTGTGTCTCAGTTCCTTAAGTGTCTTCCCACACACTGAGAGGTCACCAGTTCCATTCCCACATGCCTGGGCTGTAGGCTTGATCCCCAGCAGGGGGCGTGTGCAAGGCAGCCTATAGCTGTTTCTCTCACTGATGTTGCACTAACTCCCTCTCTCGCAAAAATAAATAAATAAATAAGTAAGTAAGTAAGTAAGTAAGTAAGTAAATAAATAAATAAAAACATATTAAAGAAAAAGAAAAAATAGTAAGTTTTGCCAGGTACAGGTAACTAGCTTATTCTTTCCTCCTCTTCCTCATATGCAGGAAAGGGATTGGAATGACACCAGAGGGGTAGATGTCTGGACTTTTAAATATTGTCAGACTGAAGTTTCCAAACTTCTGAACAAGCCCAGCAATTCAACTATGATATTGTTGATATATAGCACCCTGTAATATTAGAGGCAACATGTTTGGAAAGCAGGCAGTGTTCCTGTCTTATTTCTTTCTACACTTTAGTCATCACCATCAGCTTTACTACACCACCAACCACTCCCACCTTTAGCTTCCTCTCTGTTACACCAAACCTCCCAAAGTCCTAAAACTCTCCCAAGTTGTTTCCCTTAAAATGACCGGTATTCCATAGTATCCCTCCCACCCAGGTAATGCCCAAGTCCCATCTCTTTACTACTCCTGCCAATCCCCAGTCAAAACTATGACCTAAAACATCTTGTTACAGCAATGTACATTGAAGACGAAGTAGATTCAAATTTTTTATTGATTAAAAAAATATTTTTGAAGGCCAAATATGTGCCAAGGGGATATATACAGCAGAAACCAAATGAATTATAAACCCATATGAATTTCCTTTCTAGCTAAACATGCAGTGTTATTTTAAGCTGAAGGCATTTCTCTTCCTGCTCAAAGTCAACAGAATCAATACAGCTTTGTTCCAGATAAATTTTCATTCATATATTTCCTCCCCATCCTTCTCCAAACTCCTTCCAACTATTTCAGGTAATTGTGTTATAATACCACATTGCCTCAGTTAAAAAAAAAAAATAAAATAAAAAGCTATTACAGGAGGCCATAGCAGAAAATGTCACAATGTCCAATGAATATTTGAAACTGTGACTGCAAAGGCAATCTGGCAAACAGGATATTATTGTTCTAGTCATATATTGTGTGTTTTGTTTAGTTTTTTTAAACATAATACAATTTGGCATTATACCATTTAGTATAACTTAGTAAAAAAAGTAAACCATTTTGTTCTAAAACCTTCTTGATTTTTCTCAAATAATTAAAGCCTTGATAAGCATCTGTTCGTCTCATAAAATATTTTATAAAATGTAAATATATGAAGTACATATCTCTTTTTCTACCCACAACAAAAGGCCACCTGTTGAAATTCAGACAGTTGCAATATCACAATACTCTTTTTAGTATAACTCAGTGTCAATATTTTCCACTTTCAAAAACTTTGGCTCTAGAGAAATTAATTCCTTATATTACCTGCTCCTCAGATTTAAATCAGTTGTGTTAAGAAAACTGAAGTTGCCGAAACCGGTTTGGCTCAGGGGATAGAGCGTCGGCCTGCGGACTGAAGGGTCCCAGGTTCGATTCCGGTCAAGGGCATGTGCCTAGGTTGCGGGCATATCCCCAGTGGGAGATGTGCAGGAGGCAGCTGATCGATGTTTCTCTCTCATCGATGTTTCTAACTCTCTATCTCTCTCCCTTCCTCTCTGTAAAAAAATCAATAAAATATATTTAAAAAAAAAAAAAGAAAACTGAAGTTAAAATGGCATCTTAGAGATTGTCACATTCCTATATTTATGTTATAATGTATATTTCTAAGTAGGAAATACTCTGGTAAACATACTGGACAGCTAGCAGAGTGGTGCAATGGAAATATGCTAGGCCCATAAACATATCAGCAAATATAACATGAGCACAGGAGAAAAGATATGCTAATGTAATTTTTTGGCGAACTCTTCTCCAGAAGAAGGCAATGTCAATGTTTAGCGTACTGCTTTACATCTATAAAACACTCAATAAATATTTGCTGAAAAAAAATGCAATTTTTGACAACTGCATTGAGCCCAGATTAAAACAGGGAATGGTTAACATATCAGTTTTGTAAAGGACATACATTTTATAATTTAATTAAAAAGATATTCAAAATTTCTATATTATAAAAGGCCTGTGGCCCTAACGCCGTAACGACCAAAGACTGGCGCGGGTGCGTGGGGTTGTGAACACAGTGAGGCTGCGCAGGTGGGAGGGGCCACGTGATTTCGCACGCTGGGCTTCTAGTCTATATATATAAAAACCTAAGTGACCTTTAGGAACAAATGACCGGAACGACCAGTCAACCAGTAGCTATAAGCACTGACCACCAGGGGGCAGACGCTCAATGCAGGAGCTACCCCCTGGTGGTTAGTGCGCTCCCACAGCCAACATCCTGGGGCCCCTTCCCCCTAATCGGCCAACCTCCTGTGGTCCCTCCCACTGGGCCCCAATGAGGGGGCCGGCAGGCCAACTTCCCACGGACCCTCCCCCTAGCCGGCTGGGCCCCCTGAATGGCCTCGATCGCCGGCCAGGCCGAGGGACCCCATCTGTGCATGAATTTGTGCACCGGGCCTCTAGTATATAATAAAAACCAAGAGGTCACATACAAACTATCCCTAAAAAGTGTTATTTCAAAATCACTAAGGTCTTACCATTTATATATTCTTCCCAGCTTTTGCATAAAAGAACAAAAAACACACCTCACCTCCCATTTTTCAGAAGCACTATTTCCACGTTCGCCTGTTGCAATGAGATATAATCTTCCAGTTCCATCTGACAAGGTGACCCAGGTAGAAGATGTGAAATGGATAGATGCACAAAGGCGATTGTCATACGCTGTCAAGTCTGTAGGAAGTCGAAATACCTCTAGTGGTTTTCCTAAGGCAGTGTCCTAAAAAGAAGACCAATAGTACAAATGAATCCCTCCCTCTCTCCTTGGTCCATACACACACTGAACTAATATCTGCAGTGTTCCTCTCCTCAAGGGAAGGCATCTAACGGCCCTCCCTTGGAGTACTACTGGCTTACTTCTAATAAAATATGGCAGAAATGATGGTTATGTGACTTCTCCGACTAGGTCATAAAAGATTGCATCTCCTTGCTCTCTCTCAAACAGCACGTGGTCGGCCCACCTGGGGAAGAATTGAGAGCTCTTGACAATAAGCATCCTGTGAGTGAGTCACCTTGGGAGTGTATCCTTCAACACTAGTCAAGCGTTCGGATCACTGCAGTCCTGGCGGACGTCATCCTTAACTACAATTCCATGAGAAACTTTGAGACAGAACCAGCTAAGCCCCTCGCTAATTTCAGTGAGACGACAAATGCTTATTGTTTCAAGCCACTAAGGTTTTTTAAATTAAAATATAGTTAACATACAAAATTATATTATAGGCGTACAGCACAGTTATTCAATACTTACATCTACCTAATGACATGATCATGATAAATCATTAAAGAAAGTTGTTTCACAGAAATATGTAGATAACTAACATAAAGCAGTAATCTAGTCTTTATTCTTAAGTTTAGAGTTAATGATCAGCATTTTTAATTAGAAATACCGCATCATGTTCTAAATTCCTAACATAGACACCAGCCTGTGGTATGAAAACATCACATTTAGACTATTAACTTAGGCTTTTGTCAACACATTTTTATTATGTCCATGTCCTCATAATTTAGATGATGTCATCATGTTAGATGGATTGCATCATTAAAATGTTTTACAAGAAAATATATAAAAAGGCCTACAATTCAGAAAATAAACTTCCTCTCATACACTGTGCTCAATAATTTTGGGTTGTTGTTTTATTTTACAGTGAATAGTTTTTCAACAGGACAAACATACTCCTAGATTCATTTCACTCCCGGCTCCTAGAACTGTTTAGATAGTGAATATAAGATTTAAATAAACTATATTAAATATCCTTACTAGCCTCAAGTTTTTTAATTAGCCATTGTTTCTAAAGCATACAATTTAATTTTCTTTGAAACAGCACCTTCCCTTTTTTTGTACTCATATTTCAGTGATTTACATAACAGTGAATTAAATGCTTCAATAACAAACACTGCGGCATAAAGTTTTTAGAATGACCAAATCCTCCCCTCATACCTTATACAAGCCCAATCTTATAATAAGTCCTTTCTAACATCCTTTTACTGAGACGCTCCTGTTCCCCTGGGTGTGCATTCTCCTTTGAGGTGAAAAGTAATAAATCCAAATAAGTGTTAAGTATTCACATACGGACATAAAAAGATCTCCAAGATAATGACTGAAAAAAGAGATGCAGAATGCGTACAGTAAAATATGTTGAAATAAACAAATGTTTTGATTTGATAGCACTGAGTAAGGTGTAGACAGACATGTACTAGCATATTAGTAATGTTTATCATTTGAAAGAAAAATAAGATTGGATTGAGACTGGAGGTAGGGGAAAATGGGGGTTATGGGAACGTTTCCTTTTTGCTTCAATTAACTGCTTGACTTTATTTCCCTGAGCAATTTAAGTGTAATAGACATAAGTTAAAGATATTAATAAAATAGAATGAGACTTCTTGTTCAAAACAGTTTTTTCAAAGTAAGGTTTTCTAGTGATCTCCATACACACCCTTCTCGGCATCTCACCTAATGAGTCCTTATTAGGAAGGAGGGAGGGCTAAAGTTAAGTCACTATTCTTCATTTCTTACCTAATTATTAAGGTTATTTTAAGTCATTTTCTTTTAAATACAAGGTTACACATGACTGAGATTTCTAGAAGTCTAACAGATAAATTAGTGCAATATTCAACAGAATGATTAAGATAGTCAAATACGTATTTGTGAAGCCAAATTAAATTAAAATACAAGAGAAAACACACAGACTCTCTCTTAAATGATAGTTTAAGTGAAAGCAACATGAATAGTCCTGATTTTTAAAATCTATTTCTGAAAGGGTACATTGCAATTTTTAAATGGACTGTACACAAAAAAATTTCCTCCTATAATATATTAATAAATCGTAAGTTACAGTATTAAATTATTTTTTAATAACCTCCACTGACAGTTTTACAAAGTGTTCTCACAATAACACTTTATGTAATTGGCATCTATAATGTCCTGGCCCCACCTGATCTTTTTCTTCTTCTAAACAAAAAATGGTAATGTAACTATGTTCAAGGCTACTAAAAATCATTCGGAGGAAACATTTCACAGGTGAACTGCAAAAGAATTAAAATTCCATTGATAATAAAACAGGGAATGGCTATCATGTAAAAGCACTGTATTAAATAAGTGCTCTGACTTTTTACCATCTTATTTAATTGTTAACAAAACTTGACAAAGTTGAAATTATTATCCCCCCATTTTAAGAAGATAAAGAGCTCTGTTTCCAAAGATTAAATAATATGCCTGGGTCTCCTAGAAAATGACAGCGCAAATTTCAAAAAATGGCTAATGTTCTTTCCTGTATTCCACACTTTCTTGAAATGAACCACTTCCCAAGTTTTTCTAAACAAATGATACCTCAGACCTCACTGCAATTTATAGAATATTCCACCCCCCAAAATCCCACTATGAATACAACTACTATATTCAGTTTCTCTTCACGTTAATATATTTTTAAAAATATATTTTTACTGATTTCAGAGAGGAAGGAAGAGGGAGAGATAGAATCATCAATGATGAGAGAAAAATAATTGATAGGCTGACTCCTACATGGCCAATACGGGTGTTCGAGCCCGCAACCTGGGCATGTGCCCTTGACTGGAATCGAACCTGGGACCCTTCAGTCTGCAGGCCAATGCTCTATCCACTGAGCCAAATCAGTTAGGGCTTCATGTTAATATATTATTCAGTATTTTTATTAGATTTCTGAGTCAATAAAACATAACAAAAATTATAATGTCTACACATTGTATATAAATGACTATAAATAAATAGTAAATAAGTATTGATGTTATATAAATAGTTTAGGGGCCTCTTAATTTCATTTACAAGGAGACAAGCTTTGAACTAACAAAACATTTTTCTAACATTTATAGAAAGGGTTACTCAAGTTTAAAAAAATGGTCAAGCAGAATTAAATAAGAGTACCATTTACTAGTATTATTGGACACTGACATTTAAAATTTTGCCCTTTTAAAAGGAAGTGATCTTTTTCTGGAGAAAGGCTTTCATCACTAATAATTTTTAACTTTACTTGAAAAAAATCTTCCTCTCCTTTTTTGTGTGCTAAGGCTTTAAAAAAAGGTATTTCTAATTAATTGCTGTTCGACTAAGTAATGTTGCTCCATAACATAACCAGACAGTACCAAGAACTTACTCCTTTAACTTTTTTCTTTAACTAGGAAAATTAATGGCTCCATATTAATAAACTCATCCATAGAAAATAGGCCGAGATTCAGATCTAGAGAGGAACATACTGGCACACATTTGAGCTGGACTAACAAATTGTTGTGACCTGTCACTCCAAGGCACAGCCTCACAAATGCATGCTTACAAAAGGAATCCAGTAACTTTGCCTGAATCGTTAAGTACAATTTAAAGATGCACCACAAAATGACACTCTTCTAATTGGCAGAAACTAGTTTTTCAGGTAAATGGAAAACAACATTATGACAGAATTTCCTAAATAATAAGAAAATGATGAGATTAAAATAAGCCATAATACCGTAATAAAACGAAATAAAAACTAAATTTTAAACACTTTTTTTGCTTCCCTAAAGCATTTTCTATTTCCTAAGTATTCTTCCTCCCAATTGACATTTCTCTAAAATTGTAAACCCACAAATTAAACTGACTTAGAAGTATAATGCCTCTATAAATCTGTGTTGAAATGCCGCCACCTGCTGGTTCCTGACAAAATCTAAAGTCCAAATAATGGGTGAATTTCCTTTCATAAGCCCCACAAGCCTTCATTGTAACCACAATGTTTGGCCTAGACCAGCCTTGGGCAAACTACAGCCCGCGGGCCGGATCCGGTCCATTTGAAATGAATAAAACTAAAAAAAAAAAAAAAAAGACCGTACCCTTTTATGTAATGATGTTTACTTTGAATTTATATTAGTTCACACAAACACTCCATCCATGCTTTTGTTCCGGCCCTCCGGTCCATTTTAAGAACCCATTGTGGCCCTCGAGTCAAAACGTTTGCCCACCCCTGGCCTAGACTTAACAAGGTGGTCCTTTGTACACCAGGCACAGGAAAAGAGCCTCTCTGGGACTGGAGCATGTGTGACTTTGACTTAAAAAAACAAAAACAAAAAAACCCCACAAAAACAAAAAACAAACAAACAAAAAACTCCCCACGAAAACCAGACAATAAAATGAATATTAGAACAACTGTTTTCTGCTATTAAAAACCCAATGTGTAGAGAGTGGTTAATAGTCTCCACCTGCCCCACACACAGAACTTCAAAGAGCAAATAGGGATGTTTTTGCTCATCAGAAAAATAAGAAGAAACAAGTGTGGCATTATTCTGTACCACTGCCAAGTGCACGTTTTTCAAAACCTGGTCCCTGAAATAAGGCAAAACCATCTGAGATGCCATATAAAATGCAGATTCCCAGGCCATGACCAACCCTGACATGCTGAATCAGAATCTTTGGGAAAAGTTAATCCGACGTTAGCTTTTTTTTGATCAGTTGCATCCAGTGATTCTGATGTGTAATACAATTTAAAAAACAAAGACAAAACTGAATTAATTAAACAGAAAAAAGACTAAAACAACCCCAAACATAGTTCTTGAAACATCAAATAGTAATAATACCTTCTAAAGTTTGGTTAAGGAAAAACAGAGAGGAAAAAACAAACAACAATTTTAAGAGCATCATATGCATGCAACTTTACAGGAACAAATTTGAAAGCTTAAGAGGAAATGGATGATTTCCCTAGCAAAACAAAACAAAATTACAAAATTACCCAAGAAACATACAGCATGAATAAACCAATAACCATAAAACAAATTGGGTATGTGATTAAAGAACTACCATTGGAAAGGACAACAAGATACATAAAATACAAAAAAACTTATCTTTTCAGTTTTAAATTTTTCTAGTGCCAGAAAACTCTCCATTTAAGGAAGCCAGGAAAACTTTAATCAAAATCTAACTGAGACCTGGCCGGGTGGCTCGGTTGGTTAGAGCACTGTCCCGCACACCAAAATGGTTATGGGTCGATTCCTGGTAAGGGTACTTGCAGGAGGCAACGGATCAATGTGTGTGTCTCCCTCTCCCCTCTCCCCTCTCCCTCTCTCTCTCTCTCTTTCCTTCCTCTCTCTAAAATCAATAAACATCCTCAGGTGAGGGTTAAAAAAAATCCAATAGATTAAAAATAATAATAATAAAATAAAAACTACTATAACTTGTGAAATAAATACAAATATTCTAAGTAAAATGTCAACAAACAGAAATCTAACAATGTATCAAAAAAATAATATACTCTTACCAAAAAGGGTTTCTAGGAAAGTAAGGAATTTAACAATTTTATTATAAATCACTACATTGATAAATCATGAAAAACATACAATATTAATAGGTGAGTGCTGAAAGGCATGTGATAAAATTCAGCAACCATTCTTAATAAAAAATATTAAATAGAAACAAAAAGTGAAAGAAACAACCTTAAAACAATGAAAGGTTTTTATCAAAACCAAAAGTATTTTCCTACATGAATTTAAAATCTATTACAATTAAAAACAAGAGCTAAAACAGGGATACTTGCATTCCCCATTATTACTCTGCATTGTCTCGAGGTCCTATCTAGTAGAGCAATAAGATAAAAATGAAACGATATGGGGATATTTCCATTTTCATAAACATTGGAAAGAAGAGATAAAACCATTTTCTTTGGTTGATGATATAATTGTATACTCTGAAAACCTTAATGGGAGTAAGTAAAATAAAAATGACTGAATTATAAAATAATAATAAAACAAACTAGAGGCCTGGTGCACAAAATTCATGCCTGGGTAGGGTCCCTAGGCCTGGATGGGGATCAGGGCCAATTTGTGGGGTGACTGGCAGGGCGATGGGGAGGCCCCCACTGGCCCCCGCCTTGGCCAGCCTGGCGCTGTCCGCTCGCTGGCCCCGACCCCCGCCGCCACAGCCAGTCACCTCCCTTTGCTGGGCGACTGGCAGGGCAATCGGGGGGCCTCTGCTGGCACCTGCCCTGCCTGGCCTGGGGCCTGAGGGCTGGGGGCAGGCCCTGTGTTCAGCATCTGCCCCCGGGTGGTCAGTGTGTGTCATAGCGACTGGACTGGCACATATTAGGCTTTTATTATATAGGATAAGCACTTAGAAAATAGAAAAAACTATATTCTATTATATAGACATACTATAAAATACTTAAGAATAAATTTAATAAAATGAGCATAAGTTCAAGGATGAAAACAATTAAGAATTAGGAAAGAAGACAACTTGTAGAAACCTTCTTAGAGGTCACCCATTCTAAATTATGGTTTCCTTATTGTTTACTAGTGAAACTTAAAAAAAAGATTTAAATTTTATCAAGATGCTAAACAAATTTAAATATACACTATATATATTTGGAAAGGTGTAGACTGCTTTGAACATGTATGAACATGTGCCAAAAGTGGTTGTTATTTCAATGTCAAGTTCAAACCAGGGAAGAGAAGTAAGGAGGCACTTCAAATTCTACTGAAAATTAATAAACTGGAAGGAACTTAATTTTGTACATTGCAGCATTGCCAATGCCTACAGTAATGCATAATATATAAGTAGACATGCAATAAAGACTTTGAATAATAGTGAATTATATGTATATGTATATTTTTGTATATTATACCTACATATATATATCAGACTTTGTGCTGAGTTAGGCTTATAAAAGTCAATATTCTTAGAGAATTTTAGATTTGTCTTCCTAAACAAACAAAATATAACAAAATCTTAAAATCATAAAAGCCCCTAACTTTAAAAGACACACTAAAATGCATAAGAAACTAAAAGAGTTATTATAGAGCAGCGGTTCTCAACCTGTGTGTCGCGACCCCTTTGGCGGTCGAATGACCCTTTCACAGGGGTCACCGAAGACCATTGGAAAACACATATATAATTACATATTTTTTTTGTGATTAATCACTATGCTTTAATTATGTTCAATTTGTAACAATGAAAATACATCCTGCATATCAGATATTCACATTACGATTCGTAACAGTAGCAAAACTACAGTTATGAAGTAGCAACAAAAATAATTGTATGATTGGGGCCAACACAACATGAGGAACTGTATTAAAGGATCGCGGAATTAGGAAAGTTGAGAACCACTGCCATAGAAGCTAGAGAATAGGTCAGTAAGAGGAATCAAAGATATCTTAGTCTTTACTCTGATTCCATGTCAAATAAGCTATCTAAAAACACTACAGTAATTTAATTTGACCCTTGAACAACATATATTTGCACTGCATGGGTCCACTTATACACAAATCTTTTTAAATAAATCCCTGTATTGTGTTTTATCTGCTTTGGAGTCTACAAATGTGGAAGGCCAAGTGTATGCATTGATCTATGCCATTTTGGGTACTTGAGCATCTGTGGATTTTTCCTGGAACCAACCCCAGGCAGATACTAAGAGATAACCAAATTTTGGGGGAGTAAAAAGTTATATGTGGATTTTCAACTGCAAGGGAGTTGGCACCCTTAAAACTCAAATTGTTCAAGAGTCAGCTGTATTTAATTTCCTATGGAAACTTTTTAATAGAAGAAAAATATCCTAACCAGTTCACACTGTTTATCTATAGTATTTCAAATGCAATCATTAAACTTTCATCCAAGATTTCCAGTCTTAAATCTTGTGATTTAATTTGGAATCAGCATCCCAAACTGAGATTATTAGAGGGTGAACTGATAAAACCAAGATTTTGGCCCTGAACCGTGACCTTATCCCCACTCCTCCCAGCCAAGCACACTAATAAACGTTTCCTTCTCCATACTACTTCTGCATCTTATCCCTACTTCCACTGTTACATGTTATCAATTTGTAAGTGTATGTGCCTACTAAGGACATAGTAGCATTCAATAAATGTTTAAGAAACATAAATATTTCTCATTCAATAAAAAATGATTTATCTCAATAAACCAAAGACTCATATACAGTATTACCCAGATAATAAGAGGAAGCTCCAATCAAGAATGCAAAGCCAACTCCAACGAGCAAGAAATAAACCTGAGAAAGATAAGTATCACATGATCTCACTCACATGCAGAATCTAATGAACCAAATAAACCATGATCAAAAATAGACCCAGAGTCATAGAAGCATGAACAGACTGTTGAACATCAGAGGGAAGGCAGGGGAGGGTGGACAGGAAGAGATCAACCAATGAACTTGTATGCATATATGCATGACGCCTGGACACAGACAATGGGGTGGTGAGAGCCTGGGGAGGATGGAGGAAGACGGGAGTGGGCTGGAAGAGGTTAATGGGGGGAAAAAGAGAACCTATCTAAATACTTTAACAATAAAGATTTTTTTAAAAAGTGATAATAAAAATATTAAATTTTAGAAAAAGAAAAAAAGAACAAACTTTAAACAGCTGTTATCCATTCAACAACACATTGGCAACCCTTCTGCTAAGTCCTAGAATTACACAAATATAAGAAAAGCCACAGGCTAGAACAGCCATGGGCAAACTACGGCCCGTGGGCAGGATCCGGCTCTTTTGAAATGAATAAAACTATTGAAAAAAAAGACTGTACCCTTTTATGTAATGATGTTTACTTTGAATTTATATTAGTTCACACAAACACTCCATCCATGCTTTTGTTCCAGCCCTCCTGTCCAGTTTAAGAACCCATTGTGGCCCTCGAGTCAAAAAGTTTGCCCAGCCCTGGGCTAGAAGAACAGCCAACAAACTATAGTCCATGAGCCAAATTGGATCTATTGTCTGTTCTGGTAAATAAAGTTTTATTGGAATGCAACCACATTCATTCATTTACACATACCATCTACTGCTGTACAGCAAAATTGAGCAGTTGTAACATAAAACTGTTTGGCCCATAAATACTAAAAGATTTGTTATCTGGCATTATGCACAAACAATTTGCTAACCCCTGGCCCAGAGCAAATTCATATAGTTCATGGAGATCTGGGAGCCAACAGTTTAAATGTTCCTGGGGGAGCAAAGAGATTTATCAAGGCGAGCTTCCTAGATGAAATGTTTAGTTGGGACTTAAGACTGGGAAGCAGTCTGACAGAACTGAGAGAGGATGTTCCAAGGAAGAGTTAATCACGTGGGAAAAGGACTAGAGGCAACAGGCTTTCGGGCATGTCTCAGGAATCGCAAGAGTGTGGTATTACTAGAGTGCAGTCTGTATAAAGTGGTGAAAGTCAAAGTTGGAGAGAAGGGCATTATAAACTTGATATGCCAAGAATAATTTGTACATTTTATCCATGTACACAGGCTTCAAAATAGGCACTAGATCACCTGTACAGGTTCTAAAATAAACTGGCCAGCAGACAGCAGAAATCAGACCATGCTGTTTCTTGCTTCTATTCCCCTTCCTGCTTAGTTATCATGGAAACCTCTGTTGCCTTCAGGTAGGTGCTTCTGTCCCTGAACCAAATGCCAAGGGGACAGGAAAAGAGAAAAAAATCATGCTAGGAAGAAGAGGAATTTCTGAGAGTAAATTCAGGTAGACCTCATGGAAAATTTGAACATGACATGGGAAGATTATGTTCCCAGTGATTTTTTTCTAAATCCAGGAAATTCTTCACACTCTTATAGTTACGATTCATGATTTCAGATTATTTGCAGAAGTACCAGAGCAGTTCTTTTAGGCCATGGTGCATGTTTTTACAGCACTGCAGCTGGGGGATCCTGAAAGAAAGGGAGCAGGCTCAGCCTGGCCTGCGGGAGGAAAGGAAAGCTCAGAGGTTCCCTATTGTTGCCTCTTCCATGCCTGACCACTTGGAGATTGATGGGGATTAACTCATATGCTTAATACCCTCTGAGATCATTCAATCTAGCTTGAATACATAAGTTCTGTTAAACTCTTTTTACCAGACTGTAATACAAATGCGCTGGGCAATAAAAGCTGTTTTGTTTTGGTTTGAAGAACACAACATAAATTTGATATTTAGTATTATATAAAGAACTAGAGGCCTGGTGGATGAATTCTGCATGGGTGGGGTCCCTCCCGGCTGATCGGCGCTGTCTCTCCCGGTTCCAATTGGGCTGGCCTGGGGGAGGGACCATGGGAGGTTGGCTGTGGGAGTGCACTGACCACCAGGGGGCAGCTCCTGCGTTGAGCATCTGCCCCCTGGTGGTCAGTGCACGTCACCCGGCCAGTTCTCTGGTCATAAAGGTTGCTTAGGCTTTTATATATATAGAAAGAACTAGAGAGATAAGAGAGGCAGTGTGTGGCAGGTAGACGTGGAGCTTCTGAAGGTATGAAGAGGGGAGGAATGGAGAGAGAAATTACAAAAGTAAACTTTGCTATTTCCCCCCCCCAAAAAAAAAAGAAAAGAAAAAGAATATATACCACTTTGTGCTTATACTTGATGAAAAAAACAAAACAGACACATAAAAAACAAACCATGTCTAGAAAAACAGATAAGAAACTAATTTTTTAAAAGTTGCAAAGGGAATATGGGTATTTAAAACAGGAGAGATTAAAAGATGAGGTCAGAAAGACTTTACTGAGTATTTTTAATTTTTTTTTTAAATCACATGAAAACATTGCCTATTCTAAAAGTACATATTTAAAAGTGTAGATTTTCACTTCAATAAAGAGAAACCCACCAAGCTGAAAAAAAATTTTGGATTTTGTCAAAAAGTGTGGATTTTGTCATAAAGGAAAAGGAATTTAAGTGAGAGTGATAAGATTACACAAGCGATTTAGATTATGCTGTAGACACAATGTAGGGGAAGGCTAGAAGCAGCAGAAAATAATTAGGAAACTATTAACTGACCATTGACTATTTATGCCAAATATCCTAACAATGTACTATAGAGTTTACAACAAATAACAAAACAAAATATATAACAAAAATAGCTCAAAGGTGGTAAAGGAAGTAAAAGAAATATTATTGTAAGATTTATATGGGTTTTTTTAAGTAGAATAATATTAGTTAGAGGCAGACTATGATAAGTTAAAGGTAAATATTATAATCTCTACAATAACCAATGGAATACTAAGGGATACCTTATCCTTCGCAACAGTATGAATGGACCTGGAGATTATTATGATAAGTGAACTAAGCCAGTCAGAGAAACACATATGATCTCACTTGTAGGTGGAATCTAATGAACAAAATAAACTGATGAACAAAATAGGTCCAAAAGTATAGATGCATGGAACAGACTGACAGAGCACAGAGAGGAGAGGGGTGGGAAGGGGATGGCAAGAAATTAACCAAAAAACGTATATGCATATACTAGTATGCATTACCCAAGGATACAGACAATAGTGTGTAAAGGCCTGGGGTGGGGTAGGGTGGAGCAAAAGGGGAGAAAATGGGGGACATCTGTAATACTGTCAACAATCCTATCTAATAAAAGAGAAATATGGTAATTGGCATACGACCACTACCCTTCCCATTAGCTAATCAGGGCGATATGCAAATTAACTGCCAGCCAAGATGGCGGCCGGCAGCCAGGCAGCTTGAAACTAACATGAGGCTTGCTTGCTTCAGTGACGGAGGACTGCAACGTTCCCCGCCTGCTGCTGCAGGCCTCTGAGCTGGCAGTTTGAAACACAGTTACAAAAATAGAAGCTAAATAAAACCCCAGAAACCAGCTTTCAGCTAGCCGGGATCTCAGACCTGGAGTTGATACAGAGTTTCGATTGTAGAACCTAAACAAACCAGATACCTGCTTTCAGGAGCGGAGGCCTAAGAGCTGGAGCCTCAGAGCTAAAGCTGGTTCAGAATAAAAAAAAAAAAAAAAAAAGAAAGAAAGAAAAAAAGGAGCAGTTGGGAGCTTCAGTCCCAGCCTGAAAACAGCCCTCAGCCCCTCACCCAGACTGGCCAGGCACCCCAGTGGGGACCCCCACCCTGAAGGGTGTGTGACCAGCTGCAAACAGCCATCATCCCCTCATCCAGGCTGGCCAGGCACCCCAGTGGGGACCCCCACGCTGATCCAGGACACCCTTCAGAGGAAACCAGCCAGCCCCCACCCATGCACCAGGCCTCTATTCTATATAGTAAAAGGGTAATATGCCTCCCAGCACCAGGATCAGCATGACAGGGGGCAGCGCCCAAACCCCCTGATCACCCTGTGGCTCTGTGTGTGACAGGGGGCGGGGCCACAACCTCCCTATCGGCCCTGCTCTGTTCCTGACAGGGGAAAGCACCCCAACCCCCTGATCAGCCCTGCTCTGTGCCTGATAGGGGGGAGCTCCCCAACCGCCCTGCGGCTCTGTGTGTGACAGGATGCGGCGCCCCAAACCCCCCACCCCACGGGCCCTGCTCTGTGTGTGACAGGGTAGAGCCATAACCTCCCCATGGGCCCTGCCCTGAGTGTGAGAGTGGCGGCGCCCCAACCCCCTAACCGGCCCTGCTCTGTGGGTGACAGAGGGCGGTGCCCCAACTCCCCCACCCCACGGGCCCTGCTCTGTGTGTGATGGGGTAGAGCCATAACCTCCCCATCGGCCCTGCCCTGAGTATGACAGTGGCGGCACCCCAAACCCCTGATCGGCCCTGCTCTGTGAGTGATAGAGGGTGGCGCCCCAACCCCCTGATCTGCCCTGCTCTGTGCGTGACAGGGGGGAGCTCCCCAACCCCCTGATCGGCCCTGCTCTGTGCGTGACAGGGGGCAGTGCCCCAACCCCGATTGGCCCTGCTCTGTGCGTAAAAGGGGGTGGCGCCGCAACCTCCCCGTCGACCCTGCCTTGAGTGTGACAGGGGGCGGTGCCCCAACCCCCCAATCGGCCCTACCCTGAGCGTGACTGAGGGTGGCATCGCAACCTCCCAATCCGCCCTGCTCTGTGCATGACAGGGGGCGGCGCCCCAATTCCCCAATTGGCCCTGCTCTGAGCCCGACCAGGGGCTGCACCTAGGGATTAGGCCTGCCCTCTGCCACCCAGGAGCAGGCCTAAGCCAGCAGGTCGTTATCTCCCGAGGGGTCCCAGACTGCGAGAGGGCACAGGCTGGGCTGAGGGACCCCACCCCCACCCCCCCGAGTGCACAAATTTTTGTGCACCGGGCCTCTAGTTAAAAAAATAAAATAAATAATAGTAATACAAACAGGTTTATATAAAAAGCCAAAAGAGAAAAATAAATGGAATTTTAATAAAAAAAAAAAGATAGATTAATCCATATAAAGGTGGGAACAGAGACACAAAAGAACAAGGAATAGATGAAATAAACTGAAAAGATGGTAATATAAACCCACCCATATCAGTAATTACATTAAATGTAAATGTACTAAGCCCTCCAATTAAAGGACAGAGATTCTCATACTGAATAATAATAAAAAAAGACCCTACTAAATGTTCTTTACAAGACATACACTTTAAAAATAAGAACGCTGACAAACTGAAATTAAAAGGATAAAAATGATAAATAATATTTATTAAGAAAGCTAGCATGGCTATATTAATATAAAAAAATTTCAAGACAAAATTATTCCCAGAGCCTAGAAATAAAAGACATTTCATAACCCTAAAAAGAGCAATCCATAGCAAGCAAAACAATCCTAAATGTTTGCACCTAATTAAAACTGTTAAAAATACATAAAGCAGAAATTAGCTAAAAGGAAAAATAGATCCCCCATCATAGTTGGGGATAACACACCTCACATGAAGAAACGAGAAATGAACCAGGTACATCAACACTGATAAACTCATTAGAGTAGTTGCCCACTGGTAGGAGTGGAGGGGAATAAATATGTGTAGGAATAGGAACAAAGGAGGAAAAAAAAACTTAATAAAACAAAAATGGAGCCTTACAGACCGATGATAGGATTTTCTATATTAAAGGTATGTGTACATCAGTTACTTGAATATAGGATTCAAAGTGAAAATTAAGGATCAAATTTATTAGAAAATCCTACTTATATATTTTTTCCTTACCAGCATCACTGTCAAATTCATAATTCTTCCAAGGTTATCAATGTAGTAGACACTGTCTTGATACCATGAATCACAGTGAAGGTAATTATACATTCCAAAAGCATGCATGTGTTCCAGTGTGTATTGATCATCTCGAAGTTTTACTTCTGCCACAGCTGAAATATAAACAAAGTAAACATACACATAAAAAGTTTTGCCTCAGATTGTTCCTTTCTGTACAATGCCTACATGGCAAGAGGCCTTTAGGACAATTCACTGTGCTATTCATTCAAAAGCAATTCTGGGCACCTACCAGAAACTGTGTGCAGAGGTAAACTGTGTAGAACTGACATGGCCCTGCCCTTACAGAACTTAGAATATGGTGGCCACCTCTTCCTTATAATTATGAATAAAAAGAGAGAAATTCTAAAATTGAAGGATTTCCTATCTCCTGGGCAAATATTAAGTCTACTTCATAAAGTATTTATATACTGTAAAAAATGCTTTTACCTCTATTATATCTCATTGATTTTTACCACACATTAAGAAAGAGTGTTTTTATTATTTCATTACACAGTTTTGGAAATAAATGTGAGCACAAATAGTGATTTCTGCAATGTTACACCACATTTCTCCCAACAATACAGAACAAAACACTATTATACCTGGAACAAAAATAAAGTTTCCTACTAAAAAATAGAACTTTTTCCACTAGAGTATTAGCTGCTTCCATAATTTTATTTTACTTTTCTCCAGCTTTACAGATATAATTGGCATAAAACACTGTATAAGTCAAGTGTACAACATCATGATTTAATGCATGTATATATTGCAAAATGATTACTACAATGTTACTTCACACATCCATCACCTTACATAGTTACAATTTTTCCTTTTAAAGAGAACTTTTAAGATCTACTCTCTTAGTTGCTTCCATAATTTTAAATCTGCCAAATGTGATTTTTGCCTCTCACTTCTTCTTTCCATATATAGGAACCTTTACCATTCAGGGATGCCCATGCACTACAACTATTTTCTACTTTAACAGGAAATAAGTAAGTGGACTAAGCTGAGCCAATACCTTACCTTAATATAAAACTCATCTTACTATATGCTAATTGGAAGTTTTATTCCAGAATGCTCACCTGTTCCTAATTCTATTACCTACTTTGAGTCCTAGCTTACTTATATCCATTCATTCATTTATTCAACAACTATTTTAATGTGCACCAATGATACAATGATGAGTAAAGAGCACAGAATCTATCTTCTTAACACTTATGATCGAGTGGGGAAATGGACATTACTCAAATAATTGCATAAGTAAATATGTGATTAAATGTTTTTAAGAAAAATTACTGGGGCCTGGCTGGCATGGCTCAGTGTTTGAGCATCAACCTATGAACCAGGAGGTTCAATTCCCGGTCAGGGCACATGCCTGATTGCGGGCTCAGTCCCTAGTAGGGATGTAAAGGAGGCAGCCAATCAGTGATTCTCTCTCATCATTTATGTTTCTGTTTCTCTCTCTCTCTCTCTCTCTCTCTCTCTCTCTCTCTCTCTCTCTCTCTCCCTCCCTTCCTCTCTGGAATAAAAAATATTTTAAAAAAAGAAAAATTACTGGGTACCATGAGAACAAGTAACAATGGGAGCTAACCTACTTGGGAAGATTAACAGGAGCTTTCAAAACTTTGAGCCAAGCTACAAAGGATAAGGTAGAGTTAATTTAAGAAGTAGACCTACCTACCTACACACATACACGCACCTACTTAACACAGGCAGAAGGAAAAGCAGGCAAAAGTAAGAGGGAAAACTTGTGTTCAAAGACCCAAAAGACAGCCAAACTGGCTGAAATAACAGCAACAGAATTGTACAAGGAAAGGTGTACAGACGAAGGAAGTGAGAGAACCTGGCAGGAATTGAATCATGAAAGACCTTTTCTTTACTTATATTTGTTGATAAACTCACTGTATTCTGGATTTTTTAAGCAGGAGAATAAAATCCAGATTCAAATGTGTAAAAGGTTCACTTACAACTACAATATGGAAAACATACCAGAATAAAGCAGGGGTAAATCCAGGGAGATCCACTAGGAAACCATTGCAGTCATCGGGTAAAGGACGACTGAAGTTTAGAAGCATTTCAGAAGCGACATCATTGTAGCTTTTGATGGCTTTGATAGAGACGGAGGACATTGTTTCTATATAACTCCAGGAAGTGTTTCTTTTATAAGGAGCAGCTAGAAATACCTATTCCACTGATTAGGAGGGGGACAAACATCAATTCTTGGTTTTCTAGCACCACTGTGTGGATGAAACTCGATACTGCAGAAAATGTGCGGGGTACCATAATGGCCCAAACAGTAACACTAGGCAATGTGACGACAAACACATTTTTTTTCATAATTGTCCTATTGGTGCATAGAAAAAGGCTGCCTCTGGCCCCACATGAGAAAGAAAAATATCATGTTAATCATCCTGAGTATAAAGGGGGGGCAGAGCAATTGAAAGGAGAAAAGCAGTGTTGAGAATGAGAGGCCGGCAGAGCCCTTTTACAGAGCCTCCTAAGAGAAGGAGTGGAGCGCAGGGAGTCTCAGATGTCGGCTGGGATCTGTGAAATGGTTGAAAAAGAGGAGCATCTTTCATGAGGGCTAAGAAGCAAGTATAGTGAGTTTTTATTATTTAACATTATAATAACTGCATTGGAAATAAAGAGAGCTTTGCTGAAAAATCCTTCTCCCTTAGTAAAAAGAACTTAGGGCCTAACACAAAGGGGATCTCTCCTAATCTTTCCCGAAATTCCTTACAAAACATACACGTAACCTCAAATATCTGTAGTTTTTCACTCACAAATCGTTTACTGAATGACTGCTATGGGCCAGATATTGTGCACTGGACAAACACTGATAAATAAAACACTGATAAAAAAAATAAAACACTCATAAATAAATAAATGAGCCCTGTTAATGGTGCTAACAACAGTTACAATTATAATATGCTATTATATTGAACCTCATGAAACTGCCAATATTCAACTCTTTTGACACCAGTTAAACATGATTCAATCTAATACTTATATACCAGTAATCATAGAATTTTTTTTAATGGAAGGCAGAGGCAAAGAATATTAAAACACTAACAAAGGTCACTTCTTAGACCACTTATCTTCTAATTGTACCCAATGAGTTAAGTCTTTTTTTCACCTAGTGACTTAATTTGTTATTTGTGTATAAAGATGCAAAAAGTAGCGCACAAGCTTGTATTACAAGTTCTGAAGCGAGATTTATGGAATAAGGTAGGGCTAGAACTAGGAGCATTGCCCTCACTAAACTCTCCTATGTAATAAAAGCCTAATATGCTAAGTGTCCGGTTGACCGGCTGGCCATTCAACCAATCAAAGTGTAATATACTAATGATATGTTAAGGCCACTCAACCGCTCACTATGACATGCACTGACCACTAGGGGGCAGACGCTCCAACTGGTAGGTTAACTTGCTGCTGGAGTCCAGCCAATCGGGACTGAGCTAGATGGGCCAGACACACCCTGGAGCCCTCCAGCAGTCCCTCCCCAGCTGGCCAACCTCCCGCGTCCCTCCCCGGCCCCGATTGTGCACCGGTGGGGTCCCTCAGCCTGGCCTGAACTCTCTCACAATCCAGGACCACTCAGGGGATACTGGAGAGCCAGTTTTGGCCCGAACCCGCAGGCCAGGCTCAGGAACCCCACTGGTGCACAAATTCATGCACTGGGCCTCTAGTCTTATATAATGTTTCTGCACATTAACATATTAACCTGCCTTTCTTCTCCATATTTTCCTCTAATAAAGTAGATATGAAACATATACAATGGTTACATGGCTCTCCTCTTCCTTTACTCCAACTAAAGCCATAATCTTTACCAGCTTTTATCCTCCCTGCCCTGAAGAAACAGCCCAGAGACTACAAAAAACATTAGAAACAGCCCTGGAGGGGTAGCTCAGTTGGTTGGAGTGGCATCACAATGCACTGGGATTGTGGGTTTGATCCATGGTCAGGACACATACGGGAATGAACCAGTGAATGCACAAAGAAGGGGAACAACAAATTGATGTCTGTCTGTCTGCCTCTGTCTGTCTGTCTCTCCTTTTCTAAGAAAGAAAGAAAAGAAGGAAGGAAAGGAAGGAAAGGGAGGGAAGGGAGGGAAGGAAGGGAGAGGAGAGAGGGAAGGAAAGAAGAGAGGGAAGGAAAGAAGAGAGGGAAGGAAGGGAGAGGAGGGAGGGAAGGAAGAGAGAGGAGGGAGGGAAGGAAAGAAGGGAAGAAGGGAGGGAGGGAGGGAGGGAGGAACAGCATGTACTCTAGGTATAGCTTTCCCACTGACAAGTAGCCTAGTTAAGTTACCTAACCTTTCTATCCTGTCTCACCAGTTAATGGTACTAGTCCTATAGTATTCTTGACAAATGTAACCTGTAAACATGTAAAGTGTTTGCTAGATGGCACATAAGAAGAAATGATGATTTCCCTGTTTCTCTTCTCCCTTCCAAAGCAAATTCTCACAAAGGTGCTAAGGATTCCATTCTCTCCTCCCTCTTCTAGGTCCTTCCTCTCTACTGGTCCCTTCTCCTCCACTTTAATATGTTGAAAACTTCCCACTTCACACAACAAACAAATGAAAAAGGGTTTCCTCCTTTTTGCCCTGTTCCCAAAGCAGGCCTCTTTCCTACCCTGTACTTCTCCCATTTTCTCATTATCTATATTAACCCATTTCAATTTTGTTTGAACTCTACTATTCTACCAAAACCTTTTTTCATTTAAAAATAAATATTGAACACTTTTTTCTTGAAGCCAAGATGGAATAATAGTGACCAGTTCTATCTTTCCATCAAAAAAATGTAAGATAAAATTAAATAAACCAGATAAAATTATATGAAACAACGGTTTTCCAGACACTAGACATCAGGCAACAAAGGATAGTGATCCCTAAGAAATGAGAAACAAAGGAGGTTACCCTAGCACTGCCCCAGCTTAATACCACCTTTAATGAGTTTCCAGATCTTGGCACGAAGAGGAAAAGGTGAGGTAGAACCTGAGAGACTCCCCTTGTTGTGGAAACTGAGTGAAAGTCTAGGGAGTTGATCAAGGCAGCTACAGTTCATTGGACTGTCCAGTGTACTAGAGAAGAGAGCAACAAAGAGAGAGGAAAATCAGAGGGTGTCTCTCAAATAATGGCACATGATTGAGAAAACCACCTCAGGCCAGGGGAAGAACCATCTGAAAGGATGAGAGAAACCATTTTAGGCACTCAACACAAGGCTGAGAGCTGTAACTGTTCCCCCCAACCAGAAATGGAAAAAACTCAGAATTCATGGGATAATGGGTAGAGTACACAGAAAAGTCTTCCCTCAAATAATTAGCCCTACACTGAGCATTGCTCCAGACCAGGCTAACAATTCATAATCTGTTTCCAAGTAACTCAACTGCATCCCAGAACAAAGTTCAAGAAGATTTATACAGCCCTAGCTGGTTGAGCTCAGTGGATAGAGCATGGGCTTGCGGACTGAAGGGTCCCGGCTTCACTTCCGATAAGGGCACATGCCCAAGCTGTGGGCTCGATCCCCAGTAGGGGGCGTGCAGGAGGCAGCCAATCAATGATTCTCTCATCGTTGATATTTCTATCTCTCTCTCCCTCTCCTTTAAGATAACTATCCAGAAATGGAATTGCTGGGTCAAAGGGCAATTACAATTTATAAAAAAGGTTTTCTTGCTTAGTTCTTTGAAATAGAAAAAGACAAAGTGACATATACTGTTTATACAGCAGTGGGAATTTTAGAACAATTTAATGACACTACTTAAGACAAGAAAATACCTAACCTCCAAGGTCTTTGAGACCAGGGACCATATCTTCATCCTCACATCCTAAATGCAGAGCTTCACCCACCCGAGGTGCCCACTCACAGTATGCTAAATTAATGTAAATTCCTTAGGTTAGTGTAAAAGAAGTCAAGCTGTCAGGAGGAGCTCCTAAATCATACCTCACCTTCTCTAGAAATAATTTTCAAAAGAATTAACCTCTTTTTCATCCTCCTCCTCAAGTAAATAACATAAGTCCCTCCACGTGAACTACTGCAAAAGTGTTAAGCTGATCTGTTTCCATTGTCTCATTTTCCAAATTCAACCTCTATAGAGCCCAAGTGTAAACCATTAAAACCCTAAATCAGCTTTCCTTCTTTGCTTAAAGCCCTAAATGGCACCTCATCACCTCCAGTTGTGCATCCCAAACACAGAATCTAAATACCAACACAGGTGAACTGAGGGGAGAAAAAGGAAAACTTTGTGAGTTTTTATTGGATTTAGAGAGCTATATATTATGAGATTTTGCTTCCTGCTTTTTTGTGTTAAAAATAGCCTTTTATTTATAAAAAGATGGGCGAGTGCATGAGTTTTTAAAAATAGATATTTTTTAACCGATTTTAGAGAGAGGAAGGGAGAATAGAGAGATAGAAACATCGATGAGAGAGAAATATCCATCAGCTGCCTCCTGCACGCCCCCTACTGAAGATCTAGCCGGAAACCTAGGCATGTGTCCTAACCAGAAATCAAACCTTCACTTCCTGGTTCATGGGCCCACGTTCAATCACTGAGCCACACCTGCTGAGCTACATGAGTTTTTAAGAAACATCTCCACTTGGCAAATTAAGAAATTGGGCTTTTTATGATGGGTGAGCTTTATTTTTTACTGAAGGGCCCCATGAAGCAATCAGTCCTGTCTCACTTTCCCAGGAGATTTTTTTTCCTCCTTCTCTCCTTCATTCACTCAATTTATTGAGCATCTGCTATGCTAAGAGCAATGGCAAGTAGTGAGTAAAGGAGAAACACCATCTTCATGGAACTCACAATCTAGTGAAACAAACAGATATCAAATAAATACAGATTTAAAGCTACGACTGTACTGCCTTATGGAGAATGGAATGAAGGAGCCCAAAAATGAAGATAGGAAGGATAGTCAAGGAAGCTACTACAGTTCAGGTAAGAGATAACTGTGATTTAGACAAGGATAGAGGCATGAAGAAGCCAAAATCGTCTACTGGCTTTGCTGAAAGATTGAACAGGTGGGTTTAATGAAGAAATAACTCTATGACATCAACATAAGCAACTATATAGACCTGCACTAATGGTCCCAACTTTTTATGCCTCCCTGGGTCTATGCCATGTGGTATGAGGCGGCTATAATTATTCTAGACATGATTATATGATTTGCTTAGGCCAATGGTGTGCCGAGCTGGCATGGTCATGGCATACTCAGCCCCACGTTGGGTGCCATATGTGCTGAGCCAGGACAGCCTGGTTCGGTGAGCCTGAGAGGGGGTGGTGAAGGATTGAGAAAAGACAGACAAGAGAAAAAAGCTGGGTCTGGGTGAGACGCTGTCCTCTCTCCTGAAAGCCTTGTCTTTATTTAATGCCAGATTCAACAAGGCAAAGTAAGGGCGTGGTTACAATGTTCTCGTGAGTTTCCAATCAACTCAATTATACCCACCTGGTCAAGCTTTGTTTACTTGCTGCACCTCCTGCAGCCTGTATCACTTAGTCATGTGGGACCACAGGTTCGGACCATCAGGTCAAGCTTACAACTATAGCCCTTGGCTATAACTGTGCTGGGAGGGCTTTGCCCTCCAAGCTAGGACGTGCACGTGGCTTTGCCACGAGAGGACCGTGCCCGCCTATTAGTCCCAGGCTTCAACCTGTCCAAACGCTGTAGCCGCTCTCCACACAATGGGACAACAGCAAACTTATTCCAAGCAGTAGCTTGAAAAAGTGTTTGTGCACTGCTACTTGTCTCTTGGAATAAGCCTGGACTAGCCGGCTAAAGAATGAGAGAGCGAGTGGAGCAGAGCTAAGTGGGGACCATCTGAAATAACCTTAAGCCAGTCTATAGCCAAAGAACCCCTAAACATATGAGGAAGTCCAGCCAAGATGAGCAGAGACGCCTAGCAGACCCATAATTGAACAAAAGTGCATGGATGAGCCCAAGCCACACCTAGAACCACTTACCTGACCTGTAGACTTATGAACAATAACAGAGGGAGAGAGAGATAGAAACATCAATGATGAGATTCACTGATTGCCTCCTGCACGCCCCACACAGGGGGGTCGGGATTGAGCCTACAACCCAGACATGTACCCTCGACAGGAATCGAACCCAGGACCCTTCAGTCTGCAGGCTGACGCTCTATCCACTGAGCCAAACAGGCTAGGGCTGGGATGACTTTTTAAATGCATAAACTAACTAAACATGGTGGTACCATTTACTGATATGGAGTGGGAGAGGGAATGGAAAAGAAAAACCAAGCTCATTGTATCTTACCCTGCTCAACTCTTACCTAGCCTCCAAAGTGCAACTTAGATATCGATTCTTCCAGGAAGCTTTCCCAGATCTCCCGGGCTGGTTTGAAAAGATTAAGTACTACCATTATGTTTTGTACATATCCCAATCACTGCCTTACCACATTGCTTTATAATTATCTGTTTACTTTTCTTCCCAACTAGGTAATTGCACCTTTATGTTACAGACTGTCATACTCATCTTGATGTTAGCATGTAACATAAAACAGGGTCCCAATAGATGTTTCCGAATTTTATAAATGAATTAAAAACATTATTTCACACTATAAAATCTATTCATCAACTGTAGATCAGTATTTCTCAAAGTGTGATCTACTGACAACATGCATCAGAAGCAGCAGGGGTGTGTATTAAAAATGCAAATCTCTGGGCTCTCTATCTTCAATGAAAATGGCATTCTCCACCTCGTTTTTTTTTAAAAAAAAAAAGGTAAAGTGGCCCTGGCCGGCTCGGCTCAGTGGATAGAGCGTCAGCCTGCGGGCTGAAGGGTCCCAGGTTCAATTCCGGTGGGCTTGATCCCCAGTGGGGGGCGTGCAGGAGGCAGCACATCAATGATTCTCTCTCATCATGGATGTTTCTCTCTCTCCTCCCTTCCTCTCTGAAATCAATAAATATATTTTTTTTTTAAAAAAAAAGAAAGGTAAAGTGGTGACTAGCGGGCCTGCTACAGACACACAAAACAAGTCGTAAGAAGTATGGGTACGAAAACCAACTCTTCCTCACGATTTTCTGGAGATGTTCTCTACAATACAGTCCTTAGGCTAACATCACCCAGGTAACTGCACCTGCTCAGAACTACAATGGGGTTCCTCCTTTAAGAAATGGGTCGGACTCAGCCAGAGGGAGCAGGAGCTGGGGTCCTCCAAAGAGGCGTGGCTTCCCAACGCACAGGTTCACGGAGGATGCTCCAGGCCCAGGGGAAAGCAAGTTGGGAGCTTTCTCCGCAGCAGGGGCCAGGCCAGGACGGACAGGCGGTCTCGGCCCGAGCAGCACCTGCGTGCCGGGCCCCGGAGCCCAGCGGCCCAGCCCAGTGCCGGCCCGTGGTCCCGCCACAGAAGAGCCGCGAGAAGGTGGCTCCCACGAAGGTCCGGGATGGACGTCCTTCTCCAGAAACCGCCACCCGGTGTCCACCCCAGCCCGACGGGCCGTAAGGAAGGCCCCGAGTCGGAAAGGAAGAAAATGCGGGAAGGGTCTGGCCCTTGGCCTCCGAAAGGAAAGAGGAAAAGAGTGCAAGGGGACGCCGCCGCTTCCCACCTGCGTCTAGTTCCAGCTGGTAACAGGGCAGCGGCTCGAGGGAGAGTTTGTAACCCTCGAATCGGGGGTCCAACAGGGGTCTCTTCACCCGCAGCGAGCAATTAGCGGCCACCTCCATCGCCTTCCAGGTTCCTAGCGGGAGAATTAATAAAGCTCTTGTTGAAAGGTCCGCGCTTCCCTCGTTGCACCGAGGCTGGGAGGCTGCGTGGGTCCCATCCCATTAAACACTGCGGTGCAGCATGCCTTCTGGGAAATGTAGTGCCCGTGAGCGACTTTATTGTTGCATGCCGGGATGCGTAGTTTCCAGAGGACGCACCGCCCAGCGCGACAGCGGGAGCTGAACTCTCTTACCCAGAGGGCTGAGCGGCCAGGAGGCGGCCCGCGCTGGTTAAATTCTCACCTGATAGGCAGGGTGGCGAGGCCCCGCCCCGGAAATGCGTGTTCTAGCTTTCTGTGTGCTTAGGCGCCCGAGCTACTGAGGGTCTAAGTCCGGGCAGCCGAAGAGTGTGGTAGGTAACGGTCGCCAGCGCAAGGGTCATTTCGTCGCTGGGAAGGGACGGCCCTCGCCCGCGGTGATGGTGGTGAGCTATGCCCGTGGTCCTCAGGGCCGGGACCCGGGCCCGGCCCAGGCTCCTTTCGATGTGCTGTCTTTCGTTTGCTTCCCCGACCCGCGCTCGCGGGCCTGTAGGGCTCTCCGACTGGGCGTGCTACCGGAGTTGGCCCGGAGCCAGTCCTCGCTTTGTTTTCTGGCTCCTCCCCTCCCGCCTCTCCGCTGTCTCCGCCCCGTTCTGCTTTCCCCAGGAATGACTGGACCGGGAGGGATCCCCTAGCGCCCTTGTGTCACCGGTGAGAAAACTGAGGTCTTTCGGAACCGACTTGTCCAAGGTCACTGTCCGTATTGGAGGGGCCAGGGCGAGATTCAGTTCAGTCTTCTGACTGCACCTCAGAATGGCTTTTTGAAAATGTTGAACCTCCAGCTGCAAAAGCAAACATGTCCTAGTCTTTTCTCAACCCCTCCTTTTCCCTTTGCACTTGAGAAAGAAAGAAAGAAAGAAATTTCCACTCTGAGAAGTCACTGCCAGCCTGAGTTTTCCCAAAAGGGCACATGGCAGGCTGCAAAGTCTTGGTCTGAAGTGACTGACAGGTGCCGGCTGGCTCCAAGCCTCCCAGCCTCGCCTCCCTCTGCTTTCTGCACCATTTTGGTCCGGGCTGGCTGTTTTTACTGGAAAGTGAGACTGTCCCAAGTGAGGACTTCGTTTGGGGTTTGTTTCCCCCTTTGATCAAGAAAGAGCACAAATAGACTCAAAACAGCAGGTTTAGTCGCGATTCAGGACGCGTCCCCGCGAGAGGACATCTTAACCTGGACCTTGCACTTTTCACCAACATAGCCTAGACTGGCATGGCTTCCCCCAAAATTTTGAACAGAAACGGTTCGCAGTCTGTCGTGATGAGCCGTGGAAGTGTTTGGGGGGCGGGGTCAAAGACACCCGAGTGCAAAACCGACTTTTTCATGACTTTCTTGTCTCAGTGCCTCAGTTTCCTCACCTGTAAAACACAGATGATGTTAATCATACTTGTATGAAATAATAGGTTCTGGGAGTGGAATGGGTTAAAAAAAAAAAAAAAGCAACAACAATGTGTTAGCCCCGGACCAGGCACATACATGTGTCTAGTACATGTGACGATACTTGCTACTTCCAGACTCGCTTTAAGAAAGGGAGCTTATCAGTGTGCCTCCTTGGGATGCCGCGAATGTGGGGCGTAATGACGTCGTTAACGCATTGTTGGTATTTATCGCCCCTTCAGCCGATAGCACGGTAAAGGGGTGGCGGTGCTTGCCTAGAGGAGTTAGGAGGGAATGCTCTGTAAGTGCCCTGTGTCTGAACGTGCGTGTTGATGTTCAGGTTAGCAAGATGAACAAAGATGCGCAGATGAGAGCAGCGATTAACCAAAAGTTGATAGAAACTGGAGAAAGAGAACGGTAAGTAAGAGACTGTGTGGGTAAATTGTATTTAAACGCCTTTAAGTTACAGTTACTGTATCTACAAGAATCGAAACAGGAAGGGACAAAACTGATGTCAGTGGAAAGAATTACAGAAAAATAGATTGTCAAAAGCTTCAGTTCCTAACATGTATAAACGATAGGTAGGCCTGTTCAGTATTGCAAGAAATTAGAGGGAAGTGAATGATGTAGAAAGATGAACAAGAAATGACTCTCAGAGACTGTATAATAGCAAAAAAAAATTCCTAAATAATGACAGTTGGAGACATAATGTTACCCACTTTTTAACAGGGAGCCAGCACAATAGAACCAGTATTAGTTACCAAGCTGTTTTTTAATAGTCATCCAGGGGTATGTTTCTATTAATTTTAGAGAGAGAGGAAGGAAAGGGGGCAGAGAAATATTGATCGGTCTCCTTGCACCGAGACCGGGATTGAACCTGAGACCTTTGGATGTGTGGGACAACGCTTCAGCCAGCTGAGCCACCACAGCCAGGGCTTTGCCAGGTTCTCTTAACCTCAGTAGCATGTACTATTCCTACCATCTGAAACATTCCTTTCTTTTTCTCAATCTTTAGCTTCGTCTAGCTCATCTTTCAAGTCTTAATTTAAATATTTCTTTTGAGTATCCTGGTCTATCAGAACATTGAACATTGTATTGTGACCACCTACTTAGCTTGTTTGTATCCTTCAATATAATCTCAATTACTTGACAGCAGAAATACCAGTGTATATCCAGTATCATGCCTAGTTCTTAATTGGCCAAGTAAATATTTGGAAAAATGAGCACAAAGGAGAGGCTGAGGAATCAAGAAAGGCTTCCAGAAACAGGGTGATAAATTGTGAAAGAAGTATATATAGGGAACAGGAGAGATCTGCGGGTTAAGGTGATCAGTTAAGATCTCACAATATTAAAAGAGGTACTTCAGCTGGGGGAGAAGGATTAGCAGTTCTTGAAGCCAAAAAAAAGTAGGGAAAACAATCTAGGCAGATGGAACAATGTGCAAAATCACAGCTTCTGGGTAAGTGCAGAATTAAAGCTAGGAGGAGGTAAAGGGTAAAAGCTGTGTGGACAGGAGTAGATTTTATATAAGTCAGCTTTTTTTTTAGTTGAAATTGATAGAAACTGGCTTAACCAATGGAAATACATAAGCTCTTTTAACTGGAAAGTCTAGAGCTTAAAATTGCTTCAGGCACCGCTGGGTTCAGGCCTCAGAAGTTATTGTCAACAATATATCTTTCTTTGCCTCTCAGCTCTGCTTTCCTCGGTGTTGGCTTTATTCTCAGGCAGGCTCTCCCTACAGAGATCAGTGGTTCAAAATGTATACCCCTCTGGCTCAGACTACCTTCCTTCTGATAGTTTCAATAAAGACCTGCCCTGATTACCATCTCACTTAGATAATAGGCCAGTCATGGTCACCCTTGCCTAGGTCACGTCCATCACCAGAACCCTACCCAGATTTCTTACACTGAGAGTGGTAGAGGTTTTTTTGTTTTTCTTCTGTCAAAAAAAGGACAGAAAAATGGGTGGTGGGTTTGCAAAAACATCTGTGGTTGATTTTATCCTTGGCTGTTGGGAGGCATTAAAAGGTTTTTTTAAGGGAATGACTAGATCACATTTGCACTTTAGGAATGTTATTCTGGCAGAATGGAGCATAGACTGGAAGCGTTAGACAGAATGCAGAAGATTACATTGGGTTAAAAACGAAAAGCAGTAAAATGAAAAGGAAAACTCAGGTGGTGGTTTTTTGTCTTTTAAGTAAAATCAGAAATGAGGAAGAAGGTGGAAACTAGAAAGGTGCCTTGGGAAACTGAGAGGATAGTATTGCCAGTAATGAGTCTAGGGGACTACGTATTTGTTTGTTTATTTCATGCAGCTTAGTTACCGAGTTTCTACCACATGCCACGTGCTGTTAAGGTGCTGAAGTTATAGTAGTGAACTAAGTGAAGTCTGTCCTTTCATGGAACTTGCATCCTAATGGGGGAAAACAGATAAGAAATGTCTAATATGTCAGGTAATGATGAGTTATAGAGAAACAAAGCAGAGAATAATGAGGTATGTTATTTTGGAAAGAAAAAACAGGGCTTCCCTGAGAAGAGATCAGAAGGATATGAGGGAGATGGAGGGACTCCAAAAGCCAAGGTCCCAAGATAGGAGCTTTTTGGCATTTTGAGGAGCACACGGAAGCTAATGAGACTGAATAAATTGGAAGAGGGAAAGAAGTCAGGGCACAGCTGGGGAGGGGGCAGATCATGGAGGGTCATTTAGGCTGTAGTAAAACTTGGAGTTTATTCCGGGTAAATTAGAAGCCACTGGAGAGTTTTGAGCAATGGGAAGAGAATGGAAGTATGCAAGGAGAACAAGCAGGGGAACAAGTTAGGAGGCTTTGGGACAGTCCAGTCAAGACAAGGTGGAAGCTTGCACAGGGCAGAGGTGATACAAAGCATGGGTGCAGGCACTTATTTAGAACTGGAACTGGTAGGACTTGCTCATGGGTTGGATGTGTGGAGCGAACGAAGTTGCAGTGAAGGACGCTGCCAAGGTTTCTAGCCTGAGGGACTGGAAGCATGGAATTGCCATGGTGACAAGGAGAACAGAACAGGCTGAGGGTGGAGGGGAGCATGAGCTGGGCTTGAGCCGGTGAAGACCGAATGACCTGATTAAACATTGAGATGAAAATGCCACATGGTGGAGATACAGGAATATTGGAAGAAGCAATTCGGTTTGGAATATGACATGTTTTAAGCTAATAAGATGATTTAGGTTGAAGATTGAGGATTTTTTAGAGTGGGTATGGAAAAGGAACAGAAAGTACTGATAAACTATTTTATTACATCCATGGTGCCATTAGTTGCAATATACGCCTTTTTTTAAAAAACCAGTAAGAAACAGGAAAACCCTGCTAATTAAATTATGATAGGGCCCTGGCCAGGTAGCTTGGTTGGTGGAGCGTCTTCCCATAAGCCAAGGTTTCGGGTTTGATCCCACGTCAGAACATATACAAGACTCAATCAGTGAATGCATTAAATCAATCGAACAACAAATCTCTCTCTCTTCCTCTTTCTCCCTCTCCCTCTTTCCCTCCCCCTCCTCCCCCTCCTTCCCTCTCATCCTACCTTTACTACCTCTCTCTCTCTAAAAATCAATTAAAAAATTTAAATTATGATAGGCATGCCATTTACTGAATTGTTAAAATGTGGGGGGTAAAGTGTTAGATTCATGAAATTCATAATTGATGTATCATTTAGAAGGTTAATGGAAAAAGGGAGGGGAATCTTTGAGATTAGAGAGAGAAATAATGGGGAAGTAAGAGAATTGAAGGATAAGAATTTGTAGTCAAGGAAGGGATTTTGGAGTTTGAAGATTTCAGAGGTGCAGCTGCTCCAAGCTCAACTAATATCTTCCAAAAGGTGTACAGCCCCACAATTTTTCTGTTGGTGGAGGGAGGTAGACAGGGTGTAAGAAGGCCAGAGTAGAGTTTCTTGAGAAGTATTGTGCCCCATCTGCTTTATTTTACTTTGCTAGTAATGAAAATGAGGCCATGTCCCCACAAGATCAAAGAACTATTTAAACTATTTCGTGATAGAACCAGGATCAGGACATGGTTGAAGTTTTGTGACTGGCAAGCAGGGAATGTTTAATTGAAGAGTTGAACTTTTGATTCAAACATTCCTATCTCAGATATTGCACATTGTTGTAGTTTAATTTGAAAACACTTTTTTTTCTACACAGCCTCAAAGAGTTGCTGAGAGCTAAATTAATTGAATGTGGCTGGAAGGATCAATTGAAGGCACACTGTAAAGGTAATCAGTTTCATTTAGAAGATAAGCTAATTCCATTGTTCTCTATGTTGGTTTGAAGTTCACTAGAAAAATTACAGTCAGTATTGTAAAGGTATATAAGTGGTCAGACATAATTTTAAACAAATGGAAAATTGACTCTTGTAGTGATGATTTCCTCCTCTGTGATAATATGTAGACCTAATTCCTAAATTTATAAAAAAATTTGTGTATTTCTTTTAAAATAAGTGAAGCAGGATTTTCTATGGCTTTAAAATGTGGACTCTCACCTTTTCAGTGTGCCCGTTCAAAATGAAACATTCCTTATTCCTAATATGTTTTAATTAACCAACTGAGTACTTTATGGTTGTTAGACATTTAGGAATTATCTCTCTTGTCTTTGACAGGGTTATTTTGAAAAATTCAAAAGCTCTTAGAGAATTGTACTTATTTTTTTAAATGTAGAATGGGGGCTTGTTAAATTGCTTAATGTTGATGATGATTCCATTAGACAGGTTACACATGTCACTATGATGAGCCTCCGCTCTGGCTCAGCTTTTAGGATAATAGCATTTTGGTTATTTTAATGATTTCCCATTGTATTGTAATGGTTTCTACAAGTAATGATAATAGTGACTATAACAACTAATATGACAAATCAGTAAAAGCATAGACTTTGAGGTCATACAGATCTTCACTGATAAAAGACTAGAGCTGTATTTCAACTCATGTTTGGATGAGTTATTTAATCTTTATGCTTCAGTTGCCTCATCTGTGAAGTGGGAAAAATGCCCAGCCCATTTCATTATTGTGAATATTAACTAATATAAAGCATCCAGCACACAGTAGGGGTTCAGTAAACATTAACT
The DNA here is from genome assembly GCF_963259705.1 of Myotis daubentonii. Taxonomy (NCBI): domain Eukaryota; kingdom Metazoa; phylum Chordata; class Mammalia; order Chiroptera; family Vespertilionidae; genus Myotis; species Myotis daubentonii. The sequence goes on along the minus strand of NC_081856.1, from coordinate 36,426,975 downwards.
ACTTTCCCTCTTGTTTCTTTTGGCCCAGTCTAGAGAAGAGAAAGGAGCAAAGGAGTTTTGTATTTTCATTTTGGGCTATGAAATTTTAAAGTGGACACAAATAATAGCTTATTCCCCCTCCACACATTTAAGAGATAACAGTGAAATAAGATCTGTGCAGTTATAAATTTCTAGCTTTTTATAACTGTTAGATTTGACCTTATAGTTCACATTCATTCTGTGCTATATTTGTTAAGCTAAAGTTATTTAGCTGAGAGATGAACAGGCTTTTATGATATTATCTGGTGAATATTTAATGTGTTTAAAGTTGAACTAAATATTCATTAAAAAAGAAGTGTCCTCTTTTTTTTTTTAAAGACCAATCTGTACTCTAAAAACATGATCTTAACCCTTCCTCTATGAAAATCTTTCTTACAGATAATGATTTTAAATGATATGATTTGTTTTTTGCTTTTGCATAAGAGGTAATTAAAGAAAAAGGACTAGAACACGTTACTGTTGATGACTTGGTGGCTGAAATCACACCAAAAGGCAGAGGTAAGGAATACAAATTGTGTGAAAGGAAACGTGTGCTAAAGACATGATTTTTTTCTGTCATGCTGGTTCAGCTTTTCTTTCTTCCTACAAAGAAAAACAACTTTTCCAAAATTATTTGGAGAGTTGATGTTCCCTCATTGGGAACAATTATAATTGTCTCACTGCCTCCCTAGCATGATTTTGAGTTGAGTAACAGATGAGATAAGAGGTGTAAAATGTTTTGCACTCTGAAACAGTATACAAAGAAATTGACATGATTGGTAAGAAAGATATTTTTTAAAATATGGGATCTTGTAGAGGTAAATATACCTGAAGCTACGATTATTAACTATTAAATATGGCCTGACTTCACTTAATATTTAAAAATTCAAAGTTTTACTCCGGTCCATGAGTCATTGCTCTGCTATCACTTTGCTTATTAAAAATAAACAAAGCTCTGTCTTCTTGAATGTCTAATTAAGAATGTAGTAGCACCATAACTTCATATTCAGGGTAATCCATAATTAAGATTCACCCTGCAACCACCCTTTAATGCCTTGTTTACAGAAGGCAAAGGAAAGAAAGGAAGTATGTTAACATCGACATTATGTAATAGTGTCAGGAAACTACATTATATTCTTATCTTAGATGGACCTACATTTTTTTCCCCATTTACTTTGAGAAAGTTTAAGTGAAACCAGGTAAATTAGATGACCTATTGTTTTCTCACACCAAAATACTAAAAATAATTTAAATGTAAATAAGTAAATATGTTTGCAAATTATTCTTAGAAACGACTCATTCCCCAAACTGCTTTACCTGTTAGAAAGGAGCTAGGAATCCCTTGGTTCTTTCCATCGTATCTTTTGGCCTAGTCACAGCTACAAAAACCTGACCTTTTCTTTACACATATCTCAGAGAAAGAAAAATAAAACCAACATATTGTTCCCCCCATGAATTTACATTTTAAACTAATTTTCCCTAAACTTGTTTTCTGTTTTCCTTCAGTAATTTATGCCTAATTTGTTAACATTACTTAGGAACCGGTTATACAGGGTAGAAATTGTCCTTTGCTCCTCCTCGAACACTGGTATCTTGGACATATCAGTTCTTTGTAGCTCCCCTGCTAGAGAATGAGTAAATAAAGAAAAGAGAAGTGAAAATAAATCTGTTCTCTTAGTCTTCTTTATTGTGAAGAGTAGAAGCATTTTACCTTTTTAAATATACAGTAAAATTGACCGTTTTAGTGTGCAGTTCTGTGAATTTTGTACACATGTATGAATTCATATACCCACCACTCCCTTCAAGCGATACTTTTGTATTCATTCACGCCCTATCCCTACCCCCAAGGCAACTGATCTGTTCTTCCTCACCGAAAAGTATGTTTAATATACATATTGATCACAGTTCCAGTGGACTTGAATTAACCATGTAGTCTCTATTTCTAGACAGGCTGAAGCTAAACTATTTATAGGGGAGTATCTGTCTCATCTGATTTGTGTACTTATTTCTGAAATTCTTATAGAAATATTTAACTATATCTGAAGCTTTCCATTTCCTCTGAATACAAGCACATAGTGTTAGACGTGTTAGTTAATTCTCTATTGCCCTTATTTATTAGGCAATTAGAAAAGGAACAGTAATGTAGATTTATTGATATTTAATAATAAAATTTCCAAGAGGAGGGCTTTTTTTTTTCCTTTTCGTTTTTTTTTTTTTTTGGGGGGGGGGGTGTTAATACTCCAAATAGATAGTACAGTCACATGGTTCAAATTCAGAAAGTAAAAATATAGGAAATGTAACCACTGTTGTGGTTTTGCATCTTTGCCGAGTCAGAGAGTATATGCATTTATTTCTATAAAATATTGTCGAATTACCTTCCAAAAAATGTTGGAACAGTTTATACTCCCACCAGCTAATATGAGAGTGCTAGTTTTTCCCTCAGTCTTGCCAACACAGTATATTATTAACCTTTGGATTTTAGCCAATCTGATTGGTAAAACATGTTATCTGAATGTGGTTTTAATTTTCATTTCTCTTGTAAGGTTTATCCCCTCTTATGTTCAAGAACTGTGTGTTTCTCCTTTTCTTCATCGCCTGTGCTCATTTTTCAAACAGCCTGCTGATCTTACCAAATTGAAGAAATTTTAGAGTAGAGAGATTAGCCCATTTCTTTAAAAGTGATTTCCCAGTTTTTGTCTTTTGCCTTTCTTTACAGTGATTTTGACCAAGCTTATTAAGTTGCTGTTGCACTTGAATTAAATTTATCAATCTGTTATAGCCTCTGTGTTTTAAAAAGGCCGTTTTTCTCTTCTTTTAAAGAATTTTCCCATGTTTTCTTCTCTATGTTCAATGTATTTCGTTATTTCACTCAAATAATAAATGAAAATATACTTTATTTTTTCAGATGTTTATCTAATTTGTTATTAAAGCTCATGAGGGTATCTATAAAATGGATTATAAATTTTGGATCGGTCATCCTGAATAAAACATCAAACCTAAAATTGGCATATATTCATTGGACTCTTCTTACTCTTATATTTTTATTTTTATATTTCAGCCCTGGTACCTGACAGTGTAAAGAAGGAGCTTCTACAAAGAATAAGAACATTCCTTGCTCAGCATGCCAGCCTTTAAGATTGAATTAGATTGTGTTGTTTTGTGGTCTTATTTCTGAAAGTAAAACTTGCCATAAATTAGGAATCGCTTTCCCAAAATAAAATCCGTTTTTGTATGATGGTATACAGTTTTCGGTAATGATGTATACATTGTATTGATTTTTTTTCCCCCTAAATGTGTTATTTTAATAAATATCTCATGAATGAGTTTGAAGTTTCCTTGGATCTTGGAATAAATGGGACTTTTCAACAATGCACCAGATTTGTTGAGAGAAAGTCATCAAATTATATAGTTTGTTAAGTATGTACATGTTTCTGTGCTAACAACTGAGGAGAAATAAGCTGCCTCTTCTGATTGTCTAGATATGGTGTGTTTCTCTGAATCCCTATACTATTTTATAATACATGTCCCATCTTGTACTACAGTTGTCTTATTTGTTATAAACTCTGGGAGTTAGGACTGAGTCTTACTCATCTTTATGTGCCTTCCTTATTCCTCAAAGAATTTACCATCCTATTGGAAGAGAGAACATTTGCAAACTGGCTTCATACCAAGCTCCTCTCACATATCTACTCATCTGAACTTTGAAAACAGAAACTCTAAATTACATCCCCACATACTAAGGTCAAGGAAGAACTTAATGGGAAATAATCTGCACCCATAGCTTTACTCTGACATCAAGATGGCCAAATCCAATGGACTCTTGTCTGTACTTATGTGACCTCTGCTGGAAACTGAGAATGTTGAGAATCCTGCCACTGGGACTTTTCCTCCCACTCCTCACAGTGTTTATTCCTACCACTGGAAGTTCCTTCTGTTTCTCGTGGAGTACCTTTTGCTGTATGGGACTGGAAATAATGGTATTTCTTAGGGCTTGCTCATGGGCCCTCTGCCTGACTAATGATACGCTTTTCCTGGGAAAATCCCAGGATACAGGTTGGACCATGACTTCAAATACTAACAGGTCAATAAATTGTAAATTGCATCACCAAACCAGACTTCAACCCAGCCTCCATGCCCATATGCCCATCTGCTATGGATCAGCTTCCTTGGATGTTCCACGAACACCTCAAACTGACCACACCTAAGATAGTGACTTTTTCCCTTCTAGTAACTACCCCTACTGTATTCCTTAATGTGAATAGTACCTCCCAGACATACATATTACCTCAGGAGCTTGTTAAAATACTGATTGAGAAGAGGTGTTGCACAAGAGTCTGTATTTCTGACAAACCCGGTCAATGCTTATGCTGCTGATTGGGACCACTTTGAGTGGCAAGGTTGTCAGGTGTCCCCTCCCTGCCCTCTTAACTGCCTTAGTTCAAGCCCAAGTTAGTGCAGCAGGCATCTGATGTCTCTTTGCTCTAGTTCTCCATGCACCCTCCAGTATCTTCCACAGTTGCCTAAGTGACCTTACGAAAGTTCAAGCTTGGTCAGTTTATTCCCCTTCTTGAAACTTCAATGGTTTTTCCTGGTTTGCAGGGTAAAAGTTACACTCAGCCATAGCACCTATGCCCACTTGATCAGGCGTTTACTAATTTCTCTAAAGAGTTCCCCAAAATAATGTTTATCCTCAAATACAGCTGAAAGTCCATCAAGCTAGAAAGCCCTTTTATCTCTTACTTGGCATTTCTATTTGGATTTAGATTTCCCAATGCTGCTTTTCTATCAGAAACACCTGTGCATAATTTCAATACAATAGTTTTAGAACTTTTGCTTGCATGCATGCATCTCCTAGAGGGGAGGGAACTTTTCTTTCTCTCTCTCTCATATTTATTTGTGGGTGAACAAAATAAGAAGTGAATGAACTAGTGAATGAACATAGAAGCACAAAAGAACTAGTGAATGAACATAGAAGCACAATTGAGTATATTTGAGGAAAGGCTTCACATTAATTTTTGGTTCAGATTCCAGAGGTACGATTTTACTGTCTGATGATTTATATTTTAAGTGTAGTCTTGGAACCAACTGGGCTTAATTTTGTAAAATGTTGAACCTAAGACACGCACACACACACACAATCACAAAACCTACCCCCAAAGAGTTTTTTGTTTCATCTCATAAAGCAATGATCTAAAGTTAAATGATAGTTATATTCATCATTCTGCTACCCTTTATCAAAAAAGAAACATGGTACAGAAGAAATGTTAAAAACAACTGCTAGTTCTTGTTTTATAGTATTGTATATAAAAGCAAACCAAAAATTGCTCATAGCAATGTTATTTTAATAGTTCAGAACAAAATATGAGAAAAGGAAAAGTTGCAAAAATATTCTGAGATGGAACAAAAATAATTGAATTGAAAATACTTTACAGCAATTGACAATACTAAAGAGCATAGCTTTAAAATGATAGTGCCAAGAATTCCCCCCACCATCTCTAGGTGGTTTTGGGGGGGCATCTTCTAAATGTCTTGTAGTTTGCATCTAGAACCATTGCTATCTTTCAAATAAACCAACTGTGTGAACATCTTGACTCACATCATTGATTCATGTTAACCAAGAATACATCCTTTAAAAATCTTGCAACCTTTCGTTCTCAGTGTTGGAAATTCAATAGGAGATTTATTGTTACGTGCCTGCATTGGGTGAGTAAAATACTAATTAGGGTTATGATAAGCTTTTTTTTTATTAGGATTAGAAGACCCAACTAAATTATTTAGGTATTCACTTTGCTTTGGCATTACAAGTGTATCATTTGGTTGAACAGTGCCAAGCTAGGGCCTGGGTGATGCTGGGGACTGGTAATTAGATAGGGGACTTTTCATAACTTGATAAAAGGCTCCATCCAACTCAAGAGAATTGTGACAGCTGCTAGGTAGCTGATGTTGGAAGTGATCCAATGTGTGCGTTTGTGTTTTAACCCTTCTTGTAAATTGCTATCTCATGTTACTCAGTGACTTCATAAAACCCCACATATTTACCATTAGAAACCACACAAGGTCATAGGATGAATCCACCAAGAAAATGAACAAGCGCAATAAAACAATTCAAGTTCTAGTCTCACCTATGACAATGAATTATCAGGTAAGACTGCCTCTTCTGCCTCAGTTTCCTCATCTGCATATTAGATCTGATAATGCTGACCTGGCAAGAATTAAAATAATTTTAAAACTGTAAATACCATGAATAGGGTAGTCATAAAAAGTAATATGGTTATTCATAAAAAGCAATATGGATTAATTTTACTCCTAGAAAGAACTCTAAAAATATGTATTTACTATGTGTATTCTAGATTTGTATAGTTATATAAATTACACTTATGTGGAAAATAGCTGCTTTTATTTTTCAGGAATTTGTAGATAATATTAATTACTATGAGAATTACTACAAAAATAAAGATGGCCAACATTACTTGATTGGAATTTGATAAATACCACTATAATAGCACTTAGCAGGGAGGATTGAAACTACTCATTTTCACCCACATTCTACTTACTATAAACAGTTCATGTCATAGTGGAGTTTATCTTTTGATCCTATTTATCTTTTTGATACATTTGACTTTGATCTTAAGTGCATAACAGGTAAATCTTGATAAAAATGTTTTAAATGAATGAATGAATAAATGAGATGAGGGAAAGAAATTTGGCATGTGCCTGCCTGTTTATTCCAGTCTCCAAATTATACGTACTTGGTTATTCTGCCTGTCGGCCACCAGGGGGCACTTGAAGACTGTATTTTCAACCTCTCTGGGGCTCTGTAAAGGAAATGGGTCATCCCAACAGGCGTTATTGAATTAAAACTTAATTGTGAGGACCTCAGAACGTGCTGCTGTTATAAATTAAGGTGAAGCTACAGTGAGATGCAGATATTGTTTTACTGGAACCATTTTCCAAAGCCAATTCACTAATGCAGGAAGCCAGTCGATTTAAATAGCGTACACCGTGACTGAAATATTTCTATTTCAGTTACTTTATCAAAAAAAGCAGAGTAAATTCTTAATAAAAAGTGAAATAAAATAATTTCCAGTGTCTAGTTCCTTGCCATTATGCTCCCCTTTCATACAATGCCCTCTTAAAGGAATAATATTCATGTTTTCCTTTTTTATACTATGTCACTGTGTGTGTGTTTTTAAGAGTATAAATATAGAGTTATATAATGCCCCAATCGTGTGGACATTGAATGAATGTTGGCTTATGATGACAATGGTGAGGAAAGGCTATAAATGAAAGCAGACAGAATCTCTGCGCAGGGTATAATGTTGCTCAGGAAATAGTTTTGAGTACAAGAGCTGGTGCCAGTACTTAGCACATCCATAAATGCTTTGGCTTTGTGCCTGGGATCACCAGAATGAAGAGAAGATAAATGGCTTTCAGTTACTGTGTACCTTCTCATTCCAAAATTACTGTTAAGGGCACACCTTTGAGAATTCATCCTTCCTAGATAGCTGCTGTCCGAGTTTGACAGGGTAAGAAGCACAGAGTAATTGAAATAGAGATGTCAGTCCCACCTGATGTGCAGGTGACTTAGGTAGAGGTGCACATTGTGTGACTTGAGGAGCATTAAGTCTGGCAAAAATAATTTGTGAGGGAGTGCACTGGTTCTCAACTCAGTTTTACCATTAATGTGCTTAGTGACTTCTTTAGTCACCAGAGACCGTTGCCTATCAACCACACAACTCCTGTCTTCCAGGGATGCTAGGAGGGTAATGACATATGAGAATTATGGACGCTCTTCTTAGGGAGTATGACAAAGTCTACGTTATGGTCAAGGACATCGTAAGTCCTTATGTACTTCTCTCCTAGCAATAGCGCTCATAAAATAGTTTTGTGTGTGGGACCTCGCTCCCACATTCTACCCCCTCCATAAAACACTGGGGTTTCAGCAGACATCGTGAAAAAGCACAGATGTATCCCTGCCCAGCTGCATTTTCTATATTTCTTACACAATTTTTTTTCACTTTATAAAGACTCTGTAGAGATCTCCAGTCAACTACTGACCCCTCTATCATTATCTGTCCCTTCCTTCCCTCCTATTCCTGCTTCCTCCCTTACCTACTTAGATTTGGTGGTTTAAGATTAGAACTTCCTTACAATTACCCTCAACTGGTCCTTTCTTCACTCCTTCCCCCCACTCACCTAGTCATATACATTCCTGCTTAAACCTCCCTACCCTGAGGGCTCACTCTAGGCCTGCACCTGGTCTCCTGAACTTGTGGAAGAAAATGATACCAGCCTCCTGATGAGTCCCATTCTAAAATAACAACCACAGCATTCTGAAAAACAATTGGCAGGGCCTTATAAAAGTGCTAATGTCATGAAAGACTAGAAAGCAACAACAACAACAAAAAGGGTTAGCTTGAGAAATGTCTAAATTAAAAAAGAATAAAGAGATAATAATATTTAAAACAATGTGTCATCCTTGATAAGTAAACTAAACACAACTATAAAGAACATATAGTGGGGCCTTGACTTACGAGTGTCCCGACTAACGAGTTTTTCGAGATACGAGGCGTCTCTTGGCCGATTTTTTTGCTTTGAGTTGCGAGCTAAATTCAGGCTAGGAGCCAGCTTCGGATACCCCACTGCTAGTTGGCGCAGTGAACGTCACAGTGAATGCCACAACATCAGCCCAGCATCACGTGTCTCACTCGTTCACTTTAATGATTTGACATACGAGTAATTTGAGTTACGAGCTCCATCACGGAACGAATTAAACTTGTAAGTCAAGGCCCCACTGTATTTGAGACAGTTGGAAAATTTTAATTGAGGACTATAGTATCAGCATTTTAAATTTCCTGAGTGTTCTGTTTGTATTCAAGGAGAAAAACTTTGTTCCATGTAGAAGTTCTATTATGGGGTAAGTGCCACCCTGTAACTAACTATTAAATGGTTGAACAACAACAAATACATATACTAAGTATGGAGAGAAAGGATAGAAAATGTGATCTAAGGGAAGGGTATATAAATACTTTTGCAAACAGACATGAAATTTTTCAAATTACCATTTTTAAAAGAAGTAAAGATCACCCCTGATTGGGTGGCTAGATTGGTTGGAGCGTCCTCCCATATACCAAAAGCGCCCAAACCCCCTGATCGCCCTGCGGCTCTGTGTGTGACAGGGGGCGGGGCCACAACCTCCCTATCCACCCTGCTCTGTGAGTGACAGAGGAAGGCGCCCCAACCCCCTGATCAGCCCTGCTCTGTGCCTGATAGGGGGGAGCTCCCCAACCCCCTGATCGCCCTGCTCTGTGCATGACAGGGTACAGAGCCCCAACCCCCTGATGGGCCCTGCTCTGTGTGTGACAGGGGCAGCGCCCCAACGCCCTGATGGGCCCTGCTCTGTGGGTGACAGGGTACAGAGCCCCAACCCCCTGATTGGCCCTGCTCTGTGCGTGACAGGGGCAGTGCCCCAACGCCCTGATTGGCCCTGCTCTGTGGGTGACAGGGTACAGAGCCCCAACCCCCTGATTGGCCCTGCTCTGTGGGTGACAGGGGCAGCGCCACAACCTCCCCATTGACCCTGCCTTGAGTGTGACAGGGGACGGTGCCCCAACCCCCCAATCGGCCCTGCTCTGAGCCCGACCAGGGGCTGCACCTAGGGATTGGGCCTGCCCTCTGCCACCCGGGAGCAGGCCTAAGCCAGCAGGTCGTTATCTCCTGAGGGGTCCCAGACTGCGAGAGGGCACAGGCCAGGCTGAGGAACCCCCCTCCCCCCCGAGTGCACAAATTTTTGTGCACTGGGCCTCTAGTATATAATAATAATAAAAAACAGAGCCATAGAACAACTTTTTACCATTTCTAATATGTCAACAACCTTGGTAGTTTCAAAAAGAGACTCACAAAATAGGGATTCTTCCAGGCACGTACTCTATGGGAAACGGTGAGGCTGTCCATTCCTCCATTGCTTGTTTCAAAATGGTAGATATTTTGATACTTCTACAATATATCAAAACATGTGACATGAAAACCTCCATACCTTTATGTTGGCTCACAACCTTGGGAATTTCTCAGGTGAAATCTGAAACTGAACCCTCATACACTCCAGATTGGTAGGTGGCAAGGCTTACTAAGCCGGAGGCTTGTCTTGTGTGACTGCAAGAAGAGCAGATTTCCACATCTACCTGCCAGCATCTTAAAAGTTCCTATAGAGGCCTTAACTGGGTTCAGCCACATATTCAGAGGAACAAAACAGCAGCTGGGTGTTTCTCTGAAAATTTAGGTTGGACCAGGTCACATTTCAGCTCAGGATTCTGCAGTCGATTCTCATCTCCCTCTGAGCCACGCCTATGATCCCTCATGATCTGCCCCACCGCCCATTACTTCTCTGTCCTCACATCTTTCACCACCTACTTGTTCACTGTGGCCACTCTGGCTTCCCTGCTCTTTACACACCAGGCACACTTCCTCCTGCCGGCATTGGCATTTGTTTTTCCAGATGCCAGAATGCACTTCTCCCAGATGTATACCTGGCTGAAGACTCCTTTCAGACTTTCAGATCTTTATTCATAATTTATCTCCATGACAACTTCCTGGTCATCTTATCTAAAACTTCATCACACTACACACACACACACACACACACACACACACACACACATTATAGTCTTCTCTGCTTTATTTTTCTTTCTAGCATTTCTTTCTCTCTTTCTCTTCCTTCCTTCCTTCCTTCCCCCCTTCCTCCCTTCCTCCCTCCCTTCCTTCCTTCCTTCCTTCCTTCCTTCCTTCCTTCCTTCCTTCCTTCCTTCCTTCCTTCCTTCCTTCCTTCCTTCCTTCCTTTCTTTCTTTCTTTCTTTCTTTCTTTCTTTCTTTCTTTCTTTCTTTCTTCCTTTTGCGTACTCTTATCAGGGCAATATATACCTGTGATTATGTATGGCCATTCATTTCCTACTTCAGTAGTGACATAGGAAAGGATTGTGTGACTAGGAGTCTGGGGACCAGGGTTCTAATCCAAGGTCTGATTTTATTGTCCTGTGTTTGTCTTAGGCCAGCCACCCTCTTTGGGTGATATTGCTTTATGTTTATTTATTTATTTACTTTCTGACATACTATATATTTTACTCATTTATCATGTTCATTATCTGTCTCCATTAAGAATATAAGTTCCACAAGGTCAGGGATTTTTTAAAAAATGCTGTCATATTCTTAATGCCAGGATATTGAATATTTGTTGAAGGCAACCTATTATCTTGTGGCACCTCATTTTGTTTGCCGTCTCTATCACAATTAGGCCTAGATTCAAAGTCAGGCTCCAGCACACAGCTCATTTTCCAAGTTAAGTGAATTCCTTATTCCTTCTAGTTCTGCAGGAGTTCCTACTAACTTCTTACCACTTTCTTATTGCTTTTAAATTGAGGGGTCAACATGTTCAAATCTCTCTTTTTTCACCATAAAGACAGGCAGGTCCAGCTACTTAATTGTGAGATCCCAAGCAAAATGAGAATGGGCCTTCTCTCATTAAAAAAGTATTAAGAATTTCAAGATGGTGACAGCCGAGCATTGAAACAAGCATGGGGTCCTAGGAGAGTACACAGGTCACATGTCTGCGAAGCTGATGGCCCTACAGGCAAGGCTTTGTTAGAGCTAGATTTTTTTTTTTTAACTTACAAAAGAAACATGGGGTTTAGTGACCAGGATTATCCCTTCATGTTTCCCCATTTCCATGTTCCATGATAAATGTTCAAGTTTTTAAGACTCTGAAGATCAGTACTATTTATTTATTTATTTCTAAATCTTCATTGTTGAAAGTATTACATGTGTCCCCTTTCTTCTCCCATTAACCCCTTATAGCCCTCCTCTGCCCCCCCCTCAGGCCTTCACCACCCTATTGTCTGTCTCTATGGGTTATGCATATATGCATACAAGTTCTTTGGTTGCTCTCTTCCTAATGACCCACTCACGCACTCACCCTCGCATTCCCTCTGATATTCAACAATCTGTTCCATGCTTCTATGTTTCTGGATCTATTTTGTTCAACAGTTTAGTTTGCTCATTAGATTCTACTTGAGTGAGATCATGTGATACTTGTCTTTCTTTGACTTATTTCACTTAGCATAATACTTTCCAAGTCCCTCCACGCTGTCTCAAAGGGTAAGAGATCCTTCTTTTTTACTGCTGCTTAGTATTCCATGGTGTAAATGTACCACCGCTTTTTTTTAGCCACTGATCTATTGATGGGCACTTGGGCTGTTTCCAGATCTTAGAAGCTATTATAAATTGTGCTGCTATGTACATAGGGGTGAGGTCAATACAATTTAAATCATTATGTAAACTACATAACCATTTTCTTTGGTTCCAAGTTGACCTTTTGTTTATATAAATTTCCATCCAGTTATAATTATTTATTTGCACATTATCACATACACTTCTGTTAATAATTCAAGATTAAAAATCTCACTGGTGTGTGATCTCTTTCAGGAAATTGATATATTGTACAAATAAGCACTATTTAGAGAGAGATGCTCATTCATTCCACAAGAGTTGAATGAAAATCTATATATGCAAATTACAGTTCTTCTCTTTATAAGAAATTGAGGCTAATTTGCTGAAATACCAACTTTCCTAAAGATAATTAGCCAAATGATCAATTTACTGAATGACCAATTTGCAAATTAAATGACTGTAGTTTAACAAATATTTATAAGCTTTAACAGGATAGGATTTTTCATCTACTTCTGATTTCTTTCATAATACTTTTGAATGACATTTTCTACTTTTTAATACTAAATAATTTTTAATTTTTAGAATCATGTAGCCTATTACATTTTATTTTAATTTATAAACTCAAAAAGAATCTGAGAAAATCAGAATTTTGAATGAAATTGCATTTAAATTACTTTTTAGTGAAAGCATCCAAAATTTAATTTAGGTTAACTTAATCTGACTTCAATTTGAAATGAATTAACTTAGATCAGAAAGGAACTAAAATTAGCCAAACAATTATATATAAAAATTCCCACATGAAATTTTATTTTGGATATTGATATCGACATATACACTTTACACATGTCATAGCTATTTTGTTGATACTGCTAAATTATTCTTGGTAAGGCTGCTAAATATTGTTAGACAACATTACCATCTCTAAATTTTGTATATTTGCAAATAATTAATTGACAAATTGCCTTTGAACTAGCTGATTTTCTGCTCACTGGCCTGCTTTCAGAGAGAGGAGGGAATGAGGGAAGAGACCCTGCAGGAATGCCAGTTCCCAGGAAGAGATGGAAGAGAAAAAATACAGGGTGTCCTAAAAAATGCATACACACACTTTGAATAATTATAAAGGCAACGCTTATTAAACTACAGTTCATTTTCAAAATGGAGCTACCAGCAGTCAGTGTGTATACATTTTTGGGGGACCCCCTGTATGAGCTACAAGTGATTGGAGAGGAAGGAAGAAACCCAAGACTATTCAGAGGAATGGAATTTCAAGGAAGATGTTACCAGTGTCACGTACTACGGAGTTCCAGGAGAAGGAAGGCCTGTGGTACCCTTGCAGACACTATTTTCAGTAGAGGTGATGCTGGAATTCAGTGTGCAAAAAATCATTAGTTGAGTGTAATTAGCCAGACCTAACAAAATTATTTTCATAACCCCAGTGAGACAGATATAAACTCCTAATATTATTTATTAAAATGTAAGGACCCAAGCCTAGCTAGTGTGGCTCAGTGGTTGAGCGCTAACCCTTGCACCGCGAGGTCACAGTTGCATTCCTGGTCAGGGCACATGCCTGGGGAGCCGGCTAGACCCCCAGCAGCAGGCAGCCAATTGATATTTCTCATTTAAGTCTCTCTCTCTCTCTCTCCTTTGTCCCTCTCCCTTCCTCTCTCAATAAAAACATGTTTTAAAAAATAAAATGTAAGGACCCAATTTCATTTACTTATTTTAGAGTTCTCTTTTCATTTCTTCTGTTTTCCCTCCTAGCTAGACTTGTCAGATTTAATACATAAAAATATGGGCTGCTGAGTTAAATTTGAATTTCAGATAAACAATATATTTTTTATATATATAAGTGTGTCATAAGCATCACAAGACCTCACTAGAATTCTGCGGAATTGGGGGCAGTGGAGAGGACAAGAGCACTGGCTCTGGAGTCACTTTTTGAGTCCTCAGACTACACTTAGGTGCATGGCCTTAGGCAACTTAACCTTCTGTACCTTAGTGGGGCTAATAATAGCAACAGCAGCGGTAATGGTAATGTAATGGTAATTGTAATGGTCCTTTTGAGATTATTGTGAGTTGGAAGTCTCTAGAGCACGAGACATGGTTTTGGGGACATCAGTAATACTAGTGTGATTCTCCATTAATGGGGAATAGCAGGAACTTATTTGAATGTAAAGGGGGAAATGTGTGAGGTTCGTGTATTAGTTGGACTTTCAGGCCCAGCTGGGGTGGATTAATAATCACAGCAGACAGGCCATACAGGTCCAGAATTTTTGAAAAATTAGTAAGAAAGATAAGGTAAGGAAAGAGGGCAAGGGGGAAAGGGGCGAGACTCACGGAAAAAGGAGTGGACAGCCTTAGGCTGTTGGCGCCCAGGTCTGAGCGTGGAGTGCGGGGTGGCCCCGCCGGGCTCGCCGCGCCCCTGCGGGCTGCGTCTCTGCGCGCAAATCCCAGGGCGCCGCCCCATCGCCGGGGGCGGGGCTGCCTCGCCTGCGCGTGGGAAGGTCGGGCGCGCGAGTGAGTGGCGATCCCCGAGCTGAGCGCAGGCGCGCGCGGCGACTCCGCGAACTCGAGCGGCGATGGGACGCCTGTGGCTTTGGGGGACCTGGGGCTTCTGGGGGCTGCTCCTGTGCGCCGCGGACCCCCGCACAGGTAACCCACGGGGGGCGCCAGGGGAGCGCGCGGGAGAAGCGCATGTGGGCAGGTCCCTGCTCCTGGGACAGGCGGGACCGCTGGACACCAGCTCGGGGCCAAAGGGGTGGGTGTCGCCCCCGCGCAAGCCTGTACCAAAGCACCTGCAGGGCGGGCCTGACCGAGACAGACCGAGGGAGAGGGAGCGATTGCTCTGAATTCATCCGTGTTGCTTGGGAGAGTTTGAGTCTCACCTCCTCCCCCCAAGTGACCTGTTGAAATGAGACTGACATGTGGCCTGGGGAGTGGTGATGGGGGTCTAGGCCGGGGAGGCAGCCCGAGTCCTCCCTCTCTTTCCTCTTGGGTCCTTTGGCCCCACTTAGGGGAAGTCTCCCAGTGGGACAGAAGTGGGTCTTTGTGGCGGGTGCCAGTCACTTCCAGGGCCAGCTGCCCCGAGCCTTCAGAGTAATACCCAGGAGAGGGCTGGCAGGAGACGGATAAGATAAGAAATTGGAGTTGTCCGCGGAGATAACTGGAGGATGAACCTGAGATAGGTGAGGAGCAGCAGGGTCCTGGAGATAGGATCCAGCTGGAGTTTCCTACCCGCGGCTGTGGGCTGCTGGAAGCTGCCGAAGTGCCTGAAGCGGGAACAGCCATGGGCTCTTGGCAAAGACAGGCCTAAAGCACAGAGGCGTTGGGTGAGGGGCTAGTCTTTATGGTGGAGGCCGTTGGCCTTATAGGTGAAGTCCCTGCTAAACTTTTCTCAGGCAGGAATGAACCATACCATCATAACTTTGTTCACCTTTCTCTTTCTTTGTGCCTCCCACTTAAATTTTCCCACCCACTCTGAGAATTTGTTACTGGATTTACTAGTACCCAAATCTGTACAGTTTAAGAAGAAAATAAACTCTACTGCTCACTGGGTATCTTTGAGTTGTTTTAACGCACTGCTTACAGCTCTCCAAGGAAGCCACCCACCCACCTTCTGTCTAGAACTCTTTGCCTTCCCCACAATTGCTCCAGTCTAAGCTAGCTGATATTTGCCCTCCCAAATGCAGCAGGGGCACCTCTTCTCTCAATAAGGGGGTGTGGCCCAAGACGTATGGATGAATTGCCCCATCTGAGTCATCTATGGCCCCTGTGCTGTCTTGTGTCACTCTGTGCAGTGCAAGCTAAACTTCTGGGGAGTTGAGATTGTTATGCATTTTTATATCCTCAGGCACAGTAACACCGTTTGTTGAATGAATCCGTGACCTGTGCATTAAAAACTTGCTAACATCAGGAGGCTAGATCTTTCCTGAAGTCTTACTCTGTCATAGAAAACAATGTCTTCTTAAAACACAACATTCCTCTTTGCACCTGAAGTGTTCTTTGATTCTACTAGCTTTGCACTTCCTGTGTGCATGAATTTAAGGGATTAATAAGTGTTTTATAATATGATAGATAAGAATGATGAAAATAATCAATGAGTAGTAGTAACTGAGTTAATGACTTAACTCGCTGTAAAGTCATTGGTTAGCAATAGAGCCAAAAATAAAACATTGGTATATTTACTTTCAGACTGTAGCCTTCACGATACTTTTCTAACGATGTTGCATGCAATACATGGTATGAAATTTGATGCTTGAAATGAAGTCCTTGATCATTTTCCCTCCACTGTATTTTAATATCTTTCAGATGGCTCTAAAATAATTCCTAAAGTCACAGAAATAATGCCTAAATATGGCAGCCTAAATGGAGCAACAAGACTGACTATTAAAGGAGAAGGTATGGTTGCCTTTTTGGCTCATTTATTTATTTATTTGTTTAGCCAAGGTTAAGGTATTTTAAAGACTACTTCTTTCACATTCAGGGCCTTATGATTTAAAAAAATCCACTGGAGTTATTTCTCCACTTGGCCAGAGTGGTAGAACTCTATCCCCTTCAACAGTTAATGAAATTGCCAAGAGTCTTCTATCAACAAGATCATCTGAATTCGTATTATAATTACTTGATTAATTCTAAGATCTGGGTTCTAATGACTAATCCATAGCTCAACTCTGCAGTTGTTTGCTTTGCTCTTCATGGGTCTCTAATATTTAATTCATTTTTATATCAAATAAAACTTGTTGGGGGTTTAGGGGTGCAACGTTAGTAAGAGGGTATGATAGAGAAATAGAATGGTAATGGACGGAGAAAGGCAATTGACAGTAGAGCTTCGGATCCCTTTTCCTGCCACCAATCCTCATTATGTGCTGCATCAAAGCATGGGTTATGTATGACTCTCTTCTTGCCTGGTCTTGGGATGAAAATATAGTAAGCAATCAGTGAATATATTTAATTACTACAATTAGAAAGAAATATGTGGTTCTTTTAACCACAAGGCCTTTGGAATCTAAATGGTTGTGGTACTTAGCTGCTTACAAATGTTTAAAGATGAGAAAGAAAATTTTAAAAAGAATATTCACAAAAGTGATTACTTAGACTATAACAAGAAAAGAAATGAGAAGTTTTTGGAGTGTGAAAGAATTTACAAAGCAAGATATGTAATTCTGATACATATATTATTTCTTTTTTTTTTATTTATTTATTTATTTATTTATTTATTTATTTATTTAATCAATTAAGGTATTACATATGTGTCCTTATCTCCCCATTGCCCCCCTACCCTCCCCCCCACTCATGCCCTCACCCTCCTGCTGTCTGTGTCCATTGGTTAGGCTTACATGCATGCATACAAGTCCTTTGGTTGATCTCTCCCCCTTACCCCCACCCTCCCTACCTTCCCTCTGAGGTTTGACGGTCTTCTAAGTAATATTTCTGCAGAATTCAACTTTCAAGGATATACTTAAAATGGTTTATGCCTCTAAGTTGTGAACAATATATTTTGAATTAAAGTGGGTTTTTTTTTTAGAATTAAACACCTGGAGGCAATGTATTTGTTAAAGACTATTTTAAAAATGTCTTTATCTATAGTTCCTTTATGTTGTAAATTACTGTTAACAATGTGCTTGAAAGTTATTGGGTTTTTAAAAATATTTTTTACTTATTGATTTGAGAGAGAAAAACATCCATTTGTTGTTCCACCCACTCATGCATTCACTGGTTGATTCTTGTAAGTACACTGACCAGGGGGCAAATCCACAATCTTGGCTCATCAGGACGATGCTCCAACCATCTGAGCTACCGGGTCAGGGACAAAAGCAATTTGTTTTTTTAACATCGATTTATACGCCTGAAAGAAATACCCAGATTAAAGCAAAACAATAAAACCACCCAGCTATTTTCTTATCTTGAGACCTGAACTTTTTCTGGTCCAGGAACCATAGCTTGAGTTTACATACATAGATCCAGATCATCCCTAGTTAGAAATAGAAAAGACACTCTTCTCTTAAGGCAGTTTGGAAGAATATCCTTGTTAATCTAGCTATCACCTTTGCTCTTTTGTGTACATTCTGAGGCTCAGGAGTAATAATCCTATGAAGCACAAAGTGTCATGGTGAATTTCTAGTTTTCCCCATCAGCATCAATTCATAGGTGCTTTTGGCAGAGAATTCTAGAGCAGTTAAATCTTTTTGAATTTCAGATACCACCACCTCCCCCCAGATTTGTCTTCCTTCTCCCTGCTTTAATGGCACACTGTTGGTGACTAAAAATGTGTTAGCATGTGTCTTTCTCAGAGGCTGAGTCTAGTTACTGTTTTATGTAGGTTGGGTGTGGGGGGGGGGCATGATATGTATACAGAATGTGTATAAGGCAATGATAATGAATTTGCAAAACACACCACAGCTCCTATAGCTACATGAATATGGTACTTGAACAAAGCTTATTTGGAAGGAGTATATGCATGATCCATCAGTGTTGTCTCTACCTGGTGCTCCATGTGTAGAATGACACATAGAGCTAAGTTATTAACCACACAAGAACACTTTCCAAATGAAATTGTAAATGCCAGATGATTACTCAAATGTTGGTCCCATATGACTGTTTAAGTGTTTTATTTTTGTAAAAATTATGAAAAAGTGAACTGTCATAGGAATGTTTTACTTAGAAAGTGATTTCTCTGAGATTTCACCTTCTAGAAAGATCTACTTTAATATTTTGATGTATCTAAGTGACTTTTGGCTATTTCTACACGTTACAGGCAATATTTGTTCTAAAGGCTGTGCTTCAGGAACCAAAGATACATGATTTTATAGTCATGATGCCCACGTAAAAGTGTTTTGTGCAATGGCATGATCATAGAAATACTTCTCTTTCCTTTTAACATCTTAACTGGATATTAACTGATTTGAGAGGTTGTGTTATTATTTTGCTAAGTTCTAGAGTGTTTCTAACTATTGGTTTTATTACATTATATTCAGACCTTGTGTTTATTAATTGTCTTCCTTAATATTTATCATGGTTCCCTTTATTTAAAAATATCAGTAAGATAGAAGGAGTAATAATTAACTTTTGGGTCTTTCTTCTGTATTTTGCTGTTACAGTGTCCGGCATATATATTTTTGTTAACGTGAAGTGTTGAATTACACAATTTTTATAACATTATGGCCTTCAGTTCCATCTTTGCCACTTCCCACTATGTGCCTATGGACAAGTTATTGCTCTAAGCCTCAGTTTCCTCATCAGTAAAATGGTTTAGTAATTCCTACCTGTTGCGGCTATTGTGAATATTGAAATGGATGATGTATCTAAGGTGCCCATATATGACATATGCCCCATAAATTAGAGCTAACTTATTGTGATTATTCTTTTGCATTTATGTTATAGTTTTAGTTTCATTCTTTAGAAGTTTCTTCCATTACACTGCACCTTTTTCCCCCATGATTTTCAATATTACAGCTTTTAAGTAGCTTTATACACTCTCAACCCTGCTTTTCTGAAGTAGAGAAACTGGAACAGCCAGAATTGACCATGGCAGCTGGCATCTTCCATGAAGGCTGCTATCAGGAGGCCCCGGTTTTCGTGCCTGGCAAATCTTGTCTCCAGTTTTTCTGCAAAAAAAAAAAAAAATACATCAACATGTTAGGAATTTCCATTTGAAGTCTCAACCTTTTCTGTTTCCAGGGTACACCCAACGCTTCCTGTGATCTTTGTCCTTTGGAGTACTTCCAGAGGGATCTCTTTGTGCCCAATTATTTATTTAGAATTATGCTTTTCCATTAAAATTCTTTTTAAAGGTGATTCTTTTGAAATTTTTTTTAAAATATAATTTTAAATTAAAAGTCTTTTAAAAGGTGACTCCTCTGTATTTTATTAACTCTTTGGAATTAGCTGAAAAAAGTAGAAATATTTCTATGCTTTTTTTTTTTACAACATTTATAATGAAAATATTTACAAAAATCTTACCAATTTGGTTCACATTTTTTCCATAGATTTTACTCCTACAGTATATATATATATATATATATATATATAGAGAGAGAGAGAGAGAGAGAGAGAGAGAAACAACTCCTAAGCTAAAACAACATCATCTTTTGTTAGTGTTATTTTTTAGACTTGTATTTGTCTCAGAAAAGCTGAAGAACACATCTGCATTACCATATCATTCATGTGACATGTACCTGATAGGAAAATAATACATACATCACATCCTGAGCCACATCACAATGAAAACGTTCTGTTCTTTAGTTAGTTGCCAGCATCCCTTCTGTGTGTTCCAAACTCAATGTGAGCTCCAAAGATAAGCAGAAGTTGGCAGAAGGAACATGCGAGTTTACAAGTAGCTTGCTTTTCTGTGTGTTCATGTGTCTTCTCATAATTCCATTTTAGCAGTAACTTCCTTTCTAGATTCAAAACCGTGAGTTCAATGCAGGTATCTTTTCAGATGTTAAATTGATGCTTGTATTTGTACCTTAGTCTATGCTGGATGAGTCATGTTCAGTTAACGTTTAAGCTTAGAAGAAGAAAATGGTGTTTATTAAAATCCCTACCTTTTGTTGAGTTTCTACTTACTTTTTTTATATATAAAGGATAGCAGAGGAGACATAGGGTCTGGAGGAAGTTACATTGGGTAACAAGTAATAGCCTTGTAATGTGCATCTTTAATATTATTTTTCTCTGAATTTCACAAATATGCCTGGTGGACATCTACAACCCAGATCTGAATCCTGGGCCCTGCTTACTAGTTTTCTGTTAGTTTTTTAAAGAGATATTAATACTGAACCTATACCTCAGGATTTATGTGACTAGGAATAAGAGTAGATATCAACTAAGCTCTAAACATATGATCCAGGCACCATGTTAAGCAATATATATTTGGCTGTGCATGGGCCAACACCATGGAATCCTTTTCACCAATGCTAAGCTACCCGCTGCTGTTGCTGAATACCTGGCCTGCTCAGAGACCAACACCGAGCTCTCAAGAGAGACCATCCTTCACAAAGTTCACCCCCCAACCAACAAGTGACAAATTATCTGCATCACTCTCCTTCTCTCATGGAACGAACAGAGATTCCTATTGCTGAACTGGCACCTACCCCAGACTTGAGTTTTGCCTTCTCTTTCCATAGCACTTTTGCCAGAACTGTCTTCTGAGTGCCTAGGGAGCCCGATTTACTGCCAGGAGATTCCACAAATAGTGCCTCAGAACAAGAAATGCATTTATTGTGAAAAAGTTATGATAACAGGTACATGACCCTGAAACCTGCAGCACCCTGAAACATACAGCTTAGTAGAATGATGAATGTCCTTCAGCCTTAAGGGATGGATAAGTTCCCAGCTTGGGAACAACATCCTGTGGAATGGAATGCTGTCCTTCATCGTATGCCACATGCAGTGAGCCAACGGCTGATGCATGCTGTTGTTTCCCAATAGATAGAATACAGGGAGCTGGAAATGAAGGGCTTCCCTCCCCCACCCCCTCATCATTATCACTCCCAGTGATCCAGAAATTGAATCTGTGCTTTCTATCCTTGCAATTTTAGGTTCCTCCATGGCTCCCAATATGGGTTCCACTAAACTAAAACTACCACTACTACCTGATCATTTGAATCCATCAAACATAATTAGTAGACAACTAGAGATAATCAATTCTGATGATCGTGAAGAGGTAGGGCAGCTTTACCTAATGCAGATAAGGAGGAGTATGTCTGGAAGTCACAATATTCATGGAGGCAAATCTTGGCTTCCAAGTCCAGTGAATAGGCAATTATGGCAACCACAACCTAACAAGGGCAAGGCAGCTAAGGGCTCAGATCTTGAGGAGGAAGGTTAGTGTCACTCCATTAGCTGAGATGCTAGCCAAGGATAAGGGAAATCTACAATGAGTGATAGAGAGGGGCCAGGTGAATGTTCATTATAGCCTCAGGACCAGTTGTATTAGTGTGGCCTGTAGCTTGTCCCAATAACCCCCCTTGTATTAGAGCCTTAGCAGAGCTTTCATACAGTCACTACCTAAGAGTCTTGATAATGGGTTGTACTTAAAGTATAGAGCATGAGAATTTCTGGATGGTGCCATTTCTGGATGGACTGTATCAGGTGCCTTGTATGCTCAGCCTCGCATCCTCTTGTCCTCACCTGTGATTCTAGCCACAGCTGTGTCAAATAGTCCCCCTGTACTGTGACTCAATCTATACTTTCAGATTCTTGCCTTAACTTCTTCCAGCATAGCTTTGTCTGCTCTCCCAGGGCTTCTCCAACAGAGGGACTTGGGACATGCAGCCCACATGGCAGATATGCTGCCTGAAAGGGCAGGGGGTTATATCCCCCAGTGAGAACCCTCAGGTAATGGGGGCAGGATGTGATGAATAAATGCTTTTTTGCTGTTGATTCGTCGATTGTGAAAGGCAGTCTGTATTTTTCTTAGAAGTTACCAGTAAGATTGAGTCTCAGTTGTCCTCAGTGGTGCCCACTTTTCTTTGTTCAGGTTTTACTCTACCTTGTCCCTAAGAAATCACCACCCAGATAAACTTCTTACAAGTCCTCACCTCAGACTTTGCTTTATAGGAACTCATGGTAAAATAGTGGTATAGTGTTACCCTCATGCAATCTTTCTATACCCTTTAGCATGCTTTATTTTTATAGCAGTTATCTGCACAGGATAGAGTACATAGCATCAGGTGATGTATACATGTAAATATATATAATTTTGTCACCCTGGCTGTTGTGGCTCAGTTGGTTGTGCACCAAAGTGTTCGATTCTGGTTGGGGCACATGCCCAGGTTGCATGCTCCATCTCAGTAGGGGATGTATAGGAGGTAGCCGATTGATGTTTCGCTTTCACATCAATGCTTTTCTCCCTTCCTTACTCTCTTAAAATCAATAAACTATTCTTTAAAAAATATATTTGTTTATTTGCTCCACCCCTCCCTATCCTACTACTGGAATATAAGCTGTTTGATTCCACTACACTTAATAGCACCTGACAAATAATCAATTCTCAAGAATTACTTTTATGATTTAAATTGATTAAAGTCTAACTTTTCTGCTCCCAAATAAGATTATAATCATAGGAATAAATATGAAATAAGCTAACTGCTTACTCAGTACTATTCCCTATCATTTATTGAATAATTCAATACTTAATGACAATGGTTAGCACTCTAAAAACAGAATCCATTAATAATAATTGAGTGTTTTTACTTTCCCAGGTTTTGCTCAAGCAAACCAGTTTAACTATGGAGTTGATGATGCTGATTTGGGGAACACTGTACAATTAGTTTCTTCTTTTCGATCCATTTCTTGTGATGTAGAAAAAGATGCAAGTCATTCAACTCACATTACTTGCTATACTAGGTATGTTTTAAACTATCTTTAATAACATCATTTTTATCATATCAGAAGTACAGTTATGCATATTAGTATTTTAATAGTTTTATCACTCTGGCTGTTAAAATAATATTTATTCTGATTATCAGCTGTTTTTGATTTTATGAGTTTAGATGATTTTATACCTTTATTACAATCAATTATAATGCTCTTTCCACATATGGGCATCATAAAATATATTCTATATTCTTATCCAGATTATTAGAGCTATTATCATTATTGATCTCTTTTAGAAGATAAATGGCTACTATTAAATTGTAATGATGCTCCTCAAAATATCAAAATTATGCTTTCCTGTCAGGTTTGATTAATTTTGTTCAATATCTTGACATAGCCATTAAGATGAAAGACGATATTTTGTATAGTGACATTGCAAGTTTTTTACTATTGGCCCAAATTAATGTTTGTTATTAGTAATTTAGTGAAAAAATTTAATCATTTTAAACTGTAACTTTCAGTATTGTAACATGTAGCATATATTACAGAGGAATTCATCTACTTTAGGCTTGTTGGCTATTTTTTTTTTTTTTGCAGCAAAAGCTCACTTAAGGAGAAACTTGATTAAAACTTCTTTTTAAACAAAGCAAGGTGATATGTGACTTTTTAAAAAATATGTTTTTATTGATTGCAGAGAGCAAGGGAGAGGGAGAGAGAGAAACATCAATGATGAGAGAGAATCACAGATCAGCTGCCTCCTGCACGCCCCCTACTGGGAATCAAGCCTGTAACCTGGGCATGTGCCCTTGACTGGGAATCAAACCCAGGACCCTTCAGTCCACAGGCCGACACTCTATCCACTGAGCCAAACAGGCCAGGGCTATGTGACTATTTTTAATGATTATTATTACATGTTGTCATTGCATTTATTTTCCAATAAGCATCAATGCACTTAGAATAAGCATTTGCTCAAGGTCCATAATTTAGAATTTGCAATGCAGAATTCAGGAGGGAATCATCTTTTCAAAATGTAAAGTAGAGCTTAACTGTCCACCAGTTAAAATTGTAGACACCCCTTCAAAAATGACATGTAGTCTTTTCACTAGTACTATACGTTCAATAAAAGGGTCATTGCGTTTTTTACTGTTCTTCCTTTGCCTTCCAGAGCAATGCCAGAAGATTCCTACACTGTTCGAGTCAGTGTGGACGGGGTTCCTGTTACAGAAAATAATACCTGCAGAGGTCTCATCCACAGCCGAGCGTGCAGCTTCTACGTATGTGGGAGCTCATCTTTAACTTTCGGATAATTGATCTTACACTTCCCTTCGTGTGGAACTGGGTTTTTATCTTTTAATTTTTAATTTTACAGATTGTTATCTGTGTCCACATTTAAAGACATGTGAGCATGTAGCTAAGGATAATTTCACCCAGTTTTAATTATCTTCCATAGCTATAGAATCTCTTTTATTACTTCTGATCTCTTTAAAAGGTTTCCTCTTTTTAAAATTACTTTTATTAATGGGTTAAACTTTTATACATCCAAGTTATTTTCTTGTTTACACTTTTTTTCCCTCTTTCTCCATTTCTGTTTTCGGCTTGATTCTTCTTTTTTCTATTTTCATTGGAGTCACCTTCATTTTGAATAGAAACATAATGGTTTTTTCTTTCTCCAGTAAGCCATTCTCTTCCTTACCATGAAAGTGTGAAATAATAAGTCTGAAGTTATCCTTAACGTCACATTTGAAATCTGTCTCTTTTGTTGTTAGTCTAAAAATCTGTCCTTTTACTTTTAAGTACAAATCTGGGCTTTTAAATATATATATATATATATATATATATATATATATATATATATATATATATATATATATATACATTTTTATTGATTTCAGAGAGGAAGGGAGAGGGAAAAAGAGATAGAAACATCAGTGATGAGAGAGAATCATTGATTGACTGCCTCCAGCACACCCCCCACTGGGGATTGAGCCCACAACCCTGGGCATGCGCCCTGACCAACAGTGACCCCCTGGTTCATAGGTCGATGCTCAACCACTGAGCCACGCCAGCCGGGCCAGATCTGGGCATTCTTTTGGTTGTCCCTGAATGAGAATGGAGGGACAACTGACATTTATTGAGAACTGACTTTGTGTTAGCTTATTTTGTTTGTATTATTTTGTATCCACCCATCCCATTCTGCATCAACGATGCCCCACCTCCAAACACTTGATTTCTAAAAAAACGTTGCCCATGTTTCTGTGTTATTTCTGTTTTCTACGGTGTCCTGTGTTTCTGTAGATGGACCCTTAATCTATTTCTAGTCCATTTGTTTTCCTCTACGTTACAGTAGTTCCCCCATTACCCACGGGGGATAAGTTCTAAGACCCCCAGTGGATGTTTGAAACTGCAGAGAATACTGATCCCCACTCAACTTCCTCAACTCTGCCAGAAATGTGGCAGCAGCTCCTTCATTGGCAAATGCAATAATTTTTATATTTTTCAGTCCTAACCTATTCCTGGCTCTGTGTAACCATCCCTGACTTGCAGTAACTGGCTTGATGTCACTCAATGCAGGGAGTCCCTTGCTGAAGTCTTCCTATCATTTTTTTATTTCCTTACTAAATCGAGAGCTTTCACCTTTTCACAAACGGAAGTACTTTACAGTTTCTCTTTGGTATGTCGAAAAGGGCAGCTTCACTACTCTTGTGCTTGGGGCCATTTTTAAGTAAAATAAGGATTATTTGAATACAAGCACTGTACACCATGACAGTCAATCTCATAACCAAGACAGCTGCTAAGTGACTGATGGGCAGGGAGCATGTACAACGTGGAGACGCTGGACAAAGGATGATTCCTGTCTCAGGAGGATGCAGTGGGACTTGTGAGATTTCATCACAATCCTCAGAACAGCACATAATTAGAAACTATGAATTGTTTATTTCTGGAATTGTCTATGTAATATTTTTGGACCCTGGTTGACCCATGGATAACTGAAATTGTGGATAAAGGGGGACTAACTGTATTTGTAAGTGTAGAATTAGATTTGTATATCTCTCAGTTACAGATAATTCTTTTTTATTTTTAAGTATGGAACGCTTCACGAACTTGCATGTCAGGGGCCATGCTAATCTTATCTGTATCGTTCCAATTTTAATATATGTGCTGCCGAAGCCAGCACCAGATAATTCTCTATTTCTCCCATCAGCTCTGCTCTTTACCTATTGGGTATTAATTTTGTTTTTCACATTGTAGTATATTTCCCTTTTGTAGTAATTATTTCTCATTTTGCTTTTGGAAAAGAAGTTGGCATATGTTTACCTGGATAATAATTGCCAATAATTAATATGTAATTGGCTGTATTCTCTCTTTACTCTCACAACAACCCTATAACTGCATACTATTATTGTTATCACTATTTTATGGGTAATAATACTGAGACATTACCTTACTTACCTGAAGTCATACAGCGTGGCGGTGGTAGAGCTCAGATTTTCGTTTAGACAGCCGGACTCCAAAACTGGATTCTCAATCATCATTCCCTCCTGCCTAGTATAGGTGCTTGAATATCTCTAACAGTTGTGTGTTAGTTGCTATTTGCTGCCATAAAAATTTACCCAAACTTAATGACGTACAACAACACAGCTTTATTACTTTTCCACTTTGTAGGTTAGAAATCTGTAGGTCTCAATGGGCTAAAATCAAGGTGTCAGTAGGTCTGCATTTCTTTGGGAGGATCTAAGGGAGAATTTGTTTCCTTGCTTTTTCCATCTTCTAGACCAATGCAGTTCAACCTTTCCCACCTCATGGCACACATAAACTACTAAAATTTTGCAGCAGGCCCAAAAAATACATTTTTTTGCTGATCTGACCAAAAAAATAGGTATAATTTTGACTCATTCACACAGGATGGCTATTGTTGTGTTGGCTGCTGTCACTTTTTTTTTTTTTTTTCATTTGACAATCTAAGGGAAAAGAGGTCAGTGCCTCTGACTAAATAGTCAGGTATTGCATGTTTTTAAAATTCTTGCAGCACACCAGCGTGCCTCTTGCGGCTCACCGGTTGAAAGTCACTGTTCTAGACTGAGGTTGCCCACATTCTTTGGCTTGTGGTCCCTTCCTCTGCTTTCAGAGCCGGAAGTGGTGGTTGAGTTCTTATCACACTGCCTCACTCTGACCTCGCTTCCATTGTTGCATCTTCTTCTCTGACTCTGGCCATTCTCTCGTCCTCTTCCATTTATAAGGAGCCTTGTGATTACATGGAGCCCAGAGGGTGATAATCCCAAATCATCTCCCTCTTCTAAGATCAACACATTAGCAAATCATCTCCCTACATATATTAATTTAAACTAAGGAGAAAAACAGGTAATTTATGATAATCCCAAATCATCTCCCTCTTCTAAGATCAGCACATTAGCAACCTTAATTCCGCCTGTACTATCTGCCATGTAACCTAACATATTCACAGGTTTCGTAGATTAGAGGCATGGACATCTTCGGGGGGGGGGGGGGCATTCTTCTGTCTGTCACAAAGCATTAGTTTCCATCACACCGGCGGCCTGCTGGAATTCTGCTCTCTTCCAGTTCCCATTTGCTATCACAGTTCTTAAGATTTATGCCTGCACTGCTCCAAAAAAGTATCTTAAGCTCGCTTTGATGGACTTTTCCCAAGTTTTGCTTCATGGTTTTTGAAATATGCATTGTTGTTTTTCTTCTTGGGCTTAAGCCAAAGTAGACTTTCTTTAATGTTATTCTACTGAATTCCTAAAGTCTTTATCAGAGAGTCTTATCACTGTGATTTGACTTACACCGATAACCAAAGGATGCTTGAATTTTAAAATTGCAAGCTAGAGACATTTTGAAATGAGAGACGATTTTTAGGGGATAAGGAAAAGATCTTGAATAATCAGAATAATATCCTAAACTTTATTTAGATGTAACAAGGAATATTTTGATAGTGATCTTATGGATACTGTTTAAATAGAAATAATGTAAGAAGCAGAGATATTTCATAAAACTAGGAACAAATTAGAGATAATACTGCTTAACGACAATATTATTTTACAGGCAAAAAGTTTCAGAACTCCAACAATAAGGAGCATCACACCTTTATCTGGGACTCCAGGTCTGTTATATGGCAGCTGAAATATCTTTTTGGTTTGTGGTAATTAATTTACTTTTTAGTATGTAAAATTATTATATCTGAAAAATTATAAATAGCATTTTTCTGATTATACAATAAATGCCAATATTTTTTATAAAATGATATTCAATGTCTGCATAAGAATCTATATAATGTATTTAACTTTCCTCCTATTGGACATTTAACTGACTTTCAATGTTCATTATAATAACTATAGTTGTACCAGTTTATAACTCCAATAGGAATATATGAGAATGCCTTTTTCTGTAACCTTGACAATTCTATGTACAAATTTTCAAGTATTTATATGAAAAATGTAAATTTTAAAAAACATTTCTAATTTCTTAATTTATGTAATTAAATGTACTTATATTTGCTGACTATTTGTATTTTTTCTTTTATAAATTACCTGTTTTTCTCCTTAGTTTAAATTAAATCTAGTCAACATTTTAGATTAGATTATGAGAATTATTTATATTTTAAGGATATTAACCATTTATATGTCATATATGTAGGGAATATTTTTTAATTTATCATTTGCTTTTAAAATTGATTAGCAGTTTTTCTGTCATTCAGTTGCTTTTAATTTTTATTATCAAATCTGTAAATCTTAACCTTTGTTATTTCTTCTTAGTTTTTATGCTATAGAAGATTCCCAAATCCCAATAATATAAATATTACATAAATTTTCACCTACTTTTCAAGAGTTTTATGGTTTTGTTTTTTTATTTAATGCTTATTTCACCTAGGGTTGATTTTATTCTTTAGTATAAAGTAGGGACTCATTTATTTTTTTCCAGTTAAGTCACCCATGACTTCAGTGATATTTATTGAATAATTCATTCTGCCAGGAAGCACCTCTTTAATCTATAAATATTTGTAGATACTTCCTTAATACTATAGATACTCATTAATGTTTTATTGTTTTAGAACAATGCTAAGCTGTACTGGTGAGCATAAGTTATAAGTATTTCGATGCCCATTTTATTGAAAGACCTGCTAATGTTTTGGTAGTAAGTGTGTGGGCCTATGGGTAGATTTTCTTACAGAAAATTTTTTTTGTTTTTAGGTACACTAATAACAATCCAAGGCAGAATCTTCACTGATGTCTATGGAAGTAATACTGCACTAAGCTCAAATGGGAAAAATGTTAGGATTCTGAGGTAAATTATTGATGTGGGAACATATTCTTATAAGTTATAAACCCAAGATGATATTCCAGAAATAATGGGTCAAATTACATTAAAAACCACTACAATGGAATTAACCAGTGTTTTGTCAGCCATATTATAGGAAGAAAAATAAATTGTTGGATGATGCATTGACATGGAGACATCATTCTTTTTCTGTGATGGATTTTAGTAATAAAAGGCACTTGGAGGCAAGTGCCAAAGCAATTGAGTTAAAGTCACAGAACTTTATTACTAGGGAATTTTGTTACTTAATGTAACCGCCTCTTTGTGCACACATAAAAAACGAAAACAAAAACCCCTTATGAATCCTAAAGGTCCAAGCTTAGCCAAGGTCAGGAAGAGACTGCAAGTCTGCTGACATACAATTTGCCATGGTGTACAGAAGAGTGCTAAAGCTGGAAACCATCAATAACTATTAACAAGCTTGAATTTGAATCCTGGTTCCTCCACTTACCAACTGTGGACCAAATGGCCATATTGTCTACATTTTGGCCTGGAAACTAGCATTTTGACTAGAGTTCTCATCCTGTAGCATAGGTGGGTTATCCCAGTCCTGCCTTACAAGGCTGAAAGACTGTTCATTTCCTATCGAAGCAAGTACAGAATCAGTACCAGGGCTTTCAAGTGCTTCTGCTTATTGAATACATATACAAAGTGGACAAATGGATAAATTAAACAATGTAGACAGCACACAGACATGTACATTTGCACATATAATTTTATAAAACATGCAATTCAAAAGGTTTTATTTACTAAGTGAAATAAAGTTGATTTATCTGGCATTTTATGAGGCATAACTCTCAAATAACCTTTGCATGAATCTATAATCTATAAATGTTCATATTGATCCTTATATATAATAAAATAGGGACAGCTTAGCATAAATACAGATCTTGTTTGCTACTGTATAACAGTGTTATGAATGATTTCTAATTCTTAGATGGGATTTTCTAAATCATCCTTTTCCATAATACTGCCAAGGCATAGGAAGTTTAACTTTCTAAAAGAGATTCCTTTCCCCCCACTCTGACTGTAGTTGAAGTTACTTCTGTTTAATACAAAGGAATGGATGGAAATTAGGTCATAAAAATCACAGAATTACAGTCAGCAGGGACCTCAGAGGTCAGGCTACCCAGCCCTCACACTCTGGAAACCCTGAAGTACCATGTATAAATAAACATAGAAAGAATTTCACATCCCTGTTCATAGGAGGAGAGGAGACCTTAGACCTGCATTTATCTCATTTCCACCACATTAATTGTGACAGTAGTGTTCCGAGGCATTTCACTGTGCCTGAATTCTATTAGCACGGAGCAGTGGACCTCATGCTGGGCAGGAAGGAAGGACATCCCAGTTCTCAAGCTGCTTCTGCTACTCACAAGTCTTGTCAATTGGGCCAAATCTCCAAATCCAGACCAGGTACAAATTATAGAGGACATGCAAATGACTACAATGATCTAGTGACTACCAAGGAGATTTAGATCCAAAAGATCGGATGAGTATTATCATAGACAGGCAAACCCAGACCAGTGTGGGAATTACTGAGTGTGGTTAAGAGCAAACAGGGAGCTGACTGTCTGGGTTTAGATTTTTGCTCTACCCTTACTGGTCACAGGCTTAGGCAAGCTACTTAACCCTCCTGTCTCAGTCTCTTCATCTAGATAGTGACAGGATAATGGTTACCGGTTTATAAAAGGTTGCAAGGATTAAACATGGTAAGTGCCTATAAGTGTTTGCCAAAATTATTATTTAGGTGCATTGAGGCAGGGGATTAGAGGGAGGATATGAATCCATAAATCTATAATGGGTACAATAATTCAGGTTACTTTCTTTATAAACCTAATATACTCACCAAATGAAAGGATTTGTAAGTAAAAGTATATTAAAAAGTTCAAAAAGGGGACATCTGTAGTATTTTTAACGATAAAGATACATTTTTTTGAAATGTTCAAAATTCTCTACAAACAGAAGTTCTTCTATTTTAAGTTCAGGTTTATGCCTGGCCTTATTTTGAGTCTGGGATTTGCTGTCACAGAAGCTGGGTGGTTTATTATAATGATGCCAAAAATACAATAGTAGTCAATAACCTGCAGGCCTCCATTAGCATCAGGTTCTATCAGCCATAAAGCAATTGGTTGACTTTATCAGCTGCAGAAATGCAAAGACAGTTGTTCTCTCTCTCCAGCCTTACCCTGCCCCTTCTCAGTTTCTTATTCCCACTTCAGTCTTACTGATGCTGTTAGATATTCTTTTCATCCTGATTTCTCTGTTATGGATCTTCTTTAATTCCTATAGTATGAAACTTACTGCAAAATTATGTTTCATTGAACCTCAGATGGAAGAGTTCTCATTATCTGTTTCTATGTTTTATATTCCCATAGTGCTTACCACTTGCTAACACACCAAATATGTTCTGATTGTCATATTTATGATCAGTCTCCCCAGTTAGAATGTCAGTCCCACAAGGGCAGGGATCTTTGTTTTTTGTTTTGTTTTGTTTTTTGCTGATGTGTTCCAGTACCTAGAGCAAGGACTGCAACATAAGAGGTGTTCAATGGATGTTTGTTGAATGACTAACTGATGGATAATGAGTGATAGGAAAAATACAAGGTGGCATTGAGTTGGTGGGAGGAGAGCATTTTGAAACATTTTATTAAACATAACTTGTTCTTTCTAATAAAATATTTATACAGAGTGTATATTGGAGGAATGCCCTGTGAGCTTCTTATACCACAGTCTGATGATTTGTAAGTAATTAAAATAATTTTCTTTAGAAAAATAAATAGTAGATATAAACATACTAAGTTTAAAGATTAAATTCTAGCAATATCACTTAGCTGAATGCTTTATAAAACAATATAACTTATAAATTTTATAGTAAATTAGCAAGAATTTATAAACTTAGATATTACCTGATATCTCCCAATGTCTCCAGTATAGTATGATATTGACTTTTATTTAGATTATTATGAGAAAGATGTTCTGAGAAATATATTTTATCAAATAATTGTTTCACTTGGTAATATTTTAGACTAAGAGGAATATCATAGGGATAGTCAAATTAATTACACAAATTTCATTTTTCAATGAAGTCTTATTCAAATATCTTCAACCAAAGCTGGGATATATTTTAATTTCACAGATATTATTTTTGTAGCAACAGTTTCTATCTGGATACTTATTATGAAATTCATAAGATGTTTTTAAGGGAGACACAGTATTTTAAAATTTTAGTGTCAATGTAAGCTTTGAAATTAACATATATATTTTATTAGGTATGGTTTAAAACTAGATCATCCAAGTGGAGACATGGGTTCTATGATTTGTAAGACGACTGGAACTTACATTGGTAAATGCTGATCATCATTCTTCATATTTCAGAAATGCCTGTTTCCTTGTTTTGTATTCTCCTGTAACATCAACTCTTTATGAAATGCTAGCATTTCCTTTTTTCCTTGGCTTCTTTTCAGTTTCCTGTAAGCATGTCTGAAATAAATTCCCTTTTTCCTAAGGTTTACATTTAAGGTAAGCTTCTTCAAATTTCTTTTTTTCTTCTTCTGTCATCCAGAAGATTGCTTGGCAAATTTAGCCATTTCACTCTGTTTTTACCCCGTGCTCTATGTACTCCGTATAGATATACCTCTTAGTCTTTGAATGAGCTTCAGGTCCTTCTGTCTCAGGGCCTTTGTAAGCTTCCCATCCTGAGAATCTATATATATAAAAGCCTAAGTGACCATTACGACCAAATGACCAGAATGATGGTCGACCAGTCACTATGATGCAAACTGACCACCAGGGGCCAGATGCTCATCGCAGGAGCTGCCCCCTGGTGGTCAGTGCGCTCCCACAGCCAACCTCCCGTGACCCATCCCCCCAGCTGGCCAGCCGGCCAACCTTCCGTGGCCCCTCTCACCGCCCCCCCCTACTGACCCCCTGCGGCCCCTCCCCCTGGCCGGCCAACTTCCTGCACCCCTCTCCCCCAGGCTTGCCAAACTCCCAGGGTCCCTCTCCTCAGCCGGGTGGCCCCCCGATAGGTCTCAATTGCCAACCAGGCCTAGGGAACCCACCCGTGCATGAATTCGTGCACCGGGGCTCTAGTTTCAGATACCAGGAAAATGTCTTGTCTTAAAACATAAATAAAAAGCCTTCCCTGATCCCCTGCCTTACATTCTCAGAGTTCACACTCCTTTTTCTTGATACCTTTTTCATAATTTATAGTTGTCTGATTGTGTCATTGCTGTCAACCAGCTGTATCCTTCACTAGCTAAGATGCTTTTAGGAGAAAGCAAACTGTGTGGTCACCCTCCATCTCCCAACCCCTGGCAGAATGTCTGACCCAATTAAATAGCTATTGAATGAATGGAAGAAATTTGGGGTCAATATGGTTACATATATTGTATATTATGTATATATTCAAATAGTAGGTGCTTCTTTAAGGTAGTTCTGTTGTCCTGTCTTTGAGGATTAATGGATGGTTGAATAATTACAATTTTAATTTTAAATTTATTTGGTTTCAAATCAGCTTTATAATATATAGTTATTGTTCTCCTATGATTGGGAATTTAATTGATTATGCATTTTAATTAATTCCAGGTCATCACAATGTCAGTTTCATCTTGGATAGTGATTATGGAAGGTAGGTCATTTTGTAAGTAATAATTTTCATAATTGATTAAAATGGGTAAATAAAATAAAAGAGTATATTTACTTTGTGCTATAGATCCAGAGATTAAAAAATTAATCATTTTCTTCCCACAAATTAACATTTTATGGGTCTGTAACTTCCTTTCACGCATAGTTCTCTACCATGGCAGGATCACCCTATTCCTGGGTGCATTTGCAAATGTGTGGAGGTATTTGTTGACTGACACAGAAACTGGGCCAAGCTAATGGCCTTTGGTGGGCAGGACCAGGATGTGCCAAACCTAAATGAATTGTTCTGCCCAAAATGTCATAGCATCTTCCATTGAAAAAATGAGCCAGTTAGAAGATATGTACATAAATCACATTACTTACCCATCAAATACTAATACAGATGTATTAGATCAATAACAAGATAGGTCTGTTGATTTCATTGTTGTCTCTGATGAGAGACTCAATGATTAGAAGTTTGAAAGATGGCAGTATTACAACCAAAGTAGATGTTATACCTGGCGTATGCTCACAGACTGGAAGAGGATATTTGTTCCCTCATGCCTGGAACTGCAGTTGAGTTGGTGAGACCAGAACTGTTATCATAGTATTTTGAGATCATCTAGTTCTAGACATCTTGAGGCAATAGGTTCATAACACAGTGATGCCTGTGCTGGACACTGTATTTATAGACCAATAGATTGGACCAAAAACCATGAAGAATGTTGAAATTCAGGGACAAACCAGAGTGGATGATATGTAAATGGTACTAAGATTTACCTTTGTGATTTACAGGGGGCAAATAACTTAGTGTCCCATGAGTTAACTGTCATTTTCTTCAAGGACATGACATATTTACATAAGCTTGATAAAACAGGATAATAGGATTTTATTGAAAATGTGAGAAAGCCATGTTAGGAGCAGCAATTACTGAGTTTTAAACAATTTCTTGAACTATATATGGTTCTTTTAAGCTCTCAATGTCATCTTCTTCACATGAGAAAAGTGAATTCTTATTTCTGAGACTTTGAAAGGTATTAATTGCCAAATCCATCATATGTCTCTCAGAGAAATAATTAGCCAAAAATAGAAGGTTTGAGTGATCAAGATTGAATGTGATTTATAAGTATACATAAATCAATATGCTGCATTAACATGCCCCCAAAATTTCAATTTAACAAAGCCAGCAAAATTTCACATAATTTAGGGAAATACTGCATAAAATGGTTGATTCTGTGATCTTGACATAATTTTTTAACGCAAATTGCTGTCTTTTTGTATCTTCTCAGAATTGATGAAATTATGTTTTTATATAAAGTAATCTTAGGAATTTAAGATAACTTAAAAATATGACATTTACTACATGAAAACCTATTTTTAAGATTATATGGCATTTTTTAATGCTAAAAATTTTTATAAATCATAAAATACATGTTTTACAAATTTTCAGGGGCATTTCCGAATACCAGATGATCTAATTAAAGGCCACTGGGGCCACCATTCTGCATTTCTTTTAATAGCCAACCTTCTTTCCTCTGTTAACCAAGTACAAACAACAGCTGTTCCAAACTGATAAGGTTCAGATGAGGCTGCCTTAATTGAGAAATGCCTAGTCATTATCAGTAAATTACTGAAAATCACCTCGGTGTCATACCAAATAAATTACATTTCAATTTTATATCAGGAGGCAATTTCCCCACCAACTTAAGCAGAGTTAATTTTTCTGATGCTGGATCTGCCCACAGGCAATATTGTTGGAACTAGCAACATTTCAGATGTGTAGGAAATCAACTGAAAGGTTTATAACATAAAAATGTAAAAACCAGCATGCATTTCTTAAATAACCAGCATAAAATACTTCCAGGGACTCTTTAGTTTTCAAATGCACATTATAATGCCTGGGTTAGATTTAAAGGGAGTTCACTGTTGGTCTCAACCACAAGATTTGCGTTATCCTAGTAGATTTTAATTCATTGTATTCTAGTTAATTATGATGAATGGGTGTGATTCTTAACATTTGAATTTTATAACTTTTCTAATTATGAATTTAATTGGGGTAATTAGGGAGCCACATTTAATTTCTAGGATCAGATTCTTTTCCTTCCCACACCTTCATGCTTACCTCCGGTGGACTGTTGTAACTTGCTCTCATCCTTTTGTACTCTCATGCAAATTAGTAGGTCTGGAGCCAGGGTTCTGGGCTCAACCTAACCAGAGTTCAAATTCTCTGCCTGCCACTTACTCTCTTTGTGAGCTAGTGTAAGACAAGTAAATTCTCTGAGTTTTGCCTACCTTGTGGGGTTGATGTAAAGAATAAAT
The DNA here is from genome assembly GCF_963259705.1 of Myotis daubentonii. Taxonomy (NCBI): domain Eukaryota; kingdom Metazoa; phylum Chordata; class Mammalia; order Chiroptera; family Vespertilionidae; genus Myotis; species Myotis daubentonii. The sequence continues at coordinate 36,390,141 of NC_081856.1, read as the reverse complement.
GGCTCAATAAATTAAAATATTTTTTTAAATTCATAACTGCTTAAATCTCTTAGCTTGATACCTGATAAGTGTTTAATAATGTTAGTTATCGTGACACTAAGTGGGCTGGCTATAAGAGAAAGAGAGGAGGGGGGGCCAGCTGAAGAGCCCAGCCTTTATAAAAGGTAATCCTCCTGTTTTTTATGGTGATATAAATGTTTACTTTATTGGGTTATAATTTGCATATAACAAAATGCACATATTTTGGGGATGCAGTTCAGTAAGCCCTGACAAAAGCATATTTGTGTAGCATTCGTATACTTCTACTGTTGTGTAAACAAAAACGAAATCAAGATACAGAACCTAACCTTCCCTAAAATTTCTATCCAGTTCCTTTGCAAATTATAACACAATTTATATTACTAATAATTTTTTCCTAAAAGTTTGTATTTAAAGTAAGAGTTTTTTAACTTTTTTTTTTAAACAGGAGTTTCCCAGAAAAAATGGCATATTTTGTTTCCTCTCTGAATAAAATTTCAATGTTTCAAACATATGCAGGTATGTGATCTTTCAGTGTATGTGTGTGTGTGTGTGTGTGTGTGTGTGTGTGTGTGTGTGTAGAGAGAGTGAAAGAAAAAAAATACATATATATATATTTCATTTTATTAAATCAAAGACAATACTGACTTAAGGTGTGCTATTTTATTTCATGTACTTCTATGAAGTAAAACCACCTGACACAGAGAGTTGAGTCTAATAGGAAGCCCTGGCATTAAACTAGGGCCCTGAAGACTACATTCCTAGTGTAAGGTGGCCTGGTAAATAAATCCAATTGCACTGAAAGAGACAGAAGGGGAACTTGCATGTCTCCACTTTGGCTGCTGTTTGAAGGAGGAAAAAAATTCTGCTGTCAGTTTAAATCACAAGCCAGATATATGCTCTCAGTGTGTCTAAAAGAATCCTCAAGCCTATTACAATTTATTTTAATTTACACAGGTCTCAGGTTGGTAGTACTTCTAGGAGAGTGTCAGAAACAAACACAAGTCTTCTTGAAAGAATTTACTCCCAGCTCAGGAGTGATGGAATTGGCATATTCAGGTTTCATAGCTGTTCAATGTGAAAGAAATGTGCCTTGGAGTCAATCAAATATGATATACTTTATATTTTTATGGAAATTTATTTAATGTGAAGTTCGTATGTGAAACTGAAAAGTTCGGAGTTGGGCTGGGGTCACACAGAACCGACTCAAGGCTCAGTGTAATCAAAATGATATCTATTCAAGGCACCTGGGGCAGGCGGACTAAATCTGAGAAAGAAATCAGTGGCAAATGGGGAGGGGTACATAAGACTTTGATAGAACTAATAAGAATACATTTTAAAAATACATTTTTATTGATTTCAGAGAGGAAGGAAGAGGGAAAAAGATATAGAAACATCAGTGATGAGAGAGACATTAATGGGCTGCATCCTGCAAGCCCCTTACTGGCGACTGAGCCCACAACCCAGGCATGTGCCCTGACTAGGAATCAAACCGTGGCCTCCTGTTTCATAGGTCGACACTCAACCACCGAGACACACCAGCAGGGCAAGAATACATTTTAATAAGAATCTACCATATGTCATGCACTGGGCTCTTTTAACAATATAGCTAAAACTTTTCTATATAAACCACAAGAACTCCAATCAGAGTTAATGTATTACTACATAAAAAAATTATAAAATTCATTCTTCAAGAGCATAAGGAAGAGGAGGCTCTTCTCCTGTCTTCGTGTGTTTTCTTTTGGAATCAAACATCCATGCTCAGCCCAGGTTTTCCTTACTTCCTGGGTCCTCCCAGTACCCGTGTCTCCTTCGCATCCGTCTCCACAGAAGCCTGGTCCCGGGAGATGCAGGTCTCTATGAAGGCCATGTTTATTGTCCTCTTCAGGGCTGCATCAGAGACAAAATAACGAAACACCCAATTCATTTATTTGGTGATGCAAAACCTACACTAAACAAGGTGCTACGGCTACAGGTAATTTAGAAAAATTTTTAAAAGCAAGCATTTGGGTTTATGTGTAATGTTCATGTGCTTCTCCTCCTCCTCCTCCTCCTCCTCCCCAGAGATCACTATGATTTCACCTGCACGAGGAAGCATTCAAGGTGGCACCACGCTCACAATAAGTGGACGGTTCTTTGATCAAACAGATTTCCCAGTCAGAGTTCTAGTTGGAGGTATTTTTCATCACTTTTATTATATTACTTTTTAAGAACCAATTCTGCCCTTTTCTTTAATAATTTGTAAGAAGAAGAAGAGTCCTTTCTCAATTAATATCTTAAATTTAAAGCTGCCATCCATAAATCCCTTGCCATACTTATAGAAACACCTACCCTCTGTTTAATAAATCCTTAAAGGTCATTCTTGAACTGTTGTTACTTCTCAGTGCGTTGGCTAGATATGAGTAAATTTAAAGTAGTATTTGTGGATACTCTCCTCATGACCCTTCTCAGATAACTGCGCTTTGTCTGGACATCAGCAATTACTGATGATATTGGCCTTGGAAAGAACATTAATTGATATAAGTGGTCACAAATGTAGGTAGGGGTTGGCTCTCTGGTTATGCCTCACTTGTATGTGTCTAGTCTTGATCTGTTCAGAGGTAGGGAGCTATGCAGCTCAACAGGGAGGCCAGGATGAATATAATAATGGGGATCTTCCCACTCAGCTGTAGTGACCTAAGCTACCTCGATGAGCAGGAGAAAGGATGTCTGCCTATGCTACTGGCCCATACTTTCTCGGATACAGGCCTCTGCTCATATATTTTCTACTTTGAAGGGATTTCCTGATAAGCCAGCCAAAATGTGATTTCTAGAAGAAAATTAATATAAAGTAACCTCCTCTAACATTTACACAATATCGTTCCTGTCTCTATGAATTATTTCTGGTTACTTGTATAAATATTAAAATCTAGGCCACAGATTTTATAGCTTTATATATGCTATTCTGATTTTTTAAATATAAATATGTTTTGAATATTAAAACCAGGGACATTATTTTAAATTCTTATAATGTGTTTTATGATCCAGTGTTATACAGTTGATATGCAAATATAACATGTAATTTTTATGATACTTCTTTGCTGTTAATGTGATAACCAGATTTGAGATTTTGAATCCTCAATAATTTCTCGAAAGTAACGATTTGAAAATACCATTTACAAATTATTATCCCTTTTGTTTTCATTTGAAGAACTTGGACCAAAGCACTTTTTACTTTAACCTAAGAGGACTGAGGTCGCCTGTTTTTATAAATTTGGAACATCATGGGTTTATTCAGCAAATTTTCTTCAAGGATCAAAATATAAAGCTTCACTTTGGACACAGAATTATATTGTGATATAATTTTTATCAAATTTTTAATTTTGTTTTTCAGAGATTATGCAATTTTTTTACTTAGACTTGTAATATTTTGCCAAGACAATGTTGCCCTGTGAACGTATGACAACTAATGGGTGATAAACTTTAATGAAGGCCCCCACGCTTTGCCCCTTGCTTGTGCTAGTTTGTTTTAATTGGAAAAGTGCTTCAAGACAGGCCGATGTATTTGCATTCTGAAGCTCTGTACCTTGCTTCTCTGTAGGTCAAGCCTGTGATGTTTTGAATGTCACAGAAAACATTATATGTTGCAAGACATCCCCTAAGCCTGATATTCTCAGAACTGTACATCCAGGTAAGTTACCAGAAGAAATGGCCATTTCCGTACTTACTTGGGAAGACTATTATCGATGTATGTCATTGGTGTCTTAGTCCGTTTGGTCTGCTATTACAGAATGCATTAGACTAGGTAGCTTATAAACAACAAACATATATTTCCTATAGTTCTGGGGGCCGAAAAGTCCAAGGTCATGGTACTGGCAGATTAGGCGTCTGGTGACAACTGCTTGCTCATAGATGGCTCCTTCTCAGGCTAAGGAGCTCAGTGGGGTCTCTTTTAGAAGGGCACTAATCCCATTTTTGAGGGCTCCACCCTCATGACCTGCTCAAGGATTTCATCTCCTTTTTGGACAAAACCAGGTCCTCCTAATACCATTACATTGGGCATTAAGTTGCAGTATATGAGTTTTAGAGGAACATAGCCAGCCTACAGCAATTAGTAAAAAAAATTATTTGCGCTTTTTAGAATTTGTAGTTAGAATTATAATACATTTCTTCCTAGTTTTTCTCTTTACACTTTCTGGATTAGGAAATATTTGTATTAAAATAGCTACATCAAGGCTGCACCAGTGGAAGTAAACCTGTCCTAAATCCCTCGGACAGCCTACTAAAAACAGCCATCTCTTTTGATAGAGTACCCTGCTGCCTTTATCTCAGTTTAAATGATGATTACTAAATGTTGGTACAGACTACAGACTACATGGTAACTTAAATTATGCCTTTCCCTGGGTAAAAAATAAATGGCAGAATTTAATCCTTCCTTGCCCAGAATGACTTAGGTATGATAATGGAATGAGAGAAATGGAACTCAAAATTCTTTATAGACTTTCACCTGTGACCCAGTGAGCATGCAGCTGATGGCCTTGATGTCTGCTGTCATTCCACTGAGATTCTGGGCATGTGTTTGAGTGGGCTGTGTACAGTGAAATCAGTTCATAATTACATCAGTGGTTGGTATGTGAAGCCAAATAAATTCTGTTTACTAACCTCTTAAATTTCCTTGCTTTGAATGATATTAGAAAAATGACCAATTTAAGAAAAGAATTTTGATATTTATAATTGATAATGCCAAAGAAAATGACATATATCAGAGAATGAAGTCCTAAGCTTTTCTCTAAATAAACTCAGTAAAAGAGGAGTAGCCATTATTTTCCACATCCAGACACTCCACACAAGCTCGAGGCTGCTGGAGGAAGTCAGGAGCCCTATTGTTGCTGTGTAGGAAGAAAGAAATAGAAAGAGTTCAATGACTTATTTTTTTGGTGAGAAAAAACTTAATCATAAGGTTTATGGCAAATGTAGATACACCCTAAGGAGAATTTTCTCTCTGGTTCTGTCCAAAAAGGGGAGATGAAATCCTTGAGCACAAGAGATGTTAAGAAAAGAAAAATAAAAAATTCTGACAAAACTTAAAGCCAACAGTATTTGTTTTTTGATTAGTTGTAATGCATTAATTAATGTTTTGATACAGAAAATAATCAAAGCAGAGGCTTTGTCGTCAAATGGTCTGAACCTTCAAGTTTTTAGACTTAACTATAAAAGCAACATCAGTCATATCTTAGGTAATTATTATATTATCTTTTTAAATATATTTTTGTTGATTTCAGAGAGAAAGGGAGAGAGAGAGAGAGATAGAAACATAAATGATGAGAGAGAATCATTGATTGGCTGCCTCCTACACACACCACAATGGGGATTAAGTCCACAACCCAGGCATGTGCCCTGACCAGGAATTGAACCATGACATCCTGGTTCACAGGTGGACGCTCAATCACTGAACCACATCAACCAAGCTATAGTGTTAACTCATGTAAAACATTTGTAAGTACCAAATGTTTTATATATTACATGTGTGAAAATATATTACATATCTCTTATAATCTAATCCCCATAGCATCCATACAAATAGTAGAATTACTCCCATTTTACATATGTGGAGCCTGAGATGCAGAGAAGTGAAGTCATAATAAATTGCAGATGGTCTTAATAGCACTATATCCTCTAGATAAAGGAACATGTGGTAACTGTTTTAATTACACACATGTTGTAAAAATATGAGTTGAAATAGAACATCTATAACCACACCCAAATAGAAGGCCATTCAGACACCATATCAAAATTCTGATGAAAGTCTTCTTTCATTATGTGTTCAGGTGGGAGAGGCCTTAAGCTTGAGGTATGGAATAATAGTCAGCCAGTGCATCTTGAAGAGATACTTGAATACAGTGAAAAGACGCCAGGCTACATGGGTGCCAGTTGGGTAGATTCAGCTTCCTATATTTGGCCCATGGAGCAAGACACATTTGTAGCACGCTTCAGTGGATTTTTGGTGGCTCCGGATTCTGATGTTTATAGATTCTACATCAAAGGTGATGACCGTTATGCAATTTATTTTAGCCAGACTGGGCTTCCAGAAGATAAGGTAGGAGAGACAAAGGTAATCTTTGATATTATTAAAACAATATGATAATCTTTATATGTAATCTATATAATTTATTGTAAACCAATAAATTATATTAAAGAATTCATGACATATTTTTTCATGTGGCTGGATTCTTGGCTATTTTTAACATGTGTATTATGAACTACCTATAAAGTTATTATAGAGAATCCATCATCTAAAATAAAATGCTCTCCCATACCTAAATTTTCTCTTTCATGAGAAAAACACGTATGAGTCCTTTACAATTGAAATTCATTTTTATTATGAAGGAATTATAACTATAACAGAGAAAATTTTGGAAAAGAATAAAAAATATTTTGCCATACTTTTAGTCAGTTGTGAAATTTAAACTTGTCATTTCCTTATATCTCTGTTTTGTTCTTTACATAAATAGGATAGTGCATCCAATTTCATAGTACTCTTTTGTCACGCATTAGTATGTCAACATGTTATTAAATAATTTATATAACACCATTTTAATGACTGAATAGTATGTTATTGCATGGTTTTACTAAGCTTAGGTTACTCTCTCTCCATACTGGTAAGTGCCTTACTTTTGATTTTTATGACCACAAATAATATCTTATCAAACATGTGTCATTAAATTATTCTGTATTTTAGATTGCTCCCTAAGGTAATTTCATAAATGTGAAACTATTAGATCAAATCAAAAGAACATTTTATGACTCAATATGTATGCAAAGATCATCCCTCCAACTGCTCACATGATATATATGCTACCTGTGATATATGAATTCCAATTTTATCATAGCTTTCCAGTATGCTGCCTCCAAAAATGGTATAGTTATTCCCAATGGGAACCCACAGCCTTCTCATTTTAGGATGCAGACCCACTTAGTGATCTTTCAGACATATTTTAATGATCTCATTTGGATTAAATCCCTTGAAGTTCTCTTCAGAGCAAAAGAACATTTTATTAGACAATCAAAACCATTCTCCTGCTGCGTGTCTTTCTATTTTCTCTTGCAGTTTTAATTGTGGAAAAGCTGTGGTCTATGCAGTATGTTTGGTATAGCGGGGCTGATGTTAGGGCAAAAGAAATGAAATGAGCTTTGGTAATTATTTAAATTCCATTTAATCATGGGTAACAGTTCTTAGAAAAAAATATAAAGTAGCTTCACATTTTTCTAGTCATAAAAGTGCAAAGACTTACAGAAGTAATAAATAGTAAGTGCTGAAAAGGTTTACTAATATTCTCTCTCTCCATCTCTTCCTCCCCCTCTCCCTTTGGAATAAGATAAGGATTGCATATCATTCTTCCAATGCCAACAGCTATTTTTCCAGTCCAACACAAAGATCCGATGACATTCATCTTCAGAAAGGAAAAGAGTAAGGTTTTTTCTTTAAATTACTGTGTGGTATTTAAAAATTATAAGTTTATGTCTAAATATATTTTCAATTTATTTTTATTGGTGAAAGTGATATTAGTTTACCGGCTTAATTTGTAATTGGTTAGCCTCTGTAGTTTTAATAAATTTCGTTTTATATTCGAAGTATATTGGCATTACAATAATCAGGGAAATTTGACAACTAAATGATCCCTGTTGCTGAAATTATAACTTTGTGAGATATACTTAATTCCATTTTTATTTTTTCACTAAGACCATTCAGTCTATCCAGCCATCGAATTTCTCTGCTTCTACAGAAACCTGAGCTCTTGAATATTGCTAGGAAAAAATTACAAAACCACATGGTTGGTGCCATAGTTAACACATATTTGTTATTCACTCATTTATTCAAGATCCTGGGCCAGGTATTGGAAATTTAATACAAAGGATATCAGAATACACTGCCTGTTCTTAAGAAGTATATCATTTAGTGTTCAAAGGTCAAGTGCAGAGAGAAGATGAAGGTACTATTCAAAGAGCAGATAATGTCATTCAAAAAAATCATTCAAGATTCCTAGAAAACAGCGAGGTAAAAGGCATGATATATTTAAAATAGCTAAGTTACATGAAGAACATCAAGAGATTCATTGAGATCATTTTCCATTTATCACTTGCATCTGTTAGCATTTGCTGCATAAGAAACCACTCCCCAAACTTGAGTAGCTTGAAGCAACCCAGTTTTGTGATTGGCTGGGCAGTTCTTTTGGTGCTGGCTGCTTTCGTTGGTGATTGCTGGCATAGGATGGCTTCGCTTACGTATCTGGAGCCTCACTTTACGCACTTGGAGTTAGTTACCCCAGATGTCCCACTCCACATGGTCTCTAATCTTCCAGGAGATTATAGCCCAGACTTGTTGCAATGATTGAATGGCTCCCCAGCAGGAAAGAGGGCAATTCCTAATGCACATTTACTTTTCAAGACTCTGTCACATTTCCTAGTATCCCATCGGCCAAAGCAATTGGCCAAACATAGATTCAAGGATGAAAAAATAGATTTCACTTCTTGATGGGTGGAGTTTTATTGATTGATTTATTATTCTACCATATCACCCTTCTAGACATTGATAGGATTTGGCTCATAGGCAGCACCATGAAGATCTGGTGGAGCTGGACAGAGGGTAGGGATCACTGGTACCTGGGAGCAATGACACAGTGTTCTCCCTGAGGTCTTGGCCACAGTGATATGCGGAAAGCAATTCCATTCTTTTTCTCCTCCTCCTTCTACCTTCACTTCTTTACATTCTTAAACATTTCCTTTTTAAACCAAGATCACTGGACCATTTCAGGGAAAATGGAGTACCTAATTAATCCCTGCTGCTCCTCAGTGTCAATTCACCTGCAGGCTTTGCCTTGGCCTTGGAAAATGAGTTCAATTTACCTGCTTGGCAGGAACACAGGGCTCGCTTGAAAGCGACTCCAAATGCATCTGCTGCCTGGTCTCTGTGCTCCTGCAACACTAGCTTGGAATTTACACACTGCACTCAGCATGGTGGCTGTGAATTCTGAGACTGAGGCCACGCTCGCTACTTTATTGCACAGAGGTCCCTGAGGGCTTTCCAAAGGTAGCTCATATCTCCAGTTCATTCTACTCAGATGATATAGCCTCATCGTGAAGTGCATGTCTCTTTGGTCACCCTGTTCTACTTTGAATCGTACCTCAGTTACTATTTTAAATAATTTTTCAATTTTTAAAACTCTTTTAGTCTCTGTTATCATATGAACAGAGAATAAGGATAATATATGTTTTATAGGATTTTGTGAAGATTCAATATAATAATGTCTGTAAAGTATTCATATTAGTGCCTAATAAATATTTTTAAGCTGCCAGGTGAGGATATAGAATTGAATGGTTCTTCGTTGAGTCCTGCTCATTAGTGTTGTCTGCCTCAATTTGGTAGAGCTGGCAAACAGGTCCTCAGGGCAGCCAAGTGCCTGATGCAATCCTCCGATTATCAGTTCTATAACGGGGGTGACCCAGAGCCCCATCATTCTAGACAGATGAGAGCTGATAAATGCCCCTCACTCAGTCTTCCATAAACTAAAGATACTATTCTCCATATATAAGAGTATCTGTATAATGACTGAGGCAAGTCAGAGGGACACCCAGCAGTCCCCTCCAAAGATGGGAGCGATAGAGCATTGATAGAGATTCAGGTAGGGAAGCAGTAGCTTTGCACTCACCTGTAACAGCTGGTCAATGAATGCCTTATCCTGGATAGGTAGTTGAATGTTGGGCACGGAGCCTCAGCAATCAAGAATTCCAAATATAAGTTGTGAATCCCATCTGACTTGTTGGGGGGCGGGGGGGACATAGTCAATCTAATTAGTAAAGGTTTCCTGAGGCTGTGGAAACCTTTATCACAGTGAGGTTATCACTGTGTCTGCCTGCCATTTGCTTATACACACGAAAATGCTTAACTTCTGCATGTCCTCCGTACTTTATGCCAGGATCTTTGTCTTATAAGATACAGTGTAATTTTGTTTTAAGATAGTTGAGGATAGGAAATAGTATGTTTTTTGATAATTATTTATTAACAAAACTGAATGAATTAGTATGACTGGGAACAACTCTTTACTAATGCAGATATCTTACACAATTCATTTCCTTTTAGCAAACTACTATGAAGCTTTTAGTAGTTTAATACTTAAAATCAGGGATATTGCAATAGAAATCAATGAACAGGCAAATGTTTTATATAGTGTTGAAATTTTATTCATTAATAAAAAGAACTCATGACAAGTGCTCAGAAGAGAAAACGTTATACTTATTAGTTGCTCTATTTTCCAGATACTACATTGAAATCTTGCTACAGGAGTATAGACTGAGTGCTTTTGTTGATGTTGGACTGTACCAGTATGGAAATGTCTACACCGAACAACAAACAGAAGATGCAGTGAACGAAGAACAAGTTATTCAATCCCAGTCAGCAATTGTCCAGGAGGTTCAGGTTTGCTATGATTATAGCTCCACTGTCTAGAAAGAGAATGTTCACAGACAGGAGCTCTATTTGGTTATTCCTTTTACTAAATAAGAGACTGTTTTGGGGGAAAGCAGTTTTGGAAAATTATTGAATTGTGGCCTGGAGTATCTGTATTATAAACTAAAGAGGCTGTTACTTCATGAAATGTAAACGTTAAGCCCTGGCCAGTGTGACTAAATGGTTAGAGTGTTGGCCCAAGCACCAAAGGGTCATGGGTTTGATTCCCGGTCAAGGACAAGTACCTGGATGAGGATCCTGCTGAAGACAGCCTCTCTCTCTCTCTCTCTCTCTCTCTCTCTCTCTCTCTCTCTGTCTGTCTTCTTCTCTCCTCCCTTCTTCCCTCCCATTCTCTCTCTGAAAAGCAATAGAAAAAATATCCTTGGGTGAGGATTAACAAAAAATAAATAAATAAATAAAGTAAAATTTAAAATGTAATCATTTGCAATAAAATAGAGCAATAAAAAGGCTTTGCATAGCTTAATTAGTATATCTTAAAAATGTTTTGTATAGTAAATATATTTTTTAAATTGGGAAGTAGGTTATAACATTGGAAAACTGGGAAACAACTAATGCCATCAAGGAAGTTCAGAGGATCACAGTAACCAGCCCATGTATAGAAGTCAGTTCCTGCTCTCTTTACCAATATAGATTAACTTACAACATGGAAAAAACAGGTAAGTGATAAATAGTAAGGGAGATTTTCTTTCTCTTCGTGTGTACATGTAATTATAGAGAGGTATTTGCTGTAGTCAAATTCAGTTTTAATAGCATGCTAGACAAAAAAAGCAGAAAAATATAGAGAAAAGCCTTCAGACTGGGATAGAAAATAGCATCAATAAAAATATAAAAATACTTAAAATATGGTACATACTATCATTGTCTCCTATAAGGATCATGGTAAATACACATCTAAGTGCACACAAGGATTTTATATATCTGTGACTCACAGATGTAAGTTAACAGAAATTAAATTCATCACTGCAGGGAAGCAACACATTGCTTTCAATTTCTCAAATTAAGTGATAGACCCATGAGACCCTAATTATCTGTTAATAAAAACATCGTATTTCTATATTTTGTAATAAATCCTTGGAAAATAAATTTTGCTCTTTCTGTTAATTGTTTCAGTCAGTAAATATAATAAGCCAAATACAATGCTTATTGCTATGGGAATATTAAAACAATAAAATATGAGCCCAATCCTCAAGAGACCATAATCCAATTAATTAGTCAATATTGTTGAGCTTGAATCAATTTCAGAGCACATTAAGTGACGACATATGGTGCAGACTATGAGTGATTTTTTAAAAAACAACTATATGACATCATTGTTGGTAGTGCAGAAAGATTTCAACTCTTCTCCTTTTTCATGTTTTTCCTAAATGCATCCAAGCCTTGCTACCTGCTGATGCTTCTGACTTCATACTGCAATCAGCCCTAAATGACCTCTGGTCTTTGAAACCGGATACAGTTCAAGTAACAAGAACACAAAATCCCCAAAGTTATGTTTACACGGTAACCTTTATATCAACTAGAGGTAAGCATGTATTTCATTTTGCAGGTCTCTAAAGTTTTTTTCTAGGAAACAAATTTATATCCTGTGCAACTCCACTGAAAAAGGTAAAAGCGACACAAAATGACAGAGGGAAAAAATTGGATTCACAGCCTTGATCAATTTTAGAAACAATAGAAATTAAATGGTTAATTGTTTCCTACTGTAATTGAAATTCCTATTGTATTTCAAGGAATGTACAACTCTAATGCATGAGAAATACACTATCTATTCTACAAACACATTATCAGTATAATAGCCTTTTATAAATTAGCAAAACATCAGTGAAGATACTAATTCTGGAAATGAAATGTAAATTTAAATTTGCTTAGAAGATACAGGTCTGGCCAGATCTTGCAGGATGAAAGAATTCTGTGGTCAAATCCAGGTGGGAAACACTGTTTACCACGGCTTCTCCTTGAAGATTGACAGAATTTATAAAAATATTAAAATCCCTGAGGAATCTTGCAGTGAGAAACAAACAAAACACTAGTTCACCTATGTTTAATGCAACATTTTCCAAAATTACTTGCTCTATGCTTTTTCTTTCAAGTAATAGCTGTTAACTTATTAATCTTTCATATTTTCGAGCCTTACAACCAATTCTAGCAACAAATTTGGGTTTGGGATATCTAGCTCAGGAAATAGGCCCCTGAATATGTGTGAGTTTACTTTTCTTCAGGCAATCATTATTTCCCGATTCATGTAAGTAAAATGTTACTTCAACATTTGTCTCATTTTATGAAATTGTTAATTTGGTTGTTGGATGGAGGTTGAAGAATTTCATTTAACCAGAATTGAAGTTCTAAAAATTCCCGGAAAGTTAGATTGTCAGAACACTATACACACAAAAATATGGTTATCCTTGTTCTCCCAGGAACTTACTTATAGATCAGACTGAAGGACCTGCATCTTCCTTGTTTATTTTTATTTTGTGATACTGGAACTCCAAATAAAACCAATTTTTAAAAGTTTGAGTTCTACTATTGATATTTTTTAAAAATATATATTTTCATTGATTTCAGAGAGGAAGGGAGAAGGGTCGAGAGATAGAAACATCAATGATGGGAGAGAATCATTGATCGGCTGCCTCCTGCAGACCCCCTACTAACGATTGAGCCTGCCACCTAGGCATGTTCGCCTGGGAATCAAACCATGATCTCCTGGTTCATGGGTCGATACTCAACCACTGAGCAACACCAGCTGGGCTGCATTGATATTTTTTAAATTAACTTCTGAAAATTCTGTTTGGTACTTCATTGCAGGAGACTTTGATCTGCTCGGTTATGAAGTATTTGAAGGATATAATGTCACAGTGGCTATTACAGAACAAACCAAAGGAAAACCCAGTTTGGACACATTCACACTGAATTGGGATGGAGTCACTTCTAAGCCTCTTACCCCATGGTCAGCAGAAGCTGAAGTATGCTCTGTGTTAATATTTTAAACATAAAACCATTTAGGCATCACCTTTCTATTAAAAAACAACCACGCTTTAAGTACTAGAAATACACTCTGCTACTTGGCATGATGGATTGGAGGCAACCAATAGTGAGCAGAGAAGGGAGGAAATATCACAAAGATAGGGAACAAAAGGGCATTTCTTAGATCTGTGCCAACAGAATCCAACGTATCTCGAAATGGGCAACTTTTCATGAAGAGAGGATGTTTATTGTGAGTTACTGAATTTTGACAATTACCTGTACAATGAGTTTAAGTTAATATTTGTTTGAAGATTAAAGATTACCTGTCATCCCAAGTCGTTAGTTCTGAACATCATTTATATCTGTGCATTGCCAAAGAAACAATGTGGAAATTACAGGAGACCTCATGAATGTGAACTGATTCCTGTATATTCAGAATTATTTATTATTTATTTATTTTTTAAATATATTTTCTTGATTTTTTACAGAGAGGAAGGGAGAGAGATAGAGAATTAGAAACATCAATGAGAGAGAAACATCGATCAGCTGCCTCCTGCACATCTCCTACTGGGGATATGCCCGCAACCCAGGTACATGCCCTTGACCGGAATCGAACCTGGGACCTTTCAGTCCGCAGGCCGACGCTCTATCCAATGAGCCAAACCGGTTTCGGCTATTATTTTTTACATAGTCTTTATTACAGGCTTTCAGTATCTATATCTCTTCTTTTGAAAAACAGTGCATTAGATTATACAGTTTTTCCCCCCCTAGTCAATTTTGAGTTAATTTGGGAAAACTATTCATTTGGAGTCTGTTAAATTGGGTTCTAATTTATTTAGGTTTGCCTCATTGTTGTCTTTTTAAAAACTGTTGGACAAATATGTCTACCTCAGTAATAACCAAGTAAGCTAATATTAGCCAATTAGATGTGGCTATTGCCATTCTAAATTAGAACTCTTGAAAAAGACATAGGACACTAAAATGATCAAATATTAATTATTAACTTAATGATCTCGTAATTATTACTAAAATATGCGAATTATATGAATATGTTGTAACTAATTAGTAGAATTAGCAGTAGAATTACTAATGTTCTAACTCTTTATGAAAAGGAAGTTACTAAAGTTCCTGTTGTTAATTTAGTTTCAGGCAGCAGTGGAAGAGATGGTTAGCGCTAAGTGTCCACCGCAAATGGCAGATTTTGAAGAAGGATTTGTTGTGAAATACTTCAGAGATTACGAAACTGATTTTAACATGGTACGGAATGTTGAATGCATTGTGAAAGTGACCAAATAAGAATTCATGTAAATGTCTGGAATTTTGTCATTTCTTTTTTGAACTAGCATTAATTCCCTATCACCCAAAGTCAAATTACAAACATAATGTTATGGTAAGGTCTGTCCTAACATCTCTTTGCATTATAAAACAATTCATTTGTGAAAGCAGTATTTCCACTGCCCATGAATTTTCTTGAACAATAGGATGTAGGCAAATATAAGATCGAGTTTTTGATTGTTTCCTTCACTTGGATGCAGAGTATATCCCTTTTTCTCATTGGCTTCAGAGGATATAGTTTGTAGCAGGGCATCATTGCAGAGCACATCACTTCCCTTGCATAGCACATCACTCTCTGCTCTATTAGTACAATGCCTAATGATTACTTATGTCTTGGTGAGATGTAAAGATTTTTCTTTGAGACACAGTAAAAAAATTTTAAATACACTACTTGGCCAATTCTTATTTTCAAGACATGAGGAAGCCAGATAGTCACCACTTCCAAATATTGTCATAAGAAATATGCTAGTTATTCAGTTCAGAACAATACCCTCGAAATAAGTGAGTCATTAAAATATATTGCAGGCAATGCCTATATGAAGAGATTTATTAATGGAAAAAAATAAAAGAGAAAATCCACTCAATGGGCTACGTTTTCAACTGAATTTAACAAGTCTACATCTATTTGGGTTCTCCTATCCTGGATGCAGTACTTGCAGCCATGGGAATTACACAAATAATTAACATTACACTTCCTTCCTTCATCTTTCATTCATCACAACACACATTCTTTGCTCTACCCTACCTTGACAATTTGAATTTCACAGCACTGCTTTGTAACACCCCTGCTTCTCTGCATGTATTTTACCCTTTTCTGAAGCTCCTTGGCCCCTTTTCCTTTTAAATAACTCCTTTTTATCTTTAAAGACACCTCATGTGCCACTTTCTCTGTCATTTTTTCTTTTTTTTTTTATAAATATATTTTATTGATTTTTTACAGAGAGGAAGGGAGAGAGATAGAGAGTGAGAAACATCGATGAGAGAGAAACATCGATCCGCTGCCTCCTGCACATCTCCTACTGGGAATGTGCCCGCAACCCAGGTACATGCCCTTGACCGGAATCGAACCTGGGACCTTTCAGTCCGTAGGCTGACACTCTATCCACTGAGCCAAACCAGTTTCGGCTGTCATTTTTTCTTGATGCTTTTATGTGAGTTAGAGGCCTCCCTTCAGCCTTGGTTTTATAATCCTTGGTTCCTTCTTACAAACTGTTATGCAGTGGTTCTCAACCTTCCTAATGCCGTGACCCTTTAATACAGTTCCTCATGTTGTGATGACCCCCAATTTCATTGTTACAAATTGAACATAATTAAAGCATAGTGATTCATCACAAAAACAATATGTAATTATATATGTGTTTTCCGATGGTCTTAGGCGACCCCTGTGAAAGGGTTGTTCGACCCCCCAAAGGGTCACGACCCACAGGTTGAGAACCGCTGTGTTCTAGGCTTCTGTGTTTAGGGATAGTGTTCCTCACTGGAACCCCGAAGATTAAACAAAAAACAAATTCATAAACAAACAAAGACCTGGCCCACAGTGAACACGGAATAAACATTTGTGGAAGGAAGGATTAAATATCATTAAGGAGTTCATAATATGGGGGAGAGATAGGATTTGGGAAATATAGTTACAAGGGATTATGTGATTATGGGTCCAAATGAGCGATATAGGGTGAGGGCTTTAGAATTTCAAAGAGAGAACATTTCAAGTTACAGTAATTTGGGAAGCAATGGGATCTGAGTCAGAACTTGAAGGATTTGGGTGGAGCTGCTTGGGAACAAAGCAGGACAATCAATCATGTTTTCATTTGAAATATTATTGTTTCTGCAGGACCACATTAATAGAGGGCAGAAGACAGCTGAAACTGATGCGTACTGTGGTCGTTATTCCCTGAAAAACCCAGCTGTTCTTTTCGACTCAGCAGATGTTAAACCAAACAGACTACCATATGGAGACATTTCATTATTTCCTTATAATCAGGTAAGCTCCACAAAATGAGATGCTAATTAAATTTGTAAAATCCCTTGGTAATAAAATTTCATGAAATTTTAAGACGAGGAAAAGTGCTTGTCATGTGAAATCATGTCACTTTGGACAGGCTCTGTGGTTCACTCTCTGGGCGCTTGTGATTTCCTCTTCTTGTGATTCTCAAAACAAGAAATTAAAATAATATGCAGTACCACGCACACGTATTCTTCTTTATCTCATATTTTTTAAAAACTATTTGCACTCATTTAAATACTAAAACAAATAGATATATGTTATTTTCATTAATTAAGAAGAAACAAAAATGGATAGGCATCATAGAGTGATCTCGGGTATCTAATCGGGGAAAAGTAAAAGAAGATTCTGAGAAGAAGAAATGGCAATTTTAGGATCAGTATTAAAGTCTAGCAATTATAGATTTACCCTTTCTCTTGTTTCAAAATTCTCAAATTGTAGCACATGTTCTGAAGTTGGTAGTTCTAAATATATTTGGCATTTTTAAGGTTTTGTAGACCATTAAAACTGGTATTTAATCACTGTTTTGCAGTGACAACTTCATCTCTAAATGCTCAGTTGCATTCACACTTCAATCTATCCAAATGTTTCTCTCCCTTCTGTCTTTTAAATTCACTGAAGAGTTCAGTTAGAGCGGGACCCAATTCTTATGTAGCTCGGCGACTATAAGGCATGAATTAGTTCCTTTTTTTTTTTTTTAAGGAAACCATAGCTAAAGATCTACACTAATAAAAGAGAAAAATGGTAATTGGCATCCGATGATACCCTTTTCATTGGCTAATCAGGGCTATATGCAAATTAACTGCCAACTAAGATTGGCAGTTAACTGCCAACATGATGGCGGTTAATTTGCATATGTAGGCACAATGCAGGGAGGTGAAAGGGAAAACAGGAAGAAGCCCCCTGCCACTGACAGTGATCAGAAACCTAGGGGGGAGCTAAGAGCTGGGGGGCAGGGCAAAGGCGGCCCCAGGGCCTGTGTCTGCCTCAGAGCCATGATCGGAGAATCAGGCGCCTTTGCCGCCCTGGCCAGTGATAGCAGGAAGTAGGGGTGGAGCCAGCGATGGGAGCTGGGCACGGTCGAAGCTGGCAGTCCAAGGAGCTAGGGGCCCCTTGCCTGGGCCTAAAGCGAAGCCCACAATCGCGGGGCCGCTGCAGCTGCGGGTCCCTGCTGCCCGGGCCGGACGCCTCAGCCAGAGGCTTCCTGCAGGGGCAGGGGCAGAGACTGCGCAATCGCGGCACCCCCCACTGCCACTGCAGGTCCCCGCTGCCCGGGCCGGACGCCTAGGCCAGAGGCGTCAGGCCTGGGAAAGGGGCCAATCCTGAGATTGGAGGGTGATGGGGGTCAACGCCTGAGGGCTCCCAGTATGTGAGAGGGGGCAGGCTGGGCTGAGGGACACTCCCCCCCGCCCCACACCCAGTGCACGAATTTCGTGCACCAGGCCCCTAGTATATATATAAAGAATTATTCATTAATTGTAAGGTCATTTTAACTTCATTTCCTCTTCTGAAAATCTTCCCCAATTCTTCTGCACCTAATTGGCTGAAATTAATTTTTCCTTCTGATAAATTTTTATGGAAAATGCTCAATATTTATTTATTGGATTGGATTGACTTAATTTGAATTGCTACAAAACAATTTAATGATAAGATATTTTTACTTATATTTTTTCTTATTTTCTATGTAGTTATGTTTAGCATACAAAGGATTCCTGGCAAATTATATTGGTCTAAAATTTCAATACCAAGACAAAAGCAAGATTACCAGAAGCACTGATGTACAATTTACATATAGTTTTGCTTATGGAAACAAGTAAGTTACATTATGAATTTGAAAACTTAACTGATACTACAGTGTATAAACTATGAAGATAAGCCCATTTCTTATTTGTTTGCTTATTATTTTTGAGAAATCATGTACACCATGAGTCTAACTGCAATTTTCTTGTCTTCTATAAGCTCTTTCTAACAGAAATGTTGTGCCAAAATTAAATCTGTTGATTATGAAAATAAAAATTGGTCTAGTGGCACCATCACCCATGACCCTTTAAATAATGAAACAATGGTAAACTGTTAAGTATACCAAATTTTCTAAGTAGTTTTTAAAACTTTGGAATCATAGAATTTGTAGAATTCTACTTAGAGGACCTAAGTACTTTTATTAATTTAAAGGACTTCATGTAGTTCTGCTTATAATTTTCTAAATCTGATGTAGTTCTGAGCTTTGATGCACCACAGGTGGATCCCACGATGAATTTGCAAACCATGAAGGAAATGAGAATAGAGAATGCCCAAACAAATAGACAGTTAATAACTACAGTAGCAGCTGATATAAAGATATCTATTAAACTATGCTTAGTTATTTGGATGGCAGCATTTATCTCTTTCTTGTAAACTCTCATAGCAGAATTGCTTAATTGCAATTAATGAGATTTTAATGCAGTTAGTATTTAATAGAAAATCTGAATCTAAATTACACTTGGAAGGTACTGACTATAAATAGCTCAGCACTTTTTTTTTTTTTTGTCACTTAGAACAGTAGACAATGCAACTGCAGTGAGTTCTTTGAAAGTAGTATCAAGATCTAGTTTTGCTTCTTAATATTGGACTGAGTTTACTTTTCTGTCCCTGGCATTTTTTACTAAAATAGTTTACTTCATTTTTTTTTAATTTAGGGTACCACCCATTTATTTACTTTTTATTTTTTAAAAATATATATTTTATTGTTGATAGTATTACAGAAGTCTCCCATTTCCCCCCATTTTACCCCCTCCTTCCAGCCTCCTTCATTCTAGTGTCTTGTTCTATGTGTTCTACACCAAACAGCATGCTCCGTAGTTTCCTTATCTGTTGCTACAGAATATTTTACATTCCTGTGGCTACTGCGAAGGCTATAAGTAAAAGAAATATATTTGGATGCAACATTAAATCTTTTACTGCAATGTAAGTTTCTGTCTGCTGTCCCTTGTTAAGTAAGTTTCTGTTGCTTTTCCATGCTAATGAAATATGCTTGATGTCTTGTGAGAAAAAAAAAACCACCTTTTATTCTTTAAGATTTTAATGCTTTTTATCGTGTATTTGTTTACATTAAGCCTTACAACTGATCAGTATACCTAATTAATGAACCGTATTTCAGCTGGACGTACACGTGCATAGACCTTCTGGACCTCATACAAACCAAATACATTGGGACTAATTTTTCTCTCCAGAGGATTAGTGTGCAGAAAGCATCAGAATCACAGTCCTTTTATGTGGATATAGTATACATTGGACAGACACCTACAATTTCAATCTGGGATGGTACGTTGTGTTACTTCATATCTACTTAAACTATCTAAATCTATCGTGTAGTAAACTCTTACCATGGAAATTATTATATTCGGAAGTTCAGATAAAAACATTAATCTCTAAATATTTATGAGTTATTTTATCAAAGTAATATTATTTAAATTATTTTTTAAATAAAGAGGGCCAGAAGATTACTCTAAGGATAATAATGTAAGCTGTCATTATAGTAAAAACTTGGTTTTATAGTCCTAGATTCTGTTTACAGATATATAAACTGTGACATTTTCATTTTTTTGTTTGATTTTTGAGAAATAAACTACCAAGAAAGGGCTCTATTCCTAAAAGGCTAATATTGGCATTATTGACGTTGATATTGACATCTGTTTAGTAGGATTGAGCTGAGTCTTTTCATGGACTTGATAGCTATAATTAATGATGTGATAAGTGAAAACTTTATTTCTGAAAGTCTTAAAATTGTTTTTCTAATCATGTTAGTAGACTCATATATATATATGCTGTGATAATAAAATAATTAAAGTTAAGCTGTGTTTTTTTTAAAAAATCAACCTAACCCAAACAATTACCTTAAAACGTTTTTCGGAGTTTTGGAACGTTTCGGGGACTGTTTTCAAGTGCAGGAGCATGAGTCAATTGGTAAAAAATGAAATGTTACTGCTTTAGAGTCGCTCCTTTTGAAATTGCTGTAATTAAATCTACATTATAATTGGTGGAACACATGTATACCATAGCTGATTTGTACTAGGGATCGATGTTGTAGTTTGTTAGAGTTTATTTAGTACCTACCGTGTGGCAGGCACTGTGTTGGGCACTAAAGAAAGAACAGTGAGCAAGACAATCCTGGTCCTGCCCTCATGGGGCACCTGTCCTAGTGAGTGCCTCACTCAGGGCACCTGGAACAGAGCCGAGCTAACTGGCCCACAGAAGGCTACATGGACCCCAGGGCGTGGTGGCTTTTTAGTAACAATTTAAAACTTTTTGTTTGTTTGTTTGTTTGTTTTATCTGGTAAGGCTCATAGGTCAGAAGACTTACTAGTAAAGCTTTATATTCCAGGCTATTTCTATAGCCAAGGCCACTATTTTCTAAAATTTCATTTTAAACAGCTTATTCTGTGACATCTGGATATTATTGCGTGGTGGTTTTCTCTTCAGCAGCAGAAGCTATGCAATTTTACTTCCCATTTACTTTATGTTCTTTAGAAATGCCAAAGAGAAGACTCCCAGCATTAGCAAACAAAGGGATCTTTCTAAAGCACTTTCAGGTGAATCAGACCAAAAGCAATGGGTCAAGTATGACGAGCCAGTATTCTGTCACCATGACTTCATATAACTGCAGTTACAATATACCCATGATGGCTGTCAGTTTTGGGCAGGTAAGCCTAGAATTTTACAAGTTACTATTTCTTTTCTATTTCTGAAGCATTAGCTTTGATCTAGTAAATTTTCTCTTTAATCTTTACAAATAGCTGATATACAGATTGAATATCTTTTAATAGGGTGGCGGTTCATTTGTTTGCCTATGGCACCAACACCATTTATTGAAAAGGCTATCCTTCCTCCATTAAATTACTTTTCCCCTTTGGTCAAAAATCAGTTGGGTATATTTGTGAGGTATATTTCTGGATTCTCTGTTATATTCCTTTGCTCCATGAGATCTTTCCACCAATACCAACATCAGCCTCTTGAAAACTGTAGCTAGATGTGTCTTAACATTGGGTATAGTGACTCCTCTCACTTTATTCTTTTAGTAAAACTTGTTTTAAGCTATCCAAGGTCCTGTGTCTTTTCATATAAAATTTGGAATAAGCTTGTTTATGTCTACAAAAATCTAGCTGGTATTTTGATAAGATTCGCACTAAACCTAGATTGTTTTAGAAAGAATTAACACCTTTATTATGTTGAGTCTTGCAATTCATGAAGACAGTGTGTCTCTCCATTTTTTTAGGTCTTCCTTGTTTTCTTTTATCAGCATATCTAGGTCTTCTTTGATTACTTTCATTATCATTTTGCAATTGTCAGGTCAGACCCAGTACATGTTTTATTAGATTTACACGTATTCCATTTTCTTTGAAGCATTTGTAAATGGCCTTGTGTTGTTAATTTTGATTTCCACATGCTTGTTATTTGTATAGAGATATGTGATTGGTTTTTGTGTGTTGATTCTGTATCCTGAAACTTTGCTGAACTCCATGAATTTTACAAAGTAAATGCTCTCATGTAATCACTACTCAGATCAAGATAAAGAAGTCATTAGCTCCCAAGACACTCCCTTGTGCCTTCTTCTTGTCATTGGATCACTTACTTTTCACCCCTAGATAACCCTGTTTTGACTTTTGTCACCATTAATTAGTTTTGCTTATTTTTATCATATCAATGAGTAATACAGTATGTACTACTCTTTTGCACCTAGCTTCTTTTATTTGATACAGTAAGATTCATGTGTTGCATGTAGCTCAACTTCATTCTTCTTTATTGCTTTACTGTATTCCATGGTGTGAATATACCACAATTTATTTATCCTATTGATGGGCTTCTGCATTATTTCTAGTCTGGAGCTATTGTGAATAAACTTGCTAGGAACATTCTTGCATAGGTCTTGTGACACTTACATTTAATCATCTCTGTGGGCATTGGGGCTAATAGTTTTAAATTCCACAAGAGTAACAGATCACTGTGAGGGATCAGAAGCAAGAGGATATCATTTTCCTGATTGGAGCTACAATTTATGAATTTTTATAGCATGTGTTACTTGATTGGCACTCAACACTACTCAGATATTTCCCAAGTCTGAATAATTCACTGTAATGATCATTCACTTTCTCATATTTTTAGTTAAGTTTTCAAGTCGCCGTATGCATTTATCCAAAAAGGTTTTTAGGTTTTCGATAGCCAAGGCCACACTCATGTTTCTTTGCCTCCCCACAGTGATTAGCACTGTATCTTGAATAGAATCCCTGCTCAATAAATATTTGTTCCTTGAGTGATGGAGGGTACACTCTGAATTAATGAGGAATTACTGTGGTTCCAGCTGATGGCTGCGCAGATGACTGAGTTGACTTAGGCCTCATTATTGCAGCTCTTTAGGTATGGTCTGTGTTGATTTATGTGACTCTCCTTAACATCCTAAAGAATCCTGAATATGTGAGGCTCATTTATGTCGTGTCATGGGATTGCACCATGGTGAAATGGAAATCATCTTCACCATTGTCGTGTTTAATCATCTTATCAATATTTATTTTGGAAATTAGGTAATCACCAACGAGACAGAGAATGAGTCTGTTTACAGAGGAAACAATTGGCCAGGGGAGTCAAGGATCCGTATTCAAAGAATCCAAGCAGCGTCTGCACCTCTCAGTGGCAGCTTTGACATTCAAGCTTATGGACATATTCTCAAAGGTATATAAAAAAGTCCAGGACAGTGGTCTATGTGTCAGTTAGACAGTGCTGCTCTTTGCAAACATAGTGCACATCTTAGTGTACTTCTTTCTAATGTCATTTCTCTATGTAATTTACATAATTTACTAAGGTAAAGGTAAATGATCCAGAACGAATTACATTTTCACATTTTTTAAAATTTGCATGCATGAGGTTTATTCTTCATGTTGTAAAGTTTCATAGGTTTGACAAATCCACCATTACAGAACCATATAGAATAGTTTTACCACCCTACAAATCCTCTGTGCTTTACCTATTAATTTTTCCCCACTTCCCTTGAAATTTTGACAAACACTGATCTTTTTACTGCCTGTGGTTTTGCCTTTTCCAGATTGTAATTTAATTTTTTTCATTTAGCAATATTCTTTTTTTTATGGTTTGATGGCTCATTTCCTTTTATCTCTGAATAATATCCACTGTGTGGATGTACCAGCTTATCCATTCACCTGTTGAAGGACGTATTGATTGCTTTCAGTTCGGGGCAGTTATGAGTAAAAACTTCCATAAAAATTCATGTGAAGGTTTTGGATTGGACATATTTCCAGCACAATTGGTTAAATACCTAGGTATGTGATTGCTGGATCATATGGTAAGATTATGTTTATAAGGAACTGCCGAATTGTCTTCCAAAGTTGCTATACCGTTTGGCATTTACACCAGCAATGAATGAGTATTGCTGTTACATGTGGACCTACATGTAACAGAAATCCTGTTATATTTGGTACTGTCAGTTATTTTATTTTATTTATTTTAGCCATTCTAATAGGTGTGTAGTGGTATCTTATTACTGTTAATTTGCAATTCTTTAAGGACATGATATTAAGTATCTTTTCATATGTTTATTTTTTATCTAATATATCGTTAGGTAGGGTGTCTGCACATACTTTGTCTACTTTAAAATTGGGTTATTTGTACCAGAAGCTGGTCCATCCTTGCTGCTTGACACAGTCGCTGCAGGGAAGAAACATCTGCACAGCATATGTTTCAAGGGACCTGGGGTAAATGGCATATTGTTCTTAATATGTTTGCTCCCCTTCTTAGCGCTATGTGTTTTAACCAAGGTCACCTCTCCGGGAAAGGTTGTTTCCCCAGGTGGGGATTTTTCCCTGGAGTTAGGGATTAACAGGACTAAGGAAGGGAGTCAGTAAAACCCCTTAATAAATGCCAGGCGGGTAGTTAATCACTTTAACTATGAACAATCATGCTTAAGCTTGGAATGGAGATAACAAATGCCCTAACCTTTGGAATAGAATGGATAAGATTAAAATCAAATGGTATAAATACAGATGTAACAGGAGAACAAAAAGAGAACCTGGCTATGCTGATCAACTGAATGCTGCCTCATTTCATTCCTTCTTCGCCAACTCCATCCACACCTTTGGGAACCCCTGGACCTGCTTGGGCTGGACCCCAACATGTTTGTTTTCTTATTTTTGAGTTTTTAAGAGCTCTTTGTATATTTTTGTTATGGGTCTTTATTATATATGTGTTTTGCAAATATTTTCTCCCCATGAAACAAACCACAGATGGGGAGAAAACATTCTCATATTGTATTCATTGCTTCACCAGATATACCAGGTCATATCATATTCTTAAAAGTTTGTTTCTCCTTTGCCCTGGCTGAGTGGCTTCATTGGTTGGAGCATCATCCCATACACCAAAAGGTTTTGGGATCCATTCCCGATCAGGACACAAACCTGACCGGGTTGCAGGTTGGATCCCTCATTGGGACTCTTACGGGAGGCAACTGACCAATGTTTCCCTTTCTCTCTCTCTCTCTCTAAAAATCAATTTTTTAAAAAAACATATCCCAGTGATGATTTTTTTAAAAAAAGTTTATTTCTCTTTTATATCCATGGCTTATATGTTGCCTATAAAATAAATTGATATTAAAAAGAAGTATTTAGACCAAGCCTATAATGAGATACATTACTCATGTAATTTTTGTTTCCAAGAAATATGTAAATTCTTGACATCAGTAGGATGCAAATTCATTTTTACTATAGTGGAGGAGGACAGTTGGTTTCCGAGTGATACATTTCACGCGTTCTCAGGATGGGCTAGGGTCGTGACTCTGACTCCCTCTGTGCGTGCAGGCCTCCCTGCGGCGGTGTCGGCCGCAGATCTGCAGTTTGCTCTCCAGAGCCTGGAAGAAGTGGGGCGAGTCTCCGTTACACGCGAGGGAACCTGTGCTGGGTACTCATGGAACATCAAGTGGAGAAGCGCATGTGGGAAGCAGGCGCTGCTACAGGTGCCCTTGTGGGCTTGGTTTCTGTTTTCTATGTGATGCATGCTCATTGGCACCCTGCCACAGTCTGAAACAATTGCCAACTGTGTTTATTTTTTGAAAATGCTAACTATCGACTAAACATGAAAGAAAGGAAGTTGAGGAAAAGGTTGTTCAAAATTAAGTTGACCAGGTATTATCTGCCACAGAGAATAGTTGTCCATCCGTTATTCCCTATCCCTTCTGGGAAAAGGACAGGAATGTGTGGGAGGAGCCGAGGCAGGGCCAGTCTCAGAACTAAGTCTGTACATTAGGAGGGTGGGGCGAGGATAACCAGCCTCACTGTCCATGGTTCTGCCACGATGCATGAGAGCGGTGTTCGGGGACCTTGGGCACTTTTGCGGCTTTAAAGACGACTTTTCATCTTCATGAGGTAGTCACAGCTTACACTCTCATCTGCTTACCTGTGAGCAGAGTGTGGAAGGGGGCAGGGGAGGGAAGTCAGGCCGAGTAGGTGAAGGAAAGAAGTCTAGAAGAGACTCTGGACACAGATTGTCAAACATTAACAAGATGATGCTTTCTATGAGGATGAGAATGTGAGGAAACAGTCTCCCTCATGCTCCATTGGTAAGAAAGGAAATTAGCACAACTTTTTTGGAGGATATTTAGTAGTTATCAGACTTATCGATATCTTATGATTCAGCACTCTTTGCTCTATAATTCTAGTCTACTGAAATAAGGATGCAAATATTAAGTGTATAGGCACAAAGCTAGTTGCTGCAGCATTATTTATAATAATGAAAACCTAGAAACCTAAATCCCAGTTAAGAGAAAAATGGTTGTTAAAGTGAAACGCCCTCAATACTATGTAGCCATATGTAGACCCACATGTGTCCATGACATAAGGTGGAAAAAATAAAGTTCTGCTTATGAAACCATTTGGAAAAAAAGAAAAAGAGGAGATTGAACAAACAAACAAACAAAAGGTATATAAATACAGAGTACAGTGTACCGTACGTAGGCTGTATGGATGTCATAAAGATGTGGAGGGTATTTAGAAAACACACACATGGCCTGGAAGTAAAATTAGAAAATTCTGCAACTGAGACAGCCCTAGTGCCTGGGTATCTCTGCTGATGTGCGTGCACCTACTGCCTTCTCTCTTTCCTGCCCACTCTCCTCTGTCTAGTCATCATTTTGTCTCACACATGACCTTTTCAACTTCATAAGCTCTGAGCGTGGAGACGCTGATCTGATTGCTAGCCCGTGTGCACTTCCCAAGGCTACCATATTGGCAGAGGGTTTTGCAAGTTGTACATTATGATTTGGTTTTACATTTATCATTGGCAGGACATAAAATTCCATGAGTGGATAACAAACCAGGATAGTCAGAGGTGAAAAATGTTAGAAGTGGAAAAGCTGGCCCTCGGGTGGGAAGAGGACTAAATTTTTAATTATTAAAACACCACCTGTCAAAGTGGCATAGAACATTTTGAGAAAATAAAATTTAGTAAACTATTTTCCTTTGACATATTTTATTCTAAAATTCAAGCTAACATTAGTCATTTCATTCAAGTTATAATTGATATAATATTTGATAGTGCAATTTTTTTCCTTGGGTAGATTATGCTCCTTTTCCAAGAAATGTGACTGAAATGGTTTTGAATGTTTTTTTTTTATCCCTTATCTTTTATTCACTTTCAACCATGTTAAAATTTAAAAAGAAAAATTAGTGTTTTCATTAGAGCTTTCTAGTAAAATAATTTTGTCTAAAAATAGGTTAATGATTCCAACATTATTGGAGAAATGGCTAATATGACAGTTACGAAGGTAAAGGAAGGTGGCTTATTCAGACAACGCATACTTGGAGACCTACTTCGTACACCCAGCCAACAGCCACAGGTATTTTTGAAATTTTCCTCATGGCATTCAGTACATTTATAATTTTAAATGTATAGCTAGTTTGTAATACAGTAAGGGCCTGGTAAACAGGAGAGATAACATCTTTATTTTCATGTGAATATTAGTGTTAACAGTTGGTCAACTTAATAATACTGTTTTATGACCTTTGGGAAAGTTATCTTCCTTATAATAAAAGAATGGATTTCTAAGCTCTAGTACTGCCTGTTAGAATTTGAAAATATATGCTTTCATTTAATCTTTGCAGAAACTTTGTGTAGTGATCTTTAATGTTACCACTTTAATGATGAGAAAATTAGAATATAAGGAGTTTAGGTGACTTTTCCTAGAGTAATCTTTATTTTCCTTCATGGCACTTAAAACCAGAGCATAATATGCATTTAGTTTTTATAATTATTTTTATGGTCCTATGCAACTATCTTTCTCACCTCGAGGGGGTTATAAATTTGGTACAGCAAGGATGTTATAGGTTTTGTTCAATGTTGTATTTCCATATTCTAACATTTACAACTGCAACTGATACAGAGTAGTTATATTTGCTAAATAAATGAATGAAGGAATGAAGTGTCAAAGCAGAAAAAGTCCAAGTAGAATAAACTAATTTTTATAAGGAAACAAAGTTTCTTTGTGCATTCTAAATTCTGTGCATATTCTTCTGCAACCTCTTTACCTCTATTCTCTATCTCTGTGTTTATGTATTTGAAGGTTGAAGTCTATGTTAATGGAATTCCTGCTAAATGTTCAGGTGACTGTGGGTTTACATGGGATCCCATGACTACTCCCATAATCCGGACTATAAGCCCTTCCAAAGGTAACCTCTTGTTTTTTAACTGAGAGTATGGGGTGGAAGACAACTAGAAAAACGTAATTATGGCCCTAGCTGGTTTGGCTTAGTGGATAGAGTATTGGCCTACAGACTGAAAGGTCCCGGGTTTGATTCCAGTCAGGGGCATATGCCAGGGTTGCGGGCTCAATCCCCATTGGGGGACGTGCAGGAGGCAGCTGATCGATGATTCTCTCTCATCATTGATGTTTCTAGCTCTTTCTCCCTTCCTCTCTGAAATCAATAAAAAATATTTTTAAAAATATAAATTCTGATAATGATTTTTTTATATTCCAGTGTCACAAACTAAGGCAAACAAACAGTTCTACATAATAGTAAAAAAAAGAAAGTTATCAGATTGGAAAGCTATGGACAGGTCATTGATGACTTATTTTTGAAAAACTAAAACCTTTAAAGTTGGACTCACTAGTCTTCTCCTTGTTCAGTTTCATGCCATTAGAATCGGTCTCTAAAATTTCATCTGATATTGAGGCATTTTTCTTAAATTCTACTACCTAGGGTATTGATTGACATCTTTTATCATATGAGACTACTAGGAGATTTAGCATTAAAAGGCTACTAATGAGACAGCTGCTGTTCAGTGAAAGAAATAATTTGGTCCTAGATTTGAGAATAGAAGTTAGAGAAATTATTGCCAAGAACTCAGTCTTGGGGGACACATGTCTTCATAGTATATGATTGCTTTTTAAAACGTGACTGTGCTTTGTGTCTGAGCTCCCAAGGATTAAAATAAGCATCAGGGCTAAAGATTCTAAGGAGTGGCTTTTTTCAGTCAGAAAGATAGCTCAGCTACTGTAATCACATATTAAATCTTGGTGGTTAGTAGAAAAATTTACCCTGATAAATTAGCCAGCTCTTCCCTATTAAAACAAAGAAGAGGGGAAGGGGCAACATAAATCGTAAGAGGATGGGCAATATAATTTTGCAAGAATTGCTAAGGTTTTAAGAACAAAGAAATTGTAGCTAAAGATAACTGCCCTAAGATGTTGGCAAGTGTAGATGTCTGTAATCATGTTTAACCCTTGTCTTTTAGTCTAGGGTCAATACTGCCAATTTCTCCCATAACAAATAGCATTTGGGGCCATACCATTGCCCCCATTATTAATCTAATCCTCCTCAATCCTCCTCTTGACAATCCTAAAGTGACCGAAGTATAATCATATATCAGAAAATAAAATTTCAAATTTAAAAAATAGCATATCTTTGTGATGAAAGAATATATTTCAAATCAAACCTGGGACCTTTCAGTCCGCAGGCCAATGCTCTAGCCATTGAGCCAAACCGGTCAGGGCTGTTCTTCGGACTTTTTAAAGAGTAATGATATTAACTTTGGGTTCATTCATGTTACATGGGCTCAAAACTTTTAAGAATAAGGATTTGATGAACTTTAATTTGGTTATAGTTCTTTGGTATCTTTATTTTATTTTTGCATCTATCTTTGTATTTTGTAATGAACTTCCAATGTTATCTGTACTTTCTGAAAAAATTAATTCTTACTCAAAAGAAGTCATTTGATTTTTTCCCCCTGAAATTTTAGTCTTGTTTTTTATTTATTTTTAGCTATTTAAATCCATGTGAGATCTTTGTTGTGTGTGATATTATGTAAGTAGGGTGACTGTATAATTTATTGATCAAATCTGGATACTTTTAAGAGTTGAATGGGAAACTATTAAGTAGAAGATGCTGGGAAAGCAAGTGTAAACCGGGAATCTCTGAGGCACTTGATTGAGGATGTATCTCACTCTAGAGAGAGGAATCTTACTGTATTTTAAATGGGAAGTGTCCATAACACTTATTTCACTGTTTATCCTTTGCTCCTGAATTTGTGATGGCAGCTCTGAAATTGTCTAAGTCACCATATAGAGATGTTTGTTTAATTTCTTTATTGTAAACATCATTTTCCTTTCCTTACTTTATTTCATACTTTCAGTAAGATAATTCTTCCCACTAATCTCTATTAATACACAGATTCAAAATAAAAAGCAATGTAGAGTAATTCACTGGAAAAAAATACCATTGCTGAATAAATGCGTCACCCCCCACACCCTTGCTGGTTTATAGGCTAATAGTTTATATCTTTTAAAAGATAAGAATTATTTTTCTCTGAGAAATATCTGATTTCATAACTATAGGTTCTATGTCTTATCATGTTAACATTGCTATTTAAACATCATTTTTCAGGGTCCTCTGAAGAAGGAACAATTCTAACCATATCAGGTTCTGGATTCTCTCCCAGTTCCACTGTTTCTGTCTCAGTTGGACCAATAGGTTGCTCCCTTCTTTCTGTGAATGGTAGGTTCTTTTAAAAATTATTCTTACTGAGTGTAATTGTCCTCCTCTCAGAGAAAGTGGGATCAAAGACCACTATTATCCTATAGGAGAACCTGTGGGGTCATGAAATTGGCAAACTGCTCTGGGAAAATGTTTTATCTTTTTAATCTTTGGTTGTGACCACAGACTAATCCTTTCACTGTTGTACCATGTCTTTATCCCATGATAGTTGATTTTTCTCCTTTTTCCTTCATAAAGTGATTACATAAAATCTTTTCTTCTTTGGTGGGTGTCTGGGACACAAAAATATGTGAATTGCTGCTCTGGTATTCCACAGTCCCTCTGCCTATGCTTTGACAATGCCCCATTATTCATGAGGAAGAGGATGTGGCCATCTTCCCTGACTTTTAGTCCAACAGAAACTCTATCATTAACAGAATTCAAAGATTATTTACTTTTCTGCTCATGAAAAAATGAGGGCCATAAGTATTTATTTCCCTAATCCTAGGTGTATTTCTTAATTCTAGCAAGCTGGAACTATGTAAGCAAATCCATCTTTCATATAATTCAAGTTGTTTTTCAGTTAGGTCTTGTATGCACCCTTGAGATCTACCAGTCAGTTCTGTACCTGTATTACAAGTAAACACATACTGTTCTAAATGAAGTGGAGAAGGTGTTTTCATTTCGATTCAATCACCTTCCCTGTGAAAAACCATTTTACTCAATTTGGGACAGACACAAACAATATATTGAACCAATTTTTAAGAGAAATTATTGATATGAATGGTCTTACAGATTAAAATTTTAAATTATTATATCCCCTTTTTTTTGCCACAGTAGCAATCAGTAGCAAATTGTTTACTTTGGTTTCATCATTCTTTTTTCTAATTCTTTTCTAGGAGTTCTGATTTCAGGTAGTTCGTAAAGGTTTTTTTCTCTCTCATTAATAGTTGAGTAGTTTTCCTTAGGTATATTTCTTGGGTGTATAATAATGAAGGCGAATGTTAATATTTGCACATATGACATTTCAATAATTTGACCTCGTAAAAACATTGGCTTTATCCTTTTCTTCTTTCTTATCCCAAGAAAATGAGATCAAGTGCCAGATCCTGAATGGAAGTGCTGGGCACTTCCCAGTTGCTGTATCCATAGCTGACGTTGGACTAGCACGGCACGTAGAGGACAAGGAATTCCACTTCATGTATCAGAGTCAGATCGCACACATCTGGCCTGTTTCTGGAAGCTTAGCAGGTAACGGCTAATTGTTCTAAACAAAGAACGTTGCATCCATTTCCATCATTTCATTGCACTATTTCCAGAACAGGGTAAAGGGAGAGGAACCCGAACCTTCCTCATATAGAACAAAGAGACTCCCCCATAGGAGTCAGAGTGATTAAATGGCTGACTAATTCTTTTGTTTCTTACGAAGCACAAGTCAGGGTGACTGCTTATACTTACATCTTAGGTTATTGAATTAATATCATCAATTATCACATGTTTCTAGAACAAGCTCATCAGTTATGTCAAGATAAGATTTATTAGTTATTATTTTGCTTACCAGCTGCTCCATTTGTAACCACAGTCTCCATGGAGCTACTTGACCCAGAAAAGGTTCCGGGAACAAATCAGGGAAAGGGAGGCTGACGCAGAAGATGAGAAGAAAATAACACATTTTGTCTGTTGTCTCATTTCCTTTGAATTTTGTGTTTGTTTGTTTTACAGTGGTTATTTTGGATTTTGTGCTGATCTTGAACTTCTGGCATGTTTAGTGTTTTTACTTTATTTTGTTGGGATGTTTTCTCAGTTTAACTTTTACTTGGAGTTGTTAAAATTTGGGATTTGGTAAGTCTGAATTCACTCTCATGTCCCACCACGGAATGGTTGAGCAAATAGAAACAGCATAATTTCTCTTTCGTATGAAGGAGGCACTCGGGGAAAAATAATAATTGCTGCTGGTAATGTCCCAAAAGCAATGTTGGTTGCAAATTTGTTATTTCATTAAATTGCTTAGCCCAGCTCCTTTACAGTCTCTGGCTTCAGAGCGCAGGCTCAGGTGTGTGGTGTGGTTGTATACATCTCGAGTTTGGTCCCTGATCTGTTTGCCAACCCATCTCCCGGATGATTAGACAATTTCTGAATGATGGGTTAGATTATTGCCAAAGTTTCTTGTTGTTATAGTTACTCTGTTGTTGTTGGGTTGTTTTCTTCTTTATGTAGGTGGTAATCTTCTGACTCTATCTGGAACTGGCTTTAATGAAAATTCAAAGGTATTAGTTGGAAACGAAACCTGCAATGTGATTGATGGGGATTTGAATAAGATAACCTGCAGAACCCCAAAAGTAAGGCATCTGATTTTAGTAATTTACCTGAAATCTTAGGAATTAAGAAACATATCAGTAAAGGGTTAAACAAATTACATATTTTCCTAGGAAGTGCAGAGTTTTGGTTATGCTTTTTAACAATTATTTCTTCAACATCTTTTTGCCAATATCCAAATACAAAATATTATTCCATATTCTAGATACTTAAATTCACATCATTAAGGATGACAGGCACATAAACCAATATTAACAGTGTATTCCATTTGAAATAACAGGATTAAATGCAAATTAAAGATAAAATATGTGGGAAGAGAGTGTTAGAAAGAGTTCCATAAAAAAGTTGATGTCTTTTCATAGCGTAAAGATGAATGGGAGTTGACCATGTAAAAAAAGGATGAAAAAGATTTATTACTAACAAATAGTCTAAAAACTTCAGGGAAGCAAATTTAGATTTTTTAAATAATATATTTTTATTGTTTTCACAGAGGGAGGGAGAAGGAGAGAGAGAGAGGTAGAAAAATCAATGATGAGAGAGAACCCTTGATTGGCTGCCTCCTGCATGCCCTCCACTGGGGATCGAGCCTGCAACCTGGGCACATGTCCTTGACTGGAACCGAACTCAGGACCCTTCAATCTGCAGGCTGATGCTCTATCCATTGAGCCAAACCAGCTAGGGCTAGATATTTTTTCATTTTTTTAAAGGAGCATACATTTTAAATGTGTTAATTTTCAGTTTATTGATCTAAAAACACACTGCAGTTCCCCATGGAATATTCTATTTTAGAATCAATCATTGTTCTTTATTTTTTTTTAAAAAAAAGGATTTTTAAATTAAAACAAAGACTCCAGTTTGCTTGTTAAGTGCAAAAAGGATGATGAATCCAGCCACTCACATTTAAAAAATATAGCAGACTAAGATGGGTGTCATACAGTTGAAATCTGTAGAAAAGGAAATTTGAGTATGCATAGAATAATAATTGAGATGAGAATCTGGAGGATAGGTAGATTAAAGCTTACTTTGTTTAAATTATGTTATGATATAATGCACAATCAGTGTGCATTAAGTAAATACTAGATATAAAAATTTTTCATAATTGGTAATTGTGCATGTGCAATATCAGGGAAAGCACCAAATATCTTTTTAGTGGTCCAAATGTTAGTCTTGGATTCTGGAACTAGGTTAGCTAACAATATAATAATGTGATTTGTCAGTGAAGGTGACTAAAAAGTATATTTGAGTCTATTTTAAGAGCAAAATGTCACAACTTTTTATATCTTGTTTTGTTAGAGAATCACTTGTCTAGAGCATTTTGATTGTATTGCCAAATCCTCAGGAATTGAGTAATTTCGATGCAATTAAATTGATCAAAATTACTATAACATATGCCTTTCTCTAAAGAATTTAAACATGTAACCTATATTTAAAAACAGGATTTTATGAATATCTGAAAACTGACTTTTATTCATGACTGAAAGAAAACATCTTTGGAAGTATATTTTGAATAATTCTGATTGCTTTTAGGCATTGGATAGCTGTATCTCAACATTTAACATTTTCTAATGGTTTTATTTTTTTCCTCTTATTTCAGAGAATTGAGGGTACAGTTGATATTTCAGTTATTACCAATGGATTTCAAGCCACAAAAAAGGATGCTTATAGTTACAATTGTTTACAGACTCCAGTTATAACTGATTTTAGTCCCAGAGTACGGACAATACTAGGTAACACATCTATAATAATAGAAGTGTAATATGCTAATTAGACCGGATGTCCTTCCGGACAACCTTCTGGAAGAAGCCGCAGTGGCAGGGGCTGAGGTAGCCACTGCCGCCGTGGCGGGGGCCAAGCCCCTTGCATGACTTTCTTGCATCAGGCCTCTAGTTCTTCAATAAGATCAGTTATTTGACATATACAAACCATTTCTAGAGAGACTTTTGAAACAGTCTCTCTTCAAAGTTCTGTGTTTTAAAGCAAAACAGACATGAGGTGTTTTTTTTTAAAAAAAAAAAACCATAGATTAGTCTTTTTATTATTTCACTTTGAACATGCACAATAGGAGAAAAATACTGTTTTTATAAAAGTGCTTTGTCATTTTTCCCCCTGTGAAACAATTAAATGTGGATTTTATCTCCATATGACAGCTCTCAGCTCTTTTGATTTCTCTTTTGCCTCCGAAAGTGTTGGGATTTCCCAAATCCAGTGAAAGAGATGAGTTGGTTTACTTCATATGCAAACTGCATACTGCATAATAAGTTGAACCTTTTTGTAAAACCTTTTTATTTAAAATAATAGGAGAAAGAAATTTAACAATTAAGGGTTATAACTTTGGAACTGACCCTACACAAAGCGTGGAGGTGTATGTGGGAGGAAAACCCTGCCAGATTCTTCACTGGAACGTCACCGAAATCAGATGCCTTTTGCCCACGTTGTCTCCTGGGAAACATGATATCCACGTAGAAGTCAGAAACTGGGGGTTTGCTTCCACAAGGTATGGCAATGAACATAAACTTGATGGCATGGCGTTGTGGAACAGATGGGGCTAATAGTGCCAGGATAGGAAAAGAAGCAGACATTAACCTTATAATACTTAGAAGCTTTTTTCACCTTTCTACATCTCCTGTTTCAAATTAAGGGTATAACTTTTGGAACTGAACTCACATGAAGGCTGGAGGGAGAAACTATTATCTACATGCTATCTAACCAAATTGAGGTTCATGATAATTATCAGATTACGTTCTCTTCTTAAATGAATCCTGTGCTAGGAAGAGTTTAACAGCTTGACCCCATGGGACGTTCATTGAAACATCTATTGATTTTTCTTTTGCAGAGACAAGTTAAATGCTTCTATACAGTATATTTTGGAAGTGAACAGTATGTTTCCACAGAGAGGTTCCTTATATGGGGGAACTGAAATCACTATAATGGGCTTGGGGTTTAGCACAATACCCACTGAGAACTCCGTGCTCTTAGGTAAGAGTTTCATCCTCACGGCAGGATTGTTTCATTTGTTCCCAGCTTAAAGGATGTGCTATAGGTGCTGAGTTATTACACTAATATGCTCAATCGTGGAAGCTTTATCTTCCTATTAGTGTATAAAAGGTTAAGTGTATTTGGTGAAGGTGGTAAAGGGAAACCGAATAGCCATTTTTGATTTCAATAAATAATGATTGTGTATTTAATGTATATGAAATAATTATTTTTATGTTCTAAAAATAATTAAGACTCAAACATGATTACTATCAGAAAACTGTACCAAGAGCCTACTATATAATATGGAGTTTTTGTAGGGCCTTGACTTTTTAGTAATTATACTTTATTTCTATAGTTCAAAAAATATTTGAGAACATTTTTTACCCCATCTTTATTCTTTCTAGGGTCCTTCCCTTGCAGTGTGACATCATCAACATCAGATGTCATAAAATGTATTCTTCCTTCAACAGGGAATGTATTCAGGATTACCAATGATGGGGAAGATTCAGGTATCAGCCAACATTTATATATTATATATAATAGGAACACTTACCCTGAAATTAATTTTTTTTTATTTATCTTATACTTTAAAGTTTTCAGAGAATGTCTATTGTATTTCTTTCTATAATTTGTCAGTGGTATCCCCATTGACATACAGGGCTACATGGTGAATTAGTGGTAGACTTGAGTCCAAAAGGCCAGATTTTAGTTTCCAAGTTCAGTAATTGCTGTTGGGTTTTACTGCAGCACAGAACCTCCTGAATTACTCTAGTTCGTTATCAGTCGGTGGATTTCTTAATGAACATTCAAATTGAAATTATATAGATTTTTGTATGCCTCTGTGCCGGAGAAAAATATGTTTAAAAAATTAATCATCTTTTAAAACTATTTCACAGGATATTTCTGAACAACTTGTTTATTGACTTTCTGATTATTTTCAAGTTGTCTCTTGATCATCAGTTTTATTGTTGTGTTGGTTACTTTTTCCCTTAGCTTCTGTCTTTAATTTACATTATTTCTGTTTATTTCTGTTACATGTTTGAATTATGCACATATGAGTTATACCATGTTATGTTAAAAGATTTCACTAGTAGCTATATAAAAATGCAATATTTTCAAAGATAATTATAAGAATTTTTTATTCCTTTTCCTTTTAAAATGTGACCCATTTTTTTCTCCCAGTACATGGGTTAGGTTATGCCTGGTCACCATCAGTCTTAAATGTATCTGTGGGAGACGCTGTGACATGGCATTGGCAAGCACATCCATTTCTTACGGGAATAGGATATAGAGTTTTCTCTGTCTCCAGTCCTGGAAGTGTAACTTACGATGGCAAAGGCTTTATGAATGGAAGAGAAAAATCCGCATCAGGTGTGTTTTCACTTTGTTGAGTTTTGCATCATGCTTCTTTTTCCTAGATATAATAAAAAGATATTTTGTTTAGATTTAAAATACATGTGTAAATAATATATGCAAATATACAAAATGATTTAGTTGACTTTTTTTGCTGTAGCAAAAATTTACAAATTCATAAGATATAAGTGAATGTAAGCAAGGTATTTTATATATTGCTGATGAATTTCTGACACCAAAAGTGTCTTTATTCGTTCTAGAATAAACCAATGGAAAAACATATAGAAACAAGCAAAATAGAAGGGAAATTGGAATATTTTTTAAGCATACCAGTCTGCTAGCAGGGAATGAAATTCTGTTGATTGGAATCAGCTTATCATCAACATTTATTCTAGGACAACTCCGTGCAGTGAGTGTGTCTTTCAGACAGCTTTTTATTGTATACATGTAGCAGTTAGAGACTTTTTTACTCATGAACACAAACTAAGTATTATTTGTTTATTGTTCATTTCTTGTTGAGTTGGTCTTTAAACTTTGGTCAGTTATGCCAGACTTGACATCGTTTTCTAGAAAAGGTAAAGCTGGATCTTGTCTTCCTCAATGTGAGTTCATTATACACAATAGCTCTTTATAGCCACCGACTCGTTTCCTTACCACGTACGTTCTGTTGAATATATGGAACAGAAGAAACCTGCCATCCGCATGTGCATTTGAACAAATTTCCTTTCAAAGATGCATCAATTGCTTGTATTTATTATGTACAATCTTATATTATGGCAGGTTCATTTTCTTACCAATTTACTTCACCTGGAATCCATTATTATAGCAGCGGGTATGTTGATGAGGCCCACTCCATTGTTCTCCAAGGAGTCATTAACGTTCTACCAGCTGAAAGCAGGCGCATTCCCCTGCACCTGTCTGTGGGCAGCACCGAAGCCACATACGCTCAGGGTAAGAGCTAATGATGGACACCCTGTGACTCCGGTGACCCGGGCATATTTAGTCTTTCTGGAATAGGATGCAGTTAGCTGGGTCCAATCCTGCTTCTGCCTCTTACTAGCCACAGGACCTGGAATAGGTCTGGACTACTTTGAGGCTGGAGTTTATTCTATTAATAAGGATCATATTGATGTTGTCTTGCCATTCTCCTGGAATCCTGTGTGCCTCAAATAAGATATAATATTAAAAATTTCCGATATTTTGTACATGCCCCAAAATACATTAAACTATGAAATGATGTTATTTTTTTTATTTTCCCCTTGGGATCTGGCCTTAGACAAATTGAAGAATAAGTTAGTTTTATATTCACTCTTTACTGTATCGTCTTTGACAAGTTCTTTCTTTTAACTTTGTACTGCCTGGGACCTCTCTTGTCTTTTTTTTTTAAAGGGGGGTTTACTAGAATATAAACCACCATGGTCAAAATAAAGAATAATGAAATTTGAAAACAGCTCTTACTGTAGAATATTATCCGTGACTTACAGGCAGTTCTTTTGTCTAAAGGAGAACCTGTGAATTTGCACGTGGGAAGCTCTGTGACAGGCTGCCTAGCAACAGAACCCCTGTGTGGCCTGAACAATACCGGGGTTAAAAATTCAGATAAATTGCTCTTTGAGCTTTCAAGTTGTTTTTCACCATCTATCAGCAACATTAGTCCATCTACCGGAACAGTCAATGAACTGATAACGATTACTGGACATGGCTTCAGTAATCTGACATGTGCTAATAAGGTAAGATTATATAAAGCTCTCCATTTTACTTTTATATACTCAATAAAAGGAAGATATTTTGTCCATAACCTCATAATTTAACTTCTAACAGCTTTATTGTGATACAATGCACATACTGTACAATTGACCCATTTAAAGTGCACAATTCTTCAAATAATTGAAGAATTGTTGTACTAATTGAATTAGTATAGTCGTTACGTATCTATCACCCCAGTCAATTTTAGAACATTTTATTACCCCAAAGAAACCCTACAACCTTTACCAGCGGTGGGGAACCTTTCTTCTGCCAAGGGCCATTTGGATATAACATCATTTAAGGGCCATAACTTAAAAATTAGGGTGATGTATTTGGTCAAACATTTAATTAACTCACCCCTAATGCCTTGTCAAGGCCAGACCAAATGATTTTGTGGGCCTTATGTGGGACGTTCCCCATCCCTGCCTTAGACATTACTCCAAACCCCTCAATACCTCCCTACTCTAAACAACCACTAATCTGATTTCTGTTTCCCTGGATTTCCTATTCTGGTCATTTCCTATAAATAGAATCGTACAGTATGTCATGTGTGACCAGCTTTATTCACTAAGCATGTCGTTTTCAAGGTTCATCCATGTTATTCCACGTATCAGAACTTCATTTCCTTTTTATGGCTGAATAATATTCTATTGTCTGGCATACACATTTTATTTATCTTTCATGAGTTCATGAACATTTGAATTGTATTCACCTTTTTGACTATTATGAAAACGTAGCTGTGGCCATTTATGGACAATCATAATTTGTTTTTTTTTTGTTTTATTTTTTTAATTAAATCTTTATTGTTCAGATTATTACATTTGTTCCTCTTTTTTCCCCCCCATATAATTTAGTTTTAAGATTAATCCAAGATATGCCTTAATCAGTCCCCCAAATCAACTTTATGCCTTAAAATGTGCATTTCAGTAATTTTTAAAAATCGAGTTGCTGGCAATACAAAATTTAACTTTGTATTAGAGAACTGTATTGACCTATTTTCATATTCCTTTTATTTTCAGGTTACAATTGGTAGCTATCCCTGTGTTGTAGAAGAAAGTAGTGCCAATTCCATTGTATGTCATATTGACCCTCAAAACTCAATGGATGTTGGCATCAGGGAAATTGTCACTCTAACTGTCTACAACCTGGGCATTGCTATCAACACCCTGCCCAGTGAATCTGATAGGCGATTTGTACTTTTGCCAAACATCGATATGGTGTTGCCAAACGCAGGATCAACTACAGGAATGACAAAGGTGACCATAAAAGGCTCTGGATTCTCAGTTTCTTCTGCAGCTGTGGAGGTCCATATGGGCCGTTTTCCGTGTGAAGTTCTATCAGTGAATTATACAGCCATTGAGTGTGAAACATCTCCTGCTCCCCACCAGCTTGTGACAGTACAGCTTCTAATCCATGGAGTGCCTGCCCAGTGTCAGGGGAACTGCAGCTTTTCATACTCAGAAAGCATCGCTGCTTTTATCACAAGCATCTCCCCAAATTCTATCACGGGATCTGTAAAAGCCCTTATTGAAGGAGAAGGTTTTGGCACTATCTTAGAGGACATTGCTGTTTTCATTGGAAACCAACAGTTCAGAGCTGTAGATGTCACTGAAAATAACATCACTGTTCTTGTGACTCCTCTCCCGGCTGGACTTCATCCCGTTAGTGTCGTGGTGGGAAGTAAGGGCCTGGCCCTGGGAAACCTGAGTGTTAGCAGCCCCGCCGTGGCGTCTGTCACGCCGGCTTCTGGGAGCATTGGTGGTGGAACTACTTTGGTGATCACAGGAAATGGCTTCTATCCAGGCAACACCACTGTCACTGTTGGGGATGAATCTTGTCAGATTATTTCTGTCAACGCCAGTGAAGTCTACTGCCGCACCCCAGCAGGAGCAGCCGGACGGGTCAATGTGAAGGTCTTTGTTAATGCAGTCGCTTACCCACCGCTGTCGTTTACGTATGCCTGGGAGGATACGCCACTCCTCGGAGAGATTGTTCCAAGCACAGGTATCCCAATACCTACCTTTTTATTGTCTTGATATATTCTTGCTAATACTTATTAGCATAGATTTGGAATAATGTTTATAAAGGATTATTAAGATGTATTTTTAGACAACCCTGTTTAAGCCAGTTAATACATGGAATTCGAGTTCTGTGTAGTCTCTATTTTGTGATTATTTTTTGCACATTCTTGGGATAAACTTTTTAGTCAAATTCCAACTTCTATTCTGAAACAAAATCATCATGAACTTGACCTAAATTTCAAAATGAAGGAGAAAAAGATAGATACCTATGGACTAAAATTGGTAAGTAATTTATGTCACCAAAGTTGATTGACATGGCACAGGAAACACCTGCTCAATTCACAAGAAGTTGATCAAAACAACATAGAGAATTTTTTTGGAATACCTTGTTACTATGAAACCAAAATTGATTAACTTATTAACACAACAGCATCCTTTCAAAGAGGTAATTAGATCATCAGTTAAGGAACTAATGTAAAATATAGATTTTCTTAATTTAGCATGATTCATTTTTCCTAAGCTAATATAGATTGAGATGTCTTTTTGATCCTTTGTCTTTATGTTATGCTATTTCTGCTCCTCTTTAAACTGTTGGAATGCTCATCATCTATGTAATAAATTCTGGAGAGGCAGCCATAGTATCATGGGTGAGAATGTGGTCTTGATGCCTAGCTTCAAATCTTGGTTCTTTTACTTTCCATGAAACTGCATGCCATTGATATGATAGAACTTAGAATGGTCCCTTTAGTAAAGAAGTCTTTATGTGTTATCCGTTACAAAGTGTTTTTTAGTTTTAGTTTTTTTTTTTTCAATTTTCTTTTTTTTTTAATTTTATTTTATTGCTTACAGTCTTACAAAGGGTATTACATATGTGTCCCTTTTTTGCCCCCGCCCTTGACAATCCCCTGGCCTCCCCTACCCCCAGTGTCTTATGTCCATTGGTTATGCTTATATGCATGCATACAAGTCCTTTGGTTGATCTCTTACACCCCTCCATCCTGCCCCCCACCCCTCCCCGGCCCTTCCGCTACAGTTTGACAATCTGTTTGAGGCTGCTCTGCCTCTGAAGTGTTTTTTAGTTTATATGTCCAGCAAAGTGTCAAGCAGTGACACTCTTTCCCCATATATTTGTAGTCATTGCAAATGAACTAGGTATTGGCATATGTGCCTCATTTCCACAAACCATTTATGTTTCATTACTCTCCCTTTGAATGTCTCCTTCAAAACAATTTATTTGAAGACATAAGACTTGTAGGAAATGCAATTGAGCTGTTTTATTTTCTAAAAAGATAAGGCAATAGGTCACACTTAGAACAACACTTCCATTTGAAAGGTGAAAATGCCAGACAAAATTAAAAATTTAAGA
The DNA here is from genome assembly GCF_963259705.1 of Myotis daubentonii. NCBI lineage: Eukaryota > Metazoa > Chordata > Mammalia > Chiroptera > Vespertilionidae > Myotis > Myotis daubentonii. Next base: position 36,347,543 of record NC_081856.1, on the reverse strand, counting down.
CCCTAATAACATTGTTTAGTTTATATCTTTAAAGTATTTTTAAGATCTCATTAATATTAGTGGCCTTTATTTTTTTATATATATTTTTATTGATTTCAGAGAGGAAGGGAGGAGGAGAGAGAGAGAGAAACATCAATGATGAGAGAGAATCATTGATTGGCTGCCGCCTGCACGCCCCCTACTGGGGATCGAGCCCACACTGAGGTATGTGCCTTTGACCAAAATCAAGCCTGGAACCCTTCAGTCCGCAGGCTGACACTCTTATCCACTGAGCCACACTGGCTAGGGCTATTATTATTAGTGGTCTTTAAAATGACAATATATATTTCAGTGATCTTTACTATGGTCAATTATATGGTTATTTTTACTATTACTATTTTAATTAAAATCAAACTACTACTTGGTGATTCTGCATTGTAACAAGTTATGTTACTTAATATCTACTCACTTAATACTTAGGTATGTAGGTCATCTGGATGACCTATGAAAAATTCCACATGTTTAATGTCTTCAATGCATTTTTGTCGAAAGGAGGGGGAAGGGAACAGAGGGATTGAAGCACTTTGTTCTGTGTACATTTATTCAAGGGATCAACCTTCATCTACAAGTCTTTAAATTAATTTACCATTTATCCTCAAAGAATTTCTAATAGCTGGAAAGTATCAATAATGAAAACAAAATATACCCCCCACCCTCTCCTGCTTAGTCATTCATACTTCCTAACTCTAGATCTATCTTCTCTTGTCCTTTCTTCTCCACTAGCCCGAATTCATAACTTACAACTCAGTAGAATGGACAGAAGGGGCTGGAAAATAATGAAGGTTGTCATAGCTTATAGTTAATATCCCACAAACTGTAATGTATAAGACACAGATGTTTTGTTGATATTTATATCCATTTTTAAATACTGGATATTATTTTTCTTTATGGAAGTAAATAGATATATTTTAAATAGATGTGTATTACAATTTAGATTTATTTATATTGTTTGCTTTTCTTCTTAAAGGTCCACCAGGAACCAAAATTCAGATCACTGGATCAAATTTTGGTATTGATATCTTGGAAATTTCGGTGGTTATAAATAACATTCAGTGTAATGTAACCATGGTCAATGACAGTGTATTGCAATGCATCGTTGGAGATCACGCTGGTGGCACGTTTCCTGTTACGATGCATCATGAGACAAAAGGCTCTGCTGTGTCCACGCTTGTATTTGAGTACCCACTTACCATTCACAATATTCAGCCAAGCCAAGGTAGTCATGAGTGTGCGAAACCGACACATATTTTATATTATTTCAGTAAATGCCTTATTTAGGGGGAAAAACACTCTTCAAAAATGTGTAGTTCTTTTAACACATTAAAAATATATTTGTTTATGCATAAAATAAATAAGCATGCAAAGGCATCAGTCATTTCAAAATATCAGTTTAATGCCTATATTTCTCCTAGTGCTATATAACTTATGTAAAAGTTAACCCTAATTAAAATGGCCAGGTTACATGTGAAATTTCTTTTAAAATCATATTTAGATATCACTGGCCTATAACTATTTACATAAATATTCTATTCAAAAATTATTTTAGTTCAAAAACCTTATGGAAGTATAAACAATGTATTCTTAATTAAAATAATAATTTTACATGCATGTGTTTATTGCTCTGAAATTCTTTGTGACATCTCTTTTAAAAAGATTTTCGTTTTCAGTAGTTTAAATAAATGACCAGATGTGACATTTACTCAGTGAAGATTTAAAACATGTCAATAGAAAGAGATTCTATTGCACTAACAGACTATATTATAAATATGATTTGACTTATGAAAATCTTTAATATCAGTTCTATTTCAGATGTTAAACTAAGGTTAAGTATATACATAAAATAGAAGAGGTTTTCTTTCACCAGCTTCGTTTTTCCCTGTTTTGTCTTCACTAGGGAGCTTCGGTGGTGGTCAGACGATGACTGTGACAGGCACCGGGTTTAATCCACAAAATTCAGAAATATTAGTGTGTGGCTCAGAATGTGCAGTCGATAGGCTTAAATCTGATTACACAACATTGTTATGTAAAATTCCACCTAATAATGGTAAGTTGTCAGAAGAAAGAATGGCAGTCTTTGAGAAATGCTTAATTTTATAAAGATCAGAGACTGGGTTTCTTTTTTCTCCAAGTTTTTGTGTCTTTGGGGCAATTGAATCATCTTTATAACTGTCCTGATTTTAAGCAATTTCTTCAGAATTTTCTTGACATTTATGTGTGTCAAGATTCATATCATTTGGGTTAATTGAATTGTTTATCATAAATTGCAGTATTTCAGTTTATCGCCTAAACTGATGGCTCTTGGTTTAATAAGCTTGCCAAATGGAGAAGACATGTTTGGTTCCCACTGGAGTACTAGATTTCCCTTGAAGATGAGACAGTATAATGGTTATGAGTGTCAACTCTTGTACTGCGTTGCCAAGAGGCAAACCCAAGCTGTGTCTTTGAGCAAGTTATTCAGCCTCACGCTGCCTCAGTTTCTTCGTCTGTAAAGTGAGACCAACACACTAGCTTACTTTATAGGATTATTGTGAGGTTTAATAAGTTAATGTATGTAAAGTGGACAGATTGATACTGGAAACACGTTCCGTAATTTGCTAATATGACTCTTTCTTAAAACTTTAGTTAGCAGTTAAGAACTGGACTCTGAGGAGCCCCCAACATCTCTGTTTGCCACTTACTGTGTTACCTTAGCTAAGTAACTCCACTCCTCTCTGCTTCTGTTGGTTCATCAATTAAATGGAGATATTATTAACCCCAATTCAATGGGTTATTGTAAAGTTTAAACACCCGGTATTTTACATACACAACAATTTTAAATTATCTAACAAAAGGTAAGAGGAACCAAAGGAAGTATTCTAGAATAAAGTATATGTGTTATGTGCTAACATTTTTTAAACATTAACAAAATTTGATGAAGCTTTTCTAAACATTTTGGTATCTTTCTCTGAATTCTTAAACAAAGAATATTGACGACAATGTAACATTTTGGTGACTGGGCTTATTTATCATTTCAACATCAGAGTTTGTATCCTGAATCTTTTCAATGCAACGCTGTCGAGATTTAGCAAGGTCTTGAGAATGCTTGTCTTAACACAAGCTCTTCTTCTTACGTTTTTGGATTGGGTTTCTGTACTTTTTCTGTCTCTCACCTTGCCTTCAGCTGTCTCTCCTTGCTGTTGGCAGAGTGCCTGCCCTTAGCAGTTCTTCCTTCCTGCTCTGATTGGCCACGTTGGCTCCTCTAGGACTGGAGCACTAAACAGGCAGGTTTGTAGAGCCGTCCCCAATGGGCGGCTCCCATGGAGGGCCTGATGGCTTTTCCCTTTGCTAATGTGTGTGAACTTCGGGATGTTTCTGGCAATTGCTGGAGATATTTATTACTTCACACATAGCCTGTGAGAGTGATTTGGGGAAAAGGAAGATGCTATTGAAAATGTTTGATCCAGAATGGCTGTCATCAGTAAATCCAAGGTGTTTGCAAGGATGTGGAAAAAATGGGAACCCTTGTGCGCTGTTGGTAGGAATGCAGAATGGTACAGCCACCCTGGAAAACAGTATGACGGTTTCTGAAAAATTAGAAATGAAAATGCCTTATGACCCAGTGATTATACTTCTGGGTATATATCTGAAGAAACCCAAGACATTAATTTGAAAGAATACGTGCACTCCTATGTTTCATTGTAGTGTAGTTTACAATAGCCAATGTGCTATTGGAACCAATGTGCCTATCAATAGACAAGTGGATAAAAAAAACCCCACAGTGGTGCCTATATACAATGGAATATTACTTGGCCATAAAAAAAGACTGAAATCTTAACATTTGTAACAGCATGGATGGACCTGGAATGTATTATGCAAAGTGAGATGAGCCAGACAGTAAAAGACAAATACCATATGATGTCATTTATATATGGAACCTAAAGAACAAAATAAATGAACAAACAAAATTAATTAAAACAGATAAATAGATACAGAAAACCGACTGATGGTCACCAGAGGGGTGGTCGGTACAAGGTGGGTGAAACAGGTGAAGGAATTAATAAGTACAAATTGGTAGTTGCAGAATAGTCACAGAAATGCAAAGTGCAGCACAATGAATATAGTCAATAACATTGTACTAACTATGTTTGGTGCTGGGTGAGCACTGGAAATATCAGGGGAACACTTCCTAAAGTATGTGATTGTCTAACCACTATGCTGTACACCTGAAACGAATACAAAATAATATTGATTGTAAACTGTAATTGAAAAATACTATTTAAATTTTAAAATTATTAAAAAGAAAATGTTTGGGTTTGGATAAATGAATAGGGCCTGAAGGCAGAATTGTATTCAATTCCATTCTCTTCTCATAGGCAGGGGACCTGAGCAAGCCTGTGAAGTGAGTGTGGTCAATGGGAAGGATTGGTCACGGTCCACAACTCCTTTCACGTACACCATGTCACTGACTCCGCTCATCACCAAAATAGCTCCCGAGAGAGGCAGTACAGCAGGGGGCACCAGACTTACAGTCATGGGATCAGGCTTCAGGTACTGTCTTCACTGCACAAACATCAACGCCTGTTTCCAGACTCAAGCCACCCTGACCGCTTCGTCATAGGCCAGGGCAGTGCTTAAATACAGTCAAGTAATGTGTTCCCATCGGCTCAAGAGTCATGCTTGAGACACATCATGGTCCTAAAAGCTAACATTTACTGAGTACTTCATCTGTGCCAGGCACCTTCTACCCCACTGAAACTTCCTGCCTTGTTAGATCTTTTATCCCATCTGTGGTTGAGACTAAGATTACAAAGGTTAAATAACTTGCCCCAAATCCTAGTAACGTCACAAGGATAAATCACCTTCTTGCACTTTCCCCAGTACCTCATGTCCAACCATGATCAGCTTCCATGAAACATCGCTTCATGCATCAGGACCTTTGCATTGTAACGGCCCAGATTCTCTTTTCCTAAAAAATTTCATTATTTAGCACAAATGTATGTACTGCTTCATCATTTAAGTGAATAAGGCTGACTTCAAAACGCCAGCTCCTTCAGATCACAGAAGGCAGTTTAACATGGAGATGAAGTTCTGAAGTCTGTGAATGTGGTGAGAATGTCACATAGACAAAATGACCCCTGATCATCTCTAACAAGGCGCCTGCTTAGAGGCCCACATAGAATCTCTCAATAACTTGAACCCAGGCAGTTTTTTCTCCAGCACTAGAATACCTTCTAGGTTGTACAGTTATATTTCCTCACCTTTTTGGTGTGTGTTTTTCCTTTTTTCTGAAAAAATATTTTGAAGTCTTACTACTGAAAAATGTTTCAATCTGTACTTTGATGGATCATAGGGTGAGATCATTCGTTTCGCAATAATGCGTATGTGACCTAGAAATTTGAAAAAAAAATCAATATTTTTATGCTTCCCCCCCTTTTTTCTTTATAGTGAAAATACACAGGATGTTCACGTCACCATAGCTGAAACCGAATGTGATGTTGAGTATTCCAACGAGACATGCATCACCTGCATGACGAATGCCCACACTCCTTCAGGGTGGGCTCCCGTGCGCATCACCGTGGGAAGCATGGGGATGGCCAAACGGGTAAGAATGCTGCTGGGTGTTGTAGCCACCGTGATAGGAAAACTAGCCTCTGGGACGTGAGGTGATTGGCAATGAACTTGTTACTTTGTTAATGTCTCCGAAAAAGAACTGAGCTATCATATGGTTATGTATCCTTGGTTTTGGTTTTTTGCTTATTACTAAAATGTTATTCTGATTTTTTTATTTAATTTAAATGTGGGGTAATCAGTAGTGATTTTTTTTTTTACTTTATTATTACTGTGAAATCAACCAATAGGCAACTATAACATACTTAAAGCAGGTTATACTTATTATTAATGAAAATGTTTATCATTTTCAGTTTGTTCCTTTTTCGGAAGTGGTATGAAGAATTCTGGTAAAACCTCCACGTTGACGAGTCTCTCGTGTTCCGTTGCAGGAGACGGCTGACTTCCTGTATGTCGATGCTTGGTCCTCCAGCTGCTCGTGGGGAGGAGAGCCACCCCCGGAGGAAGGGTCGCTGGTCGTCATTCCGAAAGGACAGACAGTGTTGCTGGATCAAAACACCCCTATTCTGAAAATGTTGCTTATTCAGGGTAAGTTTCTGAAAATTGCAGTATTTCTGTAGTTAATTGAACCAAAACTCATTATTATAAACATCCATAGTCATATCATGTTTTTATGGGGAGTGTAGTACCGAGTTCTTTAAATTGAGTATCACGGTCCGCTTGTGGTATGGAACTATTTAGTGTATTGCAACCAGAATGTTTTGATGAAATACAATAGAAAATATCAGAATATATTGCATTCATATGAGTAAGCATCTTTTAAAGCTGTTATTTTAAGAAACTTTTGTTCAGTAACTGTGTGTGTGTGTGCGTGTGTGCGTGTGCACACGTGTGCATGCCTATACCCTTGCAGTGAAGCACAATAGTCAGAGGTATTTCCCATTTAGAAAAACACTGGTTTTGTGGGTCCCAGAGGTTTGAAAACCATAGAAATTTATATTAAATGACCCCCGGACTCCCCTTGGGTGCCAGGTTGTGATTCTTACCTACACCTTTGAACCTGCTTTGTTACCTGGAGTTCTCTCTGCTTCTTGGTATTCTGTTTTAGCTACAGAAAAGTAAATAGCCAGAACTGTTATAATTGCATGTAAAAGAAGCAATCGTCGGCAAGAGTAAAATGCTCTGGGCTTTAGTGTATACATTTTGCCATGTGGTTTTAGCTGATCAAAGACCTTTGTGGCCTTAGCCCACTTGGCTCAATGGATAGAGCATCAGCCTGAGGACTGAAGGGTCCTGGGTTCAATTTCGGTCAAGAGCACGTACCTTGGTTGCAGGCACGATCCCCTGCTCTGGTCAGGGTATGCAGAAGGCAACCAATTGATATGTCTCTCTCACATCGATGTTTCTCTCTCTCTCTCTCTCTCTCTCTCTCTCTCTCTCTCTCCCTCTCTCTCTCTCTCTGTCTCTCTCCTACCCCCTTCCACTCTCTCTAAAAATCAATGGAAAAATAACGTTGAGTGAGGATTAATAACAAAGGCCTTTGTTATTTTGTTTTAGTTTTAACTTCTGGGATAGCAGCAGTGCTTTAGTTGTCTGAAGTTATTAGCTGTTGAACCCTTGGATAAGTTTTCTGTCCACAAATTTATATTAGTTCTATAAAAAATGTATTGTGGTACTATCTTTAGTAGCGCTATTCATTATATACATGTTACTAGTGCAAATTAGTGGATAAAAGTTCAGTTAACTTGGCATTATAGTAGTTTCTATAAAAAATGCTTTTCTTTCACTTTAATTATTTTAATTCTTAATTGATATTTTGTGGCCCTATATTTGTAGAACTAGAATTCCTGTGGCTGACTATTTAATAGCATTTAAAACAACCAATGGTCAAGAGAAAAATCTGCCCTGGGATTTGATTTTCTACCACTTCCTGAGTCTTGTCGAAGTTTTATATTTTATATTGCCAAAGAGTGGAAGTGAAGTGACATGCAGAGTGAGAGCAAATAAGAAAAAGAAATTAAAATTTAATATATAATTGAATAAATAGCTTTTAATATTAATTTCCTGATATATTTTCAAAATTATATGACTCCTAGGTGGAACTCTAATATTTGATGAAGCTGACATTGAACTCCAGGCAGAAAATATTCTAATTACAGATGGAGGCATTCTTCAGGTACATGAGAAAACCTGAGATCTGTTCATTGGTAACCTCTCTCCCTTTATTTTATTTTATTTTATTTTATTTTATTTTATTTTATTTTATTTTATTTTATTTTATTTTGTTTTATTGTTTAAAGTACTAAAAATAGTAGTACATATGTCTCCTTTTTTTTTCTCATTGACCTTCCACATGATCTCCTTTTCTTTTAAAAAACACGGTGTATAAATAGACAGTTATACCAAACTCTCACAAGTTTACCTTTGTATAGGTCTCTGTTGTTTGTATAAAATCCTTTTTCTGGGAGAAAAGTTTCCCAGAGTGTTCTTGTGCTTTTAATGAGAAGATAACAGCATATTACAATAGAGCAGAATTTAAAATGGAGCCAACAAAACAATTAGCTCTGAGATATGACTAAAGTCAGTCAGCATACTTTCCAAAGGTCTGGCATCGTGCATTTGGCCGACTAGAAAATTTAAAGTTTATCTTTTGAAAGAAAGATACTGACAACGGAATAATCAATTCTATAAAAAAAACAGAGAAACGGAAAATATTGCTTTTGACTGATTGGAATTGTGGATATGATGCTTGTGAAATTCCTTGCAGATTGGGACGGAAGCATCCCCCTTTCAACACAAGGCGGTCATCACCTTGCACGGGCACCTGCGGTCTCCTGAGCTCCCCGTGTATGGGGCCAAGACACTGGCGGTGCGCGAGGGAGTCCTGGATCTGCATGGTAAGGGCCTGAAGGGCTCACAGAATTGGTTGAGGAGACTCGCTGGGAACCCAAGATAATGGTCCTGATAACTTTCTTTCAGTGAAAACTTGCCAGGCTTCTCCTGTCTTTACACATCCTCTTTTTGCTTCCTTTTATCTTTTCCTTTGCTTATCCAGGGCCAGACCAGCCCTGCATAGGTTCAAGACTGACAACCAAGGCCACCCTGGGGGAGCCCTTTTGGGCCTTTTCTATATCCTTTCCACGTGCTCCCTGAACACATTTTGCCTAATTTAGCACTCACCACAGTTCATTCTGATTGCTTGGCCTCTTCTTGAAATATAACACTACATTTAAAATTGTACTTTTGCATAACTGTATTCTGGAAAATTATGAACAAATAACAATGATTGTGATCATGTTTGAGGTATTAGGTCAACCTATTTAAAGGAAGCATGATGCATTATTTCTGTATTGAAGTATTTTATATTGCAATAATCTGTCTCTTTTATACATTTAGGATATATGAACATGATACCCCACTATGATCATAAATGCCCTGCATTGTGTTTTACATATATATATGGAATTTTCAGAAATTCATACATTTCATTTGTCCCTAGATTATCAATTTAAGCAATTTCTGTCAACAGTGACAAAGATAACAGGCCTCTGCCTGGTTAATAAATAGTGTCATACCACATTTATATTGCATTCATATAAAGAAGATGCTTCTAAATGGAATAGATTGGTGCAGAAGGATGTTTCTTAAATTATGAACCCATACATGTGTAATAAACCTGATTGTTACTTGTATAAAGCAAGAATTCTACATATTCCTTTTGTAAGAAAGGTATGAAATGCTAAAGTTAAAAAAAAACACAACTTTCCTCAAGTCGATTCAATCCAGGAAAAGATTAAAATGCAAAAAGCTCTCAATAACCAAGAAAACACCTTTTTAGAAATACTTGGTTTGTATGTTGGTCCCAGGTCTTCCTGTCCCCGTGGTCTGGACCCGTTTGGCTCATACTGCACAGGCAGGGGAAAGGACTCTGATTTTACAAGAAGCAGTAACATGGAAACCAGGAGATAAGATTGTGGTTGCAAGCACAGGACACAGGTATGATGTCCTCAAGTCCTGATAATTTAGATTTGTAAACAGAGGTTGTTTTTTTTTTAACTACATACAAGAGGGATGATTCAGAAGGTCTACAACTATTTCATTTAAATTTGAAACCTCTAATAAAGAAACATGAACAGTCAAATATGTATTTGCCAGATGTTAACATTGTGTTGATCATCAGTGTTGTTTTCATCCATTGATTGAATTTACAATAAGAAAAGTTATTAACTTGAACCTATAAGATAAATATATACAATAAGCCTTCACTTAATGTAGACGATAGCTTCTGTGGCTTTAAGCAAAACAATGCACAAGGAAATAGAATTTTACCATAGGCTAATTGATATAAACAAGAGATAAGTTCCTGTGACCTCTTATCATAGCAAAATGACATTAAGTGAAATGATGTTATTGAGGACCTGCTGTACTAATAAAATATTTTGGTTGATTTTTATTGTTAGGCTCCCATGTAAGATTTTGTTTGAGAAAAAGCATTCTGCTATTATAAGTCATTTGAACACTTCTGACTTAGAGCTTTAAATACATTAATTCATGCAAAAATGTAAATGATTGTTTGTAGTCACTAAAGAATAGGGTTGAAAGCAGTCAGTGAACTCTTTGTTATCTTCAGTCTCAGCAGTGGTTCCCATGGACCAAACTTTTTAGGAATGATTGAATAAAGGGAAAGAAATCATTATAGAATGAGTGATGACTAACATGACCTTTTAGATGTCTGACATTTTATGACTGAAACTGTTTATGACCCTCAGTTTCTGTTTAGTTATATATTTTAGCCAATAAGACATAACAGGAAGAAAACGAATATTGCTAACTACATTATACCAGAACACTGATTGGGGAGGGAGCCAGGAGGAGCTTTATTTTTGCTTCATTTTTTAAATTGTGGGTAATGGCAAAATTGGATATCAGGGAACAAATAGTAATTTCTGATAAGGATCAGCTAAATTACGCTAAGGTCGTGACTCAATTTAGAATTAAAATTTAAGATGGCATTTGTAGTTTGCCATTTCATTGATAAATCCTATTTGAGAATTTTTAAAGCAACTGGTTAAGAATACTACTTCAAAGTCAGTCTGTTGACTCTGACTCCCACCAATACCATTTGTTAGGCTTGTGGCCATATTATTTTGCTTCTCTGGGCATCAGTAAAATTGTGTTGCTGTAAATTTATTTAGTTGCCCTAAGAAAATGAAATGCCATCTTCAAATTTCTCTTCAGAATATTGAATGACAAAAATGTTTTCTGATTCACAGATAAAGTGTTCTAAATACCATAAAATACACCAAAACTATGTTATGTTGATTTACATTAATTTTGAAATTTTTTTGTTAAAATTTTTATAGACACAGTCAAAGAGAGAATGAAGAAAGGACCATCGAATTTGTGTCTGCTGATGGTATAAGCCTAACGCTGACTCACCCGCTGAATTACACACACTTAGGAATCACTGTCCCCCTTCCTGATGGAACTCTGTTTGAAGCAAGGGCAGAAGTTGGAATTCTTACAAGAAATATTTTAATAAGAGGATCTGATAATGTGGAGTGGCATCACAAAATTCCAGCATGTCCTGATGGATTTGACACAGGTAATTTTAGTAAATTTTAAGTGTGACCATTTAAAATGTTTTCAGATATTGCAAAAATATTCCCAGGAGGTAAAATCACCTCCAGTTGAGAACTTCTGGACTAAGTTATGCTCTAGCTCAGTGATTTAAAATGAGAAAGGGTTATTTCTCACTGATACTACATATGTCCAATATGGGTCAACAGGGGCGCTCTGCTTATGGCAATTATTCCAGGTTCTAGGCTGATGAAAACTCCATCTCAACCTGGACTTTGGGAATCTCTGAGACAGCACACAAGATGGCTGGATCAACTAATTACTTTGGTCCTAAAGTGACAGGTGTCTCCTCTACTCAGGTGCCATTAGTCAGACTGATTATGAAATGCTTAACTTGGCACTTCAGTCACTAGTACACAAAGAGAACTGGATATGATGTTTAAGGTTCTCACATAAGAGAACCTTAATGAGATTTACTACAGCATGTGCCACAATGTATTTTACAAGTCTAATATTTTATGTAATCACTAATACCATCGCAATCCTATAAGCAGTTGAGTAGTAACAGATACAGCCTTTTCTTCAATGAGAAGTATAAATAAGGCAAAACTCACTAGATTTGATGTTAAAAGACTTACATTCTAATTGTAATTGCCAACCAAGAAAAAGTTCAGGCTGCAACGAAGAAAAACACACAAAACATTTACTTGAGCAAAAGGATTGCCATCAGGGAGACACTTCCAGATAGCAACCCAAAAGGTGTTCTGAGAGCAAAGAAAGGCAGGATTTAGAAAGACAAAAACCACACAACGTAATTCTTTCAGGCAAATGAAGGATTGCTAGCTAGGTTAACGGATTGGTTAGTTCCAACATGCAAACGGAGGGGGTTGGAAAAGAAAAGGTACAAGGAGAAGGTGAAGTCCACATGTGTCCACACAGCAGTTGCTCCAGGATGTTTATGGTTCAGCCTTGAGCTGAGTTTGGCCACAGGGTTATCAAGTTAATCGCAGCTCTGAGAACTGAAGCACAAGATGTGCAAGGCCACATACCCACTTCCTTAATAGCCTCCTGACTGTATTAAGTGACTCTCTTGGCAATGCTTATTCCATTCTACTTTTTTTTTCTCAGTCATCAGTTCACCTGCATCAACTCTCAAATGTCCATTAAACCTAGTTTCAACCTGTTTAAAATAAGAATACTTCCTGTTCTGCTTACTACAGTAATAAGAATTAAGAGAGATGATGCATATATAGTGCTATACAACTATAAGGTTGTATTAACCCTTTGCGGTCCAACTTTATTTTTGGAATTCAAACAGTCTGGTCCAAATTAATTGATGGGTTGAATGTTGGACTTTTTAATGTTCTTATTTTAAAGTTTAAACCACAAATTCACTGGTTATATTATTATGTTCAATCAAAGAGTTTATTCTTTAAAACATTTCATAGTGTGGTATCTTTTGAAACTGGTCTGTCGAGTCAGCCTCGACATTGGACCGAAAAGGGTTAATTATGTTAGTCCCCAAATTTGGGGGGAAAGTTTTGGAGATAAGACAAAATACCTTTATCAGTATTCATTCAACCATTCAAATATTTATTTAGTATCTTTGAAAAATACAATTTTAAGTGTTGAGGTTTGGCCAGTGCTGCAGGCTGTGAAAGAATTCACAACTAAAAGAAGAGATGCAGAGAGGAAGTTCATTTACTTTCCATGAAGGGAAAGGGCCAAGTATTCAGGGCAGTGAACAAAAAGCGGCTTCCATTTTTAAAGAGTAAAACAGCCCAAATGCCCATCAGTAGATGAATAGATGGAAAAAGCTATGGTACATTTACACCATGGAATACTATGCAGCAGTAAAAAAAAAAAAAAAAAAAAAAAAAGGATCTCTTACCCTTTGAGACAGCAAGGAAGGACCTGGAGAGTATTATGCTAAGCAAAATAAGCCAGTCAGAGAAAGACAAGTGTCACATGATCTCACTCATATGTGGAATGTAATGAACAAAATAAACTGATAAACAAAATAGATCCAGAGACATAGAAGCTTGGAACAAATTGTTGAATCTCGGAATGCAGGGGTGGGTGGGTGGGTAGAAAGAGATCAACCAAAGAACTTGTATGCATATATGCATAACCCATGGACCCATGGACAAAAAAAAAGAGTAATGGCTGCTATAGGTAGATGACAAGTAAGGGAGGAGTATTTGGGGCTGAAGTTGAGCAGATACCAGAAGGTTGCCTTGAAAAATTATAGTTTGTTTGCTTTCCAGGAGACCGTCTGGCAAGTGTCTTAGGTTGGTGTCTTATCAGTATTTTTCCCAAGTCTGTAAAATATGCTTAGAGAAAAAGTTATGGAGAGTTAAAAAGAGGCTTGTTTGAAGGGGAGGGGAAAGGGAACTTTCTATTAACTAGAGACTCCTTGCTGTGAATTATCTCTGAGTTCTGAAACAGCAAGGAGGAGGGGGAATGCAAAAATGTAGCCTTGAGAGTAGCTTATCTTGTCTTGAGTTTGAATAGAGGGGCTCTTTGATCAGAGGAGCTAACAATCTAAGGGTTTAATTACCAAGTGCTTCTCATAAAATGTGGATGGTCGTAGCAAAGGGGGGAAAAAAGTCTTTTTCCTGTCTTTACAGTATGTATTTTAAGGGATGCAAAGGTAAATGAGACAAGGTATAAGGTACTTACCTTTCTTACTATCTAGAGGAGGATATGATGTGAATGCAAATAATTATGTTCCAAAATGAGATTAAAATTATATGTGAATATGAAATAAATAATTATATATGAGGAACAAGTATGTTTTATTTTTCATTTTAATCCTCACCTGAGGATATTTTTTCCATTGATTTTTTTACAGAGTGAAGGTAAGGGAGGAAGACAGGGGAGGGAGAGAGAGAGAGAGTGAGAGAGAGAGGGGGGGGGGCGGGGGCTGGGAATCGAGCCTGCAAACTAAGGTATGTGCCCTTGCCTGCCCACTTCAGTGCAGAGGCTAACAGTCTAACTGCTGAGCAAATGGGCCAGGGTGAAAAAAAAAGTCTTTATAGAATTATAGGATTTTGACATGTTTTTCCTTTTCTTTCTTTCTTTCTTTCTTTCTTTCTTTCTTTCTTTCTTTCTTTCTTTCTTTTTTTTTTAAGGTGAATTTGCTACACAGACATGTCTCCAAGGAAAGTTTGGAGAAGAAATAGGAAGTGATCAATTTGGAGGCTGCATTATGTTTCATGCTCCTGTACCTGGTGCTAACATGGTAACTGGAAGAATAGAATATGTAGAGGTAAGAGGTATTGTTATTAAATCACAAGGTTTGCCTGAGGTTATCCATACAACAAATGTGTACTAAGTTCATGCTGTTTGCCATGCTAGTTATAATCAAGAAGAGGAGACCATGAACAAGATACTCAGCCTTTCTAAATTTCAGTTTTTTTAACTGTAAAATGAAGTTAATGATAAGTGGCTCCTTCATTGGATTGTGATAAGACACGTCGTACAATATCAGGCACATGGTCAACATTCAAGAAGTAGGAAGGAGAAAAGAAGTCTTTTAAGAGGTCTTACTTTGCTAAACACAAAGGTTTTATAATAGCCTGAGATGAAAAGCAGAACAGTTGAAGACAGCTTTTGTTCATTCATTAGTTCATTGGTATCCAGTATGAGCTGTTATATAATGAAGAAAACAAGATGGGTTGGAGGCCAAATATTTTCTAATGGCAAACATGAATAACATGGGAGATACTAATGTTTTAATAATAATTAATATAAAGTTGGAAATTGTTTTTAAAGAATAAAATATGAGCTAGGTAAACTCTGTGTTTATGTCGACCACTAAATAGTCATGATTTCTGGGCTTGACAGGTGTTCCATGCTGGCCAGGCTTTTCGGTTGGGGAGATACCCAATACATTGGCACCTGCTGGGAGATTTACAGTTTAAATCTTATGTCAGAGGCTGTGCAATTCACCAGACATACAACAGAGCTGTTACTATCCATAACACTCATCACCTTCTGGTTGAGAGGAATATCATATATGATATCAAAGGAGGAGCATTTTTTATAGAAGACGGTATTGAACATGGCAATATCCTGCAATATAACTTGGCAGTATTTGTACAGCAAAGTACTAGTCTTCTGAATGATGATGTGACCCCAGCTGCATTTTGGGTAACCAACCCAAACAACACCATTCGGCACAATGCAGCTGCTGGGGGCACTCACTTTGGCTTCTGGTACCGAATGAATGACCACCCTGATGGGCCATCCTATGACCGAAACATCTGCCAAAAAAGAATTCCTCTTGGTGAATTCTTTAACAACACTGTTCATTCTCAAGGTTGGTTTGGAATATGGATATTTGAAGAATATTTCCCCATGCAAACAGGATCTTGTACTTCTACATTGCCAGTGCCTGCAATATTTAATTCACTTACTACTTGGAATTGTCAAAAAGGAGCTGAATGGGTCAATGGAGGTGCCCTTCAGTTCCATAACTTTGTGATGGTAAATAATTATGAGTCTGGAATCGAGACCAAGAGGATCCTGGGCGCTTATACTGGAGGATGGGGTGAAACCAATGGGGCGATGATTAAAAATGCCAAGATAGTCGGCCATCTTGATGAATTGGGAATGGGACCTGCATTTTGTACAATGAGAGGCCTGGTTCTCCCATTTAGCGAAGGCTTGACTGTGTCTTCCGTCCACTTCATGAACTTTGACCGTCCCAACTGTGTAGCTTTGGGAGTGACATCCATCACTGGAGTTTGTAATGAGAGATGTGGAGGTTGGAGTGCAAAATTTGTTGACATCCACTATTTTCACACACCAAACAAGGCTGGCTTTCGATGGGAACATGAAGTGGTACTGATTGATGTCGATGGCTCACTCACAGGTAATGTTATAATTTCTGATAAAATACATTGGGAAAACGTTTGTATTAACCCAGAGTTGAATTGTCAAAGTGGACTCAGCTGAATCACAGACTTTACTCAGTACCAAATTATTAGACATTCCATTCTGGAAGTGCCCCAAACTATTAGATGTAGCCTCTAAATAATATCTTTCCCGCCCTACATTTGCACCTTGGTTTTGAATTAGCAGCAAATTTTGGACAATATTCATGGAAACATTGGTCATAAAAGGAAGCCATGTTTCCATTTTATAATGCCTCCATTTTGTATTCAGTTAATTGCACAGATAAGGAGATATTTATATGACTTCCCAAATTCTCCAATCCATCATGGCCCATCAGTACATAAATTCCAGGTTTATTTATATAAGTAATGTAGACAGACTGGACATATCCTGCTCAAAGTAAGTTACAGGCCTGATATTAATCTTTTTCTTCCCAGTTTAAATTATTAATTTGGAATTAGTTCAAGAAATATGTTAACTAAGAACTTTTTTTACCATTTCAATTTCAGTGTATGTCACATTTTAAAAATACTCTTAGTTTCTAGAATTTAGTGTCTTTATAAAGTTTTAATGCTAAAGATTTGTCTAAATAAGATAGCAAGGGTGTGTGTGAGAGAGAGATTCTGTCTAATACTTTAGAAGAAAGAGAAAATTGACAAGTAAAACTACAGATATTAATAATTACTTTTGAAAGACTTTGAAAGATGGAAGAAGATTCATCTTAATATTCAAACAGACTGAGTTCTCAACTATATTTGTTGACTTCTGTCTCCTGTTCTAATGGTGGCTTTGAGAGAGAGAACATTTGGACGGTTCTAATATAAAGCTTTGTGTAACCTTTATTAGTGTATTTAATTCAGCTTAGATTTTTAATGTTAGTTAGCAGTTCATTGGTTAAGCATACAGGCTCTATGGCAGACTGCTGGATTTGAATCTTGGCCAAGTTACTTATCCCACTTCCTATCCCTACTTTGGCTCTCACGGGCGTCTCAGATCCCACATTCATAATTAACTCCCTGACCAGTGTCCACTGCAAAGCCTCTGTATGAAGTCTCTTTGTCCCATGTTAAAAAAGAAAGTTGATAAGACCTTTAGATGTTATTAGCAGTACAATGGATCACAGTACCTTTACGTTGTAGACCATTTGGTTTTTCAGTTTTATAACAGGAAGTAGGAAACATGCTGATTGTGTTCATTTCCTAGGTCACAAAGGACACACTGTCATTCCACACAGCTCATTGCTGGACCCTTCTCACTGCACTCAGGAAGCCGAGTGGAGCGTGGGGTTCCCTGGGTCTGTCTGTGATGCCTCAGTCAGCTTCCATCGTTTAGCGTTCAACAAGCCTTCTCCAGTATCTCTGCTTGAAAAGGATGTGGTTCTCTCAGACTCTTTCGGTAAGTGGAATAGAATAGTTTAAACCACGCTGGCCTGTGTGGCTCAGTTGGTTTGGCGTCATCCCATGCACAGGAAGGTTGCTGGTCCGATTCCCAGTCAGGGCTCATGCCCGGGTCGTGTGCTCCATCCCCAGTAGGGGACATGCAGGAGGCAGCTGATCAATGTTTCTCTCCCTCTCCCTTCCTCTCTCTCTCTCTCTGAAAAACATCAATAAAAATAAAATCTTTTTTAAAAGGATAGTTTAAACCACTAATTGAAATATTTTTCTCAGTTTTCATCATCATCTTCTTCAGTTGTCACTCGCTGTTGAAAACATTGGGAAAAGCATATTTGTATGTCAGAAGCTAGACAGGAAACAAATACACTCAAAACGGGCATGCGAGGAGTATCAAATAAATGCATGAACCAGTATGATCTTTTGCTGATTAAGGAACCTCCAGTCAGTATTATGACACAAAGCAGGAAAGCTGACATAGCCCTTGGAGCAAGACAGTATATAAATATACCATTGTTCTTGCCACTGAAGGCAAATGCTTTTTATTATTTTTGCTGATTGAAATAAGATGGGGGAGTATTTGCTTGATGAGGAGTTGCACACCAGATGGTAGAGACTGTTGATCTACTGATTTGTTTCAGGAAAGATGCTGTACCTGAAACACTGGATGTGTGTGACATCATTACCATGACTAGATTGTACTAATTTCTGTCATTATTAATGATCCATCTGGTATATGCACCAGCCAAACAAACAAGTTAACTGAGAATTTGGTAGGAATCCTGGTGTTTGCATCTCTCGGATCTTTCACTGTGGCACTAATATCTGCATCTCCCCCCTGAAGGATTTGGAATTGCTTATATTTTATTATCTTGGTGAGGGGTCAGGGAGTTATGGCTCCTAGAGTGTTCACTCAATCCTTCCTACCAGATTTCCCCTCACTCCCTCCATTAGCTAGGGAACCAGTGTGGGGATTCTTCCACTTGAATATATCTATTCTCATTATACCTGACCTCGCCTACTCTGACTGGCTAAGATCCATATATATCTCTTTTTATCTTTCCATCCATTCATTGATGCATCATCTGTCTAGGAGTTATTAGTTAAAATAGCTATCTACAATTTATCCACTCTCACATACATTGTTCTGATGAACTGAGGATTGTGGAAAATAGGAAATGCATTGATGAATCAAAGATTTGCTAAACAGATAGGTATCAAATATAGTGTTCTGCATATTCTGCATAAATTTAAATGCTGTAGCTTCTTGGTGATACTATGTAAAGCTATAATCATCAAGATCTAATCTAAACATATAACCCACAGTTTCCAAGAGTTATTAGATCTTGGCTCTGAACTGATACTAATCCTCAAACACCCTGAATGCCGCCATGCTGTCATGGACTACCAGCTTATGAAGGCCAGGTTGCATCTTTGCGCAGTCTCACAATGCATCCAGTGGGGCCACTGGCCCGTCTTACAGTTATTTCTCCAGTTCCAGAATGTATAGTGGGAATAGATATAGAACTCTGTTTGACGGGCAGAAGTTATAATTAAGAAAAATTTCAATAAGACCATCTGATAACATGGAGTAGAATAACAAAATTCCAGGATGTCCTGATGGATTTGACAAAGCTAATTTTAGTAGCTATAATGTGACTGGTATAATCATGCTATACATTTTCAAAATCCATTTGTCATATATCAAGATGCATGATTTTAGTTTCAAATTACAAGTTTTTACCTTGAAAATATTATTAAATGCAAATAGGCTGATAGTAATTTTAGGTAACATTATGAAAGAATTTGCAATATATTGAAAATGGTTAATGTTGACACTAACAGGAGAAATAAATATACTTGAATTCTGTTAATAAAATCTCCTTTTCTTTCTCTCTTATATCAATAAATAAAAACTTCAACAAGTTTACTAGATCAGTGGGAAATAAGGTTTGGCATAACTTTATATATGTCTCAATATATCCTCATCAAAGCATCTCATATATGGTGATTATATTTAAATATGCATATGAAGTTAGAACAGATTGTCAATAAATTTGAGATACTTATTCTTTATGACACTATTTCTTAAAATATCAACTTCAAAGAATTTATATTTTAGTCCAAAATGCTTAAAATCAACATAATGAAAAAGATTATAGCTGAGAAAATTAAGATAAACACAAATAACTTCAAAAATGAAAGTAAGTTTTGTCCAGCCAGCATTGCTCAGTAGTTGAGCATCAACCCATGAACCAAGAGGTCCCAGGTTCAATTCCCGGTCAGGAAACATACCCAGGTTTTGGGCTTGATCCCCAGTAGGGGGCGTGCAGGAGGCAACTGATCAATGTTTCTATCTCTCAATCTCTCTCCTTCCTTTTTCTCTAAAATCAATAAAAACATTTTTTAAAAAAGAGTTCTATATCAAACTTTTCACTCAAACTTGGTATGCAGACTTTGATTAAGTCAACAAATATAAGAGAATCTAATAAAGAATCAAAACTCACATTTGCATACATTGCAAATCAATTATTCTGAAGAATTAAGTTCTTAAAAGAGTAGAAATGGGATTATATTTTAGATCAATGATATTTAAAGAATTGAATTACTATACTTTAGCATTTCTATCATAGTGGTCATCATCATTATGTTTCAATTTTTTTTCTTTCCCTAAGGAATTAAGACTTTATCTCAGTTCAAAAGTCCAAGTGAGAAACATTTTATGTTTCCGTTAAACATTGACATTTGGAATATAGTGAAATGCTAGACTGGCCTATTTAGAGACTTCCATAGATAGACAGATATTTTACACTTGCATTTGTTCATAAAAGCAGGGATTTTCTAGAAGTAAAGATTACTATTTGTTTGTTTTATATTCTCCTACAGGCACAAGCATTGTTCCCTTTCGGAAGAAAAGACTGACTCATATGTCTGGATGGATGGCTCTGATTCCAAATGCAAAGCACATTAACTGGTACTTTAAAGGTGTGGATCACATAACCAACATATCATACACATCAACATTCTATGGATTTAAGGTAAACAAAGAGCTATAACATCCATCTTCTAATAATTAAGATTGAACGTTACTGAACCACAGGGTACATTCTCATCCTTACTCTGATTGTTTGGACCAGAATGCTCTCGTCTCACATGTGGGCCTGTTAAAGTCCTGTACCCCCTCCATGACCCACCCTAAATCTAGGACAAGTTAAAAAATAAAAAAAAAAAGGATCCTTATTTAAGAATCAGATGTAAGCAATCTTCTTGCCATAGTCCCAACGTGCTATACTTGTGCCCTGTTATTATTACCATAATAACTAACACTTATGAGTGTTAGGATGTTTCAGATACCAGTCAAGGGCTTTATTATTAGTAATATGAAATATATCAAACACAGAAAATTCTAGAAAATAGTCCAAGTCCTGTTGTGTCCATCACCCACCTTTATCTGAATGGAATTTACCCTGAAGTATTTACATTTGATTTTTAAAAGAAATAAACATTTTAGATAAAGTGGAAGTTCCCTGTATGGCTTATGGCTTACCCTGATCTACTTACTCTCCACCTCTAATGGTAACCATTATCTTGAACTGGGTGTCTTCATTTTCTTCATTCATATTCTTATACTACTTATGTACAGCCAAAAAAAAAAAAAAAGAACCCTAGAATTGTTGCATTGTGTGTGTGTGTATAATATATGTAAAGAGAGAGAGAGAGGCTTTTATTGCTTTAGTGACAGCGTTAGCATTATTGCTATAGACATATAAAATGTTAATAAAATATAAATGCAAGATGAAAAAGAAACTAAAACCAAAACTTGTCCTAATATATGGGCTAATTCTATCATCTTAATTAATGTATATTAGGGAGGGAATTAACACATAAAACAAGTCACTTTTTTGTAAACTTTTATAGGAAGAAGACTATGTCATTATATCTCATAACTTCACTCAAAATCCTGATATGTTTAATGTTATTGATATGAGGAATGGCTCCTCAAATCCCTTGAGTTGGAATACCAGCAAGAATGGAGACTGGCACCTTGAAGCAAACACTAGTACTCTGTATTACTTGGGTATGTATTCATTAGCCAGAGTGGTTATTTTATCTAATGCTTTGTCTAAAGGAGGAGAAAAATTGCTTAATGAGCAAATGTGTTATACAATTATATAGCAGGATTCAAGAAATGTTTGTTGAATGAAAGGACTGGAGGTGAAATTTATGTTGGGAAAGCCTTGAGTTGAACTAAAAACTTACATTTTATGTTTGGAGATGACACAAACATTTTTAATTTATTTCACAAAATTAGAGGTAATGAGTACAATGGAAGTTGTCATCATATATTTTGTTTTCATTTTTATTATTTAACTAGGGGCCCGGTGCACGAAATTCGTGCACTGGGTGTGTGTGTGGGGGAGTGTCCCTCAGCCCAGCCTGCCCCCTCTCACATACTGGGAGCCCTCAGGCATTGACCCCCATCACCCTCCAATCGCAGGATCGGCCCCTTGCCCAGGCCTGACGCCTCTGGCCTAGGTGTCCGGCCCGGGCAGCGGGGACCCGCAGCTGCAGCGGCCCCACGATCGTGGGCTCCGCTTTAGGCCCAGGCAAGGGACCCCTAGCTCCCGGGACTGCCAGCTTCGACCGTGCCCAGCTCCCATCGCTGGCTCCACCCCTACTTCCTGCTATCACTGGCCAGGGCGGAAAAGGCACCTGATTCTCCGATCATGGCTGGGGGGCAGGGCAAAGGCGGCTCCAGGGCCGCCTTTGCCCTGCCCCCCAGCTCTTAGCTCCCCCCTGGGTTTCTGATCACTGTCAGTGTCAGGGGGCTTCTTCCTGCTTTCCCTTTCGCCTCCCTGCATTGTGCCTACATATGCAAATTAACCGCCATCTTGTTGGCAGTTAACTGCCAATCTTAGTTGGCAGTTAACTGCCAATCTTAGTTGGCAGTTAATTTGCATACAGCCCTGATTAGCCAATGAAAAGGGTAGCTCGTACGCCAATTACCATTTTTCTCTTTTATTAGTGTTGATTATTTTTTGAAAATAAAAATATTTTAAAATAATTTTTAGATTGTAAAATATTCATTTTTCAAGATATTTTGACTACATGCTTCTCAATAAAACATGCAGTTTGTCAGAATTTCTCCATATAAATTTCATTCATTTGAATTATACCAAGTTATTATCTAAAGAATATTTTCAAATAGCTATGATTTTGCTTACATTTGAGTACTTTGGCCATCATGTTAATTTAAACTGCTTTACTTCACTTTCAGTGTCGGGGAGAAATGACCTTCCTCAAAGCCAGCCTGTGTCTGGGAACCTGGATCCTGATGTGAAAGATGTTATTATTAATTTCCAAGCTTACTGCTGCGTTCTCCAGGATTGCTTTCCTGTACATCCGCCATCAAGAAATCCAATTCCCAGGAAGCGACCAGCCACATATAAGTATATAGGCCTTCTGTTTGTTACTACCTTCCGTCGCACTTGACATGAACCTTTCCATACGTCACTGCTGGGTCCCCCACTGCACAGTTCCTCGTGGGTCACAAAGCACTTCCACACTCATTGCTTCCCTTGAGCCTGACAATGACCCTGAAGAGAAAATGGAAAAAAACCTTACAGGAATTATGTGGTAATCTCAGACTGGCAGAATGTTAGATCTGAATTACTAGACCAATCCTCTTATTATATAGGTGAAGTCCAGTGACCGTAAGTGAATTACCTGAGATCACAGAACTCTTTGGTGACACATCCTGAGCAGCAAAATTCGTGTATCACAATAAGGAGTTAGTGGGAGAAAAAGTAATTCAGATTGTGGTGGAAAGGAAGTTTTCTTCAATTGAGAAAAAAATTATATAGGCAGTTATGTGTGTTGAGTATGTTACTAATTTCACATATTAGCTTGTCTACTTAGTGAAGTTATTACTAATTTGCATTCTAGCATCCTCAAATCATCTGGTATAGTGCCACACCCTCAGGAGATGGTCATTAGATAACAGAGAGATAATATTTAATGGACTATTTTTCTTTTGTTTTCAGCTTATGGTCAAATGATTCTTTTTGGCAATCATCTCGGGAAAATAATTATACCATACCTCACCCAGGAGCAAATGTGGTTATCCCTGAAGGTAAATACAGAAAGAAGTAAAATGCTTGTGTTTATGCAACTTTGGGATAGATGCCACACAATAGTTAGCATTCCTCCTCCATAAAGCACACCTCAGGAAAGAGCAAATGTGGCGCTGGATTCTGTTATCGTGTCCTGGATAACAGATGCCTTCAGGGTTTCATGTGAACTTAAACCTGAGTATTAAGAATATAGATTTTATGGGGAGACAAGAATCAGTCATTGTGTGGGGAAAGGGTTGCTCACTTCAAAACCAAGACTCGCTGAGAAGGTTGCTAAAGTTTTGTCTATAGCAGGGGTGGGCAAACTTTTTGACTCGAGGGCCACAGTGGGTTCTTAAACTGGACCGGAGGGCCAGAACAAAAGCATGGATGGAGTATTTGTGTGAACTAATATAAATTCAAAGTAAACATCATTACATAAAAGGGTACGGTCTTTTTTTTTTTCAATAGTTTTATTCATTTCAAACGGGCCGGATCCGGCCCGCGGGCCGTAGTTTGCCCATGGCTGGTCTATAGGCTATAATCTTGGGATTATATTTCTTACATTAAAGTCTTGTTTTATAGGAACATGGGTGGTAGCAGACACAGATATCCCACCACTGGAAAGGCTCATTATTTGGGGGGTTCTGGAACTGGAAGATAAACATAATGTGGAAGCTGCAGAGTCTTCTTACAGAAAAGTCGTTTTGAATGCTACCTACGTATCACTGCAGGTAAGAGTAAAGGTCTTATCATTTATTAACCAAATTCTAAAATGTTGGAGGTTTACTGAAAAATTATAAGAAAGCATATTCAATAGGTTAAAACAAAAACACAGCTGGCTCTTGCCCTTGAAGTCTAGTATATTTCGCTCTCCTTTATATTGTGGACTACGTATTCCTTACGGAGTGATTATCATGCTGCTTTTAGTGTAAGGTTTGCTCATTTCCAGTCCTACAAAAATAGTTGTGTTATTATAAGGTACAGTTAAATTCACAGCTTGATCCAACCAACAGAGAACCCCCAGGAGTCCTGGGAAAAATTAAAAGATTTTAAGCCTTTTCAAAGAATTTATATGCATATATGCATAACCTATCAACACAGACAATAGGGCAGTGAAGGACTGGGGGCGGGGTGCAAGGTGGAGGGGGTTAATGGGGGAAATAGGGGACATATATAATACTTTCAACAATAAAGATACATTTTTTAAAAATAAAAAAAACAAACAGTATTTCCTAAAATGACTGAATGTAGGTGAAATTATGAAAACAGAATCAGATTAATAAAATATTTCAGTAGTTTAGAACAATCACTTCATTCTCAGAAACCTCAGATGGTCTTGATGATGTAACCATTTAACCCAGGGGTGGGAATGTCTGGCCCCAGCCCATACAAGGCCCATGAAATCATTTCGTCTGGCCCTTGCCAAGGCATTAGGAGTGAGTTAATTAAATGTTTGACCAAATATAACAGGCTACTTTTTAAGTTAATAATTTTGTATGGCCCACCAATGATGTTATAAGTATCCAAGTGGAACCTTGGCAGAAAAAAGGTTCCCCACCCCTAGAATCAGTCTAATTGTTCTGACTTTTATTATTATTATATATTTTAAAAAAATATTTTTATTGATTTCAGAGAGGAAGGGAGAGGGAGAAATAGAAACATCAATGATGAGAAAGAATCATTGATCAGCTGCCTCCTGCATGCCCCACTCTGGGGATCGAGCCCGCAACCTGTGCATGTGCCCTGACCAGGAATCAAACCGTGGCCTCCTGGTTTATAGGTCGATGCTCAACCACTGAGCCATGCCAGCCAGGCAGTCTTTTATTATTAGTCATATTCTCCTGAATTCTCTTTTAATTAAAAGTATATTAAAAGAATGACCTAACAAAAAAGGTATTAACACCATCTATAATAATAAAAGTGTAATATGCTAATTAGACTGGACAGCCAAACAACCTTCTGGTCATCCTTCTGGATGACCTTCCAGACAAAGTAAGGGCTGTGAGGACCAAGGCAGCCTCCGTGGCTGCGAGGGCTGAGCCCCTTGCACGAATTCCGTGCATCGGGCCTCTAGTTAAAACATAAAAGTGTATAGTAGATTTTCTTTGGTAAAACTGAGCTTTTAATATTTTAAAGGTGTGATATTTTAGTTACATGTGTGAGCTTTGAGGCAAATTAAAGCTACAGTTGAATCCTTGCCTCACTGTTTAATAGTTGGGTAACCTTGGGAAAGTTTTTCGACTACTTTTAGCATCAGTTTTCTTGCCTATAAAGTGTGAATAATACCAATTCATGGGTTTAGTGTAAAGGTTAAGTGGTACGATATAGGTAAAGCCTTACACATTATGCCTGACATAGAATCAGCAAGCATTTAGTAATAGCTTTTATTACTAACAATGATGGCTCATAAATGGCACAGCTTGGATTAAATAGAGGGATGTATTATATATAGGCCATATTATTTTACAACCCAGTGGGATCTGTTCAAACTGCAGTAGTTTAGGTCTTAAAAGGTTCCAGTTTTAGGTCCAGTTCTGAAAGAAAATAGATATTGAACTTGACCTTGGGAAATTAAATTGCTTATCCCATAGTGTGTAGATTAAGTTGAGGTCACTTCCAGTTATAATACTGCTCTTTGGATAACAGAATTTATTCATTTTCACTAGACAAGGCTTCCAGTCTTCCCAATTCTTTTTTTAGGGGAGGAATTTTTTCTGCTCAGTTTTTAAGTATTGACAATTTTCTGCTTCACTGCAGGGAGGTAGATTAATTGGTGGCTGGGAAGATAACCCTTTTAAAGGAGAATTACAGATTGTTCTCAGAGGAAATCATTCTACTCCAGAGTGGGCTTTTCCAGAAGGACCAAATCAAGGATCAAAGGTCTTAGGTATGTGTTTCCAGACACTAAAAGTATCATGCATATCAGTTTTAAGAATGTAATTTAAAATATTATTATTAGTTCATGATTGTATGGTTCAGAAGCTTTTACAGATATTTATTCATAGTAAGGGATTATAAAAGTGCCAGAGATTTTTAAATATTAAGTCATGTTACATTAAATTAGATATAGATGTGTATATTTTAAACCAAAATATAATTCATGATAAAACTAACATTAACCAATCTCCCCACATGCCCATTATACATCTCCAATCTGGCTTTCTTCATAACCTTTCTTTTCTATAAGCATTAATTCTTTTCATATTTTAGTGCTTTTTTTCCTAAATGTTATGGATGTCTTTCCAGATCAATACTTACAGATAACACCCTTTCCTTTTACAGCATATTGCACCATGGAATTAGTATATTACAGTTTATCCCATCCTTCTATTGAAATACAATTTAATTAATTCTAGTTTCCTCATATTTTCAAATACTGTTGAACTAAGCCTCTTCATTCATATACTCTTGTGTACTGGCCTTAATGTCTATTCACTTCTGTTCCTAGAAGTGAATCAAAGTGTCAAAGCCCTGAGCAGATGACCCCGATTGGTGTCATTCATTCTAAAATGTTCAGCCGCTTCTTAGAATATATCAAGAACAGTGTCATTTTATTTCGGCACCTAGCTCAGTACTGTGTGCTGAGTACGTAGCAGTGTGCTTTCCTCCTGCAGGGGTGTTTGGTGAGCTGGACCTCCATGGACTTCCGCGTTCGATATATAAAACTAAACTCTCAGAAACCGCAGAGGCGGGTTCCAGAGTCCTGTCTCTGATGGATGCTGTGGATTGGCAGGTAGAGGAAACACTATGTGGTGGAAAGTGAACACACACAGTGGGTCAGCGTACAAAAGGTTTCTTCTTTATTCTCATGGACAGTTATTTCTCACATGATTAGCCAGTTGAGAAATGTGTATTTTGCAATTAGCTTGCACTCAAAATGCTGACCTGATAGCAGGCATTTAAAAATTGTGGCGTCAAAGGTCCTTCAGAACGTGTAAAGAACAACTTGTATATGTTAGTTATGAAAGGGAAATATGGAAGTTTTGGGGGGAAAATATTTGTTTACTACAAATTCTTGCAAAACAGAAACAAGAAATTGTTTTAAGTACATTTTATTGTTATCCTAGTTCTCTCTTTACTTCTAATTTGTTTATTTTACGTGTTAACCATTGGGAAAGAAAACAAATCTTGATGCCCAATGATATTCAAATAATGCCTGTGTTAAATGCAATTTTGGTAAAATGAGTGGTGGCAATTCCATCTCTACTATACCCATAAGTGTGCATATGCCATCGACTCACGTGTTTTACAAATACTCTTTTTAATGCTGAAAGGTCAGGGAAATGGATTGACTCCTTTTCCAAGCTCTCAGATCTCAGCCAGTTCCCTTCTACTGAGTCACAGAACAAAGAAAGGCTTTGTCTGAGTAAATCAAAACAAATCAACGGGGTTGGCTCTCTTAATGTTGTTTAAAATTGGTAAATAGAGAGAAGATTTATTGGGAGGTACTGTAATCTGTGTACAATAGGTTCTTATTTGTGATATTGAGTTGTGATTATTTTTTAGATGGTACTTAAATGATTTCAATATCCATATTCTCTAATTAATATTTTTTATTATTTACCCAATTAATATGTTTTACATATTAATTATCTAATTAATATCTAACCAAGTGTCAGACATTTTCTGGACAAAGGATTCAGTGGTGAAGAAATTGGTCAGACTATAGTGGACATTACGTTGGGGTGGGAGAAGCAGACATGAAATTAACACATAAATGTATTCATTTCAGACTATGATTCACACGATGAAGGAAATAAAACAGGTATTGTGAGACAAACTACCTTAGTAGAGGATGGCAGATAACATTAAATAGGGTGGCCAGAGAAAGCGTCTGTCAAGGGTAAGATGGGGTTCAAGACATGCTACTCAAAAATATTAAATTCAAGACATGCTGTCCCAAAACCTTAAATATTTTAAGATGAAGGCATTTGAGAAACAGCCTGTGCTGGAAGGACTTTCTACTTTCCCCTGAAACAGATCATAAACCTTCATATGTGAGGTGCCCTCCCTGTACCCAGAGGAAAAGACCATCCTTATCTCTGGAAACAAAGGGACACAAAGAAGAATTGGAATGAACCTTGCTAGTTCTCCTAGTTTATTGCACTGAACTCGTACCCTGTCACATTTTCCCACTACTGTCCCTCGCCATGAAACCTAGCATAGAAACACTCAGGGATAACAATTTCTTCAGATCTTCACCCTTATGAAGGCTCCCGTGTCCCATAAAACTTAGGTTAAATAAATTTAGATGCTTTTCTCTTGTTAATCTGTCTTTTGCTCCAGGGGTCCCCTACAGGTACATTTGAGCAGATATTTGGATGACAAGAAGGAGCTCGTCATATACAAATACAGATTCTAAGACTTGGTCTTCTTGCTCTTTAAGATTTATCTTCCTCCTACCTTTCAGGAATTCAAATGATAGTTAATTAAGTTTTAAAATCCTCGGAAAAAATTTTTAAGTCTTAAAGAGTATTGTTCTCATCAGCTTTTTAATAAAAATATGATTATTTATTTATTTAATTTTTAAATGTATAGCCTGATTTTATTAAATGACTGAATTAAATGTAAGAAAATTCTAAGATAATTCAAAATTTAGAATTCATAATATCAAAGAGAAGCATATTTATTTTAGACATCTAAGTATATAGGTTTTTTTTCTGTGACAATACCCTGATTCTAATCAGATATAAATAAATTAGAATTTTGAATAGTTATTAATAAATATAAACCTATTTTTTAAATTGTTCTTGTATTTGGCACTTGATTTTTCCTAAGGAGGGAGAAGAGATTGTGATAACAACCACGAGTTATGATATCCACCAGACAGAAACCAGAAGCATCGTTAAAATCCTGCATGGTCACAAAATTCTCATTCTCAATGAGCCCCTTTCCTACACTCACCTTGGTAAGTGGTTGTTCTTTAACCAAATAGATATGTAATTAAAATGTCTTAAAGTCGTCACATTTTAGTGCTTTCCTCTGTAATTACAATTATTACATGAAACATCTCAATTATTTTAGAAGAGCATTTCACTCAGACTGGTCCCCACGGGGTGCTACTGTTTACATGCTGGCTAGGAAGAGTCCCTGCTGTAGCCATTCTTTCGTTTAGCAAACATGCCGGGGTCCAAGCCCAGCGGGTCCAGGGGTCCCCAAAGGTGTGGACGGAGTTGGCGAAGAAGGAAGGACACGGAGACAGGGTTCAGTTGATCATCATAGCCAGGTTCTCTGGTCAGGGTCTGGTCAGGATCTCTAGCGAAGTTCTGGTTAGGATCCCAGAGAGGTTCTGCTTCAGATCTCCAGCCAGGTTCAGTCACCAGGTTCTAGTCAGGTTCTCTTGCCAATTTCTATAGTCAGGTTCAGTCCAGGATCCCTTGCCATGTTCTCCCGCTAGGCTCTGTCTCTAGGCTCCGAGGCCAGTCCCTCTCCAGGATCCTCCGGCATGCTCTCTCCAGCGAAGTTCTTCTGTCTCTAGAGAACGTTCTGTGTAGGTTCTGTGCCTAGGCTCTGTCTCTCTTGGTCCTGTCTTCCAAGCCCTGTCTGAGTTCTGTCTCTTGCTGTCTTGTTCTGAGTTCTGTGTGTTTCTGTCTTGTTACAACTGTATTTATACCAGTTGATTCAGTCCTATCAATCTCTATTACAAAGGTTAGGGCGTTTCTTATCTCCATTCCAGGGAGAAAAGATTATGTAGTTTAAGCATGATTGTTCGTAGTTAAAGGGATTAATTACCCGCCTGGCACTTACTTGAGGGGTTTTATTCCCTCCCTAACTTCAGGGGAAAATCCCTACCTGGGGATTCAACCTTTCTCGGAGAGGTGACCTTGGTTAAAACACAGCGCCAAGAAGGTGAGCAAACATATTAAGAACCATATGCCATATATGCCAGGTCCCTTGAAACAGCAAGGATGGACCGGCTCCCGGCAAATTCCCCCTTTTTTATTTTTTAAAAGCAGCCATTAAAAAGAAAAACCTGAAATGCTCTCTTGTATCCATTTTAAGAGTAGGATTGGCGCTTTCCGCTATTACCTGAGTCTATCACCCCAGGGAGAGCTTGCCAATCCTGCACTTTCCCGGGGTGGAAAGGCTGCAGTTGGGTTAAGGATAAGGCTCCTTGGGCCTACCTTCTCCCATGCCTCTACATTTACCTTTCTGGCACCTTTCCTTCCTCAGAAAAGCATGGACATACTTCTTGTATAAAACGTTCTGTCTGACTGGGAGTAACCTTA
Organism: Myotis daubentonii; assembly: GCF_963259705.1. Taxonomy (NCBI): domain Eukaryota; kingdom Metazoa; phylum Chordata; class Mammalia; order Chiroptera; family Vespertilionidae; genus Myotis; species Myotis daubentonii. The sequence continues at coordinate 36,316,739 of NC_081856.1, read as the reverse complement.
ATTCCTCTGCTAGCAAGCATATGTGTTAAAAGATCAATACGGAGTCTTTTTTCTTTAGACTCAGTATGGCACATCTTCTTAATGTAAAGATCAATACAGAGTCTTCTTTCTTTGGACTCAGTATGGCACATCTTCTCAATCTAAGTTCTGTACTATCCACCTTCTTACCCTACTTATCCTCTGTAGGGGGGTTTGCAGCACCCTGGTGTAGTCCTATCCGTCCCGAGTGTGGGGTTCTCAATGGGGGGGGGGGGGCTTACCTAAGGGAATCCTGTTCCAGGGGTTCCCAAAGGTGTGGACGGAGTCGGCGAAGACTATCCACCCTCTTCCTACGGTGGAGTCCTATCCGTCCCGAGTGCAGGGTGCTTACCTAGGGGTCCCTGTTCGGGCGCCAGATGCCGGGGTCCAAGCCCAGCGGGTCCAGGGGTCCCCAAAGGTGTGGACGGAGTTGGCGAAGAAGGAAGGACACGGAGACAGGGTTCAGTTGATCATCATAGCCAGGTTCTCTGGTCAGGGTCTGGTCAGGATCTCTAGCGAAGTTCTGGTTAGGATCCCAGAGAGGTTCTGCTTCAGATCTCCAGCCAGGTTCAGTCACCAGGTTCTAGTCAGGTTCTCTTGCCAATTTCTATAGTCAGGTTCAGTCCAGGATCCCTTGCCATGTTCTCCCGCTAGGCTCTGTCTCTAGGCTCCGAGGCCAGTCCCTCTCCAGGATCCTCCGGCATGCTCTCTCCAGCGAAGTTCTTCTGTCTCTAGAGAACGTTCTGTGTAGGTTCTGTGCCTAGGCTCTGTCTCTCTTGGTCCTGTCTTCCAAGCCCTGTCTGAGTTCTGTCTCTTGCTGTCTTGTTCTGAGTTCTGTGTGTTTCTGTCTTGTTACAACTGTATTTATACCAGTTGATTCAATCCTATCAATCTCTATTACAAAGGTTAGGGCGTTTCTTATCTCCATTCCAGGGAGAAAAGATTATGTAGTTTAAGCATGATTGTTCGTAGTTAAAGGGATTAATTACCCGCCTGGCACTTACTTGAGGGGTTTTATTCCCTCCCTAACTTCAGGGGAAAATCCCTACCTGGGGATTCAACCTTTCTCGGAGAGGTGACCTTGGTTAAAACACAGCGCCAAGAAGGTGAGCAAACATATTAAGAACCATATGCCATATATGCCAGGTCCCTTGAAACAGCAAGGATGGACCGGCTCCCGGCACAAACATACAGCAAAGATCTACTGCATTGCATTCTCTCATTCTGTGGGATAAGATGTCACTTTCTGTTTTAAGCAGGCTTCTAGGTGACTCTTAGGCACACTAACATTTGAAAACGTTGACCTGAGAGCATTTTTGTCCTGATTGGTTTCATTGACACATTCCTCAGTTGAAACTGCATTTAAACAAACTACAGCCAAATGGTAAACCGTAATTCTCCAGGAAAGAAGGAATTCCTCAGAATCAACTGAAGACCAAATCTCAGCCTGTAGGGTCAGGGCCTTCCCAGCACCCACCCTTCCCCCATTTGTCCTGCTACCTTCCTCGGAATCCCAGACGTGGAAGCAGACAGAAGGATGTCAGAAAACCACTGAGATGCTCTGGTGCTCATGAGAACTCCAGCCGTAAGGCGGTGTGAGAGGCTGTGGATATGTGGCCTGCGTGAAAAAGAAACTTAAGAGGACATTTTAAAGCAGTATTTTAATAGAAGCATATATGTCTATCATTCTGTATCACATATTTTCCTCTAAATCAAAAAGAAGAGTTTTCGTTGAAGAACATTTTGATCGTAAAGCAAAAAGTTTTGGAAGTTTGACATTATATAGTCTTTGAGTTTTTCCTTTAAACTACCAAACATTTCTCTCTGTTTGAAATGTACCTGCCTGTCTTATAGTTTTGACTAACATTTCCAGAAATGTAGAATGGAATTTAGGTTATGTTTTCTAGATCATTAAGATGCAAGTGTATACACTATGTTTGCTATGCTACTAGTATTTACAAAGAATTGTGATTGATACAAAATATGCCCAGGAAATGTGGAACAAACCAAGGTTTGCGGTCAGGAGAGGTAATATTGCTGATTTTCCACACAGCCTTGGGCAAATTCTTTTATTCTCTACCTCACTTCCTCATCTATTAGAATTTCAAGCAGCTTTTCAACTTGCCTTACATCAGTGTATAAAGCGATTGCAAACTTCCTACGAAGCAATAACTTCGTTGCTGATTATAATAATCTTTTTATATAAAAGAAATACTTTTGATTACATTTTGTTTTATTAAAAAGCTATCGTTTCAGTCTGCCATCTATGTATGTTAAGTATAAAATGTTAATCAATTTACGCATTTGTGCTAACTTTTGGCATATTCGAAAGCTATGTAGCCTATGAACAGCAAATAAACTAATGAAGATGGGAATTTCTCAGCATTGGTAATGACCTAGCTGTCCTGTTGCAGGTGAAAGATACCAAGTTCCTGGAACACGTCAGAGCTACACATTAGCAGCTGATGTTGGGATACTGAGCAGGAACATCAAAATACTTGGTGAAGACTACCCAGGTTGGTTCCAGGAATCATTTGGTGCACGTGTCCTGATCAGCTCATTCACTGAAAATATGATGACTTTTAAAGGTTGGTACAAATTCAGTTTCTTTTCCTAGATGAAATATAGCCCATTCTTTACAATGTGTAGTCAGATCTTCAGTAATTCTCACGTCTTTATAGGATCTCCTGTGCTAAGAAACAAAATTCAACTGAGTACGTTTTAAAGATCTTACTGGCCTTATCTAATAATTCATGCATCAGGCAGCATCCAGTGTAGCAGGCCAAATGGAGCTCTGAAGAGCCGTACACAAGGAAAGATTTTATAGGCAGAAGGGAACAGGAACAAGGTTATACTCAGTAAAAAAGCAAATTGGTTAGTGCAAGGCATGCATATAAGCATAACCAATGGACACAGATACTAGGGGGGTGAGGGCATGTGCCAAGGGGTGGGGGAGGCCGGGGGGAGGTCAGTAGGGGAAAAAGGAGATATATGTACTACTACTTGTAATACTTTAAACAATAAATAAATAAATGTTACTTTCCCTGTAGGGGATGGCAAGGGTTTATCAAACACATTACCCCTGATGCTGATTGGGCCATTCCTGATTCACTGATTTAAGATTCCATTTCTGGAAGAGCCAGAACTGTAGTTAAGTTAAATTTCAGTTTGGTGTTGTGTGACTTAGCATAAGTGACTCCACTTTGGGCCTGGTGTCTTGTTTTTGATACTTGGAAAATAAAGCTTTGAGTGGGATTGTATAGCCCTTCCCATACCAAATCCCCAACATTATTCCACTTATTTTACTTCAGACAGTAAGAATTATCAAATTAACAATGACCTTAGATAATAGCTTGTCCAGTTTCTCACCCAATCAAAAATTATTTTTTAACAAGCACAACAGATCTGTTATTTTCTAAGGAAAATTTCAAAACATACTAAAAATAGAGAAAATAATGTAATGAATCCTATTACCAGCTACCACAGTTATCAACTTTCCCCAATCTTGTGTCATCTATATGCCCACCCACGCTATTTAAGCCACTGGATTATTTTGAAGCAGCCACATTTTTTTTATTGAGATGTAATTAACATATAATATTGTGTAAGTTTAAGGTGTACAGTGTGTTGATTTGATACTTATATATTGCAATATGATTACCATCAGAGTGTTAACTAGCACCTCTATCACATCACATAATTATTCCTTTTTTGTGTGGTGAGAACAATTAAGATCTAGTCTCTTAGTAACTTTGAAGTTTATAACATAGTACTAGATGGGGTCTCTCGACTTGGCCTGCAGGGATCGGGCCAAAACCAGCTCTCCGACATCCCCCAAATGGTCCCGAATTGTGAGAGGGCACAGGCCAGGTTGAGGGACCCCCCGGACCTGTACACAAATCTGTGCACTGGGCCTCTAGTATGTATATAAGATCTTTGATTAATCTCTACCCACCCTCCCCTCTCCCCCCTTCCCTCTGAGATTCATCAGACTATTCCATGTTTTCAGGCCTGTGGTTTTTGCTCTGGCGTTGAGCATCTGCCCCCTGGAGGTGGTTAGTGCACGTCATGCGCGTCATAGCTACTGGTCAGCTGGTCGCTTAGGCATATATATATTCATTCTATAATTGCTATGCTGTCCGTTAGATCTCTAGGACTTATTTATCTTCTAGTTGTAAGTTTATGTCCTTAATCATCTCCCCAACTTCCCCCTCTCTCCCAGCCCCTGGTAACCACTGTTCTACTCTGTTTTTACAAGTTCAGCTTTTTTTCAGATTCCACGTGTAAGTGATACCATATAGTATTTGTATTTCTCTGTCTGACTTATTTCACTATAATGCCTTCAAGATACATCCACATTGTTGCAATTGGAGAGTTCCCGCTTTTTCGTAGCTGAATAATAGTCTGTTGTTTACATATACCTCATCTTCCTTGCCCTATTTATCTGTTGATGGACACTCAGGTTGTTTTCTTATTTTCACTATTGTGAATGAAGCAGCCACATATTAATTAATCTAGAAACATTTCAGAATATAACTCTAAGACTTTTTAAAAAATATCTGTAGGTATCAGACTTAAAAATGATAATAGTTCCTTTTCATCAAGTGATCATTCAAATTCTTCCAGTTTATTCACCATTTTCCTTCCTTCCTTCCTTCCTTCCTTCCTTCCTTCCTTCCTTCCTTCCTTCCTTCCTTCCTTCCTTCCTTCCTTCCTTTTCCCCTTCTCTTCCCTGTCTTTCCCATCCCTTCCTTTTTTTCCCTTTCCTCCTTCCTTTGTGCTCTCTTTATTCAAATCAGGATCTAAATAAGATCCATGTTGCAATTGGTTATGAATCTTAAATGTCTCTGATTCATTTCTTTTTCCTTGCATTTTGTTGATAAAAGGAAATGGGTCATTTGTCCTATAGTGTTTCCAACATTCTGGGATTTAGGGATTGCATTCCTAGAATTTTAGTTGTTTCTGTCTCACTTAGATTTTCTATGCATGTGTAGGTTAGAACTAGAAAACTGATCAGATACAGATTCAGTTTTTATGCAAGAACTCTTCATAGCTGATGGTATAATTTTTCATTTGTAGGCACATAATGTATGACTGTTTCTCCTTTTGAGATGTTAGCAGCCATTCATGATCATTGCCTGGATTAAACCACTGAGGTTTAAAATGGTGATATTTTAATTATACTGTTCCCTCCTCATTTATAATCTAGAATACCTCTATAAAGAGAAGCTCCTCCAAACAATTATTTGACTACCTTGAGGGACAGTTTATAAAGGAAATGTAAGAAAAATGCTTGATTCTTTCCCCTTGTTAACTCCAAAGGTGACAAGGAGTTTTTGTTTTGTTTGTTTGTTTGTTTTCAATATGAATTTTTTTCTTTATTAATTAAGGTATTACATATGTGTCCTTATCTCCCCTCCCTCCTGACCCCCCGACTCATGCCCTCACCCCCCTGGTGTCTGTGTCCATTGGTTAGGCTTATATGCATGCATTCAAGTCCTTTGGTTGATCTCTTCCCCTTATCCCCACCCTCCCCTCCCTTCCCTCTGAGGTTTGATGGTCTGATCGATGCTTCTCTGTCTCTGGATCTGTTTTTGCTCATCAGTTTATGTTGTTCATTATATTCCACAAATGAGTGAGATCATGTGACATTTATCTTTCTCTGACTGGCTTATTTCGCTGTTTTGTTTTTTATTAGTGGCATGATACAAGATTTCAGGCATGGGGCTAAGCATTTGCACCTATTACCTCATTTAATACCCATCGTACTATGGCATAAATATTGCCCCCCTTTTAATTTTTTTATTTTGCAATTACAGGTATACAGCACAGTACAGGCATTTATATAACTTACCAAGTGATTCACCTAAGAAGTCTAGTACTCACCTGACATCATACATAGTTATTACAATGTTGTCACTCTTTTCAAGATAAAGATAAAGAAATAGATGATTAGAGGGGTAAATTGCTGCAGTAATCCATGTCTGTCTCACTTAAAGTCCCAAGATGGGCCCTATTCCCATGACAACCTTTCCTTGCTCCTATTGTTTTGGGATGTAAATAAAGAAAACACAGCAATGGCTTTGTAGGCCCACATGGTCTGTGATAACCATTTCTTCTCTGTCTTTATTATATTAATCTTATGTTCCCCACTATACCGGTTTTTTTCCTTCTAGTGCAAAATAATTCCTCTCTAATGCATTTTATTAAATATCAGTTTTGAAGCAAGGACTATATTTTACTGGTTTCTTACCAGCCAGCCATGGATCTCTGTGCCTCAGTTTTCTTCCATAAAAGATAGGAGTAATAAAAGTTCCTAACTCATAGGATGTTGTATGAGAATGAAACCACCCACTGCCAGCCGTTAGTACAGCTTTGGCGCAGAGCAATCCCTCATGGACTGTTTTTGCTGTTATTACTAATCTATGAAATTGGCTTTTGTCAGCTCAGTGGTACTTACGATAAACTGATGAGCAGAGAGTTGGCAGTGCATATTCTAGAGAGGTTATGTAAAGATAATGCCCGTAAAGGCTCTTTAGAACATCAAAATGGAAATGTCACGTGAATTATATCTCATGCCTTATGTCATGTATTCTCAACAGAGACAATATCACCACCAAGGGGTGAAGTTGGTCCTTGAGGGATAAAAATACCCTTAGTTATCGCAATGGTTTGTAGTCCCCCAACGGGCCACCATACATTAACAGATACATAGTATATCTGTGTTATTAAAACTTCATGGGGAGGGGAAGCTATTAGGAAAAAATGCCTAAGAAGGCTGGGGGGGGGGAGGTAGTGAAAAAAAAAAGTTCAGAAATACTGCCTCATTTAGATTAAAGGAGCATTGAAAAACTAATGCGATTTCCATGAAAGAGTTGAAAACAAGTTTGTAATGGGAAAAATTACAGCTTCTGTAGATTTTTTTAAATGTTTTAGATTTTTTTCAAGAAAAAAATGAATTTAACTGCTCCCTTCCCACAGGAAATGCAAGGATAAGTGATGTGGAATTTTATCACAGTGGCCAGGAAGGCTTCAGGGACAGCACGGACCCACGGTATGCTGTCACGTTTCTTAACCTAGGACAGGTTTGTACTTTATGTTGAATTTTTGCATATATCCATTTTGATTTTGATTTGATTTTCATTTATCTTTACTAAATAGCCATAGCTTATGATTACTAAGACTATGATATAATATAATACAACTTTCTTAGATGTGTTCCCCATTAACTGTTTTAGACTCATGGTAGCGTTTCATTCCACCCATTTCATGCATTTATTTAGGGTAAGATAAATAAAAATAGAAAAAGGAGCAGAGAAGGTGAAAGGATTGACCATCTATAATGGTACCTAACACCTTCACTTTATTTTGAAATAGCCAAACATATTTCCAGTTTCTATTAAACAAAGTGAGTATTGCTTAAATTTTTCAAATGAAAAATACCTATGTCTGTATATCCATGTCTCTGCCAAAGTGGGAAAATAAATATTCTATGAGGGCTGGTGATTTAAGGAAAATGAGAGCTTATTTCTTATGGAAATAAAAAGTAATCTTGTAGGTTTGAAATTGAAACCCCTAACCTACTCATTGACTGGTTCCAATAGACAGTTGAGTCATAACCCCTTGCCTAGAATGTCAAATTTTGAAGAAAAAGAAAATCCCTGTTAATCATATAGTAAACTAACTATTTTGAAAAAATAAATTTTAGTACCTAAGCATTTTATAGGTAATGATAGAAATATAAATGCATAGCAAAGTGAGAATTTTTTACCTGCATTTAAAGTAAGCATACTTTATTTTTTGCTTTATTTAATCATAATATATGTGGACATTTGCCAGGATTAAAAGACCTGCTGGGAAATCATCTCTTTTTATGGAATATAAATTGAGTATTTTATTTACCAAGGTGTGTTTCCTGAAAATCACCTACTTCAAATTTTTCCTTTAAATATATTTTCATTTTATTTTTAAAATATTCACTGAATCCTAATGTTTTATAGATTCAAGAACGTGGCTCATCTTACATTCGAGGCTGTGCTTTTCACCATGGCTTTTCCCCAGCAATCGGTGTGTTTGGGACAGATGGATTGGACATAGATGATAACATCATTCACTTTACAGTGGGGGAAGGTAAGAGATAATATTTTGGTCCAAATAACTTATCTTTCTGAGACAGTCTTATCTGTAAGCTCTAGGGCCATGCTGTCCAGCTGATCTTTCTTCGAGAATGGAAATGGTTGATATCTGTGCTATTATGGTAATTTCTAAAGCACATGTGGCCATTGAGCACTTGAAATGTGACTAGTGTGACTGAGGAACTGGATTTTTAATTTTAATTGTACTTAATTTAATCATACTTACTTTACATCTAAGTAGTCACAGGTGGCTATGGATACTATGGTGGATAGTAGAGCTCAAGAAGAATTATTTACCAAGCCCCAATCTTTTGAGAGTTATCTAATACCAATAGTTTAAATTACTATGACTTTTAAAATACTCCTCAGATGTCAATCAAAACGCTTATTCACTAGTAAGCGTTATTTAATAAAAATTATATTTTATTTTAGGGGGTTATTCTTTCTTGAATGTCATTAAAGAATATAATACAAACTTTTAAAAAATGTACATAATTATTTATGTGTTTGTTAAATCCTGAGGTGGAGCCTGTGAACCCACATATTTAACAAGCACCCAGAAGATCCTAATTCAGGTAGTCTATTAAAGAGGTGGAGTTTCACTGTCAGAGTTCAGAGGGCTCAATTTAAAATCTAAGGGATTCAATTATCAGGCTTAAACTAGAAAACTAATTTTCCCCATTGACATCCCCCATAATACTTATTACAAATTTACATGTATTGGGGGGATTTATTTTTTTCCAGGCATAAGAATATGGGGGGATGCCAACAGAGTCCGAGGAAACTTGGTTGCACTTTCAGTTTGGCCGGGAACCTATCAGAGCAGAAAAGATTTAAGTTCAACTCTCTGGCATGCAGCAATTGAGGTAATGCAAACAAATTTATAATTATACGCAGTTATAACTTCCTTATTGAGGATTATAATTTCTGTAGAAATTATACATCTCAAAATATTATTGAAAACTCTTTCTTCCTTAAAGATTGGTGAATTAGTAAAATGAACTAATTAAAGGACTGAATGAACTTTCTTAAAAGATAATGTGAGCTCCAACAGCCATTGGATTTTTCTTTGTATTGATGCTCACTTATTTATTGCTTCTCTAACATTAATTATTGCTCTCAGGTTATAGTACAGGGTCTCTGTGCTGCTAACTGACTGAGTGCCTTGCACAGATCACTACTTGACTCTGGATTTAGTTTCCTTCCAAATGGAAAATTATAATAACAGCCTATAGAATCTCTGCAACCTTTTCTCATCTATGGTTTTTTATTCTATATGCAAGGTTATTTAATCTAACATAACTATTGGACCCTTCTTGATTCCCATGAAATTTCTTCCATTACTATTGGTCTTTATTTAGATGCAGAATGATATTGTAAATGAAAATGGTACAGAGAAAGGATCTAGAGGAAATATGGCTTCCTCTTGTTTTTATTTTAGTCACCTATGCCATAGGAACAAAAAAGAATTACAAATAGCTCTCTTCGAAAGATGGGATAAGGATTGGGCTTTGATTTTGTGCAACTATTAATATCACCTTACAGTAAAATGTGAAACCTGGAACTTAGTATATATTTATGAGGTAATAATGTTCTCTTTCATCTATTTATAAGTGTTTGAATGTAATAAAATGTTAATTCTTATTCTTTAAAGTTATCTGTATCTTTTTAAATAAAAGGTACTTACTTACTTTTGTGAATACCATTTGACTATTTTATCATAATCTTTAAAAAATAGGGTGTTTAGTGTGCTTTAAATAATCGAAGTTTTAAATGTTTTGCTGACACTATAGATAAGAACTAGACCTTCTGTACTTTGTACTTATCATTTTCTACCACTTTGACTTGACTCATAAAATTGCTTAGTCATTACTTAATACTCATGCTACCCAGTTTTTTAGTATAGCAGATTTTATTTAAAGTATTGAATGCCTCTATTGAATCTTATATAGTCTATTGTAATTGCCTTGGTTGTCTTGTTTTAAATAAATCAAATTGGTAACAGAATATAACCAAAAAGAGTGACAAAGTACTTGTAACCTTGCTATAATACTGTAATTTAGTCTATCTTATAAATATTGAACCACATCCAGTGGATTTTGTGACTGAAATAAAAAAATAATTCCTTTAATGCATTGTCCTAAGAAATCTAAGGTATAAAAAATAATAAATAATCTCTTCAATGTACTTTTCTGAGAAGTCTAGTGATGGTTTTACACTAAGAACCTAAGGCAGCGGTTCTCAACCTGTGGGTCGCGACGCCTTTGGGGATCGAACGACCCTTTCACAGGGGTCACCTAAGACCATCAGAAAACACATATTGAATATATAATTACATATTGTTTTTGTGATTAATCACTATGCTTTAATTACATTCAATTTGTAACAATGAAAATACATCCTGAATATCAGATATTTACATTACGATTCATAACAGTAGCAAAGTTACAGTTATGAAGTAGCAACGAAAATAATTTTATGGTTGGGGGTCACCACAACATGAGGAACTGTATTAAAGGGTTGCAGCATTAGGAAGGTTGAGAACCACTGACCTAAGGTAATATCAATACTTCATTTGTAATGTAAGTTTGAATGGAGTGAATACTGAATTAAATTTTCCTCCTGTAAGTGTAGTCATAATTAGATATCCTGTGTGTTGCCTACTGGCTCTCATTGCCTAATTGTGGAAGAGCCTGACCCAAAGCATTTTCTTTGTCATTCTTCTAGATAAATAGAGGGACCAATACAGTCTTACAGAATAACGTCGTGGCTGGATTTGGAAGGGCGGGATACCGCATTGACGGAGAACCTTGCTCAAGTAAGTCTTTTGACGGAGAGTCACTAAAACTAGGAAATAATTTGTCCCAATTCGTTAAAAATAAACAATTGTTCTCAGTTCAACATCTGATATATCCTCTCCCTGGGCACTGAAAGGACTCAACAAGGCAAATTATTGCAAGATACCCTTGGGTCTAAAGGAAAAATGGATAGGCTTTTAAAGACAACTATTTTCCATGTTTATGATCCCAAACCTCTAACAGCAATTTCAGTTCCTGATTTGGCTGGTATTGGAACAGTGAGTACCTCATCCCACTTTCATAAAACGAAATGTAGAGATAGATGCTATAGGGGTGTGCCACTATTCCATGCTTCTGCTTTATAAAGGAATAAATGCTCACTGTTTCTGTGTTAAAACCTGCAAGCATGAAAGGCAAAGGACATGAACACACAGTTCTCAGATATATTCCCATCAGATGAGCAAAAGTCAAGAACTGAACAATTGCTCTGTTGGCAAGGCTGTAGGGAAACAGGAACATTTACACGTTGCTGCTTGAAGGACAAAACTATGTAACCCACAGAGGGACTCTGGCAATAGCTACCACAGTGATAGAGGCATTTACCTTTGGTCAGCATTTCTACTCTGGTAATGTAACTAACAGTTGCCTCTGTAAGAAAAAACATTTGTAAACAAGGCTGTTCATCACAGCGTTTTGTGTACTAGCAGAAACCTGACAGCTACCTGTGTCCAATAACTGTGGGCTCTTAAAGGAGCCCAACGTTGCACACCAGGCCCCTCTCAAAGAATAAAAAAGATACATACCACATATTGCTATGGGGATGCTAAAGTGATAAAAATAAAATTTCAGAACGGTATACATGATACTGTTTTGTGTATATGTTTTGTGGGGAAAAGGGAAGAAAATAAGAACATATGTGGTGTATGTGTTTCCATAAAGAAACACAAAGTGTGAAAACAGAGACATAGAAATTGAGTGGGAACAGGATCACTGGTGACTTATTATTGTCTAACTATTTATAACCTCTTGATTTTTCAACTAAGTAAAAGAATGATCAGATCCAAAAAGTGAAAGAAATAATAGAACTTAAGGCTTTGTCTCCTAAGAAACTTACTTAGTTAAAGGTAATGGGATTTTTCCACTGAAAAATTTATATTCCTTCTACAGTTTTTTTCTCAGCATAGTTATTTTCAAGATTCTTTAAATCAGCATTTTTTGTATAAATTCAAAACTTATTGGGCTTATGCTAATTTTATTCTTGTGCAAGATACATTTTGAGGGGATAAACCTACTTAACTTATCTTTTGATATATGCTCTTATTAAATATTTTAGTTCCCAATAGCTTTAAGTAGCTTTTCTTTGACTTAAAATGTAAATATATGCAATTTCTCTATAACTTCTTTGAAGTGTTGTGTTGTTTTTTGAAAATCAAAACATGACCTGTGAATATGAATATGTACTAATATGTGATATCATGTCATGAATTTTTTACTGACTATATTGATATTCCTAAATAATTGAGAGTGTCTATAGGAGTTTTTAGATTTCAAGCATTGAAACATGAAACATCACAGATGAATTCAGAGTTTAAGTTCCTGGAATGGGACATCAACCTATCAAATTCATCTCCCAGACAATGAGCAGCTAGGATGCTGGGAAGGGAGGAGCCATGTTTGCCCACGAGTTACCTTGTGTGGAAACAACAAAGAGACATGCAAACAGCTTCTTATGAAGAAAACAAAATAGAACCCTGGGAAACCATCATCAAAATGTCCATCTCAAAGGACTAGGAAAAATGGAAAAGCAATAGAAGATAAGATGAAGTCAGATCCTTGGGGACTAAGTATAATTTAGGGGTGACTCTGCTCTTTATAGGAAATCTTCAAATTTATGCATGGTGAAGAAGGGGTTATTAAGGTTACTGATCTGATTTGGAGGTACATAAAATTTTCATTAAAATCTACATCAATTATCCTGTATATTAATTATGAATATAGTGTCCATTTATTGAGGCTTTTTCATTTCATTTTGAAACAACCCTGACAGAGGCTTGATATATATATATATATATATATATATATATATATATATATATATATATATATATATAAACTAAAGTCCAATGAAGTTGAATAACTTTGCAAACATCATGAATAGATTAATTCAACAAATATTTAATGATTCATTAATAGCTACCTCTGCATTACCTTCTAAGCTCCAGGAATATGGCGGTCAGTGAGCTTCTGTCATGAAGCTTATATTATAGAAAGAGAGAAGATGGATCTCATAATAAAGTCAAATAAGTCATAATATCAAGTGAAGAAAGTTCTAATTGCTATGCAAAGTGACTGAGGTGCTACTTTGGATCAGGTGGTCAGAGAAAGTCTTCTAAAGAAGTAATATTTAACTTGAAAATGGGATGACCAATGCAAAGGTCAGCAGGGGAAGCGTTTAACAGACAGCCAGTGGTGCCATTGTGTTTCAAGTTCAGCCTTATTTCAACCCAACTGCATGCTCTTTCTAATGAAATTCGTATTCAGTTTTATCAGATACAATAAGTTAAGGGTGCTAACGCTAAACCAAACTTTTGCAAATGAGCATACAATTATTCTAGATAACAGTAAAGGGACGATTTAGATGAGAATAAACACCAAATAGAGTAAATCATAAATGACTGAACCATGAAAATATTTGTTCATCTTGTTAAAATTTACGTCAAAATTATATATTGAATTTTTAAAAGAATTTGAACTTTGACACTGCTTACAAAACTATATGACATGATTTATAATCTTAATTATCTCATTTTGTGTTTCCACCCAAGGTCTGTCTAGCCCCCTGGACAAGTGGTCTGACAATGAGGCCCATGGGGGGTTATATGGCATCTATATGAATCAGGACGGTCTTCCTGGGTGTTCTCTCATACAGGGATTTACCATTTGGATGTGCTGGGATTATGGGATTTATTTTCAGGTAAGTTGATAGAAGATCATGACTGTTTGTTTTCTTTTATGATTGTGTTTTGTACTATGTAAACTATAAATTGTATTACAGACCACAGAGAGCGTGTATATCCATAATGTGACCCTGGTTGACAATGGAATGGCCATTTCTTCAATGATTTATATGCCAGCTGCCATATCTCACCAAATTTCCAATAAAACAGTGCAAATTAAGGTAAGACATGAATACAGCCACATGAGAAGAGTAAACTTATTGGAGGATTAATATAAATAACCTCCTTGACTTCTACCCCAGCTAGCCCAAACCTCCCACCTCTGCTCTCATTAACTTTTCCTAGGAAGCTTTGTATACTCCCCTTTGCTCCCCAGTTCCTTCACCTCTTCTTCTTTTTTTTATCCTCACCTGAGGATATTTTTCCATTGGTTTTTAGAGAGAGGGAAAGACAGAAATATCAATGTAAGAGAAACACATTGATTGGTTGCCTCCTGCAGGTGGTGGGGGGAGGAGCCTGCAACTGAGGTATGGGCCCTTGACTGGAATTGAACCTGAGACCCTTCAGTCCACAGGCCCACGCTCTATTCACTGAGCCAAACGGGCCAGGGCCCCTCACCTCTTCTTGATTATCACCTGCTAACTTTGCCCCACTTCGTTACATTTTCATTCCTTCTATGAATTTTTTCCTGAAGCAGCTTAGGTAGCTTAAGTCACTCCCTCCTCTTCTTGTTCCTATTGTGTCCTGGGCATAATGTATATCTAGAAACAGAACATGTCCTTATATATAATTGTCTACATATCCATCTTCCCTTTGCCGCTTTGAGTCATTCCACTCTGGGAAGAAATCACACCTTTTTCATCTGGGTTTAATGGTCCATTTCTGAAACGTATAGATTGTATTTTGCAACAGTGCAATTCAGTATTACCAATTATTGTGTTTTCTCTTAGCAGTAGTTATTATTAAAGCTGTATTGTTTGAATTTTTTCACAGAGCTCATTAATTGTTGGAAGTAGCCCTGAATTCAATTGCTCTGATCGCCTAACAAATGATGATCCCAATATTGAACTTTCTGCTGCCCATCGGAGTTCTAGACCTCCATCAGGTAGAAAATTAGGAATTTCAATTTTGGTGTTCAGATGAGTGCACTTTCAAATTTCATCAACTGCCTTCTTTTTATGAAAGGAGGGAGAAGCGGGATTTGCTGGCCCACCTTTGCTTCAGCACATAACATGGCACCCCGGAAGCCTCACGCGGGGATCATGAGTTACAACGCCGTCAGTGGCCTTTTGGAAGTTTCAGGCAAGTTTAAATATAGTCCTTGACACATCTCAATTAAGTGCTATAAAGAGTACATAGAGTATAACTAATAATGTTTCATTGTTAGCAAAAAAAAATGATTTAAATGAATGTGTATATGAATCTGCTCAATATGACAAGAAAATAAATCAGAGTCCATTTCAAGAATGGAGTAATGGGGCTGATTGAGTTAGGCTTATTAACATGCTAAAACTCACAGAGTTCCCTAGAGCACAAGGACAGTGAGCCCTAACATGCAAGCACTTTTCAGATCTGCTAATACCACAATTGCCCTCGTCCCATTGACCAAAACAAGTTACATGGCCAAGAGCAGAGAAATATGGAAATGACTACTCAGTGGTGTTGATATAGGGAGACAACAATCTACCACATATGGTGGTGGATTAATCTTCCACGTAAGGTAAGACCTTCATGTTCGAGGTAGTATTAAATTATGTGTCTGCTGGAATGTACATGAAATGCAATTGTACCACTTCCTCTATAGAAAGTAATTATTTTTCTATTATTTACATCTCAGGTTCAACATTTGTTGGATTCAAGAATGTTTGTTCAGGGGAAACTAATGTGATATTCATTACTAACCCTTTAAATGAGGATTTACAGCATCCAATCCATGTGAAGAACATACAGCTGGTTGATGCTATTGAAAAAGCAAAAATATTTATACATAGGCCTGATATAAGGTAAAATATATGAAAACCCAGCTTTCTTCCTCTCTTCATAGTTCTCCATTGCCTTTTCCCCTGCCATAGAGCTGGGAAAGTTGCTATGTTAAAAAAAACTGTGTGTTTTTTATCAGCATTATGAAAATTAAGACTAATGCATCTGTGTTTTCAGTTAAGTTGAATATATGTATATTCTCTTATACTGTTTTATCCATGCATTATATTTATTTCATTGATTTTTTAGAGAGAGGGAAAACGGGGAGAGAGAGAGAACATCAATTTGTTGTTCCACTTATTTTATGCGTTCATTGGTTGCTTCTTGTATGTGCCCTAATCAGAGATTAAACCCACCACCTTGGTGTATTGGGATGATGCTCTAACCAACTGACCTACCTGGCCAGGGCTCCAGGCATTGTAAATAACACTATCATTAAACATAAGAGGCAGAAATGCGGTTAGAAGTGTGCTATACATAAGTATCTCTCCATTTGGAATGAGAGACATTTCTAACATTTCTTTGATTTTCATTAACTTTTTTGTTTCCCGTTGCTCTCCAAGTGTCTTATCTCATGCACTCCAACATTTTGTTGGAAATTAAATGTCTGTCCTTATAATCACTGTGACTGAGAGTATGTGGGAACTTAGAACAGTGATTTTTCAGTAGCAAAGGTCAAGTGGTATCAGAATATTTGTAGAAGCTGAACCACTTCCATTCTAAGTCTTAAAAGAATATAGTCAATAACTGCTACTGTTCATTTTCAGCATAAGGAAAAGACAATGAAAAATGCTGTCAGACATCTCTTCAGAGAAATGCAATGTTTCATAAATAGTTTGACTTCATCTGATTTGTTTTGATAATAGCCCTGAAGCTTTTCTCTATGGCTGCTCTCCTTCCCTGTGAGAGGATTCCCTCAATAACTAACTTGAACAAAAGTCCACATCTCAGCCTGTTCCTTTGGAAGCTGAAATCAGAGAGAGCCCCAAACTGCAGTATGAGTGCCACTAGGCAGCTACCCACGGACTTGTTTACCGAACAATGTATAGTACATTGCAAATTGAGCAGCTTTTTTATTATAACCAATTAACAATCCATACTCCAGGTGGCCCAAGATGAAAGCAGAATACCATCCGTGGTTGAACTGCATTGTGAGTTGTTAGTATTTCATCTCTTACAGTTTGGGTGTCTACAGAATGCTTACTAAAATGTGCAGCATAAAAACCATAATTCAAGTACATCTGTTTGCATTTTCATAGGCAAAAGTCTATGAGAATAAATACTAAATCTGCAGTTTGTGATGATTCTAAGAGCTTAAGATAAGAAGATGAAGGGGACTGAATTTTTACCAAGTACCTAGATGATTTCATAGTAAGCATATAATACTTTTATAATATTTAAAAACCCATTAAAAAAAAGAGAAGGAAAGGAAAAAGTAATACTTTCCTGCCAACACAGGAATTTTTTATGTCCTGAACAGTAGAGTAATGTTAGTATATCATGAGCTATTCACAAATATGAAATTTATTATTCAAGAAAATATGAAACAACAAAATGGAATTCTAATTTTATATCCCACAGGTATAACTTGTCCTTTTGAAATGTTAATGAATTCATAATAGACCAACTCAACACATGGAAAACAGATACCACTACAATGCACATTACATATGCTACTGGGTCCTACTTTAAATCCTGTCTGAAAAGATAAGATTCAATCAATCAAATTTTTTTGGATACTCTCTTATCAAACACTCACGTATACTCAAATGCTCCCTAAAAATAGGGAGGAACACTAAGTATTCATACATTTGACCTTTTTTCCACAGGAAGGTGAATCCATCTGATTGTGTAGACATGGTTTGTGATGCCAAAAGAAAATCTTTTCTCAGAGATATGGATGGCTCCTTTCTGGGGAATTCTGGTTCAGTGATACCTCAATCAGAATATGAATGGAATGGAAATAGCCAATTTGGAATTGGAGACTACAGAATTCCAAAGGTTATGCTCACATTCCCAAATGGAAGTAGAATTCCTGTCACTGAGAAAGCACCTTATAAAGGTTTGTTGGATATATTCTGTTAGTTCTCAAACTTGTGAAACAAGATATTATCTTTTCTTTTTAATGGCTGATGTACTCAACCAATAATGTATTTTCTACTTAGTAATGTTACATAACAAGAAAAAGATAGTATGCGGATGCTTTTGCAAAGAGATTTCTTTTCATTGCTAAAACATATATACCTATGTTTCTAGGAATTATTAGAGATTCAACCTGTAGGTACATTCCAGAATGGCAGAGCTATCGGTGCTTTGGGATGGAATATGCAATGATGGTCATTGAAAGCCTGGATTCTGACACCGAAACTCGAAGACTCTCACCTGTGGCTATAGTGAGCAGTGGTTATGTAGATCTCATTAATGGTAGGTGTTCAATGTCAACAAACTAGGATTACACAAAGCATTCACTATTTAGTGCATGCATAGAGACATCTCATAAATTATTATCACATAAAACTAGCAAACATCTGTGCCTCCCATTTGTAAGAAAGATCTATGTATAAGAGAGATACTTGACTCTTCAGCAGTTTCCCGTATTAGAAAGCCAGAGCAGTGATTCGACATTGAGCACCAGAGGAAGAAAGAGAGGAAAGTTATTTGTTGAGTGATCTTCATACTTATAAATATTTTTTTTAAATATATTTTATTGATTTTTTACAGAGAGGAAGGGAGAGAGATAGAGAGTTAGAAACATCGATGAGAGAGAAACATCGATCAGCTGCCTCCTGCACATCTACTACTGGGGATATGCCCGCAACCCAGGTACATACCCTTGACCGGAATCGAACCTGGGACCCCTCAGTCCGCAGGCCGACGCTCCATCCACTGAGCCAAACCGGTTTCGGCCATACTTATAAATATTTTTAAGAAAAAGTTGGCCTGAGTGTCTCCAAAATGACAATTTGCCTCTCATAAATTAAAAAAAATGATAATGAAACTGAACAACCAATGGGTCCGGGCTGCCTGTCACTACTTGAGCCAATTAAGCAGAGACAAGGTTGAATTATATATGAGTGTTTATTCTAATACTGCCAGCAGTATGGGAGAGCAGCAGGTCATCCATGAAAATCTGCTCTACCCCTCCCCATAAGCCAGCTTCTTAATTGGGTAGGACAAAGATTACACAGGGAAGTAGGAATTACAGGTCTGGGAAAGTGCGAAAGGTTACAGGTTACAGGCATTGCAGGCTGGGTGAGGGTTGCAAAGGGCAGGGGCCTCCGGGACTAGATTGTTTCAGCAACAAGGTCGTTAATCTTTCCATGATGACAGGCAGTTCTTAGAAAAGGAGAATGGACTACATTCTAAGGTTAACTCCCATGTCCCAGGGTGTACAACTCTCAGCCAGGTTAGAATGTACTTTCTCTAATCAGAACAGAACAATCCTAGTTAACAGAGCATGACTAATATTTCTTACAACTATAGCTAGTCCCCACTATTCTATTTCTGCCCCTAACAATAATATATTATTTGGAATACTTGAGAACAAATATTCTCAGCCTACTCACTTTTTATTTTCATGAATCCTTAGAAGACTTAATCTTGAAATGATGTGTTTTGTTTTCATTTTTGAAATGAAATTTGAGATACACTGGATTAGGTGGCTTTTGTCACTCTAAATTTTTCATTTTATATGTCAAAATTTCTTTCTGTTTGTTTAAAACCCCACAAAGAAGGCTTATTTAAAGGTAGGATTTATATTTTGGATGCTAAGGGAAAGTTTATGTTCTGCTTGAGTTGCAGAAGTTTATATTGATTTAAAATTTGATTGAAGTCAGTTATAAATATTTATGATAAGTTCAAGTAAGCCAGGAAATTGAGCAATGCTAATGAATAAATACATGAAGAAAATTCATCATTCCATACTTCACTCAATGTTTATCCCAGCCACTGTAAAACTGAAGTGAAATAGAGAAGTTGGCTACAAAAGTCATGGTATACCTGTTCTAGAAAGGTCTAGATTCAGGTAGAGAAGCATCCACTGTCTTTTGGCTTTCTAGAGAGTTTATTGGAGTGTCATTTCTCAGATTGCTTCAGTTCATTAATGATGTTGACCTTCCAATACTACCTATAATCACACTCTTTAACAAAAATATATTAAAATAACTGTGGAGGGCAAAGACAATAAAAAACATACTTAAGAGTTTGTTGAATTTACAAATTAACTGATGAACAAATGAGTATAAGAAAGAGTTAATGAATCAATGGTTCAGACATAGAAATATACCTGTTTCTAGGTACAGTACAGGCTCTATTTTTAACAACTTAACTCTGTTACAGCATATTTCTCAGCAGAGTCTGAGAAAGTTGGTTCCCCACCATACTCACATTTGCTAGGTAGGAGAAAGGATGAAGCATTTTCTTCCTTACTATGTGGCCTGAGCTTCAATATGATTAAAGTAGAGAACCATGCAAATCTAGTATTTCTTCATTGACTTTCTAGTACAAATCCTCAATACATTAGTTTGCCCGTCTTAACTTGGGCAGTGTAAAATTGTGGTAAGTGAGAGGAGTTGCTTCCCTGCCTTCCTATTTAAGCCAAGGAGTGAAAAATAGCTTAGATCTCTGGATAGATAGATGGATGGATGGACAAAGGATGTAAATGCCGAACTTCATCACTGCCATTTATTTTTAGTGCAATTACTTGTCACACGTTGCACTAATGACATTCATCATAGGAAACATGAATTTCACTTTCTGTGGATTTAGGCCCACAGGATCATGGTTGGTGTGCCGGATACTCCTGCCAGAGAAGACTGTCCCTGTTTCACAGCATTGTGGCTCTGAACAAATCTTATGAAGTTTATTTCACTGGCACTAGTCCTCAGAATCTTCGACTGATGTTGCTTAACGTGAAGCACAACAAGGTAAGGCAAGATGGAAATAATTGCTTAAGAGTTATTGGTGTTAATTACTTGCTTATATTTCTATCTGCTAAGGACTTTCTCTTTCTCTCACATTCCTCATGAGACTTTTTCTCCTCCCCTGTTCTCTTGAACATCCTCAGCCATAGCTTCTTTTCAAGGATCATCAGGGTACTACCAAGAATACTGTTAGCCCAGGTAGTTTCATCAGCCTGAGAGCACATAAGAATACCAAACACCTCGCCCCCATAGGCACTTGATTCATATATGAGGCATGACACTGGGGCCTATGATTTGTGTGATTAGGAAGGAAACCTGAATTTTTACATAAAAAATAGTGCACATCCAAAATGGTCACTGGAATTACATATTTATTCTTCCATGCTGTTATTATTTATATGTGTCAAAAATAAACCTTTGGACTTTAGGATCATAGCACATTATCTAAAATATCATCATTAATGTCAGATCTTTCCTATAAACAATTCAGCTGAGGTGATTAAACTTATATATACTATGTCAGTGGGAAAGAGTTTGAGGTTAAGCAGTAGTCTCATAATTTAGATTTTTTTCTAAGAGTATGAGACGTGAACCTCTAAGAGTATTAGGAATGTGAAGAAAGGATACTGATGAGATGAAGCAGAGAGAGGAGTAATGAAAGGAGACACCCACCCCTTCTCAGGTGACAGCAATCACAGTTTTTTGGTCGCTCAAGATAAAACCTGGAATCTATTCTTGATTCTTCTCTTTCTCTCACATTCCTCATCCAGTTCATCTGCAAAACCAGTTGAGTCTCCTCTCCCTAATCTCCAGAATCTGAGCACTTCTCACCATCTCCACTGCTACCATCCAATTTGAGCCAACATTATCTCTTCCTTGGATGAAGGCGATTGCCTCCCAACTCCTCCTCCTGCTCTATCTTTGCCCCTCTTCTGTCTATTCTCACCTCAGTAACCACAGAGGGACTCTCAAAATGTAAGCCAGTTAGATCATTCCTCTGCCCCAAACCCTACAATAATTTCCCTATTGGTCTTTGCCCAAGAGTCAAGAGTCCTCACAGGGGCTTACAAAACCATATGAGAATCTCCCCCTTAGCTCCTCCCCTTCTTATTTTACTCCTCCAGCCACACTGGGCTTCCTTGCTGTCCTCAACACACCAGACATGCTACCACCAGGGCCTGTGTTCAGATGTTGAGTCTGCCTCCAACATTCTACCCCAGGTGGCTAACTCCTCCATCTCCTCAACTCCCATTCGCTCCATAAGCCTACCCTGATTACCCTTCCTCTAGGCTCTACCCGTTACTTACACTCTGATCTACATAGCACTTATCACTTTCTAACCTGTTTGATACTTTGCTTTTTATTATTTCTATTAATTATTCTCTGTCTCCTCAATCTACAATGTAAACTTAAATAGGGCAAGGACTTTTGAGCGCTCCTAGAATAATGCCTGGCTCAGATAGACACTCAATTTTTGAATAAAAGAGAATATTTTTAGTTAGGAATGAAACTACGAAGTATTGTGACAGTGAATATTCTGAGCCTCTGCAGACAATTCAAAAGAATTTTCCTTCCTGTCCTGCAAAAGCCAGTCTTCTTACTTTATGATTACATTTGACAGCATGAGATTTGGGGAATATAAACATGGAAAATGAACAAAATTGAATCAAAGAGGAGAGTCGCTTGGACTGGTTTTTATTAGTCTTTTTAAATTTTTAATCTTCACTGGGGGATATTTTTCCATCGATTTTTAGAGAGTTGAGGGAGAGGGAGATACAGAGAGTGAGAAAGGTCAATGTGAGAGAGACACATTGATTGGTTGCCTCCACACATGCCCCAACCAGGGCCTGGGATGCAGCCTGCAACGAAGGCATGTGCCCTTGACCAAAATCAAACCCGGGACCCTTCAGTCTGTGGACCGACATTCTATCCACTGAGCCAAATAGGTTAGGGCTAATTTCTATTAGTCTTACTACCATGTGTGTCTCAGAAATAAGCATTTTTTTCAACATTAAGTAGCTAATTTTGTGTGATTACATTATACAGAGTACTAAATTCCCCATTTCCTCTGCCCCTGGAGTTGAAAGTGTGTATTGGACTCTGTTAGCTTTTAAAGAGGCCCTTTCTTTAATTTGGAGATTCTCCTCAAATAATTTCTCTCTTATATTACACTTTTCTACTGAGAATTATCAATTAAGTTGTAACATCTCTATGAATGGTTGAATGTAAGTCCCTTTAATAATTTTAGCTCAATATTTATCCTAAGTCCGTAAAATTTAGTTTTAATTTTTTGCAGAAAGTAGATATAGTTCAAGGACATTTATTTTTTAAGTGCTAATACTCTAAATATTTTGTTTCATTGTTCTTTTATGATGTAAAAATGTGTTCACTTTTAACAGGCTGTTCGGGTAGGAATTTTTTTTTCCACACTGCAGCGTTTGGATGTCTATGTGAACAATGCATTGGTCTGCCCCAAAGATACAGTATGGAACCCCCAACAGAAACACTGTGAATTTAATAGACATCTACACACAGGTATTTACTCAGAAAAATACAGTACACATTATATATATATGTGTGTGTGTGTGTGTGTGTGTGTGTGTGTGTGTGTATATATATATATATATTTTTTTTAATTACATGTAAAATTCTTTGTTGATATTTTATTAATATCTTTAGTTCCTTCGCCATTGATGAATGCAAGATAAAATAGTTTTTAGCCACCAAATACTAAGAAGTGTTTATTTATAACATGTATGTCCTAAAAGATAAGTCCTGATGGAAGTCTTCGCTGTCTGCACCGTGCAGATATTAATTTTTGGTGTATGATGGACATTCCTTAGCCCCCTAAGAACGTTTACATTCTACACATTCAGTTTAGTTATTCCTATGCACAGAAGAGAACTTGGTTAGAATTTTTATCCTACCTCTGCTTTACTTCTAGTTCACAGATTTAAAAACCTAAATTAATTTACAATATTGCCAAGAAAGTTAATATAACATCAACCTAAACACCATGTAGTATATATATAATAAACTAAACTGCACTTAAATGAAATAAATGGAGAGGCTAAACTTAACCCATTTAACTAACATTTGCAAAACCAGGATTTATCTCTGTTCACTGAAGTCTTTTTGTTAATCCGATACCAATAAAGTCAATACATTCCATTCCACATGTGCTAATTTATTATCATTTTTATATGTGCCCTGTAATCTTTGCTAACAATCACATGAATGTCTGCTTTGGATCATAATATAAGCTGACATGAGAGTATGAATGGACAACCATATTCATTACCGTCTATGGAGCAAGTCCTATTTCTACTAATTATATGAATAACTAATGTTTCTAGAGACATTACTATGTGCCAGGCACTACATGCTTTCTGTATGATAACATATTGTTACTATGTCCCAATAATAACCCTATGAAGTAGGCACAGATGAGTAAACTGAGACACAAGGAGGTAAAGTAATTTGCCAAGGTCTCTGTCTTAGCTCAAGCTGCCTAACAAAATACCATAAACCTGTTGGCTTAAAAAATGTTATTTTATCACAGTTCTGGATGCTGCTGGTACTAGGTCAAGGTGCCAGTATGATCAGGTTGGGGACAGCTTTCTTCCTGGCCTGCAGATGGTCTCCTTCTCACTGTCCTCAAAGGCAGAGAGAGAATGTGTGAAAGCATGCAAGCTGTCTGTTATCTCTTCTTATAAGGGCACTGATCTATTGTGAGGTCCCCACCCACATGACCTCATCCAAACCGAATTACCTCTCAAAGGCCACATCTCCCAATACCTTCACACTGGGGGTTAGGGATCCAACACATGAACCTGTGGGGGAAGGGGGACACAACTCAGTCCATAACAATATCACAGCCAGTAAGGGCAGAGCAAGGACTCACAGACTAGCTCTAGAACCTGTGCACTTAAATTATGCTCTCTTACCTCCTTATATGCTAAGGAAGCCAGTGTTATCATTTTTACCTACAAATCATTATATATATTTCCAGCTTAATTTTTATAAATTTTAACAGTTTTTTCAAACTATACTTTTTGTACCAAGTATCTATTGTTCAAGTCAGGAAAGTGGAAAATATCCCAACAGGCAGAATTTAATATAAGGAATTGGTTATATAGATGCTGAAGGGCTAAGAAACAACCACTGCCCTCTTATGGATCTCCCCATACCTCTCCCCCCTTCCCCACCTTCCCACCCCGGAATTGACATTGCTTTTAAATGAACATTTTGCTTTGGCACTTGGAATGTAAAATAATCTCCCTGTATTATGAACCTGTACATATTTTTTTGAAGACATGAGATAGTTACCTAGGATAAATGGTATATGTAACAGTAGCTTGATTATAATACAAAAGCACATACTTCAGATTCACAGAATGTTTAAACCAAATTGCATCTAGAATTTATCCTAGTAGGTATTAAATAATATATAGTAACAATGAAATGGCTCCATAGTGCCATTGTTATGAATGTCTAGTACTTTCATAAGAAATACCCTCTTCTTTATAACATTTTCATTTCTTTTTCTTAGTAAGTCTCACTATGAAATGTGGTAAAAATCTGCACCTCTTATGGCAGTACTATTATACAATTCAACCTTTTGTCAGGGCTTAATACATTTTAGTAGATATATTACCTCTTAAACATTATTACTATTGACACTGTGCCATAAAATAGTATATACAGGGGTTGGCAAAAAGTAGGTTTACAATTGTTTGCATGGGATATAATACAATAATTAATAAATAATAATATAAGAATAAACTGTTTTGTGTACTCACAACTATAAACCTACTTTTTCACACCCCTGTACATTCATTTTTAATGTATATAATAATCCCAATCACTTTTACAAAATTTGCTTCCCTAGTAGAATTTGTTTTGCATTAACCAAATATTTGCCAGGCTGAAATGTAAACCTATTTCACATAAAATCCTTCTGGGATGTTTTTGTTTTTTAAAAAAATATATTTTATTGATTTTTTACAGAGAGGAAGGGAGAGGGATAGAGAGTTAGAAACATTGATGAGAGAGAAACATTGATCAGCTGCCTCCTGCATACCCCCTACTGGGGATATGCCCGCAACCAAGGTACATGCCCTTGACTGGAATCGAACCTGGGACCTATCAGTCTGCAGGCTGACGCTCTATCCATTGAGGCAAATTGGTCAGGGCCTTCTGGGATGTTTTGATGTCTATTTGTGTTACATAATATTTTTCTTGGTAAAAATAGAAGCACTGAATTAAAAATGTTCCTCAAGATTTGGTATATAGCACTGCACAAACTAGATGGCTACTAAAGTTAAATTTACATTTTTTAAATTATCAAATGCCTTTGGTCAAGGCTTTAAAATTCTGGACATGTAAATAGTGCTATAATACAATTATAATTATGGGTTCATAATTAGATTTTATTTCTCGTTTATATTGTGTCTATAGTATTTTTAAAGTAAATTTAATGAACCAATGATTATTGTTTTCTAAATTAATTGTTTTTAATAAATTTTTAAAACTTTTAAAAAAATTTAACATATGATTAAAATTAGTATTATTTAAAAGATTGACTTTAATTTTGCTTGTTAGTCCTATATGTGTTTTTAAGATCCATACTTTCTTATGAAAGAATGATAATGGTGAATTTTTGGAATTTCATAAATTTAAACAAATATTAAATATTACATGGTAATTGTGATCATATGAATATGCATAACCATGCTGTTTTGACTTTTTTCCTTCATAGAGCAATTCCTTCCTAACCTGAATTCCACTGTCCTTGGTGAAAACTACTTCGATAGAACCTACCAGATGCTTTACCTTTTGGTTAAAGGAGCCATGCCTGTTGAAATCCACACCACCGCAGTCATATTTGTTTCTTTCCAAATACCTGCTATAACAGAAGAGGACTTTTATAGCTCTCATAATCTAGTTAGGAATCTTGCCTTGTTCCTAAAGATACCAAGTGACAAAATCCGTATCAGCAAAATAATAGGAGGGGAGAGTGTGCGCAAGAAGAGATCCATGGGACTCACGGTTCAACTGGAGATTGGAGATCCGCCCCCTCAGTTCATAACCAATGACACCACAGGTACGACTAGTTGACCTTTGAGATAGAGCAATGCAGTTACCAAATCCACACCCACAAGTAACCTTATCAAGGCCTGGTAAGCATGACCTCAGGAAATCCCACCAACCCTACATCCTGAACCCTGTGAGGGCCTAGAGACCCCTTTTCCTGCCCTACTCCTGTAATCCCAACCTACTTTGGAATTATGAAGGAATTTGAGCCTCTATTTTATTATTGTAGTAATTAACAAATTCAACCAAAGGATTTTACCTAATATAAAAGATCTGAGAAGTGACCTAAAGAAGTGGCCTTACAGCTGAGAGATTAAACATGAAAATAGGAGGGTGGGAACGTTCAAGGCTGAGAAGTAGTTGCTGAGAGTTTGATGCTTTAGAAGAATTGGGAAGATCCAATAGGTCTGCAGTGGAAGGAGGCAGGAAAGGCGAGCTGCTGGAGATGAGGTTGAGCAGTAGGTACTAGATAGTGGGAAACCAAAAGGAGCTCTCCTGTTCACAAGCTGAAGAAGGACTGTGGATATGTTCTCCTTAGGAAAGAGTAGTGGAGTGGTGAAATAGATTTCCATAGCAAAGTCACAGATTGACCCAACAAGTGCAAATATGCAAGCATATGTTCTATCTTTATTCCTATGCTACTCTAATCAGCCCCTCCAACCATCACCCCTTTCTCTGTTCCTCACCAGCCATCACCCCTTTGGCCATCCCTCACTCTCCAGACCCTCATTTTCTAGGTATCAGATAAAAATAAGCTCAACTGTCCCGTAACAGGTGTCTTTGCTGCCTTAAATTATTTCCTTAGAGCAGTGACGGCGAACCTTTTGAGCTCGGCGTGTCAGCATTTTAAAAAACCCTAACTTAACTCCGGCGCCGTGTCACATATAGAAATTTTTTGATCTTTGCAACCATAGTAAAACAAAGATTTATATTTTTGCTATTTATTTTATATATTTAAATGCCATTTAACAAAGAAAAATCAACCCAAAAAAAATGAGTTCGCATGTCACCTCTGACACGCGTGTCATAGGTTTGCCATCACTGCCTTAGAGTGACTCCTTTTGGATATCTGGGTGGGTAAATGTTCAGTCTTCAGGTTTTCTTCCTCTCCATCTGTTCAGTCTGTTTAAGTTGGCATCTGAATACCAAGGGGGCTTTCATGACCTCAAGCCCGCATGCTGCCCTCTGAACTTATCAGTCTCTGCTACAAGATGAGTGGTCTTCTCTGCTCTGCACAAGCCTCTCTAGAGGCCACTGAACCTTCCTGGCCTCCTGCTGCTAATCCCCAGGGGCTAATTCCCAACCTGCTATTGTTTTATGGGTAAACCTGTGTGGTGGGTGAAGATCTCACCTTCGGCCACTAGGGGTCCTCACTCATTTCCCCAGCAGGTTTGTTTTGACTCTACATGAGCCACATTGCCATTCTGGAATTCCACCAGTTAGGCCGGCCAGAGGTTCTTCCCTTGTGGGGATAAGCCTGTGGAAAGGCTTGCATGAGTAGAGGGAGGTGCTCATCAACTCTCTTTGTTGAAGAAAACTGGAAGCACAGGCTTGAATTATAACCAGTTCTCTCATGATGTTCTCTGCCCTGTCATAGGTTACTTCCCTTCAGCAACCCTATAATCCCTGTGTTGACAGGGTCATGGCTTTGGACCCAAGAGAGTCTGTTAATTTAACCCAGGAGTGGTAGTGGGTCCATGATTCATATACAGATTGTTCACCGACTCTTAGAAATCCTGGTTAGCCCTTACATGTATTGGGGTCCAATATTTAGCATTCTAGCCACTCAAATATCCAAAGAAACTATGATGTATTTTCTTTTTTTTAAAAAAAAAATATATTTTATTGATTTTTTTACAGAGAGGAAGGGCAGGTGGCAATAGTAGTGTATGGGCATGAAGCGCCCTCGTACTGCTACCGTTAGGTCACATGAACCCGCCTGCCTGGGAGGCTGTCTTGGAGAAGAATACACAGAGGAAGTGAGGGGAAGGGGGGAATCTATAGACTGAGCATTTGTCCAGAAGAGTCTGAGTCAACCACAAGAGACCTTTTAAATTGACAGGAACTAAAATTCGCTAAGACTGTGATTTTCAAATGTAAACCTGCTGGCCTAGGACATGGCCTCCTTCCCGAGTCTTAATGGAGGAAACTCAGTGGTCAGAATCCTCCAGGCAGGACTCTGGATATGGAAGATGCTGGATGTCTAAGAACAAGGGGTTGGCGAGGCCCACAATACACCAAAACGTTATCTCGGTGACAGTTGGTTTTTTAAAAGATCACAAAATACAGTGGAGTGTATAGAATGGAGTGGAAGCGGGAGACAATAGATACAAGAAAGCCAGTTTCAAGCTCTTCTAGTGAGTCCACTGATGATGGCTTTCACTGGGATGCTGACAGTGGGACAGAGAGATTTAGAAATTGTTAACTGGTAAGATGATGTGAAGGAGAAGTGATGGGTGAAATAGAAAAAGCAAATGTTCCTGACTAAAGAAATATAACGAATACAGGTGCCACTTCACAAGGAGCGTTATGGAGACAAGTCGATTTAAGAGGCCCTGCCAAGCTAGAAAAAGAGTATAGTAACTACCCAGAGTTAAAATTAACCTTGAAAATCATCAATATCCAGAAAAAGTAACCCTTTGTTAGTAATTTAATAAATGTAGCAACTTATTAATATACATACTATGGATTTTATTCTTTCATTCCAAAATGACACACTTTTTTAAAAAAATGGTAAGTGATGAAAGACAGGCATGATAGTGCTTCACTTCTACACGAAGAATGACATGGGAAAATAAAAAATTGAGACACATTTTCCCATTATGCTTTTATTCATTTTTCTTATATCTATTTTATCTACCTTTGTTTTTTCTTTAATTCCAGCTTTAAAATATACTCTACTGAGCTTTTCAGTTTCCTACCTTTGTTAATATGACTGTCATGTTAAGCTTATGTACAGTTAGGAAGCTATAGAATTCTATAATGTGAATGGAGCAGCACAAACAAAAACTTAAGTGAAAAACTGTCATGTGTTCTCACAATTCCACTTCCTTATAATCCTTGTGTCATAACACTGTTTCCTCATAGGTCAGATGCAATTATCTGAACTCCAAGAAGTTGCTGCTTCTCTTGGACAAGCTGTAATTTTAGGAAAAACCAGTAGTACCCTTGGATTTAATGTCTCTTCCATGTCGATTATCAATCCCATTCCTAGCTCAAGTGATTCTGAATGGATTAAGGTAAGAAAATACAACTAGAAAAATGCACTTTAGCTACTTAAAACATTGTTGCTAATTTCTTATTTCAATTTTTTTTCTATTTCAAGACTAATTTAGAGGGCATGTCTAACTTATTATTGGATATTTTATATGGTATCACTAAAATGATAAAGTAGGTTAAAAAGGAGCCTGTCTTCTAAAAAATTATTTATTGGAATAAAATGTGCTTTACCTTGAATATTTACAACAATGCTTCATGAATTTGATCTAGAGGAGGTATTATAATAATATTTGCACATATTAACATTTTAAAATAAAAATGAATATTATACTTAGCTTGGTTAAGATGATTTTGCTACTGAATGCAGTTTATCGTGTGAAAACCACTCCATCACTCGTGACCATTCACAGGTGACTGCCCAACCAGTGGAAAGGTTTGCATTTCTTGTTCATCATGTGGCCGCTGTGTCCTCGCTCTCAGTGATCAGTCAACCAGTGGCAGCGCAGCTGGGACAGCCTCTTTCTCAGCAGCCTTCAGTAAAGGCAGTAGATCCCGAGGTAAGTTATAACTCAAAGCTTCATTTAGGTGGAAGAATTAAAGCTATAAATTCGGGAGAGTGAGCCAACTTCACTAATCCTGGTATTCTGCCTGCCTGAGGATTGCACTATCAGACTGATATGTATGGATATTGTCTAGTACTATTTTAAAAATATTTCTTTTCCATGAATTTGCTCCAGTGCCCATATTTTTGAATTCTTTGTGTAGAAAAAAAATACTTCTGATTTTAAATTTGTAATGAGGCATTTTTAAAGATAAAGTTTCACATATCTTTTTTTAAAAAGCATGGGACAAGGCAATTAGAATTCTCTACATTTAGGTTTTTTTTCTTTAGGGTAATTGTGTATCAGTTGGGATTACTTCATTGACTTTGAAGGCCATACTAAAGGACTCCAACAATAACCAAATCAGTGGTCTTGGTGGAAATACAACAATTCCATTTAGCAGCTGTTGGGCCAACTACACGGACCTTACTCTTCTTAGAACAGGTGAGCGTACTATTTTGAATCCTCACATATATTATAATTGAACAAAGCATTCTATAATATGCTGTTCAGTAAATTATAGAAATCAGAACCCTATACTCTGACTTTTCAGAAAACATTTAGTCTAGCTTACAAAAATATATTTAATATGCAAAACAAACTAGAAATTAAAATAAGCAATGGAAGAAATTTAAACAGGCAATTTGAGGATATGCACCAAAATTATCTCATGATTCATATTTTTATCCATTTGCACATTTGTCTAATTTTCACTAAATATGTATTATTACATTTATAATATAAGCAATTAACATATTTTCTAATTAAAGAAATGATAAGATAGGATCACATAATTTTAATACCCTGTGCAGGAGTTGCTCTGAGATCAGAATAAAGGTTCTCATAAAGCATATCCAATGAATCTTTACTAAGTGATATCTTCAACATTGGTACAGTAAATACAGTCATATCTTCCACAGTGATGTTTCTTATATCATCTCTGTTCGAGTTGATGATATAACTCCAGTTAGTAAAAGCCTTTCTTCTGAGGCCAAAATAGTATGTCCAAAAACAGATCCTATTGGTGATAGATTATAAAGTACCTAAAACAATGAAATGGATAAACAGCTTATACTTGAGACAGACCTCCATTAATCTGTTCACCTCAATCTGGGACCCTTTTAAGACCTTTATAGCCTAACTTCTGAAAAGCACTCTTACCACTGTTATTTCAAAAATACACACACACACACACACACACACAGAGAGAGAATAAAAGCAAAAATAGAGTAAAATAAGTAAAATAATTCTAATAGTCATCTGCTGTTTTTCATAATCACTAAATATCAACAACTAAAATCATTCCAGAAGAATGTTTTCCTTATTTTTTGTTTCCTCGTGCTTTGATGATGACCTACACTAGACAATCCGGTCTGCCTACTAGGCAGCAATATTTCGACCTTGTGTTTGATGAGGATCAAATGGCAATGGGCTCAACATTGTGCTCTTGGACAAGGACCCTGAGTATCCCATATGCTTGCTGGTTAAGGGCAGAGCCAAATTCTTGAACGGTCAGCCTAAATGGTGGTAGGACTGGGACCCTTTAATGGGAAATGAGGCATCTGCAAGAGCCCTGCCTGCAGAGCAGGTTGTCCACCACCCCAGGAAGGTGGACTCAAAAACTGGCCAGTGGCAAAGACCTGACCTAGGGACCAAGGTCTTCAAAGTACCACTTCCAAATAGCAGTGCTCCAAAGTAACCAGGTCACTGGAGCGCTGAAGCAATGATCTAGGTTTGGGCATTTTGTCATGATAACAAAATAGCACTCTCCTTTTATACAGTAAATTGTCTTTCAGAGTTCAAAGCCTCCCTTGGAGTGTCTATCTGACCTGCTATAGAGAAAGAGCTGCTGTTCCTAATTTCTCTCTCTCTCTCTCTCTCTCTCTCTCTCTCTCTCCACCAAGTGTAGGGCCTCAGTTCCCTGGTTGTGGACAGTAAGGAAGGTCAAGTATAATCATCTCTTCATTATCTTTAGGTCAGTTAGGCAGTTTGTAGATTAACAATTTTAAAGCACATCTGAGAAAATTAACAAAGCATCTTTCCTGTAACTCTTTCTAGTAGAGCCCACAGTTACTGCACTGTGGGAAATCCCCTTGCAGATCAGACTGTAGTCCGACAGCATGGCGGCATGCACTCTTCTACTTACAGCGTTCTAAAGAGCAAAGCAGGGCCACCTGGGTATGGGCTGTGGTTTCTAACACAGAAAACAGGGAAGTAAACAGTAGGTGAGAAAAGGATAGAAGAAGAAGAGAGTAATCAGCTGAGACTCCATCTTTGAGTAACCTGGGTAAAAATAGTCTTACTGATGAATATAATATTTGAAACATGTTGACCTAGCAGCCTATATAATATTTAGTGCTTATTTCAGTTTCTATTACTGCATAACAAATCAGCCCAAAATTTGACGGCTTAAACAACAGCCTTTTCATTTGCTCACAATACTGTGGGTCAGGAATTTGGGCAAAGATGGCTCATCTCTGCTCCACGATGTCTGAAGCTTCTGCTGGGTTTGCTTCATTGGAGTTATAGCCCTAAGGTCTTGATTCTGGTTTTTGTCTGGATTCTTCAGTTCTACAAGGAGTAGCCTCTCCCCAAGGCTAGTGTAGGTTTCCTCATAGTTCTTCAGGAGAAAAAATAAAAACTTAATTTCTTTACACATAAAAATCATTAAGAAAAAAATACACCTGCCACAAAAATTCTGTTTTCCAAAGTGAATAAAAGGAAAGACAAATGCATTATTGTCATGAATTTTAACAGTGATAGAAGTCTATAGAGCAATGGCCGACCATCTTGAAGGTCATAGCACACATTGTTGTTGTTTATGAAAACACAATGTGGTCAAGAGCTAATTAAATTCTCTCCCTAAAAAAGAAAGGAAGAGTGAAAACAGAAATGATATTTTTAGAAAAAAAATAGAAAAAAAAGGAAATAAAACTTCAAGGTCTGTAAGTATTGCAAAGTCTGTTCTGTGTGGTAACCACTTAATAATGATAACAGTAGCCCCAGAATAAATTATGTTAAGGAAAAATATACTGAGATCATATTCAAAACTGTGGGAAGATTTAACATGTGGATTAAAAAAAAAACATTTGGATGATTTTTTTTTCTATGTTTCACTCTCTATAAAGATTTAACAAGTGTTTCTTCAAGCTTGTGTACCTGGGATAAGTGGAAAGGGTCACAGTTTTGCAACAAAAAGTATCATCTGACTTAAAGCAAATGTGGTAAACAGTTAAAAAAAATGTTGAACTAAGTGGAGGACATATGGGTGTTTGTTGTACTATTTTTTTCAACTCTTAAAAGTCCAGCATTCATCCCCACCTCCCCCAAGTGAGGCTGAGCCTTCTCCAGTTTCGGTCAAGTACATAGGGATGAAGCAGAGGTTCAGCACTCTCACCTCCAGTCCCTACTGTCCCTCATTTCAAACAGCCTCTCTCCTGGGCACTGATGCTACAGAAAGAAAATCTCGCCAGAGTGCCCCTGCCCGTAGCTGATGGGAAGATTGAACTCTTCAAACTCAGAGACCCTCTCTACACTTGTTTATACTTATACACTAATTCATTTGACTCAGTTTCAAAAATACTGTGTTAGGAATCATACGTTATTGTAAGTCAATGAAAACCCAATTGGAAGTGTATGAAAATCAATAAAAGGCAGTCAAACACCACGATGATTTTTTTTTTACCCTAGGGAAAAATTATAAGATTGAATTTATTCTGGATAATGTTGCTCGGGTGGAATCCAGGGCTTTCAGCCTCCCAGCGCAGTCTGTCTCTAGCGGCGGCAGCAGCGGCGGGGGAGGCGGTGGCATCAGCAGTGGCAGCAGCAGCGGCAGCAGCAGCAGCAGCAGCAGCGGCAGCAGCAGCGGCAGCAGCAGAGCATCCACTGTGGGCACCGCTGCCCAGACGATGACGACAGCGATTAGCTGTCTGATGGGAAGAGTGTTGCTCTTGGAAATATTTATGGCTGCAGTTTTGACTTTGAACATAAATCTAGGTAAGCACAGTTCGTTTTTTATGCCATGAATGTCTCCCCTTACTGAGCTACCAGTAAATGGTTACTTAATAGAGACGGCGCACCACCCTTGTGCATGGTATCACTGTGGACCCGAAGACATGGTCTCAGCCAGCGAGAAAGTAATAACCTCCAGGAAATGTTACTCACTTTACACGGTGGCATAGAGAAATGTGGGGAATGAGAAGTGCAGGTAATGTCAGGACTCGTTTTCAGTTACGAGGGGCAGGAGCTTAGTTCGAATTGGCTTGGGCAGTAACGTGAACCCACTTAACTGAGAAGTCCAGAAGTAGTCTAATTTCTGCCTCCGTTAGACCCAAGGACTCAAATGATGTCTTCCAGAAGCTGTGTCCCTCCCTCTCTTGGCTTCATTCACTTTGGTAGTAGATCTACTCCTAGGTAGGCTCTCCACCAACACCATCATCCCTCCTGACAAAGTAACACTAGCATCTTCGTGTTTACATTCTACTGGCCCAGCAGCTAATGCAGAAGGAATACAACTCTTTCCCTAGCTTCTTACTATCCTACCTCAGTTAGTAAATGATATTGTTCCTGGCATTTTTTTAGGATTTTTTTCCAAATAAAAATGTTAATCAACAGCTTCTTCTTTGCTACTAAATAGTCTATCATTCTTCAATGAAGACATAAGATGATTTAAAACCCCTTGGTCTTGGTCCATTCAAGGTGCTATAACAAAATACCACAGACTGGGTGGCTTATAAACAGCAGAAATTTATCTCTCACAATTTTGAAGGCTGGAAGTCTGTTCTGGCTGTATCCTTACATGGCAGAAGGGGTGAGAGAGTTCCATGGCGTCTCTTTTATTAGGGCACCAAACTCATTCATCATGAGGGCTCCACCCTCATGACTTAAGCACCTCCCAAAGACTCCACCTCCAAATACCATCACAGCAGGTTTTCACAAATGAATTTGAGGGGGATACATTCAGACGTTAGCAACCATTAACGAAATGAAATGCTGGTTTTTACATATAACTTTGCATTCCAAATTAATAATATTTTACTTTTAAAAGAGTCATGAAGTTCCATTAAATAAAAGGACAAAAATGGAGCGTGAAAAATACTGTGTATAAGCACCACTTCTCTCTTTTCACTGTTCCACAAAAAGAATACATTATTGATTCTAATATTAAATTGATAAACTTTAAAATATTAATTTTCACTTACTACTTTTGCCCTATTAACTATACTAGTTAGACAAGTTAAAATTTAAAAACATTTTGAATCATACTCTATGTTACTACTACTTTTAAAATATGTATTTGTATGTTTTTACTTTTCAGGAAACAACTGAAGTGCTATTCTGAAGAACAGGCTGAAAACAAAAATATAAGAACTACTTTTTGTTTTTCCTGAACTATTTTGTTGCCCAACAAGAAAGTCTAAAAAATATGCTAAAATATTTTTATAATATATAAAATGTATTAATTAGCTTTAATCATAAAAATCGAATTTCTTCAAAATATAAATTTCTTTTGATTCCTTATATGTGTATGTACTGATTTAATTTTTTTTTAATTTTCAGAAATCTTTTATTTAGAAGCAGAAATGCCACCTTGCTGCCAGATATCCCTACAAATCATAGAATCCTTTACATCGTTGAAGGAGCTTGTCTAATTTTGATTTAACCTTTTTAGATCTGACTAGAAGTACTTTGAATTTTTATACATACTGAGGGATCTGAGTTTCTCTGTCCATCCATGAGGCTCTTATTCCAATGATCTAAGCCATTCTAATTTCTAAGAACTTGGGGGAAATGAGACTGTTTGAGATCTTTTACAGACTAAGCTGCTGTTTTTCAGATCCATAGTAATTCCAGGAATTCTAGATCGTTCTGAATTTTGGGGCCTGCCAACTGCTGGCCAGTATTCTAAGAAGAGTTTTCTTGGTATCCATGGAACAAGCTTTTGGGATACTAGTAAGTCCAAACTCCTTCTCTGATTACTCCTCCTTTCCAGTCAAAAATGCCACTCCTAAGAGTGTGTGTGACCTTCTTCAAGCCCAGGCTACACCAGAAGAGACACTTATTTCAAGAGGATAAAATGAGATCATGCCCAAAAGCCACAAATTAATGTAGCTAAGTCAACCAAAAGCTCTCATACCAGAAAAATTGTACCCTTTACTCAGAAAATTTTAAATGGAATGCTTATTTTGGAGGAAGAACTCCCAAATGAAAGCACTGAAGCCATGTTCAGAGCTAGTGGAATTGGTACTCACAAAAGTTACCTTCCAACAAGAGACACTCAGCAAGCATGAGGAACAGCTGAGGGAATTCAAGGACCCACAGACCTTTTTGTTGTGTATACATTTCCTAGAATATTTGCCCCAGGTCATAGTTAATCTTGCTTAACAGAAAAAATATAAACACTTATCAGGAGGTAAATCTAAATATCTTTGGATAAATTTGGCATTTCATTCAGTCAAATAAATATTTAGCATCAGCTAGATACCAGGCACTGCAATGAGAAGACTACAAGGAATAAGATGCCATCTCTGCCTTCTAAGAGTTCACAGGGTAGTTCGGGAAATAGTAGCTGAAAAAAGGTAATATTGATGCAACATGGTGTGTGAGAGAGAGGACTGAGGGTGCTAGAGGGCCACTTGGCTGGGGCGAGGGGACATCCAATGAGGATAGAGATGGATGGGGGACAGCTTCCAGAAGATGATATATGAATAAAGCATGCGATCAGCCAAGGAAGAGTGGACACGGGAAGGTGTGGTGGCAAGAACAAGGGCTGAAACACCACTTGATAGCGAGTACCTTTAAGGCAGGAGCTCTCCCTTGCTCAGCGTTTCTTCCTGCTACCGTGTCTGGCACTAGTAGATGTTATTTTGATGTTTAAGGGATGAAGCATGGATTGTGGGCACATCAACAAGTGGTCTGATGCTACTGAGCACTAAATATGACATGAGGAAAAGCAGGAAGGGAAGGGCAGCAGTCTTCTGTGCCGTGTTGTCAGAGGGGCTTGGGTTTATTCTGTATGTCCCAGGGATGCAGTTTTGACCAGATGTCAAAACAGGAGTTTTGGCTATAGCAATTATAAAGGGAGGCACCAAACTAAGATGTAAAACTTTTTAAGAAAGTGGCCTAAAAGAGTAGAAGATCAGAGGGAGATTTTGGAAGAGCAATTCTTTGTGATGACTATACTAGGAGGGAGTGAAGATTCTGACTCCAGATGCCAAGTCAAGAGAAAAGGACTTAAATTAGGCCCCAAGAAAAGCTTAACAGGGGGTTCCCTGAGGTTTGGGGGAGTACAGTGGATTGGTGTCAGCATCATAACTGACTAATCAGAGAGAAGATGGCTGAAACTGCAATTTAGGAAGTAAGTTTGTTGAGCAAAGAATATGCATGTGTGTCCCTGGAACCCGATGAGGGCTCTGTGTGTGTATGTGTTTGTGACAGAGACTGTGAGGAGGAGTGGGAGAGAGCGTTTGCTAGCACAGGAAGTCAGGTCTTTTCCAGGAGGGCTCCCCGGAAGGGAAGAAGACTGCAGGAAAAGGAAACTGCCAGAGGACAAGGGAATGCCTCGCAACTACAGGTAAAGTTCAAGCAAACAGCTGGAATAGAAATAGTGTCAATTTTAAAGAAACTGCAGGTAAGAGGTCTCTGACAATGAGATGCTAAGAACACATGAAAGTCCCTTCATGCCCAGAGATCACTGATCCTTGCCTAGTCCACACCCCGGTTAACTGAGGACTTCCATACTTCCCTCACTTCCAACCTCGGAGGGGGAGAAACCTCTACTAATACAATGGGGAGGAGGAGGAGAGACCAAACAACCCCTCCCCCCATTCTGTGATGGGAAAGTCTTAAAAATCAGGTTTTTAAAAATGCAAATCCAGTTTACCTTCCATTCCTTGATACTTCCTTTCTGTTAGAAAACTAAATTCCACAAACCGCAATTATAGCATCTACGGAACAAATTCCTACATCGGGTTCTGGAAGAGATGCAAAAATCTTCCCTTCAGAGCATTGAGAAAGCCACAGAATTGGACACCATCTGTAGTCTTTCCTTACTCAAGTTTAATTCAGTCCACTCGTAATTTCTTGTCTAAAATTTTCCATGGCTTTTTTAATAAAGAAGTTTTCTAATACAAGTCATTGGAGAGTAAAAAAAAATTTCTAAAACTTTGCTTTTTAGCCACAGTATTAAAATGTTTCTGATTTAACTTCTTTAGGTTTCTGGCTGTCGGCTTTTATAAAATTTTCTAGAGGTAGTATAAACCTTTAATATTTTATGCCAGGCAAGTTACAACTTTAACTGCTACTTTTTTAAATGCCTGAATTGTTAAGAATCCAAAGGCAGTATGGCTTCGCATTGCCTTCATTCATAAACTGGCTGTCATGTTCAAATTTTTTAAAATACATTTTAATGTGTGAAGCGGCTTTTTAGCTGTTGAATAAATCATAAAAGTACTGTTCTATCCAGGATCTGTGCCAGGGCTGACCAGCAGACCCTGAGCGACAGACGAATGTTTGCTGTAAAAGAGAAGAATAAGGGACAATGAAGTTATTATCACCTTTTCCAGAGGAGGAGATTTGAAATATGAAAAGATTAAGTAAAATGCCCCCCCCCCAGTCTACAGAACTTCTAATGGTAAACTGGGATTCAAACCCAGACAACCTAACCCCACAGCCCTAGCTCCAACATTTAGTTGCCCCCCACTTTTCCTCAAACATGGGAAAATGTTCCATTGTGAAAAGAGCTCTTAGGAAAACATATTTATATCAAATTCCTGTTCAAATTTTAAGTTTACTTTACCACCCCTATGCCCTCAGGCAAGTTCTTGGTCTCTTTCGTTCTCAGTTTCTTTACCTATAAAATGTGGAAAATATCAACCATGCAGTGTGGTATTTGAGGACTGATAGCATGTATATAGCACCTAACACAGTAGCTAACAGATGGCAAGCTCTCCGTAAATGGTAGCCACTCCTTTCATTTTTATGACCACAATGTTGCCCATATCTGTCAATCATTGGCCCACCCAATAAACCATTAGACTTGTTATTGAAGCAGAGCAGTACCTAGTATGTAATAAACACTATGAGAGTGTTAATTATTAGAATCTTTGGCTGGGTGCAGGGCCACCTAGGACAACGACTATTTCCCAGCTTCCCTTGCAGTGAGGAGTGGCTCACTTCTGTACATTGAGTTACAAAAAATACAGAGATGACCTTGTGGCATATTCTAGGAATTTTCCTTAAAAGGTGGATATTACTCACCCTTTCCCCCTTCTTCATCTTTTCCTGTTTTCCTTTTGGCATGGAGCAAGATGCCTCCTTGCATCTGGAGGACAAAGGCCAGCCCTTTCAGGGACAGGGTTGGGAGCTCAGCTGAAAAGGTCCCTGACAATGAAGTGCATTATCCCAGCCCTTATTCTTTCACAGTTTCACTATTATTTGGCAAAGATCCTAATCCCAACTGAGATGTCTCCCAGTTTCATCATGTGCCCAAGGTGGCTAAATTTGAAAGGGAATCCTTCCTACAGGGGGAGGTGGCAGGGACATTGCCAAGGCAAGGGAAGAGTTTAAAATACCACAGACATCTTTGAAGTTATTACCTGTATCACCAAAACAGAAATACTTAATCCTTGACTTGAGTCCATTATATATTTGGTTTGGGAAACCTCTCTGAAATAGTTGGAGGGTCGTACTTTTCTTCCATGCTCATCAGTGGGCATTTTCAGCTTCCTGAGGGTGGCATTCGCTGCAAGAAATGCCTAATCTCCAGTGAAAGACACATTAAGATGTAGTTCCCCAACTTCATCTTCCCAGAGAGTAGCTACAGACACACTGTGTAAGACAAAAAGGGGCCTGCCATAGGGTGGCAATCAGTACTTGGATATTTGTGGGCAGTGTGACCAGCTGCCAATCTCTTGCCACCATACTTGCTGGCCCTATTCACTACTCTATTATGATCATATGATTCTAAGATTAGAAAGCCCCTTATGGAAAAAGCTGTTCTTCCATTAATTCTGTTTACCAATGACAAGCTGAGTTTATTAGAGAAGTTCCTTTAGATTAAGGAACTTAACATGCTTAGCACAAACTGTGCCCATGGCAAGTGAGAATAAACTGTTTAAATGAATAAATGAGTAGGCAGCATAATGAAACTTTTCCTCTGCCACGTTTTTGAGATAAAGACATCCTTCCAAAATAGTACAGAAATTGCACTTTATCCTGATTTACTGACTTAACATTTCAAATAACATGTACTATAAAATCCACACCCAGTAATAGACCAACTAACTAGTTATGGTTACTATGGTAATGGGCTCAGTGCCTATGAACAGAAAAATTAATTCCTTTGGGGCAAGTTATTTATGAGTGTGTCTGGCTACATGGCAAGAGTATTTTCCTTTAGAGTAATTTATGCATTTAGGCAGATGATTCCTTATAGATATAAGTTCTCCCTAGGAAGAGAGAATATAACATATTAAGTTTTTTATGCTGAGAATTTCTATATTTAAATATATTTCTAAATTTTCACTTATAAAGGATTTAATTTCAAATAAAAACAGCAA
This sequence comes from Myotis daubentonii, assembly GCF_963259705.1. Lineage (NCBI taxonomy): Eukaryota > Metazoa > Chordata > Mammalia > Chiroptera > Vespertilionidae > Myotis > Myotis daubentonii. The sequence continues at coordinate 36,275,453 of NC_081856.1, read as the reverse complement.
GATATATTTCATGACGAGGAGGCAAGTTAATTTTCACTGTATAAAATGTATAGTATATACAGACAAACACCTTTAACAAGAACTGCTGGTATGTTTGATATGTTAAAGGGCCAGAGGTGGCCAGAGGGGGATCCAGGAGCAGCAGGTCGGAATGAAGAGTTTAAAAGCAACAATCAAGACCGGTATCCTCCCACGTGAATTTGAATTGATGGACAATGGCAAATTTCTATTTTAAACAGGACCCTTACCATGAAGAAGTCTGCGTCTTACAAATATTTAAATGAATCATACAGCAAAGGACCAAACTGATTTAGGGGAAAAGGGAAAATATAAAATACTAGTTAGGGCATCATTATGACAATGCTGGTGTGCTAAAATGATGGACACTGAGAAGAAAAAACGGATGAAACCTGGCAACGCATACTGTTGATGAGGAAAACATCCCATGAGGAGTGAAAAAGCAGGGAGCGGGAGGGGAGGCTGTACAGGTGCTTTCCTTCTAACGGCTGCTTTCCCCCTCTTATCTTTCAGGCAAAGGGGCACAGGGTTGGGGAAATGTACTCAGATCATAGCTTCAAAGTTTAGTGTTCCCTCCTCTTTTCCCTTTTTTAATATGTTACTAACAAACATATCTATTTCTGGTTGCTGATGAGAAATATTCACCTGTTTTTCTTGTTGTAGCTAAAATTAGATTCTACTGGACTTGAAGATGATAAACATGTATGCCTGAAAGCTCTCATCAATGTTATTGCTTTGTTTCCACTACATTTCCACATATATTATGCCACTTATTTGTAAAATAAATCCACAAGACTAGAATTATTAACCAAATTTTGCAGATGAGAAAACAGACTCAGGTTTGTTTAAAGCAAAAGCCACAATGTCTACCATACTGTAGTTGAATGGATTAGGCTTCCATTGTTGTTTTGTGTTTATTTTATTTTTAAGTTTCCAGCTCACATACAAGATAGATCATTTTATAAACGATTGTTTTATATTGATTGTATGCATCTCAACACATTTATCCTTAGAAATAACAAATGGCCTCAGGTGACCAGACCTGCTCAGATTGTCCACTTACCTCGTAATATAGCTGAACTATATTAGAGCTCCAACAACAATGTGGACATTAGCCAAGAGGTAATGGCATTGCTGAACTTCACTACCGGAACACAGATGTGAATAGTTTACCCCCTCTTTTCACTTGAACTCACTTCTAGTAAAAGACAATCCATTACATTCATTCATTCCTATTCAGGCCTCTTCTGAAGGGAATTGGTTAACTCTTAATTGTTCCTGTATTTAGCAATAAAAATTACTACTAATTGAACATATGTGGTAGTAATATTATGATGAAAAATATTTATTTGAATGCTTCACAGAAGTTAATTTTCCTTTTAGTAGAAAAGAAATAAAAATGTTTTTTCAGACTTTATTTTCCGAGTAAGCAATTGACCTTATTAAATGGTGATATTAAAAAATAAATCATAATTTTCCAGAATATTAAAATGGATTATATTGAAAGCAAAATTCTCTAGACTAAAAAGATCAATAAAACAAGCCATTAAAATCATCATCAGATAATCCTTTGTTTTCAAATGTATCTGTTCAAGACTGTGACTCGATGAGCTGCAAGGCTTTGTTTTGCTTGATCATGAAATGAATGTGACTTTATGATCTGTATTCAACTGTGAACAGCTGCTCATTAATAAAAAGCCTTTAATGTCCAAGTTAGAACAGCAGGTCTAAAATTGTGCTTGAGGGGAAAAACCATCCCTTTAGTGAAAAGCCGGGGAACTGGGCTGTGTTTGCAAGGTCTGCCCTACCTCCTGGGAAGAGACAGGAGGTCAGTTGACAGGGCGGTACTAAGACCCAGCTGGAGAACTCAGAACAAGGAAGCCTATACAGGCTTTGAACTGGGAGAGTAAGTGGTGGCTTGGAAGCTGATAGAATGAACAAATCAGGACTAAATAAATCAAGCTGGCGATTGGGGGTTGGGTAGAGGCCAATCAATAAGCCTTTAAGATCATGGGCAACATGACCTTGACACAGAGCAGGCAGAATTAACTATACCCCATGAAGTGGGCGCAATCCAGCAATAAGTCTTTAATCCATCAGCTTCTACCCCTTACTGGCCCCTCACTTGATATTTGGTAGTCCCCCACCCTCACTCACCCCACCAAGCCTTGGCCAGAGTAGAGGACTTCAAATTGCACACTCCCAAGAGGTGTTCCCCAAGCAAGATCCAAAACTATTGGCACCTGTAACCCCCAATCAGGGGTTTACTACTCAACAACTAGGGTAAAGATGATTTTCAAATAGTCTTTTGCAGGTATTTTAAAAGTAAATTTCAACTGTACAATCTTTACCAAACTTTGTTTTATTATGTTGGGAAACAAGTTTTCACTAACTTTCTGAAAAAGTATATACTTTTTGATTTGTTTCCCTTGAAAATGGCACATTTAATAAAACAAGAATTATAAAAAGGAGACAATATCTGATAGATCCTCCCTTCCCCCAACTGGTGGGCAGGGTATGATGTAACCTGCAGCCCAGAAATACCTGAGTGACTAACCAGGTACCTTATATGGACTATACATTGGACCACCAATCTACACCTGCCAAATACCCTAAGCCCTTGTCCTATATGGACAATACAGTAAGCCGCCAATCAGCATGCGCCGAGTACACTAAGCCCCCCACCCCTTCCCATTCCCCCCCTCAAAAGGCGTGCCCACCCTGCACCTGATGCTGTCTTCCCCTTGTGAGGCAGCCTGGCAGGTGCTTCTCCTCTAATAAAGCCTGTAGTCCTGGTTTTAGGCCTCCGTCTGATCTTTCAATAGCATGGTATAATAATTTGGAGCAAAGATATAAATTTCTAAGGAAAAAACATTTTGAAAACATGTTTACGTCAGGAGATAGGGCATTGGGGATTATTGGAGGCCTGGGATCCACAATCATTTTGGAAATTCTGAATCACTGTTTAGGAAATACTAAGGTTAGTGCAGGCGTTTCAGGGACTGCCGAGGGTTTAGTGGGCTCGGGGAGGTGTAATGGCTGGGAATGATGTCGGGTAGCAGCAATAGCAGTAGTAGAGGTAGCAACAGCTGTTACCTGTGAATCTTCGCTGTGTGCCAGGCTCTGCCCTTACAACTTTGCAGGCATTAGCCATTCCACGAAGTAGGAACTAATATGGCCATTTTAAATATGCTTTCATTGATTCTGAGAGAGAGGAAGGGGGAGGGAAAGAGAGAAACATCAATGCGAGAGAGAAACATAGATCCGTCGCCTCCAGGAAGCACCGGATGGGACCTAACCCTCAACCCGGGCATGTGCCCTGACCGGGAATGGACCCTGGCGGCCCCCGGGTGCATGGGCCCATGCCCAACCTACTGGGCCACACCAGCCAGGCTATTATGGCCATCTTATTGCTCTGGAAACTGAAGTTTCTCGATGAAATAACATCCAAAGTTACACAGAATCATGTCAGACCAAGAGTCGTAATCATTCCCTTTCTTCTCCTTTTGGGAATAAACAAGGATGAATAGAAATGTGGTACAGATTGGCATGGGGTTGGGATGGTGGTTCCGGACAGTTAAGTGGGTAGGCGGGTGCGGGTCAGGGTGACAGCGCACGGGCAGCTGCTGTCCAAAAGGGGGCAGCACCGGGAAAACGCAGGCTGGGGAACAATTTGCAACAACTGCTTTCAGCCTTTGGCGGCATCAACCTCTATCCTCCCTCCTCAGTCGCTTTGCCAACAGCGGAGCCGTGAGTTTCCCGAGGGCTCCTTGCCCACAACAGCGAAGAACCCGAGCCTTTTTAACAGCAACAGGATAAAAAAGAAACAAAAATCGGGCTTCCAAGAGAGAACCACAGGACGAAAGAACACCCTAGTTTGGGGCAATGGCTAGACCAGGCTGCATGCGGGGGGAGTGCCAACTCTTTTAACTTCCAGTTAAAGGAAATTCAATCAGGAATTCTAGGAGGACTCTAAATCCGAAATTAAGGAGCATTTCGCACCCTCCGGTGGCGGAATAATTGAGCTCTACCCACATTCAGATCAGACGGACACCGCGTGGGCTCCCTCCGTTTTTGCGGTCTACACGCTGCTCTCCCTGGTCCCCCACCCAGGGCAGAGGGCGGAGCAGTAAGGGGCGTGGATGGAGCCGAGACGCGCTACGGACCCGGGAGCTCCGCCACGGTGCCACCCGCACAGCCAGCAACAGCCACCAACTCCCACCCCAGCGCCAGTCTCCGCCGCTCCCGACGCCGCTCGCCCCGCCCCCGGCGCTCATTGGCTGTTAGACCCGCAGCCTCTCGCCTATTGGTCCAGACGGGACGTGTGTGGCGGGGGGCGGAAGTGCGGGGCCCGGAGAAAACCCAGAGGCCCCCTCCAGGAGGGCGTAGAGAGGGAGGAGCTGGGGGAGGGTTTCCCGAGGAGGCGGCGGCCATGGCAGCTGCGCGGCGGCAACGGCGCCTGCGACGGAGCGCGCGCCCGGCTTTGAATGAGCGGGGCTGGGACTGAACCGGCGGAGCGCGAGCTCGAAGAGGCGACCGGCAGCGCGCGCGCGCGCGCCTTGCATGCGTGTGTGTGTGTGCGCGTGCGCGCGCGCGGCCCGCAGCAGCTCGGAGCCTCCGCCGGGCGGGCGGGAGGGGGAGGGGCAGGTGAGTGTGTGCGGCTCGCGCGCGCCCGCGAGGGGCTTCCCTTCCCCATCCCCGTCGCCACCCTGGCCTTGGGGTGCCCTCTGCCCTTGTCCGGTCAGCCCTGCTCTTCGCTCCGCACTCGGCGTCCTCCCACCTTCCCCCTCGGCCCCCCCCCTTGACCAACTGCCTTGCTGGGGTACTGTTTCCGGGTCAGGGTGGCCTGTGGGGTGAGGGCACGGCGATTGGGAGTGGGCCCCGGCGTGCAGCCCTCGCCATGCCGCGCTCACGCCTGGGGGGAAACTCCCGAGACCCCCTGCCGCCTCCCCGCCCCCGCAGGGAGATGTGCGGGTCCTTTCCGCCCTGTCTTGGCAGACCTTGCTGCTTTCCCAGGCAGATGTTTCCAAAACCCAAATCCCAGCCCACCGGCACCAACTTTTAGCAGTTGAGAGCGTGTCCCAGGGCGCCGTGCGCATGGCGCCGGGTTGTGTAACCCGAGGACGCCGTTGTCGTTTTGCTCATCTGTGCAGTGGGTATGAGCCTGCTGTTGACCAGGCAGGTGCAGGCGGGTGGCCTGACATTGTCAGGCATTTGGGTGATGAGACGCCTTCCTTCCCGGTCATTCCTTCCGGAGACTGGAGCCCGCCTGTGGGAGCGCCTCCGGGGGGCCTCGTCCTTGCGGGCCGGGCCTCCGTAGCCGGATCCGGTTCGGTGTTGGGCTGGGACCCGCTTCTCACGTTCCGTTTCCCGTGCCCCTTCTCTCGTCACCACTGTGGTTTTGGACATTTAAGTGCATTCAAGCCGAGTTTCTCTTTGGAGCCTGGTGATCCTCCTTCACCTACTTCAGAGAGTTGCAGACGTGATGGAGGATATTCTGTGTTAAATCCTATGTGGTTTTGCAGATGTTGGTCTGAAAGACATGCGCAGTGTGTGACAGTCTTAGGGGTACAGCTCCTGGAGAAGTGTTGGCTCCGGGGTGCACCGACGCAGACTGTGGCTTGACTTTGTTTAATAAATGGTTATATGGTGGCGACTGAAAGGGGCTCCCCGGAGGTTTACGGTGATTTACAGGGAGGAGAGAGAATCCAATCTTTCAATGTCTAATGCAGAATTCTGTTTTAACGTTGTAGGTGAATCTTTTCCCCTTGACATAGCTGAGGTGTCTGTCATGTCTTTTGATTTCCTAGAGATGTCATTTCTACCAAGGCCCCGAGGATTGGTTGGTTCGTGGTTCCGAAACTTACTCTGCGATAGCGGAAGTGTTTGTATTTTCTTAGTAATTTTTAATGACATGTTATGTTTAAATTTAGATGATATTAGCATATCTGAGTTCTAGAAAATGCTTTGAAGCAACCAAAGTGCAAGTTAGCCTAAGACACGTGCTTATCAAGTTAGTGATCTCAAGACCATTTCAAAAAGCAAACAGGCGATGAGTGTAACATTAAAGGTTTCCCAAGTGGGATGTGGCGTGGGAAGAGCCGGAACTTTGGGTTCAGTCCCTCTAAATCCTGGGTGAGTCTCTGAGCTTCCCTTTCATCTGTTCTTAAGGTTCCAGTGAGGTGCTAGATTGGAACATGCATTGTCTAGAACAGTGATATTCAAGAGGCACGCTGGTCTCCTGCAAGAATTTTTAAAGCATGCAATACCTGACTATTTAGTCAGGGGCACTGACCTCAATCTAAGGCTTAGATTGTCAAATTAAAAATGACGACAGCCAACACAATAGCTGTCTGGTGTGAACGAATCAAATTTATACCTAATTTTTTTTTTTTGTCACATTGGCAAAAAATATATATATTTTGGTGTGCTGCAGAATTTCATTAATTATCTTATGTGTGCTGTGAGATAAAAAAGATTGAAAATCGCTGGTCTAGAACATGTCGGGTGCTCAAGGAATGTTAATGTCTCTCCATCCAACAAATATTTGAATCCCCTACTATGTACTTGGCATTGGTTAAGACCTAAAATGCTAAATTAAGCAAGGCTGATGGGGGCTCTGCCTCCTTCCCTTGCATTATCACAAGCTTGGGACAGCTGAGCAGTGAACACAGCTTCTCAGTACTGGGTCAGTAGTATTTCCCATCATTCTTGGTAGAGTCTGTTACATAGTAGGTGCTAAGTATATATCTTCAAGGAATTGAATTGAATTGATTATATATCTTCAATGAATTGCATTGGAACATCAAGTAAATAGGAGTCCCAAAGAATATTCCTGTCTGCAAATCAGTGTAATTGTTAAAATCAAGTGTTGCTTGATAGTTAGCTTGATTGCATTTCCCCACTTAAGTGCAACTGGTTGGGAAATTTATCTTGGAAATTATAATATCACCAAATTTCTAAGAATGTTTATTGTTAGTGAGGTATTCTTGGCTTTTGAGTTAAATAGACCTAGGTTTGAATTAAAGTCATTGGGTATGGAAATATGCTTACTCTCTGTGCTTCAATTCTGTGAAATGAGAGCAATAATATCTCATGAGATGATTTGATGAGTTAAGTGAGAATATTAGATAGTGCTTGGCACACAGTACCTGGTCAGTGAATATTAGTTCCTCTCTCTCATTAATCACAAAAGCAAGTGTTTTGTAGAACGAGAAAATTCTTAATTGCTAGTATTTCATATTTTTTGTGCTCATAATTGTTTCAGAGTTTTGTGATTGTTGCTAACATAAAAAATACACTTGATTGTAGATTCCATTGAATTTTCTACGTACACACAGTTTTACTTCTTCCTTTCCAATCTGAATGCCTTTTATTTCCTTTTCTTGCTTGATTGCATTGGCCAGAACTTGCACTACCATGTTGAATAGAAGTGGTGAAAGCAGACATACTTGTGTTATTCATAGTCTTAGACAGGGTCATCACCTTGCCACTAATATTGTTGTGTGTCGTTCAATAAGTATTTTTCAAATCAAATGACTTCAGTGGTAACTGGAAGTAAAATTTTCAGTTGTTTCATCAGCAAAAGTGGATCTATTATTGACAAAATATTCTCATCCTTGCAGTAGTTTCATGCCATTGTGGTCAGAAAAGATGCTTGATATATCAGTTTTCTCAAATTACTTAAGGCTTGCTTTGTGGTCTAATATACGACCTATTCTGGAAAATATTCCATCTACACTGTAAAAAAATGTGTGTTATGCAATTTTTGATGAATTGTCCTACATATATCTGTTAAGTCAATTTGGTCTAATTTTCTGTGTGGATGAACTATTGATGTGAGTAAAGTATTAAAATCCCCTATTGTTATACAGTGGGGCCTTGACTTACGAGTGTCCCGACTAACGAGTTTTTCGAGATAGGAGCCGTCTCTCTCCGCCGATTTTTTGCTTTGAGTTGCGAGCTAAAATTCAGGTTACGAGCCAGCTCCAGATACCCCACCGCTAGTTGGCGCAGTGAACGTCACAGTGAACGCCACAACATCAGCCCAGCATCACATGTCTCACTCGTTCACTTTATGATTTGACATACGAGTAATTTGAGTCATGAGCTCCGTCACGGAATGAATTAAACTCCTAAGTCAAGGCCCCACTGTATTACTGTGGATGTCTCCCTTAGGACCATTAATAATTGCATATATTTCAGTGCTTCTGTGTTGGGTGCATAGATATTTATGATTCTTATAACCTCTTCTTGGATTGGCCGCTTTATAAATTATGTAATATCTTTATTTGTCTTCTTTTTACACTTTTTTGTTTTCAAGTCTATTTGTCTGATATGAGTATTGCTACCCCATCTTTTTATTTTCCGATGAAATATCTTTTTCCATTTCTTTACTTTCATTCTGTTTGTGTCTTTCAGTTTGAAGTTAGTCTCTTGTTAGCAGCCACTCTATGTCTTTATTGGAGCATTTAATCCATTTACCTTTAAAGTAATTATTGATAAATGTGTACTTATTGCCATTTTGTTATTTGGTTTTTGGTTTTGGTAGTTTTCTATTCTTTTCATCTTTTTCTCTCTCTTCCCTTGTGGTTTGCTAGTTTTCTTTAGTGTGTCAGGGACACCCTGTTTTTCCTGCTTGATCCCATTGTTCAGGAAGCAAAAGGCTCAGGGCAGTCAGTGTACCTGGGAACAGCTGTGGTGATCTTCAGGTAATCCAAATCCAGGAATAGAGAGAGCTCCTTCCCACCTTACGAATGTGGAGGGAAACTTAAACAGTGATGCTCGCTGGCTCCTGCCCGCTGAGTTCCTGCGGCTCCTGAAGGGTTCCCATGGCTTCCGAGTCGTCTCCATTTGGTATCTTCCTCTTGTTGTTCAGGGCTGTTTATTCACCCCTCAGTTGTACAGGAGTCATTGTTGTCTATGTGTGTGTACTTGGGAAGGGGTGAAATGAGTTCATTGTCCTCCACCGCCACCATCCTGGGCCTCCCATGATTTACGTTTTAATTTTAAATTGACTGTGTTATATTTGTGGTTTATAAAGAAAAGAAAAAAAATATGCCTGTTTTTCACAGCTTATAATAGGACTTTTAAGCTTGACTTCAGAACAGGACTATAGCTTGTAAAATCAACTTAATGCATTTATTTTGTGTGCCTTTTCCACAGGTTTTGGTTCCCATCATGGCCATCACACAGTTTCGGTTATTTAAAGTTTGTACCTGCTTAGCGACATTGTTCTCCTTCCTAAAGAGATTAATATGCAGGTAAATACATTTTATGTTCAAATTGACCTGTTTATCTTCTTCCTAGTTAGATACCTTCATCTGATGCATGCTTTTCATTTTTATCTTAATGAACAACTCTTAATTACTAAGGTACTTAATTCTAAAATTGGAAAAGATCTTTTATATGCCTTAAATTACTGTCCATAGTGCTTTTACCTATGCTTGTTTTGATAGTTCTTGAAATAAATTTTTTCTCCTTTTTTTTAGATCTGGCAGAGGACGGAAATTAAGTGGAGACCAAATAACTTTGCCAACTACAGTTGATTATTCATCAGTTCCAAAACAGGTAAGTTTTTTTCAAAAGGTTGAATCAATGTTTTGGAACCATATTTTTCAGATTGGATTTCAGACCATTTAGTATGTCATGAAATTAATTTGGATTTTTGTTGTTACATATTTTGATTCTAAAGTTTTTACTTGGTTCTTTATTTTATTTCCTATTGTTTGGCTGAGATTTTCTATTTTTTTCTTACTGTTTTCAAGAGTGTGATTGCTTGTTGGACCACTTTTATAATAGTTATTTTAAAGTCTTAGTCAACATTTATATCACCTGGGGATTGGTGTCTGTTGATTGACTTTTCCTGTGTGAGTTGAGATTTGTTGATTTTTATGTGCTGAATAATTTTGGGTTATTTCACATACATTTTTAATATGTTTGAGACCCTTACCTTATTTAAATACTATCAAAAATGTTAGTAGCCCTAACCGGTTTGGCTCAGTGGCTAGAGCATCAGCCTGCGGACTGAAGGGTCCCAGGTTTGATTCTGGTCAAGGGCATGTACCTTGGTTGCAGGCACATCCCCAGTAGTGGGTGTGCAGAAGGCAGCTGATCGATGTTTCTCTCTCATCGATATTTCTAACTCTCTATCCCTCTCCCTTCCTCTCTGAAAAAAAAAAAAAAAAAAAAAAGAATGTTAATATTCTTTATGTAATCAGGCAATCAACCTGATTAGGCTTAGGTTGTAAGTTCCAATCCTCCTTTTGTGGGCTGAAGTTCTAATGTCAGTTCAGTTTTCTAAGTATTTGCTTTTGTTTTGTTTTGTTTTAATGGATATAACAGGATGTCTAACTTAGAGCAAAAGTATTTTTTTTAACTTTTAATATAGTTTTGGTATGTGAAATAAAATTTATATTTTCCTGTTGGTTAAAAATGTTTGAAACCTAATGTTTTGGCAAGCCCATTTTTCTAATAAACAATGAATGAAATGTCAGTTAGGTTCTCCCTATATGGTGACAGTATTGATCAATTAAATTTAGACAGATATTGAAGAGTGGACTTCCTGGGATGAAGATGCTCCCACAAGCATAAAGATTGAAGGAGGGAATGGGAATGTGGCAACACAACAAAATGCTTTGGAACAACTGGAACCTGACTATTTTAAGGACATGACACCAACTATAAGGAAAACTCAGAAAGTAAGTTAAAGATTTGTGTTTTTAGCTATTAAACTATGAAGCTGCTTTTCATATTCCCATAGTTAAAATTAGACAGTATAACTAGTACTGTTAGAAAACCTATTTCTGATCATTGATCTGTCATGTTAAAGGTGAAAGTTTATATATTCAAGTGACCTAGACACAGATCTAGTAATTTGTACACCTTTAAAAATTATATCTAGACAAATTCTGCTGTATATCAGAATTTGTGGAGACTAAGCTAAATGAAATACAATTCTAACCTTAATAGTGTACACAATTTAGTGATGTCTATAAACTAAGTGCTTTCTGTTGTTTGTAACCATTATAAAACTGAGGCAAGGCTCTGAGAACTTAGAGTAATTATAGTTTTGTGTTGTTAGTCATCCATACTTTATTTAATCCCTTTTGAGTTGAATATGGATGATCACTTAAAGGGAATTATTAAAAAAAGAACAATGGCTGAGTATTTTTCTTTTTTTTAATCAAATAGTACATATACTTAATAAAATTTTTTAAATCATAGATTACAAAAGAACTTTTATTGAAAAGCAAAGGACTGCTCCCCCATCACTTTTCATAGGTAGTTCTACTCTCCAGAAGCAGCCACTCATACATAACTTTCTGTTTAGGCTTCTAGTGCTTTTCACTATATTTACATATCTCCATCTATCTACCTACCTACCTATCTATCTATCTATCCATCTATCTATCTATCATCTGTCTGTCTATCTTGCTTAAATTGCTGTGCCTTGATTTACCATTCACAAACATTGTCCATTGATTTTATACTATGGTAAATGAGGGTTTATTTCATACTACCCTTACCCTTCTTCCCCCTCTTTCAAATTTTATAATGTTATTATTCCAGCATACCTCACCAGTTACTCTGCTATTTAAAAAACACACACACCCCTAAATTTTCATTTCTTGTTCAGTCAAGCACAGAAAATATTTTTTTATAAATATGCTTTATAAATGAGGAACTTATTTGTTCCACATTTCTCTGTTAGAGTTTTTCACCCTCTTCTACCTTTCATCTAGTTTCAGCTGTATGTTTATATTTTCAAGGCTGATAACATTTACATGCTATTATCATAATTGTTTTTGTTGAATTATCTAAATGTCTCAGTGCTGAAAAGCATTAAGTTGTGTATTTTTCAAGGAGTTTAAGTGAGTTTCTTAGTATTTTGGAAGTATATTGCTGCTCTTATTAGTAACCCAATATATTACAATAGTATCCTAATAAATTAATTAGAATGAAAATGCTTTTAAGTTACAAAGGTAATACTACTGGCTTGAAAAAGTTAATGTATTTATAGATATCTACATGCATAGGGGGCTGGTTATACTGTAATAGGATATAGCTTTTTTTCTTATTTAATACTGTGACTAAAAGTGCCTAATAACATTTTGGGGACCTGACGTCTAAGAAAGAAAGCAGGGAAAGAGGGATAAGGAAGAGGAAAATGTATTATTACTTTTTAAGAGAAATACAGTGTTTCTCACTATGCAACTGATTTGTGTGACAATTAAGAATTTTGAGAGCTTGTTTGGAGGTTCTAGCAGGGGAGCGCAGCTACTCGTATACCCTTGACCAAAGACCGGTCCTCTCCTCGGGGGGGAAGGTCGTCCTCTTCGACCGGGCGCGCAGCTTCGGGAGGGATGCACATGGATCGGTGAGGGAGGAGGGGGACACCCGCCTAGCCAGCCAGATCAGCCGAATCAACCCTGGCGATCAATGGGGTGACAGATGTCGCAGCCAGATCGCCCTCACATCCGAATTAAGAATTTTGGTACTTTTTATAGACTAAATTTTTTTTACGTTGTAAATTTTAAAAGAAAAAGGTAGAACATATCCTATCTAATAATAGACAAACATAGTAATTAACCGTACCTTTGCTATGCCTCCCATTGGCTAATCAGCGAGATATGCAAATTAACCGCCAACAAAGATGGCGGTTAATTTACATACATAGGCATGAAGCGGCGGAGCAAAGACTGAAGGTGGCTCCAGCCGGAGTGAAGGCCTGGGTCCCAGGTGCCAGAGGAAAACCGGTGCCGGCAGCCAGGGGAAGGGAAGGCCTATTGCACGAATCTTTTTGTGCAACAGGCCTCTAGTTTAAAATAATTATAAAATGCTTGGTTAGTTAATTATTTTGTCTATATTTATGTAGTGATGTATAAAATATTCCTATAATTCTATTTCAATTAATCTTTCAGATCATTATTAAGAAGAGAGAACCATTAAATTTTGGCGTCCCAGATGGTAGCACAGGTTTCTCTAGTAGATTAGCAGCTACACAAGATATGCCATTTATTCATCAATCAGTAAGTATGTTTATGGTATCTAAGCAAGGATTGTTTGATTCTGTTTTCTTTAAAGAAGAAGAAAAACAATAAAAATGAATTGAACATAGTATTTGTATTTCTGTTACTTTGAAACATGTTTGTCAGATTGAGGGAGGCTAATCTGGAGTTTTACTATTCCTGTTCTTTATGAGATTGTAAATTACATTAGACACTTAACATCAGAGTCCCATTGTATACATGAAAGATAGAGACAACATGTTATTTAAAAATATGACCTTTAAAGAGATTACCACTAAAATTTAACCATAACAGCAGGTTATTTTTAAGTGAGTTGTGAATTGTTTCCCTAGTAGATTTTATTTACCTTTAAAGTATGATTTGACTTTAAATGTGTTTGACTTAAATGCAATACCTTTAAGGCTAAAAGTAGTAAGGAAAGTATATAACTGCAGTTCTCAACCTTGGAAATGTATCAGAATTACCTCTGAACTTTTTAAATACACCAAGGTCCAGACCTAAGCTTAAACATGCTTTGATAGATTATTGATTAGTAGTTTTTAATTGATTATATGCATCACCTATTGTTGTAGAACAACCCCGCAGAGAGTGGCTTAAAACAACAATAAACATTTTTCTTCACATACAGCTTATGTGGGTCAGGAATCCAGGGGAGACTAAACTGGGTGGTTCTGGCTCAGGGTTTCTAATGAGTTTCCAGACAAATCATTAGCTGGGGCTGTAGTCATCTGGAGGCTCGCCTGGCATTGGAGAATTCATTTCACTTACATGCCCAAAAAATTAATGCTGGTTGGTTTCACAAAGCCTCAAATCCTTGCAATGGACCTGTCCATAGGGCTGCTTGAGTTTTCTTATGACATACTGCTGACTTTCCCAGAACAAGTGATCCCAGAGAAAAAGAGCATGTAGGGGTGAAGCCACAATGCCTGTTTATGACTTAGCTCTATCAGTGACACACTGTCACCTCCACATTATTTTATTCATTGGGAGCTAGTTACTAAATCCAGCCCACATGCAAGGGGAGAAGAACTAGGCTCCACCTCTTGAAAGAAGGAGTATCAAAAAATTTGCAGACATAGTTTTAAACCACTACATCTGTCATATTCGTTTAAACTACACAGATGCTTCTGAGGTCTCTCTCCAGGGGTCCCATGTTTATATATATGTTCAGTGATCAGAAACTATTTTTACTAATGCCAGATGTTATGCTAGGTGCTAGTAATGTCGTGGAAAGTAAGCATAGCAGGCAGGTCCTTGCCTCAGAAGAATGCATTCTCATGGGGAAGGTACAATGCTAAATAAATGATCACACACATAATAAATATTACAAACTTAGATAACTCCTATGCAGGTACATGATCATACGATAGCACAATAGCACCATAGATATTTCTCTAAAAGAGCATAACACCAGAATGTGAAATTTTTTATTTTCTATTTTTAAATTGTAAATATTCATATATGTATGCTCCATATTGGTAAAGTCATTCAGAATTCCTCAGTGAATTAGTACATGTATACCACCTAACAGTAATTATATGATATTATAACATAATTATAGCTCATTATAAAGTTGTAAATCTGTAACTGCTTAAAGAGTTGGGAAGGGGTAAAAAGGGTAGGTAGAGAGGTAGGTAGAGATTGTCTCCAATGCTTTCCCTCCCAAGCAGACAAAATAAAGGGGCATTGCCTAGGAGAGAATGGTATTAGACTCCTGCCCTTTGTTCACTACAACAAAAATGTTTTATCACCCATTTCACAAATAAGGTTCTTCTTTTAGATTACAAATTCTATTTTGGGGGGGGTGGTGCGGGGGAACTTATCATTTGTATTGTGATAGCTCTTTTTTATACTAAGGATATTAACTTTTTCTGTCATCTTTTACAGTATCTCAGCTTTATATTTTGGTTTGGATGTTTTTGGTGTATTTAAGTTTTATATAGCAAATCTATCAATCTTTTACAATTTTTCTTTTTTACTTAGAAGTCCATCTCTACTAAAGGATCAGATATCACTCCTTTTTATAGTCTTAGTAGTTTCACCTTTTTTATATCTAAATTTATATACAGTAAAAAGTCAAAAACCTCAGTGGAAAAATGGATAAATTTACAAATAAAATAGATGTAACTTGACAACATGAAGAAAAATAGATCTTACTAGTTCGCAAATTCAGAGTAAAATAATAAGACATCATATTTAGATGTTAAAGTAAAGATAGAAAAAATAATTGCCAGTATTGACAAAGGTACAAGGAAACAAGCTTTTACCTACTGCTGCTGGTAGGATATGTTGGTACAACTTTTCAAGAGAGTCATTGTATTTTCCTTCAGTGGCTTTAAAAATCTTTTCTTTGATTTAGCAGTTCTACTTTTTAGAAATTTATATTAAAGAGATAATTAGAAATGATTTTAAAACAATTTTAATAGGATATTACATCTATGGGTAGGAGGAGAAAATTTAACATCTTTCATTTCATTTTTAGGTGTAAGTGCTGAAAAAGAGAACATAATAAATTTGTTCACAGATTGGTTCTAGTTATTTTATGCATATAATCACTTCCACACCTCACTAGAAACATTCCAGAATGAGCATTTTCATTGTCTGTGGAAGAAAAAAGTGAACTTTTAGAATCTGGGAAACAGTGGGAAATAGTGGCCAGCATGATGGTAAGTAGGACAGGAAAAGAAGCACAATATGGAAGCACTCCAGTAGAGTAGGTTTTGTCCGATTCCTCATTTTGCTTGGGACCCCGACAGTAAGTGTCACTGAGAAATCTGTACAGTCCTTCTGCTGAAGCGAAGATGACTGTGCTAGTTTGAAACTTGGTTTTTCTCTTCATCTCCAGCACAGAGTTGTCCAGTCAAGCATCTCTAATTCCGTCTTCTCCTTCCGCCACTCCAACCCCAACCCCTTCCTCTTGTCCATTCCAAACTATAGTAGGCAAAAAAGAAAAGTTATGTTAAAGGAGTATTCTTTAAAACAAAGGAGGAAAAAAGCGGGACTTGCCCAGGACTGGTGAGTGCTGAAAGTCAGGAACCCCTCCGTTGCAGGCAAACCAGAAACTAATCATTTGGGCCTTGTGTAGGACTTGGTGACATGGTATGGGCCTGGAGCAGATACAGGGGGATGACAAGGTCTGGATTATATTTTAAAAGATGCTCTTGTTGACTGCTGAGGGGAGAAAGTATGGCTCTTTATATTGTAGTTTTGTTTTTTTATTGTAGCCTGAATTAGGTGACTTGGATACCTGGCAGGAAAATACCAATGCATGGGAAGAAGAGGAAGATGCATCCTGGCAAGCAGAAGAAGTTCTGAGGTATTTGAGTAATGTTTACATTGCAACATGAGTAGAAGGACTAGATCTGTTCATGTTACACTTGAGGTCAAGAAAGCTTATTCTTCCAAATGGTACATTTTTCTTCATTCTCACTTGAACCTAATATAGGATATATATTTTTTTTAATTTCAGACCGTGTATGCTATTTTATGTGGTTAAAACCTCACAGAAACCAATAATGTATAGTATTATAGAAGCAAATTAATAATTTTTTAATGGCAAATAAGATCTTTTAGATATATACACTATATTTATACTTCATTCCCTGTAAAATATACTTATCTCTTGAAATGTCCTACTATGAAATGCGAGTCACCACTATGTCACTGAGAAATCTATACAGTTCTTCTGTTGAATTGAAGATGACTGTGTTAATTTGAAACTTGGTTTTTCACTATGTATTCCTCCAGGTCAGAAATTATACCTTCCTTTTGTTTTTCTCATGGACTGTCATAGTGCTTAGGCCCTCAAATATGAATTAAAATAACTTATATAGCATTCTACATTTGTGTGTGTATCTGAATTTGATGCATTCAAAGCCCTATGAGGTAGATCATGTAAGTCAGGCACAGCCCATTCTACAGAAAAGGAAATACACTGGAGGGTTTCAGGGTTATTTTTGTTGGTTGGTGTGTTCCTATTTCTTTGTTTTTGTGAGTAATAAACTTAATTCTTGCTAGCTGGATTAGCTCAAAGAGTAAAAGTAAAATTCGCTTAAGAGAATTGTGATTATCATCACTGATGAAAACTCAGCTATTTAAATGTATCTAAATTATGTTTGCACCTTGAAAGATGAGATAGTAAAATACAGCTATTTTATTTTAAAAGATTGCTTTTATAATAGGGATAGAAAATGAATTGCCCTTTATCTGACTATTTTAACAAAACGAACTGATTTCATTTTTGTATATTCTTTGCTTGTTTTTATCAATAAATTACTACTACCTTGAACAACCAGCAGAGGGTGCAGTTAAGTAACTGGAAGGCATAACTGACTTTCTTTTTTGGTCTTGTCCTTGTTTTCAGGCCCCCCACCCCAACTAAGGGGTCCATTTTAAAAGTCAGTAAAATTATGAGAGTCTTAAATATTTAGTTCCTATTTGATAGTTATTCAGTAAAAAGGAAATATTTTTAAAATTTCACACACCATTTATATTGTATGGATTGTCCAAAAAGATAAATCATTTATTTTTTTACTCTCTTTTTTGGATAAATCATAGATACTGAATTCTGAGTATTTTAGAACATATTGGGGATTCTACTAACCACAAGGATAAAGGAAAGGGCTGTTTATTTTGGACCCAGCAATCCTAATGACGGCACTGTAGAGCATATGAGTTCACAAATATCTGAACATTCGCTGTGCAAAACCTTCTCTTTCCCACCCTATCATCTTGTACCCTGAATGAAACAAGGCCAAAAAACCAAACTTAGTGTTTCACATGATACCACATCTTAGTCAGTAGAAGACATGCTTCGTGCTGCAAAGTTGCTTAAACTCCTACCACTACTATGATCGATTTCATTAAGGAAGAAGACTCTGATACTTTAGTAATTCCAGATGTGTATCAACAGAAAATATATTTTGTCTGCAGTAATCTCTAAGTTTCTTCTTGTGCCAGAAACATTAATTGTTGATGTTTATATTTCAGCTACTGACCAGGTCAAGGCTTGATTATCCTATTTGTTTGTAACATAGACAGCCTTTTATAATTCTTTCCCTATCTCCCTTTTTACCATGGGCATTTTGACTTTTTTAGTGCAGATTATCAGTTTTGCTTGAAAGTGGGAGGAGCTAGTGAAAACTAAAATTTTAAGAATTACTCTTTTAAAGCTAGTTAATTGGTGGTGATGGTCAAAATGTTGCCTAGCCCTGATTGGTTTGGCTCAGTGGATAGAGCGTCGGCCTGTGGACTGAAGAGTCCCAGGTTCGATTCTGGTCAAGGGCATGTACCTTGGTTGCGGGCACATCCCCAGTAGGGGGTGTGTAGGAGGCAGGTGATTGATGTTTCTCTCTCATCAATGTCTCTAACTCTCTATCCCTCTCCCTTCCTCTCTGTAAAAAAAAGAAAAAAAAATGTTGCCTAAAACAAGTCTCTACTTTCTTGAATTATGGTCATTTATAACTCTGCTTACTCCCAGTTGTAAGTATGATTGAGATTTGTATATACATTTCACTTACTGTAGTCAGCTTGCTACTACATATATAGGTAATCTACACTAGATTTTTCTCTATATAACCTAGTGTGGCCTCTGCCATGCCCAACTGTGCTACAACTTTCTTCCTCAATCCTGCATGTTTCTTATTTTCTCATACCCTAAACCTTTAGATCTAGGACCAACTTCTATTTCTCTCCTTAGGCTTATTGCATCACCCACTGCTACTCTCAGGATGTGCAATAAGTAAACATCCTGCATGCTGCCCCTTTATAGGTCGAGCTGGTCAAATGTTAATCCTTAAGTAGAAGTCATATCTATGTTCTTGGCATCCTTCACTGATTTTTAATTATTACAGTAACGGGAGATTGAATGGTCAGTATCAGCCTTTTCTGAGTGGTATATAAAAAAAGCAGTGAAAAGAATGAAGACTTTTTACCTACATTTGATGCTGCTAAAAAGGCACTGCTATTTCTTTCTGGAATGTATTTGCCATTTTACCTGTGTGGTATTTTCTAAAAGTGAAAATGGGAATATGCTTCTTTTCAGGCAACAGAAGATAGCAGACAGAGAAAAGAGAGCAGCGGAACAGCAAAGAAAGAAAATGGAAAAGGAGGCACAGCGGCTAATGAAAAAGGAGCAAAACAAAATTGGTGTGAAACTTTCATAACGAATGTTCTTCAAATGTCATAGTGCCAGTGGGAGAAATATGAATTCCACAACCCAAGCAACATTTGTATGAATCTAAGAGTATTTCCCGAATACAAACACACTGTTTGATTTAATGCATTCATCAGGCCATTCAGGACACTAGGATTCTGTCAAAGTACCTTGAACTTGTAGTGATTGAGACTCAAAAGAACAAAAAAAACTTATGAGACAATATTTTCTTCAACATGTTCCATTATAAGACAGTTGTTTGCTGTAAGCAAATTATTACAAATGGAATATACCAGTACCTCTTCAAGCTGGTGTTTCTAGCTGAATAAATGGGTGTAAATAATTTTGTGGTGGAAAGAACTCTGTCGTCTATAATGTTCTTCATTGTGCATAATGATAAAATAAATAATTTTAAATATTCACTTGTTTCCATGATTATCCGACCTAAATCAGACAAATTTGCAGGGCTTTAACTTTTCTATTTCTCTTGTCAGAAGCCGGTGTTGGCATACATTTCCTCTAATTTGGACTGGCATTGTTTATATTCAATACAACATTAAAGAATTCAATGATTTTAGTTTTCAAGAAAATAACATTAAATGCAATTTTATTTATCATAAAGATTTTTGTACATCATTGTTTTCTTTTAGATGGTGTTATAATGTTATAAATATTTATAATTTATATTGCATGTATAAGCACATTGAAAATCAGATAAAATGGCAAACAAATTTGTTTTACATTATTATGACTGTGAGTTTTAGAAACTAGTATCAGTAGTTTTTCCTTTTGTAGATTTTTAGGATGTTATGGTCTCTTTAAAAACCTTAGTTCCTCCTCCCCAACAACCATTCATTTACAAATGCAGAAAGCCTTTAGTTCTACTCTTTCAAAGCATTCAGATGATTTCTGTATCAGTTTTACATATCTGGTGTAATGCAGGTTACCTGTGTTGGCCACATTATTGATTTATTAAATTATAAACCAAGATAGGAATAACAATGACTTTATTTTTGGTGTCCACTAGCTCTAAAATAGTCTTGAGGAAATAAGATAAATATTGTGTTCACTGGGGGAAAAATGTAGATTTAATTGTTTAAAATCCCAATAATTTTTTTCTCCACAATTAAAAGACATTCAGCCTGATTTTCTAGGGCTTTTAGAATTTTTAAAGGTTTATACTTTCTTAAAAGTTATTGCCCAAAATTAACATTTAGTGGATTTTTAAAATGTCATACCCTATAGGCCAAATATTGCTAATATATTTGAATTAAAATGATATTTCATAATAAAATGACAAACTATACAATGAGGGCTCTCTAAATCCTTGGACTAATCTTCCAGAGTAAATGTGACTGGAATCAGCTGAAATTTAACTTTGGCAAAAAGCTTCTTTTTATAACCCCAAAACACATTTTCAGATATGTTTATTAGAGAGTTTTTGCCAATAAACTTCTAACTAAATAGAATTAGATTCAAAATTTTAATAACATATAAATGTACATTTCCGTTATTTGTATTTATTTTTAGTTATGAGAATTCAATGTGATTTTTCTAAATTTGGGGTTCATAAAGGATAAACCTTCCCATAATACAATAAATTTACTGCTTTTCCCTAATACTTGACAAGTATCAAAGTCTGCTTTAGTCATGATTTTCATGTGTGTGAGATTTTGGTTCTTGTTTATTTAGAAATAAAGACTGTTTAGGAATTATAGTTTGTATAATTAATTAGGAAGAGATTTTTCTTGTGGAAAGAATAACAGTTCTGGACATATTTTTTCACTTCTGTTGGTATGTAAATTAAATTTCTGTATTAAACTGGTTATATTGTCCCAAAAGAAGTCATGGATCTAAAAACATATGATAAACATTTCATGGTAGCAAACCGGCTCTTTAGCTTCTAAGTTTATGGTTTCTGTTTTTGTTAATTTTCATAAGAATTACCAGTTTTAGAAGCTTATTAGAAGTAAAAAAGAAATACTAACAGGCATAAATAGGATAAGTGAAGTGCTACCCATTGTCTGAATTGAGTATTTCATGTACTGAGATAACAAGTAATCAAAGTCATGTGAAACTTACTTTTTTTATATATTCATTCATGGTTTCTAGCTATTTTAAATTATTAAGCTTTAGCTAGAGATACCCACTAGTTGACTTAGCTCTTTTTAAGTAACATGTTTGAGTGGACATTTTATTTCTTTATTATTTTTTAAAATTTATCTTTATTGTTGCAAGCATTACAGCTGTCCCCTTTCCTTTCCCCTTTGACCCCCTCCACCCTGCACCCACCCCCCTCAGGCCTTCACCACACTGTCTGTTTCCATGAGTTATACATATATGCATATAAATTCTTTGGTTAATCTCTCTCCACCCCTAACCCCTGCCTTCCCTCAGATTAGTCAGTCTGTGGACCTTTTATTTTATTTTATTATTTTTATTTATTTATTTTTTTTGTGGACCTTTTAGAACTGACAATTAAGATTTACCATCTGAATTGCTCAGTTTTGGCATGTGCTCACCTCTGGCCAGATCAGTGACTGCTCCTGGATGATGGTGGTGGTTGGGAAGAAGGTGGTAGCTATATAGAAACAGGCATCTGGATGGAGTTTCCAAACACCACTCTGAACCACCACTGTAGTGTAAACCTAACCAACACAAATGTTATTTACTGAAGGGTTGGTCTGAACCAGATATAGCTAACACATTTTGTTTAGTCCTTGGGGATAACATACTGCAATGATTTTCATTCTTTAGCACCTTGTTCAAAGAAAATCATAAGATGTCTAAGCAAAGGCTACAGTTAACCAAGGTGAGTGGTTCTGGCTGAAGCCAAATTGGGGGTGGGGGTAGGGAGCTCTAGGACCTACGGTTTGTTCAGGGGAAGGAGTTTCTCCCCACTCGGGCAGATTGGCGGGCTGCAGAAGATGATGGGTCTATGAAGAGCTTATTTTAGTAGCTAATGACTTGTTTTTGCCATTTACATAGATTTTTAAAATTTGAGTTGTTCTCTCCTAGTATGAAAGAGAGCTAGCTTTTTGTGTGTGATTCACTTTAATACAACCAAGGCTGTTCAAGGTTACAGCAACAGCTAATGACTCTTATATTCAACTGTTTGTTTTAAAATTTGCTTTCTATGTTTTATCTTCAGTGCTCTTTAGTCATGGCTATTGGGCATGCTCAGTAACTACAGTAAGTTTTGAGAGTAGTAAGATGCTTTTACACCAGAAGTCTCAATCTTCAGGGCTGGGAAGAGACACTGTTCTAGGAACCCCTCTTACAAAACCTCACAACAGATTTTTACCCTTGCAGGGCTGCTGCTGACACTGCTAATCCACAACAGGAGCTTTTACAGAGAAACCGAAGTGTGTGGCCTACCTGAGATCATGTCAGCCATGGCTATTTACGCAAGTACTTTGCCGATATATTGATATGATCACACCAATTTGAGAGCTTCTCAGAGTTCTCAGAGCTGCTGCAGAGAAGGTGCATTGTTAAATTGCCTGAGTTTGGAAATCATTCCATGGATATAGTTTTATGGATTAACTGAGACTGTAAGTGGCACATATATAAGTGCTCAACAAATGGTAGTTGTTATGAGGCCCTGTCCACACTTCTTTATGAGATCCTCTACACACTTTTCCAAATACTGGCTGTGCACTGATATGGCAGCCCCTTAATTTATAGAGAGAGAGTAGGAGAAGTTGCAATATTAATTTTTACCTAACCATAAGTTGATCTGCAAGTTTAATAAGAGCGAAAACATTTATCATGTGCTCAGCACTGTCTAAGAGTCTTTATGTCAATGATTCCTTGCAGTCTGGTGAGGTAGACATCCCCATTTCACATGTAAGGAAACCAGACCTTAGAAGGGCAGCATTGCACGAATGGAAGGAAAATAGCTTTGAGAGCAGGTTGTGGTAGTGGTCAATTAACACTCTTCACTTCAAACTGAGCTGCCAAAGAGCCTTTAGAATTTCCTCTTTCATTTTAAAGAACTCTGTGAAGATGATGTTACAAATTACAGTAGATAATACCCACTTGTGTTTTCTAAGATTTAATGAATATGAAAGAAATTATCTTGGCTTCTATTTTCATGTAAATAACTATATTTAAATATCAATGCCATGTAATTATGTATTTCCAGGTTGCTTGGTCAGATATTATAATGAAAGCAAAATAAGATGTGGTTTATATTCACACATTTGGGTGGGCCAATTAGCTCACTTGATTGGGTCATAATTCTAATGAGGCCAAGGGCACAGGTTTCATGCATGTGAAGAGCAGTACTGTACCCCGGACCTTCGTGCTACAAACTGTGTCCCTGACCTTGTCCAGTCGTCTTTTTAACATGTATCTTCAGGGTCTGGTTCAGAGAATGATTGGCACAGAAAAAATATCATCCTCATGCATAGAAACTTCAAGGATGTCCTCTGAATCCATGGTTTGCTGAGAGAAATGTTATGGTTTCTTATTCTCAGGTCAGTTTTGCCTCATTATAATATATTAACTTCTTCCTATATTGGTTTCATTTGTTAAAATATTCAAACCTTAATTTGAATCCTTAATTTTTATAGCATTGCAGTTTCCAAACCTGTTGACTGTTGCTGAATAAAATAAGTGTATACCTATATTATGGAGAAAAATGACATCATCATTAGATATGTTGGCCCCTGAAATAGATTTTTTAAAAATTTTTATGTATTGATTCTTAGAGAGAGGAAGGGGAAGAGAGAGACAGAGACATTGAATTGTTCCACTTATTTGTGCATTCACTGGTTGTATCTTGTATGTTCCCTGACCAGAGATGGAATTAGGTTGGTGTATCTATATGACGTTCTAACCAACTGAGCGACCTGGCCAGGGCCTGAAATAATTTTTTTTTTAAATTAGCTCAGTATTTATGGTAGTGGTAAGTAAAGTAAGATATACATAAGGATAGAGATATATTTCTCTTGCCCCATTTAAGTTTAAAGTGCACAAGTACTTTTTATTTCTTCTTGAAGCTCTGCGGTACATCTGAACCTCACAATTGCCTGTCTGTCTTAGTCAGAAGGAACCCTTCCAGAATCAGCTTGTACATGGTGATCCTTCTAAAACCTTTTTCCATGTACTGCTTTCAGTGGGAGATGGGAGCATTATTAAGACTGCTTTCATTTTTTCATTTTCTTTCTACAACAAACAAGCTAAAAATAATGTGCTGGTTCAGAAGAATTAAAGGTCAATTTAAAATGCCAGCACCTATTGTTTGCTCCAGAAAGCGACGCTGGCAAACCATTTCAGACACTGTGAGCTGTTTGATTGCAAGGAAGGGAGGGAGGGCCTTACCGTACCATCAAATTAGAGAAATATTGCAGTTGTTAATAGTTTTCATGTTCCAGTCCATTACAGCTCTAGTCTAGTTGGGCAAACATTTAATTTTTCAGTTATTCAAATAGCTTTGATCAGAAATGATACATACAGGGAGCCAGAGTGAAAATATCCCCGAAGGTGGGTCTGATAAGATCAAAGGGGGGAACTCCAGGGCCTCCCAGGAGATGCCTTTCACAGCAGAAATTCTCTAGGGGAGCCCGGGTTCTGCCTCATCATTTTACTTCACCATAATCCCAGGTGTTACGTGGCCTCTACTTGGAGTGATAGGTCCTCCTCACAGTCAAGCCCACAGAGCACTGGCCAACGAAGTGCTGGGAGAAAAGGTTAGAAAACATCTCCACTAAGCATTCATTTGTTTAGGACAGTAGAGGGTTGAGTCCTTTGGCATTACCCAGAGTACTGTTTATTCCAGCGATTTTCAATCTTTTTCACCTCATGGCACACATAAACTAATTACTAAAATTCTGCAGCACACCAAAAAATGTATTTTTTGCTGATCTGACAAAAAAATAGGTATAATTTTCATGCATTCACACTCGACAGTTATTGTTGTGTTGGCTGTTGTCATTGTTTTATTTGACAATCTAAGGAAAAAGACGTCAGTGCCCCTAACTAAATAGTCCAGTATTGCATGTTTTAAAAATTCCTGAGGCACACTGGTTGAAATTGCTGATATACTTCAATGAACCGAGGGTTACAACCCAGGAGATCTTACATGAAATGGCAGTTGTTTTTAAAAAATCCTCACCCAAGGATATGTTTTAAAAAAATCTATTTTCAGTCTTAGCCGGTTTGACTCAATGGATAGATCATCGGTCTGTGGACTGAACAGTCCCAAGTTGGATTTTGGTCAAGGGCACATGCCCTGGTTGCATGCTCGATCCCCAGTAGGGGCCATGCAGAAAGCAGCCAATCAATGATTCTCTCATCATTGATGTTTCTATTCTCTCTCTCCCTCTCCCTTTCTCTCGGAAATCAATAAAAATATTTTTTAAAAATTTATTTTTAGAGAGAGAGGAAGGGAGAGAGAAACATTGATTGTCCCTACAGGGGATTGAACCTGCAACCTAGGTATATGCCCTGACTGGGAATCGAACCTGCAATCTTTTAGTGTATAGGATGATGCTCCAGCTAACTGAGCCACCCGGCCAGGGCTAAACTGTCAGTTTTCAAAGAACTGGTTTTCAAGCTGTTCTCAGAGGTGACACTGGAACCACCATAGAGGATGAGAAGGAAGCACGGGCAGGGCTCCAGGCCATAAAACTTCACTTTTATGTGTTTTATGTATTGGAGATTTGTTTAATGTTGAGTACATTTTTTTTAAAGAGATAGAATTTTTACAAAATGTAAAAACTACTGAAATATTCCAATCTTTTAACACAAACTCTTCTGAGTAGCAGACCTCTTGTGAATTTGAAATTCAGTAGAATCATTGTTGTAACCATTAGTTATCACGATCATTGTGAGAGGGGCAGGGGGGGTGGGGGATCAGTAGTCACAGCCTAGCATCTCTTCCAGGGGTTTAAACATAATGACTTGACATACGTTTTTTTTTTTATTCTATTTGGACTTTCTAATTGCTTTTCTTTGCAACAACTAGGAATTTGTTGACGTTCTTTCAAGCCTTCGTTGCTATATATTGCTATGTTTAATTGCCTAGGTTACTGCTTCCTTGTATACATGTTGCCTGGTAAGACTGGAAGTAAGTGAACTTTGTAAAAGTGCTCACGGAGCCAAAATAGAAGTCAGAAACTACCCCAAGACTTTTAAAATGAAAAAATCCTCAAAAGAAAAACACATCAGACCCAACCAGTACTTAGGGAGGGCCTGTGATAAATGCAAACCACAGACTTCCTTTTTCTCCTGCCCAAATGTCAGAAACGCTTGGCATCTGAGTCCACTGCATTTTCCCCTCCCTTTCTGAACAGCTCAACTTTGAAAGGTCAACATATCCCTTTGGGGGAAAATCTTTTCTTATAAATTGGAATGTTTGCACACGTAACTGTCGGGAATGTTTAACATTTGCTTTGATGGGACAGCAATGTGTTCAGTAGAGAGGATTTGTTCTTTTTTTCCGTTTTCCTGCCTGTTTGTGCATCACAGGCATCCGAATTACGGGAAGCAACTCAGAGGCACTTCTTTCTATGGGATCAGATCATCCTGTTCACAAACGCAGCCGACGCCTAGGGCTGTGGAAAGGCAGGCTATGCTGCATCTTGTATTTACTCCAGGGGACTCACTTGTGAAAGAACGTTCTGAATGAAAGCAGTAATTTTCCACAGACGGTACATACTGAAACCTTGGAGAAGGGTGGAGATGGCAGGGGAGAAACAGAAAAACACAGTAACTGCTGGGGTGGGGGTGGGGAAGGAAAGCACAGCAGCTGCTCCAGGACCTCCGGTTTTATCTCTGCACAGTTTGTCTCCGTGTGGATAGAATATGCAGTTAACTTTGAACCGTTTGGTTTACAGAAGGATGCAGGTTAGTAAGACAACAAAACAATTTGCTCTTCATGATCTGCTGCCTCCAATTTGATAATCAACATAAATATTTGTGGTTCATGGAGAATTCTTTACCAGAGCCCATCTTTCCATCCATCTTGATTTGATAAAGAACAGTGCTGAATTTGTGTGGTTATAATCATTTCTGTAGTAACAAGTGGACACCAAAATCACCCTTATAATTTTTCTTCAAGTAAAAATGGGTGGATTTAGCAATGACTAAAAATAAACACAAGGAGGGACTGTAAGGGAGATAACAGCCTCTAGGTATTGGTTTGGGCTGGACTACAGGAAGGGACCTGAGTCAGCACGGCTCATTATTTTGGGACAGTTCCGGTTATTCACCTCCCAAAATAGTTTCCATTCCATTTCAGCCAAGTCTCTGTACGGCTGTGTGCTGAGTGCCCATGTGTGTTCCAATGGGAGCAATGGCCTTTCTGAGACAAACCATCACCCCACATGCACATCCTTGTGGCCCCCATCCTATTCCTTCTCATGTTCTCAAGGGCTCCCCTCCTTCAGCTGATCCTCTCTCCTAGGTCATCAATTTCTTTCTCTTCTTTGGCTCAATCACAAAGTGTATAAATGTGCTCTATCTCCTCCCAATATTGAAAACTAAAACACACCCCTGTATCCACGTGTCCTTTTAACTATCACCTACTTATTTATACCCCTTCAGTAAAAACTTAGCCTAAGAAAAAAATTAGCTGCATGCATCAATTTCTACTTTCTCTCTTCTAATCACTCTCCAGCCCACTTCAATCTGGCTTCCATGCCCATTTATCCAAAGAAATGATCTTGACAGTCACTCAGACTTCGTGGTCAAAGCCAGTGGACATGTATATGCTCTCACGTTACTCAGCTTCTTGGTAGGATTTTAACATAGTTGACCGGTCCACTCTTGAATCACTCTCCCTTTTGGTTTTCATAATACTACATGCACTAGTTTGCCTCCTATTGTTGAGGCAAAAATTGCTGCCTTTTATCAGGCTGTTTTGTTGGGTCTTCATCCTCTATCTAAATGTGGAAGTGCCCCAGACTCAGTCTTTGGCCTTCTTTACACTCTCCCTGGATGATTTCATCCATCCCATGGTTTTAAATAGTAAATAAAGGCTGAAGAACCCCAATTTTATAGCTCTAGCCCTGACAACTCCCATGATTTTCACATTCATGTAAATATGCAATTACTCACTTGACATTTCCACACAGGTGTTTAATAGACATCTCATATTTATTTTCCCAAACTTTTCTCGATCTCTTTATACTTTCAGTAAATGGCACCACCATTGACACAGGTGCTCAAGTTAAAAACCTGAGAATCATCCATCCTTAATTTCTCTCTTCCTTAAATCCTACCTCACCCCCTCCCTACATCTAATCTATCAGCAAATCACAACAGTTCTATCTTCAAAGCTATATCTTCAGTTATTCAACGCAATCTCTATATCCACCTCCAAATTGTCATACTCACTCACGTGGACTATTTACAATAGATCTCTAAATGGTCTCCCTGCTTCTGCTGCTCCTGCCTGCTTACAATGCAGCCAGAAAGGCGGGGGTAGCCAGCAAGCGGGAGGCGGGGGGGGTGGGGGGGGCAGGAGAAGGGGAGGAGAAAGAAACCAGTTTATATTATTGTTCTGTTTAAAGTCCATTAATATTTCTCATTGCACTGGGAATAAATTCAACCCAACCCTACCATGATTTACAAGGCACCATATGAACTAGCTTCTTGTGCACTTCTCCAAACCTCCTCTTCTCCTTCCCTCTGCTCTAGCCACTGGCCTCTTTGAAGACCCTATAAAATGTTGAGCCCTTTTCTGACCCTTGGCCTTTGCATTTGTTCTTTTTGCAACGTTTTATTTGCCATATTTTCATGTGACAGGATCTTTTTCACCCATCAGCGCTAATTTTCCTTTCCTTCACCTTGTTTATTTCCTTGGAAGCACTTACCGCTATTTAAAATGATCTTGCTGACATATTTTATGTCTTTCACAGGCAGAATCTAAGACCTCTCAAGGAAGAAACAGTATCCTCCACCACTGAAGACCAAGCCAGTAAAGTGCCTAGCATGTGAGTACCCAGTAAGAATTTGTTGGATAAATTATTTCATTTAACAGCTATTGCTAGAATCCCTATTGTTAAGTCGATGCTGAGAGGAACCAGGCTGAATGAAGTTAAAAAACAAAATTTATAAATTTATTGTTACATCTGTGAACAGAAGGGCTGAGACAAGAATGTAATAAAATTTCTTAAACACTCACGTCTCTTGACCTGGCTCCTGTGGGCGTGGACCTAACACCTTCTATGTGCCATATACTGTTCTAAATTCTTGACATAATTTATGAACAAAACAGAACACAGATTCCTGCCCTCAGAGAGTTAATATTTTATTGGGGGATGGGCAATAACCAAGGCATAGTAGATAAAAAATAAAGTATTAAAGGTAAAAAGTTCTACATGGAAGAAGAGTTTCTGAATGAGAAGTTAGGATATTCTCCAGGTCGCTTCCCTTTGTGTGGTAAAGTGGAAAGGTATTTGCTTTGCTGACCCTTGAAATCTTGGCTTCAGAGATGAATTAGGACATTCTGAGCACGTCTTTGAGGCTCAGCTCACTCATCTGTAAAATGGAGTAATACCCACTTCCCAAGAGTGATGTGAAGAAATGAATACAGATCAAATACTATCTCATCCTTCCCCAGCCACGTACCCTCACCCTATTATTCCAAGGGGAGGAGGGTGTATGGTCCTAGCGTATTCTCCCTCTCTGCACCCTTAACATGCCTGGGAAAAAATCAACACAACTTTCCTGAAAATAGTCAACATATCCTTTCTGAATAAATATGTGGAAAAACAAGTGTATGGGTAATTTAAAAACAAACCAACCACCAAAGCTACTTTTACTCAGAAACAATGTTGTTTTTTTAAAACAGACAGGATAGGAAATCCTCACCTTTAATAATTATGTTTCCTCTTTCTAATTTCTTAAATTAATCCCATTTTTACAGACCACTATTGATAACCATGGAAGGATCTGCTACTCATTTAATCTTTTTTTACTCTATTAAAATAAAGCTGCAGAGATCATCATTTTATAGGAGGATAAAACATTTATTTAACTGGAAACACTAATCTTTATTTTCATCATGCCAAAGTGTCTGGTTACAAACCATTTCCAATAAAACACTATATATAAGAAGCAAAAAATAAGTTAATACACTGTAAACTTACAGACAGTTTCATCAATTAACAGATTTAAGAACAAACAAGCCATTTTTAGACTTTGGAGCTACATTGAGTAGAAAACGGCAAACACTCAAACTTTATCAACCCCAATGAAGACACTAAAGGATTAGTCAAGACTTCTTCAAACCAAGGGCGCAAATACATGTTCATTTTTGGTTACAGTCCCCTGCTATGCACAAGACCATCAGGAATGCTGGAACAATCACACATTGGAAAACAGCACGAAGCAAAGCAAGGAGATCGCATGCCGGCAGGACAGAAGCTGTCTGGAAAGTGCAAACTTTGCATTTTCTCTTCCTGAACCACCAGGGTAAGAACGGGCACCTCTGACGACACGCAGGGTCACGAGCATGCTTTCGACACCACACGGGTGGGGCTTTTGACTTGAACCAGGTCTCCATGCCTTTGAAGATACCTCCGGGCCACCACAGGTAACAGGCTCCCACTAAACATAGTGCAAATCAAATACCGAGGAGCAACACGACAGAACAGAGACCGCCCTGGGTCGACCTGCTGCTTCTCCACCTGGCACCACACCTCCTGGGACCCACTGGCACACGGAACCACCACTGCTCTCTAGGTCTGGACGTGGAAGGCGGTGCGGCGGAGCGAGTGCAGGGCAACCACGCAGCAGCCCCGGAGCAAAGCCCCGATGTTGTACACGGGCTCCGTGCCCCCCCTCTGAGTACTGAACACCCACAGCACGGTGGGCACCACGGGGGCAGCCACGGCCAGGAGATCCACCAGGAAACTGCGGCTCCAGTACTGCCTCCCCACGACCCCCGGGGCCCGCGGGATGATGCCGTCCAGCCTTTCTTCTGTGCTCCTTGCAAAATCCAGCTCTCTCATGAGGCGATCTGCAGGAGCTTGCGCCTCCACCGTGGCGTCTGGGGTCTCCACGGGAGACAAAAGGATGGCTGAGTTTGGATTCTTTGGAGTTAAATCAACCATCAACGCGGAGATGGACTCTGGGAAGCTTTCTGTGGAATCAGCTGCGGACTCAGAAGGCGATGCTGAGCCCCAGGCACAGGGGTCCTGGAGCTGGAGCACGTACTGAATGAGCTCGGAGACCGCGGGGCTGTAGGGCACCACGTCGGTCTGCACAGCCCGCTCCACCACCACACGGCCCACCTCTGGACCCACCTCCGTGGGGATGATCGCCAGGACCTTTGCCCCAGGGGTGCAATGCAGCAGCTCCAGGTCGCCAGCCTGGGTGGCGGTGGCCGTCGCCAGCTCATCCAACAAATCCGAGCCATCCACCATGCTGTCTCCCACGAGCAGCTCACTGTCCGCCCCTTCCTCTGTGACCTGCTCTTCCGCGGACAGCCCATCTGCCGTCCGGCCAACAGGGGTGTCTCGGGGGAAGCTTTTCTCCGGGGAATCGCAGAAGTCCAGGCACAGCTCATCCCTCAGGGAGCCACTGTGCGCCAGCTCCATGCTCTGCAGGAGGGACTCCAGCTTCCTGTTCTGAATGTTGATGTCCACGAAGTATTTCTGAATGCCTTTGTCTTTATCGGCCAGGCTGCTCCTCATGGTCTCAATGACCTGTTTGAGCTGTTTGATCTCTTTCCTGGCCTCCTTGAGGGCCAGCTGGGCCTCCACCCGGTGGCACTCTTCTTCAATCCAGTCTTCCCTCATCCGGGCCAGCTGGGACTTCAGCTCCACAATTTCTGTTTCCCTGCGGTGAGAAGAGGAGCAGACCCATGAGGCTGAGAAAAATATCATCTCTGAGCCAGCTGACACACAGGCAAATGACCAAGCTCTTCCACTTGAAACACAGACTTAATTAAATCAGTTTTGACATTTTTTCTTTCCCAGGTTAATACCCATAAATAAGCCTACCCCCAACTGTGAAATAGCTAAAATAATTCTAGTGCAGGGGTCCTCAAACTACGGCCCGCGGGCCACATGCAAATACAAATATTGTATTTGTTCCCGTTTTGTTTTTTTAATTCAAAATAAGATATGTGCAGTGTGCATAGGAATTTGTTCATAGTTTTTGTTTAAACTATAGTCCGGCCCTCCAACGGTCTGAGGGACAGCGAACTGGCCCCCTGTTTAAAAAGTTTGAGGACCCCTGTTCTAGTAACTAGAATCAGAATAAAAAACACTCCTATTGTTTTTTCCCCTCTTTTTGGAGCATCACTACATGTCAGATACTGCATTAAGTATTTTACAAGCATTATACCTTATTTAATACTTAATATTTGAGCCCGGCTGGCGTGGCTCAGTGGTTGAGTGTCGACCTATGAACCAGGAGGTCATGGTTCGATTCCTGGTCAGGGCACATGCCCGAGTTGTGGTCTCGATCCCTAGTAGGGGGTGTGCAGGAGGCAGCCACCTGATGATTCTCTCTCATCATTGATGTTTTTTTCTCTCTCCCTCTCTCTTCCTCTGCAATCAATAAAAATATATTTAACAAGACCAACCTTAATATTTGAAAATTTATTATTAGAACATATTAGAGTCTCTCAGTTATCCTTTTATGTACCTACTAGAGGCCTGGTGTACAAAATTTGTGCATGGGTAGGGTCCCTAGGCCTGGCAGGCAATCAGGGCTGATCGGGCTTTCCTTCATTCTGTGCCACCTCCTGGTGGTCAGTGCAGGTCATAGTGAGCAATTGAACTCCCAGTCTCCCGGTCAAACACCCAAGGGGACACTTTGCATATTAGCCTTTTATATATACAGGTAGTTTGTGGAAGGAAAGTCCATGTCACTTTTAAAAATATATACATATTGTTATTGATTTCAGAGAGGAAGAGAGAGGGAGAGAGAGAGATAGAAACATCAGTGATGAGAGAGAATCACTGATTGGCTGCCTCCTGCATGCCCCACAATGGGGATGGAGCCCACAACCCAGGCATGTGCTCTGATCGAGAATCGAACTGAGACCTCCCGATTCATAGGTTGATGCTTAACTACTGAGTTGAGCACTCCAGCTGGGCCCATTTCACTTTCAATCACCTACCTAAGAAGGCAGAATTTCTCTCATCATATTCCAGTGATAATCTTTTTTAAAATTTAAATCATAAAATGATACATGTTACAAGGACTTTGTGAAAAATTGATTATTCTATCTTCTCTCAGGTAAGATGATATCAGATCCATCCTACACTGAAGAGAATCTAGCCTGTTTTTAGATCCCTTAAAGGACTCTACTTCAAGATCTTTGTTGAAAATTTCTTCCTTACATGTAATGCCTTCCTATGTCCACATATTCTCAGGGATATGAAGACCTGGCAGTGAGGATCTTGACATATCTGAAGAGATGTTGTCAGTTTTGCTGCTTTAAGCTTAGGCTTGAATATTCTCCCTCCTATGACTGCTCAAACCCTCTCATGGTTTCCTCAAATCATACTCCAAAGACTTCCAGAAAATAGGGTCTGACTCCGGGCAACTTACGCTGGGTTCACAGCTACCCTGGTCAGAGCTCTGCCCATCCATCCTAAAATGTTCCAGGGGAAAACCATCAAGCAGAGAATCTCATCTGCTCCAACTGTCAAAGGTCTCTTCTCTCCCAGATAAGATCGCTTAAGCATGGGCTGCTTTGTTTTGCTTTTTACCTCAACACTTGGCCAAGAAAAATGAACCTCTTCCTTCAGCACAGAAATAGCTGGCAGGAATCACAGTGCACACAGACATCCACCCTCACAGAAATAAACAGAGCTTACCAGGGGCTCCCTGTGTGTGACCCATTGGGCTGGAAGTATGGATTGTTGCTCTGAGTGTTCCTGCCATTTAAATGTAGTCAGGCACACACCCAACTCCTCCTGTCAAAGCTGCTCACACCCAGAGCAGGTGGTCCCCTCTAACCAAGGAGGGCCCCTGAACTCCTGAAACAGCCAAATCTTCTGAGACTGAGTTATGAAATATGACAGAAATGAAATCACATTTCTTCTTTTCCACTTTTCTACAGTGTAGTTTCATATTTCATTTTATAGAAAAAAAACCCCACAAAACAAAAACAACAACTGTCCTAAACCACCCTGTGCGAGGAAGTGGGACTCACCTCTCGTGGAGTCGGCGCTCAGATTCCTTCAGCTTGGTCTTCAGGTGTCTCACTGTCACCTCTTTCTGCTGCAAAGGAGTCAAATACTGCTCTGGATTTGGGGGCTTCACCCCATGATTCTCACCGCAGGACATGTACCTTCCAGACCGCCTGAAAGAGCCCAAGTATCGGAATGTTACCTTTAGTATAAAAAGGCCAAGTAAGGCACAGAAAGGAGCTTGAGAAGAAGTGGCGGCCGTGTGTTGAGATCTTATTAAGCCTCAGTAACGTGTGACCTCACCATGAAAGGGGATGGCAGTATACCTGCCAGGCTTAGGATGTTCAGTACATGGAATATCAGGGTAGTGTGTGGGGAGGGTGACAGGGAGAGGGAGGATTTTTTATGGCTTCTGAATGATCTCAGACAAAATAATACACAATGGTCCAGGGCTAGCCTGCCAGTGCAGAGTAGCAGGCTGTGATGTTAAAGGACAATGAGTGAGGGCAGGCAGGAGGGAAGGAAGGGAGCGAGATGACCTAACTTTCCACACAATGTGCCCTCAACATCCTGATTGTTAGGCGTTGAATTCAAATTGTTCCGAAACCAGTCCCTGGAGTGAGTGTGCTGATTCGGTGGGCAGTTTCCTCCTCCTGACGGGAACGAGGCTGAGTGTGTTTGGGAAGAGAGGTGCCTGATGTTCTACAAACCACCCAGAGCTGGAATCCAGGCCCCTGCCAGGCTGTACGAGAGCTGACTGATGAGAACAGACGCCCAGAGGAAGGGGCTGACGGAGGACGGCTGGCAGCTTCTTCCCTGACTCTGGACCCAGCCCAAGCCACTGCCCTCGCCCTGTTCCCCCTGAGCCTGCACTCCATCCAAGAGGGCCTGAGTCCAGCTCCCAGCCCTCTGTTCCTCCTGTCCTGGCCCTTTTGGATGTGCAGTTCCTTCTTTCTGCCTCCCCACCCCCATCCCTCAAGGACTAACTCATTCCTTGTTTGACCTTCAGATCTCTTTTCAATTTCACTTTCTCAGCGATCCCTTCAGAGTGGGACCCCTGGCCACCTTTTACATACACATCTACTTGCAGAATAATCTTAATGAGTTGTTGTCATGAGATGAGTCAGGTCTTTCTTCTCCTCTGGGTGGTACACACAGGGCCCATATCTGTTGCTCGCTGCTCTATTCTCAGCACAGTACCTGGCACAACGTGGTACTCAACACATAACTGGTATCTAAGTGAACACATGAGCGATTCCATTTTCCTCCCTACCCACTCACCACTTGGATTGCTGAAACTTAAGAGAGATTGTGGCTGGCGTTCTTTCTGCAGCAGCCCTTAAACAATGAGCTGAGTGTGGGAAAGAGAAGTGTCTTGTTGCAGAATAAGACAGCGGATCAAGAGTTGCGTAACTATTTTTTAAAGAAAACTTATCACGTAGGATGAACCAGGAACCGTGAATTGAAAGATGATTAGTACTCACCTCATGATTGGGCTACAGTCACTTCCTTTGTAGGAGCCAGAGTTGCTACTACTTGGGGAAGAAGGCGCATAGCTGGGATGGATGTTGACAGGGCTCAGCTGATTCCTGCACAGCATGGACAGAAGGTCCTTCTCGCGTGGGGATGGTGGGCTGTTGCCAGACTTGTGCGATGAAGCTCCATTACTCCGCCCGTGGGGACCTCGGCTGAGGGAAGAGCATGAAAAAAAACACACGTGAAGCCCTAACTGGTTTGGCTCAGTGGATAGAGCATCAGCCTGCGGACTCAAGGGTCCCAGGTTCGATTCCGGTCAAGGGCATGTACCTTGGTTGAGGGCACATACCCTGTGGGGAGTGTGCAGGAGGCAGCTGATCGATGTCTCTCTCATCGATGTTTCTAACTCTCTATCCCTCTCCCTTCCTCTCTGTAAAAAATCAATAAAATACATTTTTTAAAAATGTTAAAACCCTCGAGGCTATTGGTAGCCACCGATAATGCTTTACTCCTTAGAGCTAGTTACTACTAAGGAAATCCAACTTACAGAGTTAGAAAGAGGCAATGTAATTATTGGTACAAACTGCCCTGTGAGCAGCTTTCTTCCCACCTGCCCGATACTTTCTCTCCTTGTGCCACTGGCACCGGCAACCCCTCCCTCTGCTGTTGTTTCAAATGGTTTCTGACCACAAAGCTTGTTTTGGATTAAACCCAGCAGCCTGCTCGGAACACAAACCATGTAAATATTGATTTGGTTTAGGTTCATTCTGGAGGCAGATCTGAAGATGTGGTGTTTGTTCCAGGACACCTGTTTCAGCTTCAGGTGGGTTCAGACGATTGGGTTGGCTCATTTGGAGAATGGGGACGTAGGGGACTGTCCATAAAGAAGGAGGAGAAAATAGAACAATAAACACAGCCCACATACATGTATCAGGTCTATAATTTTAACCACTTATTGTTTACCCTTCTCTTTCCATCCCCAATAACTTAGCACAACCTTTATCATTTAACTGCTGAAATGTTGTAACAGCCCCCTCTTCCCTCCCTGGCCTCTTGTCTTGACCCCTCGGGCAAGGAGGCTGGTCCTGCGGCTGGAGTGTCCTTTCCAAAATGGAATTTGAATATCACTGGCCTCCCCCAAGCGATTCGCTGGCTCTCCCACCTCCAGAATAAAGGCCAAACTCCTTAGCATGTCCGCAAGGTCCAATCCCACCACCCTGTCCCACCCATCCTCTGCCACACCCCGCTCCTCCCTCTATCCCAGAATTCCAAACGACTTACAGTTTCCTGACAATCCTCGCTCTCCAACACCTTTATATTTTTAAGCTTCTAAGGTTCTCTGCCTAGAATATTCTCCTTCTGCTCCCTATCCTAAGCCTCTGGGGTACCACCTACTTCGAAACTGATGGGCACCTACTCCAAGCAGCCTTCTCTGGATTCTTCCTTCCCAAAGCCGGTGCAAGTGCCATTCCTCTAATACTCTCTAATACTCTGTGCAAACTTCCAATGTGAAACGAACCACAATGCATCACAACTCCAACCCTCCTTTCCCGGGGGATGGGGGCATGCTGTGGGCAGAAACACAGCCTGGCCTTTCCTATCCCCGCTGCTGCCTGGCACACACTAGGTGCTCCCTGGATGACTGGTAACTGAATACACTGGGTTTAAGTCCTGGCACTGCCACGTAGTAGGAACTTAACCTACAGGATATATGATAACTTCTCCTGTCCTCCTCACAGAGTTGATATGAAAAATCAAAGAATGCATATGAGGGCATTTGGTAAGCTGTTCAGGGCAATTGAACTAACTATAGGGTGTCATTAGAGAAGAAACTTGTTTCCACTTCCCTGTTAATCTGGTTCCAGGGGAACATTTTGAAAAGAGTGTTGGAACAGGACACAGAGCAGTCAGTCCTGCTTTCTGATGATCCCCTTGCCATTGTAATTACCGCCGTGTCCAACCGACACATCTCAATGAGAAACGTGTGTGAACGGGAATGTGAGTGTGCACGTGGGTGCACTTGGCTCCCAACCCACAGTTATTTAAAATCAAACACACTGTCAACTAGCTGTCAACCCATAAATCACACACAGAGGAGACATCGCCACGTTGGAAAGTTAAAAGGTTCTTTCCTTTTGAAATCATGCAAATGGACTCGGTCTCCTCTTCCTGAAAAGGGGGCGCTTTATGGAGAACAGATGGGCGGATGGCTTGGTGACAAACCAACTTGAGCAGCCCGGGGGTGGGAGGGCCTCGGGAGAAACTGCAGAGAACATGCACCCTGGCTTGGATTTCCTTCTTCAAACGTCCCTTCCAGGCCTGGCACCAACTGGCCTGACCGCTTCTTACTGTGGCTGCGAGGAGTTTGGAGGATTAGCCATTACACGTCAGGGCAGACAGGAAGGAACTCGCCCTAATTGTGACCTGGGGAATCCTCTTGAGTCAACCTTCACCACGGACCCCCTGTGACTCCAGCCCTGTTCCTGGTGCTTTATGAACACTGTTTCATGTAACTGACCGTCACACTGGATATAAAGCTGGTACAGAGGTTATCTCCCTTGTGTGATCAGTGAAATACTCCGTGAAGTACTCAGTAAGTAACTGAGGCTCAGAGAGAGAAAAAAACAAACAAAACCCACAAACAAACAAAAAAACTGGCTCAAGAACACAGAGCTGAACGGGGAATGAAATCCAGGTCTTTTCACGCTACAGAAATGCCTCCTACTTTACCCAAGTGGAATATACTGTTTTGAGCTTGTACCCAGGTACATTAGGGACTGGCTATGTATGTGGTTATTACCTGAAGAATTTGCCACTGCCTTCTTCAGTGTAGTATGTGACTAAGACACACATTCAATTAGATGGGGATTTTGTAAGAACTCATCTGCTCTACAGACGAAGCAAAAACTCGTAAGCTATTAAACATGACTGAAGTACAATCAAGCCTTCAAATATATTCACATGCTTTTCAGGAAATGAATGACTAGACTGTAACAGCTAACTTTTTTTTTAAGAGAAAGTACATACTTAAAGATGTCTCTTCTGTTCCTTACATTTAGTTTAATCCAAAGTCATCATGGATGATGATAAAACATTTGGAAGGAGAAGCAGGGATTCCATACTGGTCGTGGCTGTGAATAGGCAAACCCAATGCTACCCCTCCTCAGCCCACCTAACCTCCCTGGTTTGATGAACAAGAATGAAGTCCACAGGGGAGAGATAGAACTCTGCTGACCCCACCCCAGGCCTGCACGCATGAGTAGGAAAAATGGGAAGTGAGAGACAGGGAGACGTGAAGATGGAAACCTCAGGAGGGGCATTTTGTCATGGCAGCTCTAGCAAATTGGAATGGTCATCATCACCATAATCAGCACCACCACCATCAGCAACAGCAGCAGGAGGTAGATGCCATTATTACCCCATTTTCCAGGAGAGGAAACAGGCTCAGGGCTCTGGGTCATGCACCTAATAAACAGTGGAGGCTGAACTCAGGTCTGGCTCCAAGTCCCAAGCCCTTCTTTTCTTCTCGCTTCCATCTGCCTCTGATCAGATAGGGTTTTAGTTTAAGGAAGAGAATACCTCAGATACATCAGCAGAGTTGGCCTTCTATAAGAGATCATTTGCAAATCTCTAATGTGTTGTTTTTAAAGTCACCTATCAAAACTATTCTCCCCAACTCCACCTTGTCCCTCATTCCTCTCACCCCACCTTTGCCAATGTTCCTGCCATGCTTTCTCCCAGGAGCTAATTCTCCACAGAGAAAATTCCTTTCTAACAGGAGAAATGAGCCAATTAAATAGATCACAAGCTATTACAGAATTTGGCATGGATACTGGACCATTTACAGGAGTTGCCCTCAATGTGTGGGTCACAAAGACTACGTGAAATGCTGAGCTATTCCATCATAGAAATCTACTCATGGTGCTGTGCCTGGGTCAGATTAAAAAAAAAGTGAGAGCCCTGACTGGTGTGGCTCAGTTAGTGGGAGTGTTGTCCTGTACACTGAAAGGTTACAGGTTCGATTCCTAATCAGGGCACATACCTGGGTTGCGGGTTCGATTCCCCAGTCACTGTTCATTCTCTCTCTCTCTCTCTCTCTCTCTCTCTCTCTCTCTCTCTCTCTCTCTCTCTCTCTCTCTCTTTCTCATTTCTTCCTCTCTATTTCCCTCCCTCCCTTCCTCCTTCCCTCCCTTCCTTTTTCTCTAAAACCAATAAGCATGTCCTGGGGTCAGGATTAAAAAAAAAGTGAGGATAATGGATAGAACATTTCCAGCTTCATTTTTCCATCTACTAAACATACATCTGATTTGCACATAGTTAGATTTAGCTATTTTATGTTTATCATATCAGTTTTTAACCACTTAGAGATATCATGGATTCCAGACTAGCATATTTTCTCTAAGTCACTCAGCATTACTGGCATTACCTTGAAATTTAACCACAAATACAAATTCCTTTGAAAGGCTTAACAAATTTGGCTTCTTCTTCAGGACATTTGTTTTTCCTTTTGCCTCTCTGCTCTTTGATACCTGTACCATGGGTATGGGCTAATTTCTTGAATGGGTTAGATAAATCGGTTATTTTCAGAGCAAGCCACATCTGACTTATACAGAGAACGTTTATATGTACCGTCCTGTGATCTCAGAGGCACTTTATTTCCAAAACAGATGGTGTTTGGGAACAGAATGACTGCTTTTTCATGTGGACTTCACTCTTTTGTTACAGGTTCGTCTGGCTTCAGCTTTGTTTTCAATAAACTCTACACTGTGCGTCTCAGGTCCCTCTGTAAACATCAGCCCAAGCTGCGGCTTCCCCAAGAGGAATGGAACTATTCGCTTGCTGACTCCTGGAAATGCAAGGTTTTAGAAACGGGACAGCTTTCTTCACGGAAGGGACCTTAAAACTTCGTGTAGTCCAGTCTCTTTTGGACACATTTGGACACTGTGGCCCAGGAGAGCCAAGTGACATCCCCAAAGTCTAGAGCCAAATCACCCCCAAGTGCCTTGTGGCTCATCCGTCGCTTCGTTCAGGTCTCTGCTCAGAGCTCACCTCATCGCCGAGGTCTCCCAGAACCCCCTATCTGAAACACACCACACACCCCATTACTCTCCCATAGCCTTTCCCTGCATGTTTTAAAAGTAATTATATCACTTATGCATTTATTGTCTCTCTTTCCCTGCTAGAATGAATATAATTTTCATGGCATTTTGTTTAGCGCCTTATCTCCAGAACCTGTCTCATAGTAGATGCTCAACGAATACTTGTAGGATAAGTCACTGATGGGGGCAGAGAATCCCTGTCCCACCCCATGTGAAGAGGCTCCCATGTCCCCTGGTCTTCTCCCCTCAATCCAAAGAGCGTCCATGGCGAGCCCTGTTGATGCTTCCCGTGCTCCAAGCACTGAGCCCACACGTTACCTCTATCAGCCAATCTAATCCTAACAATGAACCTTATGAGGTGGGTATGGCGATAGCCCTATTTTACAGACGAGGTGACTGAGGCTTAGAGGAGCTAAGCAACTTGCTCGGGGCCACACAGCCTGTAGGTGAAGCTGCTGTTCAAACCAAGGTGTAGCCTGACCCCAGAGCCCACACACTTAGCTATTTTGCTCTTTTGCCCCTTTCTGTGGTGGCCACTCATGCCCATGGACGTCATACTTCCCTCACCCTTTCCCCACGTAAATATTGGGATGCCCACATGGTCATTATGCTTCTTGCACAAAAATAAAGAAAAGGAAGCTCAGCTGGAAGAAAGAAAGGGTGAATGCATAATCTAGATTCATGAGGGGAGGCGGGTGGAAACTGGACGGCCAGCTGGATACCCAGGTGAGTACACAGGTGAGTGAGGAAGAGAAAGCGGGTTGGACCCAGAGCCAAGGCCTGGATGAGAGATGACAGAGGCCACGCCACGTGACCACAGGAGGACAGGTAGAGAAAACCACCCATTTCTAATCACTAACACACCAACAAAAATCACTCACTGACCAGTAAGATATGACTGGACAGTCATCTGGGCGGCTCTATAGAAGCATCAAGTCCAGGTGAGTCACCTGTGCAAAGGGTCTTAATAATCACAGAGCAGGAGACAGTGCCTACTTGCGTGAGAAAGAGGAGCGCTTGCTTCCCGCGGCAGACATGTGGACCTCAGGAGCGGAAATGCTGCCCGTGCTGCTCGAGGAGCTAAAATCGGCTTCACTACCTGCAAAACAACAGGGGGGAGAGGCATGAGGGGAAGGAAACCCAGGACGCGCTGGCCAGCTCCCGGCCTCCCGGGGCCCCTGGCGCCCTGCCCTGCCTTTGCTCTCTAGCTCCGCACGTGCCCAGATTCCAGAGCTCCCAGCCCCTGCGCTGTCTTCCCCGAAGCAGCCAAGAGAAGGCGCACACACAAGGACATGGTTTCGCAAGCACAGCTTGGAGGCACAGGAGGCTGGTTGCCTGCAGATGCCCGGCGTCCAGCAGACTACCAACAGCGACCCACGTGGGGGAGAAACGTGCGCCCGCCCTGTGAGTCACAGGCCCTCTGGGCCTCATCCACGTGCCGGCCCAAACTGTAAGCAACACGAACAGCGTGCTCCTCAGTCCCATAGTTTTTCCGAGAGTTTATCTTTGGGCTTTTGTAGTCAGCTAGCCTAGCCACACTTGCGTTTGGCACTTCGGGGTCTGGAGATAATCAACCAGTTAGAAGCGGTCAGGAAGCAAGCCTGGGCTCCAGATAAGTGCTGGAACCGTGCTATCGGCTTATTGCCTTTCTCTGACTGCGGCTGCAGGTTTGCTATAAAACAGAACCTTAACGAAAAGCAGGCATTGAGTGCTTCCAAACAGAACGAAAAAAGTTCACAGTGACGGAACCTCTGAATTACAGGAAAATTGGAAAATGTAGGTTTTTTTTGGGGGGGGAGGGGGGTGGGGGAGGTGGAAGGATTGTTCATTAGCTTAGGAAGATCGCATTGTATCTTGAGTACAGACTAGAGTTTGGTGTGTAATTAGGAGTGTGGTAGAATAATTAATATGGATCCCATCTCCAACAACAACAAATACGTGGTTCTGAAATTGTAATGAAAATATTCCAGGGCTTGCCTGGGGAAGTGGAGGGGAGGAGAAGAGAGAGGCGAGAGAGAATAAGTGGGAAGAAGAAAGAGATGAAATAAAAGATGAAATTCCATTTGCTTTCAGGAAGCAAACCTAGGTGTACAAGTTATTTGACCTTGTCTCTCAACTCCTACAACACAACTCCTGACTCTCTGGTCTAGAACCCAGGGCCAGCTCACATTAGTGAGTTGAGGAAAAAATGAATAATTTAAATCCTCTGAGTTTCTAACAGGCAGTGAACAATGATTATAATAAAAACGACGTTGTGAGTGCCTAGCAGGTTCCAGGCCCTGAACGAGATGCTTTCTACTCTTTATATTTTTGACAACTTTGTAAGGCAGGCATTCATCTCACTGTTCTGCAATTGAGGAGACCAAGGCTGATTTGTGCGAGGTTTGTGAGTGACAAAGCCTGCCCAAATCCTCGTGCTACTTGCATGAACCATGCTGCATCCTTAGCAAGGCAGTGGGGAACGTGGGGACACAGGAGAGTT
Source organism: Myotis daubentonii (assembly GCF_963259705.1). Classification (NCBI taxonomy): domain Eukaryota; kingdom Metazoa; phylum Chordata; class Mammalia; order Chiroptera; family Vespertilionidae; genus Myotis; species Myotis daubentonii. The sequence continues at coordinate 36,232,089 of NC_081856.1, read as the reverse complement.
CTACCATCTCGCTAACTGGCAAGATGAGCCATATGTGCAAGATGTGGCCAGATTGGCCCACTGCTGAGCAGGTCCTGTCACTGACGGGTTGTATTACTAGCAGATTTGCTAGAGGGGAAGGTAAGCAACAGCAAGGAGAGAGATCCCTCCCCCAGCTGCCAGCACCTCTCAGGAAGTCCGGCCTCTCCTGGGGAAAAGATCAAGAATGATCTCTGAGCACAGGAGACAGTAGTGAATTTCACCTCCCAGCAGAGTTCTAGGAGGATTAGGCTGGCAATTTATCAAGATGGGACAGGCCAGGCCTTCTGGATTTCAGAGACTTTATCTAATGATAAATTGAACTCCAGAAGCTCCCCAAACCTAATTAGCTGCCTCTGAGAAATGCACTGGCTAAACTCGTATTTTAGTCTCAAGGATGCACGACTGGTCGTGGCACCCAGGAACACACTAGTCTGGACACCCTCCTTCAACCAGCTTTGCGTGCTAGTAAATTACCAGGTTGGTTCTTAAATCATAAAGGTAGAAGATTTTCAAAAATAGATACTGTGTGCCCGGCCGGCATGGCTCAGTGGTTAAGTATCGACCTATGAACCAGGAGGTCACGGTTCGATTCCTGGTCAGGGCACATGCCCGGGGTTGCAGGCTCAGTCCCCAGTGTGGAAATTCTACAAGAGAAACAGACAATTGCTGAAAATCCACTGTTTCCTCATGATGCCTTTGATCTGTGGTAATTAAGCTCTCTGAACTGAAGGGACACTTCATTGCTACAGGAACTAAATAATTGACTCTTATGTATTTGCAGGCCCTAATGTCACCGTGTTCCTGTACTTTTTGAACTTATCTTCTGCACATATGAAAGAGATTAGAAGGCTCATTCAGGGTACCCAATAGATGCATTCAGGACTATCTGAATAAGTAAAAGTGAAAAAAAATATGTTACTTCTCAACTATTTCAGTTTATGATTTGCAAAATTATAACTATTTCCAGTTTGGTTAATGCAATGTAAAGTCAATGCACTCTATTTAAGGCAGTGGTTCTCAACCTTCTGGCCCTTTAAATACAGTTCCTCATGTTGTAACCCAACCATAAAATTATTTTCGTTGCTACTTCATAACTGTAATGTTGCTACTGTTACGAATTGTAATGTAAATATCTGATATGCAGGATGGTCTTAGGCGACCCCTGTGAAAGGGTTGTTCGACCCCCAAAGGGGTCGCGACCCACAGGTTGAGAACCGCTGATTTAAGGGCTACACAGAAAAGTCAATTTTACTACATCACCTGATGTACTTTCCCCATTTGCTAAGCACGTTAACTTACGAGGAAGGTTGGAGACCTGATCCCCCCGCCCCCAATTTATCTATTAACTGGCAACACAGACACAAGGAAGGAGAGGCACTCTTTACTCATTTCCTTTAAACAGTGAATGCAATGAGGTTATTGTTGTGGATGCTGTAGTTCATTGCTCTTTTGGTACTGAACTCATACAAAGGGAGTACCTAATCTAAAAATACGGGCCCTGAGCCAGACAGGGCCTCTCTGTGCCTCAGTTTCTCTATTGTGAAATTGAGATGATAATCACAGCACCTGCCTCATAGGGACAGTGCAAGCAATGCATATATTCATATAACCTGATCTCCACTGTAAGCTTTCAATAAATGTTGGCTGTTATTACTCTGAAGACGTTAAAAAGACAATGTTTCCTATACTATACATTTCCTTTATAGATAATTTAGAAAATAGCAATGGTCCAGAGGGGAACATGTAGTCTATAATTCCACTACCAAAAAAAAACACCAACTATAATCTTTTGACATATAACTCTTTAGAATTCAGACTTAATACACTATCACGTAACCTAATTGTCTTTCTTTCAATATGTGAATATCTTGAAAGCAGACCACATTTTGTTTCATTAGATCAATGAATATGGAGGCTATTTCCAGTTTTCCTCCTATTGGTAACAAACACTATGTGCCAGAAACCATGCTAAGCATCTTCCACAGGGTAAGTCATTTCTTTCTTGTGATAACACAGACCCCATGAGGTCGGGACATTTACAAGGCAGAGAAGCTGAATGACACAGAAACAGTGACACAACTAATAAGAAGTAGAGGCAAGATTGGGACCCAGGCCATCTGACCCCAGGGTCCACATTCTTAAACATAGGCCTAACGTCAACGGGTATCCTTGGGCATATGAATTTATATCCTTGTCTACTTAGTTCTTTAATTCCCAAAAGTAGAATTTTTAAGCCAAAGAGTATGCTCAATTTCAACACTTTTAATATTTCAATATCATTAAGTATGAAAGCTTTTAATCTTTTACTATATAAGGTGTGCCCCCATCTGCCTGTATGCAGACACTCAACTGGGAATCTCTGATGTCACAGGGAATGCTTGGACAAAGCACGGGAAATAAGATTTGGCCACTGAGGAGTCAAGCTTGAAAAGCGGAAGGGAATTTAAAATATGCATATCTAAGTCATCCTCATCAATACTGTCTTTGTTCCTTATCAATACTGTCTTGGATCAGCTGCTGCGGTTGGCGGAGCAGGATTCCAGGACTGCACAGGCAGGATGAACTTGACCTTTCAGATACGGTGTGGTGCCAGTCCGGATGCCTGAGCACCTGCAGGTGAAGGCCTCTTCCAGCTACAAGCGATGCTCACTGGCCTCCAGAAATCCTGGTGGTTTTTCATTTGGTAGTCTTGCTAGATTCTATTTTTCTTTTGAAAATATATTTTATTGATTTTTTACAGAGAGGAAGGGAGAGGGATAGAGAGTTAGAAACATCGATGAGAGACGAACATCGATCAGCCGCCTCCTGCACACCCCCTACTGGGGATGTGCCTGCAACCAAGGTACATGCCCTTGACCGGAATCGAACCTGGGACTCTTCGGCCCCCAGGCCGATGCTCTATCCAGTGAGCCAAACTGGCTAGGGCTGCTAGATTCTATTGAGAAGTGTTACTTTATTCATAATGCCAGGACACCAAACATTCTCTGCATGTGATGGTGAGGCTGGGAATTAGAGAAGGAAAAATGCAAACGAAAGGAATATGTGCAAAAACGGATCACCAGACTTATTTTTAAAAACCACAACCTGTGATGTGGTCTCTCAGGACGTTATTATTTTTGCCTGCTTTTAGGATAATGTGCAGTCCTCATACATCAGAACATCATGGGCCTCTGAGGACAGCAATCCTGACGTCTGCAGAGTTGTATTAAGTCATTCTAAACCAGAGCTTGACACAAACCCAAACCTTCCTTCATCCTTAGGGTGTCACCACAAAGCTATCAAATTAATTCAGGCTGGCCACCTATATCCCCATCTCAAATAGAGGCAGCAAATTAAAAAAGAAAAACAAAAGCCAGTCCCTCATCCCTTCATCCTCTCATCCCCACACAGAGATACACAGATCTTTTATTTAAAGCTCTCCAGGGAGGAGAGATGAGCCATTTTCACTGAAGCCAAGCAGAGCTGTTAGGGAGCAGCTGGGGCAGTGGACAGAGGTAATTATAGGAGACACTATAAAAGAAGCTGCTCTATAAAGTGAATTCAGTAGAACTGACTTTTAGCTGCAAAGCTTTGCGGGGGCCGTGGCGGGGGGCAGCCAAGGAATCCAAAAAATCCTTCCCAGCGGACTTTTGTTTTAGATTTTGCAAACTATTCCTTGAACCTTCTAGTGGTGTTTATCTCAGAAAGGGAATATTTTTTTTTATATGTTTTTACTGATTTCAGAGAGAGGAAGGGAGAGGGAGGGAAGGACAGAAACATCAAGGATGAGAGGGAATCATTCATTGGCTGCCTCCTGCTCTCCCCCTACAGGGAATCGAGCCCACAATCTGGGCCTGTGCCCTGACCAGGAATAGAAATGTGATCTCCTGGTTCATGGGTTGATGCTCAACCACTGAGCCACACTTGCCAGGCAGAAAGGGAATATTTGATCAAAAGGTCAATCAGTTGATTGGAAAAATATATAAAAGTACTGTTGCATTTCAAAACAGAAGTCTTCCTGAAAAATTATAAGTATCATTTCCATTTATATCATAATTTCAAAAAAAATTTGTCTTCATTCTGATTGATGTGCAATGATTAGAGCTGCCATAAACACATATACACACACATTTAAAAACAAAAAGTTCAAATTTAAAGTATTTAGAAGTGAATAATTTTGTACTGATAAATCTACATAAAATAAAATTACTTATGGGAAAATAGCAGTCAAAATCAAATAATAAATTTAACGAAATTATTTGCAACATACGACAGATAAAAAGCTAATTCACCAAAGCTCATACAAATTTGAAAAAAAAAAAAAGAACAGAAAATGAGTAAAGGACATGAACAGACGGATGACAGGACAATAGAGGGGAAAAAATGAGCAATATACCTGAAAAGCCATACAATTTCACATATAACATTAAAATGGAAATGGAAATGAGACTTTCTCCTTCTGATTGGCAAACACGTAAAAAGTCAAAGCTTGCTAATAATGGTTCTGTGAAGGGTTTGGGGAAACCCTTTGGTAAGGGTTAGTGAGAATATGAATGAAACAGCACACACAAAAGAAAACCGTACTGCTAGGGATTTATCCTGCATAGAAGCACCCAGAAAGACAATGTAATTATCTACCAGTAAGGACTCTAGTCATGAAAAGGAGTGGCACGCACCTGTGCGTGCTGAAGTGGAACGGTCGGAAAATCGCTTATTAGTTAAGAAAACATGATGCAAATTAGTGACTGTGGCATGTCTGCCTTTGTGTAAACAACCGTTCAAGTAATACATAACCTGGAGGGATTAAAAAAGATTTGATAATAGGGCTCCCCTTGGCAAGGGGACAGCAGGGATATAGAGACTCTTGTTTTCATTTTATATCTTTTTGGAACCATTTGGCTTTTCTAACCATGTGCACTTACTCTTATTATAAAAATTATAACCAGGGGCCCAGTGCAATTATGGGCAATTAGTTTTGTCTTTTTTTCTCTTTTTAAGAAATATATTTTATTGATTTTTTACAGAGAGGAAGGGAGCGGGATAGAGAGTTAGAAACATCGATGAGAGAGAAACAGAAACATCAATCAGCTGCCTCCTGCACACCCCCTACTGGGGATGTGCCCTGCAACCAAGGTACATGCCCTTGACCAGAATCGAACCCAGGACCCTTCAGTCAGCAAGCCAACACTCTATCCACTGAGCCAAACCAGTCAGGGCTGTCTTTTTTTCTTAAAAAAAACCTCCAAAACCCTACATTTCTTAAAAGAAAATTATTTTATAATAAAAGTAACTACACCATGTAATGCAATATTAAGAGGGATTTGGAGTCAAGCAGCCTGGGTTTGGATCATGGAACTTTTCTCTATAGAGCCTTGAGCAAGCTATTTACTTTCTCTCTGCTTTAATTTCCTCACCTGTAAAATGGGTGAAAATGTTCCTAGTAAGTCCTACTCCAGGATGGTGGAACCTAGGTGAAACATTAAAAAAACTAGAACAGTGCCTGGAATATAGCTAACACTCAACATAAGTTAGCTTTTATTATCCCATAGCTAAAACTATGGGCACAGTGGCTATAGGGCCAGAGGGGGCTTTTCAAACGTCGTCCCCTTAATAAGCCCCACAGTGCGAAGTGCCTTATTCCACTGAAGCCACACATTTCATAAACACTCTTTAAAAAAGGTGGTTTTCCCCTCAGCCATTCTCCTCCAAAAATCTCTGGAGTTGCCCTGGGGTTAGAACCCTGCCTTCAGAAAGCCCCAAGGAGAATGCACACAGGTTTACAACAACTTCATCTTCGCAGAGGCCAGTCCCCTCCACAAGTAGCTTTGAAGGTCTGAGAAAGGGAGGGAAAGATCGTGGGAGAGCAGGGACAAGCAGGCCAACAGGGCCAAGGCCAGCTCCACCTAGTTCACTCCTTTGTCTTGAGCTGGCTCAGCCACCTGTCCTGGCAGAGACACAGGCAATCCACCTGCAGACCAGGAAAACAGATGATAAAGAGGTTGTAAAGGGTTGCACACAGGAAGGGGGAGGAAGTGGACACCTGTGACCAGGGCGAAAATTTACGGATTTCCTAGAGGAACCCAGGATACATTTAGTCTCCCTCTGGTTCACCACCAGGGCATTGGCCAACCTCAGCAGAGCACAGGGAAGGAGAAAGGGTGCCGTCTGGCTTTGTGAATGATCACCCAACTTCCCTGGGCCTGCTCTCTCCATTAGTAATAAATAAATACTAAGAGGTGGCCCTGTCAACTTACCAGAGACGGCCAAGAGGAGAATGCTGGAGAAGAGATCAGTCAGTTCAACCAGCGAGCCACTCAGATGCCTTGCACTACTCAGCATTGCCAGAAGGAGGCGCCAGCCTGCAGATTCACACGCACAAAGTCCATCCAAAGAAGGTGCCCTAAAGCCCAGCTCTGCCTCTCACTAGTGAATGTGTTCTTGGCCAAGTGTTTTTAACTTCTCTAAGCCTTAGTTTCCTCATTTATGTATTATACATGTATATACACACATATGTATGTATTGTTAAAGGTTAATTTGTTTCTTTAATAAGAATTTATTAAGCACCTGCCATGTGCTTGACATGCACATAGACATTAACCTTTTAATGGCTATGAATAATGCAATGATCCCTAAACCTTACTGTGCATAAGAATCACTTGGGAAGTTGGGTAATATGCAGATTTCTGGGCAACACTCCAGTTCAGAAAGTCTAGGGCAGTGATGGTGAACCTTTTGAGCTCGGCGTGTCAGCATTTTGAAAAACCCTAACTTAACTCTGGTGCCGTGTCACATATAGAAATTTTTTGGTATTTGCAACCATAGTAAAACAAAGACTTATATTTTTGATATTTATTTTATATATTTAAATGCCATTTAACAAAGAAAAATCAACCAAAAAAATGAGTTCGCGTGTCACCTCTGACACGCGTGTCATAGGTTCGCCATCACTGGTCTAGGGGAAACTCAGGAATCTACATTCATTTTTGTTGTTGTTGTTCATCCTCACCTGAGGATATTTCTTCCATTTAGAGAGAGTGGAAGGGCGGAGGGTGGGGGGGGAGAGAGAGAGAGAAACATCAATGTCAGAGAGACACATCGATTGGTTGCCTCCTGCATTTGTGGGCCAATGCTCTAACCACTGAGCAACTGGCCAGGACAGGAATGTGCATTTTTAATAATTTCCATAGATGGTTGTGAAGCAAGTGGCCATGGATCAGGCTGTGAGGAGGAGCACTCCAAAGATAAGAGCACCTGGCATCTCTCCCCAGGTCTGGTCAGATTACAAGGGCTCTCCTCAGCGGGAAGTGGAAAGTGAATGAGCAGCAGCTAAGGCAGACAGGCGACCAAGAAGAAGAGTGAATTTACAGACAAAGTGCCCAGGAGCGAAGAATTTTGTTTCTAGAGTGACCTGGCTCCTCACATCTCTCCGGGAACACCGTGGCCTACACGCATTTTCAGGGGATTGGAAGGGAGATGGGGGCCCAGAGAAGGCGCAGGCTGTCCCAATCGGGGCAGTTCCAGCCACATTCATGCACACAAACGCTGGTTTGTAAAGCTTTGGGAGACTTCGCAGTTATCCATGGTTTGAAGTCCTCCCAATCCTGTTTGAAAGAAGAGGGGCCAGCTAGTTTGAAGTTGGGGGGTGTCAAACACTATCTGTTAGAAAGGAATACCTCACGATCCAGCATGCGTTCCATTTGGGTTATCCATCAGCCCTAACCTGCTGCCTTTGGTGGGTTGTGTCCACGGCTGATGTGCTAAATGGCACCAAAGGAACCATACGGGCCTGATCGTCTCCCACATTGGACCAGCATCGGGCACAAGCCCTTCAATACGTCAGCCAGAAGGCAGCCCTCTCCCCCACCGCCCCCCATTGAGCTGCTCTGGGAAGGGTTCCATCCACAGCGTCCATGAACTTCATCCACATTGATTAGTTGAGGGATCTGCTAATAACAAAAGCAAAGCCTCCCTGCAGAATTTTCCAGACTCTCCCATGTTCTTTCTCCCTGATTTCTTGCTGAATGTACTGCACGATGCTGAATTTCTTTGCCTTTAAAAAGCTAGCCCGAGAGCCTACTGCTTCTATTTAGAGAGAAGTGTTTATCCGGTGTCTACCAAAATGAGGTGCCCGCCCTTCGTGTCTGGCAGGAAAACCTAAATCAGGGAAAAGCAGCAGTCGAGGTGCGGTGGTGGGTTCGAAGCAGGGGTGTCACTGTGGGGGGTGTTAACAGGAGGAGGGAGGCGATGGCGGGGTGGGAGAGAGAAATGGAGACTGAGATGCCACCGACACTAAGAAGTCAGGGCAGGGCTAGGACCTGTCTGTGGCTTTAAGTACAGAACATGAGCGAGAAGGAAAGGAAGGGGTCCCCTTTGACGTCACCCCAGTGTCCACTCTCCTCAGTGAGGTGGTGCTGTCTGCAAGCAGTTCCAGACCACGAATGGAATAAAACACCCGCTTGCTAGGGAAAAGATGACACAATTTACAACTCGCCGCGGAGACATGTAACAAGGGCTCGAACACATTTTGTCAAACCTCACTTCTGTCCTTCAGTACAGCTTTTTTATTATTGCTGACAGCATTTCAGATAACCCCCATTCCTTCCCGTTTGCCCCCCTCCACCCAGCCTCTGCCTCCCTCCCTGCCCCTAGCAGGCCTTCACCACACTACTGTCTGTGTCCATGGGCAATGCATATATGCATATACATTCTTCGGTGAATCTCTTCCCATCCCCCCACCCCTCCCCCTCTGAGATCTGTCAGTCTGTTCCATACATCCATGCCTCTGGACCTATTTTCTTTGTCAGTTTATTTTGCCCCTTAGAGTCCATATATAAGTGAGATCATGTGATATTGGTTTTGACTGGCTTATGTTGCTTTAAGTACAGCTTTTAAAACGGACTCTAAGACCTATAATACTCTCGACTGCTTCTCCTCATCCCGTCCCATCAGCCTCGGGACATATGCTGCGTACCTGCTCTCCACACACAGCCTCCTTCCCACCCTTGGCAGCAGCACCAGGTGCCACAGTCCACGGTCTCCACGGAAGTCGGGGCCGCTGCTGCTCACTCCCGTGGCTTTCCCAGCAGCACTGACCTTGACCTTCACTCCTTGTAACCGTCTGCCAGCAGCGTCACATCGCGGGACCTTGTCAGCACTCGCCATGCTCCGTTCTCATATCTGACATCCTTTCGCCACCCATCACAAAAACCGGGACATTGACACTAACTCACGTCTGCCTCCCTCATCCTGCTCACCAGGTCCTTGCCTTCATTTTTACAAAAAAATGGTCACATCTATATGTATTCCTAAAACATAGGTTTGTTTTCTGCTTGTTTTTTTTTTTTTTAATGTAAACCCAAATGAGTTGGGTTTATTTCAGCTGCTCATCTAGCTAGATTTTCCATTCTGATCAACATCGATTTGCATTCCCAGAGGCAGGAGTCTCCGTAAGAGGACAAGGAAAAGAGCGAGCCCGCTTTTATGGAATGTTTTCTGTAGGCAAATACAACCGCTCTGTGGGTCATTTGTCCTTGTACCCCTCTCCCTCTCATTGTTATGGACAGTCAACTGTTCCAAATGAAACCAGGGCCTCTGGGTTAAGCTACCCCAATTTTAGGACCCAACATGCCTGGTGACCCTTCGTCCCAGGGTTGTTCGGACCCCGGGTGGCCCCAAAAGATCAGGAATTACCGGTTGGGTTTGGCTTGGGTCACTCCACGGCCCTTCCCCTTGGTCTGGGCAGTGAGACCAGCTGACCCAGAGTCACCACATTACACACAGAACCTCACTGAGGGGAAAACACCCTTGTCCCAGGGTGAGGAGGACCGGGGACAGGTAGCTGCGTCCTGTGAGGATGTGCTGGTGCTTAATGCAGCCAGGATGTGGTTAAGTTCCCAGCTCTAATGCCAAACTCTGCACCTTAGTCACGAGTAAGGGAAACACCCGAGTGTTAGAACAGGCCCCCTGTTTCAGAGAGAAACTGCTCTGCCTTAGAAAGGCGAAAGCCAAAGTCAATAGTTCTGTCTTTTGATTGGCATCTTAAGCACCTAGGTCTTAGATCTGATGTTTGCTGCTTTAGAACATCCTGTGAATTTAAATAACTAAGTCTGTGGAGCTGGTCGGGCAGTTATGGAGTAGATTTTAAACCATCCTCTGCCCCTTCGCCCACCAGTCATCGTCCCATTCCTCTAAGACAGTGGTTCTCAAAGTGGGTTCCAAAGGAGCAGCCATTGGTCTCACCTGGGAATGCGTTACAGATTTAGGTTCTCAGACCCCACCCGACCTATGGAGTCAGCAACTCAGAGGCCAGGTGGGGCTCAGTCATCTGGGTTGAACGAACCCTTCAGGTGTCTAAAGGTTGAGAACCACTTGCTCTAAGACCCCGCCCATAGCAGCTTCCTGAATGGCTGCCTCTGAGAAACAGAGCAGCAGGCTTGACCTCGATTTACAACAGAAATATCACAATAATAAATGTGTCAAAACGTGCCTTACACACTAAGTCCGCACACCTGCATGGAGCTCCAGAGTTGGGAAATTTCTGTTTTCCCCACAAGTGTGTGCCTTTGCAGAGGGGTTGCGGGACCCTTGTCTGAAAAAGGGGTCTTGACAAGATGACCGCCACCCCGCCCTGCTCTGCACCACATACCAGGATGCAAATAGTTAGTGAGCACCGACCACACTAGCAAGGAGACTGCTCTTTTTTTTTTTTTTTGGCACATTAACCCTTGAGGCTGAGCCATTCGCCTATTTTCAACAGAGATAATAGGATTGAATCTTCATTCGAAAATGAAAAGTTAACACATTGTGAATACACCTAAAGGAAGTAAGCATTGCTATTTTAAAACATCTAACAGAAAGGGGGTTTTCAGAGTGCTGTCTGAGGACCTGGACTATTTGCTGAAAATACAGATTCCTGACTCCTACCCCAGATCTGCTGACTGCAATTTCCCCCAGTGGTTCCCGTAAGGGACATTTTTACACATTGCTCAGGTGAGCTTTCTCACACACCGAAGTTGGGGAACAGCTAAAATACATAGCTCTGGCTTTCCATATTTAACTATGAATCCAGGCACCTGCTCCATTCCGTCTGTTCAGTAACTCCGTGATCTGGCTGCTCCCTCCCAGGCTGAACGCTGCACCCCAGGCCCTCATCCTTTCTCGCCCGGAATTCTGAAACAGCCACACACTGTGTCCCAGCTGCTCCGTGGCCCCGAGCCCTTCACCTTCCACTCTGCTCTGGAGCGTAAATCTCATTAGGTGATTCCCCTGTAGAAACCCTTTTACAGCAGCCCATGTGCTTAAGATAAAGCCCCAACTCCACAGCATGATTCACAGGCCCTTTTTGATCTCTTCTGCTGCCCCCCGCCCCCTCCCCCCCCCCCCCCCCCGCCTCGTCTCTGCAGTGCCCCAGCCCATGGAACCATCACCTTTTTTTTTTTTTTTTAATTTATTTATTTTTTTATTGCTTAAAGTATTACAAAGGGTATTACATATGTATCCATTTTATCCCCCCGCCCTAGACAGTCCCCTAGCCTCCCCTATCACCCAGTGTCTTATGTCCATTGGTTATGCTTATATGCATGCATACAAGTCCTTTAGTTGATCTCTTACCCCCCTACCTCCTGCCCCCCAACCCTCCCCGGCCTTCCCGCTGCCTTTGCCTGAAGGCGGCACCTCGCTCTCTAGATTCCCAGATTTCACACACACTGTTCCCTGGACTATTTCCTGTCCCTCTGGGCCAGGCTAACTACTACCTGTTCTTCAGGTCACAGGTGAGCCTCCACCTTTAGCTCCTTCATGCTCTGACCTCACCCACATTGTAACAAGCATGTATGACACTGCACTGCCATGTGTTTGCAATGTCCCAGCACACCTGTGTCAGCTCCTTGAGGGACACTGCATCCCAGTGTCTAATGCAGCATTTAGCACACAGTAGGTGCTGTCACCTGAAAAGATTTCAAAGCACTAAAGGTTCCTCCACTCTTGGCACTCAGCAATGGCTTCAGGGAAGGCTCTCTACTGACTTACCTCCCTCTGTTCTTCCCTTTCTGTTGGGGTGACAGACTAGTGTTGTGACAAATAGGAATAATATTCCTTCCACTCCCACCTCCATCCCATATGCCCAAGTTGCTTAATACTCAAGTTTTCAGCCCAAAATTTAACATGCAAAAACCTGCAGCCTGGAAAGACCTCTGTCTTGTTTATCTTGTATGCCCCAAAGCTAGTGCCTGGCGCAGAGTAGACTCAGAAGAATATTTATTGAGGAAAGAAAGAGTACTGGAAAAAAAAATCACAGATATGTTTGTGGAAATAGCACCACTAATTTTTGAAACGTCGCAAAGGAAGGAGGCAGGCTGGAGGTGGATAAAAGCATACAGGTTATCCAAGGAGAGAAAAAGATAAATCCTTGTCCAGTAAAATTGTAGAAGAGGTCCCTCTATAAGGCAAGTAGGAGCAGCCAGAGTTCAGTGACGACCAAGTCTCACTTCCTTTTCCGACAGAGTTATGATTGCGGGCTAATGAATGACACACGTGGAACTCAGGAGGCACTCAGTCAAAACACTTAGGATTGTCTGATGAACAAGGCTGGCACGCGCCTGGGATGACAGCACAGTTCAGCACCCGAAGGGTGTAGACTAATGGATTGCCTGTCACCCTCCAGGGAAATCTCTAGTAACGTGTCACCTGGCTCCGTCCTTGCCCTTATCCTACTTAACATGCTTTATTAATGACATGAATGAAAACATGGGAGGCACGGTGCTGACGGCAGCCTACATTACACAAGCCTCGAAGGCACAACCCACACAACGAATGACGGCGTCAGACACTAATGCTACTGGACACCGTGTACTGAAACCCACACCTGTCAAGAACTCTCCACCGGCTATTTCCTCTAAGCCTTCCTCTCAGAGACATGCAGGGTACAGACGAGGAAACGGAGGTTCTGAGTGGTGATGAGATGTGCCCCAAATCACAGAACGAGTAAACAGCAGAGCTGGCTTGTCTGACTCCCAGAGTCTGCTTTCTTCTCTGCCCACTCTGCTTGGTACCTCCCTTCGTGATCAGAATTCACCAAGATCTAAGAACTGGAAACCAAGATGATACTCATGATGCTCAATTTAGTCCATTTCCAAGATGTGTTCAACCTTGCATGCGTGAAGGCACTGGGTCATGGAGAAGTGGAGCTCTGATGCTCAAGGCTCCTTTTAGGAGATGAACTATAGAAACCAAAGCAACTAGGACATGAGGCAGGACCTGAGGAGTGTAATACAGACAGCGGGCACTAAGGGAACACAGAGGAGGAAGACCAAGTGTTGTGGGTGCGGAAGAGGGCAGACCTTAGGTGAAAGGGGTGACATGAGCGAAACATGGAGGATAAAAAACACACAGGGGATAATTAGAATATATCGAATCCCTTGTTTAGCTGGCATATAGTGATCAGATGAGAAAATGCAGCCAAAATGGTGCATCGTACCCAGAGAACTGAAGAATGTGAATGCTACACCAACACAACTGCACGGGAGCATGGGACACTAAGCTAAGGGCATTTACTCTGCAGGCAAGAGGGAACCACGGCAAGATTTGAAGAGGGTGATGATATGAACAGAGGGATGCTTTGTGGACATACTAAGGCAGCTAACCTGGAGGAGGGGCTGGAGGCTGGAAACAAGGCAGGTGGGCATTACAGTTAGGAAATGGGTTGTACAGTAAGGGGGGAGCCCAGACCTTCGAGTCCCTATCCACATAGATCTTAGGTTTACAATTTTAACTGCACAGTTTCAAAATCATTTTAAACCCCAGGTGAACAAAAGGATTTAAAACAGTAAAAGCATAAAGTAAGTTAAACATTAAGAAACACCTCACCTTATGTTATATACTTGATGGCAGGGCTGACACAGAAAAGAACAATTGAATGAAGATATGTTTCTAGTACAAAGAGCAGAAAAACAAAACGGGAATTATCCCTATGAAATGAAAGGGGGGAAAAGCCTCTCTCATATTGCCTGAGGACTATGTGAAAAATTGAATAATCTAGTCACAACGGCTTGAGATATTCCAAGATCCATGCTAGATTTACCACTGTGCAGTCAATCTTTAATGCAAATATTTTTTATCTGCAAGCACAAACGTCCATGAAATGAAACAAATAAGCTGGGTAAATTCTGGCAATTTTGGCATCTATACCGAGTGTTCAAACAAAAGCCCATGGAGACATGGAAGGCCTGGTGGTGTCTGTTTTAATTCAGACACGTGTTCAAGGAGCTAACACGAGCATCGGGATAATGAAGTCATATGAAAATGCTTCCAGGAGCAGGCCTGGCAGCACAACAGAGAATTCTGGATCAGGGGATGGGCTTGCAGGAAAACAGGTGCAAGGCAGGTGGAACAGCTCCCACCCTCCTGCCCTGGGACACCTGTTCAAGGCCCAGGGAGCCTAGCGCAGGCTCAGGGAGGTGCCACTGTGGCCTTCGAAGCTGGGTACCTGCTGGGGAGAGACAAGGAATTCTGCAAACCAGCTGAGCTCCCAGCACCAAGCACCCGAATTTCACCTCCCACCATTGTTGATCAATTGAGAACTCTTCGTATTCTCAAGCTTCTGAACACAATGTTTCTGAATGTCCCCTGTAAGAGTTGGCTGGGAATTCTTGTGTGGTTTGTAGCATGTGAAAAGAATGGAGCACACCCATGGTTAGATTGTACTCTGCACACACATTATGCCCCGAGTTCCCATGGACTTATTAACGGAATGTTCCCCAGGATCTCAACTCGAAGTGGCATCTGGCACGGAGCCCTGCTTCCCAGGCCAACCCTTTGCTTGTCCAGCTGCTCTCCCCACCCCCCAAACAAGTGAACTTTTAAGTCCAAGTGCACTCAGTGTTCTCTATTCTCTCCACCTTCCAATGTTCTCTGAAAAGCCACAATAGAACGGAAAAGCAAAGCAGACCATGACAAAAAAAAAAAAAAAATTAAGGCCACTCTCTTTAGGAGCACTGGACGGGTTGCATGGCAGTGAAATGGAGAGAAGTCGAAATGGTAGTTTGGAAATATCCCCAAACAATGAAATAGCACCTGGCTGCTTTCTGTAGCCTACACCTATAGGCACCCCGGCAAGATGAAACTAACAAGGCTCAGAGTGAGCAAATCCACTGAAGGTGAATTCCAATATCGCCTTAGCATGTAGAATCATGTAGAATCTCAAAAATATCTTCTAGGCTCTCGGGCATACCCATTAATTCACAAACGTCTAGCGCACACCTATTAAGTTTTAGGCACCGTGCTAATTATGGAAAACACAAGGCAAAGACAACACAGCTCCATGTTTAAATTTTACATTGTGTTCCCACTTATTTTTAGTGACACATAACCTAAGGTTATAAAATGATGTTTAAGTGCAAAAAAATGATACAACGCACATTTCAATACAGTGGTCACCTAGGGGTGGGGGGGCAGGGGCGAGGTGGGGCAGAGGGGAGATCGAGAATAGGATCTGGGCGAATCCACAGGCAGGTGGTAATTCTTAGGGTGGAAGGTGTTTGCTTTATTATACCGCATAGTTTACATATATAATCATTTTTGTGCATATATATATATATATATATATATTTAAAAAAGAAATAAGAGGAACATCAAAAACTAGTTTTAAGAAAAGATAATAAAAGGAGAGCAAGAGAAAGAAGGGGAGGGAGAGAGAAAGAGGGCGCGCATGATCCATGTCCTAGAGGGGCTCACATTCTAGTAGAGAAAAGTCATCCGGAAGAGAGTTTTTAAATATAACATGGCAGCCATAACAAAATAATTTTGAAAACTCTCAGGGCATAGCACTTAAGTTAACAGCAATGGCATGCTAAGTTGAGATCCCCAAGTGTCTTTTCACTTAAAAACCTGGTTTTACCCTTTTTAAGTGTTGACACAGCATTATTTCCTCTGGATGGCTTCCCAGACCCCCGGACCTGGGTTCCGTGGTCCTCGTCTGTGCATGCGTCGGACCCTGCAGGTGCCGCAGAAACATACCACACGGGACAGGGAGCCCCTGGTGTACTGTGGCGTGGCTCACTGCCAGGCACACGATATTTGGTGAAAAAACAAATGAGTAGCATTACTGGGTTCTGTTCTATTAAATCAGGGGTCCTCAAACTATGGCCCGCGGGCCACATGCAAATACAAATATTGTATTTGTTCCCGTTTTTTTTTTTTTTTTACTTCAAAATAAGATATGTGCAGTGTGCATAGGAATTTGTTCATAGGTTGTTGTTTTTTAAACTATAGTCCGGCCCTCCAACGGTCTGAGGGACAGTGAACTGGCCCCCTGTTTAAAAAGTTTGAGGACCCCTGTATTAAAATGATGGCTGAGACTTCGGAGAAAAGGAAGGGGGGAGATGCTGAGTTGGAGAATCCCATCCAAAACTCAAGAATGCCCCAGCTTAGCACAGAGGAACCTCTTTTCCGTCCCTGGTCGGCTGGGCTTGGCAGGACACCAGAGGATATGGCACCACCTGCAGGCCCTAAACCTTGCTCTGTATGCACTAGCACTGCTCAGCCCGTGGCTTCCCTTCTTCCTTCCCTTCTTCCACCAACCAGGAGGGGAAAGCATTGGATGTCAGGCAGTAACCCCATATCAGGTTCAGGCACAGCCTCTCAAGAACAGTCAGGCCCGCCAGTCGCCTTGGCAGAGAAATCAGATCTTGCTGGCAGAGCCTGCCTATCTCAGCCACGGGGGTGAGGACAAGAAGCCAAAGACTCGGGAAGATCCAGTTTCTCTGAATAACGCTGCCACCACCCAAGACAAGGGGCCCCCTTCCCTTCGAAGCTGCCATGAGCGAACACCCTCTGATGACAAGGAACTCGGCAAACAGATCGGTTAACCGAGAGCTCGAGAGGATATGCCCCACAGCCCACGACAGCAGCACTCCGCACCCAACAAACACGTGACAAACGGGCACCATCAGACCATGTGCCTGTATGACAGCAGCGGTGAAAAGAAAGTGGGGCTTGATTTTGGCCAAAGATCCGTAGAGTACAGATAAAAGGTCCCCATGGCAGTGGGATATTGCTAAGAATTTAACATTGACCTTGAAACAAGGCTAATTTTATTCTAAATACATTATCTGAGTGATACTGCATTTGAAATCATGTTTAGCAAAATATATTTAGTATTTATGGACATACATTGATGACAAGTTCCCAGCTTCTAGAGACCTCATTTTATTTATTTATTTATTTATTTATTTATTTATTTTTTTTTTTTTATTGAATTTATTGGGGTGACATCCTATATAATAAAAGCCTAATATGCAAACTGTCCCCTCAACTGGGAGTTCGACTGGGAGTTCAACCAGGGGACGGAGCCGGCAGCTGCTAGGGACCCTACCTGTGCATGAATTTCGTGCACTGGGCCTCTAGTTAGTTAATAAAATTCTATAGGTTCCAGGTGTATAATTCTAAAATACATCATCTGTATATTGTACTGGGTGTGCACCATCCCAAGTCAAATCTCCTTCCATCAGCATTTACCCTCCTTCCCCCTCTTCTACCTCCTCCCACTCCCTTACCCTCTAATAATAAAGACCTTGCTTTAAATCACATCCTACAAATGTCCTTCCTGTTTTCATTCAAGCGAGCTGGTATAATCCTTGCTGCACATGCCCCATTCTTGCCAGGGCAAGCAGATGGAAGAGAATATGCCAGAAAGAAGAAATGGGAGATGAAAATGACATGGAAATAAAAATAAAGCTGCAAAATATAATCTGGGCCGACTCTTCATGCTTTTGAAAGTCAGCTCCGGCAGGCTCTGCACATATGGCATTAGTTTTATACGTTTCTTGGCTCAGATGTCACACAGGATTAGTGCAAAAGGAAAAAATCCCAGCATGGGGCCCATTTTTATACAGATTAATCAATCATTTCCCATCTCTTCCTCTCCCAGCATTCCCCAAACTTCAACTTAATGAAACTGCTCTCTTTTCAAAGTATGTCATTACTGCATGCGGAACGGAAATCCTTTCAGGAAAGGAAGGAAGCTTAAAGTTTGAACCCAGATTTTTAAGTGCCACATTTTTAATTTGTTACAAGTATTACCTGACTTATGGTATGTGGCCTAGTCTTTTTTATCTTGCATATCCATTGTGGTGTCCTACATATCTATTGTGTTACGGCAGTAAAATTAATTGGCAAACCTTCATTCTGTAAGTGCATAGTGACTTAGCAACATCATATAGCCACACATTTGAAAAGAGAAAACTAATTGTATGGCTCACATTTTGTTACCTACATTTTCATGGACATCAAATGCCATCATTTCCATCAGGATGCTAAGCACTTAGTTAGAAGGTTCTGAGTATTTGATAGGAAATTTGATAGGCTGAATGGAACCAAACCAAAAAACTGCTGAAGCTATTAGGGACAGTCTCCCTTGACTACAAGGCATTGTAAAATGATAACACATATAGTAATCATAAGACAATAGCAGCTAATACTTATTCTATACCATGTGCCCTTAAGTCATTGAATTTTCTTTTTTTTTTTTTTTGTCATTGAATTTTCAAAGTAGCTTTTGTCATAGGTACCATCATTATTCCACTCTATAGGTGAGGAAACAGTTTTAGAGAGGAGTTCAGGTATTTTGAGGTTGAAAAAAAGTCCTTACCTATGTGGGTTTTCAGAGAGAGACATACTGAGAAAGGGAAATGGGGCTGTGTAAATACTAATGAGGTGAAAAACTTTGGGTTAAATGTCATCCACGTGGTGTCCATGTCTCCAAAACCATGGTATCTACAGAGTTTACCATGTACCCTTGTTCATCTGCTGGATGGAAATTATGTCTATAAAATATTAAGGCAAGGCAATGACCTAAAACTTGACCCCAATGACAAAGTCGGAGCCAGAGCAGTCGTCAATCAGTACAAACCGGGTGGTAGCTTTTCACCATTTTAGGCAGTTAAAATTGAGCCATGACCAACAGTTGGAAAAAATGACGTCACACTGGTTGCTCTTTGCCTACATGGTCATGAGTACAGAAAATAAAAGAAATTTACAACCTCGCACAATACTCTTTTATAGGATCAAAATAAATCTATCTTATACCAAGAGTACTTGGTTTGCTTTTTGTTTAGAGCTGCCAGATGCCAGCTATCTACTGTGGATGTCTAAAAATCTGAATTTTACACAATATTAAAGTTATTGAACTGGAGTTGGGGTTACCATAGGTATAGTCTTCCTGCTGCTTCTACTAATTAGTTTTAACACCACAGGCATTAATCATTTGCCCAGCAGAGGAGAATCACTTTAAGATGACTCATGTGTTTTACAACATTGAAAACCCAACCCTTTCAGCTCTTAAAATGTACAGTAAAGAGGAAGTGTTAGATCAAACCAGTTAATAAAAGGAAAACTCTTCCACATCCCAGTTCCATGGACACGAAGAGTTTCAGAATTTCTACTGGATGCCACATGGGAAAAGTAAGTTAAAACTTCTGAGAGATGTGCTCTGAATAATTTCCACGGTGAACTGGCTGTCATGGTCACACAAGCAGGCTCTCTCTTGATAATACATACATCGCGTCTCAGCCTACACCGAGGCCCACTGCAAACTCTGTGCAGTGCCAATTAGCATTAATTGTGGCTGTGTTCATCCATTCCCCGCACACCACTGGGCAAGGCCAGGCTCTGCATTTACAAATTCAGCAGGCAAGACTCAGGATTAGAAGAGCGTGCTAAAATGTAAGCATTCGTGGTCACTGGGGTTTTTTGGCTTCAAATCATACAAACAGACCCACCTATGACAAGGGCTATTGAGAACAATATACGTGTGTATTTTTAATAGTTTATAGCAATAGACTCTGCATTCAGAATCCGTGAAAGGCAGAGCTGAACATTTGTTTTTAGACTATGATTTTAGCCTACCCCAACTAACTTTACACACACACATACACACACAAAGAGCATATCCACTGTGATCCCAATATAATTATTTACTTACTGTGACTAATGCTACTTACTTAAAAGGTAAGCTCCGTAGACTTTCATGGCAAACACTGCCTCTGCAAACAGCCTTCCACCACAGGCTGGGTGTGTCTTGTGCAGAAATACAGTGTGTGCAGCTCATCTCTTAGTGGAGTACAGTCTCAGAGTAGGGTATCCATGGAGACCGAGCCTCCTACATGTGCAGGGCAAGGAAGTTACTCTGCTGGGCACCATAGCAACAGGAGGCAGAGGGAATGCCAGCCAATCAGGGAAGAGCACGGGAGCTTCTCCCTGGTGACTGCAGCATTTCAAATGAAACCATCGCCTCATGAATGGACACAAAGCGTTTAAAGAAATACCAGATTGTCAAAGAGAAGTGAATGCCTACACAAGTCAAGGCTAAGCCTTTAACAATGTTGGAGCACGACATTTAGAGTCATGGTACCATGATTATATCCCAGTGGGCAAGGGAGAAATTGCATCCAAACCCCACACATTCCTAAATTTAACGGCAAGCTGGCGAGGCTTTGAGGCAAAGGCTTGGTGTACTCCATGCATTCCAGCTATTTAAATATGCAAGGCACTTCACAGTGCTGCCCGGGAGAGAGGAGCAGGAGCGGCCCACTGTGCCGACGGGAGAACAGGATTGAGGGCACTGCAATAACTGTCGGCATATTCCTTCCAAATAGGTTGCTTAGACTAAACACATTTATTAAGCTTCCACCAAAGCTCTCCATTTTATCAGAATAAATCGTAAGGAGGCATTCCTGACAAAATAGGGCTGATGCAGACAAGATGGTGAGTGGACATTCAAATGCCTTCAAGATGTGCTATTTGGAAACGTGCCTCATCTTCTCATTTTTATAACAGTAATGACAGTGATCATTTGTTGTGCACATACTGTATACTGGGCAAATATGGTCTCTACAAACCCAGCTTCTTGCCAAATGCTGACACTGAGTTTTGCAAAACATGCAGGATATGGTGAATATAGTCTTGCTATATACCAAACAGATTTTGATTCTCACAGCAACCTGAGAAGGCTAAGTATTCATGATTCGTCCATATTATAAAGAAAAAAAAAGTTTCTTTTGTTACAAAAGAAACCCTTCCTCCCATGAACTCCTCTTGCCTCGCTGCTCTGCGGGTGACCTGGTCCACCCTATTCCATGTCTAAATAGAAGGTGAGGTACCCTCCGCCCACAACTACCTCCCAGAAAAGAAATCCCTTTGTGTTAGTGTCTTTCCAAAGCCTCTTATTATAGAGGTCTCTCTATAATTACCTTCTTTGAACAAAAAGTCCCCATTTGAAAAAGACTCATCAATCTGAACTGACCTCCATCAGGGCTAACCTGGGCTGCCTTCGGAGGTCAACTGCCAGGATTGTTTAATATGAAGGGGGGCAAGAAACTGAAAAACGGATTTTTAATTATTCCTGTGGTACAACTCCTCCAGCCTTTTAAAGATTACTCAAATAACAATTCAGTCAATGGCGAAGTTGTAGAGATCACAAAAACTCATATCCCTTGCTAACTGAACGGCTTTGGGTACCAAGGATACTCAGATACAGAGGAAACAGCAAAACCCACCGTCTCCAAGCTATACATGGATGCTGTGACAACCTGCCTCTTGTCCTCCAATGTCCATCTCCATGTCCCCCTTCTTCCATAATAATAGGTGACTAAGATGCCCTGGGATATAATTAAAAATGACACATGCCACTTCGGCGTCCTGGGTGAGGGGTCCTTTCCCCCCTTCCTTCTGCCTAGTCGATGACAGTCAACGACACAGCTGCCTACCAGCCTGGGTTACCCAAATACCCAGGTGCTGTTTCACAGGAGGCAAATGAGCTTCGTTTACTTTTAACATCTGTATTTGGTGTGGGTCTCTTTTTACAGTCACTGAACTCATGTCCTCACAGGACTTATCTTGAAAATAGGCACCAGACAATGGATTCAGAACTGCTGTATGTCAAACAAACTGATCGGAAGTGAAGATGATTTGCTCTGGCAAAGATGAAATCACGTTTTTTTTAATTAACTATGATGAACAAAGTCAATGTTTTTAAATTAATAATAGAGTATAAATACATTCAACTAAAGTAACAAATAAAAAAACCACTGGACGTTGACTATTTCTTCCATATCTCTAAGGCTTACTCGAGTGAGCGAATAAATGGAACATTTGTAATCTCATTAGGAAAAGGGGGGACCTTATATTCTGTCACATACATTGTATTCATATACAGGATTGGGAAAGGGTAGGCCTACAGCCGTGAGAACACAATACATGGAATTTATTCTTGTATTATCATTTATTCATTATTGTAATATTTCCATGCAAATGACGGTAAACGTACTTTTGCCTCACCCTGTAGCCTCCTTTCTAAGCCATCTAAATTTAGTGTGCTTGCTTCCAGTTTCATCTCTTCATAAGCGAAGCTCCAGAGTAGCCAGAAGCATCCAAAACATACTAGAACTTAAATTGTGTCTCTCTTCTTAAAACCCTCCAATGGCTTCCCATCACTCTAACAATACAGACCTCACCTGCTACCACCCTTTGCTTTCTAACTCATTGTCCCAACCTCTGCCCGCCCCTGCCCCCAACTCTCCCTGCCCCCTCCTAACTCTCCCTACCTGTGAAGGATTATGGCTAAATTCTCAGCTCAAAGATCATCTCCCCAGACACTTCTGTGCCCCATCCCCAGTCACTGTCATCATAGCATTGCCTTGTTTTACTTGTCACTATCTGAACTCATCTGGCTTGTCTGCAGGTGTGTCAGCCATCTCTCCGCGTTAAAGGCAGCTTACGAGAACACTCATCTTGTCTGCTTTTTCACTCCTCTACTCTTAACGCCTGGGACAATGGTGTCAGCACAGAGTGAATGCTTAATACATATTTGTTGAATGAATGCATGCCAGCCAGTCAATGTATAGCTGGGATTCAAACCTAGCTTTAGCAGAAATCTTATATGTGGCGAAGTAAGAGGTTTATATTTCCTTTAGAAATAGAAAGTCTTCCTTAGACTCTTACATGGAGAGCTCCTTCCCGCAATGCCACAAACATTCTAGACTCTGCATCTTAGAACATAAGGCCACTGTCGCCAGGCTCCTGAGCGTGGCCGCGTTTAACCACAACTTGCATCCACGTAGCTTACTGCCGCACCTTGGCTGCTAACAGGTACAGGCTTAGCTGGTGGAAGACTTGAACTCACTGACTTTCCCAAATGACGATACTGTATTTTTCAACACATCACTTTTTGTCAATAACCCTACAGTACACCAAAATGCCACACAACAAATTACACCGACAAAGAAGACCGAGGGATCAGGCTAATTATCCTTCTGACTCCTTACCTGTCAGGGAAAGGTTCATGTGTGACATACGGCCTGGGAATTCTCCCTGTCTGGGTTCTGGGTACCTCAGCCCTCCTCCCGCCCCTGAATGATGTGGAATGGCTCCAGCTGTTGCCGGGTATTTCACCATCCCTTGTTGGATCTCCTTAACTAGGCCTCTGCCTTTACATGCAGACGGCCTCTTCAATAAACTCTCCTCCTCACTAAAGGAACAAGATCAGCTTTCTGCATGATTTACAGCTCTGGGTTTGGGAGTCTGTATGTGAAAGAAGTTTCCCGGTTTATTTCTCTTGCCAGCAGTGGGTGTGTGGTCTGCTGGAGTGTCTGCTCTGTATGACAGGCTATAGTGCTTCGTTCTCTACACGTTACTGCACGTAGTCAGCGCTTGGCAGGCGCCCAAATCAGTGGCTAGAATATTGTACATGCAATAAATCCTAGTGAGCCAGGATTTGGATGGCAGGCACCTTTGGGGAGAGGAGGATTATAACTGACGAATTCTGAGGGAAAAACCACTAGCGGACCATTTGGCAGCATTACATTGACCGGGGACATTATCAAAAGCACAGACGGGAGAAAGGCATGAGAGTAAATATGTAACCCCGCCATAAACATAAACCCGACGTCCACTCATCACAGTTCAGCTTGGTTTTACTGCTCTGGTCTCTGGTGGGAAGAAGCGACAGACGTTATAATCGTCCACCACAGAACAGTCTCTGCTATATTCAGAGTGAAAGAAAGTTCCAGAGGTCCATTTCAGTATCAATGCAAAGCTCTTGTTTAAGTTGAGAAGGTCTAATGATCTTTGTTTACACGATAGGCAGGCAGCACATACACATTTTGACAAGTAGAGCGAGGACCAGTTCACAATTACGTGGAAAACACTGAAGACCTTAACATTTCTTTGATGTTCACATCCTCATGGTTTATTGTACTAATCTGCATCCAAACGGCCTTATGTGTTCAACTTCCTGTATGTCATTAAAGTTACACTAATGTTCATTAATTTTGTTATCAGCAACAGCCAGCAGAATCTACATATAGACTGTATCAGCGAATTTATAAAAATTAATAAGATTTTTAGGGCTATACAAACAGAGAAAAATAATTTCTATCTTATATCAACACATCTTTTTCGATTATCACACTCCTCTACTGCAATTAAAATCAATCCTTTGAAAGCAGATCTTACAACCAGTGCAGTGGTTAGGAGTTAGGAGCAAACTTATTCTGTTTAAAATCCATTTACAAGCTGTGTGACCTTGGGTGAGTTACTTAACCTCTCTGTGCCTCCTTTTCCTCATTTGTAAAATAGGAGATAATGATTTCCCTTTTTAGCACTGACATTAAGGTAAAATGAGTAGAGTGCTCAGATTTTAGCCTGGGACAGTCAGTGCTCAATAAATATTAGCTAAAAAATGTTTAAAATCCAAATTTCAGTGTTATCCAAGCTCACAATTACGTGTCCTCACAGATATTTTCTTAAGTCTCCAGAATAGGTGACAGTCGTTATTTGAGGCTGGGCTGAGATACTGCAACCCCTTTGTAACTATAAGCTATTAGAAAAATAACGCCTTGCCAAGAGTCCTAAAAGTTTCCTATAACCAAAATCTTCTCTTTTTGGCACTAAAAGTCTAGTTTTTCTACTCTATGAAAATATTTCTCTTAAGACCTTTCTCTGACCCCAAACACATCATTTTCTGCCAATCCCACCACTGCAATGACTCAGTCTGTTTCTAGAACATTAATTACTGCACTAAGTGCCATAAAGCATTTAAACATTTAAATGCTTTCTAGTGGCCTTTTGTCTGCTCTTTCGTATTTTCCCATCTCTTTCCTCATCGGCAATGTACCAGCTGTCAAACTGTACTCTCGTCAGTGTCCTATAGCAAAGATTCCTCCAGATTTACGTAAACGGGAATAACACGACATGCTAGGCTTTTGTTTCAAATAAACATTACGTTCGGTGTAAGAGAGTTTTAAGGGTTTCCTTGGAAATAAAGTGCATTGCATTTGTGACCTATCTATTTTAAGACTACAAATGACCATTATTACTGAGAAACTACTTGTGCCAGGTCCAACGCCGGGCACTTTACATTCCATCGTCTATTTAATCTTCACAACAACCCATTGTACAGATGCTAACCATTAAGTTTCAAGACTAAAACTATGCCGAAACCGGTTTGGCTCAGTGGATAGAGCGTCAGCCTGCGGACTGAAAGGTCCCAGGTTCGATTCCAGTCAAGGGCATGTACCTGGGTTGCGGGCACATCCTCAGTGGGAGATGTGCAGGAGGCAGCTGATCGATGTTTCTCTCTCATCGATGTTTCTAACTCTCTATCTCTCTCCCTTCCTCTCTGTAAAAAATCAATAAAATATTTAAAAAAAAAAAAAAGACTAAAACTAGCAGCTGAAGCGCACACTCGATTTGAACCTAGCATGCCGGACTTGAGAATCTGGTAGTTAGAAGCACCCCCTTCTCCTCCTCCCCCCCCGACCCCCCCGCAAAGGTAGGACAAGTTAGGTAACCTGGGGAGAAACCCTGTTAACGCTAAGCTCCCAACTCTCCTCTAGGCAGCGCCAGTCATTATAGGAATGGCCTCCCCAGGTAAGCTGTCCGGCTCTCATTTCACAGAACTCTCTTTGAAGTGAAAGCGATGCTGGTGATAAGCGCAGGGACGTCTGCAGGCTGTGGGCTGTGTGTGAAAGGACCTCTCTCTCCTAAGGGAAGCAGTGTTGATCGGTCCCTAACCTAGTTGGTGCCCTTCTGAGTTTCCTAGCAAATGCCCCCGAATGTGGAAAACAGCTTTTTTAAAGGAACCAATCCTGTTATTGTCGCGAAGTTATTATGGTTCATCTGGCCAGGTTTCCAATTTCAGTGGCCTGGGTGCCATCTGATAAGGGGATACGAACGTGGTCTGAATGCTGATAAAATACAGTGGGGTGGCATCTTTCAAATGCAGATCTCAATGTTTCAGTTTCTAAGTGTGGATTTCTTTACAATCAAAGCGGCCCCGACTATTTGCTCTTTATCTGTCCTCTTAATTGCAGGTGCTGGGGGTTTTTTCCTTTCACATTTTCTTTTTTTTTTTCTTGATTTCAGAGGGGAAGGGAGAGGGAAAGAGAGAGCGAAAAACATCAATGATGACATAGAATCATTGATCAGCTGTCTCCTGCATGCCCCCTCTACCCCTCACCCCCCGCCCCCGCACCGGGGATCGAGTCTGCAACCCAGGCACATGCCCTGACCAGGAATCGAACCATGACCTCCTGGTTCATAGGTCGATGCTTAACCACTGAGCACGCTAGCCGGGCACACATTTTCTAATTATTCGTTTAACTTGCGTCGTCATTGTTTCCTTTGCTCTGGAGTAAGGATTCAGGGCTTGTATTTGTAAAACATTGGCACTGAGTCTTTTTCTCTCAGGGTAAGATATAGTGCTCCCCGAGCAGTAAATCAACATAAACGGTGGCCTGGGAATGCCGCTTGATGTACTAGCGGTAACCCAACTAAAGCCTTTCCTTTCTGAGTAAAAAAAAATATCTCTTCAGGAAAACTGCAAACTAAATATAGGAGGAGCACCTGGGCGGAGGAACGTTCCAGCCCCGAGTCTCCCACAAGTTCCCAGCTGGGATTCCTTCACCCTTCACTCCTTTCCTTCTGCTCTGTGCTGCAGGCCCGGCGTACGACACAGCGTTCTCCCTGAGGTCATGAGCTCCCTAAGAGCAGGCTGACACTGAGGCCATGGCTGCCACATCTTCCCGATGCCGCCCCCCCCCCCACGCAAACAGGACTCCTCGCACACAGTGCGCCCCCATTCTCAGTGAAGGATGTACTGGACGCCTCCTGTACCGCAGGCACCCTCTTAAGCTCTGGAGAGTCCACGTCAACCTCTGCTACACTGACTTGTAGGCAAAAGGAACACATCAAGCCACGATCCAACTGGACTGTAGGGATGTTTCCTTTTGCCCTTTGGTGGCAATTTTCCATGAAATCCGCACAGGCACCGAGAGAAGCCAGAATAACAGAAGGCTCGCTGCCTCTAAGAAGTTCCAGGAGTCGTGCCTGGCGGAGGGCAGGGCTCCCACGCTGCGTGTGCCACCGTGCCCTGTTGGGAAGGGGCAGGCTTTGCAGCTCACCTTCCTGAGCCCTTCCTGGCGGCCTGTACCTATTTTCCTTTTCCTTCTGCATCAGGTACAGTCAGCATTATCAGCTCGTTAGTAATGACCAAAGGGGCATTTCAATAACTCCTTTCTGAGGTGCACAGCAGTTTGCCAGGATCTAGAACAACCAACCTAAAATTAAATGGGCTCCTGTTCTTTATTGTTCAAGGGCCATGAGCCTCCGTCTAAGAGACACTAATTGCTTGCTATTTTAATAAAATGGTATTGGTTCTAATGAGACGGTTTATTTTTAAAAAGTAGAGCGTGTACCAAGATCGGTTTGGGCTGAGGAGAGACGGCCACTTGGGGCTAGGGAGGAGGGGGGACATTTTAACCTGAGAACTCTGTCTTCTGGTGGTTAACAGATTAGGTCTCTGTGCTTTATAAATTTGGGAGTCATCCCGGGGCCTCATTTCCAGGATTTCCTCTCTTCATATGTATGTGACTGGCAGGTTTATTCTGCTGAAAGTTCAGAGAACTATAGGCCAAGGTCCAGATTTTTCTAAATACAAAAAGAGCTTACTGTACAGAACTGGGTCCCATTCAAATGCTCGAACAATGTTTTCAGGGATCGCCTTAGGCATTTTAGGCAACTATAAAGTGAGCTTTAACCTCTGAGCTTGGTTAAACGCAAATAAAAAATATATTTGCACAAGGTCCCTACCTGCTTAGGTGATAGGTATACCTATGAGTAATGAAGTTAGAAGCAGTTGACAAAAGTGGTGTGTCAGGCTCTGCCTCTGAGCGGCAAGGGTCATTAAACTAGGATTCATAAATCCTAATAAAGGAGATCTATGAAATCTCAGAAATAGTATGCAATATTCTGTGCTTATAGGTTTTCTTCTGGAGTATGGGTCCATGACCTTCGTAATTCTCAAAAGACAACTGTCCTTCCTCTCTCTCTTCCTCTCTCTCTCTCTCCCCCCTCCTCCTTCCTCTTTCCCTCCCTCCCTTACTTTTTTTTGTGTCTGCATTTTCTTCATAAAGACCTAAGGCCTTAACATTCTCAGCAAGACAGGTGGCTGATCCTTAGCAAGTGAGTTACCTTCTGCAGGATCAGGAAGTTGCTGGTGTGAATTCTGTGTGCACACGTAGAGTTTTAAGTCTTATGTTAACATCACTATTCTTTATTATGATTATTAAAACAAGGAAGGTCAATGGAAATCGTAACTCCTATTTAAACTTAGTTTGTTCTTTTTGCACCACACCTGTCTTGTGTTTCACTGTTTCCTTGTACTGTTACCACTGTAAAATGATTTTAGAATGAGTGGTGGATATTTGGGGAGATAATTTGGGGTGGATAGCAAAAACGAAATAATCTCAGGTTGCATTCCAATCCTACGTTACTTTCACAATGAAATCTACCTTTTCTTTGCAATCCATGAGGCTGACATTCTTCCCAGCATCATTTTATCTTCTCAATCCCAGAGGCCACCTTTGCTGCATTTGAGGGCAACAAACGTTGACCGAACCCCCAATATATACCGACCCTGTGCACTAGGAGAACTGAAAGAGGATGACAGAGTGCCTACTCTTAAACTTACATCCCATGTGTTATGAAAAGACACTCATCACCATTATCCATCAGGGAAATGTAAATTTAAAGGCACAATAAGATACAATTCCCACTCACTAGAATGGCTATCATAAAAAAAGGTAAGCAATAACAATTGTTAACCAGGACGGATGCGGAGAAATCAGAGCCCCCATACATTGCTGGTGGGGGTGTAAAATGGCACAGCCATTTTGGAAAAACAGTTTGGCAGTTCCTCAAAGAGTTAAACATAAAGTTACCACATGTGTCAACAATTTTACCCCTAGCTATATATCCAAGAGAAATAAATGCATGTCCATACAAAAACCCGTACCTGAATGTTCATAACATATTCTTCCTAATAGACAAAAAGCAGACACAACCCAAATGTCCAGCCACTGTGAATGGAGAAACAAGATGTGTATATCACAACACCAAGGCAGGAGGTTAGTAACCGGGGAAGCTGGAGGTAGCACTGGTGAGAGGGTACCTGGGGACTCTGTATGCTCCACTCAATTTTTCTATAAACCGAAATTTCCTCAAAAAAAGGTCTACTTAATAATGTGGCTTATCAACATAATAGAATGCTACTGATCCGAACCCATGCTATATTGATGAACCTTGAAAACATTATGCTAAACGAAAGAAGCCAAACACCAAAGGCCGCCTATCACATGACTCCATTTACATGCGCTGCCCAGAGCAGGCTGACCCACAGAGAGAGAGACTAGGTAAGTGGTTGCCAGGGACGGGGAGGGGGGGGCGGGGGGGGGGGAGGGAGTGTGTAAGTGACTCCTCGTGTGCATGGGGTTTCTTTTGGGGGTGATAAAAATGTTCAGGAATTAGACAGTGGTGATGTTGCACAACGTTTTGAATACACTAAAACCCACTGAGTTGTGCACTTCAAAGGTGTGGATTTTATGGCATGTGAATTATATCTCAATATTAAGAGGACAACTGAGCTGGAGGAGGGAGGGAAGCAGGTCTTGTCCTTGGGTCCCGAGGAGAAGCCGAGTTTTGCCACCCAAAATATGCCTTTTGGGGAAATTAGTTTAAGCTGGTTATTTTTAAGAACCAAAAGAGTCAAGAAGAGCCTTTGACTTCCCCGCCCTCTCACCTGCCTAAAGGAATTTGGATGGAAGAACCTGCTTTTTCAGGAAGCTATCACCTTAGTATAATATAAACTAAGTGTGGCAGACAGGGAGAAAGCTGCGAAGTCTGGTTGTTAGATTCCCATCTGTGCCCCATTGTTTTTGGGTGGCCTGGCAAAAATTCGTTTAACAAATATTTGCTCTTTTTCATACACCTGTGAATTGCTTACTTCTCCTTTGAAGCCCTCTTCCTTGTCCAGAAGTGCATAAAAGCCTCACCTGCCTGATTTTTTCCAGGAGTACCATATTCTTAGGGAACCCCCGTTTGTACATTTGTAATACGATTGGTTATTGTCTCCTGATAATCCAGCGGTTCTCAACCTGTGGATCGCGACCCCTTTGGGGGTCGAACGACCCTTTCACAGGGGTCGCCTAAGACCATCGGAAAACACATATATATTTACATATTGTTTACAGCAGCAAACTTACAGTTATGAAGTAGCAACGAAAATAATTTTATGGTTGGGGCGTCACCACAACATGAGGAACTGTATTAAAGGGTCGTGGCATTGGGAAGGTTGAGAACCACTGTGTTAATCTGTCTCAGGTCAATTTGATTATTAGACCAGCCAGAAGCACTTAGAAGAGTAGAAGAAAAATTATTTTTCCTCCCACACAGTCTACAAGGTAATGGTTTTATTTCTTGTCTATAATTAACATGACATTCTTTACCTCACTGCCTCTGTCCTAAGTATTGAGGACACCCAACACTCTTTTTACCATATCCATCTTTCTTTTGCATATGCTGTCTTCCCCACTGCGTATCATTCCTTTTCTTTTTTATATGATTCAAAAGCAATAGAGTATTAACAAATTCATCATGACTAACATTTATCAGGAGCCTAGGAAAGAGGGGACTTCTTTTTCACACAGTTTAAGTTTTGCCCTGAGATTAAATGATGTTCTCTTTGGTTGACTAAATGCAAGATGAAGAATAATCCATTAAGATATGCTGTGCACATCAATTATTCAGGAAGAGCAAAAGTTGGCAGAGATGGAAGAGGATGCCAGACCTTCCAATGGAAAAGGCACCTGGCAAGCTTTGCCTCCATTGAAAGAAAGCTGTCTATAGCTCCTTGCACAGTAATGTCATCACCAAACAAAAGTTAGAAGACAAATGCAAGGAATGAGGACTCACGCAGGCTCTTAATCTGTCTTTTCAGGCTCATAAATATGTATAGGATAACTGTGAATGTTAAAGAAAATAATGCAATATAGATGTTGTCTCACAATGCCAATGCTCATGTCCTTTAACTGTAAGGTTAAAACTTCAGTTCTACTGACTCTATATTTGCTCACTTAGTGTATATATTTCTGAGATATAAAACATTTATTTATATATTGCAAATTCTGAAAATTGACCTTTTCTAATATTCATGGTATTTCATCAATACAATAATGATCTCTATTTCATTGAATAGTTTTTAATATTTTGTAATCCTTGAATATGTATATTTTCATATACATAACTGGTGTATCAGTTAATAATGTGAATTTTTTTCAATAGATGGAGTTATACATATGTTGATATAAGTGCGATTTGATATGTATGCTATTTTGTTGTATTGACAACAAGCTTCAAAACTTCATATGCCAAATTTTCTGAAGGTGTTAACATCATAGGTGTCTTTACACTTAAAAATGTCAAATTTCATGCCAAAAAAAGAGCATTTGCGGGAAGTTTTAATTCATTACTTTATTTGGAAGAAAAGTGCTATTGGAAGTTATCATATACTTTGGAAAGCTTATGGTGAACATGCTCCATCTCAAGATACTTGTGAACGCTGGTTTAAACACTTTAAAAGTGATGATTACGATGTGAAAGACAAAGAACGTCCAGGTCAACTGAACAAGTTTGAAGATCAACAATTACAAGCATTATAGGATGAAGATGTGTGTCAAACTCAACAACAATTTGCAGAAGGTTTAAATGTTGCTCAGCAAACAATTTCCGATCGTTTACAAGCAATGGGGAAGATTTTAAAGGAAGGAAAATGGGTGCCACATCAACTGAACGAGAGACAAATGGAAAACCGAAAAGTCATCAATAAAATGTTGTTTTAACGGCACAAAATAAAGTTTTTTTGCATCGAATTGTGACTGGCGATGAAAAGTGGATTTATTTTGAGAATCCCCAAAATGCACAAAATCATGGGTTGATCCAGGTCAACCATCAACATCGACTGCAAGGCCAAATCACTTCAGAAAGAAGACAATGCTCTGCGTTTGGTGGGATCAGGAAGGTGTGGTGTATTATGAGCTTCTAAAACCAGGTGAAACCGTTAATACTCATGCTACAGACAACAAATAATCAATTTGAACCATGCTTTGATTATGACATGAATAGAATGTGCCAGAAGACACAGCAAAGTAATTTTGCTTCATGATGACGCACCATCACACACTTCAAAACCAGGTAAAGACACATTAAAAGATCTTGTCTGGGAAGCATTAACCCACCCGCTGTATTCACCAGACCTTGCTCCTTCAGATTACCACTTGTTCCCATCGATGGCACACGCACTTTCTGAGCAGCACTTCAAAACATATGAAGAAGTGGAAAATTGGGTCTCTGAATGGTTTGCCTCAAAACAAGAAAAGTTCTATTGGGACAGTATCCACAAATTACCTGAAAGATGGCGGAAATGTGTAGCTAGCGATGGACATTACTTTGAATAAAGCACTTGTGATGTTTCTCTTGAAAGTATCATGTTTGATTGCAAAATCCGCATTAGTAAGCAGTACAACTGGTACATATAACATCATATTCATATTTCAATCTTTAAAAGCAAATAAAATAACTAGGTTTGCAAGTATGCTCAGCCCTAAAGATCTGCATCAAGATAACCTCTTCTTTTCATAACTTGTGTTCACTTTAGATGGTACCAAGTAACTTCTTAATATAATTTATGTTGGGATTAATTATAGAGTTTAACTGCCTACTAGATCATCCAGTTTACATTTCTTCAACATTGCTCCATCTTCTGTGTCTTTATAATGTACTCGTATCACCATAATGACTCAATTTTTAACAACTATTGCAGAAAATATTCCACTCTTTGTCCCACATCCTTTTTGAAAACAGATGTTTCTGGGTTCTGGTACAGCATGAGTGTTCCCTGTCTTGACATACAGGTGTTTCATTTCAAGTGTGAAATCACTGCAGGCATACCACGCTGATAACAAGATGAATGTAAGTGCACTTACCTGGCTTTACAAGGCCTGACTTGGGTTCCTTCTTATATCGAGCTGACTGGACGCTTCCCTCGCCAACCATTCCAACTGTGCATTTCTTCCTGGTAAAGTCTTCATCACTTCCAGGGCGAAAGCCAACAGGACTGTTTCCAGCATCCGAGGGCGTCTTCACAGGAGACACGGACTGGCTACTAGGACATCCAGTGTCATCTGGAAGACAGGAACCAGCAAGTGTTCAGTGAGGAGGAGGAAATCAATGATGGCCGAGAGAAACATACAGTGAGCCATGCACATAAGCACATACACCCACCCACACACACTCACTTACACACACTCACACACACTTTGCTTATCAAGCCCCAGGCTTATGCCTGTAAATGATTCTCCTTTTATTTTCCATATTTTGGTCAATCATTTTAACAGAGAAAATATCAATGATCAAACCAAAAAACTTTTATGCTTATATGCATAACCCATGGACACAGGCAATAGTGTAATAAAGGCCTTAGGGGGAGATGGGTGTGGGATGGAGGGGGTCAATGGGGAATTGGACATTTGTAATAGTTTCAACAATAAAGGTAAATTAAAAAAATAAAAAGTATTAATGATCAAAAAACATATTTTAAGGCAATACCTTATAAGCTTTTTGGATCACAAATATTTCTGTAATATTCATGCTCTCAAAGCCTAAAGGTTTGTCTCTTTTTAACACATTAGATAATCTACTTTTGGGTCATAAATGTGCATGGATTTTTGATGGGGTTAAGTAATAATTCAGCACAGCAACCTGGATCATTAATGGAAAAGCTTCAGAGTTGTCTGTGTTAGAAAAAAAAAAAGTTACTTGAATATTATTGACCACACCCAGTTTTTGATCGCTAAGTTGGCCCATCATTTGGTTAACAGAGTGAGAGATAAGAGAGCTGGCATTGTGAGTTCAAGGAAGCAGAGAGAAGTGGTCCTGTTTTGTTATTATGTATATCCAAAAGTATATTAATTAGTGTCTTGCTGTCTGGGGTAAATAGATAAAATGAATTTTGATACTCAAAATGTTCTCTTAACTTCCAAGTTACAGATTATTACCACTGTCATTATTATAAATAAATATGCATGATGGGAAGTGACTTGTGTAGATGCTTATTCAGCAAACAGGAAAGTTGTACTGCTGACTCCTATAAGTGCTTTCCACACTTATTAAATATTTATGATGGTTGGTTAATTCAGGTATACTTTGATGAGGAGAACTTTATGGGAATTTAATGCAAATCAATAGTACTTAAAAGTATGTCCACTCAAACTAATCAATCAGTGGTAATTTTCATTACTAAATATATCTTTGTTATACAAACATATTTTGATGCCAGAGTTACCTTAGTAACTAGTTAGACAAAAAAGAAGACATTCAGTAAAACTTTTAGAAGTATTATACTTTTATGAATATTAAAAGAACTAAAAATAATTTGCCACCTATGAAAATCTGTCTTAAAACTCCATAGCTTGACTGAAGACAGAAATAGAACTAGGCTTGAATAAAATATACCGATTGCCTGAATTTAGAATCCATCTAAAAAGAACTGCCATTGCTTCATTTTTGGCCTTCATTTAAGTTTTTATTATGAAATAGCCTAGTTCCTGGAATAAGTGAACATGGTACTGGTAAAATGATTTATTTCTCCTAATATCCTTTTTTTTAAAACTTTTGGACATAGTGTACATAGGACTTCAAGAGTCTACTTCTGGAAGTGAATGGTGCTTAGTGCATTGCCCGTGCCTACTGCCTTTGCTGCTCTTTTCAATGTGCTAATGTTCTTCCTGAACTCCTGAATTAGAGTGATGAGAACCCCTCTTGGCTGCTCCTGCGCAGCTATTTCATGGCTTCTTATCCCTGCCTTTCTCTTACATTTGCAGGTCCCATGTTTCACCCCAAAGAAATCCGAACTCCTTCTCTAAAGGTGCAAAGCCATTACCAGACAGATGCCAGCGCTTTGACAAGGCTCCACAGGTCTGCACATAGCCTCAGGAGAGTCTCCCCTGGCTTCCTATCCCAAAGCAGATCAACCCAAAAGAATGCGGCCTAATCATTCAAAATTACCCATTGCCTTTAAAGTCTTTTCTTTATGAGTCGGTTCCATAAAATACTTCTTTAGAAAGAGAGATGGCCCAAATAAATAAAAATCCATGCTTCAGATTTTCTGCCCTAAAAAGTAATTTTTTTCTCGTAAACTCTTAGACTCAAAGTGACACTATTAAACAATTCCTGGTGTTGAGAAACTATCAAAAGTATGCTTTAAATAAACAGAAAGCATGTGTGTCCTGTTTGGTTCTATTATCATTTTGGTTAAAGTTAAATAAGAGTATGTTCGCACCATGTCTTCAGTGCTAGTAATTTCAAGGATTAAGTGCTTGGGTCTTATTAAAAATTGGAAACTGAAATTATTTAGAATGATAACAATTTAGGGAAGGCTATAACAATTTTTCATTTTCCACTTGGAGTGTGTGCCTTACCTTTCACTAACATGTATAGCCAGTATCTTCAGAGACAGGTATTGAGAATAAAATTTTTAGTATTTTTTAATTGATTTTAGAGAGAGGGGAAAGGAAAGGCAGGGAGGGAGGGAGGGGAGGGGGAGAGAGAGAGAGAGAGAGAGAGAGAGAGAGAGAGAGAGAGAGAGAGAGAGAGAGAGAAAGAAAGAAAGAAAGAAAGAAAGAAAGAAAGAAAGAAAGAAAGAAAGAAAGAAAGAAAGAAAGAAAGAAAGAAAGAAACATCAGCTGCCTCCTGAATGCACCCCAACTGGGGATTGAACCTGAAAGCTGGGTATATGCCCTGACTGGATATGGAACCAGCAACCTTTTGGTGGATGGGACAATAATCAACTGAGCCACACCCACCAGGGCTATCTAAATAAAATTTTAACTTTAGTTACCTAATACATCATTTGAATCACTACATAAACTAGTGTTGACCCAGCAGCTCTTACCTGTCTAATATTGTGCTTCATATGAAACAGGAAACCATAGGAATACAAGACATGGCCTTTCATTGGTTAAACAAATATACCAGTATATCAAGCCTCAGCACTGCACCAGCCCACAGGCATTATGCCCAGTCCCATTCCGATGGCGCATATAAATCAGCCCAAATAAGTTGGGTCCATGGCACTTACAATGCAAGTGGTATTTCCTATACACTGGCAAGCCTATTAAGGCAAATCCATAGCCATGAAAATCTGTGAGCTAGAGAAGCTGGGACATTTGCCTGTTTTGTCTAGTGGGACCCACACTAACAAAGGAATCTGGCTTTGCAAAGGGCAGGGCCATAAATTTTCCTACCCCAGAGAGCACACTTCAAGTTATGCAAAGTAAGGCCAAAGCCAGAGCCACAGAACTTCCCATACGGGAGGGCTATCTCATCACCAGTGACACCTGAGGTATTTTCCTCCACGCAGCACTGAAGGAGTGGTTATTTTGCAACGTCATGTTTAAGGCCCCTTTTCCACTCTCCCCCTTCCCTCTTCCTCCTACTCCTTTTTAAGTTATGGTCACAGTTGGAAGCAGATCACCAGTCCAGATAAAGATAATTATCCTTTCCAAAATGCTATGTAAAACAGTCTTCATTCACGTTTACCCCGAGAATAGTGCAGACACGTTGATGTTCTCTGGCTGCTCATGCCTAATCTCCCACGAGCCAAGCTGCCTGTGGATCAAGCACATATTGAAGAGATTTATTTATGGAACTAGCTTCGGGTAAACCCTTTGCCTGTGCCTTGTTTCCTGCTGCCACCTTGATTCCTGAATCTGTCCTATAGAATCCAGAGATTTAGAAACGTAACATTTGCAATGATAGCTTTTGTTAGCTAGGTTAGTATAAAGAAATTATCAGTGAAAGGTAGTTCTACGTCTACGATGATTCCATGAGCAAACTGTCTCTGGGCAGGAAACGGCAGAAATCCTGAATGATCGACCCCAAAAGCGTAAGTTGTTCCAAATTTCCAGAAGCGTGCCAGAGAAAAGTGAGAGCATTTTGGTCTGGTTTTGGCACCAGGGAAGCTTTGCTCCAAAGACTTTAGGAAGAGGGTGTAGAAGGCTGTCTGCATTGGAGAGGGATGAGTTTTTCTTTTAAAACACATAGAGGCACGTGTGCACACATCCACTCACACACCAGCTCTTACACTATTGAGTTTTTACACTTCTTTCTCTATTATTCATGGTAAGAGTAACTCTACCACACACACACACACCAGAACCATGTTCCATGCTTTATACAATGCGGGATACATTTAAAAATATAGGATGATTTCTTCATGGGGTCAACATTTAAAATCCCATTAACAAGGGCCACTGGTGAAACTCAGGTAAAAGTGGCCCTCGTCAAGGCCACATCTAAATGACCACTAACTACAGTGAAGGGGACACATTTACTAGTACATGTTTTCCTTGATGTACACTACAGAATAAGTTATTTTGCTGTTGTTGCCCTTGTTTATTTGCTTTGAACCTGTCAATATGCAGGTCTGAGAACAGTAGAAAGAATATTCCCAGATCCAGGAACCCCCAGAAGTTGAGGCCTAACTAAAGTGTTGTAGGAGAAATACCTGCTAACTAGTTTCCAAATTATTGTTAAAGGGAAAAAATGTAAGGTCTCTAAAGACAGATGGGAAGACCAGGCACCACTCATTGGTGGGATCTAACGAACAAAATAAACTGATGAACAAAATAGATCCAGAGACATAGAAACATGGAACAGACTGATGAATCTCAAAGGGAATTGGGGGCGGGTGGGGAGAGATTAACCAAAGAACTTATGTGCCTATATGCATAACCCATGCACACAGACAATAGTATGGTGAAGGCCTGGGGATGGGGGATGGGCACGGGGGGGATGGGTATGGGGTGGAGGGGGTCAAAGAGAGGAAAAAAGGGTACATTTGTAATACTTTCAACAACAAAGAGAATATTTAAAAATTGTTTATCTATTTTTCCTCTTTGCATACATTACAGCTCTTTGAAAATATGGGAGATAATTAATAATCGTATAATTACTCCACTTACAGTTCTGAAAAAGGTTTGCATAAGTATCTTTTAAAATAATTTCAATTTTATTTTAAATGCAGTAGAAGAACTTATTAGTAAAGAAAATCTATTGGGGTTTTTTAAATTTTAACTTAATATTTTTATTATAAAAGTAATAATTCTCATTGTGAAAATCTGGAGTGCAGAAAAGTGCAAAACGCTAAAGAAAAAAATAGATAGTATTTTCCTATAACTGTACTAGCAACAAAAAATATTTAACAATTTGGCATATTTCTTATTAATCTTTTCTTAAATACATATGGTTGTATCTGGTTGCGTGCTTTTTGTTTTGCTAAAATTTCAACATATATTATAGACAGTTTTATTACTCTGCTACTGACCATTTCTCCCTGGAATTTGTTAGCCTAGAAAGAAAGCTATTAGCAACTAATAGGAGCCAACACAAAGGGGTCCCAGTTGGCCAAAGATGGAATAATTTGGGCATGAAAAAGAATAATAAATGCTACCAACTGATAACCATTGAATATTTTTAAAAATCTGACTCACAGTCATACAGAAAAGCAAAACTAGAGAGAAAAAATATCCCTTTCACTCACAAGAATCCCAACCCACTGGAAATCATGGGAGGTGGCCCAGGGACCATGCTATATGTTAAAATTTGTTAACTGATTTTAGGGGAGGAGGAGGGGGGGGGAGAGAGAGAGAGAGAGAGAGAGAGAGAGAGAGAGAATGAACATTAGAAACATCAATTGAGTGCCTCCCATACTAGACTGACCTGGGATTGAACCCACAACCTAGGTATGTGCCCAGCCAGAGAATCGAACCTGAAACCTTTTGTTGTGTGGGACAACATCATCTGTGCACCCAGTCAGGGCTATTTTGTAATTATGTCTAATTCAATTACCTGGGCAACAAACATAATCGATACAGTAGAGGGATTAGTACCCACTAAGTGTTCTGAGTATCACCAACAACAGAGTAGGACAATAGACAGACGTCGTGCACTTTCTGATGGGATGGGAGGTGAAGCCCACAGCACGCCCCACGCAGTATTCTCACCACCAAAAATTTCCCCTGAATCTATTCAACTTTCAAAGCTAATGTCCACCTTATAAAATACATGGAGAAGGAAGTAATGAGTTAAGTCAGGGCTTGGTGAACTGTAAGTATATAGCCTGCAGGCCGATCCTAGTTCGCCGTCTGCGTGTGTGTACAGAATATCCCTGAAACACAGCCATGCCCAACCCTTCACACCTTTACTCTGGCTTCCACGCTCACCATGGCAGAGCTGAACAACTGTGACAGAGATCATCTGGCCAGCAAAGGTGGAAACAGGTACTCTCTTGTCCTTTACAGAAAAAGTCTGCCGGCCTCTGGGTTAAATGATGCCATGAGGAAGCAAACAGACACTTCTGAGACAATCGGGGCCATTTCAATGTTCTCTGTCATCAAGGAATTACGGTAAGTGCGTTAGCAGTGAAGATGGCACTATGATTATGTAAGAAATTGTCCATTTTTAAAAAATAAATGCATGCTGATATATGTAGGTAGACATAAGATGACATGACGTCTGGAGTTTTGCTTTAAAATGCTTCAGCAAAGTAAAAAAGAAAAGAAAAGGGGGATAAATGTAGCAAATACGATGATCTGCTGTTGCTAATGCGGGTAAAGTGAATAAGCAGCATATTGGGAATCACTGCCGTATTCTCTCTGCTTTAAAGTATGTTTTATAAAGTTTGAAAATATTTTATAAAACATGTTAAACGAGTAACTTTAAAATAGATGTAAACATTGTATTTTAAAAAATCAGTTTCTTCTTGTGGGATACTTTTAGGTTGTTTCTAACTTTTTCACTATTAGTAAAATTGCTTTAGTAACATTTTTACAGATAAATATTTGGTCAAGTTTTTTTTATCATCTTAAAGAATTTATCTCTAAAATTAGTGGAATTACTAAGACTTCCAAGAAGTTTGAGACAACTTACATTCCTATGTTATTGTATGAGAGTATACCATTTATTAAATTTGTGTCAGTATTGAATACGATTTTGCCTGCACTTTTGCCGAGTTAATAATGGAAAATATATTTCTGATGTTTTAGTTTGCAGGTATTTAGTTATCAGTGAGGCTTCTTGTCTCTCACATGTTCATTGGCCTTTTTACTTATTCTATGAATTGTTCATGTCCATTGACAACTTTTCTATTAAAGTGTTAAGAATTTCTTCCTGACCTGGAAGAAATCCTTGTATGTGAAAGGCATTAGCCCTTTGTCATCTCTCATCCAGTATACTGTTTGCTTTTAACTTTATAATGTTTTTGATTTTCAAACCTTTTTTATTTCTAGTTGCCAAATCTCTTCATATTTTTCCTTTGATTTCTTCTAATGCTTTAATGCTTAGACTCTCTTTCTCTACTCCAAATC
Organism: Myotis daubentonii; assembly: GCF_963259705.1. Classification (NCBI taxonomy): domain Eukaryota; kingdom Metazoa; phylum Chordata; class Mammalia; order Chiroptera; family Vespertilionidae; genus Myotis; species Myotis daubentonii. The sequence goes on along the minus strand of NC_081856.1, from coordinate 36,191,281 downwards.
AACCAAATTTTATATATTCTTTATTTTGTCTTTTTATAACTTACTTTTTCATCTAAATTTAGTCCTTTTTGATGAGGTTAGATGGTAACATTATTTTTTTTAATTTTCAGAAATTTTTTCCTTTCCATATTACTGTGCAATGTTTTTCTGATGAAATTTCTATAGCAATGAATGTTTTTTGCAAAGTAAACAAAAATATCTACATATATTTTAAATCTACATTTTAAAATATTGGGATTGCCCAAAGTGTGTATATTTTATACATCATTTCCTAACATTTAACTAAAGTGCCTGACAACCAGGGCTGTGAAACACATTTGGTGGCAATTATGATGACTAAGTCCCTATTTACTCTCCTTGAATCAATTACATTCACGAATAAAACACCAGGTTCTACATGTAAAATATTTCTTGAAACCCCAAGAAACATCTCTAAAACTTTTGGTTCTAAATTTTTGAATTTAGATCTCGGAGCTCATTACTGAACTAAACAATTCCAGAAGGCATACGTAAAAGTAACAGGCAGAGGGAAACGTGGTCTTGCCCCATCAGGTCTTGAAACATTCAGTTATGATTTGATGCTATTCAATGTTCAGTTGCACATTTTGAGGAAAAAAATCTTTGCTATTTTAAGGAAACATTACTTAAAACTATATGGAAATGAACTGATTCTCGTGAGTGACAGACAGTAATGTTTACAGACTACTTACTCATCCATTCAAATATTTGAGTATCTACTATGTGCCAGACACTGTTATAAGTGTTATTATTCTTACTACTTTAGATACTGACATCTTTGAAGACAGTCTGATGAACACAGATAAAATGCCACAGTTTACACTCACTGTTAATCTGAACCCTGTGAAATACCACAAACCATTCAAGTGCATTGAAAAGAGGTACAGTAAGAAAAGTATTACAATGCACGGACTATAGGTAAGGTGAGAAATGTAACATTTATTAAGTAGTTATCACGTGGCAAGAACACTACTTTTTATCATATAATTTAATAATATGTTATTTTATAGGTGGGAAAACTGAGGCTCAGAGAGGTTAAGCATTTTAGTCACACATCTACTAAGTAACTGACTCAAGATTCAAACTCAGGTTTGTCTAAATGTTACGAAGTCCTTGTTTTTCTAACTACCACAAGCTAGCTGTTTTCAAAAATGTTCTATGCCTTTGTTCCAAGAGGAAACAGCAGCAATTTGGGGAGTGCTCAAATTAAAAACAGACAAAGGAAGCTGTTAAAAGGAGCCATCCCATAATAAGCAGACCACAAAAATCTGAGGCAAGAAACTCTAGATGTTTCCAGTTTTTCCAATATTCTTGCTTCAACACAGTAACCATATAAATGCTTGCCATTCAAATAGCTTTGCATTCCAGGTTTCCAATAGCAACATTTGAACTTCTATTCCTTCATTTAATTTTAGCATCTTTTTGGAGTGAGAATTCCCAAGTCTACAAGGCTCTGCACTAATTTGGCTTTAGCACTGTACAATGAAACACTACCTAATTACCAGTGTTGAAGTGTAAGAATCTCATTCATCTGTCCATCCATTCATCCACCCTTTCCACAAATAATTACTGACTTCCTATACCAGGTAGTCTGCTAGATATTAGGGGTGTAATGATGATCAAGACTCTAAGATCCTTGTCAAGGAGTTCACATTCTAGTGGTGGAGAGAGACATTTAATAAACAAGTAAAAAATACATAGAGAAGATACTTTGATTGTGATGTACTTACTGTTAATGAACAAATTGGGCGATATCAGAAAGACTATCTAGGTGGGAGGTGGGAAGGTACTTCATTAAACAGGTTGTCAAGGAAGGCCCTGAAGAGGCCATTGGAGCTGAGTCCAAAACATGAGAAGAAGACAGTCATGGAAAAGGCAGGGGAAAGAACTCCAGGCAGTGGGAACAGCAAGGAAGCTGGTGCATTGGAGAGACTGAAAGGAGCCGAGGAAGGCGGATGGGGAGGAAAGGATTGATGATGAAGCCGAAGGGAGGTAGAAGCCCGAGGATGTGCAGGACGGTGGCCAGGAATCCTAAGTGCGTATTAAGTGCAGTGGAAGCCATAGCATGCATTAAGCAGATGACAACAATTTTGTTTGTGGAGAACAGGCTGTACTAGTGATAATACATCTAGCTAATATTTACTGAGTGCTACTAAGTACCAGGCATGTTCTAAACCTTAACACCGACCTGAACATCTAATATCCCCCTGAGGTCGGCACAACTCTCACCCTGCTGTGCAGAGGGCGTGAAATACCAGCACTAGCGTTTAAACCACCTGCCGAGGTCACAGCCAGGAAGTGGCAGGGCCAGGACATGAATCAAACAGGCTGACTCCAGAGCCTCCTTCTTAACCATATGCTGTGCGGATGCTTCAGGAATGAAAACACAGAGGCAAAGAAACCCATGAGGAGGCCATGGCCATCGCAGACGTGTGAGGTGATGTGGTTTGACGAGGGAGATAGCACTGGACAATGAGAAACGTAGGTGGATTTGGGATAGATTTTGAAAACATAATTGAAAGCATTAATTTATGACCGTGAAAAATAGGAGGGAGAAAGAATGTCTGCTAGGTTCTTTGCTTAAACAACAAGGACTCTGGTGGTCATTTCTGAGTAGGGGGTGAAATCCAGACTTCTGTTTTTGATAATGTTAAATCTGAGGCACAAATTATCCACAACTTTGGAGATATCAAATAGGCAGTGAGACAGGTGATCCTGAAGCTCAAGGGAGAGGTCAGGTAGCATCACCATCCTACAGGTGAGGGATTTACAGATGTGAGTCCCGGGGGTTGGGGGGTGAGGGGAGGACAGGAAGAGAAGAGGGCTGAGGACTGGGGCCTGGGGCCCTATCACATTTTGGGGACATGGAGGTGGGGGTGAAGGCAGAAAGGTGACTTAGGACTGAGATGAGAGGCAGAAGGAAAATATATCCCAAGACAGGGGCGTGTTCAATTGTGCTGATTTTTGCTGAGAAGTTGAGGAAAATAAACGCAGACAAGAGAATGTTAGATTTTGCCAACATGGTCACATGCTTAACAAGGGAAAATGATGGAGACAGGATTTTGGAGAGGTTTTGCTCTGAAAAGGAGCAGAGAAATAAGATGGCAGTTGCCAGCTGATGAGGGGGTCAAAGGGAGCAAAAGATGTGTGTACTTGCGCATAGGTGTGTGCTGATGGTAATTCAAATAAAGCACCTCCGCTAAGACAGGCAACCTCCATCTATAAAAATACAGGGGAGAGTGAAGCAATTATTTAATGAATGTCTCCCTGGTTTCTTGGAGACAAAATAATCATTTGACATATAAACATTCCCGGGATTTCTGAGCTATTTTGGAGCCTTGAGTGCTCCTGTAAGTCATTCTGGTGCAGCCCCGGCAGTGCAGGAGGAAGTGAAGGCATGAAGTGGGGCAGGTCTCCTTTCCTTCCCAGAACTCCCGTTCTCTCTGAAACCAGGGCCTCGCCTTGGTTTTCCTACCAAGCGTCAGTCATGTTGTCCGAGTTGCGTGAGCAGCCAAAGGAGAAGGAATCCGGAGAGGAAATATCTTGGTTCATACATGTAATGTAGGGTGAGTAAGGAATCTACCCAGTTTTGGGGCAGGAGTTGCCGATGCGGAAATTGGGGAGCAGGTTGTCTCTATCATTGCCAGAAGACAGGTGAGCCCGACAAGGCTGGTGGTGGGGTGCAAGCCTTTATTTCTCTTGCTCTTTCTTTCCTAGGGCATGATCTTTACAAAATAAGCATGTTACTAATACTTCCGACTTTCTATCTTCTTAGCAATATGAGTTCATTTGCCGTTTCCAAGCCATGCCTTTTCAAAGACTCCGTTTTTGTTTTGTTTTGTTTGTTTGGGTTTTGTTTTGTGTTGTTTTAGGTTCCTTGGCAGGAGAATATGGCAGAGAGGGAGAGGGAGAGGGAGAGGCAGGGAGAACTGGAAAGCTAGGATAGCTTACTCTCCTGAAAACCTTACAACAAGGAAATGCCAAACCACTCTAAGGACACCCGGAGTTACAGTTGGCTCCCTTATAGAAATGTAAATATAGCCCCTCCCATCTATTTCCCCACACTGAGAAGCTGAAGACGGTGAAGGTCAACAGGGATAAAAATGGGAGAAGGCTGAGGAAAAAAACAATGCTCATTACACAGCATTCTGGGTACTCGCTACATTTTTTTTTCTATTTGGAAAAAGAATTGTTTTAGATAACATATGTGTTATCGTGGTATTTACTTCAGTTTAAAGAAAGGAAGATGAAAGAAAAAAGAAAGACTATGCTCAGAAACAGTCTAATTCCAGCGGCATCCATGAAATAAAATTCTGAATTTTGAAAGTTAACCTCACAGGTGAAATGTCCATCCACAGAAGAATGGCTGAGTAAGCGTTGGCCTTCCGTGGAGTGGGACGCGGTTGTCACTGCATTGGATGAGGGCACAGCCATGCACCGGCACCCAATGACCGTGCAGGGACTGCCCGGAACACACACTCCAGGACAGGAGTCCCGTCAGGATTATTCATCGCTCTCTACTCACCTACTAGGGTGGTCCCTCCCCCACAACAGGGGTTCAATAAATATTTACTTAACACATGAGCAGGTTAATATAGCACAACCTCACTTTGGCAAAAAGCAAAACAAAATAAATCCTATAGCCCTGGCCAGTGTTTTTCAGTGGTTAGAGCGTTGGTCCCTACACGAAAGGGTCTTGGGTTCGATTCCAAGTCAAGGGCATATACCTGGGTTGCAGGTTCGATCCCCAGCCCTGGTCAGGGAGAGTTCAAGAGACAACTGATCAATGTGTCTCTCACACATCAATGTTTCTCTCTCTCTTCCTCTCTCTCTCTCTCTCTCTCTCCCTCCCTCCTTCCCTCCCCCCCCCCACCCCATCTCCTTCCTACTCTCTCTAAAAAATCAATTGAAAAAAATCTTTGGGAGAGGATTAACAACAGCAACAACAAAATAAAATAAGTAAATAAATCTTATAAATGTGACGACCTCCACTCGGACATGTGTTTGCACATTTCTATTACTTTTAAATTAAATATTTATATATATAAACAAGCATGGAAAAATATCTAGTCCTCTGAAATACCTCAGAATCAACAGAACTGTAGGTTAGGATCCGCAGGGTCTCAAGAATTCTGTCAGCATCTAAGAGGAATCCTACCTGCATGGCCAGGCCGCCCACACAAAAGCAGAGGGAAGGAAGGCTGAGCCAGCCAGGGAAGAGGAACCCGGGAACATTCATCTGAGGGGGATGAGCTGGATGAGCCCACCTCATGAGCACCGGGGTCACTGGGACACTCGGTTTGGGTTTTCTCAAGAGAGAGAGCGGTCAGTCTGGACCGACGGGCCCCCTTCTGGAGCCAGATCGTGGCACCTGGGCAGTGGAGCGCCTGGGCATGAGGATGGCTACCCCGTCCTGTGAGCAGCAGCTGGGTAGGAGTCTCTGCTGGGCAGAGGAGCGGCTGGGGTGTGTCTCCCAAGCAGGAGACAGCCAAGCTGAGCAGCAGAGGCGGTTTGGGGCAGTAACTGGTCCAGGAGCCAGCAAAGCCACTTAACAACACAGGCGCACCCTGCAGTCTTGCATTCCTGAAGTCACCAGCCTCCGCTGGGTCAGCGGGAGGGGACCAGCGCTTTCTCAGAATCAAAAGCACCTGTGGAGCAAGGTGGGGTGGTGGCTAGTGTCAGGTTGGAGTCCTGGGAAAGCGGGGATATGGCTTTGTGCTCAATTCCTTCTTCACTTTAAACTGGGCTGTTGGCTTTCCCCATAGTTTTCAAGTGCCAGCTCTTTAGTGGAGCATTTGCTGATTTTCTTAGCAAGAGGTTTCTCTCCCAGCTGCCCACAGCCCTGGGGGCATGGTTCTATTATGGAGATCATTATTATTATTATTTGTTTTTTTGGCTTCACAGGAACTTCTCAGGACAGGAATGTTTTCTTCATTTAATAAACCTACTAAATTGAGTACTGGGTCTGGTTCTAGTTTTACTTCCCCAACGATTTAATAGATTTTATTAAATGAATGAAAATACATCACTTGTCCTATTCTCATAATGATGCCTTCTACCAAATTCCAACAAATACTTATTAAGTAATTGCGACATGTCGGCCACTTAATAAGTATTTGTTCCTGCCTTCATGGAGCTTATAGTCCATCAGCCTCCTGGGGAATCAGGTAATTGAATATGAAATTTTAAAACCAGGTCATGTGGTATGACAGAGGAAGCCTCAAACCCCTGTGCTGTATTCACATCTGGCCTTTCCGTCCTTCCTTACATGTCTTTGTTCGGTCTACCCCAGTCTCATTACAAAGTTATCACTTCTTTACAATTTTCAATATCTCTCTCTTTATTGTGCATTTCCCTTCAGCCTGAAAACATTATCAAAATACCTGTCATCTGATGAACACCCTATCTTCACTACACACAAAACACTTGTTTTCATTCTGTTTCCTCTTTCTCATCCCACTTCGGCTTTTTGAAAAACGCTGTCCATACTCCATTTGTCACCTCCCGTTCACATCTCAGCCTGATGCAACGTGGATTCCATCCCCACAACCTCCTGGGACTGTTTCTGCCCAAGGTCACTGATGCCCTGGTGGTCTTCTCCCCGAGTGCTTTTCAGTGGAAACCTCCTAATCCTGCTGTGGCCTCTGAACCTAATGGCTTCTTTCTTCTTAAAGGTCTTCCTTTGGGATTGGAGACACTGTCACCCTTGGCTCCCCTCCTTCCTCTCTGAGTGCTCATTCTCAGGTGCCTTGCTTTCCTTATTCTGCCTGCTCTTGCTTTATCTCAGAGTGCCAGCCCTGGTCCTCTCATCTTCTACCTCCATGCACTCTCCTCGGGTAATAGCGGCAACTTCCTTAACTTCAGCGACCAGCATCTCTGACTTCTTTTCACTCCAGACCTCAACCTTTAACTCAAATGCAACAGAGCCTAATCTGAGCTCACCAACCGGACTCAGTGTCCTTCTCCCAAGTCCCGCTGCTCCATTGGTGCTCATCCGGAAACTTGGACACAATCCTTTCTCCTTCCACCTGCCATTGGTGACTAAGACCCATATGCTCTAGGCCCTAATCCTCATACTATCGTTTTATCAGTCTTCACTTAGACTGCCACAGTGGCCTGCCAACCAGGCCGCCCCTCCCATCCACTGCCCAACACATAATCAGAAAGATCTCTTAAATTACAAATCTGGTCAGAACCCTTCTCTGCTGAAAACCCTTCATTGGGCCTGCAAGACCTTTGTGAATTGCACAGCGGAAGCCATGAGCCACATCCCACTATTTATGTCTGCTACTTTGCCTACAGAGTTGGTTAAAGAGCCGAGTTTTTAAATTTCTGAATATACCGTTAGAAGGTATTCTGACTACCATCCAGTTCTAGAGTCCCCCACGACTGTCAACCACCCAGGCAGCCTCACGCTTTACATTACTCTCTAGGTCCTGTATGCATCCTTGACCTCATGGATCAAGTTCTGACCGGACCTGCCCACCTTGCTAATCTCATTTCATGCCTTTAACTTAGGTCCACTGATGCCAAGGCTTGTGTTTATCCACTACACTAATAATGTCACTTCTCTGAATCCCTGGGCTTATGAAATGTGAGAGGCTAATGCGATCATAAGTGGAACAACAAACTCAAATTACCAGGAAGGATTGTGTGTGTAAAAGGGGCAGGGAAACAAAACAGGTGAGTGCAGATAGTCATGTGGGAATCACATTCAAAGATTTGCTCTCCATGTATTTTGGTGCCAGAGTTAGGGCAGTAAAGTAATAGATGTTTCCAATCCGTGTTTTGTTTTTTAATCCAAATGTTTTTAAAATATGTTTTTTATTGATTGCAGACAGAGGAAGGGAGAGGGAGAGATAGAAACATCAATGATGAGAGAGAATCACTGACCAGCTGCCTCCTGCATAGCCCCTTAGTGTGGATTGAGCCTGCAACCTGGGCATGTGCCCTGACCGGGATTTGAACCATGACCTCCCAGTTCAAGGGTCGACGCTCAACCCCCGAGCCACACCGGCCAGGCAATCCCTGTGCTTTTTTCATCTTTGTAGCCTTAGCACACTTCCTGATACTATTAAGATAGTATTAAATAAATGAGTATAGGATAATACATTTCTCTGGAAGTTTACAAAATTCTAAATGTCTTACTCCTCCCAGGCCACAGTTTCTCTCTTTTGCTTTGTCTCTTTCAGTGTGCCAACTATTCAGGGTACACGCAGGGCATACCCAGTATAGCACTTTCGGTGCACCCAAATCATCCTAGCACCAGCGAGAGAAAATACGAAAGAATAAAAGCCATGGCTCAAAATAGTAAATCCAGAAAAAAAGGATTCTATGGGAAAACAGAGAAAAATGTTTTCTCCTCCCCTTTACTTTTCTACTATTTAAACACAAATTAAATCCATTACGTAGAGATAAATATTATTATTTCTAAGACTAATGGCATGGGAGTTGTAGATAAACAACGAGAAGCTGTAATTTCTAAGGACTGTGCAGGCATTTCCCTTGTCCATATGCATGGGTTTAAATGGCCTGGCTGGGCCCCACCTCCACCATCTTGATCCTCATTCATCTTCTGATGCCACCTTGGGCACACCCCTTGCAATTCTCATACAGAATCCCCAAACACACAGAGACCACAGAGCAGCGAGGCTGACTTAAAAGTCATCTGGAAAACCTGTAAAATACAGATTCCTGGGCCCTCCCATTCTGAGATCATGGGGTGGGGCCAAGGCACCCACATTGTAAACCCATTTTCCTGAGGGTTCTAAAGTAGACAAATACCATACTCTGAAATTGAGAAATATTGTCATAAAAATGAGTAATTTGGGACATAAAAGATGTTCACATTGGGTGCCATAATTTGCTTTCGGGTATGGTCCAATTCTGTCATGATTGCTTTCACCGTCCCTACTGCTAAGTATTTTTTTATTATTATTAAATGTCAAGAAAACTTTGCCCTTGTCCTCCTAATGGCAGTTACCACATCCTCACAGAAACAGTGCCTGTGTAACCTATTTCATTAGGCACTTATTTCTGTGACTGAGGCAGCTAAGCACCTGAAATACATATTATGCAACTGTGCCTAAGTCCTCTCCTCATTAAAATGATACTGAAGTCTTAGGGCCTTGGTTTTTTTTTTTTTCTTCACAGCAGGTTGGCAGTCATTCAATTATGCTGTAATTCGGCACTGCAGCTCACTTTTACTTTAAGCAGTTCATCTCAATTCTGTTCATTATGTTCAAAGGCTTGCTGTATCCAGATGCCAAGTTTCCTCCACCGGACAAAAGCATGGCAGACATATTTCTGCTTGGCAAGGCCTGGCAAATTTTTGGAGGCGTTGTCATGCCATGGCAGAGCACTAGTCAGGTTGTAATTTGCCTTAATTGTTCTTCCCACAAACAGCAACAATGATTACTTCTAGGTCATGGGCACTCGCAGAAGGATTTCTCCACAGCCACTGTGAAAACCAAAACACTTTCTGCCAACATCTTACTCAGGATTAGATTGCAAAGAATTTTGGATTCTGACCATTTGGTGTATTGATGGGGTAGATAGTTTTTAATGGGTTAAGTCATAAATTTGCCTATGTATCTGTGTGTGCAGATTAGAAACGTGGAAATAACTCAGAGAAATCACTGGTCTCCATTAAAACAGTGTTCTATATGCATAATTTGTTCCACCTGCCATGTTTACAAGGCACCCCAAGGAGAGCTCGCTTAAAACCCAGCAATCCATCTGCCTCCCAGTTCTAAGGGGGCAATTATTGCCCCAACTAAGCGAAGAGGAATGCCCAGCATGCTGCTAACCATGTCAGGTGACGGATGTATGTGACTGACTTACTCACCCAGGTCATCAGCTTTTCTAATAGTGGCTGGAGTCGTGGTACAATGGCAAACACAATTAACCAACGAGAGAGAGAGAGAGAGAGAGAGAGAGAGAGAGAGAGAGAGAGAGAGAGAGACCTAGATGCAGTGGGCCATACGCGGGACACAAGTCATAAATATGGATTTTATCACTTCTCATGGGAATGTTAAAACAAGAAACACGGGCACGGGGCTTGGGGGGGAAAAGATAGGGGAAATTTATGCCAAAACATTGGTTAAAAACTGATTAAAAATAAAAGGTAAGACATGAAAGCAGGTGTTTCGTTACTATTAACTGTATTTCCTTATGCTTGTATATTCTTTTTTTTAAAAAAAGTGTTAGTTAATATTTACTAAAAATATTATGTTTTATTGCTGTGTACACAAAATAGGGCCTGGCCTCCAATATGTACAATATCAACTTAACTGTACCCAACTAAGGACTCAGTGACTAAGATGAATACCAACTGTAAGGAGTAGACTTTTAATAGAATGATGTTCGAGTACATTGCAAAACACACACACACACACACACACACACACACACACACATCTTCAAAGAAGTTCTGCTCATAAGAAGCTATTAAAAGAAGAGCTCTTTGGGGACACACCCCAAATGAATTGCAAAAGGTCACACACAACTCCTTCCTGAAATGAGATAGATACAACATACAAATTAGCATGTAGAACATCAAGTCATTAAATGTTCCTTATCAAGGTTCCCATGGGAAGAAAGGGGGAAGGCAGTGGCATGTGGGAAGGAGCAGAGAATAGTGAAAATGGACAGGTCACTTTGAAAACAGTTTCCCATTTTTCAATCTCGCTGATCTATAAAATGAGAAGAAAACTTTGAGGGTGGGGGTGGAGAACAAATCCATTATCATGCTTTTTTTCTTATAACACAGAGCCAGACTCTCAAAATAAAGGATAATCCTTTCTATTAAAAAAAGCAAACTTTGTGTAAACTCCCTATTATCCTCCTTTTATATATATATTTTATTGATTTTTTTACAGAGAGGAAGGGAGAGGGATAGAGAGTTAGAAACATCGATGAGAGAGAAACATCGATCAGCTGCCTCCTGCACACTCCCTACTGGGGATGTGCCCACAACCAAGGTACATGCCCTTGACCAGAATTGAACCCGGGACCCTTCAGTCCTCAGGCCGACGCTCTATCCAGTGAGCCAAACCGGTTAGGGCTATTATCCTCCTTTTAATAACTAAATATCTTAGAATATATGATGCTCTTAACAATGAATAAAATGCCTTTGACACAGATTTGGGGAAAGAGCCTCTAGTTTGCAGTCCTTAAAAGATAATTTTCAAATTAAATTGCATCTCCCCCTAATCCTGCATGTCCCCTTTTCCATTAATGAATGTGATGATTCATGAAAGAGATAAGCTAATGCAGAAGGACCACTGTAAGCTTACGAAGCTATGGTGGTAACAGACACCTCTAAAAAATCACAGTTTTGTTCTAGCAGAGGATGGCTTTTGCAATGTTTGCAGGGACGCTTGTCTCTGACTTAACTGCCATGATTAAGCAACCAACACATATTCTGGCCTTAGTGTTAAAGTGGCTGGATTAAAACCAGCTACTCCCATCTGCTGGTTGGACTGTTTTACATTTTCTCCCGCACTGCCTGCAGCTTTAATGCTCCCCACAGTACCAACCCATTTATTTCCCATCCACTGACTGACCTCCTAGAGCATCATTAACACGCCCCCCAAGGCCTTGCTCCTGTCCGTTTTAGTCAGCGCAGCACTCAGAGTCCTCATGGGGTTTGTCAGGGCTCTGCGGGAAAGGCCAGCAAAGAAGGAAAAAGCACCAGCCCGAACTTGGGGAGTCACCAGCACAGGAGGATGAGGCCCAGGAGCGAAGGGGATCCCATCAGGAGACAGGATGTGAGGCTGAAGATGGAAAGGCAGGTTTACAGACACCCATCATTAGCTGCTTCCACCACTCAATTCTCAGCTAGTTAGTGGCAGAAGGATCAATATCTACTTTCGATTTTCATGTACAGCATTATGGCCTTAGTGGGAGACGGATCCCCTGGGAAGGAGGGGTGATCCAAGGAATGGGTCTTGGAGAGAGTGATTCATGACCCAAAGTAATAATTTTATTGGTTTGTCAAATGCATTTTTTCTAAAATATATTTGGAGTTTTTCTTTTGCTTTGACCAACTTTTCCTTTTTTTTTTTTCTGATAACACTACTCACCCTGAAGTCAGTTAGAGAAAATGATTATGTGGAGAGAATATCAGTAATAAATGTGGAACTGAGTTACGTAAACAAAGCCATGTCAGTTTGAAATGATATCCCCTGGTGATTCCTGAGCTCCAAATGGAGCAAAAGCAAACAGCATTACATTCTGCAAATACGATTCCAGTTTCTAAGGATCTTAACTGCTCCAGCTGGTCAGTTTTCTTCCTTATCAAGCAAACCCATCAGTGGATTTCCATTTTAATCTAAACTCATATCATTCCAATAGCAATAAATATTAAAATATAACATTTTGATAGAATTTCCTTTCAGAACCAAGCAGATAATCTAAAGCTTTACAAAGGAAAAAAAAATAGGCAGCACAGTATTTCTAATATACAAGTTATGGATGGAATTCTTTTGTGAAAGTATATAATAAACCCAAAGTCGCATTTTAAAATCCCTGAAAAATGTAGTTTACCAATACTAAATATAATGAAATATTATAACCTGCTAAATTAGGGCATTAATCACAGTATCTTGATTCACATATTTCTCCTAATAATAGCTTAATCTTCAAATTACATTTTCCCTAAAAGTTCTAAAAATTATCCACTATGAAGCATTTTTCATTAATCATGAGATAGTCACTCATTTAATTTTTACCCAAATTCCTAGTACTTCTGAGATAATTCAAATCCTTTGAAGTTATGCGCTTCAATGAGTAAGTATAATAGGCTCTATCAAGTGACTATGGTGGGGTGGCACCTTCCAGAGCTATGAAGAGATCTGTACTTTTACCAAATATGCTCAGAACTTTAAGGAAACTTCCTTAATCATGTGCCAAAACTGACATTCCTAGATCTTCATATTAAGAACCATCATTTGTTAAGCACTTCTATAAGCCAGGCACTGAGCTAGGAGTACACTTAGGTATGTGGTTTCATTCAACCTCACAGCAACTCGACAAGGTAGGTATTACCATCCCATTTTATGGATGTAACAACTAAAGTTTAAAGAGCGTAAGCAACTTGCCCAAGGGCACACCGCTTGTAAATGGTGCAAAAGCCAGGGATCCCCACTCAGGCCTGAAAGATTACAAAGCCTGTCCTCTTCCCCTCTGTCAAAACTCCAAGGCCAGTCCTGGGATATGAACCTCCTGGATCCTGAGGGTTAGCGGTTGCTTTATCTTTGAGGATTCCACAAATAGCAGTCCACAGGTTATAAAGGTTGTTAGTTTAAAATGCAAGCGGATATGTTTTCCATATTTAACAAAGGAATACATTTTTATTTTATTTTTTTTATTTTTAGTCTCACCCAAGGATATCCCCCCCCCCCCAATTGATTTCAGAGAGAGTGGAAGGGAGAAAGGGTGGGGGAGAGGGAGTAGGGTGGGGAAGAGAGAGAAACATCGATTGGATGCCTCAACCAGGGCCAGGGATCCAACTTGCAACCCAGGTATGTGTCATGACCCAGATGGGACCCGAGACCTTGTGCATGGGATGGATGAGTCTCCCATGCACTGAGCCACATCGGCTAGGCAACAAAGGAATACACATTTAAACAGTCATGGAAACAAGAAGTTAGAATTTGCATTGTAAATTATCAACTAAAATAACATATAAAAACAGGTATGAAATTCCTGGCCCATGTACCATGTACCTGCAATGCACACATTTCATACTCCTGGCCCATTCGCCATGTACCTGCAATGCACACATTTCACACTCCTGGCCCATTCGCCATGTACCTGCAATGCACACATTTCATACTCCTGGCCCATTCGCCATGTACCTGCAATGCACACATTTCACACTCCTGGCCCATTCGCCATGTACCTGCAATGCACACATTTCACACTCCTGGCCCATTCGCCATGTACCTGCAATGCACACATTTCACACTCCTGGCCCATTCGCCATATACCTGCAATGCACACATTTCACACTCCTGGCCCATTCGCCATGTACCTGCAATGCACACATTTCACACTCCTGGCCCATTCGCCATGTACCTGCAATGCACACACTTCACACTCCTGGCCCATTCGCCATGTACCTGCAATGCACACACTTCGTACTGTACCTGAACAGAAGCTGTTGCTGCTGATGGTCCTCCCTGAGCGCCCGGAGCTGCTGTGGTTGAACTCTCTGCTCTCTTCCTCAGAGAAGGGAGACTCCGAGGCGGGGGACACTTTGTGCTGCTGCTGGGGCAGATGGGGCCGAAGAATCAGACGGGGAATTCGGCTTCGGGAAAGCTCCTTCTCATGATGCACTCTCTGCTCCTTCTCAGAATCGAACAGCAAAAAGAAAAAAGGAAACTTGTTTCCCCGTCTGAACTCCAGTCTCTTCCTTCTGGGCTCAGTGTCTAAGAAATCACATCTGTGAATACTGACTCTTCACCGAGTAGCCCTTATCTCCGTGGCTGAAATGAATTCCACTGAGCTAGACCTTCTCATCTACTGGAAAGCACACACTCCAGCGAGGATGTGCACACACACACACACAATGTACTCGTCCACCACTGGCTGGTATATATCTGACTCACCTTCCCACTGGCTTTTTCTGCCCCATTCAAGCTTGTGGCTGTCTCAAAGGCTTTTTATTACTCTCAGCACACTACTTGATTTCCTCTAGACTTCCATTTTGCTGTCCCTGAATCAGCAGTGACAATGTGACTTCTGTCATCCTACCTCCTCACATAGACCCTTATACCTGGAACAATCCTCTCCTGGTTGATCATGCAGCCTTATCTTTCAATCCCTCCTCTTCCAGCCAGGCTCTTAATTATTCATTAATATCCTGGTACACAAGGCTAGTTGCCAACAGACAAGCAAACAAAAATCCAATACTCTGTAAGATGGCTCCACCTTTTACACCATGGTCAGCTTTTGTTTTCCTACGGGATACCCACAGGGAAGAGATTTTTCTGTCTCCTTAAAAACACAGCATTAAATACAGAGGGCCATGTCGTGGTTTTTTTAAAAAAAATTGCATAAGAAGTAATATCTTGGCAATGTCTTTCCAATTTTAAGGTGCTTTCCCAATCATGATTCCATTTGTCCCTTATCATTCAGGCCACATAGAGAACACTAATTTATATCCCTATTTACAGATGAGAAAACTGAGGCCAAAAGAGGTAACGATAGATGCTTGGCCAACACAGCACATCACCTAGAAGCAGAGCCCGAAGCCCAGCGCTTTCGGGAGTCACCACCACCCTGCCTTAGTAAAATGGATTCCTAGGAGGAGCTCTTGGCAAAAAAAATTTTAAAAAGCCACTGCTCCCTCCAACCTCTGCCGCTGAAAACAGGCTGCGGATTAGGTAACAAACACTATTTCGAAACATGACCTCTTGCTCCTTTCCACGCTGCTTACCGGGAAGGGTCGCTGCCAAAGTAAACACCTCGGGGAGGCGCGCACAGGGCAGGCGTGGAAGGGAAAGCCTCCGCCGGGGAATCCTGAGGTCGCCCCGGCACCCAGCCCACCCGGGGCGCGAGCCCCGCCCAGCCTCCGGGTTTCTCCTGCACATCGGGCAGCCCGCAGGTAGCACACGCCCGCCTCTCCGCCCAGCACCCGCAACCCCGAACCGGAGCTGGGTGGCTCACAGCTGTCCTTCTCTCTCAGCCTCCAATACCTCCAATGCCTTTTAATCATCACACGCACACACAGGATTTCAATTGAGAGCTAGATCCCAAAGCCTCAATTTCGGGAGATGGGATTAACCCTCCAAAGGCAATCTTTCTCACCCTCCTGTCAACCCCCCACATCTGTTCCTCCAGTACCATCCACCCATCTCATCACCTGAGCAAATGGCCCTCTGCCTCCCCATCGTCCCACCACCCCTTGTCCCCGTTTGCCCTGAACGCTCCCCCTCCACCTGTCCTCCCCCCCCCCCCGCCCCAGCTCACACCTGGCCGCTTCTCGCCCCGCAGTGGCCACCTCCCCACTCCCCCGGCGCCCAGGGACGCCGCCACCCGCGCCCGCACGACGTGCCCTCCTTACCTTGGGCTCTCGAAGGGGTCCCATCGCGCGGCCGCCCGCCCGCTCCTCGCGCCGCCGCTGCCGCTGCCGCTGCCGCCGTCCAGGAGGAGGCACCTGCGCGCACCGGGGCGAGGGGCTGCGCTGAGCGGGCGCGGGTGCGGGGCGCTGCGGCGGGACTGAGCGCCGCAGCCACTGCCGCGGTTCGCGCTCGGCTCCGAGGGCGCGCCGGCCGCCCGCCCCGCCCCGGCCGGACACGTGGTGCCGCGGGCCGCCCCCGGGGCGCCGCCCCCTCTCTCCCACCTCCCGCACCTGCCGGCCCCCGCGCGGCTGGTCCGCGCCTGGGGTGGCCCAGCCCCCCCCCCCCGGTTTCCCCGCGGGCACGGCCCCCCGGTGCCGCGCGCCCCTCCCTCTCTGCGGACCCGGACCCGAGTGGGGCAGGCGAGGCTCGGCACTTCTGCATCTGGGAGGTGCCCGACACCCTCTTTAGGGCACCTGGTCTCCGGGTGGAAGGCTCCACACGTCGGATGGAAGAGCCGGGAAAAGCTGCGCCATCGCCACGGGCCAAAATGGAGAAGGGAAAGTTGTTCCCCGCCGCCGCTCCCTGCCCCAAGTCAGCTTACAGCTCCCCACAATTACCTCGCCCGCGAGAGGCAGGGCGGGCCCCTCTCCACCCGGCCCCAGCCAAGCCGGGGCTGCAGAGCTGACGCCGCTGCGGGGTTCCGGGATCCCAAGGGCTGCGATTGTTCTTGGGGGCGGGGGGGGGGGGGGGCGGCGGGATGCATCGGGAGGTCCTAACCCGACAAGGCGGTTCCCTCGGACCGGGGAGCTAGGCTGTGCGGGGCGAGAACAGCCTTTTCTCCAACTCTGCCCGCAGCCGCCCCGGAATGAGCGCAGGGTCACTGCTGTGGGAAGGACACTGCCCTTGAACTCAGAGAGCCGGGTTCAAGGCACCACCCCACTCCCTGTAGTACCTTTATGCCTAAAATTCGTGGCCAACTCTGAATGAATGGCGTCTGAACCTTGACCTTTTTGGACTTCAGCTATGCCTCGTGAAATTGAGGCATAACAATCATCATAATAATAGTTATATCTACCTCAAAGGATACCTGTGAGAACTAGATAACGAATACAAAAGAGCTGTGCCCAACTGATAGAACAGAACCTTCCCAAGGGCAGTTATGTCCCCTCCAAGTTGTCCATTCAGTATTTGCCTCTTACATGACTGGCAGAAAAATCATTTGTGAGGCAGACAAATTTACTCAAAAAAGCTCCAAATTTTACTCAAAACTCCAAAAATGCTCCAACTGAGGCCTTCGAATAGGCACCATCAGCTGGGTCATGGGCCTTGGTTTATTTTTACACTGGGTATACTTAAACCTTATCCATGATGAGCTCCACATGTGTAATACATTTATTCAGAATTGGAGAGAATTGTAAGTAGCAATGTGGGTGGGGAACAGACTGATCCTTACAGCCAAGTGTCTGTCCCCCATTTGTCCTCCAAACAGCATTTTTCTCAGCCCTCAACTGTCAAGTTTACAAAAATGCAGTATGAGTCTAGATAGAAAGAGTCTCGTCAGGAGATTCGTGGAATCAACGGCCTTTTTACTAACCCCCCAAAGAAATTCTACTTCATACATACATCTTCATGCCTTTTTAACCTACTTAGCTCTCTTAAGTAGTGAGGTTGGCAATCTTAAAATTCTTTATTTGGGGGGAAGGGGTAGATTAATACTTTCTATCGCTATCTCAAATAATGGACTTCAGGAAAGTGATGGTCCATGATGATTCCTGCAGTTTATTATTTCCAAAATTATGAGCCTGAGGACAAATACTGTTAGATAGGAATGAACTGCTAAGGCCAGAAGGTGCTTCTGAGTTCCTTACTGAGAACTGAAAATGGAGTCTGGGGGCCTAACAGTAGAAACATCCTCCACTGAGCTATCCAATTCAGGGCCTCAGAGTCATTTTTGACTTCTCCTCCCTCCCGTGGTCCACATAGCATAAACCACACATGATCTTCATGCTACCCTGGTAATAATGTCTTGAATCTGATTACTTCTGCCCAAAGATCGACTGCATTATCTTCAGTTTAAGTCTCAACCACAAACATTCCGGGTTACTGCAAGAGTGGTCTAACTAAAATTGTCTTGCTTCCAATTTTGCCTCTTATTCCTTTCTTGCCCGTTTTTTTTTTTTTTTTCATTTTTGCACAAGGTCTTTCTGAAAGACCAAATTAAGACATGCTTCTTCATTAAAACCCACTAATGATCTCCCAGATGTCCTCCAAGTGATATTCAAGCTCCTTAAGGTGGCACAAAGGCCTTTCATGATCTAGCCTTGTTTACCTCCTCAATCTCATTTCTTGCCACTCCTTTCTCTCCTACCCGGTATCCTTCCCCCTTCCTTTCCTCCCTCACTACTTCCTCCCTCACAAATGGATTACCCCCCAAACAGTGGAATGTTCAGTTTCTGGAGGTATACGCTCTCTTTTTCTCTAGACTATTGTACATGCTGGCCCCTTTGTCTAGACTAGAGCAACTCTTGCACCCCACCCACACATCCTCCCCAACTCCTAAAGAGACATTAAGTTTCATTTCAGAGACAGCTTCTCCCAGGAAACCTCCCCTCACCCCCAAGAAGGGCCAGATCCCCGTCTTACATGCCAGGGCACCTGTATTTATTTTACCCCCAGGAGAGCTCTATGCTCTTGCATCAGAATTCCCTATTTATTTGTCTTCACCAGGGATTGTAGGCTGTGCCTAGTACACGTCCTGTCACACAGTAGGCACTCAATATACACCAGCCAAATGAATGAGTGAATTCTAGAACCCCATAAGGGGACTGCCAGTATAGCAGGAAGAACACAGACACAACTTCTGCCCTGAAAATGACGCAGGGAAAGAGCTGCCTCCATTATGTCTTTGTATTTGATGATGAGGTGGTTGCCTAAAAAAATCCAACATGTGTTCAGTGAAAGCTTTTACTGCCGAAGTGCAGGCAGGGAGAGGCTGTGCGGTGAGTCTCCCTCTTGTCACCATAGCAACCCTGCGGAGGGAAAGGCTGATGAGTTAGTGCTCAAATGCCTCCTCGCTCTGTACTTTTGGAGCCCGAGCCTGTTTTTCCACTGTTCAAAAAGGCGAGTTTTACAAATGATAGTATCTGTGTTGCCTTTAATTTCATTTGTTTCCCGTGTCACGAAGAGAAATGTCTTACAACGTTTGGATTACACCATCAAAGAGATATAATCTAATACAGTATATTATATTCATCTTTCATCTGCTTTTAAAAATATTCCCATGCATCATTTCCAGTTTCTACTGACGTACTTATTTTATGGTCTGGTTTTGTAATTCTGTGGCTTTTCCTTTAGAAATGAATGTCATGCTGGTTTTTAGAAAAATATCAGCTGCTTTCGAAGGCTAAAACCAACCCTTCAAGATTATAGACAGCATTCCTGCCCAGGTCTGGGGAGGAACAGGGCATTGCAGATTGGGGGGAAAGAAATGTGTCTGTGTAATTATGCCTCCAAGTCTAGTATGAATTATTTGATTCTTTGTTTATGTGAAATTTGTGATCAAATGATCCATACCATTCCTCTGCCCACAACTTTGTATATTTTTAGAGCGCTTTCACATACATAATCTTATTTGAGACTCACAAAAATCCTGTGACCACCCCCTGAAACCAGAGAAGTGATAAAGGACAGGTTTTTAAGCACAGGAACCCCCGCTCCCAACCAGCCTGCAAACTTCACAGAAAAGACAATACAAACACACTGCCAAAGAGAAAATGTCTGCACCGTACAAGCAAGACCCCTCATGGTCCCCACAGCCGCTCTTCCTCCGCTCACCTCAGTACGCTGGGGGCTTTCTGGGACTCGGTCAGGGCTGACACCCCACCATCTCCTAATCCTATCAGCGGTGCGAGCAAGCGCTGCCTTCTCTCCGTGACCCGGTGCTGGTCGATCTGCACAGCAACAAGGAGCAGCTGACGTGCTCTACAACACGTCATGAAGAAACTGCATTCTGGGCATCCTGGGATTTTTTTTTCCCTTTTTTTTTAATTGTTGTAGGATGCAGACCCTTATTTTTCTTAACCAGGGAGAGAGCCCATTTTCCCATAGGAGCGTGTGTGAATGATCAACCCTTCTCTTATTGTAGGTGTGTTATTGTTACCATATGGTTAAAGATTTTGATGTTGTAAAACTATAATGAGTAGAATTCTGCAAGATCACTCCCTGACCAAGGGCCCAGACAGTAGCTGGGGTAGAGAGGGGAGTGGTAACCTGAGGCAAGATCGGCTGGACCATTCATCAGGTTTGGAGTGTGTCAATTTTATCTCTATTCAGCAAATGAGTTTTCAGTCACAGGCATTAAGGGCAAGTTCACGTGAGGAGGCAGAGGTTGGGGGTTGGGGGCTTTAAAGACTGGTAAGGATACAGTCTTCTGCTTGCCTGATGGGGGAGCCGGCATGAGGTATCCTCCCATAATGCCGTCTGCTCTTTGTGACATTTTGCCCGTTTGTGAGAACAGAGAACGGTACTAGCCAGAGACATAAGTATGGTGACTGAACAAACTGGGGACACGTGATTGGATAAGTAATTGACTTACTGGGATGGTAGATTAGAATGACTGAAATGAAGATGCTCTGGGAAGTATGAGTGTAAAGGTTGCCATCCAGATAGGAGAATAGAGTCTTGACATTTACCTAATGAGAGGCTTCAACTGACGGGACAAGACAGGCAGATGTGTGGGTCTTACAGACTCACAGAAAGGGCAAAGGATGTTGCCTGTAAGTAGACACAGGAAGGCCTCGGTCTGGAGGCTGAATCCTGAGCCTGAGAGAAAAGCACCTTCCTTGCCCAAGAGGCTGAGACCAGAAAGTATGAGAAGGACAGGGCAGTTGAAAGCTGCCTGAACACAGCACATAGCAGCTCCCTAGAGAGAGGACGGGGAATGAGGGCTGAAGTCTTCGCAGATGCTGCAGGGGCAGAGCAGGTGGTCCAGGTCGGAGGCTCTGGGATTCCTTCAGCATCCACAGCAGCCTAGGCCTAGACAAGAAACATATAGCCTGGGTTCTCAGGGAGCAGCTCTGGGACTAGATTTTAATTACATTCAAGTAAAGGAATCCGTTCTCCATCATTTATTTCCACGATTTTGTACTTATTTTCCCTTCAACTTTCTGGTGAACATGCTTTGGAATTTCTAAAAAAATAATAATAATAATTCTGCTTTTATTTCTGCAAAAAGATGGGGAGGGAGGAAGAGGGGGATTTTGAGGTTGTCTGTTCAAAGGATAGGAGTAGTGAGTATTGCAAAATGGGGTGCTGAGCAGAGGCCAACTGTCATAAGACGGCTAAAGGAACCCTGGGGAAACCTTGGACACACTGTACTGGCTGGACAGACATGGCAGGGGGTGGGGGTTGGGGGCTGAGGGTTGGGGGTGGGGGGTGGAGGATTGACATCTGCATTTGTGAAAATGAAGGCAGTTTTGATTGCTACTTTATGTCTACCTCCTAGGCATTCTTGTGAATCATTTTCCTTCATCACCTGAAATCTCCTGACTTAGTAAATACAAGCACTTGCTATGTAGTTGTAGCTCTTCTCCGATCCGGTGCAGAAAAATCCGTAGGAAAATAAACCCAGAATTTGGGAATCTGGCCTTTGTTGTTTTGTCTGTTCATGTGTCCTCTCTAGCTATTTATAGAATGCTGGTTAATCAAAAAAAAAAAAGGTGGGGGGGAAGCACTTAAAAAAAAGATAACTTGAACAGTATCTTTTTAAAGGTACTAAAACTGCATCATCACAATTTTGGAAAAAAATATTACTCATCATTTCATCACCCTAACATCAATGACCCATAGTCCTTCTGTTAAGCATTTTTGTGTGCTTGCTTTCAGGCTTATCTTTCAGTGCAGCGCTGTTAAAATGAGAATAAAATTCTAAATGACATTGGATGGCATTTGGGGCCTCTTGACCCCATCACATCTGGCTATTTCTGGGTGGCTGTGGTAGGCTCCCAGGCCCATTGTTTCCCCAGAAGTTACCGCCTCTGTCCTCGGAGTGGGCACTAATCTTGGATACAAGCCACTCAGTCCTTAGCACTGCAAAATGCTGGGGCTACTGAAAAGAAACTCGAAGCTCAAGGATAGCTTCCCAGGTCCCTGGCCCTGGTGGCAACTGGAACAGCCAAAAGTTTCAGGAAAAGCTACCGGTAATGTGGTGGAGAATTAGCAAATCCCAGGCTGGAGAAATGATCTCAACTCAGAAGCTGGTAGGAAATACACCTCAGACCCTTTCCATGAGAAACCCAGCTACTGGCTTGCATAATGCAATGCTGATTAAAAAGTCTGCAAGAGATCTGTGATGGAAAAAAAAAGCAGTTTAATAAAGGACATGGATTCTCAAGTGCCATAGGCATGGTGAGTCCTTCTTTACCTCTTTCTGACTGTGCAATCTTAGGGAAGATACTTAATCCCTCTAGGGCCCAGCATGTGACACTTGCATGTGGAAGGAAGGAAGGAAGGAAGGAAGGAAGGAAGGAAGGAAGGAAGGAGGGAAGGAAGGAGGGAGGGAGGGAGGGAGGGAGGGAGGGAGGGAGGGAGGGAGGGAAGGAACAAACTAAGTTAGCACCAGTTAATGCTTCAGGTAGATTAACTTCTCTGATTATCATTTTCTCAACTATAAAATGGGCTTAATAATAATAGTTCATAATACTGATGTAAGGATTTGATAAAAATACATGCATGGCCTCCCAATTATGTCTGACACATGGTTAGAACTTAACCTACGTCCTTTCCCCTTCAGGATCACCAGCTTTGCTGCCTGCTACCTGCGGCTTCACATTCTCCTCTTCCTAAAGATTTTAATTTTTTAACTTTTATTAAATGTAAACTGTAAGTTTTTTTTCAGGTGACTTATGAGATATAGAGTGGCTGAATTTCTTATTAGAAAATATATTGACAGGACTTTCTTCCCAAAGGTAGATTAAAAAGGTAAAAGGCATGAGAAATGTCCTGATACCTACCATCCCTTCATTCATCAATGTTGATTTTGCTCCTACTCTGAGCCAGGCACTGGATCAGGCTCTGGCTCCAGAGTATTCAAAGTTGAACAGTGTTTCCCGTCCTCAAGTACCTCAGGCTAACAGAGGCATGGGCATGAGCACCACTACACACCAGGTTAGTGCCGTGACAGACGGATGTTCTGAGAGCTTGACAATTTCCGAATCATTCTGGGATCTGGGGCTTTCAGGGGTGAGTTTTGAGATGAATTTCGAAGGATAAATAGGTGGTATTATAATTTTGGCTCCTTCAGAGTTCCTTTCTCTTTATCTCTCCCCTTTCCTCCCCTTCCTTCCTCTCCTTCCCCCACACCCAGATCTTCTTTCTACCTCGAGAGACTTCTGATGTCCTACATACTGTACCACAATATCTTTTTTTTTTACATTTTATTTTTCAGTCACAGTTTACATTCACTATTATTTTTGTTTTACTTCCAGGTGTACAGCACGGTGGTGTGATAACCACATACTTGACAAAGTGGACCCCAGATAGTTCCACAATAGACTGATGCCGAGAGAAACTTTACTGTCTGACATAACCTTCTGGGAGAAAGGCATTTTGCTTCAGAGTTTTGATTACCTGCACAGCATCACGCACAGCACCTGGTACCTTAATCAAAATTTTGTTAATTAGCAACAGTATTTAAAATTTCAAGAACATTGTCATACTGCCACCTATTGGTTCGCTCGTGTATTATTCTTCTGACAGTCTTGGTTTGCAACAAGGTCTTCACAACAAACCCTAATATTAATAGTGCCTTTATTCAAATTTTCAGAACACACTCCAAGTTTAAGGATACACCTCACGTAATATCAATGAACATAATCAATATTCAGAGGGTATAATAAGCAGGTGCTCTGAGGTCTGATAGACACTGCTTCCAAATTCTCTTTTTCTCTTTAACCACCCGAACCACTGCAGACAAGCGAGGTAAATCATATGTATAAGTCAGATGGTTAAGTCAAATTCAGATAGCTCCCACCTTATCTATGATTTAGGTAGAACTATTTCGAAACTCATGATTTATAATGAATAGCTACTTGGGAAAGCGAATGTTACGACCCCCACACTTCAACATCTTTTTAAATACCCTTGAGATCAGCCAATGTCCTAATGCTTGAGATGCTAAGTATAGAACTGCGAGTTCATTAAAAACCAATGTGCTGCCGAAACCGGTTTGGCTCAGTGGATAGAGCGTCGGCCTGCGGACTGAAAGGTCCCAGGTTCGATTCCGGTCGGGGGCATGTGCCTGGGTTGCGGGCACGTCCCCAGTAGGAGATGTGCAGGAGGCAGCTAATCGATGTTTCTCTCTCATCGATGTTCCTAACTATCTCTCTCCCTTCCTCTCTGTAAAAAAATCAATAAAATATATATTTAAGAAAAAAACACACCAATGTGCTATGTTTCCCATGGTAAACACTTGTAAATTTTGCATATCAATTACTCACTTTTTTTTTCTGCCAACACTGTCAGTAGTAGTCCTCTACAGTTCTAAATTCAGAAATGCCTCTATAGAAAGGGATTGTGAAATGTTGCAAATGGGGAATAAATACAGAATTAAGAATCTTCTGTTTTTCATTTTTGGCTTTTAATTATGCATGAATGGGTATCTGAAACCTTGTTTTAAACTATGAAGATTATTCATCCCTAAATACAGTGGAGCTGATGCAAGTAGTAATTAGGCAGTTTCTGTAATGCTCGCCTAAGAACCTCCTTGCAGAGTTATACTTTTACAGCTGCCAGTTTTACCTGTGAATTTCAGACTTTTTATAAATAAATCCTTGCTAATGCACCAAGAATTCTGGTAAATACTGGGAGAAATTTTAAGTAGTTTGCCTTGGTAGTAGGAAAGGTGTGATTTTTAAAAATTTACGTTGCACCTTCACACAGTGCCCTAAGCAGGGTTTGGCCTGTTATATGGCCAATTATCAGAAGGTTAGAATGATGAACTCCAACCAAATATTAAGCCATGAGCACTCTTTTGGGGCAAGTTTAAAATAATAAAATAAAATATGATCATTTTTAACACTTACAGGGTAATGACGGCTCATTTAATAGTAATACTTCAATTTCTAGCTCTAAACTCTATTTTAAGATAAACCAAGAGTAAAAATACAGAAATAAACATGACAAAAGAATCCTACTTATTAATACAGAATAAATGCTGTATTTTTTTTCATTATAATTAAGAAATGCAGTCAAGTGAAAATTAAGCAAGTCTTTTTTTCCTGTTGGCTGAATCCCTTGAATTCCTTTTCCACAGAGCACTGCTGTTTCTATAAACATTAAAAACTAAACAGACACACGACAACCCCTGGATGGTCGGAAATGTACCCGTTTCATCATTTTATTTTGCCGTAATAGCTCTATTATTACACGTTGCAACAGAATAGTCACTTCTCCATAATTGACAAATATAGCCAGAAATAATGGTGACTTACAGAGGGGGTTCAAGCAGAAAATTCTATTTATTTTTTATCAGAAGGAATATGGCTCCCCTTCAAAACTGAGTTTTCTGATGATCTTTGGCCAGAAGGTAATTTGTCTGTTCTGGTGAGTTTTAATATAAAAAGGTCTGCAGTTGTGCACTCCTGGCGTAGGG
Organism: Myotis daubentonii; assembly: GCF_963259705.1. Classification (NCBI taxonomy): domain Eukaryota; kingdom Metazoa; phylum Chordata; class Mammalia; order Chiroptera; family Vespertilionidae; genus Myotis; species Myotis daubentonii. The sequence goes on along the minus strand of NC_081856.1, from coordinate 36,165,544 downwards.
CCTTTCATAAAAATGTGCGTTAGATATCCAAGCCCTTCTGAAGCACTCAATTCCTGCAACCTGAGTCCACCCTTTCCTTTCCACCGTTGCCATTGAAACTGGAAATGACTGCAGAATACAAATCATATGATAAATATTGGAGAATTTTTCTTTGTAGCTTTCCAGCATTTCTGCCAAATTTCTTGCCTAGAGAGCTGTGTGAGGCTTTGAATCTGAAACCTTTGAGTGATGCCATTCTTGAGCCAACTGGGTAGCAGCCCTTCCCCAGGGATTAATAAACATTTCCAGTTCTCTTAAGGCTTGCTTATTTGTTGGCCATATATTTATATCCCCAAATGTTAAACACCACCAGATGCATCTTCTTTATGGAGTCCCCTCAACATGGGATACCCACAGTTCTGAATTGCATTATTATAAATGAGGACTCTTTCCCTAAAACGTTTACTCACAATGCTACCCTCCCCCCCATTTAGCTTGATCCTACTGAAAGATGCTACCTTTGGGTTTCTTTCTGCCCCCACCAGTGAACCACTGAGTCACCATACAAGCTCCCTGTCTTGATCCTCTTGAGGGCAGAGTAGCACTATCTTAGAAGGGATGTGGCAAAGAACCAATCACACTGTCCTTCAGGAAGACAATGCTATTTGGTGAGTAGGTCTAATATCTCAATGATGAGTGCAGGATGTAGGACAGACTTTAGGCTAGTTAACATCCTCACTTGTAGGTCTGAACTTGTGATTTTCCCACTGACCATGCTTTATTATTATTATTTTAAAATAATCCTCACCTGAGGATGTTTATTGATTTAGAGAAAAGGAGGAGAGGGAGAGAGAGACAGAGAGGAAGAGTGAGAGAGAGAGGAAGAGAGGGAGAAGGAGAGGGAGAGAGAGAGAGGGAGAGAGGGAGAGAGAGAGAGAGGGAGAGAGAGAGAGAGAGAGAGAGAGAGAGAGAGAGAGAGAGAGAGAGAAATATCTATTGGTTGCCCCCCCACACACACACACAACCTTTTGATGTACGGGACAGCGTTCCAACCAACTGAGCCACCCATTGACCATGCTTTTTACAGTGAGGCACTAACAGAGGAAATATATGAAGGAAGGCTTTACCTGTCCTGTTTTTATGCTATAACCAGTGTGTTCCACCTGATTTCCTCAGTGTTGTTAAACTCTGCTAAGGTTTTTAATTCACACAAAAAAAGAGGCTTTGATATAAGTTATAAGGAGAAGTGTGGTAAAAATGTCAACAAAGCCAGTGTTTTAAATGTGTCCATAGCTGCTGGCTTTCTAAATGGTGATTAAGACAAGCTATTGAAATAAGAAGAGCATTTCTTGCTTGAACAAGTCTTCTTTCTTCAGTTGGAGATTAGAGTGAACGGATGCTGTTACCCATTAAACCAGTATGCTTGCCATTTACATCCACTTTAAGCTCTGAAACTAGCTCAAGAATTATATTCTTCAAACCTTCTGCATTTACCTGCCTGGCCTCTATTGAATTCAATAATTTAACGTTTGGCAAAGCTATCTTACCCACACAGAATGTATACATCATTTTGCGGTCAGACCCATTAATAAGGATGGAAAAGTACTGAGCTTGCTGAACAGTGATCATTGATCAGGTTTGACGACCTTTCCCGTGATGTGGGTGAGCCTTATATTTACTTTCAGGAAAGTAGTCTTGCCCCAAGTCTACTGCCGGTGAACATCTAGCTGGGCACGGAGAGAAAATTAGCCAAGGGAATTTCCAGTGTGGCCATTGTGTAGGCAAGAGCAAACAACTTGGCAAATCTGCTGCCTCTTGTTTGCCTCGGCACCTACACTTCTGTTTAGGATTGCCAAGTGGAAGTTCTCCAGTGTGTCCTGGTAGGAGCTTTGCAAAGCTGATAGCTCTTTGTTGCATTTCACTGCCCAAATGTTTGTTTACATTGTCCTTTTTTAAGGAGGAGCCCACTGTGTCACTGATAAAAGCAGCGCCACAGTCCACAGCCACCCCATTTGTTTTTTTCTTTTTCTTTTCTACACAGAGAACAACACAATCAGTAACCTCAACTCCATTTCCCTATAAATAGGTGCAATCTAGGGAACTGTTAGTATGAGAAGGCGAAAATGTGTATTTACTATTATTAATTAGTTTTAGAAAAGAGAGGTGGGTGTTTTTATAAAACTGTTCAGCAAGCCGGTTTTTTAAAAAATTATATTGATAGGATCCTAACTTCATTTGAAATGTGAAAATATAAATGCTGCATGGAAAAGGACAGAAAAATTAATTTTACTTCAATATCAAACGGTATGTTTATGAATCAAGCAGCCAAAAATCCAATTAGCTAGACAGCTGTGATGAAATGACTCTAAAATATACCTAATTCTGAGTCATCTTCTGGCAGTATCCATTTGGCTTCATTTATTTCAATAAAAAATATATTTGAAGACATCCCTCCGAATTAATGTCAAATTTAAAATAAAGCCAGAACCATATTTTTGTTTACAAATCAAAAAATAAAAGCCCTTTTTCCTATTAGTCAAGAAAGAAAGTTGTTCCACAGTTATTTATAAATTCTTTCATTTTTCCCCATTTACAGTCATAATAAGAGGCTCCCATCAGTACACGGTAAAAATTACAAGTTATTTTAACATCAATTTAATTATTTATATTTATTGGAAAGATGAGTATATCACAAACTTTCTGGACTATGTCTGTATCGTGTCTTATCTCAGGTAATCCAATTTGGGTTCCCAGTTGTCTGATATCTTAATACTCACAATCACCATTTTTCAATGCTGTAACTTATTTTCTATGGCTCAAATGAGAATTTATTTCCAAGTGTAGTGTGGCCAGCCTGCATAACTATTTGTATGATTACCACCTGCCCAACCATAGGAAGACTTTTAATTCAAGGCTAAACAAACGACAAGTGATTAACAAGACAGGAATTAAAAATAATTTAAATGCAATAGTCTAAATAAAAATAAGACACATTAATTTTTCTACTCATTTGATGAGAATTAATAAATATTTCTGACAGTACCATTTGACTCTAATCCCCAAATTATTTCTCACTAAGCAGATGTTTATTGACACTGATACTACTTTTACTTTTGACAAATAAAGGGGAACTACTCATTCCACAGTGAGTGGAGCTGGGAAAGACATGAATTTCTGGGTATTTCTGAAGGAAACTCTGGACACAGAAAGTGAACACAGATCTGTTCACATACTAACTTATAGTGGCTGACTCTGGAAAGATTATGAAATTCTCGATATCATAGCCCAAGAACTATAAGATGAAACAGGAGAGGGCTGAAGCTACAGTGATTAAAAGGAAAAAAGAGAAACAGAAGCGTGTACCCCATACCGTGTATACATACAGTGATCTCAGACTTCTCTAGCAAATGCTGCAATATGAGCACTGAGGAAGCACCTTCTGACCCTTGAGAATGTTAAGATAAAGTCAGTGGTCTCTAAGGTGCAGAGAAGTTCCCCTTTTCGGGTGGAGAACAACTAAAGCAATGGTTCTCAACCTGTGGGTCGCGACCCCTTTGGCGGTCGAAGGACCCTTTCACAGGGGTCGCCTAAGACCATCCTTGCATATCAGATATTTACATGACGATTCATAACAGTAGCAACATTACAGTTATGAAGTAGCAACGAAAATAATTTTATGGTTGGGTCACAACATGAGGAACTGTATTTAAAGGGCCAGAAAGTTGAGAACCACTGCCCTAGAGAGACAGGCATCCTTCCAACGTGGGCTGAAGTCAACAGTCTCTGACTTGGTTTTGCTTACACAGCCCCTCCCCAACTCTTGTCTATTTCCGGGTTGTGCTACGTGAGTCTGATCTTACCACAGGATTTACCTTGTGGACCCTTTCCTCGGAAATCTTCGGGGGCTCTCTGATGTCTACTAGAACACAATGTACACCATGCCTCTGGCTTTAATAACCTGCAAAGTTGCCTTTCCTTTTGCATACTTCCTTGGCTATTCCAGCCCGTTTTCAATTCCCATTTCTGACCTGGAGTACATGTGCCCCAGAACTTAGCACTCACTCTCCATTTGTTTTCTAGTAACGTGTTGTCTTTCCTTCTCAATCCTGAAAATAAAGGAAGATAGTTTTTTACTTCCTCTTTACCCTCCCAAAGCACCTGTCCCCAAACATAGTGAATGGATTGTAAATAAACACTTGTTGGCCAGTTGATTAATATATTTGACAATATAGAAGAAGTCATGAAGAATATGCACCCTGGATTAAGGGACATTTAGGTTCAGAAATGCACTCTTGATTTCTGAGATGGTAATAAACAAAACAGCTACTACTCTTTTGGGCCAACACAATGCTTGATGCCATGGTTGGGGTTTCTGCAAATAATAAGTGAATTATACCAGGCACCAGAAATACAGGGTGTCCAAAAAATGTATACACACTTCAGCAGCTGATAACTCAATTGATGTTTCTTTCTTTTCAGCTTTAACCCACTGGAATGAATAATTATTCAAAATGTGTATACATTTTTTGGGATACCCTGTATAACGAGGCATGAAATACAGTCTCTTCGGTCTCCTTCACTCATCTTATGAATAAAACAAGAATCAGGGCAGAGAAAGGACTGACATCCATAGGGACATAAAAGGTAGAATGGGATAGGCTAGTCACTAGTCTGGAAAAGATAAAAATTCAGACCTTGAAGTACTGTTTCTAATGAACGCCTATAGCTTTCACACCACGATAAAGTGTAACTCAGGGGCCATTTGTATTCGAATTTTGATTAGACAATGCATGTGTGTATAATAGTAATGAATCAATTAGGCTTTGGAATTTGGCCACTGAGTGAATAATTTTGAAAAGAATGAGTTAGTTAACATATGACCTAACCAATATTTTATGAAAGGGCTTTTTTTTTTTTTCCTATTGGTGTCATCTGATTGCAATAAAAATACTTCTGGTGGTCCTTTATTATTCATCCTTGTCTTTCCTTCTCCCTAGTACACTTGTTACTTTAAATTCTCTATTTTGTTATCATTTTCTAATCTTATGTGGGCTCCTCGGTTATATTTTTTAATGACTTTACCCTCTTTGCCTGCAAAGAAATACCAAAGTTATTTATTGACTTTGTTTAGTGCTGCTGTACTATTTTATGCTGAACAGGTTGCAGGCTGCCCTGAACTTCTCCCACCGATTAGAGTTTAAATCTGAAAGTATTGCACAATGGTAAGAACTATAGGCTTTTGCTTACTTAATGTCCAATTGGTATTGCCATTATCATTAACAGGGCTGATACACATGTAGCATGATCACTTAATATATTAAGCTAAATCAACAGGTAATTAGTAGTTTTGCACAGTGCCAACCAAGAAGATTTCTGGCTTTAAAAAAAAAAAACACATTCAGTATATGTTAGGAAACAAGAAATAAAACTTTGTGAAAATTTACGTAGAGATATAAGATTTATATAACAGCTATCATCAAGAGAAAAAAATCACATGAGAGTATGTGCTGATTAATGGCATGTGCATTATTTCTCAAAGAGTGTTGCTAGGAACTCAATTTTGTGAAATGTGTAGAGAGAAAAATAAAGCATTCCATTGTCAAAAAGGTCTGGGCAGTGCTGTGTACCAAATGGCTATTTAAACGTTCTCAACCCAGATTAAGCTATTGAGAGCCCTAAGAAATCCTGAGATAAAGAGACCAATTTGACTGCACTTAACTCAGCATTTCCCTATTGTAACTCTGGCAGTCCCAGCATTAGAAGAGGCACAGTCTGAGAAAGGCTGGTACAGGGGACAGAGTAAGTGCTAAGGTCGAGAAATGGGAGAGACCACTTGCTGTTGGGGAAAACCATTGTGAAGGAGAGCTACTAGTATGTTGAGTTGCATCTTGGCAGGCTGAGGTGGAGATGGTGCAGAGGGGGCATCCTACTAGACAAAGGGAACATTGTGAGCAGAAAGACACAGAGGAGAGAACACTAGGTTGTTCCGGGAAGGTTTGGAAGAACCTGTTTGGGGAATCAGAAGGTTCCTATAGGGCAGAAATAGAAAAATAGAGAAGCAGTAATATTATGTTAATGGAGAAACATTATGTAAATGATGCGATGTAATAGAATGATTAGGAAACTGTATTTTTATGTTTCCCTCCATCTATATACTAGTATATAAAAGCCTAAGCAACCGTCCGACCATCTGGTAGCTATGATGCGCACTGAATACCAGGGGGCAGATGCTCAATGCTGGAGTGGAAACCACAGGCATGGAAACATGGAACAGATTGATAAGTCTCAGAGTGAAGGGAGGAGTGGGGAGGGTGGGAAGAGATTAACCAAAGACCTTATATGCATGCTAGAGGCCCGGTGCATGGATTCGTGTATCGGTGGGGTCCCTCGACCTGGCCTGCAGGGATTGGGCCAAAACCAGCTCTCCAACATCCCCCAAGGGGTCCCGGATTTCGAAAGGGCACAGGGCCTCTAGTATTATTATAATTTCATAGATTCATTTTTGGTCATGAAAGAGATTACTTGATTAAAACTTGAATGGTCTAGGCCACCACTGTCCAATAAAAATGAGTTACAAATGTACATTTAAAATTCTCAAGCAGCAACATTAAAAAAAGAAACAGACTAACCAAACAATATATTTTATTCAACCCAACATAACCAAAATATTACCATGTTAATGTAATCCATATAAAATTATTAATGAGATTTTTCTTTTAGTCAAATCTTCAAAATCCAGTTTCTTTTTGACATTTATAACACATCTAACACTACCTTATTGGCCATAAACTAGTTGGACAATACTGTCAATTTGAATAGTTTTCTTGTAATGTTAACCACGATTGAAAATTTTAAACTATTTAAATGGCTAAGACACATTTGCTTTACTGCTTTTAGAAATACTTTTAGCTGTACTTAAAATAGGCACATAAGGTATAATTATAGATTCAAAGTAAAAATCTCCATTTTCCCTCCATATCGGCTAATTAATCTAAATAAATTAACTTTACACTCTTTTTTGGCTCTCTTTTAACTATTAGTAAGTTAAGAAAAGTTTGTAGAGTTGTGACAGTTAAACATGAAGGCTCTACTATATATACCACTGATTTATAACCACATACACACTCTATGAAAGTATTTTTTTCAGGTTTTTAAAATTGTAAATGATTCCTCCTGCTGGTGCAGTTTCTTCACACTTCATCACATTTCTAAATAAGTAACTGAAGATCGCATGTCCTGAAGGCATTGTACCAATACTTCCAAATGCTTCTGTTCAATTTTTAGTCCATAAAGGCCATATTGGGGGAAGAGAAACTAGAAACCTGCTCTTCTTTATGTTTTCAACAAATTCTCTTTCTTGAGAGCTTGTACATTTCTTGCTTAGTTTCCAAAGCACATTTAATACCCGTCAGAAGCTGAGTGAACATGGCACATTCTTTAAATAAAAGCTCTGCAAAATCTGCTGCTTTAAAAATGGGAGATGAACGCCAAGGCAACTGCTGTGCTTCTGAGTGGAGAGCTCTTCTCCAAATGGCATGGCATAGGAATGAAAAATACTCAACAACACCAACCACATAGTCTTTGAAAGTTCATGGCTTTAATCCAGGGTTTCCGAACATCAGTACTATTAACGCATTGGGCTGGATAATTCTTTGTTGTAGGGACTGTTTTTGCATTGCTTGGTGTTTAAAAGCATCTCTAGCCTCTATTCCCTGAATGCCAATTGCATCCTCCCCTGGTGCCCCCATCCAGGTCTTGTCAAATCAAAAGTACCTCCAGACATTGCTAAATGTCCTCGGGGGACAAAACTGCCCGATTGAAAACCACTGCTCTATTCTAAGTCTGAAAATTATATATGTACAAATATAGTGTGAGCTCTAGTTTCAGAGTACATACCCATTAATATTAATTCTCGTGTCCCACCTTCTCAATCTCAACAATCTTGTTTTAGCCTGCCCTTTAATTTAAATACCCCACCTCATTTTTACCTGAAATTGCTATACTATCATGATAATGTCGACTTTCATACACAATCATTACATGCAACAGAGTGAATAGATGTAGCAGCTTGAAATCGCTTAGATATATTTCAAGAGTGTTTACTGAAATTGTATTCCCTAACTAAGCAAGATGGACACTAAAACTTTATCACCTTCCATTTGCTATCTTTCAATAGTAGCACAAGGAAGATGCAGTAATTCATGGCTTAAGTAGTACCTAACACCTTTCAACCACATAAAACTCTTCAAAGCAAGATTTATACTGCTCCTCATTTAACATCATCTTATACCTAGTATACCTTATTCTTTGTCATGTGTAAAACTTGGAGCGTTTAAGAATAGAGAAAGCATATTCCAAGCTTTTAGGCTTATGCAGTTGTTTGAAAACGACAGTAAGGGCAGACAGATATATTAAGAGAGCAAGAATATGGGGATTTCACAATGGCAGCATCTGGAACAATGTATATAAACTATTTGTTCTCTACTACCCCCTGGTGGTTTGTTTTTAAAAAAGAAAGTTTTTAAAAACACCTTAAAGAACCATTATTCTAATCACTGATAATATCAGCAGCCACCATTTCTTGGTAAACACTATAGTAGGCTTAATGAAAATTCTCTCACTTAACCCTTAACAGTTGCTTGAGGTAGGTATTATGGCCCACATCTGAAAATGAAGGAAACTGAAGCTCAAAGTGTTGAAGAAACTTGTCAAAATTGATGTGTCTGGTCGAAATGATATTCAAATTCAAGGCTCAAGTTCACCGTGTGTGTTACTGTTTCCTGGGCAACTCTTAATGAGAGCTGGCCGGATACCATCAGCCTTGTAAGTTAAAGAGGCTAATGGACTTTTTGGCAAAACAGAGGAGTCTTGTCATATTCTCATTTAAATTAATCATATTCAACTATTCAATTTGGGAGAGAAGGCAGAGAAAGGAGAGAGAGATTTTTAATAGTGTAGGCATTTTCCAGCTTAGTCCTGGAAGTTACAGTGAAATGGGAGATGTGATTCAATTATTTCTTTAGTTTTTCATGGCTCACTGAACCATGTGTGTTTCTAGTGTTTAAAGATAGAAATATCTTTATACAAGAGTTCTGATTATAAACCAGCATGTTCATCTCTGGTATATAGTTAACAAAAAGTGACCCTATTCTGATTCTAGAAGAAAACTGGCCACATAGTGAATTTATGGCCAAATTAAAGAATCTTCAAAGATTAACTGAACTTTATTATTATTGTTGTTTACTTTGCATGCTTCTTTAAAACTTCAACCCAGCAAACAACGTGATTCTATCTTTGTCCGTGTGTATGCATGGCAGGAGGCTAGGGGTAAGAGGTGATTTCAAGGGGGATGTCACTCCAGTTTTCCAGTAAGATAAATGAAGCCATATTCCTCATGGTCTCATTTACAATAGAAAAATGGTATCCTGCTCTTTCAGACCATTGCTGGCAAAGATGATTATATTTTAGAGGTTCCCAGGATGGTTGCAATTCAGACTGAACCAGGGCAACACTGAATGGTTGAATAGTGCTTCAAAAGAGTCACAGTGAAAAAGATATGCTGCTCACTCAAGCTCGATAATTTATAACGTGGAATCCCCCTGATTTGTATTACTTGTATTTTGTGAAAAATAGAAAAGGTCTGTATTTAATTCAATTACATTACATTTTAGTTACAAAATGGACCTAAAAATCCACATGCAGGCTTATTTCCATGACCTATTTAATTAGTCTATCAAGCAACTAATCTATGAGATTGAAAGTATTTATTGGTGCTAGCATAAACACCTATAAAGTCTGATTGAGTAAATTATATTTACACAGTATGGCTATATAAAACATATCAATGTATTGGAATTTCAAGTAGAAAACATCTTATTGTCATTTCTCACTTAATATCATGTGGGGTTTTATTCAAACACCATGTTTTAATTTCTGGGGTGCAAGTTAGAGATTCTACTAATGAAAAGCTTTTTGGGATTGATGCTTTCCTTTTCCTACTTCTCTTTCTGTCCAAGAAAATGTAAGGCAGCCAGAGGTCATTATTCATAACTGGAAAAAGCATATCCACTGTTTTTATAGTGTCCAGTTGAAGGGTATTTATTTATTATACTTCAATGACAACTGCCTCTGTGTATGTATTATTGACTGAGCCTGGATCCCAGCTACATATGTAAAAATTGCAAAGTACTTTAATCCTTCAATAAGTGATGAATGCTTATAGGCATGTTTATTTTCAGTGTAAATGCAGAGGATTAGACTTCAGCTAAATAAAAGAAAGATTAGTGAAATTAACAGAATTATGGACAGAACTCTAATAAATAACACTACGATGTAGAAATTAGCTTCTATAATTGGCTATTATCAACATAATATGTATGCATCACTGTACCAACAAAAATATCCAAATTGAGCACTAAGAAGGTAAAATTCTAAGTTGAAGAAGTTTCGAAAATCAGACTTTTCATATTTATAAAAAGAAAATTCCAGAAAAATACAACTTAAATATTACCTTATATATTTTAGTTTTACAAACCATTTTCATGTATGCTAGCTCATTTCAATTCAAAATGTCTCTCGACCCTTATTGTACTATTTTTAATGAGCCTATTGTGTAATTATTTTTTTTGTTTTGTAGATACTATTGAATGAAGATATAAATGGTGGTTCATGTCTATCACCAGTGTTTAAATATAGTATCTTTAAATTAAAATTTTGATTAAAGAATATTTGCCTTATCTCTGCCAGGATATGTTTTTACTAAACAACCCGGATTCTTCCCCCCCCTTTTTTTTTTTTTTTTAGTTCCTTTCCCTCCCTCTCTCCCTCCCTCTCCTCCATATATTATATCATTCTGGGAATAATATAATTATAGACAGGTTGCTTTCAAAGAAGTAATTGAGACAACACCTCTCAATCTATAAGCCTTCTAGATAAAGCTACTTGCTCTTTGAAATTTATAGCATAGTAATTAGATATGAAAATCCTGACTTCAAATGTGCAATATTGGTTTTTCTTCCCATTAGAATTCTTTTTGATAGAGTGAACTCACGTTTACATGCAGGAAACCATTCTTGACGGTAAAAGTCACATGAAGTTCAAAATAAATTTTATTCCAGATTTACCAGGTTTTCTCCTTATTCTGGGTATGGCAGAGTGTTTTAAAAAGGCAGGAAGGCTATGTGAGGGCATATTTCATAGGCTTCGAATTCATTATTCATACCAGTAGACAGAAGAAGTGTGTACACATGGAGCATTCTCTCAGATGTATCCTCTGAGGAGCACACTCAGCCCTACACCTCCAAAGCGCTCTGCAGTGGGGCTGGAGGGCAGAATGGGAAGAGGGCAGGTGGTGTCATCAGACATATTCTTACAGAGATGGCCCAGTGGGTTCCAAGTTCCACTGGGATTCAATCTTTGGTCACATGAATTAGGCCAATGGCACTTTACCCTAAAATAATTTGAGTGAATATAGCATTCAAAAAATTTCAAACTATGTGTTTCCATATGTTTTGTACTTTGTGTTTCAGAAATATTTTCTGAAATATGAAAATAAAACAATCTCTAATTAAATATGGAAGGGTTCATGTCACTTATTTACTTATATAAATTGGATTCATGTTTCTTAGAAGAATGTACAGCCTGTTTAGGCCTATGCATTCATAAATATGTGTCAAAGACGCTGTGGGTACTTAATAAACTTTTAATTATAAAAACAAGAGCATGTTTCTTCTCGCCTTTTGAATTAAAGGAGGTATTAGTGTAAACCATTTTCAGAAAACTCATTTATGAAGTCTACATGAACTAATAAACTGGGCGCTAAAATGTGCCATGTAATCTAAGAATAGGAATGAAAACCATTTCCCTTAATATTAGATTATATGTTTTCCCTGATCCACCTGCATACTTTCAGTATAAAACAAAAAGTTACATAAAAACAAGGAACCAAAAATGAATTTGAGAAGTAACTTCTTCCCACACCTCACTTCTGCATATATCTGAGGCAGATGCATAGTTGTTATCTCAGGAAAACACTTACTGACATTAGTAAACTACTCACATAGTTATTATTATTAGAAGGAATGTATTAAATGGTAGTAATTTTAAGGGTGCTGTGAATTTATTTATTTTATACGTTAAATATGTTTGTATTGGTTTTTAGAGAGGAAGTGAGAGGGATAGAGAGAAACATCGATGAGAGAGAAATATGATCGACTGGCTGACTCCTGCACACCACCTACTGAGAATCGAACCCACAGCTCTGGCATGTGCCCTGACCAGGAACCGAATCTCTTGGCTCCTGGGTCGATACTCAACCACATAGCCACACTGGCCAGGTAGGCTGTTGTGCATTTAATAAACTGTAGTTGAGCAAGGAATCTGGGGTCTCAATATCAATAGCATATTGATTAACTAACTCCAATTTCACAATAAAGCACATACTAGTATTTCATACACAAAATACAGGATGGGGCAAAAGTAGGTTTATAGTTGTTCATATGGGAACTAATACAATAATTAATAAATAATAATACAAGAATAACCTCTGTGTTTCACAACTGTATAAATTAGCAAGAATCCAACTGAAATAGAAAAAGCATAAGTCATTTCGGTATTGAGATTTATAGTTTGATGTCCAGGAATTGTAAGATTAAAAATTACTTAGCCCTGGCCAGTGTCTCAGTTGGTTGGAGTGTCCTCCTATACACAAAAGGTTGGGAGTTTGATTCCCCGTCAGGGCACATACATAGTTTTCTGGTTCAATCTCCAATTGGGACATGTACGGGAGGTAACCGGTTGATGTTTCTCATATCCATGATTTTTGTTTTCTCTGTCTCTCTCTCCTTTCCTATCTCTCTTAAAAATCAATGAAAGCATATCCTCAGATGAGGATTAAAATGTCTTTTAAAATGTTTTCTTAATAAATTGAGCTGTGGACATGGCACCCAAGAAGAAATGGGATTTGTTTCTGGGTAATTAAGAGGGTGTCAGTTTGGCATTCAATGGATTGCTTTGGCAGTAACCAGTTGTTGTCAACATTTAAATTGGCTAAGATCTCAGAGTGCCCTTCTCCCTCTTGCTGTTAAGGAAGATAAAAAGGAAAAAAAAAGCTAGAAATATGTCTTCAGTTGGATAGAGGCAAGTGGTATATAAATGAGTTAAGATGTGAGTTGGAAGCCTTTTAAAGAACTGTGTCAATAAATGACAATGGTTGTTCAAAAAACTAAAATAATTTACAACAGTTTAAAAACAATATATACAGCCCTGGCTGGCGTGGCTCAGTGGTTGAGTGTTGACCTATGAGCCAGGAGGTCAAGGTTCGATTCTCGGTCAGGGCACATGCCTGGGTTAGGGGTTTGATCCCAATGTGGGGCATGCAGGAAGACGCCAATTGGTGATTCTCTCTCATCATTGATGTTCTATCTCTCTCCCTCTCCCTTCCCCTCTGAAATCAATAATATATATGTATGTAAATAAATAAAATAACATATACAAATTGATCCCTGGAAACTTTTCAGTTAAAAAATTTACAAGCCAAATACTTGTAAATATTTTCTGCAGCCTATTTGCTGCCAATACCAAAATAAGGATGAGTTTTAATAATTTCATTTTCCTTATTTCAACATTTAGGCAAGTTAATAAACCTTGCATTTTCTGCATGATTTTTTTTTAGTTACTTTGAATTTCTTTAATTATTTTGAAGTGAATTAGAAAGAAATACGTATCATATTCCAGGCAAAGTTTTGAATTCATTTAGTTTAAACAACAACAGAGAAATCAACATACTATATGGGACACAGTTTTTCCATATCCATTGCTTAAGGCTAATCTGGGATGTTTGAATGTTACAATAAATAAACTGAAGAAGGAAGGAAAGAACTAATTTAGACAAGTATCAGTTGTGCACCTGGCCAGATATTTAACATGCATATTCCATTAACCCTTTAGTAATTCCTTCAATAAAGTAGTAAATCTAGCCATTTGTTGGAGATGTGGAAACTTGCTCGGGTGTTTCCCAAACTGCAGGCTGAGATGGGTCTCAGAGACTGGAGAAATGTAATAAGCACTGCTGAATAATTCAAACACTATTTTTATATTTAGTTAGAGATTTTTAATTTTAATTTTACTTTTCCTTACCTGACTCCCAAATACATCAGCATTCAGATAAAGCATCCTGCTTTACACTCTCAAAACTAAATACATTTGCAGCTCTGTGCATTTTATTTTATTCATCATGCCTTGTAATTCAAGATCATTGGATCAACCTTGATATCTCCCTACTTCTCTCAAAAGTGGATAAATTACTAGTATCTACATTGCTGCCTGGAGTGGAGAGGGCAGCAGTTTCAAAGGACTTTTTAAAATTATACAGGAAGATGATTCTTCTAAGGCAATGGTTCTCAACCTTGACTAAATCTTAGAATTACCTAGGAAACGAAAAAATATTGTCGCCTAGGGCCCACCATGTGATTCTAATGTGCAGCTAAGGTCAGAAAACATTGTTCTGAGTTTCCATCCACACCAGTGGCATTATTCTTTTTGCAATTGTTTTGCTACTGCACCCACGTGATGTCAAATAAGATGAACTTTGGGGCACTGGGTCGGTGTGAGGAATTAGGGACAGCACAAGAATGACAGCTTTCAATGTTATTAGAATGAGATAACTCGGACATAACAATAATCACCATCACCTTGGAGTAGATGCCTGAATGTCTATACAAACAGTATAAGACTTAGTGGAAAGAGGCAGTCTTAAAGCAGCAGGCAACACCCCTTTTCTGCCTTGCTGAGGCGGGAGTTAAACTGGCAGCTACTTAATGACAACTGGAATTGGAGCCTGTAAGAAAACAGCTATATTTAAATCCAGTTTCACCTACTAGAGTCTTCATCAAGTTGTTGCTAGACTATTAAATTCATGGCAGCTATCTCTGGAAATCTACATACTGGATAGTTTAGCAATACATAGTACAGCACTTCTCCTTAACAGCAGGTATGAGTCTTTAATCCAAATCTGTGACAGCTCCCAACCAGGAGAGTGTGTGTGTAATGTAGACTCTCATAGACTACAGAAGCATTCAATTTGTACAATTGCAGTACAGCTAACATCAACTTACTATTAATTACAATGCTTCTAGATCAAAGAGAAGTCTTTTTGTTACATGATAAAACAAAACCTATGCTCTAGAATAAATCTGGATAGAAACTCATTTAACTCACTCAACTGCTACCTAGCTAGCAGGTGAGGGAATGGCTACATGCCACTGTAGTTAACAGCGACCTCCTGTCAACCAGATCAGAAATACTCAGTGAAGAACACAGGAAACAGTTCTGTATGGTCTGATAAAAGGCAAGCTGCAGTCTACCAAAGTGAAAAATTAGGGTTACTTTTTACAATACATGATTTATATATATATTTTTGCAGGTATCATAAATCAGATGGAGCAAATTCTTTGCTGTCTCAACGCTCATTTGGAAATGCAAATTTTCTTCAGATCCTTTCCAATTTCCCAAATTAGGCTCTCTGGAAAAGCCAGCAATGTTTTCCAAATGTGGTTTCATTCACCACTGTTTTCTTAATATTTTTATGACAAATCCTGGACAAAAAATATATCCCCGTCCCCCAAGCTAAACAAATATTCCTCCCTCATCACCACAAGCAAACTTACCTATTGGCAAGGAGAAGGGATCAGAAAGCACTGGGTAGGGAAATATAAAGAGCTGTAGGAGGCTTCAGCTCTGGAGCCAGGGTTGGAGTCTTATTTAAATGAACCCGAGTCAGAGGGCTGGAATCTGCACTGGTGGGTAGAGCTTCCTGGTGCCTCCCTTTGTTCTAAGTAGAATGCTAATGCTAATACCGCAGTTTGAATGCCTGCTTGCTCAGGGAACACTGATGCAGTCTGACAAAGCTTCCAGCTTAAATATCCAAAAGGGGAAAAAATAAGTCCCAGAGATGGAACTTGCCTGTGAACTAGTAAAACAAGCCACTCAAGGAATGTGCAAATCTGAACAGTTGGAAATTTGTGGTCATATTAGTTTTATCTCACCTCTTTTGAAAGATGTATTCAAGAGACTGAGAAAATAAATTTTCCATTTCTTGTGAACAAAGAAATTTATGTGTGTCTTTGAATTTTTTTTTCCACTTTTCTCTTCTCCCTCATGTGCCAAATTTTCATTGGCAGGCAAAATTGGGCAGTGTTAAAAGAGGAAGAAATTCCTTAGGTCAGTGAAATATAGGTCAAGGCATAGATTAATGGAATGGAAAATGTTACGAAAAAGTTAAGGTCATAAGAGAAAACAAAACTAATAGTGTAACTTATTCATGTGCTAACATGATATGTTTTAAAGTACAGAAGACGTTTAATTTCGAATTATTTTAATGCTCTTTTTCATTATACCGGGGGAATATAAAACAAGTCAAAGAGAAAAAGCATGGTCATAGGCCTAAGAAAATCCAAAATAAAGAGTTTTTGGAAACCAAATAGAAATGGACAACTGTTGAATATTATTGCTATTGGTATATCTCACTAAATCAAGTGTAGGAGCAAAGTGATGAAAATTCCCAAGCTGTAGTTCAAATAGGTTAAAAACAAGCATTTGCCAATTCAGCCTACGTGTTGCATGTCGTTCAAATACACAAACTTGTAATGTGTGCAAATTTTCTTGCTATGCTGGTCATAAAGTTGAACAATACATTCATTTCTAGGTCAATTTTTGTATTCTTACAAGTCATTAACTGGAAGAAGTATCAATCCTTTTCCCTCCTCTGTCTGACCCTGGGATCATTGACCAGGAGAAGTTTCAGCACCATGGACAAAGCACTCAGCCTTACTCTTGGGGCTACAGGAAATGTTCCCCTGGTGTTAAAATGTAAGAAATAGCTTTATAGCAGCCACCTTCCATTTTAAGATGTTTTAAGGACCAAACGAGTGCTAAAGAATGTTCAGATGAATTATATCAAGTTTACACTTTCAAACCTCCTCTATCTTATGGAAAAACATCATGGTCCTTTCAAAGACATGCATCCCTGTGATACATGCATTTAAGTGTCATTAGGTTTAATGGCCCTACTCACTCAGACTCTTATACCATACCTTTTAAAGTTAATTTAATGCACATTAATGGTGTTAAATTGATGAAATTATGAGTAGAGTTTCCCTGGGCACAAGTTAAATCAAGGAAGAAGGAAGAAGACAGGTTAATATTACCTTTCACCCCATGCTACAAAAGATGTCAGCCCTGCCCTTTGGAAAAGAAAAGCTCACTGTTAGTTGAACCTGAATTGATTTTTATAGGTTTAAACTCAGGTAACTATCTTTGGTTGGGTTACCAACGGTTTGCAGTTTTCTTCAAGGAATAAGAATATATGTGCATTTCTGAGATTAAATTGATATTTTATTCAGTAATTTCAGAGAAATACATAACATTTCACTTCCTTCCTTTTCTGAATTCATCTTACAGATTCAATTCAGGATATTTTTATTTTGTAATCTCTCTCTCACATTATCACCATGTATCACACAAAATAGTGGTGTTTAATCAATTTAAAATGAGTTAAATATTATGATAATACTATTACTATTAATGTGAAAAAAAATGGAAAAACCCATGGTCTGGTCCCAGAAACACCTGATATACCAAAATGCTGGTTCATAATAGCAGGAGTAGAATAATTTTGAACAATGACTTGCAAAAACATTAAATATAATTTTGAACAATGACTTGCAAAAACATTAAATATGAGAAATATATTCATTTAAATTATGTTTGGAGAAAGAAAAGTACAAGCTTACCACTTGTTGCAGTTCATTTAATATTGATGGGTGACTAAAACAGAACTTTGTAGCTACTCTTTTCTTCTCTATCAAGTAAAATAATATCCAAACTAAAAAGGTAAGCTCAGGCCAGGTAGGGCTACTAACTTCTTGCAAAACATTTAGTTCACTTGACAGACAAATTATGTTCGGGCTTTATAATCTCACTGTTTACAAATAGGATTCTAATAACACTGTTAATATCTTTGTAGAATCCTGGAGATAAGGAGAGATGATGCCATGAGGTTAGAAATCTAGCAATTAAGCATATAGTTCTGAGTTTCAAAGATTAGAAGAATCTCTAAAACACTGGTAAGACTGAAATGAAATATTAGGGAATATTCTGGCACAAAACAATAAAAGGATGGTTTCTGAGCACTTTGAAGAGCAATCAGCTCGGGCTCCAAAGAATAACTTGGGAAAGGCTAGTTTCTTTTCTTTTCTTTTCTTTTTTTAACAGATATGGTTAATACTAGCAAGTCTGAGAAATGGTTAGGACAGAAGTCACCAATTTAGAAGCTTACTTAGTCCAGATAATTAACACACATGAGTTAAGTGGCCCAGTATGATTTTAAATGGAATGATAATGGGCACTGTGAATAGAAGAGACTGTGCCCAGCTACCACCACTCAGCTCTAACTTTATTGTTTACTTTCCCAGGGAAGCTGGAAATCTGGGATTTATATATTTTTAAATAAGTCTTCTTTTTTATTTTCAACTACATTCAATATCATAAGTTTCAGGTGTACAGCATAGTGATTAGATATTTATATAACTTACGAAGTGATCCCTCTGGTAAGTCTAGTACCCACCTGGCACCATAGAGTTATTACAATATTATTGACTATATTACCTATGCTGGTGAATCTTTTTGATTAAAAAAATTTTAACTGTGAATTTTTGTTAATGAATACTCCCCTGATTTTAAAAACAAAACAAACTACATCTGTAGACTGAATCTGGCCTGTACGCTGCCAGCTTGGGACCCGTGGAGAAGCATATGGACCTTGGTGAGGCATCTGGCAAAGTTTTACATAATATCATTATTGAGAATTTAATAATGAGCAATAGAGACATTGCAATTAGGTGAGTTCAAATTTAATCTCAATAGAAGAATAACTGGATCTTCCTATTGATGACCTAGATTGCTCTTACACTAGAAATATTTACCTTAACCACAATCCGGCAATTCACTAGACCATATGGAAAAAACCCTGGGGCTGGACTTTGAATTTAATGTTAATATTTTCTCAAATATGTGAATGTACTTATGTGTGTCTACTTATATTACATGTCGACTTATATTCAGTCATTTATTTGAAAATATTTATTAAAAACCTACTATCGTTGCACTGGCTGAAGTGGCTCAGTTGGTTGGGCATCGTCCTGTACACCAAAAGGTTGCAAGTTCAATTCATGGTCAGGGCACATGCCCAGGCTGTCGGCTCGATCCCCGATAGGGGGTATGCAGGAGGCAGCCTCATCGATGTTTCACTCGCACATTGATGTTTCTTTCTTTCTTCCTTTCTCTCAGTAAAAAACAATTTTAAAAATGTTTAAAACAACAACCACAAAACCTACTATTGTCAAGTACTATTCTAGGTGTTGGGAATAAAATAGGAACAAAAATATCTGCTCTTACGGAGTTTATAGTTGTCCCAGTTTGGACAGTAAGTTATATGAGCATTCCACGAATGTGCCTCTTTGTGTGCTAACTTCATTCTGGAATTTTCCTACGCATTCAGCCTTAAGACATGAAATTACTTTGGGTAAAAAACACATTACACTGTGGCAAATGGGTGTTGTTAATTAATACATTCATTCATTTAAATTTTATTTCTAAAATATTTTACACCTGCCAAATGCTAAACCAGATGGGATATGGTGTCAATAGGTACAGCCTGAGATATATGGTCACATTCTACATACACCGACATGTTGTATATTTTGGTGACTCAGCAGCCCAAACGTCCTATAATATCTTTAATTACCATTTCACAACTTAAATAAATAAAAGAAATAAAAGAATCATGGCCCTGAAGAATGCCTTTGTAAACATACTATTGTTCCCCCAACCCCACTATTACTGATGAGTGAACATTCTCACTGAAGTTTGATGATCTTAAAAGTTTATTTTGGAACCAGCAGAAGCACAGTGAAAGCATCCTAAGGATTGCTGTTATTGTCCCTCCATACTATATTTCCTCATACAGTTTTAAAAAAATTTACTTTGAGAATGTAAAGCTGTTCTCATCTATGATTTTTTTCCCCAAAGGAATTTCTACTCCAAACCAACTGCATATACAGTAGTCTCCTCCTCGTCTGTGGTTTTTGTTCCTCGTGGTCAACCACGGTGGGAAAATATTAAATTTCCCCAACCATGGACATCATCTGCTCCTGACTTCTGACCATTGACATCAAGGCTCAGTGATCCAGGATCACCCACAGCAAATGATCCTCCTTCTGATGTATCCTCAGAAGATCAATAACAGCCTAACACTAAGTCACAATGCTTCCGTCATTCACTTCACTTCATCTCATCACGTAGGCATTTCATCATCTCACATCATCCTAAGAAGGGTGAATACAGTACAGTAAGATATGTTGAGAGAGACCACATTCACACACCATTTATTACAGTATATATATATATATATATATATATATATATATATATATATATATATATATATATATATAAAAGCCAAGTGACTGGAATGCCGGAAGGACCAGAACAAACGGAACGACTGGTCACAATGTGCACTGAGGCGGCCAACCAGCCTGATTACAGCCCTGGTCGCGACCCCCCCGCCCCCCCCCCCCCGCCCTGGCCAACCACCCTCGGCCCTTCCCCTGGCCGGCCCCGCTCACGGTCACCCCCCCCCATCGAGGTCATGGCTGGCCAAACGGCCAATTAGCCCCCATCAGGGCAGTCCGGCCGGACCCCACCAGTGCACGGATTCATGTACTGGGCCTCTAGTATTACTATAACTGCTCTATTTTATTAACATTTATTATTGTTAATCTCTTACTGTGTCTAATTTATGAATAGAACTTTATCAGAGGTATGTATGCATAGGGGAAAACATAGTATATATATATGGTTTGGTACTATGCCTGGGTTTCGGCATCCACTGACGATCTTGGAACCTACCCCCGTGGATAAGGGAAGGGTGCTGTAGCTTAAGCAAACTGAGTTAACGTTCTCTGAGAAAAAGAGACGGAAAAAGCACACATACATACAACTTGGTGATTAAGCCTTGGAGACAACTTGAATAATCATTACTATAGATATAAAGACCAAATATAGCTTCTAGCTTCTACAGAGCTAAATATACTTGCTGAGATGCTCCACTCTGATAAAGAATAAAGGAATTTCAGGAATATTTTATAATTTTAAAGGATGAATGACAATTTTTTTTTCTAGAAGGAATAATAAGTAACTTCTGAAATGGCTACTAGGTTGTGGGGGAACCTTGACTAAAATATGAGAAAAGCACAGGACTGGGTGATTTAAACATGTGGAGATCAAGGAGGATTGAATGACATGCTTTCAATATATTTTGCATTAAAATAGTGTCATTGTCAAAGAACTTAAGTAACCAAAAGCTGTGTTATGATAATATATTACTGCTGTGACATCCAAAGCAAGTGAAAAACATGATTTCACTTGGACCCATATCTTAAGGCAGTGGTTCTCAACCTGTGGGTCGCGACCCCTTTGGCGGTGGAACGACCCTTTCACAGGGGTCGCCTAAGACCATCCTGCATATCAGATATTTACATTACGATTTATAACAGTAGCAACATTACAGTTATGAAGTAGCAACGCAAATAATTTTATGATTGGGTCACAACATGAGGAACTGTATTTAAAGGGCCAGAAGGTTGAGAACCACTGTCTTAAGCGAACAGGTACTACTATTCTCCCAAATGTACAAGTGGAGAAAACTTGGCACAGCTACTACCTGGCTAACTTTGCCTCCAAGGCACCCTTTTGGGGAAGAAGAAGGAAACATCCCTAAAATGTGCCTGGTCAAGTATCTGAGCTTGCAGTGGTGCAGCAGAAACTTTGAGATTCTGAACTGTGGGGTCCAAACCTGGCCCTTTTCTGAGCGGGGAGATTTAGACGCCGGAGCTGCTCTTTGCGTCTGCTGCCCAGGGTCTGGGGTCAGGGCAGAGCACCTGCAAGGAACCTAGCAGTGGAGTTCCCTGCTTTCATTGACGTCAGTACTTGCTGGATGCAGGAGAACAAGATAAAGACAGGAAAGCAGTTTTCCCCAAGTGACCCCTTCCATGGAAAGCTTTAGGCATCTCTTGCCATGCACCAGTTTAGGCTCAGAGATCTCTTCCTCTCCAAGTCACTCCTATTTTAAATTCAAGCCTGTTGATACCACCCAGTATAAAGACGTTTTGAACTCATCAACTGAGCCCTTTAACAACATATTGATGAAAAACGGGTCCTCCCTCCTCACCTCGAATCGTCTGTATGAAAAATCCCGGAAGAAACAGAACCTTGACAAGTGCCCAGAGTCTAGGGGCCCTGGCTGGTGTGGCTCAGTTGGTTGAACCTGGTCCAGTGCACCAAACGGCCGGCTGCCTGTTCCATTCCCAGCGCGGGTGCCCTGCAGGAGGCAACCGATGGCTGTTTCTCTCTCTCTCCCTCTGCCCCTTTCTCTAAATCAATTTAAAAAACATTTAAGTGTCCTCTGGGGACTTTGGACCAGCCACGTCTTTGGGGGGATCTACAGCGGCTTTCCTTTTGGAGACCACGGATTCACGACTAAACCTTCCTTATCAAAAGGCACCATTTCCAAGGCCCACTCCCCAGGCCCACTCCCCAGGACAAGCAGTAAAGGGAGACCCCAAATGACTGCTGGGTTCAGCTTATCTGTTGCAAGAAGTCCAGCCCAACCGGCTCAAAAACCGATCAATCAGGGGCACTGTCCCTTGGGTTCCCTCTGCTGACCGTCCCATTTCCCAGGACTTCCTTCTGCGGGTCACCTGTGCGCCCTGGACTAACCCCCCTTCCACCCCCACCCCCACCCGCCCAGGCATGGCGGGTCCATCTCTCCCCTCATTGAACTGCAGGGGATCAGCGGCCCTCAGTGCGGGGGGGGGGGGGGGGGGGTCTTACCCTTTCTCTCCCCGAGGAGCCCCATCCCGCCGTCCAGGAGGGGGCATCTCCGCGCGCCCGGGGAGCCGGCGGCCGGCGGGGCCTGCAGCGGGTGCGGAGGCGACCTGGCGCCGCCGCGGGGGTGCGCTCGGGCTCGGGGAGCCGGGCCGGGCCCGCTCCACCCGCGCCAGCCCCGGCCGGACACGTGGTGCCTTCGCCGCCGCGCGCGCTCGGGTCTGGGCGGCCCCTCGGGCTCCGCAGCCGCCGGGCCGGGCCGGGCCGGGGCGGCGAACCGACGGGCGAAGGGCGGGGGCCACGGGGCCGCCGGTAGGTGGGGCGCGGCGGGGTCCTGCCTCCCGTGCCCGGGGCCTGCAGGCTCGGTCGGGTCCGCAGGGCCCCTGCCGCCGGCGCCGCGGGCGGGTTCCCGGAGCCTCTCGGCGCGGCGGGCGGCGGGCGGCGCACTGCGGTGGCGCCGGTGCCCGCGGTTGGAGGAAACGCTCAGGGCGGAGGCTCTGCGCTTCCCGACGCCGGGGCGGCCGCGTGGTCTTCCCTGTGGCTCTCTGGGAATGAACCCCCGAAAACCGCAGCCGGGACCTGAGGTGCCCTGTAGGCCATTTGCTCCCCGGGAAATTCCTTTCCCGCCCAGGAGACCAGGCTCACAACTGGGATGAGGACTTACCCGCCGGCACAGTTTTTACCACTTCACCAGTGACCTGGGGTGCCGGGTCTAAATAAGGGGTCTGTATCCGAATTTCCCGATCCCGGGGATCAGTGTGGCCATTCGCTTTCTGCCCTCGAGAGGTAATAGTGATTGGGTTTTAAAAACTAAATAAGCCCTGGCGGCTCAGTTGATTGGAGCATCGACCCAGTGCGCCAAGGTTGCTGGTTGGATCTCTCTCTCTCTCTCTCTCTCTCTCTCTCTCTCTCTCTCTCTCTCTCTCTCTCCTCATCAATGAAAATGCTTTTAGACTAGATAAAATGCCCCAAGCATCTTTAATAGCAAGTGCAATAGAGATATACTTTGTATTGACTCTAGGTAAGATTGAAGGAATCCCCAGGACTGGGAAGAAAACAGTTCCAATCTGAGTCCAAACGAAAAGGAATCCATCAGACACCCTACCTGCTATTCTGGGAAGGTAGGTTTTTGAAGAGATTGGTGGGAAGGTACCTTTTCCCCCTTAGAATTTGCCAGAGCCCCAGGCAGCCCCATCTAGAATGTTCAGTTTAACTAAAGAGATTCATGAGGAAGCTGGTTGCATTATCTTGTCCTGCCATAGCTAAGGGTCAAAGGGCAGCCACCACCATGGCTCTCCCAGGGAGTTTCTTGTTGTCTTATTTGCTTACTCTTAATTTAGTCTTCATTTTACACTTACAAAGAGCTCTCTGTACAGAGTCTGCTTCTGCAGAATAGCCTCCCGGCCCTGACCATGACCCCCTTCACCTCTCCTGCCTCCCCGTCTTCCCTAGTCACCTGAGTTTAGCACACACAATCAGCTTAAAGTACAACAGTCCTGTTTTTATGTGTGCAAGAACTCTGCAGTGCAAACTTTATACAATGGAAACCTACCAGTCTCTCATTAACTTAACTTGGAACCTACTAAATGCATGAAACATTCTGTTATTCCCAGCTCATTTTGCTCTGGTCATTTCTTCTCCTACTTCTCTCTCATCTTAAGGCTCAGATTCTAAGATTTATTCTCTCTGGTGTTTTCTAAGTCTTGGAAACCCCTTCCTCCATTGAAAATACAGATCCGTAACATAATGGAACCCCATCACAACAAAAATTCTTCTCTTGACATTGCTAGATCTTAGTATGTATCTTACCCTGTCCACCCCCATTCACTCAAGAGCCAGCCAGTAAATTTAAACTTTTCTTGACCTTCAACACAGATATGTCCACCCCTTTGGCTTCTTGTCAAAACTATTTCCTTCACCAGCTTGGTTGATGGTCTCCTGGGACTGTATCTTAGTTTCTGGCTATAATTAGTTTATTCATTCAACAATATTTACCCAGTACTATCTTCCAAGCCTATGTTGTTTTTCCTTTTTCTCTTTTCATTTTCTTAAGGCTCATTGGTTAAAGTGTGATTGATTAGGCTGACATATGTGCTCCTCCATTACCAGGATGGAGAGGAGCTTACATTTGCTGAGTGTGTAAATACCAATTTATATCATCTAATTTGTTACATTTTTCTTAAAAAGTAGTTATTCCTTGTCTACTTTGCTGATGACAAATAGGGGAGCCTTGCCTTGTTTACAGTCATAAAGCTACCACATGGTGAAGTGGGGATTTGAACCCAAATCTATTTCTGATTTTCCTGTATTCCTATTCACTGCACAGGCTTCATCACATAGATAGCTTTTAACCCATGGGGTGCTTTTAAAAAGCGGATAATTTATTCTTAAATGTAAAAAGTTTTCTTTGGTCAAGTCATTGTGGTGGTTAAAACATTGGTCATGTTGCTGTGGTGGTTGAAAACAATGCCTTTATTCAAAGATAATGAGTCAAATAGGGGAAATATGAGATACTACTGCAAGATGGACAGGGACTAGATTTGATAATATTTTGTCTGCTCAACTCAAAGATACCAATAGCTTTCTCTTTTTTTAATAGAGTTTAATCAGAACCCTTGGGAAGACTGGAAAACCATGGTAGACTTCTTAAGCCACAAATATGAATATGTATTGAAAAATGTCTTGGAGACATTTGTTATCATTCTTGGGTCTATACCATGACTAAAAATAAAGTATTAGCCAGGCCAACAACTTTTATGCATCATAGTTTGGTTTGTGAATACCATGAGCTACATGGTAAGTCTGAGCAACTCATATACTCTCTCAGGGCCTGTAATTCTTTATCTGTAAAACAGAAGTAATCAGCATAATTCTCCAGGAGTTTGAGGTGTCAAGAAAATAACGGACACATAAGTACTTTGAAAACTATAACTACATATAGTACATTACTGTATATGATAATAATAGCTAAATGGAAATCACATAGTGAATTGAGTGGAAAGGGAATATTTTATAATTTACATAAGTTTTGATCACAGCCATGAAGTTTTTGCACAAATGGAAAATTTATAGATTCATTTCCCCCGTTCAATAAATGAAGAAACAAATGCCTAGGGAAAGTAAATTGTTTGCAGTCACATCACATCCTTAATAATATTGCAAAGTCTAAAGTAAGGAAGTAGTACCATGGAAACAGGCAGAGTCAGTCAATGAATATTTATTGAATGCCTACAACACATCAGGCATTGTTTTAGATGCTGAGAATAGAGTGGAGAACAAAACAGATAGCATTCCTGCTCTCTGTGATCTGATACTCTAATGGAGAGAGCCTGGTCAAAGATGAACAAATAAGGTCTTTCAGGCACTAAGTGTTTTAAAGAAATTAAAATAGGCAGTGTGGTGATGATGCCTAGGTTTTTGGTCTGAACAACTGGGTGGATGGAGGTGCAATTCACTTTGATGGGACTGGATTGTAGTTGTGGTTTGGTTGGGGTGAGGATGGGAGAAATGCTTACCTCTGTTTTGGTCATGTGAAATGTCAAATACCAATCAGGCATCCAGATGGAGGTGTAGAGTAGAAATTTGGAGCTTAGAGGAGAGGTCCAGGCTGAAGATAAACATGTGAGAGTCTTCATCACATAGACAGATTTCAAGCCATGAGATGTTTTATAAAAATGGATAATTTGTGTTTTTTTTTACAAATACATTTTTATTGATTTCAGAGAGGAAGGGAGAGAGAGAAAGAAACATCAATGATGAAAGAGAATCATTGATTGGCTGCCTCCTGCACACCCACTGCTGGGGATTGAGTCCACAACCTGGGCACGTGCCCTTGACCAGAATTGAACCCAGGACTCTTCAGGCTGCAGGCTGATGCTCTATCCACTGAGCCAAACCAGCTTAGGGCTGGATAGCTTATCCTGAAATGTAAAAAGTTTTCTTTGGTCAAGTTGTGGTGGTTTAAACACTGGTCATGTTGCTATGGTGCTTCAAAGCAAGATGCTTCAAAGGTGTCTTAGCTCGTCCCCCCAAACTAAAGCCACCTGAAGTTGCTCAGCCACGGGCAGGCAGACCATCACCATAGCAACAGCATCTTGTCCAGGGAGTGGGGAATCTTTTCTCATTTTGAGGCTTCAGTCATGTCTGCCTTTTAAAATGAAGGTGTTCATGACCACACTGTTATTTGTTTTATTAAAGTACAAATATATGCCTCGAATCCATTTCAGAGCTGCAGAAATTGACTTTTATTAGTGCATTATGTGCCTAAATAAACCCGACCTCTAAGTTGAACTTAGATGGTAATGGCTTCCTATTCTTATTTTTAAGATTTATGTGCAAAGCCATCATTCAGTTTTTAATTTCTTAACAAAATTATCTTGACAGCCTATTTTTGCTTATCTTTTGATTTTTATGGTATGATAGATTCTTGTATATATTACTTAAAATTATTTTAAAGTCAGAGACGATTATATTTTGGATAGAATCCACATGTTTTAATATAGCTTTTTATTAGAGTTCCTCTGTCTATCTCTGCAGCCTCAACGTTCCTTGCTTCCTAACCTCATAACATATGCTCCAGTCATGTTGAATTACTTCCAAATCTGCAAACATGCCATGTCCTCTCTCACCATCTTATTTTTGCATATGCTATTCATTCACAGTAGATGACATTCTCCCCTAACTGATTCCTGTGAATTTTTCAAAGCTTCATTGAGAAGTCTTTCCTAACACCCTAATGTTAACTGTGTCATAGGACTTAATGCATATTGTATTGTAATAATCGCATTTTTGTTGCTCCTGCTGGACAATAGATCCTTGGAGACTCTGTTGTCAATCCAGTATAACTAATGCCCAGCACAGGGCTTGACATTTGAAGGCATTCAATAATTGTTATTTGGTTGAATGAATGAATGAAATTACTCTTCATGTTCCATTTTATTTATTTTTTTTAAACTAGAGGCCCGATGCACAAAATTCGTGCAAGAGAGTGGGCCCTTGCAGCCGTGGTGGCTGCCTTGGCTATCAGAGCCCTGGCTTTGTCCGGAAGGTCATCCAGACAGTTGTTCCTCTGTTTAGCCTTCCGGTCTAATTAGCATATTATGCTTTTATTATTATAGATATATTTTCATTGATTTCAGAGAGGAAGGAAGAGGGGGAGAGAGAGAGAAAGAGAAACATCAATGATGAGAGAGAATCATTGATTGGCTGCTTCCTGCACACCCCCTGCTGGGGATTGAGCCCACAACCCAGACATGTGCCCTGACCAGGAATTGAACTGTGACCTCCTGGTTTATAGATTGATGCTCAACCACTGAGCAACACCAGCCAGGCAGTTTTTCTTTTTCTTTTTAAAATTTTATTTTTTTGTCCACCAAAAAATCACACTATTCTGACATATGTTTTCAGTTATATTTCATAGTTTCTTGAATATAAAATCATGTTTTAGTAGTATGTAATATAAATATTGTTTCTTAGTGCGTCTTTGTAGTTGTCTGGCATTATTCACCAGTGGTCATGTGCTATTCCTGCTCCCATAAGCTTTACCTCCCCCATTTTCATGCATTTACTTGCTTCTATCTATAGTCCTAGAAGGAAGTATGTAAGAAGCTGGCTCTGCATATTGTCCATCATTATTTCCCTGGCGCTTAATAAGCAGTATTCTTCATATTGACACAGATTTAGTTCAAGATTCATTCTTTCACCAAACTATATGCACTTCAATTTGAACACATTGCCTCATGTGATTAAAGTAAATTGCACAGTGTATAGAACTTGTAAATAAGCAACAATAAAAATTTATCATTGCATGTTTACTCAGTATGCCTGATATAATAAACTTTCTAAGAGAATATTTAATAATCTTCTCATATTAAAAATGAAAGTCACAACATTACTTTTTATCTTATTCCTCATTAAATGATGGCATGATTTAAAACATTTTTAAGGGGATTATGTGATTTTTATATTTCAGCAAAAGAGGGTTATGGTTCAAAATCAGTTGGGGTGTGTTGTTCTGAAGGTTGCAAATAAGTAGATATTAAAAGGCTGCAGGTATGGCTCATGACTAAGAACATGCAGAGAGAGAGCTTGCCCAACTATGCAAAGACTCCTTTCAGGAGGTCTGCAGGACTCCTTATGACGAATAATTGCACATAGTTTGAATTTCCATTTGAATGGAAATAGGCACAGTAGGTCAGATCCCATGACCTCTAACCAGGCCTTGCAGTTTAAATTCTAAATGTTTTTACTAGGAAAGAGGCCCTGATACACTGCAAACAATTCTGCCCCAGGAGGTGGAATCTTCCTAAGCCCATTCCCCTCTCTATATATTTGCCCTGGATGCAGAGGCAAACACCTAAGGGTCCTAAAAGTCACCCTTGCGGGGAATTTTTGCCAAAAGGATGCTTTACTGTCCTTAGTTTAGCCAAGCAGTTCCTATTATACTCCTTTCTTCCTGTTGGACTTATTCTTGCTCTCTGTTTTTAGGGACTCCTACCTCCCAGTCAGATTCAAGGTGTCCCGTGAAATGGAAATGTAGCTGAGTGGAAAGCTAGATTGACAGTGCGCATCCTCAGTCTGCCATTTGCAAAGGATCATTTGTTCAGCATTAAATATAACAAGGTCTGCCTGATGGTTGCATTATAACCAGTGGGGTGTCTTTTCAACCCCGGGCTGGGGCACAGATTTCCACAGCTCACTCCTCTCAGTGATTTTGCCTTTCAGTGAGAGCATCCACGCATGAGACTTAGTTCCTAATTGTCAGATATTAGTGTAATGGATTCAGCTCAAAGGATTTTAGACATTTGTGCCCATTTGGCCCCCTCTTCTAGCGGCTCCAGGTGGCGTTGTATGAATCTGTCTCTGGAGGTTGGAGGGAGGACTGTGTGAATGACTGGACGCCTGGCTTTAGTACGTTACATTTCCTGGCTCCTTTGCCACCCTACACGCTGGTTTGAATGTGCAGGGCTTAGGGCTGGCCTACCTCCAACAAACAAAAATATTTGGAGGACGTTATCGACTCCAGGGTGCACTAAATTTGGAGCTTACTTCTCAGGCTGAAATCCCACATCAAAAATATTTCATTTAGTTTCATAGTTGGCATTTCCAAGTGCTGTACTTGTAGGAGTACCGGTTACTAATGCGGATTTTGCAATAAAAGAACACACGATAATTTCAAGAGAAACATCAAGAGTGCTTTATTCAAAGTAATGTCCGTCGCTAGCTACACATTTCCCCCATCTTTCAGGTAATTAGTGGATATCGTCCCAATGGAACTTTTCTTGTTTTGAGACAAACCATTCAGAGGCCCAATTTTCCACGTCTTCGTACATTTTGAAGTGCTGCTCAGAAAGTGCGTGTGCCACTGATCAGAACAAGTCGTAATCTGAAGGAGAAAGGTCTGGTGAATACAGCGGGTGGGTTAATACTTCCCAGGCAAGATCTTTTAACGTGTCTTTACCTGGTTTTGAAGTGTGTGATGGTGCGTCATCATGAAGCAAAATTACCTGGCCGTGTCTTCTGGCACATTCTGGTCATGTTACCACCAAAGCATGGTTCAAATTGATTATGTGTTGTTGGTAGCAATCAGTACTAATGGTATCACTTAGTTTTAGAAGCTCATGATACACCACACCTTCCTGATCCCACCAAACGCAGAGCATTGTCTTCTTTCTGAAGTGATTTGGCCTTGCAGTCAATGTTGATGGTTGACCTGGATCAACCCATGATTTTGTGCGTTTGGGATTCTCAAAATAAATCCACTTTTCATCGCCAGTCACAATTCGATGCAAAAAGGACTTTCTTTCGTGCCATTGAAGTAACATTTTATTGATGACTTTTCGGTTTTCCATTTGTCTCTCGTTCAGTTGATGTGGCACCCATTTTCCTTCTTTAAAATCTTTGCAATTGCTTGTAAACTATCAGAAATTGTTTGCTGAGCAACGTTTAATCTTTCTGCAAGTTGTTTTTGAGTTTGACACGCATCTTCATCCAATAATGCTTGTAATTGTTGTTCTTCAAACTTTTTCTCTTGACCTGGACGTTCTTTGCCTTTCACCTCGAAATCATCACTTTTAAAGCATTTAAGCCAGCGTTCACAAGTATCTTGAGATGGAGCATGTTCACCATAAGCTTCCCGAAGTATACGATAACTTTCAGCAGCACTTTTCTTGAAAATAAAGTAATGAATTAAAACTTCCCGCAAGTGCTCTTCTTTGGCACGAAATTTGACATTTTTAAGCGTAAAAATATCTATGATGTTAACACCTTCAGAAAATTTGGCATATGAAGTTTTGAAGCTTGTCAATACAACAAAATAGCATACATATCAAATGGCATATACATCACCATATGTGTAACTCCATCTATTGAAAAAATCCACATTATTAACCAGTACACCTAGTATGAGATTTGTTAGGCAGTTTTTAGTCTTGTTAGGAAGTGAGCTGTGCCTGAATTCTCAGGATATGTCTGAACTATTCATCCCCAATGTGCCAGTCCCTAGGGTTGTAGAAGTGTTGGTATGAAATAACATAACATCTCTAGTCTCTAATATACAGAGTGTGTACCCACAACCGGAAGATTACACCAGTTCTGGTAGGAACTCAAGCAGCATGTCAGGGTTGGGCCTCAATTTTCACAGGTTGGTAGAAGAACTCGCTTACTATTGCTCGGGGACATCTGTGGGATTCCAGGGCAAAGATGATCATTTTGGTAAACAGATAGCCAACCATGTGGCCTTTAAGCACTGTAAGGACCTCTGACCTAGCTCCGGGAACCTTTGAACGGGGACAGGACTCTGCCTGGGGTGAACAAGCACTTGAAAATTCCCCTGGGTTAGAGTTGTGTTTGCGAATCCTTAGGTTTTAATGATTTATTACAAATAATTCAATTATGCTTAAAACAGGCACCTTCAGGGTTTGGGATCCCTCCTTGTTTACAGACCCCATATTGGAGTTTTTTTTAAAGGCCTCCCTCACCTGTGGCCCAGACTGTATTATTTCATTCCCTGCCTCCCTCCTACCCCAATCCTTCCCATTGTCTCCCAGTCCAACTGCCACAAGAGGGAAAACATTCTATTCGGTGCAGCAATTTAGAAAGCCTTGTTTGCGTCTTCAGATGAGAGGATACGTCAGAGTTTTGAACCCAGGGAGTGAAAAAATGGAAACACTAACAAATATTTCAATTAAGAGCTAAACATGCATACACAGACAGGCTACTTAGGCAGCAAGGGAACATTTGTCATTGCCTCGGAGATAAGAAACGGGATAATTGTTAAGAAAAATGGGTTCATTTCCACCCATTATCCCTTATGTCTAGCAAATTCAAGCTGTTTCCCTCACCCTTCCTTTATGGCCACTTGACAACCAAACAGAAGGCCAGAGCTCGCCCCTGCAAGAGTTGAGCTTGATTGCTTACAATCTTACACCCCCAGGGGTTCCCCCTCCCGCCACCTAGATGAGGAGCCATGGCCCCCTGCTCATCCTGCCGGGACTCCCAGGCTGCACAGGGGATGGGGGAGAAATCTCATTTTGGAGACGAGCATTTTCCGTGAACTCTATTAAGCAACAAAGCAGCCTGGCTTTCACAGGGGTCACATCTCGGGGATGTAATCACCAACTTCTTGGGTGCAAAACAAGGCCCTGCCGGAGTCCAGTCTTTCCGTGCTCGTCCATGTGATTATTTCACGATAACAGCTTCCTCCAGGGAGTCGGAGAGGCTTTCTGCACATTTTAATGAGCCTGTCATCCTGCCTCATTTTCCCCCCTTAGTCTTTATTTCGTTTCTGATTCTTTCATGTTGTGAGTCGCCACTTACATTTGGGAGACCAAGAGGACAGAGATTTTAAATGTCATCCAGCAGAGATGGAAATCTATTGTCTTCTCTTGAAATATGGTAGCATTGCATTGTCTTGATTTAACAGGGGGAAAGGCATTTTATATCTGTTGTCTGAGGGGAAAAAATGTAAATTGGGCATAGAATTTCAATATGTTCCTGGATGAAAAAGTCTTCTTTTTCATGAAGAATTGAACGTTAAGTACAGTTGCAATAAAGCATTCGCTAACAAACATCTTATGTAATGAAAGATTTAAGAATCCTGTCCAAATTCTGTTTTTACTAGATTTTATTTTAAAAGACTAGATAATCTATATGTAGAAACCATGATGGTTCTAACAACTAACATTTGTTTATTTTGTTACTTACTATATACAGCAAATACTGAATTTGGGAATCTTAAAAATGTGTTTTTTAAGTTTAAGAATAGGTTAAAAAGAATAGATAGCATATGATTGAAATACTTGATTTCATTTCTGTTACTCATACCATTCCATAATTGCTAAACTTGTAGTTTTCAATATGCTTAATATTTTTTTCTCACATTAGAGTTTGATTTTTATAACTAAATTTACCGTGGGGTTTATTATAAAAGGGTAGTTGAATAGGATTTGAGATTATAAATAAATTTACCTTGGGATTTACCATGTAAGGACTGTAGATTAGGATGTATTTTAATGAATTTCAACTACCCATTGGTGATTGTTTATTCTAATCTTTCAGATGGCTTTTGTTAATGAATGTCTGTGACTAACGCTCCCTGTAGCTTCACCTCTTTAAATTAATCCGGCTCTTTATCCTTTGTAAACAAATGTATGATCTGCTTCAATCAGATTTCCTGAAAACAAAGGAAAGTATTCTTCACCTTTTCCCAGGAGATTTACAAATGATATGCATTGAACTAATCCAGTTGGAGTAATATGATTATTTTTGTGTGTGTGCGCGCAAAAGGGCATCGATTGCTTAATAACATATGAGAAAAGGGAGGTGACAATTCTCCTCCCAGCGTCTTTGCATCTGGATCCAGGGGGGAAGGTGTCTGTGAGCTAAGACCCTTGTGGCTGCTAACTCCAAGACGTTCCTTACAAATGGCGCTCTCCCTTCCTTTGGAGATGAGGACACATTCTCTGGCTCAGACAAAGAAGATGCACTGGCTCACCCTCACTCTCACCTGTTTTCCTAGGCACAGGGTCCCACTTGGCCCCCGGGGTGGCAAGACCGAGGCCTGGGTATTTAGGCCAGTCGACGGAGGGAAGGACATGCCCTTCGTCTGGGCCTGGTTGTGGGTCCATGAGGCCTCTCACACACCTCCTTGGTGTGTGTTTTATTAGTTTGTTGGAAATAGTATAGGTTGGGTGGCTTAAAACAACAGAAATTCACTTCTCACAATTTCAGAGGCTGGGAAGTCCAAGGTCAAGTTTCCAACACGGTTGCATTCTAGTGAGAGCCCTCTTCCTGGCTCCCAGCAGACACTTCCTTGCTGTGTGTCACATGGCAGAAGAGGCTGGGCATCTCTATGGCGTCCCTCATAAGAATGCTAGTCCCATTCAGGAATGTTCCACCCTTATGACCCAGTCACCTGCCAAAGCTCTCACTGCCTACTACCATCCCCTTAGGGGCTAGGATTCAACATACGAATTTGAGGGAGCGGGCGACACGCATATTCAGACCATAGCAGTGAGCTTTCTTCCTCTGCCCTGTCTTTACTGGCTGTGCTCCTTCCTTGGTTTTCCTCTCTTTTCATGCTACATAAACTCCCTGGTAATTTCACCAGAGTCATGGCTTTCGTCATCTCCTGATGAGCTTCATAAACACCCTCTCCCAAGGTGCAGACTCCAATATTCAACACTCTATTGGATATTTTCATTTGAGTACACCATTGGTCCTCAAAACCAGCAAGTATCAAGGTGAACGAATTATCTTTATTCTCAAACATGGCTTCTTCTGTGCTTCTTATCTGAGGGAGAGATACCATCCAATTCTCCAACATGGAGCCATAATGGGCTCTTCCCTCTTGTCCCCCCATATTCCAGGTCGCTAAATTCTATCATTATTTTTCTCCTAAATATATCTCATATTCCTCTTCTGTTTTCCATGACCACTTCTACCACATTAGGGAAGTTTGTGAATTTCTTCATTATTTTGTGGAGGAGGGAAGTGAATGGCTTGGGAGATGAGCCTTTTTTTTTTTTTTTAATCCTCACTGAGGATATTTTTTCCATTGATCTTTTAAAGAGAGAGTGGAAGGGAGGGAGTGGAGGGGGAAAGAGAGAAACATCAACAAGAGGAAGACACATTGATTGGTTGCCTCCCTCTTGAGCCCTTGACCGGGAATTGAACCCTAGACCCTTTAGTCCACAGGAATGCTCTAACCAATGAGCAACCAGCCAGGGCAGGAGGCGAGCATTTTTCACAGATGTAGCACACACTCTTTGTAGACTAGTAAGACACTGGATATATTAACATCACCATTTTTCTTCTTCCTATATAGCTTTTGTGAATATAAATTTAAAAGATTGTACATTAGTTTGAATTTAATGACAATCCATTTACCTGTTGATGGTATGTTCTTTGCATCAATATATTGTCCCACTAACATTATATGAAAGTGTCTTTTTATGCACATTCTTGCCAACTCTAAAAATCATCAGTTTTTAACAAGTTGATGGGCAAAAAGCTGTACTTCATTCTCTTGAAGTTATGTTTTCATGATCACCAATAACTACTAGCATTTCCATGCATTTTATTATTCCTTTCTGTTTTTTATTATTTGAGTTACCTTGTGAATTTTTCATGATAATACAATAAAACTTCGATACGATTTCTATTGGAGGAGTGCTTCATGTGGAGCATATGAATCTTTTTCTGGGATGAGGTGTGTGTGTAGTAACTTTTCCCTTTTATTCTGCCACTTGCCTTTTCATGCTTTGTCATTCACAAATAATGTGTGTGTGGTTTTTATTCAGTCTCTTGGTCATTTCCTGTATGTCCTTCTAACTCGGGAGTGGGGAACCTTTTTCTGCCAAGGGCCATTGGATATTTATAACACCCTCTCTTTATGCCACCATGCAGTGTCTATTCCTCTTTGCACTATTTTCTCAATTTCTG
This sequence comes from Myotis daubentonii, assembly GCF_963259705.1. Taxonomy (NCBI): domain Eukaryota; kingdom Metazoa; phylum Chordata; class Mammalia; order Chiroptera; family Vespertilionidae; genus Myotis; species Myotis daubentonii. Next base: position 36,129,682 of record NC_081856.1, on the reverse strand, counting down.
CTGTAGCAATGTATCTGAGGTCTTATATACTTAACTAGAGGCCCAGTGCATGAAATTTGTGCATGGGTGCAGTCCCTAGGCCTGGCTAGCTATTGAAGCATGAGTGTCTGGCATGGAAGGGCAGGTCCCAGCTGACCTCTGGGCCCTGGACAGCACCTGAGTCCTTGGGCCCCCACACACCTCCTTCTGCCTGAGTCACTGGGCCTCCACCCTGCTCCCTCAGTGCCTGGGAGCGGGGTGGCAGCCCTGTCCCCCACTGCCACTGCTGGTTGCCGTCTGTGGAGCAGTCAGCAGTGCGATTGGGCCCTGCTTGCACCTGCGTGGGCCTGGGACCACCCGCTCACCTCCTCCACCAATCCTGCCACGGTCCTGCTCTTGTTGGGGCCCATCGGGGCTGGCAGCACCTCCACTGCCACCTGCTGCCAGTGCTGCATCACCGATGCCCGCCATGTTCCACACCACCCCCGGTGGTCAGCGCACATCATAGCGAGCGGTTGAACTCCCGGTCGAGGGGACAATTTGCATATTAGGCTTTTATTATATAGGATAGCTTTTTTGAAAATATATAACCATTTTTAATTTAAATAAAACTAATCAAAAGGAACTTTTATATCTCTGCTGTGAATGGAGGTGCAGTGGTACTTGCAATAGATATAAGACCATAAAAATAAAAGCACAACTACTACAACAATCTTCCTGTGTCCCATGTAAAATCATCTTGCAGGTCAACACATACTAACTTTTGGAAAGCACTGTTCGGTTGTATCACTTATCAAATTACCCAAAAGTAGACTTTTAAAGAGAGATTTTTCTGGAGCAGATTGACAGACCATTGTACACTTGTAGCTTATAAAAGAGACACACATTTGTAAAAGGGCTTGAACGTGTCATTAAATAATCACACATTAATAATTATTGTCACAGTAAGAAGTGTTCATCTTAACCTTGTGCAATGGAGCAAGTCCTGGTTGAACTAACTCAATTTTAAACAGTGTTATGGGAAGCTTTAAAAGTGTTTCGTAGCACATTTCTCCTACGGCCTTTGTCTTCATTCAGGAGGAAAGTTTTAAATACAGTGGGGCCTTGGCTTACGAGTGTCCCGACTAACGAGTTTTTCGAGATATGAGCCATCTCTTGGCCGATTTTTTGCTTTGAGTTGCGAGCTAAAATTCGGGTTACAAGCCAGCTTCAGATACCCCACTGCTAGTTGGCGCAGCCAACGTCACAGTGAACGCCACAACATCAGCCCAGCATCACGTGTCTCACTCGTTCACTTTAAGATTTGACATACGAGTAATTTGAGTTACAAGCTCCGTCACGGAATGAATTAAACTCGTAAGTCAAGGCCCCACTGTACAGATAAGAGCAAATGAGATCGCAGGGCAGTGAGAGTGGGTGCTGTGCCTCAGGGGCAGATGTTGTTGCAGAAAACTCTGTCAGGCTAAATGTTTTTGATTATATGGTAGGATGAATATGACTTTAGAATAAAACACAGTATTATATTTAGATTTGGGAAGGGTCAAGGACTACCACTGGGCTAGACTTAATTACACATGCTATTTGACTGTATTAACAAAAAATCTCACAGGGATCCATTTTTTATCGTAAAAGTTTAAATATGCAATTCACATCACTGTTAATTACTCCATCTCTTTTTTCTTTATTTCTAGGTGCTGATTTGTGCATTTAGTAGCTATGCAGTAGAAATAGCCTACATTCAAAGGCTGTTATTATTTGATTTGTTAAGAATGAGTCCGCACAGAAGCTGAACGCTTAATAAGTTGAGAGCTAGAAACAAAGAAAATTATTATTTAAGACGTTTCAAGTTTGTTACCCTTCTCATCCTAGACTTATAAAATACCAGTTTCTACTAAATGCGTAAAAGTTCTGTCAACCCTAGAAATTTCAGAGAATGGTAAGCATTAACTAGGACTATAAAAATAGAACTTCGTGACCAGTAATGAAGGGGTGTTTATTTCCTACGTTACTCCAAAATGTATAATTTTAGTCGTTCCTTTTCAAATTACAACCGGATACAAAAAACCTCTTTTGACTCAGAAAGGATGTTATTAAGTTTTCCTTTAAAAAAGAGAGAAAGAGAGAGAGAGAAGCCAGCTGTGCACAAGCAGCTCTCAAAGATGGACCCGAAGATGAATGTAATCGCTTATTAACATGGCTCTATAGTTTAATGAGCTGAAGTCAAACTGTGTAACTCTCCGTCCTTCTTGCTGAGTTCATTACCATGCACTCTTTGTGATCTTCAGTTGGGAGAAAGGCATTTAGTTGAGACCAAGCTGAAACTGCACTCATGAGTCCATGAGCTTTGGGGCTGGTAATGATTGTCCTTTGTCCTGTAATTCTGTCTGTGACTTCAGCATTTTTAGCTGACGCTGGCGGTCACAGGCCCGGGAGTTCCCCTCCCTTCAGTGAAAGCCATCTGGAGCCTCAGCAGCTGGCCACACCATGTGGTTGAGTCTCACATGACAGTTCTTGAAGAGAGGTCAGCGGGGACACCTCAGGGTGCTGGAATTTCTGTCCCCCAGATTATACATGACAGTGTTGGGGTTCCATCACTTCCAGAAGATTCCTCAAGGGTCCAATAATTTATTTATTTTTAAAATTTTATTTTTAAATTAAATTTATTGCGGTGACATCGGTTAATAGGATCATGTAGGTTTTAGGTGTAGACGTCTATGATACAAGACCTGTATAATGCATTGGGTGCCCGCCACCCAAAGTCAAATCATCTTCCATCCCCATATATTAGTCCCCCTTCACCCGTCCCTGCCCCCTTCCTCTTGGCATCCACCACACTGCTGTTCGTGTCCACGAGTTTCAGTTTCATATCCCACATGTGAGTGAAATAATGGTTCGTAGCCTTTTCTGACTGATTTATTGCACTCGGCATAATATTCTCAAGGCCCAACCATGTTGTCACAAATGGCAGTATTTCTTCCGTTCTTATGGCTGAGTAGTATTCCATTGTGTGTATGCACCAAATCTTGTTTATCCCCTTCTCTATCAATAATCTCTAATAAGTTGAAATTGAAAACTGCTCCTGTAATGTCCCATTTTTTGTAATTTGTAGTCCTAGAACAATTGTCTCCACATTATGAGGACTCTAATTTTTTTTATAGGGAGATTGCTAAGATCTCTTTTTTTTATATTATGGTACATTATGCATAGCATAATGTTTATCTTTCTAACTATTTGTAATTGTATAATTTAGTGGCATTGATACATATACCATGGTGTGTAACTATCTTCACTGTCTATACTCAAAATATTTCATCTCCTCAAACAAAAATTCTGTACCCATTAAACAATAACTCCCACTTCCCTCTTCATCCCTGTCCCTGCTGATATCTATTCTACTTTCTGTCTCTATGAATTTGCCTATTCTAGGTGCCTCATATAGGTGAAATTATACAATATTTGTCTTTCTGTATCTGCCTTATTTCACTAAGTATCTCTGTGGTAGCACGTATCAAAATTTCATTCCTTTTGTGGCTGAATAATATTATATTAGGTGTATATACCACACTTTATAATCCACTCTTCAGTTGATGAACAGTTGGGTTGTTTCCACCTTTTGGCTATTGGGAATAATGTTGCTGTGAACATTGGGTACAAGTATTGGAGTCCCGGCTTTCAATTTTGGATTTATCCCTAGCAGTGGAATTGCTGGGTATAGTTCTTGCTATTAGATTAAAAATCTAACGTTAGTTTCTTCTTTTCCACCACAAGAAGAGTTTTTGCCACAGAACTATTCAGGGTCAGATGTTATTGCCCGATCAGTTGGCTGCTTGTAGCTCCTCTCATGTGAATCCACCTGGGTGGTCTCTGTGATCTCCCTGTTTTCCAATTACAAGTATTTCTCTCCTGGTCTTGCCTGGGGAACACTGGGAAACAAAATCCATCAAATAAGAAGATCATTCCCCTCCCCACCAATTTATCTAGTGTATAGATCTCATAGATCCTTTTCTCTTTCAACATTCATGACACACAAAGAATTTTTTACTTCATGAACAAGGTCTCCTAGGCATCATTTCTATACAATTTTCAGAATTTATGTTGCAAATTACTTGAAATGGCACCTGTCACCAATGAACAGGTATAGAAAATAAGGACATGTCATGCCCCTTGTGGAAATGATTATTCCGGACACGGTACTAATTTGCCAACCCTGAAAAAGTCAGTTTTGTTTATAAAGATTTTGACATATCCACAGGATTGAGAATTTTAAGTAAATATCATGAGCTTGTGTTTGCTGGCCCCTGGGGTAATTGCTTAATGCAAGTTCCTCTAGAGCTCTTTACTCTCAGAAATCACATTAAAACCATGACATTATCAAAGTATTGGAGGATGGGAGACAAAAAAAAATGGAAAATGGATTTATAGTGGGAGCTCAGACTGGGAACTCATTTTCATAGAGATATTTTGCCATCTCTCTTAAACTCATCCTTATGCCCATCACAGAGGCTAGAGAGAGAATAGGCATACCGTATTCCTTTGAGACCCATAGTTAATTATCCTAAATAATGTGGTAGATGTTCTGCTAATGGGAATGGAAATCAAGTAATCTCAGGGCCTACAGTGCCCACTGCACCTCTTTCCCTCGCTGCTGTCAGATTTGCTCTGGATTAGCTGTGGTTCTGCAGTCTTGCCCTGTATTGTAAAGAACAGTGGACACACAGAATCAGAGTTTTTGAAGGTGTTTGGACTCACGTGTTTGAATTCCATCGGCATCTTTGCAAACGGGACTTCTGGATCTCACATGAGTCGTGCAGAGGCTGAGCATTGTGTTCAGAGGTAGTTAGCGATGGTCTGGAGGTCCCTGGAGTGTGAGTCAGTCCACTTGGATCTGACTTTGGAGCTGTAAGTCCTTAGATAAGTCACTTCAACATTCTGAGCCTCAGTTCCTCCTCTGTAGTGCATTTTCAATAGCAACTCATATGACTGTTACTAGAACTCAGTGGAAGAATATTTGTGCACTTCTGTCATTTTCCAATGGCTGCTTTGTTCTCATCACAATGGTAAGTGCTCTATGTTCATGTCTCTAGCTCAGTGATGGCGAACCTATGACACGCATGTCAGAGGTGACACGCGAACTCATTTTTTTGGTTGATTTTTCTTTGTTAAATGGCATTTAAGTATATAAAATAAATACCAAAAATATAAGTCTTTGTCTTCCATGGTTGCAAATATCAAAAAATTTCTATATGTGACACGGCACCAGAGTTAAGTAAGGGTTTTTCAAAATGCTGACACGCCGAGCTCAAAAGGTTCGCCATCACTGCTCTAGTTGGAACAGTGAAAGTGCCAGGCGCGTGTGACCTGTATCTTGAGTTATCACTCAGGCAGATTACTCCAAGAGTTTCTTAACAGTATCGAATCTCACCCCACCCACCTTCATTTCTTCCTCCCAAATATGATGTAATTATGAAATGGAAGTTTGATAAAATTATTTCCCTACTTGAAATATGTCAGTATCATCTTATCGCCACCCGAGCTATGTTTAGACTTCTTAGTGTAGCATTCTAGTGCAATTGTACTCCTGCCAACTTCTAGTCATTTTTCCTGCTCCTCCCATGTATTTATCCCCAGATACAATTACATGTATGAAGTTTCGCACATGCACATGCACAATCCCTTCCCTCTTTATTCAGGATAACATGCGCTCTGCCTTACTGGACAGGCTCAGATGTTCCTTCTTCTAGAAGCCTTCCTTGAAGCTGGCATGTAACGTCACTGCTGGTTTACCTGACTGCACTGGGAACACTGACTCCCAGAGATCAAGAACTATCTTTCATTTCCATATGAAAATACTGAGCATCATTTCTGGCCTTGAGTAGTTAACTAACGTTTACTGAATCGATGAATAAATGCATTGTCGGTCCTTTGAAAGTTATAGCATGTCTCTCTATGCCTCATGCCCTGAACTTTTACTTTTACTCACTAAACTGCAGGTACAAATCTGGTCACCCTATAAATGTACCACAGTGGGCTCAGCTGCCCACAGGGTGTCTAAGTTTGGCTTATGGCTCAGGCGGTAAGGGCTTACCCCTCTTCCTTCTAAAAAACCAGTGAAATGATAGTAGAAACTACAAAGGATAATACAGTCTCATGAGTACTGAGAACTGGGTTAAGGAAATCAGCAAACCAAAAATTTTAACCAATTTTGGGATACGAACAGTGGACAGGCTTACTTTGTTGGTTAAAGCAGGAAGTGGGGACTCATGGCTCAGTGTACGCAGAATGGAACCATAGTGGAAGCGGAGCCCATTTTTTTTCATGATGAATCTATCAGATTGAGCAGTGGGAGGAGGGACAGAAATCAGATGACTGACATACTCACCAAAAACGGACGACCAGCAGCTCCCATTGGTTTAACCCATCTTCTTCCTCCACTGCTGTGTGTGGTGCGGGTATTTCCCCTCAGATTGAAGCCAGACAGATTACCACCACCCCACTCTCCCCCCCCCCACCAAAGAAATAGAACACTTTTCCTGGGAAGAATGAGGTATCTCAGAGGAGGATTAGCACTGTGAGTAAGACATTTCTTGTCCTGGCATTTGGGGAGCAGTCTGCCTTGTGCTCTCACCTGCATCCCCCAACGGAAGCCTGTCTGTCGATCTCTCCTACACCGAGTTTGCATCCACCCACAGCGCAGTCTGTGACACCAGGAACACGCGTTAGCCAACCATCATTTGTAACTATGAACATGTGACCAAAATCCAGCAGCCTTTTGAGGACACCCAGCACTTTGAAAGGACACCCAGCAGTTTGAAAGGGGAAAACATAAAAATGGCTCTCTGAGAAAATAGATCATTTATAGTAGGACAGAAACATTTTAAAGTAATTTTTATTTTAAGAAATATCGTACCTGTAAAACAAGAATGGACTGTTATGAAAAGGAGTGGGGAACAGGCAGAGAATCCATAGGAAAAAAAGAAATAATAGAAAGGCTGGAGTAAACAGTCAATGATCTTCCCAGAATATAGAACAAAAGGACAAATTATGAGAGGAAAAAAAGGTCAATACAGGAGAGCCAACATCTGGGTAATAATCTCAAAAGGGAACACAGAAAATGAAAAGATAGAAATAATTCAAGGAATATAAGCAAATAAGAAAACAACAAATTAAACCCAAGTGAAAATCAGCTCCCCAGGGCTGAGGAGAGATGAAAATATTCTGATTGAAGAAGTTGCTGAGCAGAATAGTCTAAGCAGACCTTCCTTTCAACATGTCCTTATGAAGCACCATGGATAAACTAAAGATCTTAAAACTCAGAGAGAAAACAGGTTACATACCTAGAACAATGTAAAGGAATGACATAATGCAAATGAAACGATGGAAGATGGAAGGAGAGAAATAGGGGAAAATGCAGGGGGATATGTTCTGAATTACATATATAGCTCACCTTCTTTTACAAGCCACGCAACTGTGATGTATTGCTGTTAAAAGATGAAGACAGATGGTCTCTTCTCTCATGGAGTTTAGATTCATCATATACAGAAGGTAGTCTACAGATACTTCTAAAATTGATGGATCAAGAAAATAGGTGTAAGCACATTATAAATAGCATAAACATAAACTGTAAAATAACTAAAGATGTGATTCATGGAGGTAGGGAGGGGGATTGGAGGAAGGCAGTGCAAAATGCTAGCGTTTACATCTTCTCTTGTGAGGCACCAGCAAGTAATGTTTAAACCAATTTATCTTTGATTGAAATAGGAATAAATATGCATTATTTGGGATTCAAGTGACAATGAAAAGGGTGAAAATAAATAATGGGGGCCCAGCTGGTGTGGCTCAGTAGTTGAACATTGTGGTTCAGTTCTTGGCCAGGTTGTGGGCTCGATCCCCAGTAAGGGGCATGCAGGAGGCAGCTGATGGATGATTATTTCTCAAAATTGACGTTTCTATCTCTCTCTCCCCCTCTTATCCTCTCTGAAATCGATACAAATATATTTTATTAAAACGGTAGGGGAGCTGGGACATAGGAAGTGAGTTTTTTATTTATTTGTATCTGTATTTATCTTTATTTATTTGAATAGTTTGACTACATATGCATTCTTCTTTTAAGAAAAACAGGAACGTTTAAAAAGCAAAACAAAAGCCTTTGCAGGGCCTGTAAATCCTTTGATGATCTTATTTTTAACTCTTTTTTTTTGTTTGTTTTTAACCCTTTTCAACAATCCCTGGTTATTGTGTGACTGTTACTGTAGACATTGTGTAGTTAATCAAGACTTCTCACAGCCTCTCTACAAGAAAGCTGGTATGTCCTTCACTGTATTAGTTTCCTGTGGTTGCTGTAACAACTGGATGGCTTGAAACAATAGACATCTATTCTCCATCTATTCTGGAGGCCAGAGGTCCACCATCGGTGTCACTGGGCAGAGATCAAGGTGAAGCACAGATAACACCACCCCTTCCGGAGGCCCTCGGGGAGGGTCCAGGCCTGGCCTCTTCCAACTCTGGTGGCTGCTGGCATCTTTGACTTGTGGTTACCTCCCTCCAAGCTCTGCCTTTTTGGTCACAGTGCCTCTTCTGTATCACATCTCCCTCTGCCTCCCTCCTCTAAGGATAGATGCGACTGCTTTTCAGACCTACCTGGATAATCTCCCATCTTAAAAGTTGTAAACGTATTCATATCTGCAAAGACTTTGCCACACGAGGTCACAATCATAGGTTCTGGGACTAGGACATGGATATCTGTGTGGGCGTGTGGGGGGTACTTTTCTACCACATTTACTTATATGGGAATGAAAGGAGTAGGTTCACTTCCCAAGGACACACGGAATTGAGCAGCAGAGTCTGAAATTGAACCTTTGATTGATGCTAGAGTCTGTCTGTCTGTCCCTTCTTCTCTCCTACTGTCCCTAAATAATAAGCATTTGCATTGCTGTTTTATTCTGAGTCAAGGTTAAAGGTAAAATCCTTGGGTTTAGGATTCAAAGGGTAGGCAATCCCGAGAGAAGTTACTGATGACACATGCAGTAATCTTGAGGTTAGTGCAACGCTTGCATTTAATTCCTTCATTGTTGAAGCAGGCGGCGAGGCCCTGAAAAGACAGATGGGGACACTCCTCCTGGGGATGGGTCAGCGTCTCATTATCTCAGCTGCTGCTGGCTCTCAGCTGGGATGTCAAGCACCTCTGCTAGCAGGACGTCCTTCTTGCCGGGAGGCGTGTTGCAGTCTGCAAAACCCCAATCCAGTGTCCTCCTTTGCAGATTCAGGGAGGTGGGTACTCAGGCTCAGGGGTGGTATGGTGACCCCACTTTTGTTTTGATGCTAGAATTTCTAGGGGAAAGAGAACTACAGCAGGAAGAAGTGTTAGTTCCATTGGCTTTTGAAAAATCATTATTGATTTGAGAGAGAGGAAGGGAGAGAGAGAGAGAAACATCGATTTGTTGTTCCACTTATTTATGCATTATTGGTTGACTCTTGCATGTGCCCTGAAGAGGGATTGAACCTGCAGCCCTTGGCGTATTGGGACAATGCTCTAACCAACTGAGCTACCTGGTCAGGGCAGCTCCATTGGCTTTTATTTACTAGTACATGTGTTTATATGAAACTTGGTTTAGAACATAACGTTTTTTAAAAACATTTTTGAAAAGGGGAAAGCACATTTACTAGTATAGTATTTCTTAAGAGCAATGTGTGTGTGTTTACCAGAGAACACTCTGCTCTAACAAGCTCACTGAGTGAGGGGAGTGCGGAGCCCTTTGAAAAATACTTAAATGACACAGTGACAGTTGTACACAAACAGTACACATGCACACAGGGCATTCTTCCCTTAGAGGTAGCCATTGAACGGTGACTAAATTGCTGTGCATTCTTCTAGTGTCCCCTTTATGCTTGTTAACATATACATCTATTTTTTTCAATAAATGGGATCATATTTTTTGCTACTTGCTTTTCAAAATTAACAGTGAACTCTAGAGGTGTTTACAGGTCAGAACCTACAAAAGGTTGTATAGCATTTTACAATATGGACATACAATACTGTAATTTATTTGCTCCCTCATTGGACATTTAAATGTTGCTTCTTTATTATTAGAAAGAAGGGAGGAGGAAGGGAGGGGTGGAGGGGTGGAGGGAGGGAGGGGGAGAGAGAGAGAGAAAAGAAAGGAAAGGAAAGGAAGGAAGGAAGGAAGGAAGGAAGGAAGGAAGGAAGGAAGGGAGGAAGGAAGGAAGGAAGGAAGGGAGGGAGGGAGGGAGGGAGGGAGGGAGGGAGGGAGGGAGGGAGGAAGGAAGGAAGGAAAGAAAGAAAGAAAAAAGGAAAGAAAGAAAGAAGAAAAAAAGGTGAGATATTCACTATTGAACCAAACCTGCCCTCTTGTGGTAAAACTTAAAATTGCAGGGCATGTTTTTTTCTCTTCCAAGGACTTTTAGAATATTTTGCGTAATGCTGTTCTCATCAGCTACCAATATTTTCAAATAGAATGGACGGACCTCAGTACTAGTTGTACAGACTCATAGGGCATTAATAGCTTGGGCTTGAAGTTCACAGTGCTAGCAACAACAAAAAATAACCTACAACACCACATGGAAGTAGGAGATTCTTGTTCTCTTGATTAGGGAATTGTTGGAATTGCCTGGGAAGCAATCTTCTGAAGGGGATAGTCCTTCAGCGATGATTTAAAGGATGAAGAATATGTAGTTGAAGTCTGAAGGATTTTTTTCTCAAGATCTAGAGGAAACAATAAGGATTGTCTAACCCAGTTATTTTATTTTATAAGTGAGGAGGCCAAAGGTCAGAGTGATTAAGTGGCTTTGAGTTTAGCTATTTTGAATCCCACATATAAGTAAGGTCATAGAGTATTTGTCTTTCTCTGTCTGACTTATGTCACTCGGCATAATGCTTTCAAGGTCTATCCAAGTTGTCACACACGTCCTTTTAAAGAGCTGAATAATATTCCATTTTATATCTCTATCTGTATCTCTATACCTATACCTATATCTGTATCTGTCACATTTTCATCATCAATTAATCTGTAGACAGACGCAGGTTTTTCCCAAATCGTGGCTATTGTGATACTGCTGCAGTGAACATGGGGATGCAGAACTCTCTTTGAAATCCTGTTTCATTTCCTCTTGATATACTGTATAGTTAAAAAGTGAGATTGTGAGATTGTGAAATCGCATAGCAGTTCCATTTTTAAGTTTGTAGGAACTTCTGCAGTGTTGTCCATAGCGGCTGTACCAATTTGCATTCCCACCAGCAATGTACTAGGGTTCCCTCAGCAGCACTCATTGTCTCTAGTCTTTTGGATAATAACCTTTCTATGAGGTGTGAAGTGACCCCTTACTGTGGTTTGCATTTCCCTGAAGTAATGATGTTGAGCACCTTTTCAGTACTTGTCAGTAGTTTGTAAGTCTTCTTTGAAAAAAATGTCTATTCAGGTACTCTGCCCATTATGTAATTAGATGGTTTATTTGTTTGCTATTGAGTTGATTGCTGGTCATTGCTAGAGGCATTTAATCCTATACCCTGCTCAAATCCAAAGTCTACTCCTAGAGCCGCCATGCCAGTTGGATGAGCCACCCCGGACAGGGAACAACACTGGTTTTATTTTAAATTTTTATTGATTTCAGAGAGGAAGGGAGAGGGAGAGAGACATAGAAACATCAATGATGAGAGAGAATCATTTATTGGCTGTCTCCTGCACGCCCCCCCCCCCCCCCCCCCCGCTGGGGATGGAGCCAGCAACCCAGGCATGTGCCCTGATTGGGAATTGAAACTGAGACCTCTTGGTCCGTGGGATGACGCTCAATCCACTGAGCCACACCAGCCGGGCAGCACTGTTTTTAATTGCACAGAAAAGGCAGGTGTCAATCTCCTGGGCTCACAGTTAATTTTCAAGTCCTGCTAATGGTATCGAACACTGTGCAAAATCAAACCGTTCTCACCTGTAGATTGGAAAGAGGAGGGACAGAAGGTCAGCGGTTCTCAACCTTCCTAATGCCGCGACCCTTTAATACAGTTCTTCATGTTGTGGTGACCCCCAATTTCGTTGTTACAAATTGAACATCATTAAAGCATAGTGATTAATCACAAAACAATATGTAATTATATATGTGTTTTCTGATGGTCTTAGGCGACCCCTGTGAAAGGGTCGTTCGACCCCCAAAGGGGTTGTGACCCACAGGTTGAGAACCGCTGGTCTATATCATAAAGAAAATGAGTAGCCAAGCCAGTGTTAGGATTTCGCTCAGTCTGGGGTAAATTATTTAATTCTGTTGCCTATTCTGCACATTTCATTATTTTTGGTCTCAGAAGAAAACTTATCTATGGATAGAATGATGGGACGCAGCTCATGAATAATAAAGCGAGAGGGTTCATTTTCCAGTTGTTTCATTTCATGGCTAGTCAGCTTCTGGGGAGACAAGGGAGCGAGGAGTTCAGACGAACTGTGGTAGAACCCTTTGAATAACGAGGTCTTGGACATCTTGCTCACTTCTACTGAATCCTTCCTAAAGTAGATTTTAAACACTGTCCTCAAGGATTTACCTCAAGATTTAAAAAAAAATGCACTTGATAATTCTATTTTGGGAGATTTTAAAATAAATATCAGTCAGAGTTAGCCACGTCAATGGGTTTCACTGGTGGCTGACCATAGGAGTCTAGCTCATCTACCCAGAAGCCTAGCGCACTAAAACCTGAAGCTGGCTCAAGAAGCCTATTGATGGAGGCTACCCCAAGGGTCATATTCTCATTGTTGTGGCCGGGAACATGGCTCACTGCCGCTTTCAAACCAACCAGGAGTGCATACCATTTATTTCCTTTGCCATTCAGGGTTTTGCTTTGTTTTGTTTGTTTGTTTTTTGAGCAGGCAGCACTGTGAAAACTCTTCTAAGAAGGTTAGTTTTCATCCTAGTAAGAACATCCTGCATTTCTTCTGCAACTAGCATATACAAATTAACATTCTGACTTGATGGTAAAATAATGAGGAGAAATATATAATCTATTACCACAAGGTGAATAAAGATAGTTAAAGAAGGAGCTTTCTGTTTCATTGCTTGGCCTCTCTTAGTTCAGAATTCCCCTATTGGAAGAGATTTAGTATCTGAGAAGTAAAAGCCCTGCCACCCCCCCCCCCATTTGATGGGGATTGCTGTCACTTAAAATGGACTTTTTTGTACCTTACCCTCTCTTCCCGGGGCCAAGATTTAGGTTGCAGGAAGCAGAGCAGTGTTTTTAGAGGCAGTTGGGTTATTTAGGTGTCATCTCCCCAGGCTTTGTGTTGTTCAGACTCTTGATTTATTCTACTTTCATGCCGTCTGTCCTATTTTACTTTTATTTTGCAGCCTAATCTTCTTGATTTAAAGACGCTCGAGAAAGGAGGCAATTACTGCAATGGAGGAGGAGGACAGTGTGTTAAAACTCTTGATCAGATTAGGTCTCTCCTCATGTTCCCTCAGCCTCATCTCCTCCATCTTTCAAAGGAATTTTTTCCCCCCGGAAGATGCCTTGCTTTCTCTTTCTCTGTGTTTGACTGTGTGTTCCAGCCAGCTGAATGGCCTTGGACAAGACAGCGAACTTGACTAGAGCAAATTTCCCTCATCTATACAATGAGGACATGGTTTGCTATCTGCCAGGAGACTTCGAGGCTGGAATGAGACCACATACATGGGGTTCTTTGGGAACCGTGCAGCCTTCCGTCGATGCCTATAAAGCATTAGTGAGCTGCCTGCTCTGCTCTCTAATGTATATTCCTTCACTTCCAGTGTGATGCCTCGCGCAGTCTAGTATCTCCGCTTGGTTCCCATGGTCTCTGATACCTGGCATACCCACGCCTCTGTCCCCAACTGACCACGTGGTCTGCCTTCCTCCTGCCTTCCTGGGAAGTGGGTCTCTTCAGCCTGTGGCTGTCTGACGGCTCTGAGGGAAAACAGAGTTTTGTGACCCCGAATGTGCCTTTTTGGGATATTGATGGCTTTAAGCTGGTATTTTTTTTTAAAAAAATCGAAGACTGGAGAAGAGCCTTTTACCTTTGCCTTCCAAAAGTAAATCGTGGAACTTAGAGAATTCATTCTGTACTTGGAGCTGTGGCTTTCTATTGGCATGCTGTGGACATAAATGGATGCGGAACATTCGTAATCATGTCAAGTGCCTAAAGGGATTCAGAGAGGCAATGCTGCTTATCGAGTTCATATGATACCAACGAAGTGTGGCCAACAGGGGGGAACCTGCCAAGTCTGATTGCTTGTCCCATTGCTTCTGGGTGGCCCAGCAAGAAGGTGCCATGTCTGTTCTTCCTCCTCCACCAGTGAAGCCCCTGACCCCTGCCTCCCTCTCCTTAGCCCAGAAGCCTCACCTGCCTGGTTTGTCCAGGGGCCTCATATTCTTAGGGAACCACACATGCACATACATGATGTTTGGTTATTTTCTCCTGTTAATCTGTCTCATGTCAATTTGATTATTAGACCAGAGAGAAGCACTTGGAAGGGTAAGAGTAAAGTTATTTTTTTTCCTCCCCTACAGCGATCTTCAGAGACAATTAAACTTGATTTCTCTGAAACCACATGTCATTCATGAGGCTTGAATTCCTCGGGATCAGGCTATGCATTGGTTGCACACCTATTTATTAAGTAAGCGTCTGTTCTGGGTCAGGCCTCACTCTCAGCCCCGAGGCCTGGCTGCCCACTGGACGTGTTCTCTGTGCCCCTGCAGACTGGCTCTCCAGCCTTCCCTGCTCTGCTCTGAGCCCACAGACTGATCTGCAGGAGCTGCTGGCTTCCTTTGGGGTTCACCTCCAGGGTGCCCAGCAGGTGATCTGAGAGATGGAGGAGAGGGGGGTGGAGGCGCATTCTCCCAGCTCCCTTCTGAGGGAGGCCACGTGGCCGTGCCACAACCCTGCAGGCCCTGTTCTTGTCAGGTGCCCTCTCCACACGGCCTCTCCATTCTCTGGTTCCAGTGATGCTTCTACAGTGCCCTTCGGGCCTAGGAGTGGCAACCATGCCCGTTAGTGGCCCTTGAATGTCACGCTGTCCCTGAGCAATAGAAGTCATGCAACAGTCACTTGTCAATAGTCCCTATTAAACTTCTTCTCATTACTCATTCGTTTCCCACCAGGGCCCTGATTGCCTTAAACAATAAACTAGACATGGGAGACCTGGCTCTCAGGGAGGGAGCCGGCATTCTGGAGGGGGAAGACAGATAATTGACAATCAAGCAAAATCATAATAATGATATTACATTTGTGGAACAAAAATGAAATGTTTTATTTGATAGAAAGAAATTAGGGTGTCAGGTGAGAGGCAGCATTAGATAGACGGCAGGGAAAACATTTTAGATGAGGTGACATGTACCTTTGATGAGTCCCTAGTAGGGGACTCGAGACCTGAGCCAAAGGGTTTCTTGGCTCCGCTCAGGAAACCAAGACAAGAGGTTAACATGGAAAAGCAGGATTTTTTGAGCAGAGAGGACAAGCAGGAAAAGCCACTCCATAGACAGAGTGGCGGACTCTCCTCATGAGAGTGTATTTAACTCTGGAGTGTAATAGTGTCTTGCAAGAAAGCGACATTATATTGAGTCATTCAGTGTTAAGGAAAGGAAAACGACAGTTTTCTGGGGACTTGCCCAACGTGGACTCGGGGTGAGTGGAAATCGTGGAACTTAGAATTCATTCTGTATTGGGATCTGTGGCTTTCTATTGGCATGCTGTGGACGTGAGTAGATGCGGAACATTCGCAATCATGTCAGGATGGGAGGGAAAGGAATGGAACTTGTCGCCCAGGTAAACTGTTGGGTGACTGATTCATCACATCTTCATTTTGAAAGTTCTATTGTTTTGTGCTTTCACAGGGCGTACTTAAAGCATGACTATATGACAGCCACTAGGTGGCAGGAGTGAACAACAGAAGTACGACATAGTTTCTCACAGAAAAAGCTAGTTTTATGTTCTCTCCTGTCCTCTGCCCCGCCCGCCTCTCCTTAGAAGTGCTTGTCTTCACTTTTTCCACTTCCCTCTTCTTGTTCTTCACTGTGTCTGTATTTCTGATTATCTTAAATAACTGATTCTCAAGAATCACATAGCCAATTCCAAAGAGTCAGGTATGAAAACCAGTCAGTCCCAGGTCCATACAATTTAACTACTAGAGACACATTACTTTCTCTAATTCAAGAAGTCTTTTACAGCTGCTTCTACTTAAGCTGGGACGAAACCATCGTGGCTTTGGGAGCTCAGGAAGCCTCCTGTTTCAGCCCTGCCCTCTCACGCTGGCAGGTGTGGGGTGCGGGGTGCAGGGGAGCAGGACTAAACCCAGGAGAAGGGAGCAGCACAAAGCCCTTTGAGCGCTGCGTGAACCCATAAGCCACAGCACTTCTTGGTGATACAGGCAAAAGGGGTGGTTTGATAATGAAGGTGACGAGCTGAAGTTATTCCTTAAAAAAAAAAGCAAACCTACCCCCCCAAATTCGGCAGCACAACCAGGTCACAGGCAGCCCTTGAGAGATGAGCTACCATTTTCTTAATCCATTCACTGGAGGGGAGTTCATCTGTTTGAAAAACAACCATGCCGCTGAGCCCCATGTTGGAGCGGTGTGATTGTGGCTCTCTGTTCTCTCTGCGAGTCATTGTTCTTGCTCCATAAATCTTCCCTTTCTTTAAAAACTTATTTTTCTAATCTTAAAGCCGTCTCTTTTGAAGACAAGGGTTCTGGTTTCTTAAGCACAGAGTATGAATTTTATCCCTTAATCACTCAAAGGCAGGCTTTCAAGAGCTTCTTAGAGGTGAGCAAGACCTCTTGGGGGTGCTCCTTGACCACTGTTGATAAAAGGCTGTTTTTTCAGACTCCAGGAATTAAGGAATAGAGGAAGAGCCATAACTCTCTCTGTCTCGTTCACTGTCTTTCTCTCTCTGTGTCTCTCTCTGTCTCTCTCTCTCTCTTTCACACACACACACACACACTTAGTGTGCACTAGATCTATAAACATACACTTATTCTAGTTTAAAATTAAACCTGGCCCAAACTAATGAGATTATGAAAATTCCTTTTGTGATTGTTATCATCCCGTTGATTCAGTTTTCTTTGGTTGTAGGAGTTAAAGACCAGGACCCGATAAGAGGTTAGTGAATTAATTTCTGGGATCCCTGGAACTCACTGATATGAAGTACATTAGCTCCAACAAAGCTCAGGGAATTCGGGGTATAATGGTTCATTCCAACAGTCCTACATCCGAATTGTGAAGCAAGGCATGCACAATTAACATGATTGTTTTAGCTGTAGCATCCTAGTGGGTGTTGAAGGATGAGTAGGATGAGTAGGGGCTTGGGATGGCCAAATATAAAGTTTGTCAGGCAGAGAAAATAACAGGGAAGGAGCAGAGGGTGAGCTGGGGTGGGATACAATTTTAAATAGGGTGGACAGGGAAGCTCTCACTGAGAAGCCCTCACAGAGTTGCTAGCTGAGCACAGGAAATGAAGGAGTGACCCCTGTGGATATGGGGGGAGAGAGTATTCCCACCTGAGGGAACTCCGGGTGCAGAGGTCCTGGCGCAGACGCACGCTTGGAATGTTGCAGAAATAGCAAAGAGGCCAGTGTGGCTGGAGTACAGACCACAGTGGAAGAAAGGCAAAGGAGATGAGGCTGGAGAGTAGCATTGTGGGGTTGGTGGTTGAGAGTGGGCAGGTTATGTGGGGCCTTGTGAGCCGTTGAAATACTTTGGCTTAACTTTGAGCAAGATGGGGAATCATGGAAGGATTTGAACTGAGGAATGGCAATTCCTAACTTCTGTTTACAAAGAGTGTCTCACTGTGGTTTAGAGAGGTAGACTATAGGGAGCCAAGGGTGCAAGCAGAGAAATCATTTAGGAGAAATTTGTAACAATACAGGTGAGAGTTGATGGTGTCTTGAACCAAAATATCAGACGTGAGAAGTGGGGGCGATCCATTGAGGAGCCCTGGCCCAGTGGGTGGGGCCTACCTCTTTGGGGCCATTGATCACGGGCTCCCGGACTCTGAGAGGGCACAGGCTGGCCTGAGGGGACCCCCCCACCAAGTGCATGAGTTTCGTGTACCGGGGCCTCTAGTCCTATATAATAAAGAGATAATATGCAAATTAACCCTCATGCCCTCATAAATGGCTGCTTACAACCAGGCCAGCAGGGAGGTTAGTGAGGGACGACCAAACGACTGAACAGCAGGCTGCGTGGGGTGACCAGGCTGGTGGGGGGTGGGCATGAGGGGCAACCAGGCTGGCAGGGGGGGCAGTTGGGGGCGACCAGGCCAGCAATCAGTCATCCCCTGAGGGGTCCTGGATTGGAGAGGGTGCAGGCTAGGCTGAGGGGACCACCCCCACCCCATCCCGTGCATGAATTTTATGCACCAGGCTTCTAGTATCTTAATAAAACTGAAAACAATGAAAATGAAGAGTCATCTAAGGATTTCAACATATCCCTTTTTATTCCTTTTTATTCCCAGAGCATTGACATAGAGTAAAAGTTTTGATTTGCAATGAAATATATTGGCACAATGCTTTTTATTTGGGATGTTAATTGTTCAAATGATATGTACCAATGCTTCCGTCTGTAGAGCTCTATCAACAAGACAGAAGTGTTTCTCTTTTCACTTTTCACCTTGTCAACTGTAATGGCAATTCTGAAAAAAGAAAATGATGAGAGTGGAAGAAATTTTAATTATTTCAAAAGGGGCGAAGATACCCACATTTAGTAAAAGTGCACCTTAGTTTAGAGGTTCCCATCTGGTGTAGAGAACAGGTCCCCACCCCCCACCCCCCTCTCTCTTTCTTCAAAATATCTGAGATGCCAAGTGCATATAAACCTGCCTTGTGGAATAAAGGGAATAGAATTGATATGTATGTCCCCTCCCCCCATAAAGTTCTGGTGCCTGTATTTGAGTATAGCAACTTTTCTAGGCACCCGTGTCTCCTTAGTCTAACAACTGGAAATTTCAGTCTGAACAGGATGGAGAGTATGACAATTTAAATTCTTCCCCTAACTGGTTTGGCTCGGTGGATAGAGCATCGGCCTGCAGACTGAGGGTCCCAGGTTCAATTCCGGTCAAAGGCATGTACCTTGGTTGCGGGCACATCCCCAGTAGGAGGTGTGCAGGAGGCAGCTGATTGATGTTTCTCTCTCATCGAAGTTTCTAACTCTCTATCCCTCTCCCTTCCTCTCTGTAAAAAATTCAATAAAATATATATTTTTAAAGAAAATTCTCACAACTTTGCCTTAAGTTATCTTTTGTCTTTCTCAGGCCAGTGTTCTGGAAAAACCCACTATGAGATTACAGAATTACTTTCTTTTTTTCTTTCTTTCCTTTTTTTTTTTTTTTTTTTTTATAATACACTAGGGGCCCGGTGCACAAATTTCGTGCACTAGGTGTGTGGGGGGGAATGTCTCTCAGCCCAGCCTGCCCCCTCTCACATACTGGGAGCCCTCAGGCATTGACCCCCATCACCCTCCAATCGGAGGATCGGCCCCTTGCCCAGGCCTGACGCCTCTGGCCTAGGTGTTCGGCCCGGGCAGCGGGGACCCACAGCTGCAGCGGCCCCACGATCGTGGGCTTCGCTTTAGGCCCAGGCAAGGGACCCCTAGCTCCTGGGACTGCCCAGCTCCCATCGCTGGCTCCACCCCTACTTCCTGCTCTCACTGGCCAGGGCGGAAAAGGCACCTGATTCTCCGATCATGGCTGGGGGGCAGGGCAAAAGCAGCCCCAGGGCCGCCTTTGCCCTGCCCCCCAGCTCTTAGCTCCCCCCTGGGTTTCCTATCACTGTCAGTGGCAGGGGGCTTCTTCCTGCTTTCCCTTTTGCCTCCCTGCATTGTGCCTACATATGCAAATTAACTGCCATCTTGTTTGCAGTTAACTGCCAATCTTAGTTGGCAGTTAACTGCCAATCTTAGCTGGCAGTTAATTTGCATATAGCCCTGATTAGCCAATGAAAAGGGTATCGTCGTACGCCAATTACCGTTTTTCTCTTTTATTAGTGTAGATACCTTTTCAAACCTCTTTTTACTTGCTGTTCCCTTTATCTGACATACATTTCCCTCTCTTCTGGGTTAGGTAAAACCCTATATGTTCTCCAGAGCCCAGCACTATTTCTGAAATACTACCACTTCTACCACTAAAAATAGCAACAAAAAACACCACCAACAATAATAGACAGGGCAATTACCTTGTGCTGGAAAATGTTTCATCTTCAGAACAACCCTACAAGGTAGGTGTCCTTAAATTCTTATTTTTCAGGTGAAGAATTTTAGACCAGAGAAGTCCAGTGATTTGTTTAGGTCACACAAAGAGCACAACTAAGAATCAGTATTCATACTCCGTATGGCTCAGTGTGAGTTGATGGTTTTAATCACAGTTTTCTGATGTACAGATATTATTCCCAGTAGACCAAAAGCTCATTGTTCAGATATGACTGTGGATACTATCTTAACAGTTTGTAATGATCACACTAGATAGTAAGCTCTTTGAAAAAGGAAACTTTATTTTGGTCAACTGCCTCGATATAATAGGTACCAAATAAATATTTACTGACTGAATTGGGTAGATGAACATCCTTTACAACCTTTTGAAACTCACAAGTAAGGAATATTTTGAGTTTCTGGAAGTGTTTTGGTCAGCAGTATTTATAGTTTGAAAATGGATTCTTATATCCAGAGTTTTCCTATATCCTATAAAGTGCCACAAAAGCTACAGATTTGAGACTGAAGCTGAAAAACAATTGGTATCACTAATACATTTTTTGTGAAAATTACTACTGCTACTACTCATGATTACACTGTCGTGTAGGACTTTTAATTACTCCTGAGATATATATACTCATTAAATTTCACCTAGAGATATGTAAGCAATTCTTGCTATAAGTAAAGATATTAAAATTTTCTTTGGTGTTTGATATATCTGATACCCTTTGCTAATAAATATTTATATTTTAGAATTCTGAGTGATTCTTTTTTAAAAATTTTCCTGTTTGTTTTGAGTAAGTTCTAAAGTTTTCTATTTCTGATATGATTACAATTTTACAATTGGTATAAAAAGTTTCAAAGATTACAAGTCATGAAACCTGATATAGCATATCCTAAGATAAAAATTTGCGGAAAGTTCACCTCTACCCCTGTCTTTGTGTTTCCACTTTATGTTTTATAGATTTTCATTTTTTATTGATTCAGTCAGTTTCTAGCACTCTTGATAAATAAAAGCCACCTCATAATGATTTTTTAAAATTTATTTTTAGAGGGAGAGAGAGAGAAACATTGATGTGAGAAACATCAATAGGCCACCTCCTACACCTGCTCTGACTGGGGACCAAACCTGAAACCTAGGCATGTGACCAGGAATAGAATTAGCCACCTTTATGGTTTCCAGGATGATGCTCCAACCAACTGAGCCATCCTAGCCAGGACCAGAATGATTTTCTCATAGCAAATATTAGGTAAAAATTAAGTAAAATTTATATATATTTTAAGAGAGAGAGAGAGAGAGAGAGAGAGAGAGAGAGAGAGAGAGAGAGAAGGAGAAGGGCAAAATACATAAGGAACCTTCTATCCATAACAGGACTCACAGTAGATCTCCTTTAAATAAAATTGCATTAGTGAATATAACATGATTTTACAGATGAAAATTTAAAGTAAATATGTTTTCAAGAACACTAACATCTAGCACAATTCTTTGCTAATAATGAGCATTGGGAAATTTGTGTTGCTGAACAAATAAAGTAAAAGGACATCTAGACTGATGCCAAGTCCAGAAGAACGTCGGTTAAATGTGGGGAGAGGCCTGAAACAGGAAATTTGGCTAGATGCGTAATGCATCTTAAACACTTGATATGGAGTTTGGACTTTATTTGCCACAGGATGAGAAACCATGCATGACTTCTCGGCAGAGGCTTAGCATGACTCAAGCAGTGTTGGAGAAGATGAATTTACTGCCGGTTTGTAGAACCGAGGATAGAAAAATTCTGGGTGTTTAACTGGAGGACAATTAGCATAGCCTAATTGAGAGTTACTGAGGGATGAAATGGAATGAAAGCTAGCATTTCTGGCTGTGAGGTCACAGTCAAACAAAATAAAATAAAGAGGTTGTTTAAAGTAAGAGAGGGAAAGCACTTGTGTCTTTACTAATTCATTCCCATTTATTCCTTGAGCCATTTTTGAGCATTCACCTTGTGCCAACCCCTGGGTCTACCTAGGTTTGGGAAATGAGTGAGATGGGATATTTGCCTCTAAGGAACCCAAAAGGGAGAAAAAAAAAATAAGTCAATATTTACATACATTTAGAGGATTTTTTTTTCTAATAGTTATGTAAGTTTTTTATGATAATCCACAGTTCCCCCTTGAGTTTGTTCTTAATAGTGTTTGACGATAAACTGACTGACCAGGATCAGGGTCAAGTCTGTGATGTGCCCTCTATGTAAAGGAGGCGATTTAATGGGTATTTTCAGATCTTTACTGCCTCAGGCTCCTTGGCTGCTGTGTAGCTAAAGATAACAGAACACAGACAGTTGAGGAGAAAAGAAGTGAAAGCTCCAGGGGAAACCCTATACACACCTAATCGACCAACTTCCAGAAACGTCCTCACACTACCTCAAGCTTTGATGAAGCATTAAGATCTCATTTTCAGGGACCAAATGCCTTTCGGATGGGTGATAGATCCTCTTGCCAGCATTGATAAAGGAGAATAGAATGGACCCTCTCAGCCTACTGCTGTCATCATTTCATTTTATTTGAACAGCAATCAACTGAGGAAGAGAGACCAAGGCTTCTAAAAAGAAGGGGGAAAAATGCTTCTTTATTACTCACCAGTCTTTGGGCTCTGTCAGCAACAGTGAGAGCTCTTGCCAAATAAAATGATTTAGCAGGTGTAAAGCTGTTTACAAGTGCAATTTCCACCCCTTTCTCCCTGAAAGCAGATGTCCACCAGACATCAGCCGTACCTCAGAGTGTAAATGAGATTTGCTGGGCATTTCTTCCTGGCTTGCTCGTTGGCACACAATGGATCCCAACGTTGCCTTGTCTAGGTCTTGGGGATGCCCAGAAATGTGGGGAAAAAGCGTGGATGAGCCCAGCTGGTGTGGCTCAGTGGTTGAGCGTGGCCCTGTGAACCAGAACTTCAAGGTTCACTTCCCAGTCAGGGCACTGCCAAAGGTTGTGGGCTCCATCCCCTGGAAGGGGCATGCAGGAGGCAGCCAATCAATGATTCTCTCTCATCATTGATGTTTCCATCCCTCTCTCCATTTCCCTTCCTCTCTGAAATGAATAAAAACATGTTTTTTAAAATGCCAATTCTAGTACTCCACCTGCAGAGATTCTCTTTTTATAGGTGTGGGGTGTGGTTTGGAATCTGCATTTTTCTTTACTGTTACTGGGGAGTCTCATACTACCTTTTGAAAAACAAACCTGCTTTTAAGGCAAAATTCACTCACATGCTCACTGTTCCAATATGCCTACTTCCTCTCATAATATTCATTCTTCTCTGCACAAACACAAACTTCATCAAATTATGTTCTTGTTAAAAAATAAAGTGATTTATTTTTGTGATTTTCATATTGTTAAATAATTCTTTGTGAATTTAGGAATAGCCTTTATGACGTCAATTTCTTGGTTTAAAATTTGCCTATGAATAAACAGTTTTCTCAGGGATAATTCAACATTTCAATGAAATAGTTAATCATCACCCACTAGTCACAGACTTGACCACAGTATTTTAGAAATAGAGGAAGAATCCACAGGGTTTCTTCAGGAAAAGAGCATTTTTGGAATAACCTAGAATTTCTATTAATTGAAATCAGTAATGTGTCTTTATTATCTTTTTGATCTTTTAAAAGTCAAGTCTAGCCTCACTCCAATGAAGGTTCATGGGAAGTTGAAAAACGTGAAGGCAAATTTTTAAAGGAGCTTCTTTTTGCCAAAGAATACATGGGGTGTTTGTAGTTGAATAACCACCTGCTATTTTTTATAATTTGAGAGAATTATAAAACTGAGCGCCCTCAAACTTTGTAGAAAAAGTATCTACATGATTTCTAGATTATTCTGAACTGGTGCTGTTCAATAAAACTTTATGCACTGACAAAACTATTTTATGTCGATGCTGTCCAACATGGGAGCCACTAACCACGTGTGTACTTCTGAGGCCTCTCAAATGGTATTGTGATAGACACAGAACTTTAATTTCATTAAATTTTAATTATTTATATTTAAATAGGCACATGTAACTAATGGCTACCAAATTAAACAGTACAGTTCTAGACAATATATTCAGAATTCATCTGTAGCCCTATAGGAATTAGAAATTTCATATACCAAGCCTATAGAAAATTCCAAGTCCATAAAAACATAACTGGAATAGGGTTATTAAATTAACCATTTGCAGAGGGGGGGGAGGGGGAAAGCATTCAACCTTTAGGTCTTTATTTTCCGCAGTGGAATAAAGTGGAGTGTGGGCTGTAAAAGGTTTCTCCAACTTCCAACACTTTGCAATTTATATTTAGATAGTTTTGAGGTAATTAGAACGAAGAACACAGAGAAATCAAGAAGACACTTTTCTTGGCTTGCTGGTGTTTTCTCTCTGCAGATTTTTGTGGGGGTTTTCTTGTGGGCATTTTTTGCTTTCATAAATTCAGTTATCATCTCCATGGAGATACATCTCAGCTCTAAATCTCTGCATATGACCTCTTACACATACTCTTGCTTTCCAATTAAATGGTATAAGGTTCTCTTTTTTGATATTCTACTCTTAAACTCAATGTAAACGTTTATGTTATGTACCAAATTGGTCCCCTCCTTTTATTTATATTTTGAAGTCCTAATCCCTAGTGCTTCAGAATATGCTCATATTGGGGGGTACAATCTTTCAAAAGGAAATTAAGTTAAAATGAGGTCATTAGGGTTGTCTGTAATCCAATATGATTGGTGCCCTCATATAACGAGGAGATCAGGACACAGACACAACAGAGAGAAGACCGTGTGGAGATACAGGGTGGAGGCCATTTATAAACCAGAGAGGCCTCAGAAGAAACTGACTCCAAAGACATCTTGATCTTGAGCTTCTAGCCTCCAGAATTGTGAGAAAACCGCTGTTTGCTGTTTTAGCCATCCCATCTGTGGTACTTTGTTATGGCAGCCCTAGCCAACTGATATAATATTTAAAACACTAATATTTTTCATCAGATTTGCACATATCTAAGCCTTCTTTACTTTTTATTTTTCGTAAAGGGTACACACACTTCACCCATTCCACATTAAAGAAATCAACAAATATTTGAATAATGTGTCACATTGTCTAAAGCTCTGGGCTTTGGTGTTTCTATTACTTGTTCTTTACCCTCTGTTCTTGACAACTTTGTTGTTTTTTTCCTTTTGGAGTGTCTACTTCTCCTTGTGTGTTTGTTCTCATTTTAATTAACTTTTAAGAAGTGGCTCAAGTAGTGTCTGAAACCAGGGTGAGCTACAGATGTCCTACACTTCCATTACATTTTACATAGTACTCCATATGGCCTACCTATTTACTTGAGGAGAGTGTCCTTGTCTAATTAATTTTTATTATTTTTGTTTTATTTGTGTGTGTGTGTATGTGTGTGTGTGTGTGTGTGTGTGTGTGTGTGTGTGTGTGTGTGTTTAGTTTCCCAGCACAATGGAGTTCCTGGTATTTAATATGCACTCCAGAAACATTTTTGGAAATACACATGTAATAGTTTTGACGTTAGATCACAAATTCCTTGATAGTTAGTCTTTCTCATGTTTCTTCAAATACCCAGTGTTCCTTGAGCATTTATTATGTGCAAGACACTCTAATTACAAAACTTTCACTTCACTTGGGCTGAATACAAAGCTTTAATCAAAGTGGTTTTTTTTTGTTTTGTTTTGTTTTTGCTGGATTGCTTTGTTGGGTAACCATTCAAGTATAAAAAAAAATTCTTCTTGCTGGTAGCATATCATTTAATAGTGATTTGAACTGATCTACTTGTGTGAAAGTGGGTAATTGTGATAGTTGGTTATGCATTGAAATAATGTGCTCTAAAATGTATCTTTGTTCTTAAATGTATTTGTGCTCTGAAATGTATCTTTCCTCTGATTATTTATTCTTGAAATAAGATATGCACTTGATTAAATTCAAAGAAGTCTTAAATCAGTTTGAAAACCCCAAAATTAGTATCACTTATGGACATAAGGCCATAGATACCATCTGCTAGAAATTCTGTTGACTTGGTAAATAATTTCAAAAAATGAGGTGTATCTGTGCATAATCCTCCGCACCTTCCCTCCACAGAAGGAATGGAATAGTCCTGATGGGTTCAGAGTCGGGATCAGGGAGTGGGGAGTTAGCCGAATTTTTTTATCTATTTACGTCTTCAGCATCACACTGTATCATTAAGACATAAGAGCCTTAAGGGGACTTCTAATTCAGTTTTAAACATATGGCAGAAAAGGGGCCCAAAGGAGTTAAGATCTGGGACAAAACCATATGTTTCCTAATTCACAAAGCAGAGAGGTAGATGGTAAGGGAGGGCCCTATTTTAGGAAGAGTTCCAAGAGAGAGGGATGAAAAGAAAGGCCTCACGGGCCTTCCTGGGAGCCATGAAAAACTGTTATAAACAGAGGGAATGGTATAAGTCTTGGGGTTACTCTCTGAGCGTTTGAATCTTACAATATAAAGGCTGTTTATCACGAACCTGGTTGAAAACTAGAAATGGAAATTTTGAATAAAACAAAGCAACTGACACACAAGATTCAGAAGCTTACATAATTGAAACGAAGATAAATTTCTCTCTTTTTTTTTTCTTCTGATGAGATTTACTGACTTCAAAGTCTGTATTGTTATCTGGAGGATTAATGTAAAATGGCATTGCATTGTGGAGGTATTGTTTTTCATGTGACTCATAACCGAAAAAAAATCAGTTCAGTGCTGCAAATGTCTAAATTGATTAATGTTACGTTACCTCGGCATGTAAACTACTTCCTGGAGGACAGCATTCATTTTTTCCTTCAATATTAATAATAAAACAAAAATGATAATATTTTTAAATCATGGAAAACACACCCATAAATTTATTCCGTATTAACACAACTATTATTATTTTGTGTATTTTCTTACAGTTTTTAAAAATGTCATTCTGTAAAAAAAATAATAATTTTGGTCCTCAGAGGCAGAGAATTGAGTTCATCATATTCTGTCATAGCAGAGTACATCAGTGGGCTGTGCAAGGCCTTTCTCATTTTATTATATTCTCCTTAATTTTCTTCCTCACACTAATTTCACACCCCTGTTAGTCACTCTAATCTATGTTCATTGAGACATGTAAAGATATATAGTGCTGTTTTATGTGTGTGTGTGTATATATATATATTGATTTCAGAGAAGAAGGGAGAAAGAGAGAGATAGAAACATCAATGATGACAAAGAACCATTGATTGGCTGCCTCCTGCATGCTCCACACTGGGGGTCGAGCCCACAACCCGGGCATGGGCCCTGACCAGGAATCGAACTGTGACCTCCTAGTTCATAGGTCAATGCTCAGCCACTGAGCCACTCCAGCCAGGCTAAGATACTTTTTTCATAGGACTATCTTTCTGCTCTTCAGTTCCCCTTTTGAGTTTTTTATTTCAACTATTCGATTTTCCATACTCAGAATTGCAGATTCTACCTCCTTTTGACTCTGTTCCTGGCTCATGTTTGTAATATTCATCCTGTTTCTTTGAGGATGTGTTTTATTTTAAAATTATTACATAAAACTCTTATTCTATCCTTTTCTGAATTGAATATTCTTGCCATATTTGTCAAAAATTAGTTGATTGAAAATGCATGGGTTCAATTCTGGGCTCTTTAGTCTGTTCCATTGGCCTACATATTTGTTTTCATACCAGTACCATTCTGTTTTGATTACTATATCTTTAAAGTATTGTTTAAAGTCAGGAAGTGTGATGTGTCTGGTTTTATTTTTCTTGCTCAAAGTTTTAGCTCTTCAGAGTCTTTTGTGGCTCCATGCAAAAATTAGGATTGCTTTGTTTTTCTATGAAAAATCCCTTTGGAATTTTGACAGGGATTGCTTTGAATCTATAAATCACTTTGGGTAGAATGAACATTTTAACATGAACACAGAATATCTTTTCATTTATTTGTGTCTTCAATTTTTTCATCAATGTTTTATAGTTTTCTGTTGTTAGTGTATAGAAAAAACAATTGATTTTTCTATGTTGATTTTATTTCCTGAACTTCACTGAATTTATTAGGTATAACAGTTTTGTTAGTCTTTAGGGCTTACTATATAAGATCATGTCATCTGCATTTTATGGTCTCAGACCCACCAATCTCTCATTGTTGCAGTTTCTTTAGGATCAAACAGGGGCAGAGATAGCATTTAATGGTAGTTTGCCAGCTTATCTGGCCTCCCAATATCTTTACATAGCATAGGATTTTTGAACATAGCACACCTATAGTTTTGCAATATTTTATTGTCTACCTGTCATTGCTGTTTTCTGGTTCACAATTATGACACATACGGAGCATATGATTATAGAATACTGTGATACATTACTTGGATAAACTATGATTTTTTAAATTATCCCCTACTGTTGGGCATTTGGGGATGCTTTCTGTTGTCCTAACACGAGTAGTAGCATTACATGTGTTTTGGGGTGCTTTTCTTTTGTTGTTGTTTCCCAATATTCTGAAAGAGTTAAGGCAGCCTTCAGGAGCGCTTTGAATTCTGGAAGAATCTGGCTCTTTGTGTCTGATTCATTTTCTGAGTGGGTGGTATGCCGCTCTAACCTTGTCACTGACAGCAAAGTTCAGATTTCCTGCTGTAAAGAGAGAAGTCTGTCCTTGTCGTTCTCTTTGATGGAAGTGTTTATCTCCAGACAATGATTGCACATACGCTTCCGTCAACACACAGGTCCTCACTAGTGTCAGTTCTTTTTTGAATCGAAATTGCAATTTCCTTTGTTCATCTGGACTATTTAAAAACCACGGCAGTTCTTATTTAAAAGGCTCAGGTTGTGTTCTACATTAAACCTGTCCAAATTTGGTAATGATGATTACCCTATTGAGTGCAATCAAAATAATCAGATGAAAACCACCTATTTTCTAACTTATTTGTCCAAAATGAGTGCTCAGATAACATGACTTTAGTTTTTATATAAACTCGTAGCATTTTGTAAGCAACATCTGAAAATAGGTTAATGAATCATCATGGGAGGAAACTTGAGAATCTTTGACTTAAAAAAGGATGTTAACAGTCATTTAAGTCGATCTACCAGCCCAAAGCAAAACTCATTTACAATGTGCCTGATGGTCTATCAGTTTTTTATTAAACCCCTTCCATGTCTAGAAGATTACTATCACATCAGAGAGTCCATTTATTCTTGGACAGCTGTAATTCTCTTATTTTTTTCTTGAATTGAAACCTGTCCTTTTAATATCTCTTTAAAGATACACTGAGTTGTGTTTTTTTTTTTTGGAGCTACACAGAAAAATGCATATTTCTTCTTATAGTCCTTCAGTGGTTGAAGACAGCTATATATAAGTTTCCTCTTAGTCTTCTCTTTTCTATCCTTTAATATAAATATACTTAGGCCATGTAGGATTAAAAAAAATAAGATACTGATGTCTATATCTCTAATCATCTCAAATATATTCCTGGGTGGTTTTTTTATTTGTCCATGTCCTTGAAATAAGGATTGTGGAGTGGAGAATAGTGGCTCACAGATACAGAGAAACAAACCACTTTACATTCCACCTACCTTGACTTGGGATATTTGCTTTATGGGCCCAGCACGCTTCCGCTGCGCTGATATTTGCTTTAAAAGTATCTTAGAGACTTCTTCCAAATTTTATCATGTAGGATTTCCCTGTGATATACTTATAGGTCCTCAGTGTTACTCTAATCCTAGAACATAGTTGCTGAAAGATGCCACCTTACTTACAAGAGTTAGGTATACTATTAAATCGATAATTATTCAACTCTTTTATGAGGACTATGCCATAAAGCCACAGTGCTTTCAATAGGGAATATGGTTTATAGTAGGAATACGGTTTATAGTAATAGGTAATACATTGCCATTTACACTTGAGAGCTTTTAATTGCAGCTTGAATTTCATGGCCCATAATGGAGAAAATAAAATCTGAACAAGAATTTATCAACATACTACAACTAGAAATATGCAGTACCGTGTGCCTAGAAAACTTGTGGTTTAATTATTTGTAAAGCATATGAGGCTTAGACTGAAAAAGATCTTACATAACATACCCCCTTAATTGCACAGATGACTGACCATGTTTAATTTATCTCAACTGCCTGACAGTCATTGGTATTTGGAAAGATTATTTGAAAGGTGGTTTTACTTTTCTACATTTTTGTTTTACTTTTTTTCTAGTTCCTACTCTATGCAGATAATTGTTTTGATGATTTTGAACATCTTGATTGGATTCAATTAATCTATTTAATGAAAACAAAAATCATTGAATGTTTAATAACATTTATTATTCAAGTTAGCCACAAGAGTCAATCTAGCAATCCCCTAAAGGTATGAGAGTAAAAATCTGTGGTATACTTAGTGGTTTCTCTTTTTTATATGATGAATTATATTTTAAGACGTTTTTAAATTGTGAAATTTACATATAAGCCTAATAAGTTATATATATATCTTCCCCCCAAAAGTTGAAGAAATAGACATTATTAGTGCCATAAACACCCTACCAAGCACCCCTTCCCACTGTGTACACATCTTGATTCAGCCCTTCTCCCAATAACAGCCCTGTTCAGAACACAATTATTGATTTGTGCTAACCACTCCCTCTTTTTTCTTTCATTTTTACTATTTAAGTATGTATCTGTAGACAGTTGTTTAGTTTTGTTTATTTGGGGCATTGTAAATAACAGAATATTTTATATATTTTTCCATGGCTCACTGCTTTTGCTCAACACTATGTTTGCATTATAAATACATACATGGATATGTGTAGTGTGTGTTTTATTTATTTTTACTGCTCTATGGATATTTTGCAATGTATTTATTCAACTTACTATTGATATAAAATTAGGCTATTTCAAGTTTTTGCTTTTAAAACTTTTGTTAATGTTGCTAGGAATATTTTTTAGATGTCAACTAGTGCACAGGTATACGAGATTTCCCATTTTTTGTTTTGTATTTACTCTTTGTATTTTATTTTATATGAATTCAGTTCATATTATAAAGTATATTTCTCTTTTCCCTCCATCCTAAATGTTTAAAAGAAAATGCTACACAGAGGAAAAAAATTTTATAACTTTTCTATGCATATCATTTAAACTTATTTGTTATAAATACATTAAATATATTTAATACATGTCTACCATGAATATTTTAAATGAGAATTTAGGTTGAATTCTCAAAAATAATCTACAACCTTGATTAAATTTAAATAATGGTGTGGGAGTTTTTTCTTTCTTTTCCATTGCAGTTAATGGAGATTACATTAAATTTTATTTCATTCTTAGACATGTATCTTAAATAGCAAAATGGAGTGTTTTTATACATTATCATCATTGAATTAAAATCATATTTAAGGAACTGACTTTTGAAATTAACTTTATATATTAATTTTTACTTACTGAGCATCTGTTTGAACTAAATATTGTTAGGTATCAGGGACTAAGTGGTGAGCTGACTCCAACCTTACCCTCAAAGAACGTGTGGTCTGGTTTGGGAGAAAGAACGACAGGTATTTATAGCAGATGTACTATGGCAGGAGAAACATAGTCTAGAAAATTCCACAGCCATTTGAGTCCCAGAAACCCAAAGGATCCAGCACAGTGTGAAGGGGATTTGGCTTCTTGGAAGAAATGTTTAAATATTTAAACTGAGATTTGTAGGATGAGCAGGAGTTGCCTGGTTATGCAAGAGAGCCTTATACATCCCCACTCTGTTGTTCTGGTTGTTATTATTATTGTGACTATTTTTGGTCTCTATAGGTCAGTACTAATAGGTAGGTTTTATCATTTCTCACAGGGCACACATAAGCATCATGGGAAAGGGTCCAGTCCCATGGAGAGAGCCAGACAGAAGCCCTGAAGGCCAAACTCCTCCACCAGGATGTTTGCTTGGCAGCTCAGCATCCTCACCTTTCTCTTTGTAAAAAAATGTCCACAAAGAGGTTTTCAAACCTCACGTCCCGACCCTTAGGGATGTGGTCCAGCAAGTCCGTATTAAACTCTTGTCCTGCACCCAGTGGATTATGGGAGGGAAGCAGAAGAATCTTACGGAAGAATATGTACTCCGATGTTGCTATGCTGCTAATGAAGACCAACAGAGAACTTATGGACACTTTCAGATATTGGGATAGCCCCTGGGGGCTCATCTGAAGGGCGGCCTCACGTTCTATGAACATCTCGTCCTGCTCCTTCAGGATCGCTACGAGCTGAGGTTACAGAGCTATACCCATTGGCCTCACAGTGAGATCCACGTAATCGGTTGCCAGAAGGTAGGCCCCACGTCAGAGGAAGTGGTGGCCTGGGCACGAATGGCCTGCCACTGCTTCCTGCTGTATTTAGGTGACTTATTCCGCTATCAGAATGAGGTCTGAAAAAGCCATGTCAAAGGTATGTTAACCTAGATGCACAGAAAGTGTGGACAGGGCTTCTTAAGGCAACAGTAAGCCTTTTATTAAAGAAGGTACATGCCTGCGCATCAGCCACCATGACCTACCTGGTTAGGAGGTTATGATCAGCTCACGCTGTGAGCTGACTGTCAGATTTATTAGAGCCCCTTTATGTCCACAACGTGCAGGAATCATGCCCCGGAGAAAGCCTCCTGCTGTGGTCTGTGATGTTTCCTTGCTCTCCTTTGTAGGAATTTTGATCCTACCTGTGTTCAGCTGACCATCAGCAAACACTCTGGTCTGGACTTAGGAAAGCACTGAGAAGCACCAGGGGCTGCATGGAGATGTCACTGCTGTGAATTCATGAGACGTGTGTGTCACAGATGTCTCCTGCCTGGCTTGCTGAGTCCTGGTTGCCGTATGCAGAATGCTTTATCTGTGGAGGAGCTATGAAGAAAGGCAGCATCTTGCTGTTATTAATTGGTTGCCCTTCACTTGGTTTACTTAAAGGGTAACCGCCGTTGAAATCTGCCAGTAGAATCATCCAGGCAAAGCCCTTTAACGTGACATCTGAGATTACTTAGTGTTTCCATCAGCCCCCAAAGTGTTTGTCTTCTCAAAGCACAGTCTTTGGGTGTAGGCTGTGGGATTGTGGACAACATTTTGTGTACCAGGAGACTTAAATTTCTCTTGTAGTCTTAGCTTCTTTTCATCATTGGGTATAAGAATGTGTACAGGAATGAAATACAAAGCAACAAGTATAGTGCCTAAATCTCAGTAGAGAGCCTCAGTTGAGAAAAGTAACTTTTAGAAGCTTCATTATCACTGAGATTCTGTAAGGAGGGTGCTGTCCGTGAATGGCTCTGGTGGGAGGCGGCCCTTCTAAGAATAATAGCTTTCTCATTTTCTTATTACCCTAGAATGTAGGAACGAATCCCATTTTCACCCGGGAGTAAGGTAAAATCAATCAAGTTGAGCAGCTTTCCCAAAGACCTGCTGCTACTAAGTGACTTACCTGAGACGTGTTCCAGATATATTTGGCTCTAAATTTGTCTCAAGTGAGCAGGCCTCACGTACAAGCCCACAAAGGCCGAGTATCCAATAACGAGGCTATCTCAGTGAAGGTCAGTGAGAACCTAGAAGACAGCTCGTGGGACACAGAAACAACCTTCATTCTCTCCCCGCCCCGCGCCCCCCCCCCCCCCCCCCCAGGCTGACTGTCCTGGTGCTAGGCAATCTTCCCCTTCACCGAACTGCTCCAGGGAAGGAAAAGTCAGCGGAGGGGAGAACGGGTCCTGGGCTCTGTCTGGGTTGTAACTCTGACTTGGGAGGATATTTATAGAAGAAACTGGTTTAACTAGAAAGACACTGAGTTGCTTTACGAGGCAAGTTTTACATTTTGAGTGGAATAGGTTAGAAGGCACGTTATGCTCAGACAATCACTAGTGCTAGATATTTCTTTTATATATCTGAGTGATCATGTGTGACTTTCAACCTCACTATAAATGTGTGTTTATGTGCTGTCTAGGCAGCCAGAGACTTTATTTATTCCGGTTGAATAATATATTTTGACTGTAACAATTTCTTGAATGAATGTAAGACTCTTATTGCCATCTATCTCCCCTAAATACCTGCCGGAATTTTCTACATACAGTATCTGAAAATTCAGCATGTCTAGAAGCGGTTATTATTTCTAACTGAATTAGCCTTTATCTTGATAAGTGGCATTTAGCTAAATTTGAAACACTGGTTCCATTCTCTCCTAACTCTCCTTCCTTTCTCAAACTTCTAATTATTAACACACACACACACACCTCTAAAGTTCCATTCAATAACTAGCTATTGTCTAACCAAATAGATACATAAAAGTAAATGTTATATGAAACATGATTCACAACTTTTTTTCCCTCTTTAGCCCCATGAATAAGTAGTTTACCTTATAGAGGAAACATTTCTTAAACGAATTTCAAAATTTAAATTGTATCTATACACTACTTAAAATGTTAAAGACTCATAGAGTGAATAAAATCTTTTACACAATAGAACTCCACTGCTAATTTATTTTAAATCTTTTATTTTCTATTAACATGGAGGTATATAAAATTGGGTGAGTTTATTTGTAGATAGATGACTCTGATGAATATGTGGTACCCGATTCAAGCCCTCCTACTCTCTGCAGTCTGACGGCTGGTGTTAGGAAGAAAGTCAGAGTACGTATGCGAGCTTTCCTTCTCTCTAGGTTGGCCGGAGCTGTTAGTTTACTCTAACACTCCATTTTTTAATCACTGCCTTAAAAAATAATAACATTCAGAATAAGACTTTGGTTCAGAAGTCCTGTCCCAAATGGCATGATTCTTCTTGCATTTGATTGGAAATTCTGAGGAGCAGACAGATTGGGTAGGCATGTAGTTACTATTACTTCTCTTTGTGCAGAATTATGCGTGCTATAAGGAAGTTTATAAGGAAGTTTCCCTGCTAATGGCACACACCTTGCACATAACATTTGCTCCATGGGTCCAATCCTGATCTTCTTTCCTTTTCTGGGTGTATAATACCCATTTTCTGATTAGGTGTCTATGAATTGTGTGTGTTCTTTTTACTCTGAATCTCCAGGTGAGCGTAAGCAATCAGCAGCTGCTGAAATGGGTTTCCCCAAAGCTTAAACATGCTAATGAGTCACAGCATCTGTCCAATCTGGTGCAGCGATGTTTTCTTTCTAGCTGAGCAGATTCTGAGGAGTCTTCTTCTAGCTTTCAGTTTGATTTCTCTGTTGTCATTTGGCTTAGTAATTTCTATTTATTGTGCTTTAAAAGAGGAAGGGATGTCAATTCAACAATAAAAACTGTGGACACTATTCTGGAGGAGTCACAGAAAGGCATAGAAAAGTCAAAATGATGAGTTGCCAACAGGGCATCACAAATTTAAAGAGTAAGTCTATTTTAAGTAGGGATAGAATGAAGATGTGTGTTAGCCAATTTTAATTTACAAAATAAGGTCACTTTAACATTATAAGATGGTTCAAATAATGTAGAAATCAATGAAAGAATTGTTTGAACTATGAGAATAATAAATGTCAAACTTTTGAGAGAAAGATGCCTTTAGGGATTTTTTACACTGTTTTATTCCAGCAGGAACTAGCTTCTTTCCATCTTGATGAAGTGCTTCCAACCTCTCTCTGGGTTTCTCCTGTAGCAGGAACTCTGGGTCTGAAATGAGGTCAGATTTTTAAGTTGCTGCTAAGTGAACATCATTTAGCATTTTCATTCTTTGAAAAGAGCTCATCAAGTAATTGCCTTCTAATAGCAGGCAAGCAGGATGACAAGCAGGATGAAGCATGATGAAGATAATGAAAATTTAAAGTAGTCTCCATTTTCTGTTGGCTTGGAAAAGCTTATGAGAGCAATGACACACCTCACAGAAAATGACAGGCCTCCTAGAATGATTGAACAAAGATATGCTGAGAACAAGATAAGTGTCTGGTTCTCCAAACCATAGCCTTTTCTCAAATTCATGGTACTAGTTCCTGGAATACGTTTTAAAATGCCAAGTGGCCTAAAAATGACTAATTCAAAGTAAAAAAAGTCTGAGATTAAGATTCCTATATCTGCTTAGAACTGATCTTGTCTATAAGTAGGCATCTGATACAAAGATGTCTATAAAATATTTGCCAACACTATCTGCTTTTAAGTAATGTTTCAGGCCTACATTATTTTTTAAATATGTCCCAGGTTATTTTCCTTTGATCTCACTTCTAGTCCTAAAAAATACATAAGTCTATCAATGGTTGAATAATTTTTTCTTAGTTTGGGTTTACCCAAAAAATCAGGTGGTCAGGCAAGGATATAAATACATGTATTTGATTTGGGAGGCGAACTCAGAAAGCACAAGAGAAGGTGTGGGGAAATTGAGGGGAAATGAGAGAGCCAATGTAGAGAGCATGACTGAGTGAGTTACCAGCATGGACAACTGGGACTCACTTCCTTTGGGGATCTTTTGAGAAACTATGTTGAAATACTTTAGTATTGTCTCATCAATGGAAGAGGAAACTGGGATACTTACCCATCAATTTTCATCCCTCTTTGGTGCAATTACTTGGCATTTTAGGCTACCTGGCATCCAAGATGACCAAGCCTTTGTGGCTTTGGAGAAAGCCCTCAGACAGAGAAACAGAAAGAATTGACACTTGAGAACTCTCCCTCATGTCCTACTCATCTCCTAAAGGCCCGCCTTTTCAGGTTAGGTATCAACATATGATTTTTGGGGGAACACACAACACGCAATCTATAGCATTTTGCCTTTGGTCCCCTCAAAATTTATGTTCTTTTTATATACAAAATACATTAATTTATTTAATAAGCCTAATGACCCCAAAAGTCTCAACTTGTTCCAGCACCAACATTAAGGTCTAAAATCCGAAGTCTCATTTTAAGTGTCATTTAAAGCAGAGACTTGGGGTTTGATTTATTCTGAGGAAAAATTCCTCTCCAGCTGTGAATCTGTGAAAAACTATATTATGTGCCTCCAAAGTACACTGGAGTGACAGACATAGGCGAGGCATTCTCATTTCAAAAGGGAGAAATAGGAAAAACATGTTCATTAAACAAGGAGGCCATTATACTGAATGGCTTTAATGTTTTAGTTATCTGTGTAAGCAAACCAAAATCTAAGCCTTTAATGAGTCAAAGTCAAGGAATTGAAACCCAAGGACAGCCAATCGCAAATAGCTGTGGTAAAACAAAATTCAACTGAGTATATTTGAAGATCTAATTGGCTTTATTAAGCTAACCATGAATCGGGTCGCATTTAATTTAGCAAATAGAAGGGACTTTTGAGGGTTAGCATAAAATAGAAGGTTTTTATAGGAAGAAGGGTGGACCAAGGGTGATATTAACAAAAGAAAAGAAAGGATTATTTTTAGGCCTGACATCTTTTTCCGGGGGGAAGGAAACAGAATAACTTCCATCTTGCAGACTGCCTCTTCTTCCTATGGGGAGAGGGAGAGGACCCATGTGACAGATTACTTTATTGGTGTTGACCAGACAATTCCAGACTGGTTGGTTAAAATTACATTTCTGGGAGGGGCTAAAATGCAATTCAGTTAGGTATTAAATCTAGGTTTGGTATGATGAATTATTGCATGAGCCACTGGGGTCTGTAATTTTCTCTTTAACACAACCAACTTGGTTGCCCAAATAAGGCAACTGCTTAACTATAGCCAATCAAGTAATTTATTTGCTTTGATTCTGTATCTTTTTTAGAAAAGTTTTTCCTTTAGTTACTGTCAGTGGAGTGATCCTACCTCTGATTTGCTGCTGGCCAACTTAAATATTTTTGTTCACATAGGATCCTAAAAAGTTTAATATGCCTGAAATTATCTTTTAACAGAAGAAAGGAGTGACAGTTCTCAAGGAAGTGAAAAACCTAATGGGAAAATTCCATTAGACCTTAAGTCTCAAAAAGAATTTTCTTTGACTCAATGTCTGCCTTCTAAACCTACAGAGGGTTATAATGTCACCCCCACAGCTTGGCAGGGACCCTACCCATGCCATGGCTCTCTGCTGGGGCACTGTGGGTTTCCCAGGTTGGGGGGCCCCATACCCCTGGCTTTGGTCAGGGAACAGCAGGGAGACCAGTGGTTGAAGCAGAGTGAAAAAGGTGGGATAGCAGAAGCAGATGAATTTAGAGCAGAGTTGTGCCATACCACAAAGTGCATATTGACCGCAGTAAGACTTTACATTTAACTCAGAGTAATCAAGAGCCGCTATGAAGAGTGATATGAGCTGACATTAGAAGGTTTACCCTGTCTGCAGTGTGGGGTATAGACAGCATGGAAAAATAGTAGAAGCAAGAAGACTAGTTAAGAGATCATTGCAATTCAGGAAGAGGTGTTGGGGTTGGGGTTTAGAGTGAAATTGAGGAGAACTGGTAAGCTTATGAAAATATCTCCAGATAAGTGTTCACAGGATATGATGATGAATTGTATATGAGGTGTTAGAGAAAGAGAGGACTCAAGGGTCAAAGATGACCCACAGATTTTTGGCCTGAACTGGAATATGAAGTTACCGTTTAATGAATCATAGAATAATGAGGAAAGAAGAGGTTTTTTGGTGTGGTTTTTGTGTGTGTTTTTTTGAGAAGATCAGGAGTTTAGTTTTGGACATATTCAGTTTGAGGTATCTCAAATAGTGTGTTGAGTAGATGATTGTATATGTGAATCTGGAGTTCAGGAGGGGGTCTGGATGGAAATGTAAATGCCCAGTTGTATTCCTACAGATAATATTTAAAGTTCTGACAGTGTAAGAGATTGTCTAAGAATGAGTGCAGATAAAATAAAAAGAGATAAGATCTGGGGACTGAACCTTATTGTACCACAATAGTTGGGAGCGAAGGTTATTATTAATAAAATGGGTTATGAAGGATTGTTTAGCAAACTTTTACAAGTAAGATGATTAAAAAATACCCTAGTTAAATGTTCCCTGGTAAATAATTGGGACCAAAGCCAAAGAAAATTATTTATCATTGGTGTTTGGAATTCACAAGGCTGCAGGGTAAAGTTATTGGAAAATTGAATTTGCATGTATGCCCATAGGCTATAATAACTGCCTCCAGAAGCCAATTATTGGAATTAGAAACATTCTAGCTCTGTTATTATTTTATTTGAAGAGGAGTTGAAATTTGTTTTACTCTGCACAAAGAACTTGTTTGATGTATATTTCATGAGCCCTGGTTGAGAGGGAACATTTCATATTGGAATTATATGAAAGCTTCTAATCAAACATTTATGTCAGCAAGAGTTTTCTTTTGTGGAAGAAAGTTAATGTGATGAAAAAGTAAAAGGGCATAATAATGCCCTGAAGATGCTAATCTGTTCTAAGCAAGATAGGCAGTAGAAGCAGCCCCCGTAATGGGCAAATGTAGGCCACTGGATGGAAGTCAGGAGCCTGGGCCACAGATGTAGCCTTTGACCATAGCTTTTCCCAGTCTCTTAGTGAATTCTGAGCCCATCTGTTACATCTGCTTAGTAACACAGCACTTGTGCGTGGTTGCCTTTAAATCTCTTCAGACACTTTTACATTTGAAACAATGAGGAAAATGATGAAGTATAGTTTAAGTGAATATGGGATCTATGATGAGCAATTTCTTAAGGGGAAATAAGGCCCTTTTCATTTGCTATACCATATTTGTTGTCAACCTCTGTCTTCTCCAGCTATTCCAAGCTGACATCCCTGATAGCTTCTGGCTATGGGCTCATATTTTCCCTGAAATGTGAATAAATTTTCACAGGATCCGTGCATGACTTTAGAACCTTCATTAGGTCTCCTCTTTCTCTAACTTTCTCTACCTCCCACGTGACTTACTGGAGATTGGAATAGATCTGACATTCTAGTAATGACTGCTGGGCTCTTGATTTTAACTTCTTTATCTCTGTACCATGATTCCTCCCCAGCTCCACTCTGCTCTTTTCTGCCCATAGACTTGGGATCTGGGGCACAAGAGAAGAACCCTGGTGTTTGAGTAGCTCTGAAGATCAAACATCTTCACCTTCTTTCCTCCCCCCACTTTTTTGGTCCAGTCCCCAAGTTTAGGTATTGACCCAGGTTCTCTTCTCAGTCAGTCTAAGTCATGTCCCTGTCTAGTGCCCTCTTTTCAGAACTGGAGACTTGATCTTAATGTATATCATTTGACCAGCTGGACCAGTTCCCCTTAGATTGGACCATTTACAAGAGAACTAGAAATATCCATAGTGTACATTTCTAGTTCTCTTGTAAACCACCTATTTCTTATTTGACAATCAAGTGTTCTCTTCACCTTCTTGATTGGAGATCTCATTGCTCATCAGCTCTAGAACCTCTGTTGTAAGAGTTGGGTCCTCACAGCGTCTTGACCCTGTGTGGTCCTCTTTGGAACAACCTGGGAATCTTTTCGCCAGACTCTGTTTGCCTTGTTTGGAGCTCAATGCTTCCTTATTCCCCCTCCTTCCTTCTCTTCACCTCCCTTCTGGCACATGTAGGTTTTTGATCATCTAGATAATTTGAGTTAATAAAGTATAACTATACTAGCATTCATACACTATAAAAATTGGATTTTTAACTAATACTAAATTTTAGCTTCTAGACTTAAGTGGAACACAATTTTTAATCCCTGTCTGAGGCTCAGTTTCACTTTTGCTGAAGTTGTGTCAATTTCATGAGCCTTTCTGAAGTCAGAAACATCCTTTTTTTTTCTTTTTCTTTTGCCCCTTAATTTATATTTAGTGAATAGGTTCCCATCCAGAAAGAAGATACATATTTACTCATAGTTCTTTCTATTTAAATTGAGGTAAAATTGCATTATAACATTATATAAGTTTCAGGTATACAAGATTGTAATTCAGTGTCTGTATACACTGTAGGATACTCACCACCACAAGTGTAGTTTCAGCATTGAATTAAGAACAATGATAGATCTTCCTCTTTTCCCGAACTTTCAGTCAGAAGTGAGTGATTTTGATCAAATTTCCCCCCTGTAACTTAAGTTTAAAACTGACTTTTACTGGTAAACTTAATTTTTTATATAACCTTGGTTCTGTTACTGACTCTGGTCTGATTACTTTTAAAAGAGAATTGAAGCTATTCGAATGACAGCCTGTCTGAATACCTGACTTTATCAAAGTATATTTGACCATTACATGACAATATTTTAAGATGTATATTCTTTACATCCTAGTCCCAAAGTTATGTACTTCAAAAGTACAGGCACCCTTGTTATTCCTGGAAGTGCGGAAAAGCCTTGAGCATACAGTGCTTATGTTCTCTAATTCCCCAGAGCCTTTAACATAATAATGATGCTTGTGTTTATGTATCATTTGATGCATTTAAAAGTACCACCATATATATTTTGTTTTGTTTTATGGTTGTTTCTGTAGCAGCCTGGCAAAATAAAAGAGCATGAATTTTTGAGTTAGACAACCGTAGACTTAAATCCTCACTAGCACCTACTATCTGTGGGCCTTCGTCAAGTTTTTTGTTTTTTTTTTTAATCTGGCTGAGCTCATTTCCTCCATGTAAACATGGGGAGGGCCACTTAGTTAGGAAAGTTGGTGCAGTTCAATCACTTAATATGTGTGTTGGTCCTGATCCATGATAGCAACCTTGAAAGATTAAGAGGGGGTTGGAATAATAATGAAAAGAAATAACTTGCAAGGACTTTCTATATGTGTAATGGATAAATATTTTCTCCTCACATATCAGTATAAGAAATGTTGTTTTGATTTAATTTCCTAAGTCAAATAAAATCTATCTATGTGCCTCTACACTCCAAGGAGGTAAGAAATGAAAATCTCAGTCATGGCTTTTGGGGTCTTCTCACTCCTTGGAGTCCCAGTTTGGAGAGGGAAAGGATACTTCTGTGCATCTAAAAAGATGTGGGAGGTGGAATGGCTCTCTCTGTTCTTATAGCTCCATTTTTTTTTCCTGGAAAAGTTACCTTCCATTTTTCCATCCATCACCTACCAAGCCCTGATGCTCTCTGCAGGCTCAGAAGTACATTCCCTAATATCCTGTTCATTGACTACAGGCAGGGTCACTGACGTCCTCTTCTGACCAGTTCTTGGCCTCCGTGGAGGTCCCACAAGGAATTTCCATCCGGGATATTACTTGCACTTATGGTGTCTCCTCAAACCCCTGGGCCTCACCCTGTCTGAGGAAACGTTTCCTTCACTGGTCTCCTTTTCCAGCCATAGTTTTTATCTCTGTTTACTCTATGGGTCCTGGCCTCGAATTAAACTGGTGGGGGCACGTACGGCCGCTTTTACTCTCAGATCTCAGATTCCCCGAGGCAGTGGGGCTCAGAAGCAG
This sequence comes from Myotis daubentonii, assembly GCF_963259705.1. NCBI lineage: Eukaryota > Metazoa > Chordata > Mammalia > Chiroptera > Vespertilionidae > Myotis > Myotis daubentonii. The sequence goes on along the minus strand of NC_081856.1, from coordinate 36,087,296 downwards.
AACAGCAAGTTTTGGTTGAGGGAAAGAGAAGGGAACGCTGACACTCATTCTTTTGTGCATTCTGTATTAGTGAAAATAACATACTCATTAATACAGCAATAGATCACTCTGCAGTGATTTAGTTCTCCCATCACTCCAGTGACATAAGTTCTTCAGTGACCACCCAGGCTCCCTAAGGAAAGAGATGGATCCAGGCCCCCCCTCCATTAGGGCCAGCCCTTTCCTAGACTGTGACGCTGCTTCTCCTTGAAGAGAGAAGAGCTTCTTCAGTGAATAGCAGCTCTGTCCAAAGTCCTCTGAGAAGGAGTTCGCTCATCCCTTGGCTCAAAACATCCAACATGAATATGCCTGATGTCTCCCCAGACCTTCTCAGGACTGATCCTGTTAAGCCCAGATTTCAGGATCCCCAACAGACCACCAGGGAGCCAGCTGAGTCCGATGCAAAGCGGAAAGAGTCTTTATTCGAGCTAGCTCGAGCTCCCCAACCACACTCACCGACGCAGCGGCAGGGGGCAGAGAGAGCTAGCCCTGTGGGAAGAAGGGTTTTATAGGGGGGTTGGAGTAAGGGGAGGAGAGAGGACTGTGGGCCCTGCCGATTGGCCAGGCGCAAGTCGGGGTCTTGTTACACAGGATGTGGTTGTGTCTATGGCGCGCACTTCCCTTGATTGTCATTGGTTAGTTTAAAGAAATCCTAGGTGTGGCTAGCAGAGGCTTGGGCTTCCGGGAAGAAGCTCCTTGCTGAGCACATGGATAATGGCTGCTGCCCCAAATATGGAGGATCTGGGCCCTCCATGGCCTGGAGGGTGTAGCCCTCGCCCTTTCAATCCCATTATGACTCAGATGCCTTTTCTGACTAGTCACCATTAGAAACTCAACTGCCATCACCAGGACTCTCATCCCCATGTCACCCTAATACTGTGCTCATCTTCCTCGATTTCTGACCCAAGTTTCCTCTCTGCACAGGCTTCCCAAACCCGTTCACTGTGTGTTCAGCCAGTACAAAAATTCCCTTTATCCTCATCTTATTTTTGCCAATTTCCAGCTCCTTCATCTTTTTCTAATAGCAACTTGGCCTTCCCTTCATGCTACTTCAACCCTTTTAAGTAGAAATATACGTGTGTGTGTTTTTTTTCTTAACATTCTAACCTCAGGACCTAGATGTAGGGTAAATATTTTTCTCCCCACTCCCCTTTTGTTCCTTTTGATTCCAGGAAAAGAAAGCCAAGAAAATGTCATCTAATTTGAAATTGTCACCGGCACTTAATCATTCCAGACCAGGGGTTCATGGGAACAATGATGCGACCATACAGAGTCCTCAGAACTTATTTCAATGGCATGGAAAGAAAAAGCACTTGTGCTTAGGTTGTCATAGGAGCAGAGCCTGCATTTAGATCAAGAAGTGGTATCATATGTCAAAACAATATGTGGCAACCCAAATGAGTTTTGAATACAAAACGAACCACTTGTGTTTCTATGAGCCTTTCTATCACCTTTGGAACCAGCTTCTTGAACACTTAGATAAAAAACACATTAAATTTTTCATAAATTCACTCTGCTAATTACATAACTGTTCATAGACGAACAAAGCAAACAAAAGGGACAAAGGAACAAAGCAGGAGAAAATGACAAGCAAAGGAAACAAATGATAGTCTCATATGTCCCAGATTAAACATAGGGCGGTCTGGTACTGAAAGACATAATGCCATAAGGAATCACTATACACTGAATATATATTTTGCTCAGTATTGTTTAAGCACACAATCAACACATTATTATTATTATTTTTACATTGAGCTTACTCTCTGAATAGCAAAAGAATAATTTCTAAAATGCAGTTTGGGTAGTGGTTCTGTTTCCTCAGTTGAAAACTTAAAGATTGTGGGGTTATTGGAGCTTTGGTTGACAACCAATAAATGTTTTTACCTTGTGGTGGTCAGAGAGGTCATGGTTTTGGTGGATTGATTATTTTCAAAGCAGATGTCTGACAGACACTGGCTTAAGATCTCAGCCCGGGTAAAATGCAGGAGGAGCAAGCTTCGCTCCCAGATGGAAGCCTGCGATGATCAGCCAAGTCAGAGGCCTGTCACCAGGCACACGTCACCCAGAGAACGAAACCCCTTTTGTACACTGTGCACCCTTTCCAGACAGCATTCGTTAAAATGGGCTAATCTTTCTCTGCCTGTATTCTCTCAAACCGATTATGTGATTTTCTTGGGAAAAGATGAGGAATTTGGACAGAGCTGCTATTCACTGCTCGCATCAAAATGTTAGACTCAAAATGAGATGTTTTTCATATTCCTAATCCATAGGTCATTGCCATATTCAGACTGATATTAGATGAGATTTATAAAGCCCGTTTTCATTCTGAGCTGCTCAATTTTAGGAACTGTTAAATTTCATACCATCACTTTTTATCCCTGCACCAGCTGCCTACAGGAAACACAGAAACTTAACTTTTTGCAAAACAAAAACAAAAAAAAGCCCACAAAAAACCAAATACATTTGCATCATGTGGAAACCAGGGTATTCCATAATTTAAGAATTTAGCAAATATTTTCCCTTAAGCCAGATAGATTTTCTTAGTTGTGACTTGCATTTGAAAATAGCAGTGTAGCGCAGCTAGCATGGCTCAGTGGTTGAGCTTCAACCTATGAACCAGGAGGTCATGGTTCATTTCCCATTCAGGGCACATGCCTGGATTGTGGGCTCAATCCCCAGTGTGGGGCATGCAGGAGGCAGCCAATTAATGATTCTCTCTCATCATTGATGTTTCTCTCTCTCCCTCTCCCTTCCTCTCTGAAATCAATAAAAATATTTTTTTTAAAGGGAAAGAAAATAGCAATGTAAGTTTTTCAAACTTCAATTGGGATCTTACAACGTTTTTGAGGTCAGAACATAGGTTATGAGCTCTTCTTCCTTTTAAAGTGTTTATTTTTTGCCTGCATTTGCCATTTCTTCTGTCATGTGCTATAAAATATCAGAGGTGACAAATTGGTAAGCCACTATATATTATTTTCTTTCCATGTATGAGTAATTTCTATGCCATGTGGATATATTTGTGAAAAGGCCTCCAATTAAGGTTATTCTGTGGAAGAGAGCCTCCTTTCAGAGCCCATAATCAGATTTTATTTTCTCTTGTTTAATCTGCAGTTCTCTGCACAAGGTAAACTTGATTAGCATCTCATTTGGTGTAAAAAAGTTGATTTGCTTTCTGGAGGCAGATTTCTCTAGGGAACAACGGACCATCGTAGGCAGTGCTCTGAGAAATGTAGGGATATGAAACAAAAAATCATTATTGTTATTTTTTCCTTATGGCTTGACTTGCATTTTAAGAATTACTTTTGGGATGCCATCCAAGTGAATAGCATCATGGAAACAACTCTGCTTGATTGCAGTGGTTCAATATGGTCGTTATATATCAACCCAGGCCTCTGAGGATGGGTTCTATCGCCGAGAGCGTCGGAGGCTGGAGCCTTTTCCATGCTTTCCCGGCAGTCAGTCCGTTTCACAGCAGTGCTGCAAAAAGGGAATGGAACTAGCAGAAAGGGTGTGAGATTAAGAAACACGCTGAGAAAGGAATCAGACAGAAAAAGACAAGAACCATGTGATTTCACTCGTATGTGGAATATGAAACAGAAAGTAACAAATGAACAACAAAATAAACAACAAACCCTCAGAGATGCAGACAAATAGAATTGTGGTTACCAGAGGGGAAAGGGGGTTGGGACAGGATGAGGAGGGTAAAGGGGGCCAAATTTGTGGTGATGGAAGGCATCTTGACTTTGGGTGGTGAGCACACAATGAAATGGACATATGAGGTATTATAGAATTGCACACTTGAAAATGATATATTCTTATTAACCAATGTCACCCCCAATACATTTAATAATTCTAGAAAAACAAGGTGGGTTCAGTCTCTGTTTTGTTCCTTTTCTCCTACATAACTCTGGACAAATCATTGAAACTCAGCTTTCCTATTAGTAAAATGAGGAGGAATATACTGGCTTCACCTAGCTTTCAGAATTAAAAATAATCATGGCCCAGCCAGCATGGCTCAGTGGCTGAGCTTCAACCTATGTACCAGGAGGTCATGGTTGGATTCCCGGTCAGGGCACATACCCGGGTTGCGGGCCCGATCCACAGTGGGGGGCATGCAGGAGGCAGCTGATCGATGATTCTCTCTCATCATTGATGTTTCTCTCTCTCTCCCTCTCCCTTCCTCTCTGAAATCAATAAGAATATATTTAAAAATAATAATCATGAACTTCTAAATGCTGCAGAAAGTTTGTTATTTCTAAGACTTACTGGCATGTTTTTTCTTATCAGAGAGCTATGCACCCATATTGCACTATTTATAGTTACTTTCACTAAACTGCATTTTAGGATTTTTCCATGACCAATTTTTCTTTGAGGGAGAGTATAAGAAAAGCAAAAATATCTACTATTTGCTTTACTGTGAACAAATAATGAGGGAATCATGTACACCTCACAAAAGTGTCTTTTTTTATGAGGACCTAGAGGTGTGACACATATTTCTCAGAGTATCTGAGTTTCTTTTGAACAGTTTTCTATTTTTATTGTTTAAGTCATATAGTCAATTATGTTTTCCTCTTCACACTAGCTTCTAGGCAGCTCTGAGTGAAATCCATGGTGTAGATATCTAGCAAAATATGTATGACTTTTCGATGTGTATTTTAATCTCACCACTGTCTTCAACTTATTATTCCTGGCTTTATTTTACTTTTCTCCATAATTTCCTCACTCTACCCTCTTCATATAAACATGTACTTTGAAAGCTCCTTGATTTTTGGAATGAGGTAATATATCAATATCAAAAATAATTTCTTCTACGAAATAAGACATTTGAAGTAGATAATAATTGGTAGTATATAGTGAACACTTACTATGTAGTAGGCCCTATGATATGCACTATATAAATAGTAACTAATTTATTCTTCCCCATGAAAAAGGTGTTGTTCCTTATATTTTACAAATGAAGAAACAGACTTAGAGTGTTTAATTGACTCTTCCAATGGCTCTTCCCTGATAAATGGAGGGGACTGAATTCCAACATAGATTTTAGCTGACTCCAAAATTCATAGTGGTTAGTCAATACACTCTACTGCCTTTTAAAACTCATGGTAATATGTAACAAATGACTGTTATTATTATGCTTGTAAAATTTTAGGTGTTCTAAAACTCTACTATTGCCCTGCCCAGTGTGGCTTAATGGTTAGCACATGGGCCCACACACCGAAAGGTATCAGGAGTTCATTTCCTGCTCAAGGGCACATACCTGGCTTGCAGATTTGATTCCCTGCCTGCATGTGGGAGGCAACCAATCCATGTGTCTCTCTAACATCAATGTTTCTCTTTCTCTCTCTCTCTCTCTCTCTCTCTCTCTCTCTCTCTCTCTCTCCCTCCCTCCCCCTCCTCCTCCCTCCCTACCTCTCTAAAATCAATGGGAAAAGTATTTTTGGGTGAGGATTAACAAAAAATAAATACATACATAAAACTCTATTATTTACACATTTGCTTGAAAATTTTATGGAGTAAATCTTTTATTTACACCTCCCCCCCCCCTTTTTTTTTTTTTACAAGAATATCAAGGTCTGTCTTCATAAGTGACTTGGTATATTACCCAAGAGTAGCTCATGTCTCCTGATGACATAGGGAAAACACATCCAACCACCCTTGTATAGAATGTAGCGCATACTGTCTAGCAATCCTCTGCCCGCTGCATTCCTTCACGCTGCGCTTTAAATGCCTTTGCTCTGCTTTTTTTTTCTCATGACCTTCAAATGGCATTATCCATTCCCACATCTCTCCATTTAGATTTGTTTAAATTGAAAGTTTCTGTTTAGTCTCTTTTCCTTTGGGTATATGCTAACTGCTCTAAGAGGTCTGTTTCTTTCTAATTTTATAGACGTGGCTATAAAGAAAAAAAGGTTGAGAAAATGTAGGGTGCACAAAGTTGATAAAAAATGGTTAAATAGGCAGATCCTGGCTGGGGTAGAGGGAATAGGATGTTTGATATCACAAGAAAACATGGAGTTAATAACTTCTAAACTGGGTTCATATTGAGGGGGATAGGCATATGGAAGGTGGGGTTCTTCTTCTTGGAAGGCTTTTCCTCCCTAACAAAGCCACATAAAAATCCTTCTACTGCCAAAACCGGTTTGGCTCAGTGGATAGAGCGTCGGCCTGCGGACTGAAAGGTCCCGGGTTCGATTCTGGTCAGGGGCATGTATCTGGGTTGCGGGCACATCCCCAGTGGGAGATGTGCAGGAGGCAGCTGATCGATGTTTCTTGCTCATCGATGTTTCTAACTCTCTATCTCTCTCCCTTCCTCTCTGTAAAAAATCAATAAAATATATTTTAAAAAAACCTTCTACTGCCACAGAGCAGGTTTCTCAGAAGAGAGAAAAGCAGTATTCACAAAGCCTGGATGATGCAGTTAAAGAAATCATTTCCAGAAAAATTGGTAACTAAGACAGTTGTTTCTAAGAGAATTAATGGAGACAAGCTCTTCATCACTTCGGTTTTTAGACAGATCTGCATAGTAACTAATAGGACTGAGAACAACCAGAACTATAAACATGTTGCAGTGATGATTTTGAGCATTATATTCAGGAAAAATGAAATGCCTTGGCAATTGTGTGATCATTCCAGTGCAGGCGTGCATGCAATGAGGGTGGAGGTAGAACACAAAGTAGCATCTGCCGAAGAAGCCAAATCAAACCATCAGAAAAAGATGATGAAAAGAACCAACAGGGACCTTTTTCTCATCCACAGTTTGCTCAAAGTTTCATCAGACCCTTGGTGAAGTAGAAGTAAAAGTGAATTTCACAACTTCGGCTTTTATTTTTTATAATTTGTTTTGTGCAGGGTCACTTTACTCGTCATGTAATAGAGGAGCACTTTGGAAAGATCTACGAATATATTTGCAACCTGAAAAATGACTTACTAGTTCAAGAATATGGAAAAAACCACAGCCTTCAAAGAAAAAGGAATTAATACCTAATGAGATATCCACAAAACATAACATTATATTACTTGGTTAGCTGCAGCTTAATTCAATTGTTCTATAGTAGGATAGAGGTTACAAGGAAAAAAATATAACAAGAAAAAAAATAAAATATTTGTTTCAAAATAGACAAAACAATGAAAATCCTTTCTAAAACTTTTACAGCAAAACTAGTCTTAACGTGTAATATGGGTGTTTACAAATATACCTGATATGATAGGCAGGGAGACCTTTAAAATTAAGAAGTTTAAAATTAGGAAGTTTGTTGTAAAACAATCCAGAATAAGTTTATGTACATATGTGTATGTATAAGTTTTCCCTTGCTATGTAATCAATTGCCACATATTTAGGAGATTAAAACAACATATATTTATTACTTCAGTTTCCCTCAGGGCATGGGGTTAGTGGGTCCTTTAATGAGGGTCTAACCAAGTTGAAATCAAGGTGCTGGTTGGACCTGTGACCTTACATGGAGACCTAATTAGTTCAGTTGGTTAAGTCAGAGTCATCATGGGAGTGACATCCATCATCTTCAGCATATTATGTAATCTAGTCAAGAGAATCACATCCCATTACCATTGCTGTATTTTATTGGTGAGAAGCAAGTCACTAGTCCTGCCCACACACAAGGTGAAGGGATTATGCAGGTGGACAGTGGTCCAAGCATCCTAAAGTGACACATTGGGGTTCCCTTAGGATGTCTCTGTGACAATATTTAAATTTAGTTTTTCTTTTAAAAATATTTTGTTCTCTATGGGTTCAGTCATTACCAGTTATTTCTTTATTTTTTATAAAGTTCTGAAATAAGCAATTCTTCCACCTAGGTTGAAAGTGGATATTAGAGCCAGTTTGGCACATATTAGGTGTAGAATTAATGCACTGCAGAGAAGATTCTATTGATAAGAGAAGACAAAAGAGATACAAAACTGGGATCAGGGAAAGAGTTGTTTCTGCTGGGTGTGTGCCATTTCATGTTCCCCAAGCACTCATGCTCTAAGTGTTCCAAAAGATTTCTTGGTCAATTTTAATTGGGAGTTATGGCTGAGGTCATAGAGCAGGTTTAAAGGGTTAGACTAGCAGAGTGGAGAAGAATAAGAAAAAGTCATCAGGACTGAAAGTGATATTACATATTGATTATAAACTTACTACTAGAGGCCCAGTGCACCAATTTGTGCACCAATGGGTGTGTGTGTCCCTTGGCCTGGCCTGTGGGATCAGGCTGAAACCAGCTCTCCGACACCCCCAGAAGGGTCCCGGATTGCAAGAGGGTGCAGGCCGGGCCCAGGTACCCCCACTGGTGTATGATTGGTGCTGGGGAGGAATGTGGGAGGTTGGCCAGTGGGGAGGGACTGGCCCATCTCAGTCAGTCCCAATCAGCCAAACCCCAGCAGCAAGCTAACCTACTGGTCAGAATATCTGCCCCCTGGTGGTCAGTGTATGTCATAGTGAGCGGTTGAGTGGCCTTAGCATATCATTAGCATATTACACTTTGGTTGAACGGCCAACCAAACAACCAGACACTTAGCATATTAGGCTTCTATTATATAGGATTATGGTAACCTTGCTGACCACAAATATCTGTCTTCCTCCTGCTTGTGTTTTCTCTATTTCTGTTTCTTTCATTTCCTCCACATTTTGTCCTTTTTGCTCATTACCTTGCCACAGTTTGGCATTCATTTGATCATTTTAACTTTTTAACTCTCTTCTATTATTGTTTCTCACACTTTGTGTCTTGGTCTGCTCGGGCTGCTATAACAAAATATCATACAGTGAGTGGCTTAGGAATAACAACCTAAATCTTTCAGAGTTCCAGAGGCTGAAAAGTCCAAGATCAACGCATCGGTAGAGTCAGTGTCTGATGCGAGACTGTTTTCTGGGCCATAGATGACTGGATGATCCTTTCACTTTGTCCTCATGTGGGGGAAAGAGTGAGGGGTCTCTCTGGGGCTTCCTTTAAAAGGGCATTAATCCCATTTATGAGGGATTCAGCTTCATGACCTAATAACCTCCCAAAGGTCCCACCTCCGAACACCATACTGGCGATTAGGTCTCAATATATGAATTTTGAAGGAACACACATATTCTGTCCATAGGACTGTATAATTTCATGCTTTCAAGTTTATTATTTTCTTACATCAATAGTGAGAGAGTGAGTACATGTGTGCATATGTGTATGTGCATGCACGTCTGTGGAAATATATGCTTCTTTGTCTGTGTATAAACTTGGTGAATTACAATGAGATGTTCTTACATTTGTGTATTTGAGTATATATGTCTACTTTCACTCTGAGAAGGAGGCGTTAGAGTCACCTGACTCGTGGTTGGAGTAAGTGATTCTTGGGACATGCCTGCCTTTGGAAAGAGTCTGGGAACTGGAGCAGGAACCTTACTGAAGAGCCCTGGCTTATTGTTAGGGCTTCACAGATGGAACAGGATTCCTGAGGATAAAGAGAAACTTGGTAAGTCTCACAAGCAATGGGAAGTTTGTTTTAAGGGGCAGAAATACAGACCTAACCACATAGCAAATTTTTAAATTGATGTTGAGAATAGCTAAAAGGGAGGGTCTGTGGGTAATATTATTAGTTTTGAATTTATACCTTTTTGGACTCAATCTTTGAAGCAATCCTACCTGATAGGTAGTTTGTTGTTGTTGTTGTTTGTTTTTTACTGGCAATATAAAACATTAAAATGGCTGTATCTGTCCAAGGCTCACAGTTTAAAATTCCTACTCTGAAGAAGTATGCTATGCATATTTAGAAAATAGCTGCTTCTCTGTAGGAGTGCTTTATACCACCACCATCTGAAGAACTTTCAGATTGAGGATATTTTGGTGACGGAGCAAATAAAACCACACTTTTAATGCATGAGCATTTCTAGTCCTCGCCATTTTTATTTCCTCTTCTCCCAGTCATTGCAGCTGCTTGAGCTACTAGCTGAAAATTGGTGGATGCAGAGCTGGCCACATGGAGTGTTCACATGATTTTTGCCATCTGTCTTTAACTTTAACACTCCAGCATGTATCTCTCTGTAACATAGCAAGAAAACCTCCTCCTGAAATCATTAACCACGCTGAAGTCCACATTTTCTAAACCTGCAGATTATGGAAAGATCAAGAACTAAAGGGGGAAGAGGATAATTTATGTGAGGAAAGATGTGAATATTATAGAAGAAAAAGTGAAAGAAAGTAGGTAATTAAATGAATAGCAGGAAGGAGATGGACAATTTCCAAGAACAATATAGTCCTCCCACTCTAAAGCTGGGGAGATTAATTTCCTCTTTCTATCATAGTTACTGAGACAACCTCTTCAGAGCTAATAAGTTTTATTGGTTCAGTTAAAAAAAAATTCATTATACTGGACCTATGTAAATCTAATTATAGTTGTTATAACCCTTTACTAAAATTTCATTTTCTTAGATATTATATGTTAAATTATACTATACTGGAGGCCTGGCACACAACATTTGTGCACTCAGGGTAGGGGGGGGGGGTGTTGGGGGGCAGGGGGCCCTCAGCCCGGCCTGTGCCCTTTTGCAGTCTGGGAGCCCTCAGGGGATGTCTGACTGCTGGCGGGCCTAAGCTGGCAGTCAGACATCCTGAGTGCTGCTACGGAGGTGTGCGGCTGCGCTAGCCAGCCTTCAGCCAGGCTTGTGGCTCAGCAGTGCTCCCCCCGTGGGAGCACACTGACCACCAGGGGGCAGCTCCTGCATTGAGCATCTCCCCCCTGGTGGTCAGTGCGCGTCATATCAACCAGTCATTCCTCCATTCGATCGATTTGCATATTAGCCTTTTATTATATAGGATTTTACATAAACCTTCATAAATAGGTTAGAATCACTCTGTTTTTATTGCTAACTTTGGAGTGAATTAGAAGAGCATTAGAATGTATTAATATTAACTATGTATACGGGATCACCTTTTGAAAATACATGTTTTTAAAAACTGGCTTAACCAAATTTAAGCTAAAAGAGATTCTATGAACTGATTGGAGAAAAGCAGTTCCATCCTGAAACATCGTAAAATGAGCAGGATTCAAAATTAATTAAGCTCCATTCTTGTAGGGGGATTTATAATTAGAAGTTTCTTCTTAGAGAGTATGATATTATGTCATCAAATTTTAATATCTTTCTAATATGTTCTGGATATAGACATTCAATGAAGGAAACCCATGTCCAAAATCTTCATTTAAGAGAGTAGATTTGAACCTCTCAAACTAAGTGTGATTTTGGAAACTCCCCAATTCTTTTTCAGTTCCTAAGGGAACACTACAATTAAGTCATTTGCAGGCTAGATAATAATTCTTAAAGGCAGAAAGTGCTTCCTATATACCAATACTTCACTTTTGCAAGATGCATTAGAGTCCATAAAGGGTAAATCTTTGTATTACTGAGGCAGAAGTTTATAGTTAGGTAGAGAACAAAGATATTATCTTATTTTGAGTTATCTTCATATTTTGAAACATTTTGTCTGTGACGAGAATAAATGCAGAAGCTCAGGTTGAGTTAGATGGCATGAGACGATAAAACTAAGTCTAACAGCCACACCACCACTGTTGTTGAGATAAGAACACATACACATAAAGCCATTATAATTTGACACTGAAGATAAATCCAGAGTTGGAACACTCTAAGTTGGAAGACTGATGATCTATCAAGACTGGAAGTCAACTATTCAGTTACTAGGTGTCACTGAGAGAAAGATCCATAGCCCTAGAAAATATATAAGGAAATATATTTTATAGAAAAACCCTACATAAAACCAAAAATGAGTCATAAATTGAGTCAGGAGAAAATGGGAACTTGTGATGAGTTTTTTTTTACTAAATTAAACAGACTTGAAGCAGCCTATGTGGCCATTAATAGAGGAATGAATAAGGAAGATGGGATATTACTCAACAATAAAAAGGAATGCAATCTTGCCATTTGTGACAACATAGATGAATCTATAGGATATTAAGCTAAGTGAAATGAGTTAGATAAAGACAAATACCATATGGTTTCACCTATATATGGAATCTAAAAATCCAAAATAAGTGAACAAACAAGACAAAACAGAAACAGACCCATAGATACAGAGAACAAGCTGATGGGTGCTAAAGGGGAGATGAGAGAAAAATTTAAAAAATATTAAAAATATATAGGCATGCATAAAAAATAAACTAAACTGACTTTTAAAAATAAATTAATTTCCTAATATCAAAGTAGTCTTCATAGTTGATAAACTGGGAAACATTAGAATACTAGTTGGAGTAGTAGCTGAAATCATCATAGATCAGACAGAATCAACATTAATAAACTCCATAAATCTTCTTACTGGGAATTTTCAAAATTTAGAACATTATTAAACTTTCTATATTTGCTATTAAAAAAAACTACATTTAGTTTCATTTCTATTGTTTTGTAAAGTGTTTCTAATTGATGCAACAAAGGTGAGTGCCTGGCCTTCTTCCATTTGCAAAAGCTATGAAGGGGAATATACTTTTAAACTCATTGACTCATATTGGAGAAAAAGAGAGAAATTACTTTGAGCAAATTAAAGGAGATATTATTTTGCTCAAATGGGACAATATTATGAAAGGCAAATAATAAATATTTGGGGGTGAGATTAAATTAATTGTGTGGCTTTACAAGTAATTTGAACTCTTCTGCTTCTCAATTTCTTTATTCAAAAAATAAGGGTAATAACTCCTAAGTGGAGAGGTTGCTGTGATGTGATTAGAATTTGCAAAAACCGTCATGTAAAAAATGATATTGAACTTTTGTTATTGAGATATGATTTTCTGGAGTTCATTTGAGAAAATTAAGGATGATTCTCCTGGATACTTTGAAATTACAGACAAAGAAGATCCACAGTTGGATCTTATTTCCTGTATGAATAAAGATGAGCATGGTTAAATTTTGCAGCAATGAATGAAATTTCGGGCACTTTGTTTTATGAGTGTCCTGCTATGTGGGCCATTCTGTCATCTATTTCATATTGTGTTGTCTGCTAAACTGGTTTAGGCAATTTAGCTGAGCCTTAATCTAGCAGGGAATTAGAATATGAGATGAAGAACCAATTTAGTACAATGATCTTGGGATAAACTTAATAAAAGTATTGTATCTTGGCACATTTTGGAAGGTACTGGTACAATATGAAAAAATATATAACTAAAATATTGAAAGATGGTACTTCCCATTTCATTTTTCACAGTTGATACATAAGAGCAACAGCAGCATATGATGGGAGTCTAATATGCTTTGCCATCAAATGAGAAGATCTAAGATTTGGGTGTGAATTTAGGGGTAAAAGGACGAAGGAGGATGTTTAACCTGATTTAGTCTCCAGCAGTGGGTCTACCTCCAACTTTGGCAAAAGTAGTTCCCTTGTGGTCCAGCTAATACATTAAGGGAACAAAATCAGAGTTTGGAATCACACTCCAGCAAATAAGTAAAACGTTTCTCTATCTCTCCTTGTTCTTTGTACATACACACCACTGAAGGATATTTTATGGAGGGATGCCTGTTTAAAAATAGATTGTGGATTTTATATAGGTACATTATTTATCTGTAAAACCGGGTTTATAATGTTTACTTATGTTCTTACCTTACATAATTTAATGAGACTTTTGGGTTGAAGGAGTTTTGAAATAATTGATTATTCAGGATAAGCCTAAGGTCACTAGCGAGAGCTTTTGTGAAAATTGCACAAAGAATAAGATAGAAATAAGCCCTCTTTCACTCTTCCTTAGCCCTTTGTTTGTCCAGTTTTGCTTTTCTTTCAAAATTAGAAGAATAGGAAATGAATTTATGTTAAAGATGTTTTTCTTTTCAGAACTCGCTTTCATTGTGACTTCAGTGACAGTAATTCAACAGGAGAGTTGAAAGACAATATGTGTAATTGTTAAGAGCAGGGATTTCGAAGCCAGGCTGCTGGGTTTGAGCTTTGTCTCTGCTACTTACTTCGACCTTTGACAAGTCATTTAGCATCTCTGCTCCACAGTTTCCTTTATGTCAAACAGGGTAATTCCATCGAGTTGTTTGTGAGGATTAACTGAATTATTTCATGTGCAATACTGAGAATAGTGCCTGATGCTTCCTAAATTCTCAGAAATTCTCAGGCAATTTTCTTTCTCTTCCTCTTATTACTGGAAAGGTAGCCTTCCCTTCCCCCTATCCCAGGAAATTTATGACAGCCTGAGCTGGTTAGCTGATTTTTGAATTTTTAGGGAGAATGTGGAAGGGTATTGGAAATTAGTTCCTAAATATTTGGGGAACCAGCACCTTATTCTCCAGAATTGGGGCATCCTGACTCAGAAAAAAAATGAAGACTTTTCTCCACATTATTATTATATGTGAAGATGAGTTCAGCTTTGGTGGGAGGTGGAAGGTTTATGTTACAATGCGTTCTATGTGACAAACTGAAATCTAATTAATCGAAGGAGCCTGTCATAGCAAGAGATTGCAACAGCTAGTATGGTTCTGCATGCTCAACATGACTAAGAAATAGATAACCCCATGAAACCCTTGTTCCTTCTGGTGCCTACATTTATTGTGTAATAAATATGAATTAATCTCTGTAGCTAGGAGTTGAGGTTATTAAACATCCTTCCCTTAGCTGGAAATGTCAGAGCTTTAGGTTCCTTATTGATATTATGTCTAGAAGAAAGAATTTAAGCTTTAAAATTAAGCCAATCAGTTGCACTTTTGCTTGGCAGCCTGCACCTTGGGAGAGAAATCCTCCCATCCCTCTCTTTTTGTCTTCCCTACCTGCTTTTCTCTGATGACTTATATACCGCACAGTTGTACACATAGTTTAAATACAAGAAATACTTTATAAATAAGAATCTTGCATTACTTTGAATTGTCTACAGAATTAAAATGATATTGATATTTATTTACTAGAGGCCTGGTGCACATATTCATGCACTGGTGGGGTCCCTTGGCCTGGCCTGCAGGGATTGGCCAGAAACCAGCTCTCTGACATACCCAGAGGGGTCCCAGATTGCGAGAGGGTGCAGGCCAAGTCAAATGACCCCACTGGTGCACAATCAGGGCCAGGGAGGGACTGTGGGAGGGTTCCAGGACGTGCCCAACCCATCTCACCCAGTCCTGATGGGCCAGACCGCAACAGCAAGCTAACCTACCAGTTGGAGCATCTGTTCCCTGGTGGTCAGTATGCATCATAGCTACTGGTCAAACGGTAGAACATGGAATGGTCGCTTAGGCTTATATATATATAGATTTCACCCATAAATATTTATTGTGGTCACTCTTTTAACCATTGGGATATAGTGGTGAATAAGAACAATATAATAAAATGAGATTGAAGACATACATATAAAGAAGGATAATTTCAGAAATTGATTAATTTTGTTAAAAAAATGTTAAACAGGTCAATGTGATAAAGAAGAAAGGATGGCCCTAACTGGTTTGGCTCAGTGGATAGAGCATTGGCCTGGGGGCTGAAAGTTCCCGGGTTTGATTCCGGTCAAGGGCATGTACCTTGGTTGCGGGCACATCCCCAGTAGGAAGTGTGCAGGAGGCAGCTGATCAATGTTTCTCTCTCATTGATGTTTCTAACTCTCTATCCCTCTCCCTTCCTCAAAATATATTTATTTATTTTTTATTTTTAAAAAAGAAGATAGGATGATGCAAGAGAAAGACATATAGGCTGGATTTGTCTTCAAAGAAAACTCAATAATAGCAAAAGCTATAACTATTACAGGTTGTATTCTTTGACTACCAAAAATTAATGGCAACACCAAATTGAAAATTAAAATTAAGGAAAAATATTCTCTTAAGTCATTAAAATAACCATAAGGACAAATAGGGAAATCAAAATGGTCATTACAGAATCCATAGAAAGTAATGAAAATAACAATCCCACTTATAAGATGCTACTAAGTCTATATTCAGAAGAATATTCATTGCCCTTAAAGCGTGACTATTTAAAATAAAGAAGAAAAATTGAAAACCTGCTCTTCAGCTTACACAAGAAGATTGAAGAAGGTGCCAAGGTAATTTAATGGAAGAAAGTTTTGGATTAAAACAGAAAAGGTCCATGACTCACATTTTGTTCTATACCTAAAAAGTAACTTCAAGTGGATCATAAATCTAAATGTAAAACCTAAAACCACACAGCTTCTGATAAAAGTAGAATAGTTTCACAGGTATATACATAAACAAAAATGTATCAAATTGCAAAACATAAATATGTGCAGTTCATTGTATGCCAATTTTACCCCAATAAACCTGTAAGAAACACTTTAGGGGGCAAAAATTAAAAAAGAAACAGTATATTATGCAAACATATTCAGTGTAGTATGTATAAATGTATTGCATTTTATACATATTTATTAGAAAGTAGAAATTAATGCCCAAGTGAAAACTGGCTTAACATTTATTTCTGAAATGGTCAAAAGTAGGAAAAATAGAAACTACTCCTAGACGGAAAATAAATAAACTCAAATAGGGCTGAATCCTTTCAAACTATACTTCAATATAGCCTTAACCTATATTTCCATCCCTGGCCATACGCTCTCTCTAAGCATCAGCCAACTGAATTTTAACCTTCATTAAATTAAGTACCTTATGCTTGAAAGATATTTCTATCTTTCTTTACCTGGCAAAGTTCCCATTGTTATCCTCAAAATTCAGACTTGGCCAACTCTCTCAGGAAGTATTCCCCCCCCCCTTTTTGCTGCCATTAGCATCTCCTCTTGTGCAGGAGTATTCTTCTCATCTTACATCTGTATTTGCATTTCTATTTACCTGACCTTTTTTGAGGCAGAGAAATTGTTTTACTTATAATCATATTTTCCCATTATATCGGTATGACTCAAATACTAATCATATGTGTGGCACAAATGTGAGAAACGAGATGCTGAATGTTAATTGGTTTCTTGTATAATAAACTCTTTGGCCAGGGACTAAATGACAGGTGTCTGAAGGCTGTGAGGGTTTAAGTTTGCCTGGGCTCCAGTAAGAAAAGTAACTCTTAGCCAAAGCCGGTTTGGCTCGGTGGATAGAGCGTCGGCCTGCGGACTGAAGGGTCCCGGGTTCGATTCCGGTCAAGGGCATGTACCTTGGTTGCGGGCACATCCTCAGTAGGGAGTGTGCAGGAGGCAGCTGATCGATGTTTCTCTCTCATCGACGTTTCTAACTCTCTATCCCTCTCCCTTCCTGTCTGTAAAAAATCAATAAAATATATTTAAAAAAAAAAAAAAAGAAAAGAAAAGTAACTCTTAGTGACAACTCAGGCGGAAGAAACAGTTTTTCCATTTCTAATCATCATTTTATGTTTATACACCACAGGAGAGAAATATCCGTGGTCTTGTTTCTGATATACTGTTTCTCTGGAAAAATTCAAAAGCATCCTATTTTGTGAGTTGATTTCTTGTTCCAGCCCGATTTGAAATATCTGCAATAACACAGCTTGCACGTCTTTATGTGTCAGAACTGCTCACAGTTCATTTTCAGAGCAAGCACTGCAGCTCGGCATTTAAAATGGATTATAAGGAAATGTGTCTGACTATCATAATTTTATGCAACAAGACTAAGTATTTCCTGTCATCTTTGCTGAGGTCTTTTATAAGTGGAGATAGATCTAATTTGTTAAAGGAGATGGGAACAAATAAAAATTCATAAGTTTTAAAACTACATAGGAGAGGGAAAGCAGGGATGATCGTGATTGTTGTTTTGATCATTAAATGCTCCTCCAGGATTTTGTCATCTTTGGTAGGAAAGTCAGTTCAAGTCTGTGAACATCAGCTTCAGACTCCTTATGTCTGAATGAGGAGAAATGTACAGCTGATTTCTAAGACATTTTAGGATATGACCTTCTAGGGTGGAAGATGCACATTTTCTCTCGTCTAATGGAGGGACTCTTGCATTTGATTCTCTTCATCTTGAACCTAATCAATTATCCTATATAATAAAACCCTAACATGCAAATCGACCGAACGGTAGAATGACTGGTCGCTATGACACGCACTAACCACCAGGGGGCAGATGCTCAATGTAGGAGCTGCCCCCTGGTGGTCAGTGAGCTCCCACATGGGGAGCGCCACTCAGCCAGAAGCCAGGCTCACGGCTGGCGAGTGCAGAGGTGGTGGCCTCTCCCGCCTCCGCAGCAGCGCTAAGGAGCAGCAAGCCCAGCTTCTGGCTGAGCAGCACAAGGAGCGGGCCTAAGCTGGCAGGCGGACACCCCCCAGGGGTCCAGACTGTGAGAGGGTGCAGGCTGGGCTGAGAGACCCCTCCCCCCCGCCAGTGCATGAATGTCATGCACCGGGCCTCTAGTTCATAATAAAAATAATAAGAAAAATGAAAAAAATTATCCCTGACAGGGTTGCTCAGTTGGTTGGAGCATCGTTCTGTACACTAAAAGGTTGCAGGTTTGATTTCAGGTCAGGGCACCTACCTAAGTTGTTCAATCACTGGTGTTCACTCACATTGATGTTTCTCTCTCTCTCTCTCCCTCTTCCTCTCTAAAATCAATTAAAAAATATCCCCTAATGAGGACTGAAATACGTTTTTTAATGAAAAATTATCTTTTGCTTCATCTTCACGGTTAGTTTTAGTAAGTAGCACTAAGTTCACGTTGGGATAAAACAGAGAATGCAGGGAGCAAAATATAAAGACGGTAACATTCACTCCGAACAGTTTTTCATTTTATGGTCCTAAGAAATTTCAGAATTGCACATAAGGTGTCAAAATTATGTATAGTACAGTGACTCTGGGAATTCTAAATGATCAGTGTACTGCTAAAAAATATTTTTCCTCTTGGGGACTTTTCTCATTAAAACTAATGCTTTCCCACAGTGATAAATTTTACATTTGGAATAAACTGCACATTCAGAAGTTAGAGAATTACTAATGGGCTTCAGAGGCTTTTTCTTACTGAAGTTAAAATGCCGTATTCAAGAGGAAATCTTTTAAGAGGGTAATAGATGGATGTTTGTGTTTGGAAGACAAATGATCTTGGTGTGAGTTGCTCCTCTGGAGTCTTCTCGGGAGTCTAACAGTTTCTAACGCTCCTGGGTCACCGTGGAAAACAGAACACATGGGCAATGGAATTGAGTTATACGTTTCACCTTCAACATTAATAGCCTGGATGAGATTTGCATTTTAGGGCAAAAATCAGAACTGTCTCAGCCATAACATCGCTTTTCCACAGTGTTTGCAGCAAGTAAAAGATTTACATAGCATTTCAACTGTAAGTTAGAAAAGGTCAGGACGGTTGAAGTATTATTTAAATTCAGAAATGATTAAAAACAATAATGGCATTCTTTATTCAGTAGGTCAGGTAACTCACAAAGGGAGGGCTCACAAGGCAACATGGAAAAACCATTCATCTGAGTTTAAAAGCCTAACTTTTCCTATAGACCTGGCCCTTACTTTAATAGCCAAGGTGGTCTGCATGCCTGCGTTGGGTACTGATTCCTCATCAGTGAAATGGGCTCATGGAATTATAGTTCAAGTCCAATCTCTGGACTCACCCTTTCCTTTTAGGGAATCATTTTGCATTTGACTCAGAGGCAATGGAGATCGACAGAAGGTTCTTCTTATTAAATTATTATTTTAAAATCAAAATATTAAGATTCATTTCTAGAAGTGGGATCACTGGGTAAAATGGCAGTTCCATTTTTAATTTTTGAGGCAAGTATGTTCTCCTCTACAGTGTGTTCCCTTTTCATTTTGATGCTGGTTTCTTATGCTGTGCAAAAGCTTTTTATTTTGATATAGTCCCATTTTTTTCTCCTTTTTTTCTATCTTGCCCTAAGTGTAATATCAATGAAAATACTGCTATGTGAGATGTCTGATATTTTGCTGCATACATTTTCTTGTAGGATTTTTATGGTTTCAAGAGTTACATTTAAGTCTTTTATCTATTTTGAGTTTATTCTTGTGTACGCTATAAGTTGGTGGCCTAGTTTCATTTGTTTTGCATGTACCTGTCCCATTATGCCAATACAATTTATTAAAGAGACTGTCTTTACTCCATCCTATGCTCTTGCCTCCTTTGCCAAATAAATACTAATTGAGTATAACAGCTTGGGTTGATTTCTGGGTTCCAGCAATCCCACTTCAAGGAATATATCCTAAGAAGCCTGAAATACCAATCAGAAAGAATATATGCATCCCTATGTCATAGCAACATTATTTACAATAGCTAAGATCTGAAAACAGCCCAAGTGCCCATCAGTAGACAAGTGGATAAAACAGCTGTGGTACATTTACACCATGGATTACTATGCAGCTGTAAAAAAGAAGGCTATCTTACCCTTTGAGACAACATGGAGGGACCTGGAGAGTACATTGCTAAGTGAAATAAGCCAGGGAAAGACAAATCTCACATGATCTCACTTATATGTGGAACCTAATGAACAAAATAAACTGACAACTAAAATAGATCCAGAGACATGGGAGCATGCAACAGGCTGAGGATTCTCAGAGGGAAGGGGTGGGGAAGGTGGCAGGGAGAAGAGATTAACCAAATAACTTATATGCATATATGCATAATCCACGGACACAATGTTAAGTTTTTTGGCCAGTGACGTGGGCTGTGAAAGAATCACAACAGAGAAGAGATGGCTGTGGAGAGAAAGTTTATTTTACTTTTCCCATAGGGAAAGGGCAGTTGCATTGCTAATCAATGCAAAGGGCTAGAAATAAACAGCCACCTGCTCTTTTACAGCTTTGATGGCTATTACTAGAAGGGAGGGGGAGTTTTGAGCTGACATTGAGCAGATATCAGGAAGTTGTAGTTTGTTAGTTCTCCAGGAGACAATCAGGGCAGATGTCCTTATCAATATTTTTCCAAAGCCTGTAAAACATTCTTAGAGTTAATGTTATGAAGAGTTCAAAAGAAGCTTGTTTGAAGGGGAAGAAGGGCAAGGAATTTTCTACTAATTATCCCAGCAGGGAGGAGGGGTATTTATGCAAGAATTTAGCCTTGAAAGTAGCTTATCCTATCCCTCAGTTTGAACAGAAGGGCTATTTGAATCAGAGGAGCTAACAATCTTGGGGTTTAATTAGCAGGTGCTTCTCATAAATTGTGGAAAGCCACTGCAAAGAAAAAGAAAGATCTTTTTTTTCTTCCTGTCCTTGCACACAGACAATAGTGCAGTGAAGGCCTGCAGAAAGGGTAGTGGGGAGGACAGGATCAATGAGGGGGGAAAAGGGGACATCTGTAATACTTTCAACAATAAACATAACTTTTTAAAATATTCAGTATATTAAACCTTGGCTGGGTGACTCAGTTGGTTGGAGCATCCACCCAATAAGCAAAAGTTGCAGGTTTGATCCCCAGTCAGGGCAAGGTAGGGGAGACAATCAATGAATGCATAAACAGGCAGAACAACAAATTGATCTCTCTCTCTCTCTCTCTCTCTCTCTCTCTCTCCTTTCATTGCTGTGCTTCCCATGACATGCATTAATTTTAAGTTCAGCAGAAAATAAATACTAACCATACAGCTTGTATTTAGAAGTGTGTATCAAAAATATAAATTTTTCTTGGAGGTAGTATAGTATGCTAATTATCCACTAGAGTTCCTTTTATATTTAAATCCCCCCAAAACCTGAGCTGTAATGGAGGTTGTCAATCTAGAGACAGAAGCCAGTTTTAAAAGCATTAATAGGAAAAACAACAGCTGTTATAAATAGTGCTTCATATGCCATTTAAATATGGTATAAGTTGCTCCTGAGAATGAAAGGACTTGGGAATATAGGAAAATCTAGTAACACGTCCACTCAAAATTCAAATACAAATTTCAATTCAATTTAGTTTTGCAGCAATGTTCATGGTCAATGATCAACACTGTTCTGGGCTTGGTGAAGGACCCTCATAAAGCAAGCCCTCAGTGGATCTTGCAGACTTCCACTATTATTACAAAATCAGTATAACAAACTACCTTTTTATTTTAGAGAGCTTTTTTAGATAACGTATCCTGGATCCTAACATGTATAATAAATATCCACTTACCTTACAGTTAAGCTGTGTTTAACTTCCATAATTCAAAACATAATCATGATAAAATGTATTCAGAGGAGAGAAAAATTATTGCCATTAGACACAGATATTTTGTTCTTAAGGAGAGATGTGAGTTTGTGCTTTAAGCTGAATGGCCTAGAGGCCACTCTTAAAATAAAGATTTAATTAAATAGACTAGGTTACCTATTTTTTAAAACTGGAATATTAAAGTTTATTAGATTATAGAGTAGAATTACAGATGTGGGAGTCATGGAAATGTACTGCTCAGATCTCCAGCTGCAGGGAGCATAACTGACTGATGACTTCATCTGCTGCCTCAGTGGACCAGCACTGCCTTTATGCTAAGACCACACTTCTTGTGAGCTGCTCTCAGCCAATGGCTGAGCATGACCATGATATTAAAGCAAACCCATTCTTTTTTAAAAAATATATTTTATTGATTTTTTACAGAGAAGAGGAGAGAGGGATAGAGAGTTAGAAACATCGATCACCTGCCTCCTGCACACTCCCTATTGGGGATGCCCCGCAACCAAGGTACATGCCCTTGACTGGAATCGAATCTGGGACCCTTCAGTCTGCAGGCTGACATTCTATCCACTGAGCCAAACCAGTTAGGGCCAAACCCATTCTTTCAAGATGGTAGGCCCCTCTCATTTGTTTTTGAATCAAGAGCTCCCTGTTGGCTCAACCTTTCTTTGAACTGTGTTGCTATCCGTGACTCCTTCTGCCCAATCCTCTTTACTCCCTGACCTCTTTCCACATGAGTTATGGTGTGAAGGCTCATTCTTCCTTCTCCTGCTTTCTCCCCCAGTAAATCTCTTGCATGTAGAGTAATCTTATCTTGGTATGGGCTCCTCAGTGGACCTAAACTCACACAAGTGATTATGAGGGTGTTCCAAGAACATGGGTGGTAGGATGACAATGTGGAACTAGCTCAGTAAGCACTTAGGTGGGTGAAGAAGATGCCACCTTGAGCAGATCATCCCTGGAACAATTAGGTGGCTCAATAGCTAACTATTCTAACAGTGGTAACCTGATAAAACATGCCAGTACATGGAAATGCCCTTGCAGAAGTGTAATGATTGAAATGTTTGGGAGATATTGGGGGGACAATGTTTATAATGACGACAGCCTTGGCTCGTTAGTGCTAACCTGAAATGTATTGCCATCTGCAGAGGGATAATGAGAATCCGAAAGCTGTTAGAAGCTAAGTGTGGGGACCAGGGGGCCTCTTTGGTAGCTTAAAAAGAGTCTCTAATCTTCTGAGTAGAAGAACAGAGACAGATGTACAACAAAATGAAGACTTGATAGTCACAGAGCTCCAGAGACATATGCATGCTCATCATCTAAGGCATTCGGCATTCTGGATTAGAAACCTGGAACCCTGACCCATGGACTGGGACATTTTGGTTGATATTCCCAAGGAGGCTTGCTCTTGAGATCCTCTGAAATCCTTAGAGATTGAAAAATTAGTCCACCCTTTGCTAGAAGGCCTCAGGTGTACGATAACAAGCATCCACCTCAGGGAGTGTTCCTAGTTCCTTTCCTGGCTTCTAGGATATTTAAGGTTAAATCCCAGCAAATCGCAGCTGCTGGGACAGGTAAGGGAAAGACTATGCAGTGAATGCATCATAAGAATTAGTTACAAGGTACTGGACAGGAGTCACAGGAGTATGCCTGGGATTAGGTTTCCAGGGTGCTCTATCAAGGGGCTGGAATGCAAGATAAGACAAGCAGGAATTCATTAACTTGGTGGTATTCTCTGGCAAGGACCACAGGGATGAGACTAACTTCCTACTCAGTTGGCTGTAAAATCTTGGAAGAATTGAAAGCCAATGCTGAGCGCTCAATATGACATGATTCTAAAAGGAGACCAAGAGGTTACTTGGTGGCAATCAACTAACTATGTAAGACCCTCCGTCCTGGAATGGCGAGCAGTTTGCCTTTATAGGGATAGATACTATCTTGGGGCTATGAAACGATCCATAGGCATTGAATTCCACTCAAATTATGTCTGACCAGGGGGCCCCTTCCCCGTGGAGGAGTGGAGGAGTAGGCCCACGGGATACACAGACTGTATCACATATTGCCATGCTGAAGCAGCTGTCATCACAGAATGCTGAAACACCCTTTCAAAGACAAGTTTCAGAAGTAACACTCTGAAAGAACGAGTAGCATTTTTCAGGAAGCAATCCATGCATCAAACCGGAGACTTCCATAT
This sequence comes from Myotis daubentonii, assembly GCF_963259705.1. Lineage (NCBI taxonomy): Eukaryota > Metazoa > Chordata > Mammalia > Chiroptera > Vespertilionidae > Myotis > Myotis daubentonii. Next base: position 36,063,077 of record NC_081856.1, on the reverse strand, counting down.
GATGCTGTGTCCACAGTGAGAATACATGGGACTGCCCTGGCTAGTGTGTTCAATGGTTAGAGCATTGTCCCAACACTGAAGGGTCTTGGGTTCAATTCCCAGTCAGTCAAGGGCACGTACCTGGGTTGCAGGTTTGATTTCTGGCCCTGACTGGGGCATGTGCAGGAGGTAACCAATCAATGTGTCTCTTCTCTCTCTCTCTCTCTCTCTCTCTCTCTCTCTCTCTCTCTCTCTCTCTCTCTTCCTCTTCCTCCCTTCTTCCCTTCCTCCTTGCACTCTCTAAAAATCAATGGGAAAATTATCCTTGGTTGAGGATTAACAAAAAACAAAAGCAAAAAAGAATTGGTCCTAGAAAAAAGGAATTGAAACAGGAGTGGCCCTCCATGCCATTCCCAATGACCCACTGAGGGGGACATTCTGCTTCCTTTCCCCCAACTCCAGACTCTACAGGGTTAGAGGACTTGGTCTTCAAAGGAGACTTATTCATGCCAGGGGACACAGGAGGGTACTGTGCTGTCAGAGCACTTGGGATTCCGTGCCAAGGGACCAGAGGCAGGAGTCATCATCATGGCTGGGATTGGTGGCTCTGATCAGCCAGAGGATACAGGGCACTTTTATACAATGGGGCAGGATGAAATATATGTGGTGCTCAGGTGGTCCTTGGGTGCCCCCTGGTACTCCTTTGGCACACTGGAATCATGCATGAACAGACAAGCTGCCACAGTGTGATCTAGAAAAGTATGAATGCTGAGGGTCAACCCCTCAGGAAGGAGGTTTTGGGTCATACTACCAGGCAAGCCACCCTGGTAGGTCACAGTCTCTCCTGAGACAATAGATGAAGGTGCAAGGAATTTAGAATGGAAAGTGGAGAAGAATGACAATGAGTACCAGTTGTGGCCCTGCGAGGAACTATAGTGCTGAAGTTCTAGCTCATCCCACCAATTTTCCTCTTTTTTAAAAAAATTCTCACCTGAGGCTATGTTTTTATTGATTTTAGAGAAGGAAAGGGAGAGAGAGACAAATATCCATGAAACATTGATGTGAGAGAGAAACATGGATCGGTTACCTCCTGTTTGAGCCTCAACTGGAGATAGGCCAGGGTATTTTTTCCATTGATTTTTTTTTAGAGAGAATAGAGGGGAGGGGAAAGGGGGGAGAGTGAGAAGTATCAATGTGAGAGAGACATATCCATTGGTTGCCTCCCAGTTGCACCTCGACCTGGGCCAGGGATGGAGCCTGCAACCAAGATAGGTGCCCTTGACCAGGAATTGAACCTGCGACCCTTTAACTGGGCAAAACTGGCTAGGGCTAATCTTCCTCTTTTAAGTGTCTCCTCAGGAATCGTGGGGGAGCTGTTGTCAAAATTTCATGGAGTAGTAGATCTGTAAGGACCATGGTTGCTATGGAAATGTATTATTGGGATCTGCTGCTGCAGGGATCATAACTGACTGATGGTCCCTGCTGTTGTCCCTGCTGCCATCCCCTGACTCTACCACTGTGTTTGCACCAACACCATGCTGGCTGCTCCTACTGAGCATGGCAGGGGCGCTAAGGCAGGTTCATTCTAGTGAGGTATGTGTGATAAATAATATGGGTGACATATACAAATGTTTTATATATGTACATATATCCACACATACACATGTGTAGAAAACAAACATTTTTTCTATTATTTCTTTAATAAGAACTTTTAAATATCAAGAAACCTGTTTCTTGGTTTAGTGATTGTGATCATTAGTTCACAATATATATAAATATCGAATAACCTACTAGTAAAACTCAAATAATGTTATATGTCAATTATATCCCAGTAACAAAATGAAACCTCAGGACATACACGGGAAGTGTGCAGAAGACATGAAAATTCAGAGATACAAATTTATCATAATAAAAGTGTAATATGCTAATTAGACCAGACAGCCTTCTGGACAACCATCCTGACAAAGTCTGGGCTGCAGCTGCAGGATCGAGGCAGCTGCCACGGCTGTGAGGGAAAGATCGAGGCAGCCACTGTGGCTGCGAAGGCCTACTCTTGCATGAATTTCATGCATCGGGCCTCTAGTATCCAATAAATATATGGAATACGTTCTCTCATAATCAAATAAGTTTTTAAAGAACTATATCATAATTAAGAGAATCATGAAAACAATTGTATATAACTTTCTTACCTTTCAATTTTGAAAAATTGGTTGAATTAACCCAATGCTTTTGAGGATGTTAGGATGAGGGTAAACTCACATGCTGTTTTGGGGAGTTAATTGTTATTTAGTCACTGTTGAAAATTTGGGAAGGACAGTTTCTACCAGTTGTCCAAATTTCAAATTACATTTCCTTTGACCCAATAACCTAATGGCTGGGAAGTGTTTATAGTTGTTTAAGTATAGGACATTGAACCACACCATTATTTGTAACTAGAGGTCCAGTGCATGACATTTGTGCCCTCGGGGGGGTCCCTCAATGCAGCCTGTGCCCTCTCACAGTCCCAGAGTCCTCAGGGGATGTCCGACTACCGCGGAGACAGGAGAGGCTCCCGCCACGGCTGCTGCACTCAGCAGCCGTCAGCCTGGTTTCTGGCTGAGCAGTGCTCCCCCTATGGGAGTGCACTGACCACCAGGGGTCAACTCCTGCATTAAGTGCCTGCCCCCTGGTGGTCAGTGTGCATCATAGCAACTGGTTGTTCCGCTGTCCGGTCAATTTGCATATTAGCCTTTTATTATATAGAAAACAGTAAAGACTTTCTGGAGACTGCTTACTTTTTGTCAAACAATATTTTAAGCACTTTATATGCATTAGTTTATTTAATCCCCACAGCAATCCTATGAGGAGGGTAGTTATTCATTTTATAGATGAGAAAACTAAGGCGCAGAGAGGTTAATTCACCATCAGAGGTCTCGTTAGTGGTGCATGTGGGATAGAACCCAGACAGTCTGGCTCCAAAGTCCATGCTCTGCACCACCATCCACATTACTCTTCATAAAGGTGGCGCAGATTCACACTTGCTTAGCCACAACTTTGAAATTCACCTCTGATAACTGAAATCTCTGATTATAGCACACTTGATGGAAAATCTGACCTGATGGAATTAAATGGCAGCAAAACCTGAAACGAACTAACACAAAGTTATTTATAGTTATTATTTCTCCCGTTTAGTGACATATTAATTACTATTTCACTGCAGAAGTATAAATGTAGTTGATTACAGGGTGATGTTCCATACCCTGCTGGGATGTTTCATAATATACGGCACATACACTGTATATGGAAGACTAGACAGATACTTAGGAGAGAAAATCAATAATGATGAAAAGTCAGCTGAGGGACAGTGATGCTCCAAGAGGGACTCATGGATTAATTACCTGCCAACCTGTATTAATTGTGGGGGTTCAGAATGAATTGCCCAAGATATGCCTTAGTGGTATGTGGATTGTTTTGAGCTAAAGGTAACTTTAGCTGTGGGCTCAAGAGAAACTTCTACCCCTCCCATAACTACTTACAGTGGTTCTCAACCTTCTGGCCCTTTAAATACAGTTCCTCATGTTGTGACCCAACCATCAAATTATTTTCGTTGCTACTTCATAACTGTAATGTTGCTATTGTTATGAATCATAATTAAATATCTGATATGCAAGATGGTCTTAGGCGACTCCTGTGAAAGGGTCGTTCGACCACCAAAGGGGTCGCGACCCACAGGTTGAGAACCGCTGACCTAGAAGACGTTAAATTAGAGGCCTTGCACATAATAAGTTTGTTAGACATGACTTTTTTTGACCTACCTGTAAGGTAGGGAAACTACTAAATACTGAACATATGCTTTCCCTGAAATGACCTTATGAAGGTTGAAGGTGTGTTAACACATCCCTAGCTCAGAATGTCTCTTATCTCCCACTTTCCTTTTCTGAATTTCTCAGGCATGTGAGGTTTCTGACTCTCTCATGTATGAGAAGTTCCAATACATATGTATGTATTACATTTGGTTATTTTCTCTTGTTAATCTGTCTCATGTCTATTTGATTATCAAACCTCCCATGAGATCATCAAGCCATTCACTGAAACAAAGGACATTGCAATGGGGTGGGTTTGGAGGAAGCATGAGTCCAGTTTGGTGTGCTTTGGAGATATCAGCAGGGATAGCAATAAGCAGCTGGGTATATTGATGTTGAAGTCAAGGACAGCGCTCTGCTGGGGACTGAAATTTGTGTTTTACAAGTAGGGAGTGTGAAAAGCTGTTGACATATCAAGTGAGACAGAACATTGTTTAGCCATTTGTAGATTATTGATGGCTTCAGTGTAGGCTGTTTCCATGCAATGTTACAGGTGGAATCTTACGCTGAGGTCAGGTGGAAATGGAGATAAAAAATGCAGGCGATACTTCCAAGAAGTTTGACTCTTAAGGGTGAAGAAAAAAAAAGTGGCAAGTGGAGAAGGCCGTGAGGATACTGGGAAGATTATTGAGAGTTGAGCATGCTCAAGAGCACAAGATGGAAAAGGCATAATCAATAGGCAGGCTGGCACAGGGATCCAGCGTGCTAGGAGGATGGGCCTTATACAGGAGGAGGAGCAGGTGTTCACTTGGTTTAGGTGGCGAGGAGGATCTCACGTGTGCAAATTCTATGTACACAGTTCTAATGTTTGGAATAAAGGAGATAAAGAGATCCCACCAGATAGGTACAAGTTACTGCCTCACGTTAAGGGGCATGGGAGTGGGATGCACATGCAGATTTCATGAGAGGAGAACAGATTTGTTCATTGTGACAGATCATTAATGAGACCAGTAGAATATTGCCATGCAGTTTTGAGCATCTGTTGAGATGAGAGTCAATGGCTTATTTTAGTACCATACGGTAGCATTTTTTTCCAGCAAGGCCTTTTCCTAATATGGCTGTGAGGGTACAGGAGTGGAAATATCCCCATATAGAGAGAGCTATGTCCTTTCAGCAGACCTTTCCCAGTTTAAAGAATCTTACATCCCCCCAAATATAGTTGTCAATTTCTAAATAACTATTGCAGCAAAAGTACTCAAATGAAAATTTCAGTGTAGACTTTAAACCAAGTTTGGGCTCAGAGTCAAGTGGTCTGGATTGGAATTCCAGCTCTGTATTTACTTAGCTGGCTGTCCTTGGGCAAATTATTTCACCTTCCTGTGCCTTGACTGCCTCATTTCTTAAAAGAAGTTAATTAATGGACAACACTTAGAATACTGCTTGCTCACAAGAAGTGCTCAAAAGATGGGCCTAATTGGGTAGTAGATGAAGGAGCCAATAAACCAGGCAGTCTGGCTGCAGAGTCTAGGTTCCTAAGCAGAAAGGAAGGCTTCCCAGGGAGTTCCCATGTTAGCTGCCATTTTAAAATTTATAAATACCATCTGCAGAAATATGGCTTTTTGAAGTATGCTCTTATGTTTTCAGTTTGTTCACTAAAAGTCAATGAAGAATAAGTACTTCATAACATGTATTCTGTAAGACTTTACTGGGTGATTTAGTGGCTCGACATTTCTATAATATGTGCTACATCTAAATCCCATTCAACTTGGTGTCATCAAGAAAGAGAGAGAGAAAGAGGAATGGGGGAAGAGAAAGCAGGCTCTTAGGTGTTTGTGTCTTTTCTTATAAGGACACTAATCTCCCTGTGTCTTTTCTTATAAGGACACTAATCTTCACCCTCATAAACTAATCACCCCCAAAAGCCTCACTTCCTTATGCTATTTTATTTGGTTTAGGATTTCAGCATGTGAATTTGGGGGGTTTGGGAGGGGGCGGGGGGGGGGGGGACATGAGCATTTAGTCCCTGACACTCCTGAATAGTGTTTGTGAATTTTAAAATTTTAAAAAAAGAATAGCTAATGGGAAATAGAAAGTACCAAGAATAGTCTTGTATCAGGGTTACCTGCATACTTTATTCCTGTGGCCTTCAGCATTAGTGCTGATTGAGTGGTTTCCTGGTTCTCTTGGATTTTTTTCTGTACAGATATTACTTCAGCTTTCTGTTCCTTTGGTTTAAAATTTTCCCCAAAGAGTGCTTCCTGATATTTCTTCTCTGCCTCTCCTTCCTCAGTTCTTAATATTTATGCATATTGCTAATTATTCTTTTAAACTTGATTTACGAAGATCTGTATTTCCCTGTAAGATAATTGCCTACTTTTCAAATGGTGACACAGAATGATACAATCTTGGTTTCCTTGAATACTCAGGGAATGAGTCACTCTGTTCTGCTTACAAGAGTTTTTTTAGAGGCATTTAGTAAACATTGGTTATTCCATGTTCTGTGTTTTAAGCATTTTAAAACAAATACACCATCAATTTTCTTGTGAATACTTGTAAAAGCATTCTTTCAGTTTGCCATAGAGACATTTTGATCTCTACCAGTATTTTAAAGATTCTGATTACTACTTGGTAATTTGTTATATTAGCACGATTTTTAAATTGAAGTATTTAAATTCATTTTTTTTTTAAAATGATGCTACATTAATCTCTTAAGAGAAAGTCATTATTTGACTTTGCATAAACACCGTAAATTATATTTTCCTCATCCTTATTTTAATACATACATTATAACCTATGTTTCTATATCTAGAAATCCCTTTGGTGGAATGTGATACCTCATTTTGCTGCATATCAGAAACAATAATTTAAAGTGTATATTTAGTGCGATGGGAATAGTATTATTCATTTAATATCAATGATTTGAAACTAATAAAAATGCATTCAATTTAAAATCATTTTGCTTTTAGACTTTGCTATTTTATGCTTAATTTCAATTTGTCTCCTTCCACTCACCCTCTTTCTTCCCCACAAAAGACTAGGATTCGAACCACAATTTGTTTTAAAAGCTACTGTGGAAGAGTGTTTCATCTTAATGTTTGGTGCTATGCCCAGTATGTGGCAAGATTCAATAGAGCATGAAAATCAACATTATCATTACTGTCTCAACACCAATAATTTGAAGGAAGAACAACCCTTAATTTAAAAATAAAATTGAATCAGCACTAAAAATGTTGCTGCTGCCAGCATTCTTGTACATCAGAACACTTTCCACATAATATTTTAAAATTATAAGTTATGAAAATTGTCTTCAGGAGGACTAATAAAGAAAAGGAAGAAAGAAAGAAAGGAAAAGGAAGAAAGAAAAGAACAATTGTGAAGTTATTATAGGTAAACATGGGTAAAGTTTGACTATATTGCCATTTCAAAATTGCTATGGCTATAATGAAAAGGACATTCTTTCATTACCTATACTTACTATTATGGACAAAATTGAAGTAGTTTTCTGGTGATTATCTTAGTCACCATAAAAGTAAGTAATTGAGTTTCAGTTGCATGTAGTATCCTCCTGGTATTATACTTATAGAAGTATTTGGATTTTAATTACTATAGAGACATATTTATATATTCATTCAATATTGGGAGAGTATATCTTTCCTTATTCAGTGATAACATCCATTGTTGATCATAGTATAAAATACAGCACTACATTCAGAGGTCTATAATATAGAAAATTTTTTCTCAAGAATAAAAAATGAACCCAAGTAGTGGAGACAATCTTCTGATTTCACTAAATTCTTTTATAATTTTCACAATTTTGACTGACTCCATTAATCACTTCCTCATTCTGGAAGCTTGAGACTCTCATGATTTTTATTATAATAACCTTCAGATTTCTCTTTTTATGTCCTTCTTTTCTTTTGTGCACATTTATTCTCAGTGACTATTACAGCATGAATTCCACAGCTTTAAGCTTTACTAAACTGTGTAGAGGACATTTTATAGATTCTTGCATTTTTTTCTTTTATCGAAAATTATGAAGACTTTCTACGCATCTGCAGTGGGTGAGAGGGAAATAAAAATGAAAAAAAGATACAGTTCCTGTTTATTATTATCTCTAGATAATAAAACCTGGAGAGGAAGATGGACATGGAAACAAACATTCTCCTATAGTGTTTGATAAGGACTAAGTTAGGAATACCAACAAAAGGCCATTGTGGAACAAAGGAGTGAGTCACCTGTCTACTTGTATAGGAAGGGCAACTTGACTCAGGCTTCCCATCAGGGCAAGCATCTCCAGCAACCCGCTGGCTACTTGGAGGCAGTAGTTCTAAGCAAACACACATTTTACTTCATATCCACTTTCAGCAAAGTCATCCTGATGTGACATCTGAACCAAGAACCATATGAGGTATCAAGTTCAAAATTATAATGGTGTGAAGAAGTTTCTTAGAGTCTTAAACTCAGCACCTGCCCTTGCCACAATCAGGAGAACTTCAAGGAACTTAAAAACACATAACAACAAAGAAACCTCCTTATTATGATGTGTCCGATATGAGTTGTGTGTGTGTGTGTGCGCGCGCGCGCGCGCGTGTGTGTGTGTGTGTGTGTGTGTGTGTGTGTGTGGAAAGAGAGAGGGCACATGCATACACAATAGGTGGGGAGGATTGGTGTCTCAACTGCAAGTGTGGACAGATGATGAGCTTGCCTGGTGCTTAAATAGGAAATTTGGGTATTAAGGTGGGTTGTGAACCAAGTGAGAAAGAAAAAAACAAAATATCTAGGCTGCTAAATGCTCCAGAGATTCCATATGAGCTGAAGAAATCTCTCCCTGAGGGCAATCTTCACAGTGGTTTCCCCCTCACTCTCTGTTTTATCTTTTTAAACCTTAATTAACCACTTCTCCCTTGAATTTTTGTATTGTTTTGGTTCTGTTACCTATTGACCTTTTTAATTTAAAATATTTTTTGACATCTCTAATAGTATTTTTATAAAAATCTAACAATTATTAATTATTTTAATCAATTATTTTAATTTGTTTTATGTCATTTCTGAATGCATATTTCCTATTCTGTTTTATGGGTGCTATTTCTTGATTTTCCTTTTGAGAATCCTAGGAAAAAAACTTCTTTTCCCCCATTTTCCCATTATTTTTACTTAATCCAATTGAATTATTCTTCATATATCTATCTATATCTATATCTATATATATATACACACACACATATATATATATATATGTTATTTGTGGATATATATACACACACATACACAATTGATAGCACCACAAATCAATGAGAAATGAATGTATTATAAAGAAACTGTCTAATTCTATGCCAATAAAATAAAATAAAATAAATAAAATAAAATAAAATTTCATTCCTATTTAGGTTAAACCCAATTGTGAAAGGTAAAACAATAATAGTAGAAAAAATAGTCCACTACATTATGAAGAAAATCTTATATTTTCAAAGCATAAACCATAATGCAAAGAAGTTTTACACTTGTCGTGTAAAAGCAGCCATGGACAGTACACTAATAAAATATTTCTGTTTAAAAATGGATACTGTGGACAAAGTTAATAGATGGACAAAACAATAGGAGAAGAAATTTGAAATGTTCAAACCTACCAAGGTTTTAAGATTTCTTAGACATTTAAAGATAAAAACCTGTTTTTAAAACAATCCTATGTATTTTACCAACTCTTTTAAAGTGAACTTTCTTCTTTTATTATATATGTATATTGTTTTATAATTTTTAAAACGATTATTATCAGGTAGGGTATATGAATGTATAATACCAGCAAAACATATAAACATTGTGTTTCTTAAGGTGTGGTTAAAAATCATCTTCAGAACCTGGTTAATTGGTTTGAAATGCAGATTCCCAGTCCCACACTCTGGGATTGAGTGATTCGCTTCCACATGGTAGAGAGTGAAAACAGCTCTTTCTCTTAATTATTTCTGTAGTGAGGAAGTAGGATTAGCTTCTCAGTAATCTCCATAGGATTCCATGATTCAAGCAAGCATGTGAAACTTGTGGCGTGCAGGCCACATGCCTCATTTATTTGGCCTGTGTTAGCCTTTGAGTTTGACATGCTTGCTCTAAAAGTTGATTCTACAATTTGTTCTCCAGAAAAACTTTTTTTTCTGGTTCATAGCAGCTTTATTCACAACAGGCAAAAAGTAGAGGCAACCCAAATGTCCATAAGCAAAGGTGGTTCATCCATACAATGGAATACCACTCAGTCCTAAAAAAGAGTAAAATCATGACCCATGTTTCAACGTGGGTGAAGCTTTGAGACATTTTTTTCTCTTTTATTTAATTTATTAGGGTGACATTGTTTAATAAGATCATATATATATATATATATATATATATATATATACACACACACATATATATCACGTTCAAAGGCTGTTAAATCGTGTTGTTTACCCATATGTTCAGAAAAAAATCATTTCTACTGTCATGGTAAACAACCTGCTTCCCTATTTATAATGGTCTGGCCCTCTAGCAACTTCAGCGCGAAATTATAGCTAATTTGCCTACAAACGTCAGGTGGTCATAATCCGACCACTCAGTGTATAGTGAACAATTCTATAATACATTTTCTGTATATTGCATTATGGGTTCACCACCCCCTGTTATTCAGAAATTTTTAACACTCTTTGGCTACTGGCATTTATTTACATGGTAATTAATTATAATTCTCTCTGTATAGGAGATACATATGATTTAATGGAATTGTTTCCTTTGAATACATTGAATTATTTAATTTTTATATGAGTAGTTATATGTTTTAACATCCATATTCTGAACAAATGACTTCTTTTCTCACAATATGCTCTAACCATAACTGGTATTGCTGGTGGAAGGATGAGCAGAGAAGTAGGTAAAATAGGAAGGAAAATGTTAGGAATTTGGGTGAATAATGATGGTAGTTTTCCTGCAAGGAGGCCTCAGATCTTGGGGTTGTGAGTTTCCACTTCTTAGAATTAAATACTTCTTGTCTATGTTCAAATTTGAAGATTTAAAAAGAGCCTTAGAATTTAAGAAAAGAGCATTTTTTGAATTGCCAAAATCCTGCTACCATTTTGGTAGCTACTTCAGTGATCACAAGTGACAGTGATTAATACAGGGGTGGGTAAAAGTAGGTTTACAGCTGTAATACAAATTAAAAATGCAATAATTAATAAATAACAATACAAGAATAAACTCTTCTGTGTACTCAGAACTATAAACCTAATTTTGTCCACCTCTGTATTAATTTTGAAAGATTAGAGGTATTCAAACTTTTTTTTAATGTAAAGGGCCAGAAAATAAATATTTTACATTGTGATAGGTATATTCTCTTGGTCACAACTAATCCATTTTAATTTTACCTTTGTAGTGTAAAAGCAGACATGGAGAGTACACTAATAGTGGGCAAGGCTGTATTCCCATAAAACTTTACTTATAAGAACTGATTTTAGATTTGGCTCACTGGCAGTAGTTTTCAGACCCCTGGCTCAGATATAAAACACACTGGCTCAAATTTTTTGTGGTGTGTAGATCAAAACTGGTTATTGTCCCTTAAGATCAAGAGTCAGGAGCTCAGCAAATGCACTTGTTTTGGTCCCAGAAAAATAAATGTCTTGGGATAGAAACTTGTCTACACAAATAAAGTCAGAGCTTATTGAATAGGAATGCGTTTACAATGACAAATTAATGCCCTCCCAGCATTAAAACAAGATAAACTAGTGGGTTTCCATTTCCTTGGAGATTTTATATAACACAATGGCCTTTTCACTCTGCCATTTTAAGTAATTACCATTAGCACTGAGGCTATTAATTCAATATAATCAAGGAATGTAAAGGTCAGCTAGCATTACACAGTATCCATCACTAAAATTTCCCTATATTGTCCCACATTCTATCACTGAGTTTTCTTGTCAGACTTTTCAATGTTATTTTGAGATTTGGCTATTCCTACCAAAATAAAATAGGATTATTAAAAAGAAATAGCATCCATTCACATTAAAAATTCCACCTAATCTATTTTTCCCGTTACATTAAGCAGAACAGGCTTTCATTTATTTCCAGTGTACCCTTGCTTGGTATGGGTGAATGGAAGGGACATTATTGATCTCAGTCAGATTTAATGAGAACAGTTACTTGTTAGCTCATGTCCTTTTGTTGCCTTTTTCTTCTCTTGTCCAGTGACCCAAACAACCATTATAACAGACTAGCTTTGTACATTTATCATGTCCTTACCAATTTGGCTGCATTCAAAAGTTAAGCATTTTGAGCTTGCAACCCCCCAAAAATGTACACACACTTTCACAGCTGATAACTCAATGTTCACTCCTTTTCCGGGTTAACTGATTTGAAATAATGGGTAAAGCCAGACTAAGCTTTGAATAAAGAAAATGTATTCTAAAGTTCCACTAGACTTTTTTAATGGGGATACATAAAATATAAAGTGTATGCTACAAACCCTGCAACAGTTGATGAATTGAGGGCACACAGACACGAAATGAAATGATTCTTGATGTTTGTGATTCCATTGCTTTGCCTTATCAGCAGTGCCTGGACCAGAATGTCATCATTGAAAACAGGCACTGACAAAAAAATGTTTCATTTCTGTAGATTCTTTTAAATTTTGAAAATGACCTGTATGTTAATAAACACTGACTATAATCATTCAAAGTGTGTATACATATATTTGGGACACCCTGTATATAATGTTACAATTTAAAACATGATCACTCTCCAGCTCCTTAACAAGGAAATAAAATTGGAAATTATCCTATATAATAAAAGGCTAATATGCAAATAGACCGAATGGTGGAACAACTGAACAACCAGTTGCTATGATGTGCGCTGACCACCAGGGGGCGTGTGCAGATCATGGTGGGCATTGGCCACAGTGGGGTGGTGGAGCAGGTGAGCGGGGTGCCAGATCGAGGTGGGGCGCTGATCGATGTCATCGGACGAGCCTCTGGTGGTTACTGAAAATTCTTTGCTCCTGCGTACCGCAGTCCCGCCTGGCGCTCAGCGCACACCCCACTTGCACCTGCAGCTGGCACCGGAGCCACCACTTGCGCCCACTGCCCGTGCCCGGCGTCAGTCCTGATCACTTGGCACCAATAGCGGGTGCAAGCAGCGGCTACGGGCCCTGATCCCCCCTGAAGGCTTCTCTACCTCCCCCTACTCCTGAGGGGAAATTGGGGCAGCAGCCGTCGTTTGCACCTGCTGAGGGCGCCAGCCCTACTCGCACCGCTGCTGGCACATGCCCCAATTGCTCTACACCATGAGCGGGTGCGAGCGGGGCATGGGAGTGGCAGCGGCAGGAGCGATGATGCCGGCAGACAGGGGACTGGGGGCTGTGGTGGGAGGGGCCCAGCAGGGGCACAGAAAATGGGCTGAGACCTACCCCTGTACCTACTGCAGCTTCACAGCCCACAGTTCCTTTCAAGGTGCACGAATTCGTGCACTGGGCCCCTAGAATTCTTCATATAATCTATGGCACTAAAAAAGTAAACAAATTAAATGCTTAATAGGGAAAAGACTAAAAATTGCCAAGAGCAAAGACTTATTATAGCCCCAAATTTAAAAGGGTTTTCCAGAAATCTAAGTTTATCTCCATAAAGGGAGTAGGTGCATTGTCTTTCTGAATTTTATTATATCACTATCTGAGGAGTAGTGAACTTAGTGAGTCACAGTATACTGACAGGAAAGTGGGTGATGTTTTTCTCATAGTTATTCTAGCACCTACAGGTCATGTGATAACAGAAGCTTACCTATCCTACTTCATAGTCCTTATAAAACTTTACCAGTCATCTCCCAACCTCTATTCTTTTTTCATTCTCCTTCCATGCCCCGCCCCGTCCATTTTCAATGACTTCATTGTTATCATTCATTGTTATCTATCTTATTGGACTTATCTGCTGACTAGTTATTATAACAGCCTCATTGACTTCTGTAATTCTTCCTTCACACTATTATCAAATAGACTTATTTGCAAACATGATTATGTCACCTTGCTGTTCAACATTCTTCAAGGACTTCAAATTGTTTACAGAAAGAAATTTGGAAACCTAAGCATTTGATCTTAGTCCAGGTTCATTGGAAAACACATCTTAAGACAAAGACCTGAATGCACATGATTAATTTGGAAAGTGTGGGCGAAAAGGGGCCACATGCTAACCTGACTAACTCCAGCGGGACTAACTCAAAATCCCCATTTCAGGTCAATAATGAACTACAGAAACAATGTTTGGAGTAATTTTCTGCATGACTCTGTGTGCCAACCCACACATTTTTTGAGCTAAGCACCATTTCCCAGAATGTTATTAAACAATTACATGGATTTTAGTTTAAAAATGAAGCTGTTTGTGACAAGATATATCAGTAATGTCACTTTTCTTCATATACAAAGTGCTTCATTTTGGTACGAAGAAGAATTTGATTGATCTTGTGATATCCTTCTACAAAATAAGTGTGAAAGGAACTTATATATTTCTTTAAAGACTTAAGTAATTATGACTTCACTTGTTAAAAAAAACACACCTTATTGATCTTTTGGCAGCTTAAACCTGATTAATGGTGTTCCAATATTCTAATTGTTATTAGGGTTGCTGAGTTTTATGCCCACATTCCTATACCTCTACTTTCTTCCTTATGTTCCTGTTTGGGGAGATGACATGCACTGCCCTTTTCTTCCTTCTTCTTTTTAAAATAAATGTCTAAATTGCATGCCCTTTTTTTAGAAGAGTTAGAAGAGTTCCATTTTTAACCTGGACTTCCTGATGTACATTACACAGAATCAGTGCTGCTTTTTATATCTTAAAGCCCTCCCTTGAACATCTAATGTGTTCGGCTTATGTAGGGGGGTGGTGGTTGAGCAGATAGACATTTCAGCAACAGTTTTTCCTAAATCTGAGGGCTGCACTTCGATTTGGTTTGCAAATCTAGTCACTAGTCATTTTTTAAAATTCCTTGAAGATCTTAAATGATAGAGAGATGCCCCGAGCCTGCTAAATATTTGTAGATCTGCTTTCTCCTCCGGCTAACTGTTCATGCAAATCCTCTCCCCTGGTGCTGATACATGAAAAGTTGGCCTGAGACTGCTCCTTCCTGGCTTTGCTTGATCTCCAAGGTTGTGATATTGGAATGGTTCACTCTGAAGTGGCTTCACTTCAACTGTAACGGGACGATCAATGGGTCTGGGCTGCCTGTCACTACTTGAGCCAATTAAGCAGAGACGGAGTTGAATCATTTATGATCATTTATTCCAGTACTGCCGGCAGTATGGGAGAGCAGCAGCAGGTCATCCACAAAAATCTGCTCTGTACCCCACCATAAGCCAGCTGCTTATATTGGGTAGCCGGACAAAGATTACACGGGGAAGTAAGCAAAAGGGTATGCCAAATGGGCAATTTACAGGTAACGCAGGCTGGAGATTTAGAGAGGATTCAAAGGCATTGGTCACTTAGAGAATGTGACCAGGGACGGGGTCTACCACTCTCCACCCTGAGCCCATGAGGTCTATGATCAGACCTTAGCACTGTGAAGGTGTGAAACTCTTTAGAGAGCCCTGTGAGATTCTTAAAAGAAATTTGGAGTAAAATGTTTTCGCTCTAATTATATTACAATTGACATGAAAAGTAATAGTGATGCAGAATTTTTGGACTGGAACCCGGATTCTTTGTCCGCTGGAGTCAAAGAATGAATCCACGGACAGAAGATGGTATAGCAAAGCTGGGAATTTATTAAAGAACAAGTACAGACTCCCACATGGGGAGAGGGAAAGAATCTCACAGAATGGACTCGCACGTGGGGAGGGGGAAAGGGTCCCACAGAGTTCCTTTTCCCTATGGCTTACAAAGGCTGCAGATCCTGGTGCCTTGATATCCCTTCTGATTGGTCACTATTCCCTTGGACTGGTTACTATAGTAACTCCTGGGCTCAAAGGTCGAACCTCACATGAGACATATGAGGTTCTCCCCCCCCTTCTTCCTTTTTGTTTTTCTATTTCCTTTGGGCTTTCTTCTTCTCCTTCCTCCCCTTTATTTTGTAAATATAGACCTTTTGCTGTTCCCAGCTCCCTCATTCTATGGAAATGTACCTGTTGCAGCTTTTCAGCTCCCCTATTCTGTGGAAATATACCTTCTGCTGCTCTGCAGCCCTGTGCTTCTTCCATGGTCCTCTTAATTTCTAAAAGTTCCTAAAAACCTGTCTTTTTCACCCCTAAAAATTCCTGTTTCAATAGAATGCCCTTTGAGATACTTAAGACTTGAAGACTCATCAAGTTGCTTAATACTATGAGCAAGATGAAATTTAACTATTATGGTTTTTGTGACACTAGCTTACTGGCTTATTGTGCAGTAAAAGATTAATCTTGCCCACAAAATAGTTTGGTCCTTGACTGGCTTCTGAGAGAGAAGATCTAAGGCCTTGGAGGGTCCTGCCTGATAAAGTGTCTTTATTTACCAGAGGGTCCTAGGCTGTGTCAGATACTCTGTGCTAGAAATGTGACTTATGGTTGGGATCTTGGGCCAAACAGCACCAGCTTGAGGGTAGAGACTCAGGTTCGCTCTATGTGACCAGCCATCAGTAGAATATTCCCTGCTCAGCTGTGTGCTGCCACACATTATTGCTGGGAGAAATAAGTGCTGTCTGCATGATTCTGCTGGGAGAAGACAACTGGAAGTTCCACACCTGATCCCTTCAGAACCCAGCTCTTGTGCTTCTTCCTTTTGCTGATTGTAATCTACATTTTTCTCTGTATTAAACTGCAGCTGTGAGTATAATGGCTTTCTGAATTCTGAAAGTGCTCCTGGTGAGGCCTTGGTCCCTGAGGGTGATCTTGGGGACCTCCGACTGACACTTGGATTCCACATCCTTTGCTGCAGGACATTTGCTCTAGGTCTAAAAATATTTGCAAACAATTCCCACCCCTTCCTTCCCCCCACCCCATCCACAATGAAGTCAGACTCAGCAGTGCTACAGTTTGAGGCCTGGAGCGGTTGCTACACCTCCTTCACTGCTTACCCTGCCCCGGGGAGGCGGTGGTTGGTTTCTGATGCAAATGCTTCTTTCCTCCATCACTATGTGACCCTCATGCTTTCCTGTGGTCATCCCTAGGCTGAATTAGGAAAGACATTCAGAATATTTCTATCCAGCTCCTCGCCTCCTTCCACCCTAACATCTGCTTGCCTCAGATTATTCATTTCTAAATTATTGAACTTTACTCTCAAATTACTATCAACTAAAACCTGCTGGTATTAGCTACAAATGGCTCAGGACACTTCTTTTTGGAGCATTTTCTTTATGTTGAAGGATACGGAACATTGGCTTTCTGAAGGAGCGGCAGTAGAGGAAGTATTTAGAACAAAGAATTTTTTAGTGCCTGTTTATGGTGGCCCCACTGGATCATGGGAAGTATGAAAGGTGTCATCTCTAATACAACTCAACATTTCTCCTGAAAGGAGAGAGTTCAATAGAATTGGGAATAACCTTTCTTCATTAGGCTGTTTCCAGCGGTTCTCTTTGAGGCTGTATTGATGTAATAGCTTTCTCTCCACCCAGGGGAGAGATCTGAAGCACTTTATCATATGTCCTTGAGAAGAAATTTTGGAACCTCTGGCAACCTTACCAGAACCACCCTCCTTCAGTTTCACATACCACCTTCTGTTAGTCTTTGTATCTCCCAGGCTTTTGCCTCTTTACCCAGCTCTTTGGATTTAACCTTTGATTCCCCTTTTAGTTGTAGACTCAACTTCTTCTCACCTTGGATTTTGTCTTGACTTCATGTGCCTCTCCATAGCTCTCCTTACATGTGTTTTATTACCTATCTTCCCCTTTAGAGTGAAAAACTATGTTTAGAGGGTTCGTCCTTGTGTTTACAGCACCTAACGTAATTCCTGAAATATAGTAGTTGCTTGGTAATCTTTTGTTGAATGAATGAATGAATGAGCTGAGCGCTAAGCCCACTCCACTTGCACGTTCAGAACTGCCTGCAGGAATGTCAGCTTTGACTATAGACATGTGGGCACCTTCAGTTTCATGGACTGAGCATTTTGAAAATTTAAGGGAGATGATAAAATAGCCGTTTTCTTTAGCTTGATGGATGAGAATGTCAGTGAAAGTTTTTGTTTTCCAACAAGAAGATGGCAAATGGCCAACAAATCCTGTAGAATATTTATTTAAAAATCAGTACTTAACAAGAAGATCAGAGATAGAACAATTGTTACCTACACTATAACATAAAAATTGGGTCACTAGAGTCAGAGGAGCGGGAGACAGAGAGCCTTCTTACAAGTTGTCACTCCAATTAAAGATTACATTCTATTTCGGTAGTGTCTTCACTGAGAGCGTTCCCACAGTTTTTAATCGTTCAGTCTCAGCTGTCAGGAACATTGGTGGTAATTTTTTCCTGTTCAGCACACATAGGAGCCGCTGGGCCTGCTGTTTGCAGATACCAAAGTTGGCTTGTAATAATGTGACTGAAAATGTCCATCAAATATAGCTGTAAAAGTTCCCTTCTGTTTCCTGAAAACCTGGGAATGTTTTAAGATTCATCTGCTGGGATAACAAATTATCTTAAAAATCAAATCTAGCTACAGACCTATTTAGAGATTATCTTTCCTTTTCTACATTAGGAGCCTGGTGAAAATGAAGGCCTCATTATTATTAGTTTCTGGGAGCAGGTAATTTGTATACCATTCTGATATTCACTACACATGATGATAGGTACAGTAAGAATTAGATAAAGATCACTCCTGCATCTTTCAGTGAATTCAAATATTTCCCATTTTCAATACTCTTTTGAATCTTCTCCAGTGGGTTTTCTGGAGGGTTTGCTCATTCGCCAGTGCTGCCATAACAAATTACGACAAATTTAGCAGCCAACAGTAGTCAAACAATAGCTGTTTGTTACCTTATGGTTCTGCAGGTCAGGAGTACAGGTGCAACGTGGCCCAGCTAGTTCTCTGATCCGGGTTTCACGAATCCTCAAATCAAGGTGTTGGCAAGATGCACTCTGTTCAAGGTGTTGGCAAGATGCACTCACTCCAGGGATGAGTCTGCTTCCAAGCTGATTGGGGTTGTTGGATGTGCTTAGAACTGAGGCTCCATTTCCTTGCTGGTTGTCGGCCAAGAGTTTTCAGCTTCTAGATGCTGCCAGTATTCCCTGGTGGGTAACTCCCGTTTCTCCAGCTTTACTGCCAGGAGTGGGGAGTCAAGTCTTTTTCATGCTTTGACTCTCTCTTACCTCTCCTCTGTCTCCTCTCTCCTCTGCTGAATTCTCTTCTAATTCCAGCTGGAGAAATGTCTATGTTTTAAAGGGCTCAAGCGATGATATGGAGACCACCTGGATCACCCCGGACAATCTCCATCTTTTCTGATCAACAATCTAATAACACCTGCAAAGTACCTCATGGCAGTAACTAGGTTAATGTTTGATTGGATAACCAGGTGTCAGGAATCCTGGGAAGAACATCTTTAGAATTGTATCCAGCGCAGGGGTGGCAAGTAGAGCCCAATGTGGATGGGCAGTGGATGAAGCTTCCATGCTGACCAGAGGTGTGATAAGGGCATGAGTTAAATAACCCCAATAACCTCCGTGCATGAGGTCCTGCTAGGATGTAGGCACCTTACGCATGTGACTTAGTCCCCAAAACAACCCTGAAAATATATGTGATCATTTTAGTGATGAGAAATGCAGATCTAAAGATGAAGGCATTAGGAAACTTTCCCACAACTGCACAATTTCCAAGCTGTAGAGCCACTTTTTGAGCCCGGATCTGAATGGCTTGGTCCGATTACAGGAGACAATGTATGCACAGCATCCAGCAGAGTGCTTGACCTATATTTTATAATAACGGAGTGGCAATTAATGGATTCTTTACAATTTTAATTTTTTTATTCCCACTATTTGTTCCCTATCCCTCTTTACTCTGCCCCATAATCGTCTTCACACTGTTGATTTACTACTCTCACTTCTATAAAAATAAAGGAAGTGCTACACTAACCCACAAAAAAGAAAGAAGGAGGTAGGAAATTCCAGATATTAACAATCTACTGCATGCCAAATACAGTGTTAAATATTTTTCATTCTTTTTTCATTGATGTGCATCACATTTGACGATGACTATAGGATTAGTGCAAGTGATATTTTAAGAAGATGGAGTAGTGTGTGGAGGAGGAAATTATATTTATTCAATGCCCTTTAGCTACTGTGCATGCATTTTATAATTCTGTCATTTAATCTTCCTGATAATCCTGAAAATTAATTTTTATTGCTTTCATTTTAGAGATGAGAAAACAGATACTGGAAGGGGAACAGCAATAATAAAGGAATTGATACTCTCTTAAATTCTAAACACCATTCCAGAACTTCTACAAATAAATGTTCCCTGCAAAGTAGGTATCCCGGGCCTATGTACTCAAGTGACCTGGCTGGCCAGAGGAGCGGGGGTAGGAAAGGATATAAGGAGTTAAATGGTGGTGGAAGGAGACTTGACTTGGGGTGGTGAATGCATACAACAATATACAGATGCTGTATTATAGAGTTGTATTCCTGAAATCTATATAATTTTATTAACCAGTGTTACCCCAATAAATTCAAGAAAAAGAAAAAGGTAATATTCACAGAGATAAAAAGAAAGAAAATAAAGATAATTGGAAATTTAAGGATAGGAGGAGTCTTTTAGGCAACAGGAACAGCATCAAGGCAAGAAAGTATAGGTTTTTTACATGGTGTATGTGTGTGTGTGTGTGTGTGTGTGTGTGTGTGTGTGTGTGTGTGTGTGAACTCAACTGAAGTCAAACCAGGAAGGAATTTTGTTTTTCAATAAATATTCCCAATTCTGTCAACTATCTTTCCTACTGAGTAGCTGGTTTTTAACATCTCTGATCCAATTCTTTAAAAGTCAATCCTAGTAATATCCCAACTCCCAATTATTCACAGTTCCTCCTGCACTGTCTCTCTGGGGCAGTAAAGACTAGTGGCAAGTGGTGTGTCCCTCATCCTTCCTTCCTGTGTAGCTCCTCCTTCTCTGGAAATCTTTAGGTTGTGGAGACCTTTGCTTTCTGGTCTATTCTTTTGGTTACCTTTACCTTTTGGAGGTAAGACTCATCTAAAGCTAATTTTGTAAATAATTGGTTCAGTCAATAGTTCCAGTTTTCCTTATAACCCAGCTCAAATTCCATCTTACTCTGTGAAGTCTTTTCCTATTTTAGGCACAGTTCTCTTCTTCCTTCTCTCGGAGTCTTGCAGACATCTGTTACCAATTACTTGTTCACATTTCTCTCCTCATGTAGAGAATAAACTTTCTGACAGAAGATGCATCATTCATCATTGTATCCCTAGTACAGGACCGGCATATAGTAGGCATTTAAGTAATAAATGCCTTTTAAATTAAGCAATGAGTTAAATTAATACAGTTATGAATATTTTTAAATCACTGATACAATATTTAACAATGGCAGTATTGATTACTTGAGCCCATAGGCCCAAGATGCCGATCTTGAAGGGAAACTGTTGAAATTCTGTAGTGGAGCTTAGAATTTAACACAGTAGGTCAATCCCCTTATTATTGTTGTATCCTTGGGAGTAAATGCCACATATTGCTTTTAGAGGGAGAATAGATTTCATGTATGTCTCACCATTGACTTTGAAAGGAATTCTGAAGACTTTTGTGAGAAATGGCAGCACCATTACTATAAATGTACAAATTCCTAAGAGAGGTGATTTGGTCATGATGGGAGAGTCCTCATGAATGGGATTCATGCCCTTATAAAGGAGACCACAGAGAGATTCCTTGTCCCTTTCATCATATGTAGTTATAGTGAAAGATGGCTATGTAAGAAGATAGCTATGTAAAGCCGGACACCAAATAGGCCAGTGCCAGAAGCTCAGACTTCCCAGCCTCCAGAAATGTGAGAAATAAATGTTTGCTGTTTATAAGTCATGTAGTCTATTATAGCAGCCTAGATGGACTAAGACAATAAACTTATAAAATAAAATTTTTATCGATTTTTCCCCCCATGAGATTTTATGGAAAGTATTAGGTAAGGTAAGGAAGATATTACAAAAAATATAATAGTAACAATACAAACATCACTCACTGAGAATTTGGTATGTTTCAGGAAAGTTTCATTGTGAATCTTCTTTCAAGATTTTATCAAGTAGAGTAAATTTGGGGGTTGTAAACATTATTATGCAAAAATTAAATCAAAATAGTGGATATTAAAGTATGTGCAAAAATTAGACCCAAAATATGGCTACTTTTATGTACATTATGCTAAACATCCTACAGGCTGTTGTAAACTAGTTAAAGCTTTTACTATAATAGATTAGATGAGGGAGACATGCTTGGTCGAACTGAAGTAAATTAAGGCAGAGAAGCAAGATTCAGTGCCAGAATTAGATCTGCAATCTAATAGTTTTTACTATTATTTTAATAATAGATCTTTTCAATTTTTAAGGTATAGTTTAATTCTTTTGCCAAATTCATTCTTCCTATAAATGTTAACGAAACTGTTAGCACTTAAAATTTGATACTGGTGATTATTTGACTGACAAATGATATCAATATCATTATCTCACAGGGACCTATGCATCCGGACATTTTAATTGAAGTATAAGATAATTTTATAATAGTCAGTTTTTCACAATGTGGCACAGCTGCCTTTGTAGCTGAAGAAATTATAAATGAGATTTCATCTCTTTGTGCTTCTCAGTAAACATGAAAGCCATTATTACTTCCAGATGCAAGTGTTTTAGATATGTAATTTGGGGACAAAAATACTAACAGTATTCTAATCTCAAATATAAAATTTTAAAATTAACCCAGCATCAGTATATTGGCTATCATATTTGCTTTGAAAGCTTTATTGTTACTCATTTATAGAAAGATTCTAATCAAGTGTGTCTGAAAGACCGTGAGCAATGATTGACAGCCATGTGAATAATAATGGAACTGAAAATTTCCACATGGTTTTGCAATATATTATTCTGTTCAAAAGCAAAATAAGGGTTCCTACAAATTCTCTGTTAGTATATGAGCAACATTTTGCCAATTTGTTGCAGATATTTTCCTTTCTGAAAGGCCGCCCTGGGAGTATGACATCTGGTTGGTTCAATAATGTTTGATCGGAGTTCATTTGAATTACTCCTGACTGAAGTAAAGGTTTAAATTAATTAGGCAGGTATAAATATTCCCCAAGTTAGGTTAGTCAAGAGTTAAAAATACACAAGGTGAATAGAGATAATGTCATCCCACTACTCTAAGGAAGGGATGGGTAGGTATGTGATTCTGCTTTTTCTTTTTAACTGCAGGACAAGTTGGTTTTTTTTTTTTCTTCATGTGAACACACCATGGGAATTAAATTATATTTACATAACATCTTCGTAGCCAGCTGAACAGTAAAAAGTTGAAAAATGAACTTAATGAGTTATTTTAACTACTTTGGTAATTGACTGGGCAGATATTTTCTTCCACTGAATTAACATGAAAACAAAGTCCTTTTAGGAAAGCAAATAGACTACATTCTGGAAATACGGAACCTTAATGTGCTATTCACTCTTACACAATTTGACGTTTTCTTTGGCATCATATGGTTCAATGTCTGGTATGGATTGTAACTGAAAGTGAAAAGACAAGATGAAAGAGCTGAAAATTAGTTGATAATCATCACTAGAGGCCTACTGGTGATGTGAAACCAAACCATACACACTGATTTATGATACACTTTTGGTGGGTGTTTGTAAAAAGTTACTTACATTGCCAACTTTCCCTTTACTTTTTCTGTGGGAATATTCTGTCTCTAAAAACACACACACCACATTTAAAATGAATAAGATCGCAGTTTTACATTCCTATCTCAAAATAACTCCACAGATGGTCTTCACACTTTCCAAGAAAATAAACTTTGGAAAGAAATCAAACATAAGATTTTCCAACCTAAAATTACACCTCTTAACCCCAATGAAGTTATGGATGTGAGGTAACTAGAGATGATATGATTTTGATTTTCACCTTTGTCGGTACCAAAGTTGTCATTTACTGGAGGAAGATATGATTGAATTCATGCTTTTTAAAAATATACACTTGAGTTAGTACAATTATTTACGCATGTTCAAGATTTGAACTTTTTAATTTTATTATCAGCTTTAAATCAGCCCTATCATAGTCAACACCATGATCATTGCTAGCAATTACTGAGGAAGTACCATTTGCCAAGCTCTTAACCAGCTGTTCTACATATTTTTCTCATTTAACATTTAGACACTCATAAAGTTAGTATGGCAGATACTGAAGGGGGCTCACTTAATATCTATTCTAATTCCCTTTTTCCTTACCATTGTATAATATAGTGATTAGAGAGTGAGATATTAAAATTCAAGCTGTCTCCTGTAACTACATGTGCCCACGTGATACAATTGTAACCGATAATTAGAAGTGGAAATTTCTGGGAGAGCATCTCTTCCCAAAGCATTTTAAGGTGATTTTTGCCCTTTGCCTTTCCCCATGTTTATCTGTAACCTGCCCGGATGCCTAGAAGTGCAGCAGACACTTTGAAAAGGCGAGGAAACTATCATGGTAAGAAGAGAGACGTAGGAAGAACCACTGGGAACAGTAGACAGTCTATTTTAGGAAGTAGCATTAGCCAAAAGCAAAACATTTCCGTGGTAAACAACAATTAAACAAGTTAATTTAATCAGACGTAGAGAGATCTGATCTGTGGAATATTTCTCGGACCTTTGCCCTCCTCTCCTTCCTACTGCCCCTGGCCTGGCCTTGTGCATGCTTTGCCATTTCGCTTCTCCAGGGGAGTTTCACCCTTGCATTGACTTCATGAAACTACAGTTTCATTCTGGGATTCCCAACCTCTGTATTTCTAGTTATGTGAGGAAAAGGAAGTCCTTATGTAGTTGGATTGCTGTGGTTGGATTTCCTTCTACAACTCAACACAAGTATAACTAATTCAGATTGGTTCTGCTCTTTCTGTTTTATAGATGATGAAATGGAGGATCAGGGAGGCGTTGTGCCTTGCCCAAAGTTGCACAGGTTGGAAGTATTTGTAGCAAGATTCAAATTCAGTCTAGAGCAGGGGTCCTCAAACTACGGCCCGCGGGCCACATGCAAATACAAATATTGTATTTGTTCCCATTTTGTTTTTTTATTTCAAAATAAGATATGTGCAGTGTGCATAGAAATTTGTTCATCGTTTTTTTTTAAACTATAGTCCGGCCCTCCAACGGTCTGAGGGACAGTGAACTGGCCCCCTGTTTAAAAAGTTTGAGGACCCCTGGTCTAGAGACTCTGAAGCTGATCTTCTTTCCATTATATCATTAAAAAAATATAGGCTGAACTATTTAGGGCAATTGCATGTGATTCATCCTAATTTGTTAAGTAATATAACAACACGTACTCATCAGAATTTTAAAATTGCATCTGTATGTTTTCTGGTCAACTGTTAAAATTAAGATTTGATTATTCTGTTAATGAATAAGGAAATACTGTAATGACTAAATTATTTCCAATGCCATTAATTTTTAGCATAAAGCACCGTGCCTAACACTGATGTGGGCTCCAAAAATATTGATTGAATAACAAATATTTCTAATTTAGTGATCTCCTTTGCAGGTGACTTTTAAAAACAACAACATGCATTTTGAAAAAGGATAGTTATTGCTTATAATACGATACTGATCTGAGGTTCATTCTGTTATTCTTTAGAAACAAATTACTAGTTTTACCATGGGTATTCTTTCCCACTTGATCTAACACATTCTTATTCTTATTTTAAAACATTGGCTCAAATCATCCATGTTGTGAAGTCTCCCTAAGATCTACCCGAATATTACTCTGTACTTGTACATATATCTATTATTGCATTAATTACAATCTCATGTTAATTTTCACTAATTTGTGAGCTATTAAAAGAAATCACATCTTTTCTTCATCTTTATATTCCAAGGACTTAGAGGGCACTTAATATTTGATTAATTAAATTTATTATTAATGATTCAAAGTTATTTAATGGCAGCTATACATTTTATAAGGAAAATTTATCTAAGAACATTTGTTTCCAACTTTTAAAATGAGATTTAATGATAATGTTGGGGGAAATATGGGAACAGCATTTATTTGAAAGAAAAAGAAAGTTAAAGTTGAATTTAGAAGGGCTATTTGAATATTTGGCCCTATAACAAAACAATTCAAAAGAGGAAGAAATGGAGAAGGAGGTGGTAGCAGCTGTTTTTGGCTGCAAAGGACAGCCAGGCAACGCACATCTGTGATTTCAATGACACTTCATTGCTTGTCATCGGGAAAGCAATGCAATTTGTAAAAGGCAGCTGAAGGCTGCACATGAGCAAAAATAAAGGGAAGAGCTTGATGGCTGTGACTATGGTGAAGTTTTGATCGGTTTTAGAAAGTTCTGCTTTGCTGCGGTGTTTTTGGTATGAGGTCATCATCCGTGGAATCAGGATCCAGGTCTAAGATCATGTAACTCTCTGTGTGGAAGACATTTTAGATTTATGGTTGTTGAACAAGGCAATCAGCTACAGGCCCTGAGCATCTCTTAAAATTCTTGCTGAGTCTTACAGACCTTAGAGCTTATCCATTCGATACTGAGCCATCTTTGTTGCTAGTCACATAGGCAGAATGTAGGTCAAGGTTACCCACATGGTTCCCATGTAACCAGGTGCTCCTCCAGGAGCGAGGTATTGGATTGTTTGCTGATTGCTGCTCACTCGAAAGGTGCTGGGGCCCTTGGCCTCTCCCGTGATGCAACCCACTGTGTGTGGAGGTGGCATCCAGCCCTTCCCATTACCTTTGGGAACTGGGGTAAATATGCCGCAGCTCATGCTGGTTGCTGTACTGTGCTGTAATGAAGTCCTTTGTCTTTGCCCAGGAATCCCCTATCTGCTGTTGCCATGGCACTCTGACAAGTGAAATTGTTACCTTGCAAGTGGAGTAAAAACTCATACCCTTCTCAGTTCTTGAAAGGTGATGTCTCCTGTATAAAAGCCGAGCTTAAAGGATAAATCAAATTCTGCATCAAGGTTGAGCGGTATCCAAGAGATCATCTGAATCTAGGGACATAATACTAGTCTTTGAAAATGAAAGCTAACGTTGCTCGTAAACTGATGAACAAAAATAGATACAGAGACAAAGAAGCATGGAACAGACTGTCAAACTTCAGCTAGAAGGCAGGAGAGGGTTGGGAGATGGGGGTTAAGAGATCAACCAAAGGACTTGTATGCATGTATATAAGCATAACCAATGGACACAGACACTAGGGGGAGCGGGGTGAGGGCATGTGCTGGGGGGTGGAGGTCAATGGGGGAAAAAAGGAGACATATGTACTACCATTTGTAATACTTTAAATAATATAAAAAGAAGCAAATGAAAGCTAAGAGATGATCAGAATATTGTGACACCTTGAGGTAAAGAGACTCACGTATTCTGACCAATCTGTAAGTTTAATTTTCTGCCACACTGAATGAACACATCCTTATACATATGTGAAATAGATTTTTGAACTAAGTACAGAGTGGGCCAAAAGTAGGTTTACAGTTGGGAGTATGTGAAATTCAGAGTTTATTCTTGTGTTATTTATTAATTATTTCACTGCTTTCCATATGAAAAACTATAAACCTACTTTTGCCCCACCCTGTATGTCATTTCAGCACTGGGTTTCAGACTATGACTTGATGAATGTGGTAGGTAAAAGGTATAGCAGAAACCAAAAAGGACTGAGTAGTTACTGAAACATTCAGGAAATTTCTCTCATACATATATAAAAATCAATAAGTACACAGTTCTACTCAAAAAGTAACAGTGTGCTGAAGGTCAACCAAGTGAGTAATGCAATAGAAGTAAGATGCTTTTATAGACACTGGAGGACATGGATACACATATAAGAAATACAGTAAACTGTTCTCTCCCAGGACTAACACTGTATTCAAGGGCACTCAAATGAGTAATAAAATAACAGGAAGATGTCCTTATAGCACTCTAAGGCATGGTTAGTTGTACTGTAATCATTGCTGACTTATGAGTTCTTTCAGCCCCTTCAAATGTTGCATCAACTATTCTAGTAAAAAAAATGAGCATGAACAAATGCGAATTTTGGGAACTCCTGACAAAAAACAAAATATGGGAATTAGAAAGAGAAAGCCCAAAGAGTCAATGAATTAAGCTTCCTAGCATATATGAAAAGACATGCCATAAAAGAAAAAAGTTCATTAAATCAGAAACTTTCACGGCTATGAGAGGAGAGATTCCAAAGTGGGCAGATCTATTTATAAACATTTAATAATCTAGCAGCAATAGCTATCTAGGGAGGAAGATTTTAATCAAATGCCTAGAGGCAATCTGAAATGATGTAAGTGAATTTAAAATTTAAAAGGAAGTAATCAGTTATAATTACAAAAATAGTTATAGATAATTAGACCGAATTTCTATAGTGATATAATTAAATGAATGGCTTGTTCTTTGGTCTCTGGTTCATTCGTTCAATAATTGAGCTGCTTTAATACACCATTCACTGTTCCTGTCTTTAAGCAGTTCATATTCTAGTGGGGAAGAAAGTATATAAGTGACTGCCTACAATATGCCAGGTTTAATGAACTATTCTAATACACATACAAAGATGTTTTGAGACTAATTTCTGACTAAAGCAATCACAGAGGCTTCATGGAGGAAGTAGCATTATTTTTCATTAAGACTTGAAAATTCAATAGAATTTTTATAGACAAAGGAATTGGAAAGGGCACAACCCAAGACACAAAGGCATGAAAGTGCTGGGCAGGTTCAGGGAAGGCTGAGTGATTGGGAATGTTAGTGGAATATTGGATTTTGTTTTATTAGTCAGTCTTAAAATCTCTTTTTTTTTTATCCTCAAAAGATGAGTTAGACCCACTTATATTTACTGATGTGATAAATGTTTGGCCTCTGTTTTGCCATGTAATTTTGTTATACTAGAGGCCCAGTGCACGAAATTTGTGCATTCAGGGCGGGGGGGCGGGGGTTGTCTCTCAGCCCAGCCTGAGCCCTTTCACAGTCTGGGAGCTTTCGGGGGATGTTCAACTGATGTCTTAGACCCTCTCCTTGTGGGGAGCAGGCCTACACTGGCAGTTGAATATCCTTAGCACTGCCGCGGAGGTGGGAGAGGCTCCCGTCACCACCTCTGTGCTCGCCAGCCATGAGCCTGGCTTCTGGTTGAGCAGCACTCCCCCTGTGGGAGTGCACTGACCACCATGAGGCAGCTCCTGTGTTGAGCGTCTGCCCTCTGGTGGTCAGTGTGCATCATAGTGACCTGTCCTTCTGTCGTTTGGTTGATTTGCATATTAGCCTTTTATTATACAGGATGACTCGTCTATTATTGGTGGTTTATTTACTCAAGCTCTTTTTTGGGGGTATACATTTTTATATTTTAGGAGGTTTTGTATTTTTTCCTAATAATTACCTTTGTACTAAAATCTTTATATAATACCCTATTCTCTCTTTCCCTCCCTCTGTCCCTCTTCCTGCTCCCTCTCCCCTCGGTTTCTCTCCCTTACTATTAGCTAATGGTTACTTACTATGAACAATACTACAATTATCTAGTAAATCCCTTTTCTTCCCTCCACTCCCTTTCCCCTCCATATTCTTACTTGAGATAGTATCTTCTTACTCACTGGTAATATCCTTTTAATACTCAAATTAATCCCTTTAATACTCAAATTAATACCTAAGTCTGAGTTAATATTTAAGCAATTACTGGTTTTACTTTTCAATATACCCCTCCCCATTCCTGCCCTGTCACTCATTTTTGGGTAGTTGAAATACATCTATATTTTAGAGCACATGGACATTATATAAGTGCCGCTTTGCAATCATTATTTAGGTAAATATGTTTTTTTTATGTTCTTCACCAGTGTTTTTTTCTCTCTGAAATTTCTCTTAATATATATATATCCCACGTTCAAAGGCTGTTAAATTGCGTTGTTTACCCATATCTTCATAAAAAAAATCACTTCTGTCATGGTAAACAACCTGCTTTCCTATTTATAATGGTCTGGCCCTCTAGCAACTTCAGCATGAAATTATAGCTAATTTGCCTACAAACATCAGGTGGTCATAATAATCTGGCCACTCAGTGTTTATTCCTTATGGGAACAATATTTCCTAAGTTATTTTATATCCTAACAATTTGTCTGCTGTCTTTAATACTTGGAAGTCAATTTGACCGGATATCAAATATTGACTCACATTCTCACTTCTTGACTATCTTAAATATATTTTTATATTCTTTTCTAGCCTAAAAAAAAATTCCTTTTGAAAAGTTTAATGCTAAACTAGCTTTTCCTTCTCTTCAAAGTTCAATATATTTCCTAGAACAGGGATTCTTGAATCTGGTCTCAGGAACTTCTTGCAGTTTTAAAAAGTATTGAGCATCACTGTCCTAGCACATGTGGTTCAATGGTTGGAGTGGTGACCCTAACACCATAAGGTCACAGGCTCGATTCCTGGGTTACAGGTTTGATCCAGGGCCCCAGCCAGGATACATGCAGAAGGCAAGCAATTGATGTGTTTCTCTTGCATCAGTGTTTCTCTCTCTCTCTCCCTGTCCCTCCCTCCCTCCCTTTTACTCTGTCTAAAAATCAATAAGAAAAATATCCTTGGGTGAAGATTAACAAAACATTTTAAAAAACTAAAAATACTCCCCATCCCAAATTTTTGAGCATTTCAGTGACTTTTATTTATGTGAATTACTTCTATTGACATTTACCTTATTAAAAATTAAAACCAAATAATGAAGATACTTATTTATTAACACAGTTAATATATAACAAAATAATATATAATAAAAAGAATATATTTTCCTTAAAAAAGTGAGAATAACTCTTCCTTGTCAAAAAAGAATTGGGAGTTGAAATCTAGTGTAGTAGGATTAGTAGATGGTACTGTGGTAGTCTTGAGTAATTATAGGAAATAGCCCTTTGTACCAAAAGTCTTAATAGTTTAGTTTCCACACAAGGGCATGAAGGGGTGCAGAATTTGCCACCCCAAAACATGTCTTTTTACTATAAGGACTACTTGGGGCTGTTTATTTTGAGAAACTGCAGATACAGCAGAAGCTGTGAAACCCAGTAGAAGTTACCCTTGTATAAGAACATTTACATCTATAAGGGAGGTTTCCATTTGCAAGGTGTCTCCCTCTTAGTGCTAAGAAGAGGAGAGGATGACTAAATCTCTAGAAACTTATCAGTAAAGAGGTCAATAACCTAAACCTGCCTAATAACCTTGCCCTTGTTTTCTGGGCTTCTCCCCCCACCCACCCCATTGCCCCCCACAACTGGCTCCCCCACCACCCCAATCTCCTTTTGTCTTTAGCAGATGGTATTGAAGGCGGTGGCTTGGGCCATTTCAAGGGAGTCAGTTTTCCTGCATCTCTCTCTCTCTCTCTCTCTCTCTCTCTCTCTCTCTCTCTCTCTCTCTTTCTGTCTCTCAATGCAAATACTAGAAAACGATGCAATGATATAACTCAACAGGAATGTCAGTCTACAGACAAAACAAGAAGGTGAACACACTATAAACTTGAGATTATGAACAAAGTGAAATACATTATTGAAAAAAAAAAGATACAGGTACCTCTTACTTAACATTAGTAGCCTGAAAATCCTGAAAAGCAGATATCTGCAGGAAACTGATAACTGGAAACGTATTTTTACATTAGTTCAAATGAGAAAAATTATAAGGTGTTACCAGTCATTCTCAAACTCCCAATAAATTTCCTAAAATCTAGATATGGCACTAGAAAATCTTAACATATAAGTAAAAAACAAAAAACAAAAAAAACCTATCATGTTAGCACGTAAATTGCTTAAAACATTGTTTCATGATTATAAAAAACTAATTTGTTAATAATTGCTCTGTATGAAATTACATTGATGGTGTGCATGCTGTGACATAAACACTGTATTTTCATGATACAGCAAAAACAGAGAGCAATAAATAAATCTGTTAGAAAAATGCAAATGAAATTTATAATAAATATAAGACACTTTTCAGTAATTGTTATTATTCAACAAGAGGACTGAAAACTTGAATTTGACTAGAGAATGGAGGAGACCATTGACATCATGACTGCAACCCAGTTGCAAAAGCTAATAGAGCAAAGAAGGTGATAAAAGAGTCATCTCAGGCAAAACATCAGGTTAAGAGGATTAGTTATGGATTCCTCATCATATGGTGTTGCTGTGGAGACTCCTGAGCAAGAAGGCTTTGAAAAAGTCTTTATAAAAGGTGATGGGATTGATGCCTCAGGATAAAATCTCTTATAAGAAGAGCTTGACTTACCTGCCCGTTTTTTATGTTGGTAAACATTAGGCTTCTAGAACCAACAATATCCAAGGTATATATTGCCTTCATTGACACAGCATGATTTTTCAAAACATCTAACCTTGATTTTTAACATTTTACTAATTATAATTTGACCATAGCTTCACACTTTCCTCCTAATGTTATTTTGTTTAAAAATGTTGAATTGTAGAATATATAAATATAACAATTTTCTATATAGACATCAGCCAAAAAAGTGCACTGAGACATATAGTATATGCTATAGATTTTCAATATAAAAACCATAATTGATATTACCAGGAAAACATTGACTAGGGAGGTTTCTGTGGAGGTGTGTCCATATGTTTAATTACATAAAAGGACTATATATACTCTTAAGGGAAGAAGATAGTATAAAAAAAATAAAGTGAAACAAGATTATGAGAAAAAGATCAAATTAGAATTTCTAGAAATACAATATAAGGCATTGAAGTAAACACTTTAATGGATAGGCTAAACCAAATATTAGAACTAGAAGGGATAATTAGTTAACAAAAAACTACATCTTATGAAATTGTC
The DNA here is from genome assembly GCF_963259705.1 of Myotis daubentonii. Classification (NCBI taxonomy): domain Eukaryota; kingdom Metazoa; phylum Chordata; class Mammalia; order Chiroptera; family Vespertilionidae; genus Myotis; species Myotis daubentonii. The sequence goes on along the minus strand of NC_081856.1, from coordinate 36,030,409 downwards.
AAAATCTGTGAGACCAAAGAGTCAATTAGATAAAAAGTATTGACAAACAGGAATGAGAAATTTTAAGATAGGAATTCTGGAAGGGGAGGATTGGGAGAATTAAGAAGGTAATACTCAAATGCATTGGCTGACACCATGATGTGTTGATTGACAATTTATCAGATTTAATAAACGATGTGAACCACCTGATATGGAGAATACAAAATGGAACAAGCATTGCTAAGAGGGCAACTTAAAATGCAGTTGGGAGGTTCTTGAGGAGGTGGACTTATCTATGTCTGTTATCTCAGTTCTTGGAATTATTAAGTTGTTGACCTGTTGCAAAACTCAGCTCAAAGCAAACATTCGGGATCAATGATTGTTACATGGACATGTATGGACTTTACTTCCTTCTTGTCATAGTGACTAGAGACCATCAATATTTTCACCTTGAAAGGAACCACTTTCTTTCAACAACCATCCTCCTTCATTTATATAATGGACCTAACCAATCTCAACTGACTAGCCAACACCATTCATTTACATGGAGGACCTTAATGAGAATAGCTCTTATGGTTTTGATAAACTCTCCTTTTATTTCTTCCTTTTTCAGCAAATTTGTACATCACATGATAAAGGGACGTAAATAGTAACTCTGGTATAATCATTTATTGCAATTTTTACTGAAAATTATTATTAGGAGTACTGTTAGAAATTTTTGATGATATATGATTGATAAAAAAAAGAGAGGGAAAGTAGTTAAAATCAATAATCAACAGACTGTACATCTATATCAGTGATTCTCAACCTTCCTAATGCCGCGACCCTTTAATACAGTTCCTCATGTTGTGGTGACCCCCAATTTCATTGTTACAAATTGAACATAATTAAAGCATAGTGATTAATCACAAAAACAATATGTAATTATATATGTGTTTTCCGATGTCTTAGGCGACCCCTGTGAAAGGGTCGTTCGACCCCCAAAGGGGTCGCAACCCACATGTTGAGAATCGCTGATCTATATGGAGACAACATGTCAATCACCATCAGGATATGTTAATTGAGATCAAGGATAATTAGTCTGTTGTATGTATGTCTGGTGTTAACACATAAGTTTAAGAATGAAATTTTACATAGAAGGACCATATGTGGTTTTTAAAAAAATAAAAATTCTAAGTCTTGCCTTCATATCCCCAATTTAATTATAATTTTATTTACTTGTATTATGTGACAAACTGTCAAAGCTTGGGTTATAACCCATTTAAATTAGATTGTCTAAAGTATATCTTGAGGCATCTATCCCTCTATTCAATTATTTTAATGTGTAATGCAAAGCAAGGGCTGATGTGGCTAAGGGGGAATCAATTAACCTTTAAGCTTGCAGCAGGAAGGAGTTGTTAGAGATTTGGGAGGGGAGAGGAGGAGACAGAGCATTTAGAAATGAAAGAGGTGGACTCAGAGGTTAAAACAGAAGAGAAGCATAAATGCAATGCAGAAACATCTTGGTGACGAAATATTGTTAAATGTGTCTTTAAACATTTCATTTTTTTATGGGGATTGGGAATGAATGAAGAAAATAAGTATCTTTTGGCATATTTGTTCTTGAAATGACATTTCCATTTTAGACTATTTCTAATATTTTGAATTAATTCCATTTTAAACACAACCTTGTAGGATAAATATAGATGATTATTATTTTGTGAAATATTTTAATGATGCATTCTAGCTTTAACATTCAGATTGGATTTAATTTTTTTCTTTAGCCACATAATCATCTCATCATATCAACCACTGGGAATATTATTTTCCTCTCCAGTTTTCATTTGCAAATTTCATTTTAGCATGATATGGTTACCAGCTGGTGTTTCTTATATAACATTATACTCAGGCTTTTCAGCTTTGAAATAATAATATTTCAAAGCAAGTAGAAATCCTTTCTGAGAATATGATTTCATGTAACATGTTTATAAAACAAAATATAATTTACAATTATTATGCATATTAGAAATATGCAGATGAATTGCAAAACCACATTGAATTTTAAAAACATATTGGTTTTTAATAGTTTATTATTTAGCCTATCAAGTTCTTTAGATTAGCTTTTTTTGCTTAACATTGTCATTTTAGTTGTCTTAAAGTCTTATAATTATTTTGTAAACTTGTAAAATAGGTTTTTGGAATGCATAAGCATGTGAGTTTGCCTTCCTTTCCTTCCTTCCTTCCCTATTGATAGCTCAATAGATTCTTTTTTCTTTGCAGATTTAACCCATCAGAATTAAAATTATGCAAAGTGTATATATATTTTGTAAAAAGGTTAAAAAGGAATTTTCAGAACTGCAGGGGAAATAAACTTAGTAAGGAGATACATAGGTCTATCTCCAGGCTTCAGACATCCTTAGATCAAAGATTATTTTTTAATTTGGGAGAGGATGGAAATGCCAGAGTTAAAAAAAATAGTGTTCCAGAGTATTATTCTTAATTCTCTGTATGATTTTGCCTTTGAATTCTACCACAATTTTGGTACTAAATTTTCACTTCAAAATTACAGTTGTGGATGTGTTTCAGTTATAAATATCATTTTATTGACCTAGCAGAGAGCATCTATATATATATAATACCAGAGACCATAACGCTTTAATGACTAGAACAACCGGTCACTATGACGCCCACTGCAGCCAACAAACTGGCCCAATCGGGGGGCGGGGCCTGCTAGCCAACTTCCCACGGCCCCTCCCTCCACCCAGCCCCACCCCTGATCGCCCTCCCCCCCACCCCAATAGGGGATGGGGCTGGCCGGCCAACCTCCTGCAGCCCCTCCCTCCACTTGGACTCACCCCAGATCAGCCCCCCTACCCCATCAGAAGCAGAGCCAACTGCCTGAGGCCCCTCCCCCAGGCCGCTGGCCCCCAGTTGGCCCCCCCAACCCCATTCTGGGATCGGGCCAGCTGGCCCACTGCTCACAGTCCCTCCCCATGGCCAGCCCCACCCCTGATCAGCCCCCACCACCCTGATCAGCCCGTGGTCCCTCCCCCCAGCCAGCTCTGCCCCGATTGCTCCCCCACACCAATCAGGGGTGGGGCTGGCTGGCCAACCTCCCACAACCCCTCCTCCAGCCGCGGACCCCCAATTGGCCCCTCCCACCTCAATCAGGGGTGGGGTCTGCCAGCCAATTGCCCTCAGCCCTTTCCCCCCAGCTGGCCCAGCCCTGATTGGGCCCTGATTGGGGCAGGCTGGCCAGCCAACATCCCGCCATGTCCTCCTGACAGGCCCAGTCCCTATCTGCCCCAATTGGGGTAATGCTGGCAGGACCCCACCTGTGCACGAATTTGTGCACTGGACCTCTAGTATACATATAAAGCAGGGGTCCTCAAACTTTTTAAACAGGGGGCCAGTTCACTGTCCCTCAGACCGTTGGAGGGCCGGACTATAGTTTTAAAAAAAACTATGAACAAATTTCTATGCACACTGCACATATCTTATTTTGAAGTAAAAAAACAAAACGGGAACAAATACAATATTTGAATTGGCATGTGGCCCGTGGGCTATAGTTTGAGGACCCCTGATATAAAGGAATTAACTTGTATTTAATTCACTCTTAAGGCAACTTGGGCCCAGTGCAAACACAATGCTGGGCCCATGTTTGGTGCCCATAAATGTTTGTTAAACTGTACTCAGTCTGCATCATTTGTTTTACAGGCTCCCTTAAATGTTGCTGCTCTATATGTACAATAAATTCCCATCTTTAAAATGCTCTGAATGTCTAGAAATCGTCTTATATAAATTTAGTCAGTTACACTTTTGGTGCATGACTGACATATTGTCTTCTTCAACACTCAGCATTGGAAAGAAACTCCAAAACACGATTCCTGTACTTTAATAGCTAAATTTAGAAGATATATGCATAAACAATTGAGTATATGTAGTAGCCAGATTCCAAAGATAGTTTCTCATAAAGCATATGGTCTCCCTATGAACTGTTCCTCCCATTGTTATGCCCTGTATAGTTTCCTTCCTTTGAATTAGGAAGGGCCCTTAACGCACTCGTAACTAATAGAATACGGCAAAAGTGATGTTGCAGCAAATTCCAATAAGCGCCATGAAGAATACCAAAGCAAGGAATTGGGGCAATCATTGCTGAGCTGTGTGGGGGGAGGAGGGGGAAAGGAGAGAGTAAACTTTTAGGCAGTGAAGCCAGAGAGGGCTTCATTGAGAAGGAGACCCTTGAATGAGGGTCAGGAGAGACCCAGGATACACCATCTACAAAGGCCCTAAGGTGGGAGAAACCTGGCACATTCAGGAAACACACAGGAGACCAAATAGTCTAGGAAGGGGTTAAAAAGGAATTGCCAGAACTCCAGGGGTAAATAAACTTAGTAAGGCGACACATAGGTTTATCTTCAAACTTCAGAAGTCCTTAGATCAATGATTATATTTTAGTTTGGGAGAGGATGGAAATGCCAGAGTTTAAAAAAAAAGTGTTACAGAGTATAGACGAGGGAGAAGTCAACTCTTTAATTACTAGGAAATGAGATTGATATTTTGGAACCATTATTTGCATGTAAATTGCTTTTCTTCATCAAAACCTGAGTCTTAATTTGTCATGATATAGAAATAAGGTTATAACCTCCTCTCAAGCGAGAAGAGGAATGTGGCTAACATAATTACAATATTCATTTTCAGAGTTTCGGAGAATAGAGAAGCACTTCAGTTATTTCCCCATCTTTATTTCTGTTCTCTGATCAAGTTTCCTTTTCCTTCCCAATTTCTCTCTTAAAGCGCTTTCATATACAGAACTAATGAGAGAGCACTTTGTTAAAAAAATAAAAACAGACTTTATGGAAATGTGGTAGTTAAGGGCACTTTCAGTTAAAAGGAAGTAGAGCCCTGGCCTGTGTTGCTAAGTAGTTAGAGCATCAGTACTTTTTAAAAATATGTTTTTCTTGACTTCAGAGGAAGAGCAACGGGGAGAGAGAGAGATCAATGATGAGAAAGAATCATTGATTGATTGCCTCCTGCATGCCCCCTACTGGGGATCAAGCTGGCAACCCAGGCATGTGTTTTGACCAGAAATTGAACCTGGGACCTCCTGGTTCAACCACTGAGCCACACCGGCGGGGCAGTAATATTTTGAATGTCATAGGTCATATCTTTCTGGAGCCAACACTTGAAAACAATTAAGTTTTTATTCTGAGTAAAGAATAAGACAAGGATATGCACTGTCACTATTGCCATTTAATATGGAACAAGAGTTTTCAGCTAGTACAGTAAAAAAGAAAGAAGATATAAAAGATATAAGGATTAAAGAAGAAGAATGAAGTTATCATTTTTAGTTACAAGTCACATAATTATGTATATACTAGTAGAAATTTTAAAAAATTGTATAATTACTGAGTGAGTTTAGCAAGGTTTCTGGATAGAAGATCATCATATAAAAATTAATTTTATTTATAAAATGCATCAGGAATACAAATTACCAAAGAACAAATCTATAATAATAAAATCATACTATGCTAATTAGACCAGATGGCCAAACAACCTTCCAGAAGACATTCCGGATGACCTTCCAGACGAAGCCAGGGCTGCGAGGGCTGAGGCAAGCCACAGCTGTGAGGACCGAGCTCCTTTCACGAATTTCATGCACTGGGCCTCTAGTATAAGATCTCTCCATAGAAGACAATAAAACTAACTGATAGAATTAAAAAAGTTCCAAATAATTGGAGAGCTCATGAATAAATTGGAAAAGTTCAATATTTTAAGGATATCTCTCCAAATTAATAAATTATTCAAATTCAGCACTTATTAAATCCTAGAAGTGTAAAAATATGGAATTGACAAGCCAATTCCAAAATATATATGGATATGTAAGATGTTAAGAATAAATAGGTAACTTGAGGAAGAACAAAAAAGGAGGGCTTGCTCTACCTCAGCGGTTCTCAACCTGTGGGTCGCGACCCCTTTGGCGGTCGAACGACCCTTTCACAGGGGTTGCCTAAGACCATCCTGCATATCAGATATTTAATTTTTTTATATATATATATTTTATTGATTTTTTTACAGAGAGGAAGGGAGAGACATAGAGAGTTAGAAACATCGATGAGAGAGAAACATCGATCAGCTGCCTCCTGCACATCTCCTACTGGGGATGTGCCCGCAACCCAGGTACATGCCCTTGACCGGAATCGAACCTGGGACCTTTCAGTCTGCAGGCCGATGCTCTATCCACTGAGCCAAACCGGTTTCGGCCATATCAGATATTTAAATTACGATTCATAACAGTAGCAACATTACAGTTATGAAGTAGCAACGAAAATAATTTTATGGTTGGGTCACAACATGAGGAACTGTATTTAAAGGGCCAGAAGGTTGAGAACCACTGCTCTATCTGATACCTAGAGCTGTTATAAACAGCCAGTTAATCAAGACAGTGAGATATTGATACAAGATGGACAAATTAGATTGCAGAAAGGACTGGAAAAGCAAACTCATATGAACACTGAAAGCTCAAACTTATATGAACACTGAAAGTTCAACAAATGTCACAGTAGTGTTGTTGTTTTATTATAATGGTTTTGAGAGCTACTGCATGTTTTTTTTTTTAAAAAATGGACTACCCAGCACCTACCTTAATTCACACCACATATAAATGTTGTTTCCAAATTGACTGTAAATCTGTCAAAAGAAAAGTAATAAAGCTTTTTGAAAGATTATCATATCCTATTGGGAGTGACAAAAATGCAACTCAAATGAACCCAAGCAATTGCCTTTATTGGGTAATGCACCAGAAAATCTGATTATGGGCCTCAGCTATCTTAAACACTATGGGTCTGTCTTCCTCTCTGCTCTGGCAGCTCATGTTTGGTTTTGTTTTGTGTATAGGCTCTCTCCTCCAGGTGAACAAGATGGCCCCAGCAGTGCCAGACTCAAACCCTCTGATGGCAGCCACCCCACTGGGGAGCGAGGGTCTCTTCAGGTACTAACTGCTTGCTTGTTTCATGTATCCATAGTGCAGACAGCACAGTGTCCGGGAGGAGAGGGCCTTGATAGGATCAGTCTAAACTCTGTTCCCCTGGTGAGACAGGACTTGTGATTGCTCCACAAGGATTACGCAAGTGGAGAGTAGTACTTTTTTTTATATGTTTTTTTGTTTTGTTTTGTTTTGTTTTTTACTTCAGAGAGAGGAAGGGAGACGAAGAAATAGAAACATCAATGATGAGAGAGAATCATTGATTGTCTGCCTCCTGCATGCCCCTACTGGGGATCAAGCTGGCAACCCGGGCATGTGCCTTGATCAGGAATCAAATTGTGACCTCCTGGTTCATTAGTCTTTGCTCAACCACTGGGCCACACTGACGAGGCAGGGCTATTTTTTTTTTAAAGGAAGCAATGATGACCATTCAAGTTTAAAAGAAAAATAGGTGAAATAAATTTTCAGTCCAAAACTTATAAAGTATATATCAGAATAATGTAACACTCATAATAGCTAGTGAAATGTTTCATAAAAATTTAAAAATACTGCATATATATTTTTTCATCAATATCAAGAAATATATTGTGTACTGAGCATCTAATATGTGCTCTGCTTTTTATATACATTATCCTTACTCTCCACAGCCAAACTGAATGATTTCATTTTTATTCTTATTTTAATAGAAGGAAAAATGTCAACATGGAAAAATTGTGATTAAAATCCAGATTTATCTTGACTTGCAAAGACTGTTGCGTTTCAATGTACCAAGGTGCATCTCAATGGAAGATTGGTTAGCTTAAATTGCAGTGTTAGTAGCTATCATAATCAGCAAAGTTCACTGGGTCGTTTCTTGGGGAATAAATTTTAACATGTATTTAAAAATAATTAGATTTACATATACTTTTTAATTCAAAGAGGATAATTTTCACATATTAAATTTAGAGTTAGATTGCATAGAAAATAGTGGTGATGGAGAATAAAGGCAGAAATATTAAAAACAGCATACATTTTGTTCCCTGTGACTAACACAATATTATTTACAGGTTTGGTTGCTGTGGTGATGGTCTCATATGTTCATCTTCATCCAGAAACCCAACAGAGATTTGCTAGCAGTATAAATAAATTCCAAATTAAACATTTCATTTTAAGATATTTAATTTTCATGAATACAGAGAACATTCAATTATATATAATTTTATTACATTACTACTCCTTTATTGGAATAGTAAATTAAAAGATGTATTTAAATCTGTAGCCTTCAAAGACTATATTTGGAAGAAGGGATTCTGTTTTTTTGGCTTTGCATATTCCTGAAATGCTATGGCTTGGTTTCCTTAAGGCTGGGAGAATTGTAGTAAGCTTTCACAGATCTGAGAGCACAGTTGCAACCAGGAACTTCTCAGTTTAAATTTTTAGTGCAGTCAGAATATAAAGTAATGTATCGGGAAGATAAAATCTCAGATAGGCAGCCAATACAGAAAAAAAAATGAGCAGAACTTTAGTTTAAATGAATTATGGCCTAGATATTGATCCCCTCTGTATAAATGTTCAATAACTCAGAGGACTAGTGTTTTTTCTACATGTCAAGTTTTGAGCCTTATAGGGACCTACTTTCTATTTCCACTACATTTGGATATTTGATGGAGAACTTCTTATTCACCTTTGAAACTTCATGGTATCTAAAATCCAAGGCTGCTGTCAATTAAGTAACTTCTCTTTGCCACTGTCATAATTTCCTTGCATTGATTTTAAGAGCTAGATCATTTAAATGTGCCATCTGTATACAACTGAATGAGTGATTTACTATCTTCATTTTTTTATGTTTCTGGATGCTTGGATTAATCTGTACACAATATTCATTAATTTTGACAGATGATATATAATTTTTCTTTGTTTTCATTGTTCTATATTAACTATGCAATTGCCATTGCCCTTGCCAAGCTTAAAATTTTCTTGTCTAAGTTGTCATCAGCATCTGAAAATGTTGCATTGATCAGTTTATATAGAAATTAAAATTTACAATCTAGTAACAAATTATCTAGAAATGACTCCCAAATGATTATGGTGGAGAATTTAATTAATGAAAATGTGAAAAATCTCTAAGTATGTGTGAATACAGCCTTTATTTCTGCATAAGGTGAATTATGATAACAGCAGTCAATTTAATGCCTTCCTAAGTAATAATATTCATGAAATTATAACATTTATGCACCAGTTATCCTACCTTACTAATAAAAGCCTAGGTGGTCCTTATGTCATCACACTGTGATGCCCTCACGCTGTCAGAAGATGGCTGTGTGCACAGCAAAGGCGGGACCTGGCAGCCACTCCGAGCGGTTTCTGCTGGGGTTCCTGTGGCCCCGTGCCTGCTGTAGAGGCAGGACCCCTGGCTCTGGCCTACCTCTTGGGGGCAATCCATCAAGGAGCCCCAGATGGGTGGGCAGGGCCTACCTCTTTTGGACGATCAATCATGGGGCTCCCGCACTGTGAGAGGGCACAGGCCAGGCTGGGGGACCCCACCCTCCGAGTGCGTGAATTTCGTGCACTAGGCCTCTGGTATAATAAAAGGCTAATATGTAAATAGACTGAATGGCGGAACAATCTAACAATCGAACAACTGGTCACTATGAAGTGTGCTGAACACCAGGGGGTGCGCACAGAACATGGTGGGCATTGGCCACGGTCAGATGGTGGACAGGTGAGCTGGGGCGCCAGACCAAAGCGGGGCACTGGTTGCTGTCTTTGGGGTGAGTCTCTGGTGGTTACTGAAAATTCTTTGCTCCTGTTGCCGGTGCTGGCCCTGATTGCCCCTCAGGACTTCTCCACCTCCCCCCCACTCCTGAGTGGTGATCCAGGCAGCAGCTGCTGCTCACACCCACTGCTGGTGCAGGCCCCAATCTCTCCATGCCGTCAGCGGTGTGAGCAGGGCTGGCACCATTAGTGTGTGGGAGCAGTGGCAGCAGGAGCAGGGCTGAAGGCAGATGGGGGCTGGGAGCTGTGGCATGAGGGGCTGGACGGGGGTGTGGAGAATGGGCCGAGACCCGCCCCTGTGCCCACTGCAACCTCATGGCCCTCAGTTCCTTTCAAGGTGCACAAATTCATGCACTGGGCCTCTAGTCTTTTTATAATATACAGTAAAATAATTAATTGTAAAAAATACAAAATTGTCATATTCCACATAAAATTTTCTGTGTACCATCAGTGGTATGTTGATTGCATGTTGGAACACACTGGCTTAAAAAGATACAGCCCAGACTCCCAGATTCCAAAACATGTTAGACTATTTATAATCTCATCCCAGCTATTTTCTGGTCCTATCTTTAGGTTTTCCCTATTATATACATATTTTTCTGTGATCTTCTTTTTGTTGTTTACTCTATAAAGTAGCTCTTCCCTTCAACTTCTTCACTTAGAAAACTTTCACGACATTTTCTACCTACTTCTCTTGGAGCAACTGTTACATTACATTTTATGTACTTGGTTGTTAATATGTGTGTGTGTTTTTCATAGACTGTGCTTCTTGGAGAATATCTGTCTCCTGGCTTTATTGAAGCCAAGTCTTACAGATTTACTATTTACTATGAGTAATATTTCCAAATATCAGTGATTTTTGTATCTATTTAAGTAAACACAGGCATATCCTTTTCTCTTTTATTCCTTGACAGTGGAGTTATGACATATTCATTAGAGAAAATTTGGAAAAAATATTAGAAATTCCTTTCTGCCAGGCTGGCTGAGAATCTGAGGTTGCTTTAAAGTTGAGTAATTACATGTTTTTGCAAGCCAGGCCTGTGAATTTGTTTACAATTTTCTTAAAAACTTAGAACATCTGGTCTATTTGATTCTTGTAGGTTATGTGAAAGAGTAACAAAAGCCAAGGATCTTGTCTGTTTATAGCTAGTAAGACTGGGGAATCTCTTCTTTATTTCTGATGTCTATGGGTGGTGCATCCCTTGTACAGCAGTTAAGATGAAATGATTTAGCATTAGTTAGTTAGCAGCCTAGCTTTCACTATCTGACAGAGGGTCTCCATGAGAGATGATTAAGAGAAGTCACCCGGAAGCCTATCTTCTTCTACTTACGCTATAGATGCAGTTGACTTTTCTAATCTTCCAAAGTCCCAAGTTACTGGACTCTGTCAATATCTATTACAGTAAGAACTCAGAAAGCTGCTGTTGGCAGTGCCACTCCATCTCTGCTTGCAAACTATATAACACTTGTTTGGTTTCATCCCATCTCTTCTGTACCTTGCAAAAAGCAACACCAAGCAGCCAACCTCAATACTCTGACCATTTCCAACTATTTCCCCTAGATCTTGAGACACAGAAAATGCATTACCAGCTTTTGAAATTTCTGCAGGAGGATAGTCAAGGCCAACAGCTCTCCAGCCCACAGTAGCTGTTTCCCCATGGTGTGTTGTCCAGGTCTCATATGAGTGCCACATCTTTTAGGTTGTTATTACTGTATTTTACTTCTAGGTGCCAATTTCTTTATTAACTAAGATATAACCAGTAGATAGAGAGGATCTAATGAGAGAAAAGTTCATTTCCCTCTCCTGTAATGATATGGAGGTATGAATAAATGGCTTCATACCACAAAACCATTAAAGGGACCAGGTTCCTGCTCTTCCATCCCCGAGGATAGTGAAGGTGCCTATGAAATCTAAGGGATAGAACTGTGGGCAAGTGTAAATGCTAATGGTTTCCATTCTTGGAAAATGATAGAATTAAACACTAGCTATACCTGCATGTTAGTACTTATATAATTAGGCCTATTATATTAATCACTTAGAAAATTTCACATTGGTTCAACTGGTTGGAAGATTTAGTTTTCCTCAACTAGTCTTTGCTTTCTTTAGAAGCTATTAACTTCAGATATGACAGGGTAAGTAAGAATATCCTGGTTGAGTGATGTCTGGGGCGGTAGGATCTGTCCAGAATTTGTCACTGCTTACAATCTCTGGTGTACCTGGGGAGGGTGATGACATGAGTAAAGGGAAAAGCTAAAATCAAGGGAAGACAGTGGAAAAGGAAAAAACAATTTTTTTAAACACTGAAGAAGAAATGAGTAAAAATCTATTGTAGATGTTTGTTCACTTGTCTTATTTTCCAAATGGCTCTTCATGGTAGTCTTAGTCTGTTAGCTTACCCAGGTAGAAAAAATTATTTAAATAAGACGTGGAAAATAAAAGCATAAAAAGCAATAAAAGCATTATATTGGTGTGGCAATTTAGAATTTCTACCTTGCCTAAGAAAATGAAACCTAACCCTTTGGCAGAACCGCATGGAAAAAAGCAGCTTAAAAGTGATAGGTTCTGAAGGAGAATTGTCTTTCCAACAAGCAAGTGCTTCCTATGGGAACCACATGTTAACCCATCAATTTTGCACAGCCAATGAGAAGACTAAATGTCCAGCCTTCCTTTGAAGGAAAATAGATGAGAATTTTTATTGATCTTGATCAAGGAGATTACAGTGGTGTTGAATAAGCAACACAATAAGATTATCCTCTTAGGTTTAAAGGCCAAACTAAATTGATCTATGCTTATTCATGTAACTATTTTGTGAGCTTCTTTGGAAGAGATATCTTTTCAATACAAGCAAAGAAATAGCTAGTGCCCTTTGTAATTATGCTGATATAGAAAAGAGACCAAGTAAGCTTGAGAAAGAAACAATCCATCTAGGATTGAATGATTAATCAAATGATGCAGAATTTGATTAAAAATGTAAATAAGCATTTTATTTTTAAAAATTAAAATGCAATTCAGAGGAAATTTTTGTAACCCTTATATCATTGCATCTGTAACTTTCCCATCTCTGCATTTTAGGAGGCTGCATTATTAAACATTATAGGCATATCTTGGTCACCAGACGTATTAACTGAATTATTTAAAGAAGTAACCTGAGACTTACAGTGAATCATGTGTCTCCTTTAAGTGACTTAAATTTTTTTCTATGTAATAGAAATAACACATACAGACTTATGAGTGTCCCGACTAATGAGTTTTTTGAGATACCAGCTGTCTCTCCACCGATTTTTTGCATTGAGTTGACAGAGTAATTTGAGTTAACGAGCTCCTTAACGAGCTCGGTCTCGGAACGAATTAAACTCGTAAGTCAAGGCCCCACTGTATTTTGATACAAAGTTTATTGTTAAAGACAGAAAAAAATTAATACATATTTCAAATCACTTCATTTTTAAAATAAAGCCCAGTTTTAAGAGCAGTTTTGATTTACAGAAAATTGAGAATACAGTACAGAGGGTTCCCCTATGCAGACCCACAAAGTTTTCTTATTATTAACACCTTTGATTCGTATGATATATTATTACAAGTAATGAACCCATACTGATGCAGTATTGCTGATTAGAGTTCATAGTTTATTCATACATCCTTACTTTTTACCTCCAATCCTTTCCTCTCCCAGGACCCCATCCAGTGTACCACATTGCATTTAGTAGTTCTCACTGACTGGAAGAGTTTCTTCCAGTTTTCCATGTTTTTGATGTCCTTGAATGTTTTGAGAATTGGTCAGGCATATTGCAAGATGTCATATTGGAATTTGTGTGATATCTTTTTCACAATTAGACTGGGGTATGGGTTTGGGGGAGAGCCAGGGTACAACTATCAACATGGTTTATGAATTTGATGTTGACCTAGATTACATGGCAGTGCTTGTCAAGTTTCTGCGCTCTGAATATTTTGTTGTCTCTGCCTATGCTGTAATCTTTTAAGGAAGGCCTCCATGCACAGCCAACACAATGAGTGTGGAGTGCTACTCTGTTCTTTAGGATGGAGTAGCTACATAAATTATTTGGAATTTTTTTCTGCATGGAAGATTTGTCTCTTATCCCTCATTTATTAATTTATTCAATCATTTATATCAGTATAGACCCATGGATGTTTATTTTATACTTTAGATTAAAATACAGTATTGCTTGATTTATTTCATTGCTCAAATTGTTCTAGCTTCGGCCATTGGGAGCTCTTACAGTGGGCTCCTCTGTCCTTTTGACATAGACCCAAACCATGTGTTTGTTTGTTTTGCTTTCCTACTTCCTGGCACTATAAAATGTTCCTGACTCTTCTGTTTATTTCCTGACTCAGGTCTAGAATCAACTATTTCTCCAAGGATCCGTGTGTGTGTGTGTGTGTGTGTGTGTGTGTGTGTGTGTTAAATTGGAGAATAATACCAAAAACCCAGATCTGAGCATTAGGTGTGCTTGATTGATACTCAGGTGTTGTTACTTTTAGCCCTGTCACCTGACATAGCAAAGAAATATATGTGTGTATGCTAATTTATTTAGGTACACATATGTATAAATATTATTATATATAACCACCTTTAACAATATTCAACTAAACATGAGTTCATACTATGTCTAACTCTCATCAATTACCACATGGACCATTCCAGCTTCCTCCCCTTACGTTATCTGTGTGTTTTCACTCCAAGAATGAGAAACCTGGCATCTATTTACTTAAATGTTCTCTTCCAATATCAATGTAAAGCACCATTAAAACTGTGAACACCTACCCCTATGGGGAACAGCTTTATACCCTAGAGTATAGCCCTTCTGTTCAGTGCCTTTTCCTTTAGTCTTACCGAATCCATTCATTTCCAAAGTTAGGTCAGCGCTTTCTCTCCCATCTTCTTCAGTGAAATTGTTTCACATATTTATAATGTAGTTACATTCTCTTGTCACCGTCTGCATTGCTTCCTAGAATCCCCTAACCCAGTGGTTGGCAAACTCATTAGTCACCAGAGCCAAATATCAACAGTACAACGAGTGAAATTTCTTTTGAGAGCCAAATTTTTTAAACTTAAACTATATAGGTAGGTACATTGTTATTAACTTAATTAGGGTACTCCTAAGCTGGCCTTTGCTAAAAACGTCCTCAATCTGATTGAGGTACATTCGCTGAGGTCGACCCCTTCCAACTCTCCCATCCACACTCGTCTTGTATACTTGTTTCAGATAGACTAGTGTGGATGGGAGAGTTGGAAGGGGTCGACCTCAGCGAAGGTACCTCAAAACAGTATACCTCCCCCGCGCTGCGTATCCCCTGGCCTGACCGGCCGACACCCCCCACTTCTTCTAACTCCACTTCTTCAAAATAGACTCGCTCAGGCCGAAAACCGACTTCTGTGCATGGGCCACGAAGTTTCAATCGCACTGTACGTGCACGCCTGCACATGGTATTTTGTGGAAGAGCCACACTCAAGGGGCCAAAGAGCCACATGTGGCTCAGGAGCCGCGGTTTGCTGACCACTGCCCTAACCTTTTAAATTATTATTTTAAAGATTTTTGCATACATTAGAGATTATTTTCTGTGCTGTAAAATTTTATGTTTTTTTACAAATGCATAATGTAATGTAGCTATAAGAACAATAGCATAAGAATAATTCCACTGTACTAAAATTTCTCTTTTCTATACCTAGTCATCCTCTGCCACTGACTATGAGTCTGGGAAACCACCATTTTTAGTGCAGTGAAATTATTCTGTATCATATTCTGAATGATATTAGAATTATAGACATAGAACATTATGCTTTTGTCAAAATAATTTATTGATAAATCAGATAAATCTGAGTAAGACTGACACTTAGGTACTCATCATAACATATTTTTCTTTTAGTATTAATAGCTGCTGGGTTATTTTTGTTTTTATAGAGTTGAGTAGTTTATGTCCATGCTCAGCTTAGTTTAACATCAGATATGGATTAGGGAAAGTAACACTGACATTATGATGAGGGGGTAGGTAGACAAGTGGGCTATGTCAAATTATATTTCTAGAATCCTACTGTAGCTCTAGAGAAAGAACATCTTTGGTGGTTTATAATTTATGTGAATTGTACTTTTTCTTAGTGAATATACAAGAGATTCAGGAGCATATTTTTTAAAGAAAAATGTTTTATTTGTGACAGTACCTTATGCACGTCATTACTATAATATTGAAAAACACCAAATTCTATTTGGCTATAAGGCAGAATGATGGAAAGGAAGAAATTGGTCTTTCTTTCTGACTGGAACTTCACCAGTGGCTCTTCTGAATCTTTAGCTTATTCACTGAAGATCTTGGGACTTGTTAGTCTCCATAATCATGTGCCAATTTATTATTTGACATATTGAATATACATACATACATACATACATACATACACAAATATTGGTTCTGTTTCCTTGGATAACCCTAATTGTTTCATTATATTAGTGTTTTCAAATAATAAAGAAATTGCAGAAAGAAATACATTTTACATAGTGAACAAGTAAACATTCCACAACATACATACTCGTATATACTCATACATGTAAGATAAAGTTTGCCATTTCTATAAAACCAATTTTATATCAAGTATTCTATTGATATCTAGTAGCTCATGAGAAAGATTCTTAAACCACCTCCCTACAAATTAGAAAATATTTAATTTACCATTATAAGTGTGTCTGGTTGTCCAGAACACACAGAATAAAACTATACATAACGTTTATGCTTGATTGAGGGTTTTTTCCTTTTATTCCTCCATCTCAATTAAATAAGTTGTGAAAAAATAAGTTTCCTCTGTCTGTTTCACAATACAATATATTCTTTAATATTAATCCAAAATCACAATAAATGTACTATCTGACAATTATCTTTCAATATAAATGAAGAAACAAATTATAATGACGTATAATAATGAATGAATTGTAATAATGTATTTCCTTTAGGCATGAAGCTTAACTCAATTATAGATGCAGGGTTTTGAATAGCAAATGGATCTTCTAAAAGTTTTTCTATTTTCTTCAATAAAGTAATGATTAAAAGTTTGAGGCAGAAATAAGTTGTAAATATATTTCTAATTTTATTTAATTCAAACTCCCTTTGTTATTCATGTCCTCTTCAATGTAATGCAACATAATTTGGGAACATGTAGGAGATAAGGTGATGACTTTGAGTCTTGTTTGCAATAATGATAGTAATACTTTTGGAAAGCTTTATACTCCATATATGTTTAGCTGCCCATAAGGAATGCTTAAAATGTCAGTTAAATACGGTAGCATTTTTATTACCAAATCACCACATAGAAAATATCTTCCAACTGTGGTTAATTTACATCTAGAAAAAAATAAAATTCACTTTGAGTTCATGATCTGTCAAGAATTGTGGGGTTTCTGAGATCCCTCCTCCCCCTTCTTGTAAGCTAACAAGTTAGCCTGCCATAGTTTCAAAAGACATGAGACTCCTGGGACAGAGATGAAGGACTTTATTATTCACAGCAAACAGGACAGCACAAACTTCGTATTTCTTCTTGCTTCCCAAATCCCACCGGGCGACATGGAGGCTGCATTGGCCAGTGCTGCACAAGCAGTGAATGTGCCACAGATGAGAGAGTCAAGTACAGAAGAACCGAACCTTCTAAAAGCTTCAAGTGAACATGTGCCACCTTGACTCAAAGGGAGACATGATCATCATTATCCGGGGCATCACACCCATCTACGAGTGACTGAGGAGCCATGCTATTTCTGTTTTTCAACATTTTGTGCTATCCAGACATTCTTGAAGATATTCTAGAACAAAGTTATCAGTGCTTCCATTTGCAAAATATGTAGAAATGCAAGGGACACATGGCAAATTGTCTCCCAGTGTAATCTCTCTTAGACTTTTTCTGGGACAACCAATACATTTCAGGATGATATAATGTTTAATTTTAGACAAAAATGCTGGATATTATGTTATCACTGAGAAGTATAATTTTGAATTTTCAATTGATATATCATGTAAAAATATCATACATTTCATTTCCATACATATTGTAGGAATGATTCTTTAGAAAGTTGTCACAAATTATAGAGTAAAAGTACCCCTTTTTATTAGCAGCTATAGAAAATTAAGAAATTGTTTAAATTAATATTTTTTCTTTGAATATATTTTGGGGATTTAAAATATTTTTATTGATTTTAGAGAGGAAGGGTGAGGGAGATAGAAACATTAATGATAACAGCTTGCAACCCAGGCATGTGTCCTGACCGGAATTGAACTGTGACCTCCTGGTTCATAGGTCAACACATAATCACTGATCTTCACCAGCTGGGCTTGGGATATTTTAACAAGTCAGCCGGCTGTATTTCCAATTACTTTTCAATGTTGACATTTTAAATCATTCTTTTGCAGGGATATCATTAAAATTAATATATTGAAATTTATTGTTTTTATTGAGGTTTGTACATTTAGCACAATTGAAACAGGATGACTTTATGAAGGGAACATGTAAATAGAGAGGAGATGAGGACTAGGATTGACTGACCACTTCAGCCAGAAAAGATGAATGAGCAGTGGGGGAAGGGAGAAATCAGGAGAGTGTGATGGGCTGGAAGACAAGTGAAGAAAGTGTTCCAAGATAGAGCTTATAGTTATCCTTGTAAATGCTGCCAATGGATCCAGCAATATAAAGTATGAGAATTGATTACTGGGTTCAGCATTGATGGGGTAATCGCTGACTTGAAGTGGCTCTTCAAAAAAGAATAAGAAAAAATTGAATATAAAAATGTAGGGAGTGAATATAGAAAATGCTTTTAAGGAGTTTTGTCAAAATGGAGAGCCTGAAATCAGGTGTTTCCTCAAGATTGAAGTAGATTCAAGGAGGTTTTTAGTGTGCTGGCTTTTGTTTTTAAGATGGGAAAAAATTAAATCATGTTTTTATGCTGCTGGGAGCAATCCAGTAGGAAAAGTGACAGTGGCGTAGTGAGAGGGAAAGGACTTTCTGAAGCGATGATCTAGAATTGCACAGAAGGGACAGGATGGACAGTTTAAGCCTCATAACAGGAGGAAAGGCACATAGGGGTAAACACAGATACACGTGGGTGGCAGACCTTGTAGAAAAGCTCTTCTAACTGATTCTATTTTCTAAGTGAAGTGGAATCACAGGGAGGTGTTAGAGGTTTATATTTACTGAGAGAGTGGATGGATTCTGGAATAGCAGTATGATTGCCTAGCAGCGTCAAGAAGTCATTCGGGGTTGTAGGCATGAATGTGAAACGAGAGCAGTCAGCATATATTGTTTTTTCTGTTATCGTGATCAGCTCTTCAGGGGCAGGCACACAGAGGCACTGAACTGAATTGAACTAGGGTTTGGGTTTGACCAAGTGTATGGCAAGAAGGACCACAGAGCAATGGAGTTGCGGAGGTAGATAAGGGGATGATTTTAATATAAGGCAAGTAAAGACATGAAGATGGTGAGCATCCAGGTTACCCCATTGCCCCTGAAGACATACCATGTAGACAATTGCCAGCGGCGTTTATACGAGTAGAACTCTCCTTGTGTGATGTTTTAATGCTATATATCAGCATGGCTTAGAGACAGGTTTGGGCGTGGGGGTGCTTTGTGAAGGAAACCAAGGGAAGCACTGGACCACATTTCCTGTCAACCAATATCTTCTTGGACCTGAATTGAAGGATTGATAAGACAGAGATATTAATGGCTAATATTTCCAAAGAACAAACTTTTCATGTTATCAAATGTATCCGTAGAAATATTTGTCAAATCAGTAAATTTACCAATGATAATATTTTGCTTAGATAACTTGGGCCAACATATATATTTTCTGCAAGGGTTAATCAAAAAGATTTTAATGAGAGTAAGAATTCCACATTGAAACACAGCACTGAGATTTCTACCTCCGTTATTTTCCTTGTGCATCTCAAACATTGTACTTAATACTAATTTTCATTAAAATGACAAATGAAACAATTTCTTGTATATATTGGAAAAACAATAAAACGTGAACATGATGCCATTTCTACCAGAGATACCTCAGTAATTTCTTAAAATTGCTCTTTTCAGTTCTCAAGAATTACCTCTGTACACTCAAATGTTTTAATTAGTATTCTCAGAGCTTACAGAAAGCCAATAATTCCATTATTTATATTTCCAAAAAGTGAATATTATTTTGTAGCAATAATTATTAGATTTTAAAAATACTGTTAAATGTTTTCAAATGATGGGATAAAAGATTAACAGAGTTTCTGCTTTGTTTTGTTACTTAAATTTGGTTTGCTTATATATACATGTGTTGAATAACTACTGGTATTTTATGTAACAACAAAACTGAATAAACATATTTAAAAATTTCTTTGAAACACCCATATCATATATGTTTAGTACAAAAACTACATAAGACAGTTTTTTTTTCATTTTCCAAATTAATTATTATAAAGATAATGTTTGTCTTGTTTAATAATGACTATAAGGTGTGAGAGCAACTTTTCCTTAAAAGCACCATGCCATCTCTGAGAA
This sequence comes from Myotis daubentonii, assembly GCF_963259705.1. Lineage (NCBI taxonomy): Eukaryota > Metazoa > Chordata > Mammalia > Chiroptera > Vespertilionidae > Myotis > Myotis daubentonii. Next base: position 36,010,189 of record NC_081856.1, on the reverse strand, counting down.
TAAGCTGATTTTTTTCTGAGGACACATTAAACCTCTCCACCTACAGGAAATCGGCTTGTCTGCCTAAGACATCAATCCCCTACATATAGGCTGTTGGGGTTCATGAAATCTGTAATGTGACCTTTAGGAGTATCATTTCCAGCAGATGAGGATTCATTCCTGGCTCTTTCACCTGTGTATGGGCTGTATGAATTTGGATAAGTTACTTCATCTTAAGCCTCAGTTTTGTCATCTCTGTTCCCCTCAAACCCTTGAATAGAGTATTAAATACAAGAGAATAGGACTTAATGTGATTCAACAAATAATCTCTAGGGCTAGCACACAGATGGATTCTGAACAAGTATTGTTGAGTGAATAAGTATACCAACTATATACTTAGAAGAGTACAAGAATAGCAACTGTATAATAGGGATGTTTTGAGGCTGAAGTGACATACTACATGATGAGTACAGAAGTCCTAAGGTTAAAATAACTATTCTTATTGAGCAGAGTTCCAGAGAAGCCTGGATAAGTTTGCCTTCTATGTCCAACCTCTATTTCCCCTTCAGATTGTGAATGGGATTTAATTAGTGCCCCTATGGCATGCTTTAGCACTGGAAATTGTGTAAGAGAAAAAATATTTATTTTATTACTACTCATAGCTCCTAAATCTTTCATAAAATTTGGAAGAAGGGGTAACAAGCCAAGTGAATTAAAATATTTTAGCATATAATCTAAAACTCATGCCATCAATAAAAATGTTTTTAGGGCTTAAGAATGCATACCAGAAAACCAGAGGTAGTATATGTGATAGTTCATTAATTTTAATATACATACTTTAAATTTTTACATTTCCTAACTCTGGATGCATTTTATACTTGATGGCATCTTATACTTGATTGGGTTCTCATTTTTCCTTCTTTCCTCCCTTCCTTCCTTCCTTCCTTCCTTCCTTCCTTCCTTCCTTCCTTCCTTCCTTCCTTCCTTCCTTTTCTTTGCAGTTCATTATATAATAGGATTTCAGTATAATTGATAAAATATGATATAGTCACATGTTAAAGCACTATTGCTTCATATTTATTTATCACCACCCAACCCTGGCAAGAAGCCTCTTAGCCATTTTTTAAAATTTCCTACCCCATTAAATTTTAATACCATAGATATACTATATATCTGTTAATGCACTGCACATATGTATGTGTTTTATTAATAAACAGTAAGATATTTTTGCCCTTCAAGAAACCATTTTCATCCCATTGTTGGCACAATTACACCCATTGAGAATACAGGTATTAAAATTAAAGTGATACTCCATATTATACTTAGCTTTAAAAATCTCACTAGAATATTGGGAAACATTAATTAACTATTAGGTTTAGAACTTTTGGCTTTAATTATATAACAGAATGTCTTGGAATTTTATTATTATCATGAATGTCCAAATGCTGTCAACATGCGTGCAAAATTTGAACAGTTGTTATTTACCTCTATAGTCAGAAAGTTATCCATAATGTTTTTTAACAAATAAAAGATCTTCAAGTTGATCCAGTGATATCATTCAACGTATGATTCTCATTTCATAAAATAAGACTAATTAATGATTTCAGAATATAAATTTAAAATGTTCACTACTTCATTTTTACATGTTCATGATTTTAAAGACATAACTTGAACACGACATCAATAAATATATGTTTAAAGTCCATCTAATTTCCGTGGAATACTAAGAGATATCTGCTTTACACTCAGCATATAGCCCTCAGTGTGGGGATGAAGAAGTGTGATTCTTGAAGCCACTGTATAGCATTCTTCTACTGAAGTCTAAGCAGTTGGGAGTCCCGTCTATGTAGCAATGGTGGAATACAGAGCTCAGCCCGTTTGTGGCCAGGGTTTGCACCGGAGGGAAGAAATGACCAACAAATCAGGATTTTTCTCTTGTAAAGGTAATTGTTGTATTCAACAGCTTTAATGGATGAAGAAAGGAGTGATTGATTTACTTGGGGAATATCTTTAAATAACAAAATTGTTTAGTGTGCTCTTAAATGTTCACTTATCTTTTCTCCGGGCTTGGCAGTTTAACATTCATTTTTTTAAAAATCAGTAGTGCAAAAAACTTTTAAAATTAGTGATGCATAAAACTTTAACTCTTGTATGTATTGCAATATTTTACATTTGCCAATTCTGACGTGTTATATTGGTCTAGTTGTATTGGGTTGTGTTAGATGGTTATTTTTGAGACTCGAGTGTATCAAAATACCGTTGTTGGGGAGATATAAACTGTTCTAGCAAACTAAGCAATGTATCAGCAAAAATGAACACAAGGAGAACTCAAAAGAGACTCTGCAGCAGTACACAGACAATCACATCAAGGCTTTATAGATCGAGTTAGTTGTACACAAGCTTTTGTAAATAAACTGAAAGTGAACTCAAAACCAGAAATCATCTCCTCCACTGCTCCTAGTGCTTGCTCTTTCTCTGCCTTTTAGTCGAAGCATCTCCATGATGCTCCGGGCATAGACATCCCTCAAGTTCACGCTGATATATGAGTCAGTGGCTATATTCTTGGTAAGCTTCTTCAGAGCCTCGCGCTGTCTAGCAGCTGCTTCCTTGAGCTTTAAGGTAAAATAGCAAGCAGAGAAGCGGTCGTTAATAATAGCAATAGGCAAAGCCAAGACGAGGATTCCCGATAATATACACATGAAGGCCACGATTTTGCCTGTGGTGGTGTCTGGCCGAATGTCCCCATAGCCCACCGTAGTCATGGACGTTGTGGCCCACCACCACGCACAAGGGACACTTGTGAAGGTTGTGTCAGGAATGCTTTGCTCAGCAAAATATTCCACAGTGGAGAAGATAGAAATTCCCACAGACAGAAATAGGAGCAGTAGGCCGACTTCCTCATAACACTGGGTGATTGTCATTCCAAGTGAGCGTAATCCTGTAAGAGAACATTTGCTGTCAGTCACTGGCACCCCTCCTCTCCTCCTCCCTCCTCCCACCCTTCTCTCCCTTCCCTGCTATCTACCCACAAACATGCATTTCGTATCTACTATGTCTCCAGCACTGGGCAATGTTCTGGGGTATATGGATGACAAATCACAATCCTTGTCTTCAGGAAGCTCATAGTCTAGTTGATGGGGCTGGATTGAGAAGGATAAAAAGAAATATAATTAGACCCATTCACTCACTCGTGTACTTGTTAAACACCTACTATTTATACAGAAAAGGTGAGGAATGGAATGCAAAAGCATGGAGGGGTATGTGATTGGAATGTGTATGCGAGTCTGTACAATGGGAGGTCTTTGCAGTGTTGGGTGTGGAGTGCTCACTAGGTCAGACTAGTGCCTGACTTTGACACACTTTTCTAATGCCAACTGTATGCTATCTACTTTTCTCACCCTCCCAATAAAGTTTAACACAATGAGCGTATCATTATCTGAAAGCCAGAGGCAACCAACGAAGGATATACACCAGGAGAATGAAGTGAAGCAAGTTAGGCATCAGTGACAACTGAGGCCAGAACTTCAAATGTACATTCAGAGGATAATCTTAGAGGTCTTCCAGGAGGGGTTCCTGAACTCCCATGACATCCATTGAGATTCTAGTCCTTAACACGAAAGCTCTAGGAAAATACTTCCTTTGAGTACATAGAATTTCTGCATTCTTGAAAGGAAGTAGACCTGAATATAGAATATTCCTCCATTGCAAAAAGGTATGGAGGACTGGAGCCATTAGGAAATTCTCTCATTGGTAAATTCCTCATTGCTGTTCCGAGGATTCATTGGGCCCCTGGGAGACAGACCAAAGAGAGGCCATTCCCATATCTAAAGAGATTAAGCCTTAGGGAGAGTAAGATGCGACTGTAATGGGACTGTTATTTGAATAAAGTATCTTCCCCAACACTAGAGAGATACTGCTAAATGTGTACCCACATTTTGAAGCCATATCAACCTAATGCCACAATGATATTGTCTCTGAAGTCCAAAGCAATTCCTCCTAGAATCATTGAAAAAATTTTATTCGCTCACTAGAGACTACTTGAGATGCATTAAAATACTACTGATGCTCTCATCATTTTGAATTTTGTTCTTAAAATGTTAAGATACTCTTGAATTATTTACCAGCTACTTTTGCAGATCAGTGAATATTAATTTTGAGGCTTAACTTAAAAAGAAAACTTTTTAGAATATCTTCAGAATACATTTTAGAAAACTGGCCTTGATGTGTCTGTATTGACTTGCATTTCTGAAATAAATTGACAGCATATGAGGAAAAGCATATAGTGTTTGGAGAGACTGTTTTCATTTCAAGATGAAATCCCCTAAACAATTTTGTAAAGAAACATAAAGTGGTCTGAACTTCTTCATGTTACATCTATTAACTCAGATTATTCTTAAAATATAGGAGGTAGAAGTTGTATTTATTATTCTTTTTTTACAGACAAGAAGACTGAGGCATAGACAGGTAGCACCTATAGTATAAGGCTACAGAGCCAGGATTTAAATCTGGCACCTCTGGCCTACCATTGCTCTAATTTATTGCATAACACCTTTCAATTTGTCCTTATAGTTATTACATGGGGGAATATGTCATCTATGTCTATATTCTGCTAAATGTTATGCTTAGGTTAAAATTGTCCAATATTTGTTCAAGTATCCATATCTTTTTAATAAATGAAGATTCCATTAATACTTTGTATTTCTTTAGAACTGAAAAAAAAACCTTTGAAGAGGTGACATTGTGGAAATTACTATTATTTTCTTTTTTCTTTCTTTTTGGAAAAAAATGTACTCTATACTGGGTGTTTTTAAATTGAATCCTGTGAAGAGTTTATAAATACTAGAAGCAAGCATCCTATTATGTGTGTCAGAAAACAAAGGGTAGTACTTCTAAAAGTTGTTGGTAACCCCATTATCAAATCCTTGGCGGGTGAGACTAGCTAGGAAAACACACTACCAAGATTATATTAGGATAAGTCCCAATTACTTTAGAGATGTGAAAAAAATATCTGAGGTTAATTTCTCTCCATGCGGAGAGACAATTATCATTAATGTCTTTTAGGTGATCCGCCAGGCACATTTCTAGAGAAATAAGGTGGTAAAGGACTCTCTAGTTCAATTATTTGTATTCACATGTATTGCATTAGTATGTATGATATCAATATGGCATTCTACTCCAGTTGTTTCTTATTCTACTCCTGTGATAACAATGTCAAGGTTTTGTTTCAAGTCCAAGAACCATCTACATCAAAATTACTTGTGAGCTTGTTAAAATCTAATCTTCCTGGACACAACCCCAAATACTAGAATCTGATTCTCTACAGACTGGGGCTAAGAATTAGCCTCTTAAGAAGATTTTCAAGGGATTCCTCTTTTCAGGAAAGTCTAACAGAAGGTAACTCATGTAGTCCAGAGTATCCAACAGGTCCAGGGCTGGCCTCTGAGAATCACTGCCCTCAGATAGGCAAGGGTCATCCGTAATGAATTTGTGTGATTTCCCCTGACATTGGCTATCATTTTTAAGTACAGGTATTTACTTGTGTGGAGATTTTTCTAGGGAGAATGTTTGTTCAATTTATCTAGGCCAGTGATGACGAACCTATGACACTCATGTCAGAGGTGACACACGAACTCATTTTTTTGGTTGATTTTTCTTTGTTAAATAGAATTTAAATACATAAAATAAATATCAAACATATAAGTCTTTGTTTTACTATGGTTGTAAATATCAAAAAAATTTCTATATGTGACACGGCACCAGAGTTAAGTAAGGGTTTTTCAAAATGCTGACACGCCGAGCTCAAAAGGTTCGCCATCACTGAGCTAGGCTTTATGGTACACAAAAAGCTAAGGAGTTCTTGTTCCCATCTCTCTCATGCATCGCAGTCAAGAAAATTCTCAGATACCAGATGAATTTGTGTCTTCTGCTTTCTCCCCAAACAAATATTTCCATTGTTTCTTCAAAACATAGCAGGAGGCCACCAGTGCCTGGCCATCTCTCTCCCTGTGTAGCCAGAGAAGCCTCGGCAGGGCAGGCTTTCTGTTCTGCCAAAGAACATGTGTGGCAAGCACTTTCGTGGACACAGAAGAGAAACTGGCTTACGTCCCTAAATATCATACATAACTTAGGCATATATTTTAATGTGCTGTTTATGCATATTTAATTTGGCACCTTCTAGAGGCAGAGTGTCTTTAGGTTTCTGTTTTTGTTTTATATTTTCTGGGCACAGGCTTAAGCCAAATTGAGGTGAACAAGGGGTCAAATGATTTCTCCAGTGCCTTGGGGGGAGAGAGTGTGAGAGGCATGGTTTCCTTTGTACCTGTGATAACAACTTCAAGGTTTTGCTTCCCAATAACTTTTTGGAGACCATGGTTGGGTGGAATATGGGAATTGATAATTTTTTAAATATATTTTTATTGATTTCAGAGAGGAAGGGAGAGAGAGAGGGAGATAGAAACATCAATGATGAAAGAGAATCATTGATCAGCTGCCTCCTGCACACCCCACAGTGGGGATCGAGCCTGCAACCCGGGCATATGCCCTTGACCAGAATCGAACCCGGGGCACTTCAGTCCGCAGGCCGACCCTCTATCCACTGAGCCAAACCAGCTAGGGCGGGAGTTGGTGTTTTGAGTATCAATGCAGAGTTGCTTCCCTTGGAAAGTGGGCCACACCCCTCCTGCTTAAAAATAACAACAAACTGAAAGACATCAATGAAATCCGAATACCTGTGGAATGCCTGCCCAGCTTTAGCATGCGCAGGGCCCTGAGCAGCCTCAGAACCTGGACGATGCGCCCCACGTTTTCCAGATCCTGCGTGGTCTCACTCCCACTCAGGCTCTCTACCAGAAGAGTGATGTAGAAGGGCAAGATGGCCAGCAGGTCTATGATGTTTGGCACCTTTCGGAGGAAGCAGCACCTGTCCCGCACGCACAGGAAGCGCAGGGCAAACTCCCCAGTGAACCAGCTGATGCAAAAGTACTCCAGGATCTCCAGCAGCTGCAGGTCCAGCCAGCCTAACTCAGCCGACATCAGGGCCATGTTGACGACGGACACCACCACGAAGACGATGGAGATGACCCCAAAGATGCGGGAAGCTGTGGAAGACCCAGGTTTCTCCAGGATGTCCCAGAGCTTCTGGCGGACGGTGGGACAGGGTCCTTGTGAGAAGTCTTGTTCGCTCTCATGCTGACTTTCCTGGTCTTCTGTGTCCTTCTTAAAGTCCAAGGTTTCACTCAGCTCTTTCCTTCTGAAGTATCTTTTAGAGAAGGACAACTTCGTGATTAGTCAACTTTTAAAAAATGCTTAAGTAAAAAAGAGAATTACACTTGGTGGTGAGGTTATGCTTCTTATTTTAGTTAAATGCAGAACATGTCCACTCATCGTACCCAGGCTGCCTCTTGCCCACAGTATTCTATCTTTAGCATTTAGGCTTATTCTTTTTAAAATGGCAAATTTGTGGTAGAAGCTCATACACAAGCATTTATAGAGAGCAAAGCTACTTCAGTGCATTTTTACTCATTTTCTGGCAACAAGAACTGAAGTTTGCCACATGGAACTTTGTGTGTTTGTGTGTGACGGAAAGGTATTTGTGAAGAAATGACAGCAACAGAAAGAGAACTGCAAAGTGATCGTAAAAGTCAAGGAATCAACTTTCTATTTGTGTATTTAAAACAGAGTTCCATCCAAGTTTTTAAACGAGTGTCCTGGGTTTGCTAAACGATCATGCTTCACATTGAGACCCACACCCCTATATATGCCTCTTCTGGAGCATAGCTTTGGTGACTCCTTTATTCAATCACCAAACATTTATTGCAGGCCTGGCCTCCCTCACCCTGTAAATGCATGGGCATATGTTCATTTAAGAAAGAAGGTGCAACAAGTTCCAACCCAAAGTAGGCTTTGACCCTTTCCAGCCCCCCTTCTCCCCCCCTCCCCCTGCTACCTTCCAGCTCCGAAGTGACCACAGATCCCTAGGCCCAGGTTTAGCGAGGCTTGTGCAAACCCTCAACTCTTCACCTCTGGCGCCCTCCCTCCAATGCTCCCGCCTCCCCGCCCAGCCACCGCGCGCCTCTCGGTACCTGTCCCTGCAGCAGGAGTCGATGCTGAGCTCGTCGATGCCCCAGTACTGGATCTCCTGCAGGAAGGAGAGCGCGCACAGCTGCTCCATGACGTGCAGGCGGCCCGTGCGGTAGTAGTGCAGGACGTAGCGGAAGGCTTGCGAGCTCCGGTCGAAGAAGTACTCGTTGTCCACCGGGTTGGCGTCGTCGCAGAGCTCCAGGGGGCTGGGCGCGGCGGCCAGGGCCCCGGGGCGTCGGTACGAGGCCACCACCACGGCCAGCTTGCCCAGGCGCGTGTGCGGGAAGCAGGACAGAGCCTGCTGCGAGAGCACGAAGCGGCTGCCGCCCACGTTGACCGTGAAGCTGTCCCCGAGCGCCAGGGGCTCCCCTTCGCCCTCGCTGCAGAAGACGCTGGACTCCAGCGAGGACAGGGAGACGCTGTCCAGCGGCGAGTCCCGCGGCGCCCGGCCCCGGGGAGGCAGCTCCATCCCGGCTGCCGCTGCCTGGGGGCGCCACCAAGTTGGGGCGGTGGCACGGCCCCTGGTGGCGGCTGGGATTTCCCGGGATGCCGAGGAGGGGGTTGCCTGCCACCCGCGCACCCCTGTTCTCTCCACCCCTCGCTGCTTCGGGAGCTGCGAGTGCGCGGTGGCAGCAAATCCACGTGCAGAGCGCGGAGGCGAGGAGGGGAGGGTCGTGCCCGCAGGGCGCACTGCCTGTCTCGATGGCCCTCCCCAGACTTAGGCACCCCCTCCCCGACTTTGTAATGCTGATCCCGAGCCCACGGGGTGCAGGGATGGAAAGCCTGGTTATTTGTGGGGGCCGCGGGTGGGGAGGGGCGTAGGGAGGTTGAGAGTCCAGGAGGAGGAGACCCGATGACTCTTGGCGGGCGGGATGCAAGCGAGGGGATGGCAAGACTCACTCCTGCATGGAGGGCACCCACACGGAAAGTTCAGAAAGCAGAGGCAGTGGCAACCCGGCCCGAGTCCCTTCCCGTTTCTCTTCCGGCGGCGGCTGCACGGGCCTCCCCGGGAGTGCTCCCTGGGGGGATGAGGTGGGGGGCGGGGGGCGGAGGGCCTGTGGGGCAGGGGCTCTGGGCGAGGGCGCCGCCTCCTTTGCCCCCGCTCACTCTCATTCTACTCTGATCGTCACTCACGCTCTATTTTCCTCGCCCGGCGCTCTGGGGGGTTGACCTCCTGGTTGAGAAATAAGGATAATTAATGATGGCTTTTCATGGAAGTCTCAGGGAGTCACACAGAACGAGGGGTCCCCATGGCTAGCTCCAGCCGCGTGCTGGGGCGCTTTGGCCCCTCGGCCCAGCCATTTCGGTCCCTACAAGTTTGCCGGCCAGCCGGTCTCCGGGGCGCGCTCCCGGGCGCACAGCCGAGCTCTCATTTATGGAGCAGGGACTAGACCGGCGTGGGTAGCGTCATGGGAACAGCGCCCGGCGCAGGGAGAAGCCGAGCGACGTGTCCAGGTGAGCCGGGAGGTGTTCCCACGGCCCCGGGAGCGGCGTCCTGGCCAACCTGTTGGATAGACACCGGGCGGAGTGGGGGGGAGGGACGGGACTCACCGGCGGTCCGGGCACATCTCGGAGGCGCCAGTGGGCGCCGCTGGTTGGGGAGCTGTGCTTGACCCCTCTGGTCTCCAAGTGAGGTCCGAGTTGACCGGTCCTGGAGGAAAACTGCGCTCTCAGCTGAGCGCTCCGGAGCTCCTTGCCTCGTCTCCACCCGCCACCTGCTCTGTCCCCTTGGCTAAGGCAGCGAGTGGCCGCCCCCACCCTCGCTCGCTCTGAGCCATTGGCGGTCCCCAGCACCAGCTGGGGGGGGGGGGGGGGATGCAGGGAGCTGAGGGAGGTGAGGCGGGAGGAGGAAGTGAGGCGGGCTGTGACTGAATATTATATTCATCCTGAAGACACTTCAAGGATTACCGCATTAGGTTCCCGTTGCCCTGAATCTGTGTGCTCCCAAATCCAGGGAACAAAAAGAACAAAAATTTCTACTTGCACAAGTCTGCTAAAGCCAGGGTTAAGGCAGTTATTACATTAACTGCTTTGTGTGGCATGATTCAAAGTTTTTTTCATTTCCAGCAAGCACTTGGGAATACTGCTTTCCCCCCCAAAAAAAGTCTTTGCAAGAGGGAATGAACCACATTCATTTCCCCCTGCCCACCCTCCCCCCTTGTAAATAGTTTTAGAAAAATCTATACAAAGAAGAGAGCAGGCAGCTTGACACACTCTGAGAACTGCTTCATAGGCTGACTTGAGGTGTGGCTGTTTAGTTCTGGCATTGCCAGCTGGCTGTGGGAACGTCAAAGGCCTCAGTGCCTTCACTAAAATGTCAGGTTTTGATAAAACACCCAGTATTTATTGAGTGCTTATTTTCTGCCAGGAAATTCTAGGTCATTTACTCATTTAGTACCTTTTTTAAAAAAAAAATCATAATAACAATACTATGAAGTACCCGTATACCCCTTTTTCAGAAGGGGAAACTGAGACACAGAGAAATTATTGGTCTAGTCATACAGTCCAAATTCAAAGTCAGGATGAATTGTCAGAGGCTGCCTTCATGAACACAATGCATGGACAGAGCATTTTTGTGTGGTTTTTAAGTAAAATCGAAGTGTGGTTGCATTTATTTACTGATTTGTATCTTTCCCAATTTTACCCAAATGTTTTTTAATTTCCATTATGTACTAGGTACTATTCTGGGTGCTTCAGATAGATCCATGAAGAAAACAGGCAAGAGTTCACAGTTCTGTTGAACCGTCTTCATTACTGTGTGTGAATAACTTTAATGAATGATTAGCAATAATGGCTGCCCTACCTTTACAGATGGTGGCGAGGAAGAGGGAAACCTTGCAGTGGAGAATGACAGCTCTGGGTGAGAAGCGAGGGCTTGGACAGGAAGCCAGAGGTAGGGAGAGATGACAGGCTTGCAGGCCTCCTGCACTGCGCCCTGGCTTTCAGTTGTAATTAGTGGTGTTTTGTAGAAGTGATTTTGACAATAAATACTCCTTAAGTGAAAGGCCCAGGCTAAGCATCTGATCACATCACTATGATCCCAGTAGGTACTGCCATCCTCCATTACAGATCTCAACTCAGAGGCTCACGGGCACTAAGCAACTTTCCCAGTCCCACAGTGAAAAGGTGAAGGAGTGTATGAAGGGATGAAAACCAGTGTCTTTCTGATTCCAGATTTCATCTCAAGTGCTAGGGTCCTAACATTTTCACTTGGGCTTTAATTATTGATGAAAACAATTTCCACTAATGAAAACAATTATAACAAGAGCGATAATGACTCGTTAACTGGGAGCATATAAATACAAATGACCCAGTTTAAAAATATAGAGTCTCTCCGTAACAGAAATCCCTGCCTTCTTCCCTGCCCAATTCCCTTTAATTGATTGTCTTTCTACTTCCTCATTGATCGGCCAGGTTTGAGTCAGAGAGCTTAATGAAAAGGATCTGATAAAGGGGGAAGAAAGTCTATTCAAAGGATAGCCTTCCTGCTGTCTGATCTTGACCTGAAATTTACCCGAAAGTATGTCAAGAAGTGAAATGAGAATTGCTGCTAAGTAGCTAGGGGTGAAGAGGTCTTGCTTTTGCTTTAATTCCTCTACAGATGGGGAGGAATGTGATTATCATGTAGGAGGCAGCACAGTACTGAAGTGTGAAAACTCCACAATCTAATGGCTTTGGGTATACTTCCCTAGTCACCAGATGTCACATTCAGGTGATTTTCATTAGCAGTCTTGTTATGAAATGCTCTGCTGTTATTTGGCTTTATCAAGTCTTTGAAATATCAAGGTGCATATTAAATCGTCACATACAACTACTGTTTTTAATTCTTCCAATTTTTATGAATATTTCTAAATTTATTAGTGAACAACATTTATTCTTAACAGTCATGTTTTAAATTGGATTAAAACCAAAAAAATCACAGCATACTTTAAATGTGACTTGCTTGATCATAATTATGAAACAAAAGTTAAAAGTCATTTCTGTACATTAGAAACTCCTTTTATTAAAAATCTAGAGCAGCCCTGGCTGGTGTGATGTCAGGTGTGATCCCTTGCACCAGGAGGTTGCCACTTCCATTTCTGGTCAAGGGCACAGGTCCAGATTGTGGGTTTCATCCCTGATGCCTAGCAGGGTGCCTGCAGGAGGCAGTCAATTGATGTTGTGCTCTCACATCTATGTTTCTCCCTCTCACTTCCTCTTTTTCTACAAATCAATAGGCTATTCTTTTTAAAAAAATCTAGAGCATTTCATTTGTTTTTGAAAAAATAATATGAGAATGTGTTTATATTAATATTATAGTATCCTTTTCTGTGATTTGTTTAAATATGTTATGATGTTTCTGTGAAATTATTGTCCTTTTATATGAATATTTAAAAATAATTATACATATATGATCATAAATCATTGAAACATTTTTTGAGGAAAATGTACATGCTTTATTAATATACAAATAAAATTTACATTTATTTTTTTTAAAAATTTAATAGGGGAAATATAATGAGTGAATAATTTTGAATAAAGGGCTTTATATAATTCAACTTGATTAAACTCTACCTTTTCATTTTTAGTACTCTCACTGTACACTCAGACATTTACACTCAAATCCTTTTAATTTTTATCATTCATTAACAATGTGGACCATAGTTCATGTGAAGTGTGAATACCTATCTTTGAGTCTGTGTTTGATTCCCTAGAGACTGACAACCAGATGAGCTCATTGTAATGATGCTTTTTTTTTTTTTTTAAAAAAAAATGCCTTTAGATATAGACAAATGGCTTTGTCCCAGTTCCCTTGAGTACGTTGGGATATGTTTAAAGGTAAAGAGAAATCTGACAAATTCTATCTATTCATCTTTCATGTGCCTTCTAGGTGCTTGGAATAAACCCGCGCAATTGTGTAACAGCCTACTCTAACGCAGAATTTAGCTTAATGTGGGCTTGTTCTGGATTCCTTCCAAGGGGAGGCAATTATCTTTGGAAGTATCCTAAAACTCATTTTTTAGCCTAGTCTGCTAAAGAGACCATTGGATGAGTTGATGATGGTGATGATGAAGATAAGAATATGATAATAATAAACGCTGCCTTCCCTAGTCAACCCCTGCTCTGTCTTTTATTAGCTGTGTGACATTAACAAGCTTCTTAAGCTAAGTCTCATTTTCCTTATCTGTAAAATAGGGGTGACAATAGTATTTACCTTATGTTGTTTTTTTTTTCCAAATATATTTTATTGATTTTTTTCAGAGAGGAAGGGAGAGGGATAGAGAGTTAGAAACATCGATGAGAGAGAAACATCGATCAGCTGCCTCCTGCACATGTCCTACTGGGGAAGTGCCCGCAACCAAGGTACACGCCCTTGACCGGAATCGAACCTGGGACCCTTCAGTCCGCAGGCCGACGCTCTATCCACTGAGCCAAACCAGTGCTGGCTACCTTATTTTGTTTTAAAATTAAATGAGATAATCTATGTAAATGTTTAGTGCAGTGTCATTGTTCTTGCTGTCACTTTTACCATTACTATAACATTTCAGGGTGTTTTTCTGAACCCCCTTCTTGCTGAGTAATGTGATAGGCACCATATTAAGACCTTACTTCATTTATAATTCACATAACTGTATGAGGAAAGTATTATCAGCATTCTGACTTTATAGATGAGAAACCAGGATCACAGTGTTTAAGTAATGTCTCAAGTGTCATCTGATAGTTGATATAGACTTGATCACACTTGTTTGACTCAGCCTCTGAAGGTCATTAATGTGAAAATAATGTGATGATGAGAAATCACTGTTAGAAATACTCCTTTATAGAAGTCCTTTATCATGAGAAAATGTCTGTTCTATTCTTCAAATAATTAGGAGGTCATTATACTTTACAGATTGTGACCAACACATTGCTTGTGATTTCACATTTTACTAAATTGGATCTTTCTTCTAACCTCCCTTAAGGAGATAGTTGAATGGATGGGGCATTAAGTGATTCTCACTCTGCCACTATGATATGCAAAAGACATAGTCAAAGTTTTCCTGAGCTACCAAGAAAATGTGTAGAATCAGGCACTTATTGTTCACTAGATTAACTCCTATAATTACACTGAAATTCAACGTTTATAAACAAGATTTAGAAGCAGTGGAGCAAAAGCAGGGCAAGTGCTGTGCTCATCATGTTCTGAAAGCTGTTAAGTGAACCCAATATTGAATTTGAAAATTTCAATTAAATCCCTTTTACCCAGCTCTATTGAATTTCCTTCTGTTGATAGAGAGGTTGAGTCATACGGAACCATTAAACACTGCTTCTCATCAAGCATATGTAATTTATTAATATTAGGAGCAAAATTGCATTTAGACTCATCCTTATTCTACTCAGTATTTTCTTCTATTATCAAGGAACTGTAAACTTGAATTTCTCCCAGGAAGTCAGGTCATCTTTGTACTCCATACAAGGATTGTTAAGTTGCATTTTCATGATTTTCCTGAAATCAACTCAAAATGGTTTTCCAATCAATAAGTATTTATAGAAGTGTAATTTTGCAAGCTTTGAGGGTGTGGTTATATTTATGTGCAGATAATATATATATGTAATATATATCATTTATATGATATTTAATATATATGAATACATGCACAACATATGCACACATGAAAAAATAAAAATATAATAAGGTTAACAATGAGTTCTGTGTCAGTGGATCACATTGTTATCACTCTATGCAAGAAAACTAGTGAGCAATAGAAGGAAAATAGAAGAGATAAGTAAAGAGGAAGAATTTTTCTTTACATAAAATACTTCTTAGTTATATAGTGTAGTTCCTTTAAATTGTATCTTCATAGCATTTAAAATATGATCTAATTAAATAAAGTATGAAGTGACTTTTTAGAAAATACATGCTGAAATCCAAGCCAAAGTATTTTTGTTTACTGATTATAAACCTAAATAGAATACCTGCCATTATAATCTGAGCTTAAGCACATGGAACAACTTAATTGAAGTAAATCTTTTATATATTAAATTCACTGCACACAAATGGGAAAAACTCAGTTCTGAGGTCAAAATCGCTGCTTCTTATCTTTAACCATATGTTTCACATATACTTTTTCCACTGATTCAAAAGCATAGAAAAATGGGTTTTCAGTCAGTACACGTTAATTCGGCTGATTTGAAAAAAGAGCCTTGGATCAGTGCATGCACCCAAGTATATTTCTCTCTGCAGTATAATTACATTGCTGAGAACTGAACATAAAAATGTGTCGTTTTTCAATATGAAAAACAGCAGTGAGCCATATGGCTTCTCCTTTATAAGACTGCATCTGATTGACAGCTCTGATATAGAACCGGCCTCCCAGTTCTCTCACAAACAGATTTCCCAGAAATCTAAACCAAATGGGAATCCAGAGAGAAGTCAAAGCATAGAAAATTTATGCTGCTTTCAAAAAAACTTCTATTTGGTCAAATTTATCCATTTTAGTAACTGGGGAGGTTTTATTCTCATGGCAGCAACAAGGAATGTTCAATTCAGTATCACATGGTATTTTAAATGAAAATAAGTCTCAATTAAATAATTTCTGAGGAGAGAAATAAAACAAATAGGGATTTTTAAAAGAAAATTGTTAACTTAGCAAAAGATTCAATATTTACAGTAACTCTAAGGCATGTGTGTTTTACTTTTAACAGCAGAAGCTTATGAAAAATCAAGAACAGAGAATTAATTACCATATAGAAGTTTTGAGAATAAAAAGACAGTTTTATGGATATGTATTTATATGTGTGTATACAGCAGGTATGTTAACTTGTGTGTTTTAAAGATTAATTATTTCCTCATTTGGAATTGCTCAATAAATAGAAAATTATCACCCATAATTTTCAGCATACATTTCAAAAATTGGCTAATTAATTATTTAATGATTAATTAGTAAACTATTTCATTTTGGTGAGCTTCACTTTTATTCTGTTAACAGCATTAACAATGGGCAACAAGGATCTTTGCTAAATATTTTTTGAATGATTAAAATGTAAGTAAAAGTTTTGATGTACTTGAACAAAATAAGGCGCTTTACAAGATTACATGAATAAGGCCATGATAGGAGAGCATGTGGCCCCTCTCAATGTGGTGAACACGGGCAAGCATTGACTGCAAACATGGGAAATGGTGATCTATTTTCATCTCCTATTTGAATGAATCTCTGGGTCAATGAGTCACAAAGTGAGTGGGTCTCTCTTTAGTGAATTGTTAGAGATCACTTTCTTCTAGAATATGTACTGGATAAGGGACACTATTAAAATATTTGTTTTCAAGGTTCCAGGTTTTCACATATGGCTACGATAGAAGATGACTGACCCATGTTTCTAGGCAGTCACATCTATTGATATTTATCATATAAAAAATTAAAACAGAAAAAAATTTAAAATATATATTAAATCTGTCAAAAATTACAGCAACAGCTCACTACATGTTAACAAAATAACATGTTTTTTGAAAACAAAATATTTTCCAATACTGCTTAATTCAGGAGAATAATGATATTGGTTTATAGTTTTTCATTTCTCTTTTGTATCTGGCATAATAGAAGACAGCAATATTTTCACATCTGCTTCTTCATTCAAACTGTTGCAATTTGACATTTTTTGTCAAAGTTGATGAAGAAAATCTGGTAGCTAGAAGATAGGTAGCTGGAAAAAAGAGAAGCATTTAATTGCTTTTGCATACAGTTTTGTATACTCTTTTGTGCTACACTAGAACTTGGCATGTTAGTTCCAAAGTGGAATCTGAAACTGTATCAATGAGCTCTTCATATTTAGTTCCATTAAAATCCATTGGTTTATCTTGCCCTTGGACTGGATTTTTTTTTTATCCATACATGATTTTATGTCATGCATTATTCATTTGGAAAATGTTGGATCCTTGGTTATGCAGATCTCCAAAAAGTGACATATTAGATTAAACAACACACAAAAAATCTCATTAATATCACCACCAATTTCATCAGAAACATTTTCAACTATTGGGAAGTTATCAAACTTATGGTGGTAGTAAAGAGCTTTCCAAAATTCTAATTTCATCATGGAAATGCAAATTTTATCATCAGCAACAAATATTGTCAGCTTTTCTTGACAGTAACCAGATCCATTCATTCTTTTTAAAGAGGCTATTCATAAACATCTGAGTAACTATAGTTTTTATGTCAATCATGTTTTCAAGTAAAAATGGTGATTCATGGGGAAAAAGGAGGCTAGTTCAGCTTGTAACAAAATAATCACACAAATGTTTGTTCTGGAGACAATCACATACTAAAGTGTGCTTCGGTACATTTAGTCAAATAAATTTGATGAGATTTAATAAAATTAATACTTTAATAAAATTAGTAGTTGTTATTATTGTTCATCAAAGCCATTGTTAAGTGAACCTGGCTTTGTGTCCCCCTTCACACAATGTTGTCATTGTGTGAAGAATACAATGACAACTAGTACAGTTTGGTGCCACTGCTTTGAATTGTGTAAAAAACAAAAGCAATTTTATCCCCTTCCCTCCATTGCTTTTATACCATTAGTGCAAATGTAGATTCAGTGGAAAATACAAATATTGTCTTATTATTATGAAAATGATTTTTTAAGTCAAGCACTCTTAAGAAGGAAGGTCTCAGAAAATTCCAGGGGTATATGGACCACATTTTGAAAACTGCTGTCCTAAGAAATATATGTATTTTGATAACTTAAATATGGGATTTATGCTTACCTTGCTAAAAAAATTAAGAAAGGATAGAACTTTTACACTTTGTTTTGCAAGGTTTCATCAAAAAATTTCCTGTACCTAATATAGAGATAAGTATATATACATACCCCCCCTACACATAGATTTTATACACATATACACACAGAGAGAAACGTGATCATACGAATGTGTACAGATGGTCCTTTGCTTAGAATAATTTGACTTACGATTTTGGACTTTACAGTAGTATGAAAATGAAATGCAGTGAGTAAAAAGTACTTTGAATTTTGATATTTTCAGGGCTAGCAAGACAATACTCTCTCGCGATGCTGGGCAGCAGAAGCAAGCTACAGGTCTCCATCGGCCCGAGATCATGATGGTAAACAACTAATATTTCACAGCGTAGCATTAAATGCATCTTGACTTATGATATTTGAACTTGTGATAAGTTTATTGGGATGTAACCGCATCGTAAATCAGAGAGCACCTCTACATATTTTCAGATATGCAGAGAAAAGGTAACTAATTTTGGCTCCAATTGATGAGCTATTTCATATATATTTCTTCACATTGGATATCAGGTAAATCCTAGGTTTTAGTTAAATCAAGTAAATTTAATATAATGCTAAAACTAATTTTTTAGGTAATGTACATAGTCTTTTGGGGATAAAAATGCTCAGTCTCTTAGATTTTTGACATCCTTTATTCCTCACTCAGATGGGTAAGCTATGGCCCAGGAAGATCAGATTCTCCATATAGATTACATTAGAGGCCCAATGCATGAAATTCATGCAAGGGGCGTGGCCCTTGCAGCAGTGGCTTCGTTAGAAAGGTCGTTCAGCTGTCTGGTCTAATTAGCATATTAGCTTTCATTATTATAGATGATACCAATTGAATAGTCACTGGCCAGTAGGAGGGTGTTTGGGACTAATGATTGCTGGGCTATGCATAGGTGTGAAGAGCTAGAGGCCATGGTTGGGCATCTGCTTCTGGTCTTTACATTCCACCTCATTTTTCTCTTTTCTTTTCCCCAGTTATAAGTGATTAATCAGGCCTCTCAAGCTGCTCATCTCTGTCCTCAGCAGTGCAAGGAGCCACTTCCGGTGTCTCTATCCTAGGTTTATTGACCTACAGTTTTCTATTGTTACTTTCTCATGATCACACCTGGTCCAAGTTAGAAGTGGCCGGGGATGGAGTCCCTCCTAGAAAGCTTGCAGCTTTGAACTAGGATGAATGGTATAGTGTTAACACACATTCCTGGGCTCTCCTATATCTCCTGGAAATTTCTACAGGCCCCTCTGGGGCCTCCTGGGGTTTATCATAATGTGTGTTTGTGGGGACACAGGAACCTTGAAGCTGATCCATTTGATGTTCCTATCTCCCTCTCCCCATTTTTTTCCTTATAATTAGTCATGTTTTCCCCCCCTACTTCTAAGTTGTTAGTTCTCCATCACTGTTAGTACTCACTCTTTAAAGAGACACTTGGAAGTGTGGTCATGGTGGTGGTGTGGAGCGGGGAGGTTGTTTTTCACCTGTCCCAATGATGGGAGAATATTATTGACTACCTAGTAGCCAGACATGCTATGTACTTACCATGTGTGGGCAATGCAAACCGTCATTGCAAAAATGCTAATAGTGCTCTCATGAGAAACATTGCCCTAGGATACAGATTCCTCAGATCCTAGAGAAGGAGGCTTCACAGCCTGGTCATGGTCTCTAATGACACACATAACACTAATTATCTAAGTCTTGTCACCATCCTTCAGATGGATACTTTGGGCTGACTGAAAAAAATGTCATGCATCAGAAATACAAAAAGTAATATTATAATTTTATGAAATGTACATACATTAGACTTTTGAATTATATGACCAAAGGGATGACACATTAAACAGAAGAACTAAATATATAAATATATGTGCATATATTTAAAATGTACCGTAAAATAACATTGCTTTCTTGTGATAACTGTGGAGATGGTTATCATTTTAGAAGCAGCTTGTCATGTATGCTCAACAGCTGAACCTACAAGGCTTCTAGAAGAATCCATAAAAATCCGAGATTATTTTGGTCTGACTTCTCAAGGACAGAATACCCTAAATGATCTCTGTGCTAGCTTCCAGCTAATCATTTTACCTCCAAAACTACAAACAGGATTTGCCGTGTCCAGAATGTCTTTTCTGTGATTTACTAGCCACTTTCCTACACGTCATCAGTCTGGTTTTTCCTTTATTAACTCAGTTTATCAACTGACTTCCTCACATGTGAGAAAAGAGCTTGCATGCAGAAAAAAGCTAAAGGAGTGCAAATAATTAATTACATGTCCCTTAGATATTGTGTTACTGTTCACTCAGAATATTCCAAACTTTGGTATTCGTTTAATCAATTACATATTAAATGCAAAATACTCATTCAAAATTCCTAGAACTCTACTGGCAAACATTGAATTCTGAAATCAGAATTCTTACAACTTATTTATATGATTTAAATTCCGCTCAACCGTCTCCACAAGTGACGCAATTAAGGAACAGAGCCCTGCTGAAGTAAGTCCTGCTTCCTGGGGGGTGAGGGGAGGGCAAGGCCTTCACAGCTGATCCTCCACAGTGGTCACAGCCAGTCCTTGCAGCCAATTAGTCTGGGGAGAAATTCCTCCCATTGATGTGTCAACAGCAATCAGGGCTCAACCACAAGAAGAGGGTGTACACTTCCCCTCAAAGCAGGGGGATAGTGTACTGGAGTGCCCATAGCTTGGGTGACTGAGATGGCCACTGGACCCTATAGGACAACTACTACATTAGGCCACTCAACCAAGCCCTGGAGATGTAGCTGCTTTACGTAATACATAGAAACAAACACAGGGAGGCTGCCAAAATGAGGAGACAAAGAAATGTGTCCTAAATGAAAGAATGGAACAAAACTTCAGAAAATGAACTAAATAAAATGGAGACAAGCAATCTACTAGATGCAGAATTCAAAACACTGGTTATAAGGATGCTCAATGAACTTAGGAGAAGGGTAGGTGAATTTAGTGAAAACTTCATCAGCATAAAAAAGGACATGGAAACCATAAAAAAAAGAAGTCCGAAATGAAGGATACACTAACTGAAATGAAGAATAATTTATAGGGAATCAACCAACAGTAGAGAAGGTGATGCTGAGTATCAAATTAGAGATTTGGAAAAATAAGGCAGCAAAAAACACCTTAAAAAAAGGTGAATTTTAAAAAAAAATTTTTAATGAGGGTAGTATAAGGATCCTCTGGGACAACTTCAATCATACCAACATTTGCATCATGGGGGTGCTGGAAGGAAAAGAGTGAGAGAGCAAGGAATTGAAAATCCATTTGATAAAAATGACAGAAAACTTCCTTAACCTGGTGAAAGAAATAGACAAGTCCAGGAAGCACAGAGTTCCAAACAAGATAAACCCAAAGAGCCCATAGCAAGATACATCATGTTAAAATGCCAAAGGTTAAAAACAAAGAGAGACTCTTAAGAGCAACAAGGAAAAAACAACTAGTTACCTACAAAGGAACTTCCATAAGACTGTCAGCTGATTTCTCAACAGGCATATTTCAGGCCCAAAGGTATTGGCACGAAATACTCAAAGTGATGAAAAACAAGGACCTTCTTTAAGAACAAGAAAAAAAAATGAAAAAATATGAATAATAAATGCAATAAATACAGATCTATCAACAATTGAATCTAAAAAACAAAATAAACATACAAGCAGAATAGAAACAGACTCATAGATACAGAGAACATTTTGACAGTTGTCAGATGGGAAGGTGTTTGGGGCAATGGGTTAAGAAGGTGAAGGGATTAAGAAGTACAAATTGGTTGTTATAGATTACTCATGGGGATGTAAAGTACAGCACATGGAATATATTAAATAATATTCTAATAATTTGTGTGGTGTCAGATGGATTCTAGATTTATCAGGATGATCACTTAGTAAGTTGTATAATGTCTATCACTGGCGTATACATCTGAAACTAATATATGTCAGCTGTAATTGAAAAGTTAAAAAAAGAAAGAAGGCAAACAAAATAATTAAAATCGGATATTTTTAATTGGAATATGATCTATTTTCAAAGTTAAATCTTCCTTATAACTATTTTACAGTTTCAATTTATTTAATTTTGCCATGGCTTTTTTCCCAAAATGCATTCATTAATGGGCATATGTTATGCCTAATGAAAGCAATACATTTGAATTGATTTTTTTTTTTTTTTGTAGAGAACATTGAAGGACTTGCATGATGAGCATTTCTTGAGTTGTGATTCAGGGTCAGTATAAGTTTTGAGATGTTTGGGAAGACAAATTAAAGACAATAATGTGTGAATTTTCACACAATTTGCAAAATCTGTAATAATATCCAGTCCTTGTGTATACTTTAAATGAGTTTTCCTCCCTGACAGCATGCCTGAGGTGAACTAGCTATTTATTGACACCAATATCATGAGAGAAATCCATGTCATCTTTTAGATTTTTTACATTTGATTGATCTTCTCCATCTAGTTCTCGATTAAAATGTCACATTGAAAATAAGAATAACCTTTGTCAGAGATTGACTTATTTTTGAGGCTTTAAGAGATAACAATATTGTGTGTTTTGAGTTAACAATATATATTTAAAATTTTCATTGCTCACAAGTTTGTGACTATTGCTGTTCATTTGCTTTCACCTCAGTATTGATTTAGGAAAATTTGGGTAAAGATGCATTTGTGGTTCAAAGATACCAATAACCATAGTTAGGTCACTTAGAAACAAAATATGTAGAGAGTTAAACTAAGTGTCCATCTATGAAACAGATGGGATAGGAGCATTTTCCCTAAGACAGGTAAAGAGTAAAAAAGAGGGATGAACCCTATCAATTGGGTCATCCAGCCTTTTTTTTTTGGTGGTGAAATCTTGATAACTTTTTGGTGTTTGGAATATTTGAGGATTAAGTGAGATCATATGTAAAAAATGTTAAAAGTTATAAAGAATTTATCATTATTTTTCTTTTCTGGGCATACAAAACAAAGGTGTTAATGCTGTTCAGTGACTGTTATTTGTATATTCAGGGGGGAAAATGAAGTCGTAAATTCTCAATAGTCATTTTCCCCTGCAGCATATTGTAGACATAAAAGACAGTTATTCTACTCATGATGTCAGTCACTGTTAGAATCTGTCTTCTTTTAAAATTGATTTTTAGACACAAAAAGAGCCAGTTGGTCTCTGATTACTGAACACCTGGCAGGATTAACCGCTGTTCCATCTAAGCATCCAGGCAATCTTTTTTATTGCTTGAAACTGTGATTCAGCACACCCTTAATGATATTTGTTCTCTTTTTCTTGCTTTGCCTTTTGATGGCTCTGCTTTAGCTCACCATAAATCTTAGAGGTCTGGGTATCCTGACCTCACCCATTCTCCCCATATTTCAACCCAGTGGGGTTTGAAGTTAGATTAGGGCTGCCTGACTTCTCATTTTAGCAATAGGCCATTTATTATCCGTGAGTCTGTGAACTGTGTTGCAAGAACAGTCCTCCTACTGGTTTTTGATGGTCCAGGGTATGAACGGATGTAGTTTTGGATAAGCCATTTCTATTAACATTTCACAAGTCTTCTGGAACCCTCTCAGACTATTGAGGTGTTTTATGAAAAATATATTCTTTTGTCAAATGTGTTGCATTTTTAAAAATTAAAGAGCTTTGCTTTCCCAAATGTTTTTTTAAAAAATTCATTCACTCCTCTACTTCACTGTTATTCTAGTCCAGTGGTCGGCAAACCGCGGCTCACAAGCCACATGCGGCTCTTTGGCCCCTTCAGTGTGGCTCTTCCACAAAATACCACGTGTGGGCCCGCATGTACAGTGCAATTGAAACTTTGTGGCCCATGCGCAGAAGTCAGTATTTTGTGGAAGAGCCACACTGAAGGGGCCAAAGAGCCACATGTGGCTCGCGAGCCTCTGTTTGCTGAGCCGCAATTTGCCTACCCTGTTCTAGCCTATCAACTCTTGGTATCCATTAACTGCTTCCTTGTTCCACTCTTGAATTCTACCAAATTTCTATAGGCTGTATCATGATACACAAACATTTTAAATCATGCAGTATGGCTCCCTAATTAAAAGCTTTCATTCTTTTCATTGCACACGGATTGAAGTTTAAATTCCTGTCCTGTTCACCACTTTCAGGGCTCCTGACCTCTCTAACCACTCATTTGTAACCACATAGGCTGGGCAATGGATCTGCTGCAACCTGTCTCCTGTGTCTTATTTAGCATTAGTTACAAGATGAGGAAAGAAAAGAGTCTTCTTAATGCCCAATTATCCCTCATTTCTCTGCAACACATCCATGTAAGCCTCAGGAGGGTAGTGGTCTTATCTGTATTGGTCAGCACTGTATTCTCAGGGTTTGATACTGTCCTGTCTTATCACATAACTAGAGGCCCAGTGCACGAAATTCATGCACTTGGGGCGGGGGTGTCCCTCAGCCCAGCTGCTCCCTCTCACAGTCCAGGAGCCCTCAGAGGGTGTCTGACTGCTGACTTAGGCCTGCTCCCTGTGGCCACTGTGCTCACCAGCCATGAGCCCGGCTTCTGGCTGAGCAGCCCTCCCACTGTGGGAGTGCACTGACCACCAGGGGGCAGCTCCTGCATTGAGCGTCTGC
The DNA here is from genome assembly GCF_963259705.1 of Myotis daubentonii. NCBI lineage: Eukaryota > Metazoa > Chordata > Mammalia > Chiroptera > Vespertilionidae > Myotis > Myotis daubentonii. Next base: position 35,985,778 of record NC_081856.1, on the reverse strand, counting down.
CCCCTGGTGGTAAGTGCGCATCATAGCGACCAGTTGGTCCGCCATTTGGTCAATTTGCATATTAGCCTTTTATTATATAGGATTAGTATTAATAGGTACAGATTGTGTGGACCAGCGGTTCTCAACCTGTGGGTCGTGACCCCTTTGGGGGTTGAACGACCCTTTCACAGGGGTCACCTAAATACATCCTGCATATCAGATATTTACATTACGATTCACAACAGTAGCAAAATTAGTTATGAAGTAGCAACGGAAATAATTTTATGGCTAGGGGTCACCACAACATGAGGAACTGTATTAAAGGGTCACGGCATTAGGAAGGTTGAGAACCACTGGTGTAGACAATGACATGTCAGAAACTTTAATATGCTACTGTGCAATGTAGCAGTTCTAAAAACTCAGGTTTGGAAATATTTGTTTATATATGTAAATTTTCAATTTCCCGGACCAGAGTTGAGGATATTACCATTTTTTTTGGATAGACTGGTTGTGGGACTTGTTTATTGTTCTCTCCTAGAATGTTGCATAGATATGTCGCCTCTTTTTGGCAACTGGCAATGTTTCTTTTCTCCTGATTTAGGTAATCTCCACAAGCCTCTCAACAGGATTATAACAGAGTATGTGCTCAAGTTCAATGTTCTTGAATGCCTGTAAAATGCTTAGAAATGCTGTGAAAAATATTTATGCAGATTTACCTAAAAAAACATCCAGCCCATTATTCTAGATACTCTACATGTTTTTTTCTTGTTGATTTAGTCAGATCATTATCAAGACATTCATTGGGAGCATGCCAAATTGGTCTAGTATGAAATTTTAAACTGATTTACATTTTGGTGTATCTTTGTTGGTCTATGTTGATGGACTTTATGAGAAAGAGCCTTAAAGTAGCCCATCTTTTGTTTACTGTGAAGATGCTTTTGAGGATGCTATCCATTCCATTGCACAGTACTCTCTCTCTGAGGACCTCTACTATACCATTCTCCTCTTTCTCAGGTAGAAGAATAATTATTATCAATTGATTGTTTTGCTTATGGACAGTGGAATATAGAGGATTTATTCACAAATTTTTGAAAACATTACATTAATATTTATCAAATGCTTACTATGAGTTAGTTATCTTTATAAAAAGCATTTTATATAGGTTATCCCGTTTCATTATCACAATGACCCTATGATGTAGGTATTTTTACCCACATTGTTATTTTACAGATAAAGAAACTGAGACACAGAGAGGATAGATTGTGCAACATCACACAACTAGAAAATACTGGCACCAAACTGTGAACACAGCCTAACTTAAGTAGCTGCCTGTCACATGGATCTAGTTTATTTTCCTAAACTTTCTTTTTCTTTTGTCTTATTTTTAATCTGCTTCAGTAATCTTAAATTGTTGTGGGGAAATTCAGAGTATAATAAAATGAAAAAGTTGGATACCAAGCTGCTTTTTCTGATGAACGGTATGTCATATCACAAAGCTCAAATAAATTTATTGGTAGGAAATAAAGTAGCAAGTGTTAGAAAGTGCAACTCCATTAGCATAAGCTGTTTACAAACTATTATTCTCCTCTAGGTACATCATTCAATGTGGATTGTGTTGCAAATTAACTTCCACTTTTGGAGGGTTACTTTCTTGAACTAAACCCATAGGCAGCCAACCTAACATGTTATATGAAGATTAACTGTGCCTTTTAGTATTACATTTAGTCAATTATGAGAAATGCGTGGCATTTCCATAGACTTCATTGAAAGTAAGAGTAACTAACAAGATGTCCTAAGAAGTACTAATGAACTAATTATCTTTTCAATTTACATCCATAGTAAGGGACTGTATACAACATTCAAGACTTCTTGTTCCTCAGTTTTACAAGTCATAGATTTTAATTATATGTTTTGTACATAAAATCTAACTATAATCCATTTTGGAATATGAAAATATTATATTAAATACATGAATGATTATGGTTTAATGTACTCAAATTACTGCTAGAAAGCTTCCCTAATTTATCAATAAGACATTTGCTACTTAAGAGTTTTAGAAGATTTATATGCACAAAAATTCTCACTAACTATTCACCTATAATGATAAAACATGCCCAGTCAAAGATCAATTAATTATGTATAATATTTGGCAAGATTAATAGCAACAAATTAATAGAAGGTATAATCAATTTCGATTTATCCTAGTGCCTACTGTTACCGTCTTGTTTTAAGCTATCATTGTGTTTCTCATGGATTATTGTAATTGATTTCCCTGACTATCGTTTCACCCTTTCTCAGTTTCCAACATATTCTCCACTTAGCAGTCAGTGTGGTATTTCTAAATAGTATATAAGCTTATGTCCTTCCCCTACTTAAAACCTTTCAAAGGCTCAGGACCCTTTCTCAATTCATTATCAAGGCTCACACAGTGGTTTAAGATCCATAGACCTCTTTAGTCTCCTCTCACCCATTTTCTATAGCCAGCCTAAACCACCCCTGTGGGAAGAGCTCAGGAGATTTATCTCAGTGCAGTGGCAGATGCAATGGCGTGAGCGCACTCCGCCTATACAAGCTTCCTCGGCACACCGGGAAGTGGCAACGCCCGCCTGAGTAAGCCCCCTAGAGCCCCTACATAGTACCCTAACTTTCCTACCATTGGCTGCCCTAAGGATGGTGTAAACTTCTGATTGGTCTGGAATGTTATATATGTTGATACACTTACACAATAAACTCAGATCTGCGTCTTTGAACCTGGTCTCCGGAGTCGGGCATGCTTCGTTAGGACTCCGTCAGCCTCACCCCCGTGGGACCCCCTGTCTCACACCCCTACTTCGGAGAATGGTCCTGTTCTCTCTTGTATCTAGGCCTTGGTTATATCTATGTAGAACAACTTCCCTCTTACGTTTTCATCTGCCTGACTCTTACGTGGCTTTTTGGTTTCAGCCTAGTTATTTATTCTGCTGAATCTAGAGTAGGTGCTTATCCTTTGCTGTTTGGCCTTTGGGGTTTATCCCATCAGAGCTGTTGCTTATTTACCCATCTGCGCTTTTCCATGAAAGACCGAAACACACTTTAAAGACAGGGGGAGTTTCTAGATCATCATCTTGTTCTCTGCCTTTACTCTAGAGACCAGCACTTAATAAGCCCATAACATTTTTTTTTTTTTTTAGTAAATGAATGAATTTCTAGATATTATAAATATAATTTTTATATTATCTTTAAATACTTCCTTTAAATTGGTCAGGTTATTGGCATGACCCCAATTGTTCTGTCTCAACTTGAGTTCAAATCTCTTTGGGTAAATGAAGCAAAGTCTTAGGGTCTTCAATTTAAAATCATAAAACACTTAATTTAACATGGTACTCGAAACATAGTAAGTACTTCTTTTTTATCAGGCTTGTTTGTTTAATTTTTGGTAGCACACATGTTAGTAACTCTGCCTTTGGGGTCAGATAGGTGTGGGTTCAATTCCTGGCATGCCTTCTTATTCAGTAAATAAAAAGCCAAGCTCCTTGAGAGTCAGTTTTTTTTTCATATAAAAATGGAAGTAATAGTAATGTCCATCTTAACAGGTTGCTGTGAGGTTTAAGAAAGATAATGCAAATAAAACGCTTAGCACAATACCTGGTACACAGTGGAGGCTTCACAAATGTTAGCTATTATTATTCTCAGATCTATCTCACTCACTAGTTTACCAATTCACTGAATTCACAGATTTTTGCTTCATTCATCTTTGAATTCCTAGCACCAATGTTTTCATTGGTACCTTGCATATAATAATGTGTCTGCAGGTAAAACAAACCTTGAATAGAGTAAAACATTGAACTACTGTTGTCCACTTACAACTTAGTGTGACTTAGCATTAACCAAGTTGGGATATCTAGAGATAGGTGCCAGTTATGGGCTGTCATTTTCGAATGTGGAGACATTTTTCTAACAAAGACCAGCCTATCTGGTGACACTATATTTAAAGAAAGGGACATCAGGAGCTGAGAAAGAAATGCAGCAAGCTTACCTGGGAAAAATTCAAGGAAAATGTAACCTAATTCTCAATTACAGCTATGATTAGCCTTGGGGTAGTTTCAGTGCTAATCCAAGAAAGCAGAACAAAGGAGTTTTGTAAGTGACCAGTTTTGCATGGTATCATTGTTTGATGACAGGAATTCCATAGAATAAGGTAATTTGGTAAAGAAGCCCAGTATGTGTTTTAGAGATGTGTTTTATTTAAATAGACTAGACAAAATGCCCAGGAGGATATGCATTAATTAGTAAGCTATTAGTGTTAAATTGCTGCTAATTGGGTCTTATAATTGAAAGGAGCTAGAAGGCTACAGAATGGTGTTGACAGCACTTTGAGACAGAAGGAAATTTGAAACAGCTCTTTCACATCTCATTTTTCAGTGGTAACAGGTTGGCTTCACTTGAGTAAATGAGCTGTTATTTGAACTTCCTGTATTCCTTTAGAAATTATAATTAAGGATGGTATAGGAATACGTGAAAGTTCTCTTCAAAGTTTAGTTTTGAATTCACCACACATTGGTGTGGAACAGTACTAGATATTTTCACAAATTGAAGTAAAAAACTGGTTTTTGTCAGTTTAACATTACTCATATAAAAACACTTCTTAATATTAAGTGTGAGTTTGTAAAGGAAATAACCAACATTTCAATATGAATATGCAATTTAACATGAACCCTATAGTTATAGTTTTTGACACATAATAAAAATGAAGGCAAGTTCTATGTCCAGAATGATAGTACAAGAAGCTCTGTGGACTGTTTCCAAGGAAACAACCATAACTGGTGAAATGCTTTTTTTTTTTTTAAATCAACAAATTAAAGTCTCTGGGAATTGTCCTAAGTGCATAGTGAAAAGGGAGAAGAAACATTTATTCAAGAAAACCTGCTAAATCTCTGTAAGAAGAGTGAAGGTATGGCATGTGAGCCCAACCCCTCCTTCCCTCTCTGTCCCAACCCAGCTGCCCTGAGGAGGGCTCTACACTGAGCAGGTGTGGCCAAGAAGAGGGTCTCCTGCCTCAGCCCCTAGTCAAGGACTATGGTATCTCCCCAGGAAGGGCAGGCCACCAGTACTCCTCCTCACCTTCAGTTTCGTGTTGCAGAGGCCAAACAGGGGAGTGTGGCCAAGTGTCCAAGAGTTCCCTTCCTCCACCTGGTCCCCCCTCAGAGAAGAGAGACCCACCCCAGATGCTGCTGTGCATTAGCCTGAGAACACTGGGGCCTCAATCATCCTTGCCACAGTTCTCTTCTAGTCGTGTTAGTTCTGTGCTTGGGATACACGTCTAGAAGAACAAAGGCTATCGCCTCTGCCCAGTGCCCTGCTCCTAAAGCAGGGGTCATGCTGAGAAAAGCTGCTTCAGAGAGGCAGTCCCTAAGAGAACCTCAAAGCTCCCCTAAAGGAACTGACTTTATTTGAAACAGTGTGGGGGAAAGTCAAGCCTAAGGGTGTCCTGAAAACCAATGGAGATTTTGGTGGTAAGTAATGAAAAGGAGGCCGGTAGCTCCATGAATACAAGCTTGCTCCTTTACTAAAGAGAATCGGAGAAAAAGAAATTGGAGCCCTCACACCTGCTGGTAGGAGGGTAACACGGCAAAGCTGCTTTGACAAATAGTCTCGCAGTTCCTCCAGAAGTTTAACATAGAGTTACCTTATGACTCAGCAACTTCACTCTTAGTTGTATATGCAGAGAAAGAAGAACACATTGTTTACATAAATATTCATCGCATTATTGATAAAAAAACAAAAAGTGGAAACAACACAAGTGTTCATCAACTGATGAATGGAGTTTCTTTTGAGGGTGATGAAAATGCTCTAAAATTGATTGTGGCGATGGTTGCACAATTCTGTGAATATACTAAAATCCATTGAAGTATATACTTTAAATGGGTGAATTGGAAATTATGTGAAATATATATGATTATATACAATTGCCAAAACTCACCAGATTGTACACTTAACATAGCTGAAGTTTATTTTATGTAAACTCTACCCCAATACTGGGGAATTGACTTCAAAGAGATCTGGTGGGAAAATTAATTGTTCAGGACTTGCCTTGGTATATCTCTAGCATTTGCTAGCTGGTTTTCATGATACTGGCCTCTTCAATATTCTACCTTGTTTTTTCTAAACATTCCTCAATAGTAGTTACTTCATGTGACTGATTCCCATCATCCATCCTTTAGTATTGGAATTATTCAAGAATCTTTCATAGGTCATTTTCTTACTCAAGGCATTTTTCCTGCATGATCTTATCTTTACTTCAGTGTATTGAAGTTGACTGCTCTCAGAATCAAAGTCATCCTGATAATAATGAACAGTTACTGAGAATTTTTACATCCCATGTACTCTCCTATGAATTTCACAGCATTAATTCACTAAGTCCTCACAGTAACCCAAAGGTACTGCGATCATTCATTTCTACTTTATTAGTAAAAAGTTTGAAAGGTAGAATTTTTAAGGAACCCTCTAAAGTCATACAGTAAATAACTGATAAAGTCTAGACTTAAATTCAGCTTTGTGCCAGCACCCAACTATCCAACCACACTATGTTATCCTACTTCCCTGAACCTTTCCTGGAATTCTATGTTTTTTAGCGTCTTCAAGTATCTTTAACATAGTTATTATCATGGTTTTATTTAAATTCAGCTAACGTAGTCAACTACAGAAATACAAAACTGCTTTAATATTTCCCAATTGTAGAATGTATCTTTTTCCAGTGAAAAAAATTATTTTCCAAATGAGAGGTTTATCTTATTTCCATGGCAACAGATTTTTCTTTTATTGAAAGGTAGAAATAAACGAGGAAACTGAGTTTTTGCTCTAAAGTTACCCATCCTTTCATTAATTAGTACCAATTGACTTACAAAAATGCAATAATCATAATTATAGAAATGCCATTTACACTCACCCCGATTTCAATCATTTTGCCCTTTAATTCAAAAGAATAATAAAAAATGTAACTCTTATGACAATGAGTATTTTATGAACTATTACTAATTATTTGAGCCAAGAGTGCACGATGTACTGACATTTCCAGTGAAATAAAACTTAGAACCTATTAGTTAACATTTGTACAATGAAGTGTGAGTGCCTTTTATTGTATTCAGAAACTGCATGTCACCTGGGCTTCAGTGTCTTAGTGCCATCTGTTGAGGTTTTGCAGAATGATGTAGCGAACACTTCAGGCCAGAACTGGGGAAAAGGTCCATGGCCCTGCCATTTCTCTGCTTTTGGAAGTTCGCAAATTATTAAATCTTAGCTTAGTGTCATGAGTATTGACTAGGAACATTACCCTTGCAATCTTTCAGTAAGGTCACGATTAGGAGCAGATGACATATTGGACCTGAAAACTTAGGGCTGCCACTTATGTAGGTATTAGTACTGGTCTTTCTTTTGTTATCTTAACTGAGAGTGAAACTGATGGAACTATAGTTTAACCCAGTGATTTTTCAACTGTTGTGCCACAAGAATTTTTAAAACATGTAATACCTGACTATTTAGTCAGGGGCACTGACCTCTCTTCCCTTAGATTGTCAAATAAAACAATGACAACAGCCAACACAACAATAGCTGTCTGGCATGAGTGAATCAAAATTGTACCTATGGTTTTTGTCAGATTGGCCACAAACATATTTTTTGGTGTGCTGCAGAATTTTAGTAATTAGTTTATGTGTTCCATGAGATTAAAAAGATTGAAAATCACTGGCTTAACTAATAGGAACAATGGGAATATTTTTGTATATCATCAAAATTCCAATTAATCAGAAAACTGACATTATTACTTTTTAACTCTGCCAAAACCTTTTTGACTTGATTGTTTTGTATATGCTCTCTCATTTCTACCTTAGGAAAACTTTTGGAAAACATGTTAACTATAATTTTGAACTCTGAGAGAGGTGATGTAGTGTTTAGCATGTAGACTCTGGAACCATTTTTCCTGAATTTAAATTCTAGATCTGCCACATCTAGCTGTGTCACTTTGTCAAATTACTCATCTTTTCGTTCCTCAGGCTCTTCATCTGTGAGATCTTAATAGTTATAATTTATAAAGTCTTAATGAGAATCAAATGAGTTAATACATGAAAAGTGCTTAGGGTAGTGTTTATTAACTAATGAATATACTGTGTCACAGATAAGTAAAATGATTTTTCACTTTGTTAGTACTTGGTTAAAACATCTTTTAAACCCAAATTTACTAACTCTAAATCTGCTTTATTTCTATAATCTCATAAGATAATTCACAATTTTTATTTTATTTTATGGTGGTATTTTCTACATATAGTATAGTGGAGAGAGACTGTACAAATGGATGAAGTAGTCTTTAGTATTGTCCTTTTTTTTGACCCCAAAATATGTTTCAAATTGGTTAAAGTTATGGAAATACTTCATGGGTCAAAATAGATGGGATCCAATGATAGTTTATGTTCCATACTTAGATTAAAAGCATATGAGAAACCTAGAAGATTTGGTTACTGGGATTCCTGAGCCCACAATGGTGATGATTCATCCAGGTTCTGCCTCTCAGTACTTTCTCCTGAAACAATATATTTCACCTTGCACAAGAGGCCATGTAAACAGGGAAACTAATTTCCTTAGTACATCACAGGCTTGACTAGAGGAGAGAATTACACAGGTCAAGAACTATCTCTGAAGGTAGTTTGAATAGAAAACTATCATTGTGTTCTAAATGCTAGGAGAATGTAGGAGAAGCAAGGAAAGGAAACCTCAATTATTAACAAAGATATTATGTTCTATAATAATAATATACATCATAGTCCTCTGAGAATAGGGGTTTGGTGGGAAGAATAACATATTTAGAATTCTCACAGTAAATTAAATACCACGGGATGGAGAATTACACTCTGGATATTTTCAGATTTGTTTCCAGGCAACGTGGTTCATGTGCAAGGTAAGCACAGCTTTATCAGATTTGATGAAAATATTTAATTCTTTGCCACCCTTTCTATGAACAAGATCTATCTATTAATAGATATCTCTATATTTCTATCACTGTTTATATCAAGCTCTAGCTCTACATTAAGTTATTTGCCACCCTTCCCATGAATAAGATCTTGGATCTCTGTCTTCTTCAGTTTGGCATCTCCAATGACATTCTCTTCAGGAAAATAGGTCAGTACTTAGTTGCTCAAAGTAAGACTGAGTGATGGAGGGAAGATGGAAGTCTTCATAGCGTGGGCTATGGACAGTAGAGGAGATTGCATTTTGCATATTTCAAGTGGCTTCAGGGTAACAGTTGTCTCTCATGGACCCACTGAAGTTCTTCTGATGAGATGTGGTAGTTGTTTGTATATTTGGGAGCTTTGAAACAAAATCAGCATGGGCAGTTGCCAACTTGACTTTGGAGATTTCACCTTCAATGATGACACTCTAATGAAGGGCTGATGCTTCAGATACAATTGGACAATTACATCATCAAAGCTAGTGCTCATTTAAATATTTGACTTGCTAACCATGTTGAAGGGATGCTTTGAAGCATCACTGAATAATCAGAGGTTGGAATTTGGCTTGTGATGATCCAATGTCTCTAGTCATTGGTAATAATACACTCTCTGGCTTACATGTAAGAGATACCAAAACTGATATAAACACTAGGTCCACTTGAAGTGGAAGCTAAGGGGGTGAGCACTGTTGATGTAATGAGTAAGCCACAGTCTGTATCGCGGGTGTATGTGTTTAATAAAATCTAACTATTTGGCCAGCCCTAATTATTCAGATTTGCTAGGTCACATTAGATATTTTCCTAGGTGTTTTCAGATTATTTTGACTAGATATTTCTGTTCTTTTGTCATTTCCAAGTTCCTGAAACTAACTATCATTATTAGCAGGTTGGTATGATTCCTTCTACAATTTGCTCTCTCGGTAAACAACCACACATGCACATATGCACACATAAAAATGTAGTTTTTTCCTTTTACATAAATGAGCTCATTCTTTACACACTTTTTGCTATTTGTTTTTCTCACATATTTTGGACATATTTCCATTTCAGTGTGTGTGTGTGTGTGTGTGTGTGTAATTTTCTATTCACTGTAGGGATATACACTCTATAGTATTTTTAAAGTAAGCAAACAGTATTACATTAGTTTGAGGTGCACAGCATAGTGATTTGACATTTATGTATCTTGTGATGCAATCGCCACACTAAGTCTAGTAACCATCTGTCATGGTGCAAAGTTATCACACTATTATTGACAACATTCCCCTTCAGCTTTTTCATCAGTCTCCTTATCCCTCTCCCCTCTGGCAACTATCATTTTCTTCTCTGTTTGAGCCTATTTTTGTTTTGTTTGTTCTTTTATTTTCTTTTTTAAGAATAGGACTCCTTTTACTGTGTTAGAAAAATATATTATGAGCCAACTTTTGCAAACTATCAATATCTTATAATAAACAATGCAGTCCCACATAATCAAGATGAGGAATGGAGCTGCAGTTTTAAGAATAAGTTGGGCCCTAGCCGGTTTGGCTCAGTGGATATAGTGTGGCCTGCAGACTGAAGGGTTCCAGGTTTGATTCCGGTCAAGTGTACCTGCCTCGGTTGCAAGCTCAACCCCTGGGCCTGGTTGGGGCACATGCAGGAGGCAACCAATCAATGTGTCTCTTACATTGATGTTTTTCTCTCTCTCTGTCTCTCTCCTCCCTTCCACTCTCTCTAAAAAATATCAAAGGACATCCTCTGATGAGCATTAACAACAACAAGAGAGAGTAAGTTGGATCTGCCCTGGCTGGGTGGCTCAGTTGATTGAAGCGTTGTCTGATACATGGAAAGGTTGTGGGTTTGATCCCTGGTAGGGGCGCATACTGAAAGGCAGTCATTGATGTTTCTCTCTCTCTCTCAAATCAGTGAACATATCCTTTACTGAGGATAAAATTTCTTTTAAAGAAAAAGATAAATTGGATCCAATTACTGGAGTAATACACTCATACACTCATGTCTTCTAACCATGAATCTTCTTTATAATCCCCTCACAATCCCCACCCTCACCCCATCTGCTCATTCACAGGGCAGAAAGTACATACAATAATGGGTCTCAGGTATATACATTGTACTTTCAGCTGCACAGACATTGTTTATGTTTAGTTCAGAATCTAAATTCCCAGAGAAAGCTCCAGTTTGGGCCAAGTAACTTAGTTGAAGGAGGACAGCGTCATTGTGAACAGTGGCTGCTAGAATCTTCTTGCTATTTACAGAGTAACAAATGGTTCCCAGGAAATAAACTGGTGAGAGCCCAGTGAGAAATTAATTTAACATTTATTTGTCCAATTCACAATCATTAGGCATTTATGTTCAACTATTTTATTATAAAGAATGCTACAATAAATATTTTGTGAATATAACTATGGACATGTTTGGAAATCAATACTTAGGATACATTTTGAACTTGACATAAGAAGTCAATAAAATGTCTATTTTTCAATTTTATGATGAGCAAATTTAGACAAGTTTAGATTCCCATCAACAGTGAATGAGTGTGAATGAGGGTTTTTGTTGTTGTTGTTTTGCAAACTCACCGACATTGAGAATGATCCATTTTTTAAGGCGTTGCCTATCTAACTGGTGAAGGAAATTGATAAAGATAAAATGTATTTCCTACAATTTTACTGGCTATTAAACATTATGAAGTTTATGGATTGCGGGGCTCAATAGGGTCTCTCAATATAAAAGTATTTAAAGGCAGCCCGCCATCTAGACAGCTCTCTTGCTTTTGTGGATTCTATACTTCTTAAGACTGAATTTCTACCCAAAACTTAAACTAATTCCTAATTTGGAAATTTACACACTGAATACAAAATCAATCTCTTTATTGCATCACCCCTCCCTGCCCCCAGCTTTGCTGACTCCCCTATATTTATTGAATATCTATCTTTCACATTAAATTGTTCACTCCTTTAAAGACAGAAATTGTGTTTCCTTTATCTTTATAACGCTTAAAGTCGGTGTCTAGCACAATGTCAATATATATTTGTTATGTAAACTGACTGCCTGCATTCCTCAGGCTGATGGACTTTCAGGAGATCTGGTTCTTTAGTCTGACCACTATCTCTAGCTCTATGGCAGGCAAGTGCTTTTTCTTGGACCATAGTTTTCCAATACAAATCATCATATAGTTCAATTAGACAGTCATTAAAGCTTTTCTTTTTTAAAATATATTTTATTGATTTTTTACAGAGAGGAAGGGAGAGACATAGAGAGTTAGAAACATCGATGAGAGAGAAACATCTATCAGCTGCCTCCTGCACACCCCTTACTGGGGATGTGCCTGCAACCAAGGTACATGCCCTTGACCGGAATCGAACCTGGGACCCTTCAGTCCGCAGGCCAATGCTCTATCCACTGAGCCAAACCGGTCAGGGCAAGCTTTTTTTTTAAAAAAACAACAACAACACTAAAGTTCAATAATAATACTTTGCTTTTTTTATTACATGTGAAAAATTTCTGTATATATTACAAAATAATAGAATTTAAATGTTTTCTAATTGCAAATTTCCATCTAACAAATCTACAGAATTCAAACGTGGCCTTACTTATAAAACGGAATGTTTTAGTGAGTTGTCACCTCTCTGTGGTGTGTTAGCCCCATCTAGTGAATGATTAATGAATTCTTGAAAGCCAGTAGCATGTGAACTATTTTAAAGTGATGGCTGAATCATACATCATCTTGTTTCCAGTCTTTCAGCCTTTCTATTCCAGATTTTGCCAAGGTTGAAAGAGAAATTGATTGTGAGATTAGTTTGGGAAATATTTGAATGGCTTCACAGAATAGATTCATTTTAAGAGTGAAGCAATATGAAGAGTTGTTATTTCTCAAATCCCACCTTTGCTTCGTTTTTTTTTTTTTACCAAGTATGTAAATGCATATAGTTTAGGAAAATAATTGTATCAGAGACAAGCTTGGATAACTTCCCTTTCCTGCTCACATTTGTCCCAAAGGAGTTGTCAAGTTTTATTATTTGCTTGATATTCTATGTATTTGTCACTAATTCAGCCTCAAATTTGTTGCCCATTATACATCAAGGCTGTGGACACATCAGGTATTCTCCTTATCCTATGTTTCTGAAAAAGCCTTTCCCAGGACCTTCTGGCCTGCTCCAGCCTGGTTTGGTTTTCTCTCCTTGCCTGGGATATAGCTTCATCCTGGATCTGCCTTAATTATTATCCCGAGAAGCCCTCTCCCTTTTGCCCCCATGTTGGGTCTCCTGTTTCCTGTATTATATGTTTTCTTCTCTCTTGGTTTATTTGTATTTTGAAGAAATATATCCTCTGGGACCTCCAGAGAAAACATGCATGTGAAATATATTTTTGAGACTTTGTATGGTGAATATGGTGAATTGTCTGTCATTCACCATTAATTTCAAACTTCTTTTAGTGTGCCTGCTGGCTGGAAAGCTAAAACTACATTTCCCAGACATCTTCTTGGTAGGATCCTAGACATACTGGAGTTTGTGCCAATGAGAGATATTCATGCAAATTTTGAAGTTGTAAGTTGGGAAGATGCCATCTTTTGCTCATGGAGGCTCCCTGAACATGGTGGCTTCTTGGTGCCAGGCATTTAATACCCTGCAATATTGCTTAAAATTCATCCGGTGGGTTCTTTCATGCACTGAATCTTTAATGGTAAATATTATATGTGTTAGCATGGTTACATATAGAATTCTAATTTTAAAATAATATCTGTTTATATTTCTAGTGTTTCTGTTATAAACTATGAAGACATCTTACTCCATGACCCAATGCATGTGACTCCCCCCCCCCCCCACTTTTCTCTGGAAGCTTTGGGAAACTATTCTTTGTTTCCAGTGTTCTGAAAGTTGAAGGTAATTTACCCACAATTGTTTCTTTTTGTCCATCATTCTGGTTCTTGGTATGTCCTTTTGGTGTGGAAACTTACGTCTTTATTTGCTGGAAAATCTTTTGTTTCAGTGATCGTTTCCTCTTCCCTGGTTTCCTCTGTTCCCTTATTTTGGAGCAGAAATTTCTTTTGATTTTTGGACTTTTTGGTCTGACTCTCTAACTTAGTTTATCTTTATTTTCTCTTATTTTTTCTCTTTCCTTTTAAAATTTTTATAGATGTCCTAAATTCCACCTGTAAACTCATGTCTTAAGATTTAAATGATTTTTGCTATTGTGTCTTTTTTTCAAAACACTTGGTTTTAATTATCAAGTTGTTCCATTTTGATAGCCTCCTGTTTTAATTCTATCATTATAATATTTTTTCATCCCTTTAATACAGGGGTGGGGAACCTTTTTGCTGCCAAGGGCCATTTAGATATTTATAACATGATTTGCGGGCCGTACAAAATTAGTAACTTAAAAATTAGCCTGCTATGTTTGGCCAGACATTTAATGAACTCACCCCTAATGCCTTGGCAGGGCCAGGCCAAATGATTTCGTGGGCCTTATAAGATCTGCGGCCAGATGTTCCTCACCCCTGCAATATACACATCTTATTTATGCATAGTCTCCATTTGACTTGAATTGCTTTGCCCTTGCTTTTTGATTGGGCCACTAAATTTCAGTAGAGGTTTTCCTTAAGTGTCTGGTAATCTTAGGTGGCTGCTCGTAAGTAACAGTGAGGAACTCAAAGGCTGATTGAAAACTCTTGAGAAAAAGCTTGGGTTTGCCCACTGTGCGCTTCTCTGTTTACACTCCTCAAGACAGAAGCCTAGATGTCAGCATCCTGGGCGAGGAGAGAAGCATGTGGGTCAGAGTCCCAGCCTTCTGAAGTAGGGGGATTCAGAACAGTGCCCCTGCCCTGGAAGGTACCATGGGTTCCCCAATTCACAGGAACTCTCTCTTTCCCTATTGCAAAGAGTATAACTTTAGTTTCTGAAACTCTGGGGGCAGTGATCTGAATATTTGACTGTTGCTTAAGCAGATTTTTAATAAACCTTTCTTATTAAACACTTCTTTTCAGCCCAACTTCCAGAAGGACTGGAGGCGGACGATTCTGCCTGGTAAATTGGGTTGCTTGTTGGATTTCCTCAAAAATTCATTGGTTTTTGTCCCTCTTTGTTCTCTTCCATCTTGAGGGATATGTCTTTTAAAACAACTTCCCTTTTGTGGGGATTTGGGAAAGAGGAAAAATAGGCATGTGTCCTCATCCTATCTAATAAAAGAGAAACATGGTAATTGGCGTACGACCACTACCCTTCCCATTGGCTAATCAGGGCAATATACAAATTAACTGCCAGCCAAGATGGCAGCCGGCAGCCAGGCAGCTTAAAACTAACATGAGGCTTGCTTGCTTCAGTGACGGAGGACTCCAACGTTCCCCGCCTGCCGCTGCAGGCCTCTGAGCTGCAACTCTAAGCAACTATGTAACAAATATAGAAGCTAAACAAAACCCCAGAAACCTGCTTTAGTCCGCCGGGCTTCAGCCAGCAGGATCGCAACATTGTAAGCAAAGGCCAGAAACCTACTTTCAGCAGCGGGAGGCCTAAGAGCTGGAGCCAAGCCTCAGAGCTAAAGCTGGTCCAGAATAAAAAAGAAAAAGAAAAAAAGGAGCGGTTGGGAGCTTTAGTCACCCCCAGCCTGAAAACAGCCCTCACCCCCTCACCCAGACTGGCCAGGCACCCCAGTGGGGACCCCCACCCTGAAGGGTGTGTGACCAGCTGCAAACAGCCATCATCCCCTCACCCAGGCTGGCCAGGCACCCCAGTGGGGACCCCCACCCTGATCCAGGACACCCTTCAGGGCAAACCAGCCGGCACCCACCCGTGCACCAGGCCTCTACCCTATATAGTAAAAGGGTAATATGCCTCCCAGCACTGGGATCAGCAGAGCCGAGAGGCTTCCCGGCACCGGAATCAGCGTGACAGGGGGCACTGCCCAAACCCCCTGATCGCCCTGCGGCTCTGTGTGTGACAGGGTGCGGGGCCACAACCTCCCTATCTGCCCTGCACTGTTCGTGACAGGGGAAGGCGCCCCAACCCCCTGATCAGCCTTGCTCTGTGGGTGATAGATGGCGGCACCCCAACTCCCTGATGGGCCCTGCTCTGTGCGTGACAGGGTGCAGCACCCCAACCCCCTGATTGGCCCTGCTCTGTGCGTGACAGGGGGTGGTGCCGCAACCTCCCCATCGACCCTGCCTTGAGTGTGACATGGGGCGGCGCCCCAACCCCCCAATCGGCCCTGCTCTGAGCCCGACCAGGGGCTGCACCTAGGGATTGGGCCTGCCCTCTGCCACCTGGGAGCAGGCCTAAGCCAGCAGGTCGTTATCTCCCAAGGGGTCTCAGACTACGAGAGGGCACAGGCCTGGCTGAGGGACCCCCCCTTACCCCCCGAGTGCACAAATTTTTGTGCACCGGGCCTCTAGTCACTGTATAATTGACTTGATTGCATTTATACTGATAGGATTCCTGAGACACTACATACTTTCACAGATGAATCTCAATGAATGTATATGTGTACATGCACATGCATGCACATATATAATATACATATTTAGCTAATCAATTGTGATCTTGATGTCAGTGAACACAGAAATGGAAAATACAAGGGCGGGCAACCCAAATCTGTTAGAGTGGGTGGAGGAGGAATTACTAAATGTTTCCAAATTAAGGGATGTAAGGAAGGCTTTTTAAAAAATCACACATACAATGAAATTATGTTTGGAAACTTTGAAAAGCAATTAATGGTGGAATAAAGTTAATTTTTTTTTCTTACACATACTTCTAAAGAATTATCTTTTAGCAAGTAATTAAAATAGGACTGCATATATTGACACCTTAGGAAGTGACTTCAGTCCAAGGGGCGATGCTAGGAAGGTTTTCCCCTCAGAAAGATAATATGATGGGGGACTGATTAGGATGCTTTTGGTAAGGATTAGCTAGCTGGCTTAATTAGGCGGAGAGGAAGGGGTGGAGGGCCATCCTCCTGCCCAGATACAGTTTGTATCTGCTTCCAATAAGCGCCTGCATTTTATTAAAGGAATCTGTTAGTCCACGAATTTATCCTTCAACTTCGTCGGACAAGGACCCACGAGAAGAATTCTGCACCCCGAACCCCACATTTCACTTTTACCATCTGTAGCCTGCCCTCTTAGATTAGGGTTTATGTCAGAGGCCTCAGGAAGGAAGGGAAAGTGCACTGGGCTGGAGCATTGACTCAGAAAGGATACGTTGCACTAATAACCCAATCATTATTAGGTGAAAGTAGGAAGATTTCTTTCTTTCCCAAGCTACGTGCTCATCCTGGGTGAGCAGGTGGGCTCTGCTCATTTTGGTCCCTCAGAGACCCGGGCAGGCCGAGGAGACCATTTGATACATAGACATTCAGATCATTTGGATTTTCATTTTGAGTTTGATAGGGGCTTAAATAAGATCACCTCAGAGAGAGAGAGAAAATAAGGGACCCAAGTGCAGAGAACCCTGGAGCATGATAAAATTCAGAGGCCAAGAAGAGACATATCAGCCACGGACTCTGAGGAGGAGCAGCCTGTGTGTTAGAAATCCCAAAGCACGAATATCAGAAGATTGATTTTTAGTTAGGGTTCTTCAAATACTAATAAATTGCCTTTCAACTACGGCTTTTAGTTAACTTTTGCACATCTACCACACATGGTCCATACTGAATTATTTTAAATGGTCCTCTAGGCAATAGAAACATGATGTGAGCCCTTCAACCACCCAGACCTAATAATGCTGGATGCTCCTGATAACCTACCCTCGTCCACTCCCCTTTCTTTATTCCTTGTCTGCAGTGAGCTCCTGGCCTATTAAACCGGGTAGGGTTTTGCAGGGAGTCTCCAGGAGCGCCCCAGATTTGTTGTGCTGAGCAAGTACAAGGTGTTCACAGAGATATGCTCCATCCCACATCACCACAAAGCCACACACCTTAGAGCAAATTACCTGCCATTCACCTGTTTGTAATCCCTCCTGAAGTCAATGGCAATGGCTGTTTAAAGTGATAATAGGATCTTATTAGAAAATAGGAGATGCCACAGAAAGAAAATGGCAGAAGTCTTTTGCCTTAAAACTGACAGTTGCAATTTACCCATTTTAATTTATAAGCAAATGAAAGTAAAAAAAATTGATTGCCATGTAAGTAATAGTTGTTCCGTTTAAGAATATTTTAAAATTTTATTCTGTATTGTATTTTATTGATTTTTTTATGTCTGGAAAAATTTATTCAGTTCAGAATTCAGGAGCTAGTTATCACAAATTATATGTATAGTTAAAATTTCTTCAAATTATATCACATACAAATTTATCCTAGTATCAGTAATTCCATTTTGAATAATTAAACTAAATGCTCAATTTAATTTTTTTAAAGTAAAAAATTAAATAAGGGGCTTAAATAGGATCACCTCAGAGAGAGAAAACAGGGGACTGATTTGCCAGCCTTGTTGTGTATATGTGTATATGCACATGCGTGCACATATATCATATGCATATTTAGGAAATCAATTGTGATCTTGATGTCAGTGAACACAGAAATGGCTATCAAATAAGCATTTAAAAATGAACATATCTAAAACAGAACTTTAATTTCTTTCTCCTCCCTTCAAAATAAAGGAATCTTTGCTGCTATTTAGCCCAGTCTCCAAACATTGGATCATATTTTACTCTGTTTCACCACAGTCTACATCAGATCTATCAATGTCTCTGTTATCTGTTGGGTTTCCCATTGAAATTGCTGTTGAGACTTAGCATCTCTACCACTGTGAACCTTGTTGAAGGCACCGTCAGCTCTTACATGACTTACTGCAATAGGGCTCCCTCCCCTCCCCCACCTCCCACCCCTGCCACAGCAGTGCCCTGATTCCACCCTGTGTGCCCCAGAGTCTGTCTTTCATCCTCACAGTAGCCAGAGAGAAACTGTCAATCCGCTGCTCAAAAAATAAATAAATAAAATCAATAAAAAGATGGTATGTATTTTTAGTGAATAGTATGCCACCCTTTGTTTTACTTGAAATTATTACACC
Source organism: Myotis daubentonii (assembly GCF_963259705.1). Taxonomy (NCBI): domain Eukaryota; kingdom Metazoa; phylum Chordata; class Mammalia; order Chiroptera; family Vespertilionidae; genus Myotis; species Myotis daubentonii. The sequence goes on along the minus strand of NC_081856.1, from coordinate 35,966,837 downwards.
CAAGTGGGCACATGTTAGCTTTGCTATTATTAGTATTTACTTCCAATCTAATTGTTCTTGTTCAAAAGAGATATACATTTGTGGAGTAAACTAATAGAGAGTATGTATTTGTAACTCTTTCTTCACTATTAAAACTTTTGGAACCTCAAATCTTAGATATATGTCAGATTTGGAAGCCCACCCTTTCCTGTTCTATTTTGGTCAAGTACCCAAAATATTAAAGGTCAGCATGTACTTTCAATAAATTAGAGTATAGTAGTAGAGTAACACCTTGAAAAATAAAAGTAATTACATTTTTAAGATTGCTGCTTACAGTCTTTGAAGATACAGGCACAGAATAAAACACTGGATATTGTTATGTATAAACACTGTATCTGTTTATCCAAGTGACAAAAAGAAAAAAATTGGTATTAGAATGCTATGTGAGCAGCTAATATAATGAGCTTAAAGTTCCTAAATTCTGCAATAAAATCTATAAAACGTTTAGTCTATAGGTTTGGGGCAGGGAAATGGGCATTTGGGCATTTAAAAAATTGCTGAATTTTATCTTCACCAAAAGCTATGATGAAATTGAATCCATTTTGTTTCAGAGTAACTGCGAGATGAAGTTATTGGCTTCAAGGGGAAATTAAACTCTTCTTTGAAATAGCAATTTGGCATCTATTTCTGTTTATAGGTACTACTACGCCTCTTATTTTACTAGTGCAACTTTAATAAATAAAAGTTCATGAGTTGAAGGAGATTGCACAGGCTGTTACATTTATAAAAGGGAAGGTTGAATCATGTAGCTTAAGGCTCCTAGCTTGCTAGATGTGGCTTCGCTTCAGATGAACCCGATCTGTGACGATCTAGGGCTTCATTATAGGAGGTGGTATGAAAATTAAAAGGAAAATAACTTCAGGATGGAAAACACTAGCTGTCATTTATTGAATACCTCATAGGCAATAGTGCTGATATCAGGTACTTTATGGGAAGCGCCTTTAACTCAATCATCACTTACTATTTCTATGTATATCATTATTTAGAGAAGAAGAACCTGTGGCAAGGAAAGTTTTTGTGTTTCTCAATTTCAACGAGTCAGAAAAAGTGGGGTGCAGGTCGCACTTGGGTCTGTTCGGTGCCCGAGTACATCACTTCTGGACATTCTGGACATTCTCATTTACCTTTGTTGGATACAGATGATTTTACTTTTGCACAAAAAAATAGCCATGGATAAAAGTCAAGGTCTGAGACAAAGATTGTATCAGATGCCAAGCATTTAAATAAAAGTGAAAAATGTAGTATACCACGTGAAAAATTTATCACTCTTATATATTATCCCCAGACGTTTCCAAGCTAAGGTGGAAATAACTCCTTACACAGCCTTGAATTTACGAGGAATGAGATTTTCTTTTCTGTGCACCTTTCTGCAGCAAGGGGTCCCTGGGCTATGTCTTTAACCCAAATCTTCTCTTCTATTGTCTCCTTGCCCTGGACCTTGGTTCAGGGATGTATCTCTTGCCCGAATCCATTTGCTGCTTTGAGTAAGTACTTGATTCCTGAGTTAAGAACAGAGAGTCCGATGCTTTAATTAGTCTATTATGTGCTGAACGACACAGGGAAGAAGCCTGTGCCCCATTCAATTAGGATTTAGATTGGTGTGTGAATGCTCATGTGGTGAGTGACAGAAAATACTCTCCTGGTAACAACACTGGATTGGGAGTCTGGGTCTACTGTCACTTGCTGTTTCAGCCTTGGATCGTGGTGACTTGTATCTGGGGCTCGTTTGCACAACGCCAGGCTAATGCAGCTCAAGTGATTTTTCACATATGTAAAATTTTAAATATGTTACAGTAAAGTGAAGATCCTCACAACAATCACAATAGATGATGTGTTTTATTGCCATATTTATTTTACTCAAGAAACTCTAAGAAATATGAGGCATTCTTTCTTAACATAATCAATATACTATGTTAATCTTTTAAGAATCAGCTTAACAAGGTGACCATTCCTCCTTGCAATTATGATCAGGTAAAAATTATGAGAAGACTTACTATGGAAAGGAGAGAAATACAATAAAGAAATAAAGAAAAAATTGCTTTGAGGTCATGACATGAAATTCCAAGAAATCAAACAAAAATCCAATGGCATAAATATTAGAATATTTCCCATGTTGTCCGTTGAACACCCACATCAGAATCTCTTGTGGTTTTTGGAAGAAAAGTGTGAGTCAAAATGTGGATTCCTAGGCCCCACTTCTGAGACATTTTGCTAAGATCTCTGGAGATGGGATGTAGATTATCCTTATGGTCTCTAATGTTTGACTGTCAATGCATTTTGCTTTGAGTTTAATACACCCCAGTTCCATACCTTTCTGTATATTAATTTTAAACATTTATAAAAGAGTAAGGGAAAGAATATATTATCAATAGGAAAAAAAATTATTGATTATCTTTTACAGGTGAATTGCAAAACTTCATAATGATTGTAGTGAGACTGAAGTTTAGCTCTTGCTAGTCTCTCATACTTTAAAAAAAAGTATTGAGCACCTAAGTTTACTGCCTATAAAGCATTTTAGTTTGATCTTAAAAAATGTGATTACTGTTAGGTAAACAGAATTAAAATAAGACGTTGGCTCTATAACACTGATGTATTATGCATTACTACATATTTACTATGTAGTTTAATAAATACAGAGGAAAGAGAATTGATTTGGAGTCAGACAAAGGGTTCAGAGTCCCTCTTACTCTTAGTTGCTTTCCCTGTAAAACAGAACAATTAATACCAGCTTGAGAATTTTGTAAATGTTAACTGAAATGGTATATGTAAAACTCCTACCCTAGAGCCAACCAACACTCAGCAGATATTCAATAATGATAGCTATCCTTATCCTATTATCCTTTGTATTTATTGATGACATTACTGAGATAACTTTATCGATGATGCACACAAGTAGGCATTCTTGGATATGTAGCAATAGTGACTGGATCCTGCTGTCATTTGCATCACTTATTTGGTTTTCAGTAGTTCACAGATATTTAATCAAACCTATGTATTCCATGCCAGGTTACTGTGAGTCTTTCTCCTATCTTGATTTCCCCATACTCATATCACATTTCTCATTGCCATATTTTATGAAATTTTACATCAGAGCTGTACAAACTTTTATACATCAGAGCTTTCTGTTTTGTGCTAGAATCACCCACACTATTAAAAAAATTGTTTGGGTTATCTGATTCTCTTTCTTCTTGCATTTTTAAAATGTTAAGTCTACGATTTCATTATTGATCTTTATCTTGCTGCAGTTATTATTTGAATGACTTGTAGGTGAATGTAATAGCAGGGCTTACAAACAAGAATATGATGTTTACAGTGTGCTGACAGATCATACACATATGTGTATACAATACAGTCTCATTTATCAGGCCAGCCAGTGTTGCTCAGTGGTTGAGCATCAACCTATGAACCAAGAGTTCATGGTTCAATTCCTAGGTTGCAGGTTCCATCCCAGTAGGGGATGTGCAGGAGGTAGCTGATCAATGATTCTCTCTCATCATTTATGTTTCTCTCTCTCTCTCTCTCTCTCTCTCTCTCTCTCTCTCTCTCTCTCTCTCTCTCTCCCCCCATCTCTCTCTCTCCCTTCCTCTCTGAAATCACTAAAGTGACCTGGAGAATATTATGCTAAGTGAAATAAGCCAGTCAGAGAAAGACAAGTATCACATGATCTCACTCATGTGGAATCTAATGAACAAAATAAACTGTTGAACAAAATAGACACAGAGACATAAAAGCATGGAACAGACTGTGGAATCTCAGAGGGAAGGCATGGGTGGGAAGAGATCAACAAAGAACTGGTATGCATATATGCGTAACTCCTCCACACAGACTATAGGGTGGTGAAGGCCTGGGGCAGGGGGTGGTGCAGGCTATAAGGGATTAATGGGAGAAAAAAGGGGACCTATGTAATATTTTAAATGTATATATATATATATATATATATATATATATATATATATACACACACACACACACACACACACACATATATATATATGTATATATATATATATATATATAATCTCACTAATCACAAAACAACATTCAGTTTAGGTATGTTCTCTTAAGTCATGTACAAGGACCAAGAATATTTTGCATCTGTGCTCTCTCTGATTGCCTTTTCTTTAACTGGGCAGAGGCTCAATCAGTAAGGGGTATACATAGGCAATATTTTAAATAAAGTTTCTCAACCACAAGGAATGAAACAAAAGGGATTTTAAAATGTACTTTTTAGTTAATTAAATAATACAGAAAATTAAAATGAACTATCTTGAACCATGTTTCATGCCCCCTCTGTAATTTCATTAAGAATTTAAAGGAAAATTCCAAGAAAATTTTCAATAATAGATTGAAGTTTTAGTTATGCATAGTGTAAGTAGTTATTCATATAAAATATCAATCTTTGGAATCTTTGGTATTTATTATTATTATCAAACATCCACCATCTGGAAGATGCCAGGATTAATTCATATTAAATCAATTTTCAGATGAAAGAAGGCAATTCAAGTATTTAACAAAAGCTGACATGATCCTGACTCAGGATTTGTCCTAACAATCACAGTATTTCTGAAATGTTCTAATTAGATGTGTGTCTGCATAAATCCCTCTAAAGGAAGGACATACAAATGTCATTTTTATTCTATTTGGAGATACTAAGGGTTTTAACTGGAGTGCCAATTTTCTGCAGCCTTAGCTTAGAATTTCAGCTTTGTGGTTAAAATGTGTCTCATTTAAAATAGACTCTTTCAGGTTCACAGGAGGGGAGGGCAGTGGGGGAGGGCAGTGGGAGGGAGGAGGGAGGTTCGGGGGCAGGGGTTTGTGGGGTGGGAGGGGAGGTTGTTCTATTCTGTTTGAAAACATTAACAGATGTTTTCCAATTTAAAGAACCTGACTTTTGAAGCCTAATTCATTTAGGCAAAATATAAGAATTTAAAAGTGGAAACCAATTATCTCTAACTTGTACACTTTGTTGAAGAAGTATTAAATTGGAAAAACTTTGAGCTTCAGAAGGCACATTTAGGCTTCCTGTTGACAATAAATGCAAAACAAAAATAATTTAAAAATGAAAACCTTGACACATTAATCAGGTCTCCTTCACAACTGAGGTCTTATATACGCACAAAACTAGACTCTGTTCCTGACCTAGTCATTAATAATATCTTTCAGTCTGTGGACCCCTCACCCCCCACCCCCCGTTTATTAACAAATATAATTCCACTAATACAAAATTCTGTCACTAGGTGGCTCTGTTTAGCTTTTTAAAAAAGTCTTCTATGAAAATCTTTTCTGGGAACATTTCTGTTTTCATATTTCATTTCATTTTTTTTTTGCCTTTGTAATACGTACAGTCTGTGTAGCTTAGTTGCAAGCCATTAGCTGTATGAAATTAGAGCCTGTGTGCAATGTGCTGCCAACTCCTCTCTCTAGTCAACAAATAATGAAAGGTGACAGATGACAATTCTACAGGACTATGGTTATTGGCTGGATGCCATTGCTCAATGCCCGGATCCTTTGCAAAACTATTTCCAATCTTATTTTCTCATTCAGAGCTCCATTTGAGCACCACGTTATATTTCCTGTAGCGAGAGAAATCCCAAGGAAGTCATGAGGAGAGGGTTGGATTTCTTTTTAAGTTCCTGATTAATTCCTGATCTGAGAAGAACGGTGTGAGCTAGTGGGAAATGCCTCAGACTCAGAGATGAAACACTTGAAATCTAGTTTGGTTTTACAGGTAGTTATAAGTCACCTTTGCTCCCCAAATCTGTTTCCTCATCCATAAAGTTGAAGGGATGGACTAGATGATATTTGTAATCTCTTCTAATTTTTCCAAAATGGGTGATATGCCTAAAGGGATTCCTTAAGCAAAAGTGGCCTTGTATATCAATATTATTTACTTTCTCAGATTTTATACTCCCAAAGAAGAAGTGTCATAGATTGTACCCCAGTGCCCCAAACAGTGCCTGGCACATAGAAGAAACTCAACATATATAGTTAAATGAATAAGCAAACTGCCTAGGAGTACTGAATGAAGAAGATTAATGGCCAATGTTGACTCTCCACATGAAACTCTATTTTATTCTCTCTGACTGGCATCAGTTTCTACCTTAAAAGTTACAGGTGCCCATTGATGAAGGCAAGCATGCATTCTCTATGAACATTGTTGTGTTATTTGCATTAAATAGCTGTCGTCGTAGGTTCTTTAAAGGAAAAGCCCATCTGTAGCAGTGGATTTAAAGTCCTGGAGCATGACAGTGATATCATTGGCTAGAGACACACTGCTTTAGTCGGCTGGCTCTGAAGCTGTTGGGCCCAGGATAAAGGCAAGGGTCTATGAAACAAAGGCCTAAGTGAAGGTGAGGTGTTGAGAGAAGGGTTGAAACCTGGTAGAGAAGTGAAAAGATGCTTAATGAATTTTAATAGAATGGTCAAATAAGGCATAGATACATGCAAAATATTCAGCATCCATGGAAAAAATAACATTGTTAAAATACCACTTTTGTGAAGTGTGTAAGAATCTTGACAGCAGGCAGTTAGGGCTAACTTGAGCCAAATCCCTAATTCGGAAACCACCTGATGGGGACTTATTGATAACAGTAACATAATGATGTAAGAATCCTCAAATTCAGTGTGGAAAGATCAACATACCATTTACAATATAATTATTTAAAAAATATATAAAAGAAATTAAAATGCTATGAAATGTGGTTCTGACACTTTTCAATTATGTCCAGCTCTCAGTTATTAGCTATTTGGAAAGGGAAATATTTATGTACCATTGCAACATTCCATTTGATCTTTTTCTGGGCTCCTCTGAGTTCTACTCTGCTATAGAGAATTAGAATGGCTTTACCCTGCTTCATTTTTGTAGGAAGGAAAAGAATTTCAACCCCATTGCACAGATGCTTTTTCTAGAAAACACTATTTAAATGCCCCTGCAGAGAATTCACTGCAGAACAACTCTCCTTGGAACGCAGGTCACAATGGGAATACCACAAAAGGTATTGTTAAGGTTATTGCTATTTTTTTTTTAAAATGGGGAAAATACTCACACTTTGACAGAATTCTTAGAACTTTGCTTAGATGTCCTTAATGTAAAGCATTTTGGAAATTGTAAGCCTGTGTCAAGCAAGTGTCTTGGCTCATGACTCTCTTTGTTACGACTAAAATGCTTTGCTATGGTTGGAGAGGATAGAACAGAAGGCATCCCCTCTCCTGAATGATGAGGGGGGAAATGTGTTTGTCCTATTTGTAAAACTGTGATGTCTATCTGCAGCAAAATAAAAATGATATGTTTTATATAATGTTAACATAGAGCATAAAATTATATGCATGTAAAGTTTAAATATGACACAAGGACAGGAAGTATATGCTGTGGACAAATAAAATTTTAACTTTGTTTCCTTGGGACTGTGAGTCATTTTCTACTTGGATTTCTGTTATTTCTCAACCTTCCCGTTGCTCCGTTATGGACAACCATCTCATGCACTTGTTGTGATGTGATGGGTTTGAAATAATTGGAAAAGTGGAGATAACTTAGACTTTTAAATTTATGCATGAACTGGATAGGTTCACGTGACAGAAGGCAAGGAGAAGCTATGTATACCAGCCTCTACAGTAGGCCCTTGGGAAAGGGCAGGGTAAATGAGTCCCTGGATTTATTATATGCTTCAGTGTAGTTCACCCAGGCAGGGAACCTTATAGGGATGTCTTTTTCTCTCTCATTCACACGCCTCATTTTGGTAACCCAGCCAGAGTGGCAGTGGTTATGAAATTCCTTAAGCAAGGATTTGGGGCTTTGGTATCCTGGCATCTTTTACCATCTTTACCATGCCCAACTTCTTGAAATGGAATCTACTTTTGCCTATGTATGTTGATCTCTTTAATATCTCTAATATATTATAGAATTTCCATCAATAGTGATACTTTTGACTACAAACAAAGCTTTATATATTTCTTATACATATACTTTCTATAATCATATGAAAAATGACAAATATCTTACTATAAAAACTGTTAGACTATTTGATTTTTTATATTGAGAGACTTATTCGAAACAGCATAATGTGAAAGAAAAGGCAGTGGACTGGGAGACAGGAAAGGCAGATTCTAGCCTGGTCATTGTTATGATCAGCAGGACCATTTTCACTTTAATAACTCAAGTTCTCTCCTGGACTAGTTGAACTCTATGAAGTGTGATCATACAGGCTCTTTTGCCTGGGACAGTCCTGGTTGACACCTGTTATTCTAAAGTAATTATTAATAGCACCCTTTTCACTCTCAAAAGTGTCCTGGTTTGGATGATAAATTATATGGTTACTTTATCTCTAAAGGTCCTTTCAACTTGGCTATTCTTTGATGATACCTAGGGATGAGATGTGGAATCAAATGTCTGAGAGCAAGTCATTGAAATTCTAGTCCTTTATTTTGAGCAGTGGTGAGAGATGAAGGTATTGAGTTTGATATATGGCCCAGATCATGAAGGTGTTTATAGTCAAAGACTTTTAATTTTATCCCGAAGCCTGTGTGGAAGCATTTTAATCAGGGAAGAACCCGAGATATCACTTTGGCTGCATTTTAGAAAATGGATTTTAAGAGACTCTTGCTGGAAATAGCAATTATGCTAAGAGGTTATTACAATAATTCTATTAAGAAGTGATGGAGATCTTAACCAAGTTTATGACAGTGGAAGAGAGAAAAATACTAATTAAAGAGACATTCAGGTGGTAACATGTATAAGATATAATAATGATTATGGGAGACGCTAGAGTGTAGCATGACTTCCCCCCTGATCCCATTCATTTCCTAAATTATTGGCTAGATAATGATACCATTTATGGAAGGGGAGAGCATAGGTTTCAGAGTTCTACACTGAAGAGCTGATGAGCTCATTACTCAACTTGTGGAGTTAGTACATTTGTGGGACATACAAATGGCAATATCCAGTAGACTTTAGATCTAGGATAAGAACATTAGAATATCGAGTTCTAGTCTGGTGATGTAAATCTGGGAGTGATTAGCACATTCAAAACTCTAAGAAAGATCCAGGGTACTATAAAGAGAGGCAATGAAATAACGCCAGGAGTTCATAGCAATACAAGAAAGAGCAAATAAGAAAAAAACATTTTAAAAAATCAACAAATTATCAAGTGCTGGCAAAGATGTGGAGGAAAAGGAACCCTCATGCACTGGTGGGGGATTGCAAATTGGTACAGCTACTATCAAAATCAGTATGGAGATTCCTCAAAATATAAAAAATAGAGCTACCATATGATCCAACAATACCACTTGAGTATTTATTAGAAGGAAACAAAAACATTAATTTAAAAAGATATGCACTGTTAAGTCATTGTTGCATTATTTACAACTAGAGGCCTGGTGCATGAATTCGTGCATTGGTGGGGTCCCGAGGAGGGTGGGGGGAAGGGCCGGGATGCAATTGGCTTTCTGGGCAGGCAGTGGGATGCCCTTGCTGGCCCGGGATCTAGATCCATCCCCCTGACATTTGTGCTGGTTGTCGGGAGTCACCTGGAGGCCGCTTTTATATTATTTCTTCCTTGTGGAATGTCTAGGGCGGGGAAGCAGCCACTGTGCCTGAGGAGCTAGCCAGTCAGTGCCTGGCCCTTTCTCTGGAGATTGGACCTGCAGGACTACTGCGGGAGTGAGTGGCTGCCACCAGGCTGGTGAGCCACCGGAACAGGTCAGTCAGTTGAGCAGACTCCTTCATTGAGTGTCTGCCCCCTGGTGGTCAGTGCACATCATAGCGACCGGTTATTAAAGTTGTTTGGTCATAACGGTCGCTTAGGCTTTTATATATATAGACTAGAGGCCCGATGCATGAAATTAATGCATGGGGAGGGGGTGTGTGTCCCTCAGCCCAGCCTGTGCCCTCTCCAATCTGGGATCCCTCTCACAATCCGGGACTGCTGGCTCCCAAATGCTTTCCTGTCTGCCTGCCTGATTGCCCCTAACTGCGTCTGCCTGCTAGCCTGAATACCCCCTAACTACTCCCCTGCCAGCCTGACCAAGGCCTAACTGCTCCCCTGCAGGCCTGATCGCCCACAACTGCCCTCCCCTTCAGGCCCCAGTCACCTCCAATTGCCCTCCCCTGCAGGCCGGGTTGCCCCTAACTGGCCTCCCCCGCAGGCCTGGTCCCCCTCAACTGCACTTCCCTGCAGGCCTGATCGCCTACAACTGCCCTCCCCTGCAGGCCCAGTCACCCCCAATTGCCCTCCCCTGCAGGCCTGGTTGCCCCCAACTGCCCTCCTCTGCTGGCCTGATTGCCCACAACTGCCCTCCCCTGCCAGCCATCTTGTGTCCACATGGGGCAGCCATCTTGTAATGGTCAATTTGCATATTACCTCTTTATTATATGGGATAGCCAAGATATGGAAGCTACCTAGGTACCCATCAATCAATCAATCAATCAATAAATATATATATATATATATATACATATATATATATATATATATATATATATATATATATACATACACACACACACAATGAATATTACTCAGCAATAAAAAGATAAATCTTGCCATTTATGACAACATGGTTGGACCTTGAGGGTATTGTGTTAAGTGAAATAAGTCGACAGACAGATAAATACTATATGGTTTCACTTACGTGTGGAATCTGAACAAAACAAACAGAACAAAAATGGATACAGACCAATATATACAGTGAACAAACTGATAATTGCCAAAGGTTCATGGGGTAAAAAGCAAAAAAATAAATAAAAAATTTAAAATAATAGTGAAATAAAAATCAATATGGTTCCTAATTAGTCTTTATTATTTTTATTTTTAAAATTTATTAACTTAGAGAGAAAGAAGAGAGAGAGAGAGAGAAAGATCAATGTGTTGTTTCACATACTTATGCATTCATTGGTTGATTCTTGTGTATGCCCCAACCGGGGATTGAACCTGCAACCTTGGTGTATCAGGAAAATGCTCTACCCAACTGAACTACCCAGGGCTCTAATCAGTCTTTTATTTGTTTGTTTTTAAAATATATTTTTAGCCTAACTGGTTTGGCTCAGTGGATAGAGCATCGGCCTGCAGACTGAAAGGTCCCAGGTTCGATTCTGGTCAAGGGCATGTACTTGGTTGCGGGCACATCTCCAGTAGGAGGTGTGCAGGAGGCAGCTTATTGAGGTTTCTCTCTTATCGATGCTTCTAACTCTCTATCCCTCTCCATTCCTCTCTGTAAAAAATCAATAAAACATATATTTAAAAAAAATAAAATATATTTTTACTAGAGGACTGGTGCATGAAATTTGTACACAAATAGGATCCCTAGGCATAGCTGGTGATCAGGGCCAATCTGTGGGGCAACCGGCGGGACAATCGGGGGGCCCCTGCTGGCACCTTCCTTGGCAGGCCTGGGGCCTACGGGCTGGGGGCAGCTCCTGCATTGAGTGTCTGTCCCCTGCTGGTCAGTGCACGTCATAGCAACCGGTCATTCTGCTGGTCATTTTGCCATTTGGTCAATCTGCATATTAAGCTTTTATTATATAGGATTGATTTCTGAGAGGAAGGGTGAGGGAGAGATAGAAACATCTATGATGAGAGAGAATCATTGATTGGCTACTTCCTGCACACTCCCTGCTGGGGTTTGAGTCTGCAACTGGGGCATGTGCCCTGACAGGGAATTGAACTGTGACCTCCTGGTTCATAGTTCAATGCTCAATCACTGAACCACCCAGCTGGACTCTAAATAGTCTTTAATAAAGAGAGAGCAAGAGTGACCTGAAGGAGAGACAGATATGGAGCTACCAGAGAAGTAGAAAGAAAACCATTAGAGTGATATCAAATAACCCACAGAAGCAATTAAAGATTTCTTTATAGAGCACATACACTATGCTTTAATTTAGTAGTACTAAAATGTTTGTTCTCAGTATTCCTTCACACTTAAAATATTTTGAGGAACTCAAATAATTTGCGGATTATAGCTGTTGGTATTTATTACATTAGAAATAACATTAAAAATTACATTTATTATTTTATGTAACTCTAATAAGAGCAAATGTAGTGAATGTTAATGAAAGACATGATGTTTGTGAAAATAATTATATTTTGAAAAAAGCTTTTAGTGAGATATGTAACATTGTTTTACAAAAATCTCTTTAATATAGCTTCTCCCATCTACTTTTGCATTTAATCTGTTGCAATATGTTATTTGGGTTAAGGTATATGAAGAAAATATGGCTGCACATAGATATTTCGCTAGAAAAATGAAATACCTCATAGTCTTTTAAGATAATTGTGGATCTTATTTCATTTTGATAGTACACCAGAACTTGACTAGTGATAGTTTCTTGAAGGTTAGTTACAATGTGGAATCTAAAAGCATACCAATGAACTTTTAGTACGTATTGCATTAAAATCCCTTGTTATATCTTGAACTTTAAATCTTTAACTTATGCATAGTTTTGTATCATCTCTTGTTAGTCATTTGGAAAATATTGGCTCACTGAATATGTAGAGCTTTCAAATGTTGACATATTTCACTACATAATATTTTAAAATGATCAATATCACTGCTGTTCTTATCAGAAAAGTATTTAAGTATTGGGAAACTGTCAAGTTCACAGTGGTAGGTACAATTTTTCCAATATTCTAATTTTCTCTTGAAAGCTCAAATTTTATCATTGGCAACACATTCTTTCAGTTGTTTTCATTGAAAGGATAGGTCCACTACATTTATTTTTCACAAAATGTTCTCCAAATACTGCAATATGAATACCCATGGTTTAGTGGTTAGTTTTTGCAAATATAAATTGTGTTCCACAAATAAAGCAGCTTAATTCAGAAGCTTACAATTCAATTGCACCAGTGCTATCCTTCAATATCCAGCTGAATTGCTTAATACACACTTTCCATTTACTCATACAGACTGTTAAAACACCGGTACTCAAGAGCTGAGATTTAATAGAAAGCAATTACTTTTGGCTGCTTCATCAAGGATATTCGGTGAAATTGTTGGATAGGACAAGGGTCTCAAGGTCTGGGCCATTCTTGCTAAATGTTAAGATCAGCACAGTATTTTGCAGACCAGATGTAAAACAGGATGAACTAGACAGCAACCCAAGGATAAATGTAGCCAATTGCAAGGAAGAAATCAACATGTAACTGACCAAATAGTGCATATAAGCAATGGCTTAGCCTCCCTTAGGCCCTTAGGGCAGACAGAACTTTGGATATGAATCCCTGTCTCCTTTACTTGCTGCAAGCAAATAAAACCACCTAGAGTCAACCAGGTCTCGTTCTTGAATAGACCACCCCAAGTGATGAACCTCTTGAGTTCGGTAACAAAAGTGACTTTATATGTGATTACATGTACGCTGTGGTGAAGAACTGGTGATACAGCGTGGGACCTCTGCCTTGGCTTATAATAAGGTGCCAGGAATTTTACCACCATGGATTTTGCACAATCAATGCAAATGCCAGCAGAACATAAAGGGGCAATAACATGTTTGTTTTATTGTAAAATGGTTTTGGTTTTGCAGATGCCCAAGAAGGGTTTTGCAGATGCCCAAGGTGCACAACCAGACACTGAGAATCACTGCTTTAGCTAAACTTAGGGATCACTGCACCCATCATCCATGCTGCAGAGGAGTTAAAGCAACAAACAAACAAACCACAGGCAACCTAAAAACAAGACAAAAGCTTCACGGGGTTTCGCAACAAGGAGCACAGGGGTAGTCTGATTGAGAATAGCTCTAGGGTTCAGGTTTCCAGGTTAATGTAGTTTTGTTATGTATCCACTTATGTGAAATGATGTAAAGGAAAAATATACTCTCACTTCAATGAATGTATTTTGTTCACCTCAGATAGAAACTCTTAAATGTAAGAAGTCATTAATTATGGCTGTCATCAAACCTGGGAGAGCATATCAAATTTCTCTGACTAGGAACTAAATGTCTTTTCGTTCTTTGAATTATGGATCTAGCATATAAAACAATTTGGCACACCATTTATAACAACTCAGGGTAAAAAGCAAATCCCAAGAAACGGGTTGTCAGAAGCGCCATAGTCACTGGCAGTCAAATGAAATGGTTCAATATATAAAGAAGTTACTTTAAAATGATTTGACTAAAAGGATATAAGATTGTTTGGCATATTGTAGGACAAATGTGCCCCTTACCAGAGGTAGTACACATACGGAAGGCAGACAGTGGTTAAGAAAGAGACATTTATTGAGCATCTTCTCTGGGCCCTTCCCTGAGTCAGAAGTATTATCTATTTCATCTTACATAAGCCTTCCAAAGCCCTTTATGTCAGGTACCATTAACCCTTTCTTAAAGACCATTAACCCTGTTTAAAACTATTAATTTTATCTACAAACGCTGCCTAAAACGGAATTTTATCTAAGTTCAACAACTTGCAAAGATAATGAGATTTTTCTCTGATGAATGTTACCTGAGTGAAATCAATTTCTTTATGAAGTATGATTTCTTCTTCACTCAAAATAGTTGTTTAGCTTTGGTTTCTACATACAAGGCACTGTTAAAATACTGGGTTACACAGTTTCTATTATAAAGAACTTTTGCAAATGTAATTGTAAGGAGGCTGCGGCTGACTAATCAGGTTACCGTTCCACCATCTCACAGGAACTGAGTAACTGAGCAGCTAGCTGCAGAAGCTAAGTGATCTGCAATGTCATGAGATATTTAGTAACAACAAACTTGCTGTCCTCCGGTTAACATTTCTAGTATTCACCCAGAAAGCAATAGTGAATCCTATATTATTCTACCTAATCAGCACTGGCTATATTTGAGTATGCATATTACCACTTATCTTATATCTGAAGGATACAAGCTATAGCTCATAGCTTATATCTAGAATCTGCCTGATTTACTTTAATTTTTGTTTGGCTTCAGGTGGGATATTATGTTTCATTTCATCGTGGAACATTTCCCATCAGTGTTGAATAAATGCTGTTAGGGTTACATAAAATAAAATTTGATGATTCTTGGCAGCCTTGACCCTCTGTTATTAGCTTTCATCATATATAAAAATAACCTAGTTTACCTTTACTATCTCAACAACAAAATTGTCGTCTAGAAAATTGTCATCTAGCTATTTACATTAAACTATTGCTTTCAGATTCACTCTCCTCCTCCCCCACCCGCTTGCATGGATCAGTATTTCCTTGAAGTCTGGCATATATGTGCTCTAAAATCACTTTCCTGCATGGAACATTACGGCATTGATTTTTTTTTTGAAACCCATTTCCAACTTTTCCTATCAGGCCAACATCCTTTTGAAAACTGTCTGTATTTGCCTATACCCTTTCCACTCATTTACCTCTTAGCTAGGTCTTCTTTCATATTTTATGTTTCAACGAGCCTTACTCTTATGAACACCTTACTCTTTTGTAGCTAACGTTTTTATGGCTACATTCTTATCTTCAAACTGATACACAACAGATACTAACAAATATTTAGCATATCTGTGTGCAGAGGAATGTAGTACAAAGAGAAAGTGACTGGAATTTCAGGCAATTGCAGTGAACTGAAGCAGAGACAGAAAAGTGTGGGATAGGTACAGAGGCTAAGAGTTCATTTAACTTGATGAATCATATGTGATCAAAATGAGTATAATGATTCTAAAAGGGATTTTTTAACCCATGTGTTTCTTGTCTTTCCTTATTTCCTTATGAAACTTATATGCATATGAAACATATACAGATAATTGTAGGGCATTTGGGTGTTTACTAAAGCAGAACACAAATTTAAACAGCAGCATGTTTTGATTATTTTATTCTCATACTGAAAAATGAACCATCATCTACACATGCACCAAATAATTTCTTCCCAAAATATTTATTGGCCTTTCCTGGAGTATACAGGAATCAAACTTGAAATGCCGTAAATATAGTATAGATGAGAAAAACATTAGCTACATAAAAATACAGCAGAAACATTTGAGAAATCAATGCAGTTTATAAACTACATATGCTCTTGAGGTGACTGCTTCATTAAGAATGGAAGAAATGCGAGTGCATTGAGCATTGTCCAAGCCCTAATTAAAACCCTGCTGAGAACTGAAATGTGGGCTTTACAACATTTAAATATTGTACACTGTGAGATTTTAGATGCAGTCAGTAAAAGGACTTACAGGAAACACTTTCCAGAATAAAAGATTGATTGAGTTGAAATATTTTTTGTCAAAGGCAAGGATTAAAATAGCTAGAATTCTATTTTGAACCATTGATGAACAGTGGTGGGTAGAAATAAGAATTTAAAATAGAGTATCAGTAGGTTTCTTTAATTTTTACTTTTATGGCTATAACAATAAATACAAGAAAATGAAACTAATACCAAATGCAGTGTCCATTTGTTACAAAAGAAAATGAAACAAAAATTATTTTGTGTGAGGTTGCTCTTGAAGACTTCTTTTATTCATGAACTGTCATTTTAAATAAGGGACTGATTCCTTAAAGTGAAGAGAGTATAACTTGTTAAGTGTTAGGGCACATAGCTAAATGCCAATCAGTCACCACAGATTTTCAACTTTATTTAGTCTTCAACATATGTTGACAATTTATTTTATTGGGATTCAATTCATGAGTCAAGATGCTAACCAGAAGATGTTTTAGGTGAACAGCTCTAAATATTTTATTATAAAGGTCCAATGTTTTCCATAACAAGTTTGGGCAAGGAAAGGAACTATATTTTCTTACTAATGTGAAGAATTTCATTAGTGATTATAGACTTTGGGCTAATGGCACCAGATAATAACCATCAAAATTGAATTTAGCACTTCTCCATTTCATGCCCAATATGCCTGTGAAATTTTAAATCAAGCTATAAAAGTTCTGAAATCATTTATCAGATGACTTAGTGTGAAGAGTTATTTAAGTAAAAAATATCATTTGCTGAATACTTATGAGCTACTCAAGTGGTATGCACAATATATTGCTGATCCTCAAATTAATCCTATCAGATAGGTACTGTTATTGAAGTTTTACGTATAAGAAAATTGAAATCCAAAGAGTTTGACTAACTTGTCCAAGTTAACACTAGTAGTACCAGATAAAGCTGGGATTCACATCTAGTCCACTTTCAAGTTCATAGCCATGATTCCCTACCCCTAATCCCATATTACCTTTCTAGGTTTGTTCTATAATCTAAAACTACTAATATTTATAATTAAGTCTATTAAATTATTAACTGTATTCACAATTGTCTAGGATGTATTTGTGTTAGAATTTAGTAAATCACAAAAGGCATTTTTGATATTGAATGAAAAGTAAACAGGATATTACTTAATTAAGTCATACCTCCCAACAACAAAGAGCAATTGGATTATAAATTTCTTAAATATTAAAAGAGTGTCCTGCTTAATGTGCATTAGATAATTCTTTGATGTTTGTGTATGCATATTTGTCTGTGCCTGGGTAGGTAGATTTCAAATGTGGATAGGTAAATTTCAAAGACGTTGTTGTATTGAAGATGACCTTAGGTACAAGTCAAAATTACATCTTGGCTCCTAAATAAGAAATAATTTTGTAAAATGTACTTGGGATTATTGACTAATTATAGCCATAAAGAATAATATTGGGTGGGGAGTCTGGTGGGATAGCTAGATGGTGGGAAGACATTGTACATCCTGGAATACAAAATATGTATAGGTTTCTACTTTCGAATTTGTCTTTTTCTTAATCATTGTATGACTTCCATCAGTGGTGAAGTAGAGGGCCATTGGTTGAGGTATAGTGCTACACTAACTTGAACAATGCCTATTGAATCACTTCTTTTGGGAAGTGTAGGGAAGGTGATTCCCGAAATGGAGAAACGGGATCTTGCTATAGGCTGATTAGAATACGTACAATAGAACTGTGGGCCAGACATAGGGAGGCAGTCTATGTGTCCTTTCCAAAGCTCTGTTCTTTCAGGATAAAGGATGCAGTCACTTTGGAAAGTGAATAAAAATTCTAATTTTTCTTTTACTTCAAGGTTTATTTTATTCAGTTCTGCCTTGTAGAGTTAGAGGGCATCGTGCCTGCTGTTATGGGCCTCATTTTCAACAGAGGAGTGAATCCTTATATTATAATGAAAAGAATCACAGATTCAGTGATATTTTATAAAGATGAGACATTAGCATAAGCATGAAAATACAAAGTTAATCAAGGCAGTTATAACTGACACAAAATAGAGAGTGAAAATTCAATATGTAAGGAGAATGGTGAATGCTTTTCAAAATAATTATTTTCACTAACAAATGTCTTTGAAAGGAGACATCACTGTCACTCACTGGCTTGAAATGATGCTATCATTACTAACTTCCTCATTTGGTTCCACTCGCAATACTAAGCCAGTCACCAAGCTTTGCTGATGCTGTATAATATTTTCTTCCTATCAATTTCCACCATGTATTAAGATAGAGAACAACACAAATTTATTATCTTACAGTTATGGAGGTCAGAAGTCTGAAATGGGTCTTACTAGGCTAAGATAGAGGTGCATTCCTCCTGGAAGCTCTAGAGGAGGGTCAGTTTCCTTTCATGGCTCACTCCTCTCTCTTAAAGACAGAAGATAGGATATTTAAACCTCTCTCCTGACCCTGACACTCTTGCCTCCTTCTTTCCCTTTTATTTTTTTAAAATATATTTTTATTCATTTTTTACAGAGAGGAAGGGAGAGGGATAGAGAGTCAGAAACATCGATGAGAGAGAAACATCAATCAGCCGCCTCCTGCACACCTCCCACTGGGGATGTGCCCACAACCAAGGTACATGCCCTTGACTGGAATCGAATCTGGGACCCTTGAGTCCGCAGGCCGACGCTCTATCCACTGAGCCAAACTGGTCAGGGCCTTCTTTCCCTTTTAAAAGGAACCCTGCAGGCCCACTCAAGTTATTCAGAGTAGCCTCCCTATCTGAAGATGCTTAATTAATCACATCTGCATAATTTTTGTTTGCCATATAAGGTAACACATTCATAGGTCATGATATCATTGGAATCTGTATTCTGCTCATCAGTCTACCATTTGACCTCAAAGATTCATAATTTTACCACATGCAAAACTCTATTCCAATACCCCTACAAGTCTCAACTCATTACAGCATCAAGTCAAATTCACATCCAATCTAAACCTTATCAGATGAAAAGTCTCAGATCTTGTTATCTAAAGCATCTGAATCCAGTAATAGGTCTGTTTTCTTCCTCAGTGCCCTCAGCAATTGTTAATATCTGTATTTCTAGTAACAGTCTGTTCAAGGCAATCTAGCTTTTACAATCATGCTCCTCAAAATTCCCCCAGCCTCTTGCTGTTGCTCAATTACAAAGGCACTTCCACATTTTTAGGTATTTGTTACAGCAGCAGCCCACTACCAGGTACCAACATGTTAAATTAGTTTTCTATTGTCATCATAGCATGTCACTTAGTGGATTAAAACAACACAACTTTATTATCTTACAGTCACCACTGTAACTTAAATAAGAATTTTATTACTTCATTACTAGATTACTGGAGAAGTGCTCTTCTATTTTTCTTGCCTCTGCATTTTAAAAACACCTCCACTGTCACCACCAACAAAAACAACAGCGGCAATAATAAAAACTGTTAATAACTATTGAGTGTTCATAAAGTGTCAAGCACTTTTCAGTGTTTTATAAAGATTATCAGATTTGTTCTATACAATAGCCGTATGTAGTAGATACTATTCTTATACCATTTTATAGTTAAAGGAGTTAAGGTCGAAAGATAAAGTAATCGTCTAATCATTATATGGTAGGTTAATAAACATCCAGTTCCTTGCAAAAAGAATTGTCTTCCAAAAATATAATTTTCAATTCTTGACTCAGACATTATTATTGTTGTTTCCCTCTAAAATGAAATCCAAATTCAGCTATAATATTCGTTACACATTGGTCATTAGTATATTTAACCCCAGTCATATATAATTGCTATTCCCTAAACATCCCAAAAACCATCTCTATGTTTTTGTGTTTGTTTTTCTTATTTTGAAAGAAATTCCTTCAGCTTTCTATATCCTTTAGTCTTTATTCAAACCCCAGGTCCTTTGTTACCTGTCTTAATAATTTATCTATTAAGTTCCCTAGTGATCAATACTTGTACAATTCACTTGATTCATGGACAATAACCATGTCCATTTTGTGATTATTTTACATACAAGATGTTTATTTCTCTTTTGTATTGTCATATAAATGTTACAAGTCTGTTGTTTTTTAAAATAGATTATACATTTATTGAAAATTAATGGTGTTCTGCCTGATAAAACATTCAATAACCATTTGTGTGTGTGTGTGTGTGTGTGTGTCTAAAAATTCAAGACTAATTTTAGAATAACAGCCAAAAAAATAAGACATTACAGTTTTATAGTACTAATTTGTATATTCATTATTATTTTTATTATTTTTTATAGATGCCACATATTGAACTGATATGAATGTTATAAACTGAAGTTGGCTTTTGCCATTCCTAGCATTATTTTTTCTATCACAAAACTGTTCTGATTGTTTCTTTTATAATAGCACACAGTTTAGTCAGGCTTATAGGATACCAACAGGACAACAAAAATATTTTTTGGTAACAGAGGCAATCAGTTAAATATATCTTCCACAGAACAGAACATGAAGTTTCATTCAGTGCCCTTTGGAGCAGTGATTCTCTAATCATGGCCGTGACCTTTCACTAAATGTTTTCTGCATTCACCAATAGCTGACATAATCCCATCAACGTCTAAAGGTGATTTAAGAAAGAAAATAAATTGCATATGTAAAGCCTGGAAGCTCAAAAACGTTAGCTTCCAAAATAAGGGTTTGAACTTTTGTTCCTTATCTCTGCATGAAAGAACAAACATCTCAGAATAAATGTCCTCAATTCAAAAACTATTTACTGAGTGCTTATTATAAAAATATTCTTATATGTGCCGGAAGACATAAATACATCTAAGATTTTTTCCCCCCCAGAAAACGTACTTTTGTGGGGAAATAAATGTTTACCTAACTATTTCACACATGCTATAGGGTTTTCAGCACTATCATACAGAAAAAGATAAAATATTGTCACGGTCTCAGCAAGAAAGCAGAAGAGAATAAAATTTGGGCCATTTACAAAAAGTTTAATAAAAGATGATTACAAAGTTGTGAGCAGGATGTAGAGAAAGGGCAAGGTAACACCACCTTTGGCTTAAAGAAGAGAGGAAATAGTCATTGGAACTCAGAAGAGTTTTTAATTTTTTAAAATTAAATTTATTGGAGTGATATTGGTTAATAAGATTATATAGGTTTCAAGTGTGCATTCCTGTGACATATGATTTGTATATTGCATTGTGTGCTCACCGGTTTTTGGAAGAGTTAAGGTAAAATAAAATGTTTTCGGTCATTTGTGGAATATAATGAACAACATAAACTGATGAACAAAAACAGATCCAGAGACAGAGAAGCATCGATTAGATGCTCAAACCTCAGAGGGAAGGTAGGGGAAGGTGTGGGTAAGGGGGAGAGATCAACCAAAGGACTTGTATGCATGCATATAAGCCTAACCAATGGACACAGACAATGGGGGAGGGGGAGGAGGGCAATAGAGGGAGAAGGACACATATGTAATACCTCAATCAATAAAAAAAATAAAAAAAGGTGGAGGGAAGAAAACAACACACACACCTTATCATCTTCAGTTTAAAAAAGAAAAGAAAAGAAAGAAAAACAGGAAAGAATGGTGTTTTATAAAACACTTTGTGCTAAAATTTGCCTTCTCACTTCAGAAACAACAATGAGCACATCAGTGGGCAGACTCTGAGGGTTCTGGGGTGACACAGTGTAGTTGCTTGGGATACGGACCTTTAAGGGCACACATGGGAAAGCTTTGTGGTCCTACCTTGCTTTCTTTCTTTTGAGCTGTTAGCTGACTTGTAAGCAGGGCACATTCAAAGTGCTGTATGATCCGGAATTTTGTAGTTCACCTGACTCACCAAAAATTCTTCTTCTAACGAAAAGCTATCATTGTAGAATATAGTTACCACCTCTATTTTCCTAGCTAACCAATAGATTTGATTCTTGGAGTCAAAAATGTTTGTTTGTTTTTTTGTAGATTAAATGTCTCAAATTTGATGCTAACTCCATTTGGCTAGAAGCTGCACAATGCAGTATTATTTCTCAAAATGGTTAATTTTGGATGATGAGAATAAAATTATTCGCATGTTTGTATTTAATTATATTTTGCATTAATAGTTTTTTAAAATATTTGATCAACCTTTTTTTATTTTGTATAATAGACAATTTCTATGTGGTCTAAATACAATTTTCCCTTTAAGAATTAATAGTCATAGATTAACTAAAAATATGGCCTATCTGGTTTGATTGTTATTCTCTTTAATCAATAAATGAACTTAAGATATCAATTTCCTTTTAAAAAATCAGCTGAGAAATTGACTTCCATCTAAAAAAATCAACAAAATTATGGCTTTATGTGGAACAGGTTCCCTCCCTTGGAAAGACTCACAAAGTATCAGTTTTGCTATTTGTGATGTCCATCTCCTGAAAATTTTATATGCGGTTAAGCCTTATTTTATTGCTTAGGAATTTTAACGACATGCTTCATGCTCATGTTTTGTGTCATTTGTAGCCTGAGAAAATGCACTGAATACAATTTTATTTCTAAATTTATTTTAACTGCCTTTATTTTAACAAGAAGACAAAAAAAAACCCATAGAGTAGAGATGTGCTATTCCATGTGAAGTATTGTTGTTCTGGTCAAAGTCTTATTTTAGAAATTAAATGCTATGACAGGCTCCACCGCTCACTGGATCATTCTGTGAACAAAAGAGAGCAATTACAGGCTGTGATTAAGGCAGTATGAGTGTGGGCATCAGTACAACTTTTTAAGAGTAAGTGACCCGGGTCAAAGACCCTGGTGGCAAAAGCATGTGAGTGGCATCGACTTCATGGTTAGCACTGTCCTAGATATGACTTGAAAGGTGTAACCCAGATGCAAGAGACTGACAAATTCTCAAGTCTCGCATCCCGTAATTTGTATCTATCAACTCAGATGGTCCTTGATGTTTCTTTCATAAGGACCCTCTGATATCAATGTAGCAGATAAGCTTTTGAAAATGAGAGTATTAGGATGTAAGCTATTCAGGACCTGGGAAGATGTGCTTGAAAGATGAAATACTTCAATTTCACAAGAATCAGAAAATGGGACTCATACACAGGAAGAGAACAGGTAGAGATCAAGTCTAAATGAATAAACACCCATGTAAAGAGGAAATGGGGAAAAACACCGGCTGCCACCCTTCTCAGCAGTTTGCTATAAAAAGGAAGGAACTCCTACCATTTGCAACACAATGGATGGACCTGGTGAGCATTATGCTAAGCGAAATAAGCCAGTCAGAGAAAGGTAAATATCACATGATCTCACTCATATGTGGGATATAATGAACAACATAAACTGATGAACAAAAACAGATCCAGAGACAGAGAAGCATTGATTAGATGCTCAAACCTCAGAGGGAAGGGAGGGGAGGGTGGGGGTAAGGGGGAGAGATCAACCAAAAGACTTGTTTGCATGCCTATAAGCCTAACCAACCGACACAGACACCAGGGGGGTGAGGGCATGAGTGAGGGGATGGGGGGGCAATGGAGGGATAAGGGCACATATGTAATATCTTAATCAATAAAGGAAAAAAGAAGAAGTAAAACACACAAAACCCTTACAAGTGGCAGGTGAGAGTGGGTCCCTTACAATTATTTCTTATCACCAGTAGCTCATTACAAAGTATTCATTTGGCTTTTTTTTCTCTCTCTCTTTTTTCTCTCAACTAAGTTGCTTGTCATCTTCAGGAGTGTTTGAAATGAATGAATCAGGTAAGATACTTTTGAGAAGGGAGAAGTACCTAATCAAGATGAATCTCAGTTAATATTTCAAGCGATGGGGCTGATGGGTAAGCAGCACCCCTTACGGAAAGCTCTCTGGTCAAAGCCTGTTCCTGCTTCACGTGTCACACATTATGGAGACAAAATAGATGCCGGAGTAGAACCAACACTCACAGAGGAATGAGCGTCTAATCCCCAGCCTAAGGAAGGAGATGGCATAAAAATTTTCTCCCCGAGATAAAACATTTTCATCATTAATAGAAAACGCTCACTTTTATAGGCCTGTCTGGAGACTTTTTAGAATTTCAATGTGCTAACAGAGAAGTACATTCTGTTTAACGGCATCAACATTTTTACTGCCTTGTCATTAGAGTTAATGCGAATGGCGGGTATAGTATTGTCAAAGGCCATTTACATGGATTGTTCAAGTAGTCCCCTGTCTCTTTGACTAATTAGACATGAGTTGTTAGCTCTTTTTATTATTTTTGAAACTGCTCACATCAGTGTAGTACATTTTTGCATAATTTATCCAGTTCTACACAGTCGAAAATTCTCTCTGTACCAGCCAGGGCATTGCTCACTGCCAATTTGTTACTGGCCCATTACCGTCTCAGGTTGAATGATCTTACAGAACGATCCATTTGTTTGAATAAGGAATCTTTCGATAAAAACATTTCCCACGTTTTAATTATTAACATTTATATTAAAACACTATATTAAATTTTAACAGACAAAAATAAAAGTTATTAAAAATGAACACATTCTTGATTTTGTAAACTTGCCTCATTATTTTAAAGGCAAAATCTTATTCGAGACTCCTAGTTCTTGTCACCTTTTCCAAGGGGCATTCCAAAGACTTATTATTTTTATCTTCTAGCACAATTAAAGTTTATCAACATAGAGACTGCAGTGGCATAATTTGCATATATGCAGTCTTCATTTTGCACAATGCTATGTTAATCGAAACTCTTGCTTCTTGGAATCACCTCCTCCCCTTTTACAGGTCCTTGGTAACAACGGAGACATACAAATCAAGGACGCAGTTCCAAAATATCTCAGTCTCGATTAACACTGTGGTTTCCAAAACAAAAACTGACTGTAATGTTTTTTTAAAAATATATTTTATTGATTTTTTTTTTTTTTTTTTACAGAGAGGAAGGGAGAGGGATAGAGAGCTAGAAACATCAATGAGAGAGAAACATCAATCAGCTGCCTCCTGCACACCCCCTACTAGGAATGTGCCCGCAACCAAGGTACATGCCCTTGACCGGAATTGAACCTGGGACCCCTCAGTCCACAGGGCGACGCTCTATCCACTGAGCCAAACCGGTTAGAGCCTGACTGTAATATTAATAGTATAACTTTCCTCTTTAATTCAGTAAATTAAGAATAACCAAATGTTTCCTATTACTAAGCAATGTAGAGTACTTTTTCTTGGATGAATTCTCAAATTCGCTAAAATATTAGATATGCACATCTAATATGTGGAGCGAATGATTTATGTGCTTTTAATTAATCTTGTTTTCTGAAAGTGAAAAATACCATCATTACTGGCCTCATGCTATCGAATCGGGTTGTTCTCCTGAGCAGGGTGCTTGGGTGACTTCCTTCCTGGGTTCTTGTCCAGACGGATTTAAAGAAGGAAGCCATGGACAAGAGATGGTAGATAAAAAGGGTGGAAATTTATTGGAAGAAAACACAGACTCCCACAGGGCCCCAAGGGGGTAACCTACTGAGCTCCTTTGTGCTAAGGTTTATCAGGGCTGCAGTTCTTTGTCTCTTCATACTGCCTTCCAGTTGGTAGGATATCAGCTTCAAAGCTCAAACCCCACGTGGTGCCCCCTCTGCCTATCTCCCCCTTCAGTGGTAGAATTCTCGATCTCCCGTGAAAATCCGTTTTCCTCCTTTTCCTATTTGTCGACATTTCTCTATCCTCTGTGAAAGTCTGTTTCCTTTTCCTGCCCATGCCCTGTGGCTTTTCCCATCTTCTGTGAATGGATGTCTTTCTCTCCCCTCACCCTGTGGTACCTCTATTTTCTCTCTCTGAGAATGTATGCCTTTTTGCAGCCCCAAGCCCTCACCTATGCAGTCCTCCCCCAGGAACCCTCTTTATTCCTAAAACTCCCTAAACCTGCTTATTTTATCCATAAAACTCCTTTCATTATTACCTCATGTTATGATGGTCACCTGGATTTTGAAGTACTTGACATTGGGAATTTTTAGTTCTGTCCCTATAACATGTTTCTTCTCTAAAATTCTTCAATTTGTCTTGGAAACAACTATAGAACATTTATCACCTCCAGCCCATTCATATTTTTCAAAAAGCATACCCTAATTTCAGAGGGATCAAAGAAAAAACAAGTTTAATTAAAAATAATCATTTAAAGATAGCTCCAAATAAAAAAATATTCTTATTTTAAACATGTACACAATTATTTTCATTTGTACACATGGTGTTACACAGACATGATCTTCATGTAGTTACAGTGATGTTGCTTACATAATTTTTAAATGTAATAAGTCCTGTTAAATAATGAAAACTCAACAGAGTAAAGTTAAAGATCACATTGGCTTTATTCAACAATTCATGAATTGGGCAGCATCCCGTCTAGCAAAAAGAGCTCTGCTGGGGTGTGGGAAAGGTTTTTAAAGACAGAATAGGTGCAGCGGGGGGTGGGGGGTCGGGGGGGGGGGCAGCCCAAAGGAAACTGTTAGCAAAGAATGCACTGATGCATTGTTTCAGGCGAGGCTGCCCTCCTAAGGGCAATGGCAGGGGCCTACTGAGCAGATTATCTCACTAGTGCTGACTGGGTATTTCCATGTGACTGTTGAAAGGTTACATTCCTGGGAAGCTGATACTGCAGTTAAGTATTTAATCTTCCTTTGCTGATGTGGGGCCTTGCAT
The DNA here is from genome assembly GCF_963259705.1 of Myotis daubentonii. NCBI lineage: Eukaryota > Metazoa > Chordata > Mammalia > Chiroptera > Vespertilionidae > Myotis > Myotis daubentonii. Next base: position 35,940,042 of record NC_081856.1, on the reverse strand, counting down.
TTGGTGCCTCTTGTCTTTTTTTTTTTTAAGTTTCATGCATTTCCCAAGTTTTAGCAATTGTCTTCATATTTTAGATTTTGACAAATTCACAACTTCCTATCTGTTCTTCATTTGCTACCCAGCTCTGCTTCAGTCATTGCCATGAGGAAAGGGGTCTTCAGCAGACAGCTTGAGCGACCTGGGCCCAACCAACAGCAGGAAGCCCAGCCCAGTCAGAGTTGTATCTTGAAGTATAAAGTCCCTCAGCTAAGCTCAGTCTAGATCAGCCACCCTTCAGAGGAAGCTAGGTGTTGTTTTGTACTAATAATGACTGGTGCATTGTCAAAACAAGTATTTTGGGAAGTACTTTTTGCCTTTGTAGGAATTATTTCTTAAACACAACATCCATACCACACATATTTCTCCTTCATATCTCAAAATAGTATATAAATGGACATACACACACACAGTTCAAACCCACGTTATTCAATGGTCAACTGTATAATCATTTGCTCTAACACCAATTGAATGTCTATCATGTGCCAGGAATTGCTTGACTGTTTTTGAAAAATTTTGCATTTATTCCTCACATGAAATCCATATGGTATAATATCTACTTGCTGATGAGAAAACTGGGGTGTAATTACTAAGAGGTTTCCTCAGGTTCTTTAGTAAGTGGCACAGCCAGAACTAGGTCAATGTAATTTCAAAGCTGATGGCAATTTGGATTTTATTAACCTTCTTAGTTTGGTCAACCACCTTTTCCTATAAGCTTTCTTGAACTATTCATAATTTCAACTGAGGTTTATTAGATAATTCTATTGGTATAAGAAGTCTCACTTATTTGCCACCTTTCTGATGAAGTATAGTAGTCGCCTTTGTAACCCATATCATTTATAAAGATCCAGATATAATTATATTCTACTGAAGCTTACTCCAGTACTGTTCATTCTGACCCTCGAAGCTGTGGCTACAAGAAAAATATCATGTATTGTATATCACAAAACATCAAACTTGAACTATTGTGAGAGAGCATTCAACGATTCTCTAGAATTTGAAGTCCTCTGAAATGAAATTGTTTGGTTCTGTTCTGTGTACCACCAGTGCAGTACACAGAATAGTACACAATAAGAAGCCTTAGATGACCTTTGGTTTAATCAAGGTGCTAAGTCACAGTGTTTTTTTTTGTCTTAAAGAAAGCTCTCTCAGGCAGGAATTTCCATCACAATCATTAGTTCAGTTATTCTGGCCAAGAAAATAGATGATCAGAATTAAAAGAACATTTCTATGCCTTTTCTCACTGTGTTTGTCTTTATCATGTTAGTTCAACATGTATAGACTACACATTTCATTTTTTACTTTTAAAATTCCAAATAAACTTCATGTTACTTAGAGTGAACATTTTTTGCAGCACATGAAATTAATTTATATATTTTTTAAAATTGTTTTTAAATTTCAACTTTTATATTAAATGCTAAGATGTGAAATGTATACTGGTATGAAACTAACATGAAACATACTGACATCTAAGATTAAAAAAATTAATCTTCCGCAAATGTTGGTTGCTTTTTCTAGTAGTGATTTAATCTCTGTGGGTTGTAATTTGATGAGGCTGTGACACCCCTAGAAAATAGTGGGGACCTCACAAAGATCCCTGTCACCCGGCCAGTCACTGACTTAACTGACTGTGATATGTTCAGGGACAGTCCTGGGAAGAGCTGACTCCACTAAGTTTATAGAGATGTTAGATTTTGTTTACTGGGTCCTTTTTCTTGTGGGGTTATTGCGGGGGGTTGGGGGGAGAGGATGAAGTGTATGAAATGAGAGAAAGAGAAAAAGTTAAGACTTCTTTTAAAAAACACAAACAAAATCTCAGTCTCTTAGAAGCAATCTAATGAGTGTCTGTGAAGTGATATTCCCACTGTGTGGGAATATTTTTTCTAAAATATTCTGGGTTTTGTATTTATAGTGTTATGCTAAACTTTTTGTTAACATATATCTTCTGGTTTATCCTGTCACATTTAGAACAAGGTCATTATCTGATGTCAAGCTGAGAACTTTTTTGATAATATGTTCAATCCCATATTATATGTTCCTGTCCTAAGGCTGGTTTCTTTATTATAATCTATGCCACTTTTTTTGTAAGCCACCTTATTTTGAAACACTATCATTACAAGGAATTGAGTGCTTGTTTAATTTCATATTTTTTGAGTCCATAATAGTTTCTCTTTACCTGGGTGTATATGGGTGGCTGGGTGGATGGTGGTGGGGCGTCTACAGTTGCACTTCCAGGCACTAAGGTTCTCCCTGTGTTTGAACACAAAATTGTTTGTGCCTTTGTGTATTTTCCAGAAAAAGACTTTCACCTGGATATCAAGACCAAGAAAGGCTGTTCTCTCCAGGCCTAAATTTTATTCTTTACCTTATTTTTTGCTTTCCCTCTGAGCAGTGTAGTTCCCCACTGTTGTCCTAGTTGCTGGTATTCCATAATCAACTCTGGCCACCACAGGCCACCACAATATTGTCCCCTCAGCGGACACTTGCAGGCTCTGTCCCAGAAGTGCTGGCTCACTCTTGCCTGGGCCTGTTTCCAGCTCTGCCCACGCCGTTGGCCCATCTTTGTTTGCATCATGGCCTGCCCTCACCTGGATCTAGACATCCGTCTGCTTTGCTACAAGTAAGACACATAAAACTTTGGCTATGTCAGCCTTAAGTTTTATGCTCGTTGGCAACATTTACTGTTTTTTTTTTTTAAGAAAACAGACAAGTATTTTTGCATTTATATTTCAAAGAAAGCAGGTGGAAAACATCCTCAAGTTAGGAAAAGAATCTATGTGTGGTATGTTCTACAGAAGAAAACTTCCTTCTAGACGTCACAGCCATGTACAGGTCTCCCCCACTCTCTGAAAGCAGAGCGATCCTATGAAACCTGTCATAAGCTGAAATGACTTACAGGCAAGAAGCAGTTACCTTAGGACTGTGGTCAGCAAACCGCGGCTCGCGAGCCACATGCGGCTCTTTTGCCCCTTGAGTGTGGCTCTTCCACAAAATACCACGTGCGGGCGCGCACGTACAGTGCGATTGAAACTTCGTGGCCCATGCGCAGAAGTCGGTATTTTGTGGAAGAGCTAGTATTCTGTGGAAGAGCCACACTCAAGGGGCCAAAGAGCCGCATGTGGCTTGCGAGCCGCAGTTTGCCGAGCCGCAGTTTGCCGACCACTGCCTTGGAACATATCTTGCTAATGGATGCACACAATACATTGAAGTAAAGACCAGATGCTCACAGACACAGTGCATAGCTATGAGCCTGAAGCTGAGATGCTGGGTGTAGTTCGCAGGGAAGGAGCGTGGTGGGGCGGCTCTTGCTGCTTGGGGTGCACGCCACCTCCGTTATGGTTCACTGCAAAATAGGCTGGATGCGATTTTTGCTTTTTTGCCTTTCTTCATAAAAGCGAAATCCTCCTTGGATTTCCTTCTGTTAGCAAAACAGATACGAACATAGGTCTTTTGTAAGAACAAAGTGGTTGTAAAGCAAACTTTTGAAAAGCAGGGGATACTTGTATATCCTCCAGTGACAAGAAGGTAAAGCTCAGTCTTCTGGAGTAAGATCCTCTTTAGAGCAAAGCAATGGTGTAGTAGGTTTGTGTTGCTTTCCTTGTCAGCACCCATTCCTTCTGTCTGGCCACCAATCCTCAATTTCCAATGAGAAACACTTCTTTCCTGTTCTCCATCTTCACAGTTTGAGTGAAATTGACACTGCCTACTTCATAAAACCCTTCGTGTAGCCATGCCGCTGGTCACAATGGAACTCAATTTGGGGAAAAGAGAGGCACAGCCAGGGCTTTTGTTCAGCTACAGGAAGAGATGCGCGCTCTGTACCAAGATCTTTTTTTTGGTGTGTGTGTGTGTGTGTGTGTGTGTGTGTGTGTGTGTGTGTGTATGTGTATTTCCCTCTGGAACTGCTACACAAATCTTGTACCTTAAGGGAAAAACTCATCTGAGACGAGAATGAACACAGCGGGGAAAAGCAGTACTGAGTGGAGAGAAATAGAAAAGGGACCTTCCAGTCTCTGTATCAAAGTGTCAAACTGCACCTGAAGCTGAGTTCACTCACGGATTATTCAGTGAAGTGTGTCATACATTTCCTATTTTTCTTCATAAGCCAATTTAACTGAGTTAATCATGTACACGGATGGAGTCCTCGCTGGCGTATAAGGGCTGGGTTGAGGTCAAACAGTGAGTCTGGAGATACTTGCCTCTCTGGAGCCCACTCTCCCATCCCTCCACTGCTTGTGTTCCCATAGCACCCAGTGACCTCAGGTTCCCCCATGTCCAGAGGCCCCTCTGCGGCAGTTGCATCAGAGGCCTGCTCTTTCCAGCAACGCTGAAGTTCCCGGGCCTTGCTTGAGCTTCTTGTCATACCTGACTTTAGCTATTAATCAACGCCGTTATCTCCCAACCTTACTTTCTGATCAGGTTATGTGACATAGTGAACAAGATCTTAGCATAGTCTCTTATTCAAAAATTATGTATCTTTAAAACAAGGCTCAGTGTCTTAACCCCAACTAGGTGAGCTTTTCAGTCTTTGTGATCAATACAAAAGGGTAAAACCATCTTGATTTAAAAAGTCTGTTGTTGGGTCCAGCAATCTACTTCCATGACTGTTGATACGCCTGAAATAGCTGCGAAGGTGTCCCCACCTTATTTGTTTTGTATACCCAGTGTCAGATATTTCCCAGGAACTAGTAAACACCATTTGAACTCTGGGAACATCTCTAATTTTTAAATATTGGAGTGAATTACTATTTTTCCAAGTCATCTGAGAACCTACATAGCTTGATTCTGGGGATCTGCTGGGGTGGAGAGAGGTAGAGTCAGAAGACCTCAACTGCAGTACAACATAGTCCCTATTTTATCTTGTGGTGGAAACATGGAGGAAAGGACCCAGTGGTCCGCTGAGAACAGACCTGGGCAGTGCTCCAGGTGTCTGCATGAACACTGCCCCTGTAGGATGCCAGCAAACACCAGCGAGTTGCTCATCTGGAGGCAAGATCATAAGAAGCTGGGAAAATTCCTTGGCAAGTTGCATGAGGGAGACTGAAACAAGATAAACGAGGCCAAACAATTTGAGCAATTTACAGCCAGCTAGTGAGTCACAAGGTCTTAACCTCCCTGACCAAGGACACTTAGGAGCAAACGATTTACACATTTCAGACCCTGCTGGGCAGATGCGCTTCAGTCCCAGTCCCTCTTCATTGACATTCTTTAAAAATGAAGCTGACCAGAGGGTAACCCCGACCTCTCTGTACACTTATTTTGATGAATCAACATATTTGAGAACACGCCTAAAAACTAATAAATACTCTGCTAAGACCCTCTCCTGGCACTTTCTCTTGGATTCCTACCCACAGCAGAGAACTAAAAGCCTCAGTAAGGACCCAGTGAGGGCTCTCTCTGGAGCATGTCCACCCATTTTCTTGAGCATGAACGTTTTACTTTCTTCCTCTTAAACTCTAAGGCTCCCCATAAGACTTGCAACCAGGGAAGCAGGGGGCAGTGGCAGCTTGTCTCAGGCTAACCCCCTAAACCTGTCTCCAAGGCCCCCCTTTTCCCTGACTTCCCAGGGAGCTGACAGCAGCCCCACCTTAGCTCACTTCTGTCTCTGTGACTTTTACTACTCAGTGAAGTCCCACAGCCCAGCATGGCTGACTTCTTTCCTCTAACATTTCTAGAGAGCCAAAGCAGCCCACCTGGGCTTATTCTACCCTAAGCCCTTCCTTTCTTTCACTCTCCCCGGCTTTAATAAATATACTTTCATAATCACCTGGACTTGTGTTGTGAAATCTTTCCTACATGAAGTCAAGAACCCACACACTACAGGCTAACCCGAGGCAGATCTGCTCCAGGCCTGGTCCCCGTCTGGCAACAATCCTACATTATTGCAATTATTCTTTCTTCTATTGATCAGCAGAGATCAAGGTATGAGTTAGTGATGGAGTTAGAGAGATGAAGTTTTGTTTAAATGCCTCTTCCTGAAACTAAAGCATTCTAGAAATGAAAACTCTTAACTACAGTTCTTCCTGTGGTGGTAGCTTTATTTTGGGATAGTTTCTTCCCTTAACTATGTTGCATATTTTAAATCTCAGGCTGCAAACTTTCAAAAATGTTATTCACACTGAGTTCCTCTCTGGATAACCACCTAGTTCTTCTCATGTTCAAATTGTTTTTCAGTAAGATTGGTCAAATTGGAGTGATTTCAGTTTGCTCAATGACTGTTGTTGATTGCCTCCTTATTTCAGCATAACGTCTCATTCCAATGGAAGCAAGAGGCACTCACTGGAGTCCTTGTTCAATCTCTTGGCTACCCCGCTGAAGGAGGGCTGTGCTCCTTTGGATAACCAATCTGTGGGATTGCGCTGTCCTATCCTAGCAGGGAAAATTAGTTCATCTATTCTGCTCTTTTTATTTTACCAATTTATGGGCTATTTAGAAGGATCAACTAATTTAATTTCTGTGGCTCACACAAAATTTTTCAAAGCTATCTTGTTGAGAAATAATAGAAAGTATTTTAAAATGTCATTACCAAGTCCATTAAAATATACATGGCATTGTGTTAGACATTATTCAAAACAGATTAATAGCAATTTTCTACAACTTTATACTAGTAAATGGAAAACCTTACTAGGAAATAGCTATCTTTCTTTTTTAAAAAAATACTCACCCAAGAATATTTTCCCATTGATTTTTAGAGAGAGTGGAAGGGAGGGGGAGAGACAGTGAGAGAGACACATAGATTGGTTGCCTGCCGTACATCCTGGATCTGGGAAGAGGGATTGAGCCTGCAACTGTGATAATGAAGTGAATTCATAACTTCATTAAGATTTGTGTAATCTTAAGTAATTAAAAATACCAATGTTTTGGTTTCATCCCTGGAGGGTTTTGTTTGTTTGTTTGTTTGTTTCAGTTGGTCTGTAGTTGAACCTGTGCATCAGTATTTTAAAACATTGTCTTAGGTGAGTTTAATACCAGGAGTATGGACCCCTGGGAGGGAAAAACACTTCCTATTTTAGCACGGATCTCTTGTTAAAGTATTTGCTCTCTAGTTTCCCTGTTCTGCAATCCCTGCCTTAAAGTTCAAAGTCCAATCTAGAAGTATATGTGAGTAGTTATGGAAACCAAGAAAGAAGAGATTATAAATTCTAATGAGTGATAATATTTAAAGTCTCATTTATGCAATGACATTCTACTAATAATGCATATTAAAACACAAGTACCATTATCCTGCAAGTCAGGTAAGTTGACTGAAATGAAATAATTGATTCCAACTTGGGCTTGAAAAAGTATTTTTTTCTGAAATGTTTTTTGAATTAAAGTTATTGAAGTCTATCTAACTGGCTGCGCAACCAAATATTTTCTGTATGCCAGTTAACTTATTTTAATTTAAATCCTTGTAGATATTATAGAATCAAGAATCCTAAATAAATTGATGTCTCCTTGCCTTTCTACTGGTAGCCATGTTGAAACTCCAAAATTAGTATTTGGAAATTATTTTAGCCTGACTTTATTATTCTTATAGCCGTTTGATAAATGGCTTATGGTATAAGCATGTATAACTAATGATAATATAAGGAAAATACATGTTTAAAGTTAAGCTCAGCAGGGGATAGGGGAGGCTAGGGGACTGTCTAGGGCGGGGGGATAAAATGGACACATGTGTAATACCCTTTGTAATACCTTAAGCAATAAAAAATAATAAAGTTAAGCTCAGCAAATAAGAATAAGAAAGTTTTCAATATAGGAAAAATTTTATAAAGTAACCAGTAAAATTTATCCCAGCCCGGGCTGGTTTGGCTCAGTGGATAGAGCATCAGACTGCGGACTGAAGGGTCCCGGGTTCGATTCCGGTCAAGGGCGCATGCCCAGGTTGTGGGCTCAATCCCCAGTTGGGGGCATGCAGGAGATAGCCAGTCAGTGATTCTCTCTTATCATTGACGTTTCTATGTCTCTCTCCCTTCCTCTCTGAAATCAATAAAAATTATTTTTTTTATTGTTTTATTACTTAAAGTGTTACAAAGAGTATTACATATGTCTCCTTTTTTTTTTTCTTTTCCTGCCCTTGACAATCCCCTGGCCTCCCCTACCCCCCAGTGTCTTATGTCCATTGGTTATGTTATATGCAGGCATACAAGTAAAAAAATTATCCCATTTTCTTACTTCCCAAGGAAAACCCCATCAATTAATTTTTAACTAATTGCTTCTGATTCTGTAATAAATTTACATATTCACCTACTACTGATCCAAGAAAATAGGTATTATTCACCTTTAAAAAGATTTTTTACAAAGAAAATAATAATAACACCAAGAATTAAATAAATGAGTTTGCGCATCGTTCCCTGTCTGCCATGCTATAGTGCAGAGCCCCAGGCATCCTACCAAGCTTTGCTGCTGCTTTGCAAACTCTACTCAGAGAGAGGAAGAGAGAGAGAGAGAGAGAGAGAGAGAGAGAGAGAGAGAGAGAGAGAGAGAGAGAGATCAACTTGTTCCACTTATTCATGCCTTCATTGGCTGATTTTTGTACATGCCCGACTGGGAGTTGAACCTGCAGCCTTGGATTGAGAAACTACTCTAACCAACTGAGCTACCTGCCCATGCTGCTGCTTCTATTTTAAAGTAGAAGCAAGTAAAATCATTTTCTTCTTTAAATATTTTCAAGCTACAACCCTTTTTAAAATGGAATCTTTTTCTTACAGCCAACATCTGCTTCTTAACTAGGCCCCCAAATAAAACACTCTAAATATGTTTGAAACCCTGTAAAAAGAAACAGGTTTCTCTAAGAAACTTATTATCATACCCATCATGGGGGGAAATCCCAAAGATTTTACTATGGGTGGAAAAAAAAAAGAGGAGGACAAATTGATCTTTGGTGGGGGTGGGTAATCCATTTCATCAGATGAGAGGAGGAGATTAACCAAAGAACATGTATGCATATATGCATCACCCATGGACACAGAACATAATGAGGTGAAGTGCTGGGAAAACAGGGGCTGGGTGGAGGGGGGCAAGGAGAGGAAAACTGGGGACATCAGTAATAGGGTCAACAGTAAAAAATATGATCTAACTAAATCTGTAGCCAGTAACTTTGAATTAGATATAGAAGAAAGTTGGAAATCATTTGTGATGTTTTTACAGGAAAAGATATTAAGCTTAAGTACTTGCTCATTGTCATATAACTAATTTGTGTGACTATCTCTGACTGGTCCTCTAGTCTAGATCTCTTGTCTGGCTGTGTGTTCACCATTAGATCGTTTTTGATGTAGCTATGCTTTTAAATTTGTTTCAAACAAAATACATCTTACTGCACATTATGGAAAGAAATGCGTCTGTGTGTGTGTGTGTGTGTGTGTGTGTGTGTGTGTGAGAGAGAGAGAGAGAGAGAGAGAGAGAGAGAGAGAGAGAGAGAGAGAGATATTACTATATTGTCAATAAAACAGTTTTTTTAAAAACCAGAGTAGTGATATATTCTATTTCTCCAATCAAATTTTCTTACTTAGCACTCAGTATAACCGAGAGCCAGTTTACATCACAAACTAATTAATCTGACCAATAAAGTGAAGAAGCCAATAATATTGGAGTCATTAGCACAGATTATTACCAGGTAAATTTACCAAGTATAGAAACATCAGCAAAGCAAAGCTCCAGTGGACTTAAATTCTTGCTTTTCAGATAGTTTTGTATCTGTGGCTCTTAGAGATATAACTCAAGTGGTGCAAAGTGTGTGTGTGTGTGTGTGTGGCGGGGGGGGGGGGGGAGGGGGGATGGGAAAATGCTAAAGAGGCTTTGCTACTTACCATGAGCATGTCCATTAGGACAAGTTGAAAAGGACAAGTTATTCAAATGTGTAGCATCTATCAGAATTAAAGGGAAATATGCATCCTGAAAGGCAGAATTTGTTTCTAATTGTACAAATTATATAGAAGCCAGGCACATAATTTTGCATAATTTAAAAAGCTGATGAGGAAAATACCCATCAGGGCACCTCATCAATTCACCTAATGGTCTGGGATTATTACCTAAGGCATATTCTTAAATGTCTTAATAAGCCTAATTTTACAGCATCCAAAGGACTATTTTTCTAATGCTTCGTGTTTGTGGTGATGTTAAAACCACTCTGAAAATTACCCGATACTTTTTTCCATTCTTGTCTTTTATGTATTTCACATCCACTGACACTCAACAGCTGTAATTTAAAGTGAAGTTAGAGGTCTCTCAGAGCAGAGGAATCTTCAGCTCACCATTGTTATCTGGCCTCATTTTAAGTCCCATTACTTACCTGTTGTGAGGCTGAGGGGAGGAAAGAAAGAGGACTGAGACTTTTCAAGCTTTGAGAGCCAGACTGTTGCTTTTTCTTTTTATTTCAGTTTGTTACATTTTGACTGTCACATTTATAAAAGATATAACTTGATCACAGTCTATGATACATATTATTTATACTAGAGGCCCAGTGCACAAAAATTTGTGCACTTGGGGGCGTCCATTAGCCCGTCCTGTGCCCTCTTGCAGTCTGGGACCCCTCGAGGGATGTCCACCTGCTGGCTTAGGACTGCTCCCCGGGGGGGGGGGAGTGGGCCTAAGCTGGCAGACAGACATCCCTCTGGCAGCCCGGGAGCCCTCGGGGGATGTCCACTTGCCAGTGGGGAGCAAGTGTAAGCTGCAGTCAGACATCCTTAGTGCTGCTGAGGAGGCGGGAGAGGCTCCCGCCACCACCTCTGTGCTGGCAGCCATCAGCCTAGCTTGTGGCTGAGCAGAGCTCGCCCTGTGGGAGCACACTGACCACAGGGGGCATCTCCTGCATTGAGCGTCTGCCCCCTGGTGGTCAGTGTGTGTCATAGTGACCAGTCATTCCCAGTTATTCTGTTGTTAGGGTCAATTTGCATATTACCCTTTTATTATATAGGATGTTATATATATATATATATGTATTTATAAAATTTTATATATATATATATATATATATTGATTTTAAGAAGAGAAGAAGGGAGAGGGAGAGAGAGAGAAAAACATCAATGATGAGAGAGAATCATTGATTGGCTGCCTCCTGCATGCCCCCTACTGGGGGTCGAGCCTGCAACCTGGTAAGTGCCCTTGATGGGAATCAAACATGGGACCCCTCAGTCCATAGGCTAATGCACTATCCACTGAGCCAAACCAGCTAGGGCAGTGGTCGGCAAACTGCGGCTCACGAGCCACATGCGGCTCTTTGGCCCCTTGAGTGTGGCTCTTCCACAAAATACCACGTGCAGGCGCACACGTACAGTGCGATTGAAACTTCATGGCCCATGTGCAGAAGTCGGTATTTTGTGGAAGAGCCACACTCAAGGGGCCAAAGAGCCACATGTGGCTTGTGAGCCGCAGTTTGCCGACCACTGAACTAGGGCATATATATTATATTTTTTAATATATTTTTAATTGATTTTGCAAAGGAAAGGAGAGGGAAAGAGAGAGATAGAAACCTCAATGATGAGAGAGAATCAATCATTGATTGGCTACCTCCTGCATGCCCCCAACTGGGGATCAAGTCTGCAACCCAGGCATGTGCCCTGACAGGGAATCAAACCATGACCTCCTGGTTCATAGGTTGATGTTCAACCACTGAGCTGCACCTGTCAGGGTATGATATATATTTTTGAATAATTTTCTCATCTAAATGAAACACATGAAAAAGATGGTACACCAATAATCAAGAGCTGAAACTTCAATGCTGCACAAAACTACATGGTGGAAAATCAAATTTGGTCACCAAGGTATCCATTAAAGTTTATCCTTAGATGAAATGAAAGTACTGTAAATGTAAGTAAAGCTGAAGTATCTTAAAAGAAACTATGCCTATAGAAATCAGACTGAAAACATATCAAAGAAAGTAGATCAATGAAAGAAGCTTTTCAACTTGGTTCTGTATTAAACAATGAAAATCAATTATTTTAAATGAAACTCAATCTTTTTTAAAATATGTTTTTATTGAATGTTAGAGAGAGAGGAAGGGAGAGGGATAGAAGCATAGCAACATTGTTGATTGGCTGCCTTCTGCAGGCCTCCTACTGGGGGTAGAGCCTGAAACCCAGGCATGTGACCTGACTGGGAATTGAACTGGTGATCTCTTGGTTCATGGGTCGATGCTCAAACACTGAGCCACACTGGCTGGGCTAAATAAAACTCAATTTTAAAATGTCCTACATCATCAACAATACGAAATCATATTATTTTAATATTTTTTTTTAGTTAGGTAGAATTTTATCATCATATGTATATTCTATTAACCTGGCTTTCCTTTATTCTTATTTCAGTAGATATGAAGTAAGATTGATACCTCAACTCAAATAAAGTATAAACACTTTTCTAACATTATACTACACAGAATTAATTTAGATAAGTGTCAAGTTTCAATGTAAAATCAATAACTTCATCACGGTCTATATCTGAGGGTAGGAGGGACTAAAGGAAAATAAAGTAATATAATAACTACAAATTTTGTGGATGAGGAAATATGCTGGAAGTGATAAAAATGCCCTTTTTTTCTACTCAGCTAAATGTTAGGAAAATTGGAATTCTTACTCATTTTTTTTCTTATTTTAATCCTATCTATACTTCACAGTTCTGTCTCTTCAGCATAAAATTGTTCTACAAATTAAAAGAATGAGTTTTTTGTTAATATTAAATGTCTACTATTTTGTAAAAGTTTACTAAGCCTTACAATCACATAATTTTCAAATATGTTCTAATGTTATCTCCGTACATCCTTAACTCTTCAAATAAGTATGCCATAACACAACTGATATTCACATATGAAGTATCTCTATAGCTTTATACATTTTTGAAAAAATTTTTTTGTAGAAACTCCAGATCTATACCTGATTGGAATGCCAATATTTAACAATTTGGACATAGAACTATTATTTGCATTGTTTGGCTTTCTATCTTTTTCCTCTAATAGCAAAGGCATTTGCCACTTATAATTTTTTTCACTGTTCCATGTGAAAAATGACAAATTTCCTTTACTTGAAGAACTACATTGAAATGCCTTTTATTAATTTCAGGGAATTACAGTTATGTCAGCACATATACAACCAGGGAAATAAAAAAAAAAATCAATGCTCATGTGCGAATCCAGTTGTTTTGCCTTCAATCTATGCTTAAGGATGGACAAGGCCACTCCACTAACAGAAATTAAATTATAGGTTTGTGTAAAGTCAGATACCTAACCCTATTCAGAAGATAAGAAGAGAAATACACACACATGTATATCACAAGACCTTTGGGCCAGAGAAAGAGACAGTTACTCAGTTATTCATAATACAAGCAGCATCTAGAGTAGTGTTTTGTATTCGTACCCTGAGTTCCAATCTGGACAGAGCTATTTGATTAGAGCAGGATAGTACCTGTACATGAAGAACATTATGGAAGAACCTAGAAGGTAGAAATCAAAAAAAAAACAAGTCATAACTCTGACTTTATGTATAGTTTTTGTGACTTGCCCATCCTCCTCTCTAGAGAGAGAGAAACCTTATCTTAGTCTGAAATACAAGCAAATCTACGCTAGGGAGAGGACAAAAAGGTATTTATCTTTACTAAGTTGGACCATCTGCGGAGAGGGAGGTGTCTCTAAGGTTTATTATCCTGGAATTCTCCATATAGAACTATTCCTGGATTGGCAGTAGATTCTTTTGCTCAGAGGACCAGAACCGCAGGATATAACAAATCCATGGGGGGTTGTCTTTGCCCCACAGCCGCTGGCCTTGGAATTTCCTGAGTTCTGCATCAGTAAGTCCTCCTCTTCGGTTGACTCCTTTGCTTTGGTTGGCATCTGTGTCAGAGGGTTATGGAGCTTGGCCTGCAGATTAAACCCAGCTTTGGGTTTGCTTCCCTTTCCAACTGTAGGGAAATGTATTTTCCCTCTTTCCAGTCTTAACTCATTTTGTACTTGGCCTTTTGGTAGAACTCCACTGTTGGATAAAGGTTGTCTCCCTTTCTTGGTCAGATGAAATTTCTTGACTTTAAGTCTCCTCTTTTTCAATTGACAAGTGAACTATTCTTTGGACCCAAAGGAAAAGTTTTTGTTCATTTATTTCTTTTATCAGCAATAACCATATAGCCACTGAATATGACAAAATAAATACAATACAGTCCCTGCCCTAAAGAGGTTAGAGCCCAGTGGGGAAAGTTAAACTTGCAAATTAATTGCAACATGTTATAAGTATATGCTTGAAATCTTAGAGTCTGAATTAAGTTAAGTAGATTCAATTCTTGTAAAGAGCTGGGAATAATGGGAAAAAAAAGAGGAGTATTTCAAGGAGAAAATGTGATCAAAACCTGGAGACAAAACTAAATGTGACATTTGAAGAAGCAAGAATAACTCAGCATGCAGGAAAATGGGGTTTGAAAAGTGAGAGAAGAAATAGTGCTAAAGACATAGGTATATATCAGATTATAAAGGTCTTAATATCATACTAAAGCATTTCTAGCTTTTCATATGATCAGTAGTTTCAATACTTATTTTTCATTAGGGAATTATTTCTTCAATGAAAATTATGTCAGTTAAAAAATTAAAATTACTTCCATAGATTATAATGTATTTAAATTGGTGTTGGTGGGTAATAATTATAGTTGCATTTTAAAAAGATTGGTCTCAGAGTGGAGAATGGATTGAGTGAGTATAAATATGAGAGAGAGAGAGAGAGAGAGAGAGAGAGAGAGAGAGAGAGAGAGAGTGAGAGAGCGCAGGTAAGAAATAAAGAGGGCCTGGATTAAGGTAATGCTTATGGGGATGGAAAATATGGATATAAAATATTAAGTATAACTAACTGGATATGATGAGACAGGTTTTGGCATCAAGCAACTATATGATTGTTTATACTATTACTGAGACAAGTCTGGCTCTAAATTTGTTTACTTAAATGACTGGCACAGTTATTAGATAGATATAATAATAGTATCTATTTTTAGAATTGTGGTGACAGTTAAATAATACAAGGTAATACCTAGTGATTGATAAATATTATTTTAATGATGATGATGTTATTATACTCAAGTAGAAATCTGCCACTGGTAAATAAATAACTGTGTAACTGGAAAGAGAGTTTTTTCTGGCCATAAAAATTTGAGAACCTGAAAACGGTAGACAGTTTTTCCGATTGTTTCTAACTGGATCCTTAATGCTTGTTCATTTGAATTCCTATAATGCTTCTCTGAGTCACTTAACTTTAATTTTGGGATGAAACCCTTTGCTGGCAACGATTATGGCTAACTCATTTGTACTATCAAGTGTAGTGTGAATAAATTACACATTTAAAAAGAGAGCTGAAAATACATGGTGGGGCAAGAGTAGGTTTACAGTTGTGAGTATGCAGTACACAGCGTTTACTCTTGTATTACTTATTTTTTAATTGTTTTATTATTTTTCATATGAACAACTGTAAACCTACTTTTGCTCCACCCTGTATTTTGGGGTAGTTTGTTCAGGAATGGAAAGTGATTTCTAATGGATAGGGATATAGTGTAGTGCCAAGAGCTCAGAACCAGCATAAATAAATATGCCTAAATTCTTTCCTAGCTTAGTCACTAACTGGCAGAAAATGGTTATTGGACAATTTTCGTTGCTTTCTTTATCTTTTATAGAGCCTACATTTTCTCATCTGCAAAGTTAAGAGAGTAAAGCATTTGATTTCTAAGGTTCCTCTAGCTCAATCTAAAAAATCATAGTAGGAGGATGGATCATTTTGTAAGGTGAAGCATGTGAGGGGAACAGTTTAAGGGTGAGTGGAATGATGGATGGGATGTCAGAATTGTAGAAGGGAGTGAGCTGATTGCAACATGTTCAAGAAAGGATGCGGTGAGCATTTCAGCAGGAGTGACCTAAGATCAGACACTAAAGTTTGAAATTGATACAAGGGAAATGAAGTTTACAAGGTACAGAACATTTCAAAAAATTAGGACAGGCACTAGGCTGCCTTTTTCTTTCTTTCTTAATGTATTTTTTATTGATTTCAGAGAGGGAGAGAGAGATAGAAACATCAATGATGAGAGAGAGCCTTGGATCGGTGCCTCCTGCATGCCCCCTACTGAGGATTGAGCCAGCAACGTGGGCATGTCTGGGAATTGAACTGTGACCTTCTGGTTCATAGATCAACGCTAAACCACTGAGCCACACTGACAGAGCTAGGCTGCCTTTCAATTCGAGGAACAATTAAGACCTGGCAGAATGGGGCGGTAAGATTTTCTAATATTTCCTCATGGTTCTTAAGAAAGCAGAAGCCTTTGAAACACTTTGCTATGCTTGAACTAAAACCAAAGACAAATGAAATGTAGAAAAATTTCAACAGAGGCTATTTGGGGGTTCTTAATCTTTCTACTTTTCCCTATTCATAGTTTCTATAATGTATATTCCTAATAAAATGCAAAGATTTATTAAAATTATTTGAATGATTACTTAAAAAACCTCATGGGGAATAAAACATTTATTTTGAATGATTATGCAGATGAGCCTATAAAATCATAATAGCAAATAGTTGAGACTCTTCTAGCAGCGTCCTTATGTGACAATTTTATAATGACCATAAATAACTGTCAAGTTGAAAATCAAAGCCTTTGTTCATTATAGACCTCAATATGGTTCCCTTCACTTATTTAACTTTTCAAAACCTTTATGAAACAATTATTTTATATTGAAGTCTGGCAATTCTCCAGAAATGTACAAAGAATAAAATATTCTTGTATAATACGTAAATTCTACAAAAAATGGAGCATACATGATAAATAATAAAATAGAAATATGCCTAAATTTCTATGGGTATACAGATAGGATGGGAACTATCTCTGTTTAGAGGAGAGGAGTGATTTTTTTTTAATTTGGGAAAACAATGTCTCTAATGTTATGATTTGAAAATAAAGGAAGAACTAGGATACTGAAAATGGAATGAGATAGGAAACATCCACCATGTTTTTGGAAAACAAAAAAAAAATACTCTGGTAAAGGACCTTTCATTTGCACCTTTTCTGTGGCAGATGCAGATTGAAATAGAATACTTAGTTCTCGTTCTCTCTCTCTCTCTCTCTCTCTCTCTCTCTCTCTCTCTCTCTCTCTCTCTGTCTCTGTCTCTCTCTTTCTCTGCCTGATTAAAGAAAATAGTTATCTTTATATAAACAAACTACACTAATATAATGTCATGCTAAATTTTTTTGATCTTCGTATTGGAATCAGAATGATTTTTTTGGTCGTCATTTAGAATCCCCTCTTTGGTTCTTTCTGCATAAATTAAGCTCCTCCCCATTAATGGGTTGTCTTCAAATTCCAGATGCAGATCAGAAAGGGTCCCACTCCCCAGAGCATCATGTGGCTCTTGGCTTCAGAAAGCAGTTAAAAACAAACACATGGGGTTATTTTAATTAGGCATTTCCCTTGAGGAAATACCAAGTATTTTGAAAAGTTCATCACATTCTCTTGCTTAGGGGGTAATGGCATAGCAGGAAAAGCATCCATGGAATACAGGAAGCAATGAAACACATTCTCTGCTTCTCATTCAGTAGCCCCAAGTGAGCAAGCTTTCCAAATATAGTGACTGCCCATGAGATCCACTCACATGGCACCGAAGCTAATC
This sequence comes from Myotis daubentonii, assembly GCF_963259705.1. Classification (NCBI taxonomy): domain Eukaryota; kingdom Metazoa; phylum Chordata; class Mammalia; order Chiroptera; family Vespertilionidae; genus Myotis; species Myotis daubentonii. Next base: position 35,922,415 of record NC_081856.1, on the reverse strand, counting down.
GAGACACCAGTCCTCATAATGTTCAGCCTAGCTAAGGTTCAATGACTAAGTTAAGCAAAGTGCTTATGCTTGTGTTTGTCAAAATGCCCATGCTTTTCTTCTTAGGCATAATTTTCCCTTGAAATCCATTCACATGGAACCAACGTTAATCATGACATCAGTCCCCATAATGTTCAGCCTAGCTAAGGTTCAGTGACTAAGTTAAGCAAAGTGCTTATGCTTGTGTTTGTCAGAATGCCCAGGCTTTGCTTCTTAGGCATGATTTCTATGTGCAAAATATTCCATGTAAGGGAGAGGAAAGGGGGTTTATTTCCTGGTTCTAATGTCATTCCATTGGAGAAAGGGGTGCAGTTTTAGGTTGAATAAATCTTTAACATGAAACATCTTTAAATGAGGAAATCTCCATCGAGTTCCTGGCAATCTTAGAAAATGTTCTTCTCCGTAATACAAGAGTCACTGCTTCAATGTTTCAGATGTTGGCCTTGATTTTTGACAGACATGTAAAGTAAAATGCTTTTAAATTTCTTCTACTTTTTTTCTATTCTTGGTTGTTTATTTCAAGATCTAATTGTGCATGGGTCACAAATATGCCTTTAGTCAACCTCATATTATAGATGCAATTCTTCCAGGATCTGGCAATCTGTTGATTAGTATTCTTCATTTTCAATAGTGTTCTTTCTTCAGCATGGATTTTTTTTTATGGGAGTGAAGAAATAGTTCATTACTCAATTAATTCAGCACCTCTTTATTGTGTTAAAATTCTGTGTTGGATAATGTACATCTATTAATGATACTGTTATAGCCGCTATTGCAACTGCTTATTATATTTATTCAGATTTCTCATGCACAGGGCACAGCTTTATACACATTATCTCATATAAGGCTTCATATAACTATATGAGGAAAGTCTTATCTCCTTCAAGATAAGCATGTAGGGGCTCAAAATATTAAGCAATATGGATTATTACACAGTTCATAAGGGGCAGAATCAGAATTTGAAATCAGCGTTTTCTAAGTGTAAGGGTCAGTTACTTAACTACAATACTGTACTTCTAGGTTTCCTAGAGAGAGAAAAAAACAATACAGAAAGCATTGTCCTCATGAAATTTATGGTCTAGTGAAGAGAGGTTTGTATAAATACACATCTATAATAATAAAAAGGTAATATGCTAATTAGACCAGGTGTCTTCCAGACATCCTTCCTGACGAAGCCAGGGCCAGAGGGAAGCCAGCCCGGCTCCCGGGTGCCAGAGGGGAGCCGGTGCTGGCAGCCAGGGGAAGGAATGAATTTTCATGCATCGGGCCTCTGGTATTCAATAAAATGCTATGTGTTTTTACTAGCGACTCTAAATGAGTTTTGAGGAATTGAAATATCTGAATATTTGGACAAAAGCCTATCTAATTTACTTTTCCTCAATTAATCACTATTGGCTGCATCAACTATAAATAAGATAATATGTGGTATTAGGCGGGCATAATTCTTAATGGTATATTAGGTTTTTTAAACTTTTTGGAAGTTATTTCTGTATAGCAAATCCTGGGTGAGCTAGATATAGTATAATTAGAACTCAAAGGTCAAAAAATCTGAGTCATACTTAAAATGTGTAAGACAAATTTGCTATTTTATTTTTATTGATTTCAGTTATCATGCAAAGGTTAACTTATCCTTTAATTTTAATCTAGATATTTTCCAATAAGATGAACTCATCATGACAACACTGAATTTATGCTGCATTTAGTCTCTTAAGGAATTTATATATGGTCTTAGGCAATCCATCAGTACATCCTTTTTTTCAGATGAGAAACTAGCAAGATAGTAGTTGCCAAAGGAATTAAATTAGTTCAATAGATGTTACTGTCTGTAGATAATGAGCCTACAGAGTGTAATTTTTATTTTAGGGCTAATGAGAAAAATAACACGTTTTTTAAAAGAAAACATTGAGACTTTGTCCAATTTTCCCATTTAATATTGGGAAACTGACTATTTTATGCACATACATGACAACTGTACAACAGAACCGCCCCAAGTTGAAATCTGGTCATTTTGCTGAAAAGAACAGAGACACATTTTCTCCTCACCACATGGAACTGCTGCCGGCAGTTCCTAATTTGTCAAATGATTATCAGCGTGGACCACTTAAATCAACATTTTTTAAAATGTACATTCCTGAATTCTACCAAGATATATAAAACTGGAATTTCTTTAGGTAATTCAAGGAAATTTACATTTTTAATACACACTACAGTTACTTATAAACCCTGAAGTTTGACAACTAATAATGTTATACTTTGGGTTGGCTTTTTATGATATGCACCTTAGTCATCTGATTGCTGCCCTGCCCTGAATTAAAATTGGGTTAGCTAGTAGGACAAGAAAAATTTTTTGACCTCACTGATCACTGGAATGTGCACATAGTTTTGGCTGCTTTGTGCTTGGAAATCCCAAAAGCTTTAGTATATGTGTTCTGAATCCCGGGATCAGTAGAGTTGACCTGGAACTACACAGGTGGGAACTGTGGGTCTACTTATACATGGATTTTTTCAATACTGTGAATGTATTTTCTCTTCCTTATGATTTTCTTATAACATTTTTCCTCTAGCTTACTTTATTATAAGAATATGGTATAATATATATACATACATATATCATACAAAATATGTGTGAATCAACTGTGTATGTTATTGGTAAGGCTTCTGGTCAACTGTAGGCTATTAGTAGCTAAATCTCTGGGAAGTCAAAAGTTATTCCTCAATTTTCAACTACGTGAGGTTTGGATCCTCTAACTCCCATGTTGTTTAAGGTTCTACTGTATTCCTGGTGCCCGGCCCTCTCTACCATGTCTGACTTTTGTTGTTATTGTTTGTTTGTTTGAAGATTTTTTTGCATGTCAGCTGACCTCAGGGCCTTGACAAGGAGGTTTTATTTTCCATGACTATAGCTTGGGTTCTCACATCAGTCTTACAAACTTACTGCCTTGAAAGCTGTGTATTGTAATGGTATTGGAGAGACTATCCTTGGATTAGAGTCAACTGGAAGTCAGGTATTTCGAGTTCAAAAATCCTGCCTTCATTCCTGATAATAGCTTAGAGTAGAGAGTAAAGTTTAGGTATATAACCAAATGGACTTTTGAAATATTGAACTGGAGTATCAGAACTACTCACTCAGTGGGAGAGTGGACCTGGAGGTCTACCCTTGTGATGGAGGAAAAGGTGTGCATTCTCTTTATTAGGAAAATGGCTCCGCAATAAACAAAGAAAATGAGAGGAACATGCCTGGTATATTGTTCCATTAATAATCCATCAATAAGACCTTCCTTCTCCCACGGGGAAGAATAATTAGATAGGGATGGAAAAAGAGGCCAGGAATGTAACATTAGATCAGTCCAATCATTTCAAAACACAAGGAGCAGAGAATAAATGTTACAGCTTAAATATTGCCCTGTGTTCCCAGCCTTGTTATCAATCAATTGTTCTCTGGTTAATATGACCTGCTTTGTTATAAGCTCATACTCTCATCTCTAAAGTCAATTCCATTGTACATGACTGAAATCCTCAAGGATGCTCATATATAACTGTTTACTGAGTTTTTAGTGTGTTCCAAGCCCTTTTCTGATACTTCTATATACATCTATTGACAAACTCATTTAATTTTTACAAGCTCATAAAGTTGGAGTTATGTACAAGTAATATTACATTGTAGATTTTACAGATGAGAACGCTAAGAGTCTTAGGTAACTTGCTGAAGGCCAACATCTAGAGTGTGTAAGAATCATAATGTGAACTCCAGAAGTCTGGCTCCAGCATTTCATTTTTGATCACTAATATATGCTATGTCTAAGGCTAAAAATATTAATCATTGCCCATTTGTACTTCATCTATGTTTGTGACTGTCTGGCCCTTCCCCAGGACCACCACTGCTGTCTGCTATGTCCATTGTTCCCACTAACTCTATTTCCCTTTCCATATCCTTTTTACAATTTGCACACTGTATGACAGGAGTCCCATGGTTATACATTATAAAACCACTTATGAAAACAAAAATAAAAATTTACAAGACAAATAAAATGAATGAATGTAATACATACTTTAAAATAAGTGCAAGACTCTGCCAGGCCAGTGTTGCACAGTGGTTGCACATACCCTATGAACCAGTAGGTCATGGTTCAATTCCCAATCAGGGCACATGCCCAGGTTGTGGGCTCAATCCCCTGGGGGGAGGGGTGGCTTGCAGGAGGCACCTGATCCAAGGTTCTCTCTCATCATTTGATGTTTCTATCTCTCCCTGTCCTTTCCTCTCTGAAATAAATAAACATATATTTAAAATAGTGCAAGACTCATATACTAAAAATTACAATGAAGATCTAAATAATGGAAAGACATTCCATATTAACGTATAGAAAAATCAACATTGGAAGATAATAACCCTCCCCAAATCAATCTATAAATTTAACAAATACCTATTGAAATTCAAACAGGTTTTTATGTTGTTTGTTTTTTGTAGGCATTGACAAGCAAATTCAAATTTTATGTGAAAATTTGAATGCCCAGAAAGCAATATTTTAAAATAAGAATAAAGTTGAAGGACTTTTATTTCTCAATTTTGAAAGTTATTATAAAGTTAGAGTTATTAAAGACAGTGTGGTACTGGTATAGGTTAAACATAGATCAATAGAATTAAGAGTACAGAAATAAATCCTTGTAATTACAGTCAGTTGATTTTTAACAGAGGTGCCAAAGAAATTCTCTGAGGAAAGGATAACTTGTTCAACTAATATTATTGGACTTAATGAATATCCATATGCAAAAAAGAAACTTGTGTTATCATCTTAAACCACCTACAAAAATTAACTCAAAATTAATCACAGACTTAATTATATGATTAACTAAAACAATAAATAATTGAGAAGAAACCATAGTAGAAAGACTTCAAAGCTATGGGATAAACAAACTTTTTAAAATACTACAACGAATGCAAGCACATACAAGAAAAAAAAAAAAGACCCCATCAAAATTAAAACTTTTGTTCTCCAAAATACACCATTAAAAAATTAAAAGACAACATACCAGAAGGAAATATTTGAAAAGCACATATTTGATAAAAGACTTGTATGATATGAACAGACATTTTTTGAAAAACACATATTTGATAAAAGACTTGTCTGATATGAACAGACATTTCACCAAAGGGGATATATGAATAACTAGTAACCAAATGTGAAGATGTTCAGCATCATCAGTCATTGGGGAATTTCTAATTAAAACCACAATGAAATACCATTTAATACCCAACAGAATGTCTATAATTAATGACAGGCAATAAAACCTACTGGCAAAGTTGTGGAGAAATGGGAATTATCAGACATTGCGGGTATAAAATGGTGCCGCCACATTGGAAAGTATTTACTCAATGGAAACGAAAACGCACAAGCTCACAAAGACTTGCCAGTAAGAGCTATGTAGCAACATTTCTCATGATAGTCAAGAACTGGAATAAAGTACAATGATGATCGGACAGGCAGAACGTGATCTCCATATAACGGGACACAATTCATTAATGAAAAAAGAACGAACTCATGACCCATGCTACGTCATAAATGAACCTCAAAAGCCTGTTCTAAGTGAAATAATCCACACGCAAGAGACCACATTTGTATGGTTCTATATTTATATGTTATGTTCCAAAAGGCAATTTTATACCATCAGAAAGTAGATTAGTGGTTTCCTGGGATTGGAGGTAGAATGGGACCTAACTGTAAATTGGCATGAGGTAGCTAATTGGGGTTATGAAAATATTCTAAAACTGATTTATGATGATAGTTGCACTGTTCATTAAAGTTGCTAACTGTCGTTTATTCGAAAATTTGAAGTGGATGAATTCTATGATATGTAAAATATACCTCAATAAAGCTGTTAAAAAAATTGAAGAATTCCATCTTGAGTTGTGCAAACTCTCTCCCTGGCTGGTGGCCAAAATAATTAGGCTGTATTGACATGCTTATTAAAAACCTGTGAGTTTCCCTAGCTGGTTTGGCTCAGGGGATAGAGAATAGGCCTGTAGACTGAAGGGTCCCAAGTTCCATTCCAGTCTCTCTCTCAACATCGATGTTTCTCTGTCTGACCCCCTTCCTTCCAATCTCTCTGAAAATCAATGGAAAAATATACTCAGGTGAGGATTAACAACAACAAAAACAAATAAACAAACAACAACAACAACAACTGTGAGTCTGGTCAAGTTTTATAATATTTAAATGTTGCCTAACTTACAATAGCTCAACTTATGATTTTCAACTTGACAATGGCATGAAAATGATATGCATTCAGTAGAATCCGTACTTTGAATTTTGAATGTTGATCTTTACCAGGCTGGCAAGGTGCAGCTGGGTACTCTCCTGTGATGGGGGGCAGGGGTAGCAAGCAGAACCTCCCAGCCAGCCACTCAATCATGAGGGAAAATAAGCTGTGCTTTACCATGTACTATGTTTTCAGCAATTTGGTGATATTGTGTTTTGTGTTTTTATATCCCATCATTTCTGCAAAATGCTCATCTATGTCTCCTGCTTCCGGTGAGAAAAAGAGGAAGGTAATTATTCTTGAAATGAATCAACATAATTGCCCGACTGTAGGCTAATGTAAGCGTTCTGAGCATGTTTATGGCCAGCTAGGCTAAGCTATGATGTTTGATAGGTTAGGTGTAGTAAATGCAGTTTTGACTTCTGATATTTTCAATTTACAATGGGCTTATCAGGATATAACCCCATTGTAAGTTGAGGAGCATCTGGGTAGTTATTCTGATTTGCTAAAAAGTAACTTAATACTGTATGAGAGAGATTGTTGCTTCGAGTTCTGGCCTAATAGCTTCAACTTATTAATGAACATTGTCAACTGAAACAAAGCAAACAGACATTTCGGTTTTCTCTAGGGGCATAGACTTAAATCTGAATTCATATAATATTATTTCACATAGCTTATTTCTATTCTCTTTCTCTTTGAATAAAGTACTTGAGAATTTAAAGTAAGCTTCAGCTATTTAAAAAACGAGTGGCTTTATAATAGAATCTAAACTGATTCCTTGGAGGGAAACACAAGGGCCTTAATATATTGTTCTCATTCACTTAACACTCAGCCTCAAGCTAATAAACAAGGTCATTCTTATTAAAAGGAGATTTGGGACAATCTGTCTCTCCAGAAAATTTACTGGAAAAGAAAAAAAATGTTTAAGATCAATTGTCTGAAAAAATTCAGAGACTCTTTAGAAATAATATAGTCTGCTGTCTTTCCTTTTAGGAATATTAAGTGATAATAGTAACAATTTAGTTTCCCACAGTGTTCTTTGAGAGCTTTATAGCTTGTACCGCATATGAACTTGTTAATGAATTCTGAAGGTTAAATAACAATGACAAATGTTCCAAGTGACTTTCCCTAATCCTAGGACAACTATTATTGCTTTATATATATCATATTTTCATACAGAGACTCTCTGGAGAACAATACATTTCACTGGCAAGAAAACAAAAATGATGAAAATAAAGTATCCAATGCACATCAAATAAACATTAAAGCAAGTTGCCCTGGCCGGTTTTGCTCAGTGGACAGAGCATTGGCCTGGGGATTGAAGGGTCCCGGGTTCAATTCCAGTCAAGTTCATATGCCCAGGCCCAGATTGCTGGCTTGATCTCTACTAGGGGGTAATCAGGGGGCAGCCAATCATTGATTCTCTCTCATCGTTGATGTTTCTATCTCTCTTTCCATCTCCCTTCCTCTCTGAAATCTAATATATATATATATATATATATATATATATATATATATATATATATATATATATAATTAAAGCAAGGAAAAAATAGTGTATAACACACAACAATGAAAATACATTGATACATTGGACATGTAAAACATTTTTGGAAAAACATCTTAAAAGAGATGTGACTACTCTTTTCAAAGATCTCCTCACTGTGATTTTGATGCACGCCTCTGTGCTTCTGTGCCTCAGTGGCAGCCATGCTTGAACAGCTGTCAAGCTGCCGGTAATTACTGGGTTACTAGGATGTTAGCATGCTCTCGGGATTAGAAAGGGCCAGTAAGACACTCAGTTGCAGATGAGAGAACTGTTGAGATACCAAGGCTAAAAAGGATGTGCCACAGAATAGCTTCGCAGCTACTGTGAAGTATATAAAGCACCTTTCAACAATCCCTTATTATGAAAGATCTGCTTGACTTCCTCCCAAGCCCCTGGTGCCAGAATCCAACAGCCTGGAACCCTCTTAAAGCATCTGCCAGAAATTACATCAGATTCTACCCAGAGAACGCTGAAACCGATGAACAGCGCAGTTCAGTAGCCAAGAGACAAAATAAAGGAAGGGCATAAATATAAATTTAGTAGCTGTCTGAAAGAAAATATCCTGGCATATCTGCTCAGCTGAGGAAGAAGAAAGAGAGTGTAAGATAATTCTATTGTTTATTTACAACACTTAGTCACGAAACCTTGAATTGCATCCAGGTAGCCAAAAATACAAATGTAATTGAAGGAGAAATCAAACCAGCAAAAAAGTAGGTGTTATTGGCAATAGGTACAAATCAAGTTCATCTGAACCGTTTTTGGCCTACAGAACCCTCCTGTGCCTTGATTTGTTGAGCTGAGAAATATGGAAACATTTTACGTAACAATTCAGATGATGCATGCATTGGTAGTCATTTGATCAAAAGCTTGGGAGGCTAATTTTAAATGGAAAAAAAAACCCTACGCTATTGACAAATACAACTGTAGTTTGAGAACTGTAACTTCATCACACACACACACACACACACACACACACACACACACAGAGTTTTTTGATTAATTTGGCATTGTACTCACCAATAATGATTGTTCTGAGTAAACAGAGAAAAATAATCAATAAAAAACCAAAACAAATTTGTCCTTCGTTAACTTCCAAGGTGATAAGGTGGCATGGGCTGATGAGTGGCTCTGGTGTTTGAGAACTATTAGTGCATTTTAAAACAATTCTTATAAATATAGATATTTGATAGGACATCCTTAAAAAATAATAAACTCTTCATTTTAATTTATAAACATTGTATGTATTTATATGAATGAGTCACTTTGAATGCATCTATTTTATGAATGGTCATAGGTCCACTGCTCACTTAGAGTGCTCATTGTAAGCATCTGGACCTTGACCTGAGTTGTCATTTGGAACTACTCCTTTCACATGAATAATTCCTGAAGGAATTAGTTTTCTCAAGACCTTTAGACAACCAAAGAGTGTCTTTATAATGGCTCCACTAACTAAATGGAATGACCCCTCTATATTTGCTGTTATTAATATTAATGTAGTTATTTACAAATAATCTATAAGTCCCAGGTAACTAACCCATTGTTGGAATTCTGAGCCAGTACATTAGTTAGAACTTTTTGTTAAAATGTATTTTTACTGATTTCAGAGATGAAGGGAGAGGGAGAGAGAGAGAGAGAAACATCAATGATGAGAAAGAATCATTGATCGGCTGCCTCCTGCACGTTCCGCACTGGGTATTGAGCCTGCAACCCTGTCATGAGCCCTGACCAGAAATCAAACCATGACCTTCTGGCTCATAGTTTGATGCTCAACCCCTGAGCCACACCTGCTGGACAGTTAGAACTTTTTTGGTTGCAAACACAAGAAACCTATTTTCATCGCTTAAACAAAAATGGAAAATTTATGAAAAGAAGCATGTTGAGTATGAGAAAGTAAGGCAGGAATATAGGTGGACCCCAAGAACTACTGAAAGTGATGATTTAAGGGCAGTCAAGATTCTTATTATCTTTTTTTCACCTGATGGTATTTTGAACACCTGCTTTCATCTCTTCTCCTTGCTTTTGCCCTTATATTACCTCTAGCTTATCTAGTCTACTGCTTTGTTCCTCATAGTGCTGGAATAGCAAGTTCTGAGGTTTCCACATTACCTGTTTATCAAGTTTGATTCCAAATTTTAGGGGAGGAATTTGTTGGCTAGACCTTAGTCATGTTCCTATCCCTGGACCAAACATCTCTGTCAAGGAGTCCTATTGTTAATATACACTTTATTATACATGTCATTGCTAATAGGTGGCAACTTGGAGTAGGTGTATATTATGGTGGGGGTATGCATTTTTATTTCCCAAAGTGTAGAAAGGAGCAATATATGCAGTTATCCACCATATACAGGATTGAGTAAATGAATTTCTCTCTTCTAGAAAACATTTTCTAGCTTTTGATGTTTTGTTTTCACTGCTTGAAAAACTATTATTATTATTGTAAGAAAATGACATCATTTTCTCTGTTGACCTTGTCCACTCCCTCTGATATCCTTACCCATAATTTAATCATCACTGCTACTACCTGAGTGTGTACTGCCTTGTAATTTCATGACTAGTACATTAGACAATTCATTCCCTTTGTCTTCCTAAAAATCTTAGGTAGCAAATGATTTCAATGAGGCATTTCATTTAATTTGGTGAATATTTTTGGTATTTGTTAAGCTCTCTCTATATATTGATGTTCTCTTTGCTCAAGTAACACGATTACACTCGAGTACACAAGTCAAATTCTTGTATGCTTCCCTGAGATTGTTTCATTCCCGAGGGTCTTACTTATTCTCGTTGGGAAATTGATCCTTCCTCTCACTGCTGTTAGCACTATCAGAGGTGGCTTAGGCAGGTGTGTGGCAGGTGGTCTCTCTAATGTCTGCCAGCTGTGACTGTTGCCAGCTGCATGCAGTAGGAAGAACCCAAATGCATTCACAGCTGGTATAGATCAAATCCAACACAATGAATATTTCTATCACTTATACATTTACATATGTACAATATTTATATATATGATCCAGATATATAGTACCTAGCTTTATATCTATTTCAGTATAGTAGAAAGGTTTCTCAGAAATTCTGCACTATGTTTCCTATGACAGATAGATACATTTTAAGAGAGGCACCTATTTTTGCCTTTTCTGTAAGACTAATTAATCAAGGAGGCAGAGTCTAATTAGGTAGCAACTGGGCTTCCTCTCCATATAGAAGGCTGCTCTGACAGCTTCTCTGCTGTGTGCTCTGGGTCAGTGCTCACAGGAACACGTTTCCTAGCCCCTCCTTCTCTCACCAAAATGACATCAACTGTTGGATAAATGTGTCCCTGGAAATTAGGATGGTTCTGCAGAAGCCTCAGGAAACTCCTCTCATGAGTCTAAAACAACATGGGTGGAAGCCTAAACCTTTATTTCTTAATAGAAACATGAACCATTTGGGAATAAGTGCTATTTGATGCTTTGTAAGTTGTGGGCATTAAAAATAGCAAAAAAAAAAATAGCAAATACCCTCAGTAGCTTTTGTTTCCTAAAGGTCTGACATAAATCTCACTTTTTGATAAAAGACAGGGCTGACTAACCTGAGGAAATCGCGGTTGATATGGAACAATTTTGCAAATAACATATCTTTCAACTTGCCAACACTTTTGTGATCATTTCTGAAAAGACTTATTCTTTTCACAAACTGGCTTTTCAACTATGACTCTAACAAGGGTAAAAACAAGCTAGAAGAATTTCAATTATGATTATGTCAAAAAGATAACTAGTACAGTAATGTGTTCACTTTGGAAAGGGGAAAAAAACCTTCCTCCGAGAAAATAGGCATAGTGCATATAGAAGACAATCCTGCTAATTACTATAGAAAAACAGGAGTTGAAACATTGGCAGTAAAAATTCAGTAATAACCTGTTTTATGATGCAAGCAGTTCCTTCCTTTGATCACAGGAGAGCACTGTTCATCTATGAAATATTTTATTTTCAGGAAGTAACTAGAGCCTTTGTGGTTCAAAAGAGGTTTGATGTGGCAAATTATATAGCCCTTATTATTGAGGCATAGCTATAAGAGAGAAACACATTCTTTTCATAGAAAATGGATATAAATGTGCAAGATTTTCTAAGCTGTCCGTGTGCTTGTCTTGAAAGTGATTGGCAAAAATGCATACATATGAATTTTTCTAGTGCAAACATATGACTCTGAAAATCCCCAATAATATGCAAGATGCAGTTCCTCTCAAAAAGAGGTAAGTTACATCATGTTTTGTAATGTGTTTTATCTAGGAACTTAGCTCTACTAAGCTCAAACAGTAACACTTAACATAAATATTTAGTAAATACAATTACCCCAAGCGACCTATGAATAGTCCCTGTGATTGCGTATGCATGCTTCTCAGTCAACTAACATTATGAGATTGTATTTCAAACTTTTTTTTTTCCTTTGCGAGAATCAGGGGGATTTCTCAAAAGATGTGATTATTTCTTCTGAGAACAGTTAGCAAGAAATTTTGTCATTTCTTACAAGAACCATGAATAAGGAATGCTATCTTGAGGATTGTTTGAATCAATTACATAAGAAAATTGTAGCACTTCTAAACCATTTAATTTGCATTTGTTAATGCAAACAGGGGTTCACTTTCCTGCTTTACATTTATCATAGCAAACATTCTAGACAGAAGTTAGTTTGGAGAGTACAAGCTGTTTTTCCTTACCCCTCTCTAAAGCTAAATCCAAATGCATCCTTTGTGACTGGAAGCTTCAGAGCAGGCTATGGCCAGGAGAGTAGTTTTGCTATTGGAAGGGAGGGGTCCTCATCTCCCCAAGTTGCCAGTGGGTGTGGATGTCTTGTGATATCCTGAGAAAAATAATTTTCTGAGGCTCTCACGGGAGGATGAGATATTGTAGAAAGTTTTATTTCTGTGGAATAAAACTCCTAAGTTTCCAAGGTTATTTCCCTCAGTCCCACCAAGGAAGAAGTTCCATTTTGTCTTTATCGGGGCTAAAATCAGAGCCAAAATTTCCTGCCCATGTCTGCACAGTCCCAAACAGCATCAGGCTAACTTAGCTTGTGTTTCACTGCTACAGTGCATTACTCCATTGCATGTGGGGTCTGCATGGCTATGAAGGAATCACAGAGCAATGCAAGGAGGCCAAGAGCCAGCCAAGAGCACAAGAGAACTCCTGCAGGAATGGAGAAGGTTTGGCTGGAGGGCTGTATAAAACCCTCGAAATCATTTGGTCTGGCCCTCCCAAGGCATTAGGGGTGTGTTAATTAAATGTTTGATCAAATATAGCAGGCTAACTTTTAAGTGGATAATTTTGTACAGCCTGTGAATGATGTTATAAATACCCATATCGCCCTTGGCAAAATAAAGGTTCCCCACTCCTGGTTTAAAAGATTATGTATTCCCAAATTGTGTTCATTGCAGTGGCCACACCCATTTTGGCCAATGATCTTTTTTCTAGGCGTCACTGATAGGCAGGTACCTTCCCTATGTCACCCCAACTTTACTGGCATGCAGCTCTCTTTCTTTTGTGAAATCCCTTCCCCCAATGATTTGCAGGGAATGGGCTGGTTTTACTTGAGGTGTGTGAAATTGCAGCCTCCTGGTGAAGCTGCCCAAATGACATGCCTATAAAATCTGGCTCCCCCTTTGCTCCTTTCCTACTAATAACTAGCTAATTACGATGGTTTCAGTTTAAGGTTACAAATCTATCTGTCCTTCCCCAGTCTTTAATTTATATCCCCCTACTTCCTCACTTCTTTTCCCAGCCTGCATTTCCAGCTTTCACAAAATTGGGTTTTTCTATACTTAAAATAGCCATTGATATCTATCAATAATTTATTCCAAACCTTTTCGCCTCTGTGAATATCTGTCCAAGATCATGAGAGAGAAGAGTATTCCCTATTATTCTCTGGAGTACCCCATTCTAATAAAGCAACATTACTTAAGGCAGTTAGAAAAGATGATGCTTTCTGCCAATTTGCAATGCTGAAGCCCCCTGTATTTTAGTTTTCCTCATTCATTTAAATAATCCCACAGCACCAGGCAGCAAGCTTTAAGTTCCATCAGGACCAATTTTCCTCAAATATTTTATTAACAGCATCCTACATATTTGTGACTCTGGAAGTGTATATAGGGTTAATTTTTAATACAAATATCTCATCCTTCAAAAATATAGTCTGAGAACATCAGATTAAAAATGTCTGCTGAAAGCATTTTATATAGCATAGAATAGATTAGGCTTCATCTTCATATAAAATCATCTAGAAGAGACGTAGAAAATAACAATCCTTAATATACTTAGACTACTTTTCTAGAAAAAGAAACCTTATATTTTCTAATTTGGACATTGCAGATCATTAATTTCTAGGTGTTCCTCTCACTGGGTACTGTCATCAATCACACTGTGGCTTTATTTTTCTTTCAAAGGGCAGTGTTCAGTATACTAAATTGATTATCCTTACATTTTTTAAAGATGTGTAAAATTTCAAAATGTAAATCTGAAGAACTCTGAAGGCAATTTCATGAAAAAGTAATGCAGGTTTGAAGAAAATTACCAGTGTTATGGTATTAGACACAAATGAGGCTAAGAACTTATCAAAGTAGTTGAATTATGTACACAAATCTAAAAAGACACCTTCCTTGGTGGGAGGTAAGCATTTAATTTCACACTCATAATGTGAAATTAAAGTGAGTACAGAAAAAATCTTTTTGACCATGTAAAATTAAAAATCCACAATGGTATATGGTTGGCTTAATTAACTGAATAGGTTTAGAAAATATGCAGCGAGTTAAAAATAACATGATTAAAATAATGGCTTAGGAGGGCCAAACTTTCTCTTATTCATCAGAGAAAGAGTTGAGTGATATTTTTAAAGGAATGAATAGAACTTATATGAATAGGACTTGTTTCCTGTACTCACATGTCATTACTTGGTAATGTTCATTCTTATTTAACCAATATTTAGTTTCAAAATTATCTTAATAGAAATGATATTTTTTTCACTAATGAGACTTTTTAAACTTAACCCATAAATAATCTTTTTCTCATTCAGTATTTTTCTACTTTTACTTTATTATTATTATTTTTAAAGAGTACAAAGCTGAAATCTTAAAGATAGAGTAATCAAGCAGAAAGAAGGTAAGCTATAGAGTCAAATCCATCTTGGCTAAGTCCCTAAACATCCTTCCTTTAGGAAAAGAGTGGCACAGGTCATTTTGTGTTTAATTCCTGATGTAGGCCTCTTAGAGACTACTTACAGAGATAATGATTTCCTTTTTAATCCCTTTCATATATATATATATATATATATATATATATATATATATATATATATATATATATTCTAATATCTATAATTTTAGAGTCCTGTTTTAATTTTTCTTCTTAAATGCTTGATGTTAGATGTATTTGAGGTGTCATATTAGGTGGCAATCTACATTTACTGTCTAGTTTGTAGTGTCCTAGACCCCTAGAAAGCAAAAGCTCACAAAATAGATTTAAGAAACAGACAGGGCTTCTAGATAGAACCAAATTTTCTCTGTATGAAGTATGGTTTTGTGTTAAACAAACAAACAAAAACTGGATTTAAGCAGAAACAAATTGTATTAAGAGAATAGTGGTACAGGCCCTGGCCAAGTCGCTCAGTTGGTTGGAGTGTTGTCCCCATATGCCAAGGTTTTTGGTTCATTCCCTGCTCACAAAACCTACAAGAAACAGCCAAGGATTGCATACATAATTGGAACAACAAATCAATGTTTCTGTCTCACAAATCAATAAGCAAGAAAGAGAGAGAATAGTGGTACTTATCTGATCAATAGGAAGGATGGAGACCTAGATTGAGGACAATGCAGGTAGAAAAATATGCCCAGAAATGGGGTACTCTTCCCACTGCCACAACTGAGTATGAGTCAAGGAAGCCCATAGCACCAACACCACTAGCTCTAGACCCCAGGTAATATCACTATATCCAGGTAGTCCACCACTCCTTTGTTCACTATCTGTTGCTTCAAAGTTTGGAAAGTACATTTGATTGGCTGGTTAGGTTATGTGCTTACTAACTATATACATAGGAGCTTCAGACATGGATTTGGGACAGTGGGAGGTTTTGCAAATATTGGTAGAGGATTCAGCTAATGAACAGAAAAAAAGACATATATTCATGTACTATCAAACACTTGCTCCTCTTTCTAATGGCCATCTGTGGTTCTTTAAATCATTATAATAATAGTGCAGTCCCATAGTAAATTTTTTGGGGGGGGGTAATAATTAATTAAGATACATTGCAACCTTCTTGAGCCATTAATAATAGTGAAAGATGATACAATTATATTCTGAGAATATAGCAAAAAAGGGCAAAAACCATGAAAACAAAAAAATGAGAAGGGTTTCTAGAATATAAATGGGGTTTGTAGGTTATGTCAAATCTGATATATATATATTCCTGATTATGCCAAAAGATATAAAGACAAACATATAACAAATGTTCCAAGTCTCACTAAAGGGAAGAGGATACGTTTTTTCTGTATTCACTGAGTTGACTCAGTTGAAGAAGTTTCTGCTTTTAAAATATAAATGGAGTTACTCTCCTTTGAAGTTGTTCAGTGGTATGCTACAAATACACTTTCAAAGCACCTTTCAATATTAGAGTCTCATTCTCTCTTCACAAGAAGTATAGATAGAAGGAAAAGCGGAGGAGAGTTTGCAGTCTTCATAAAGTCCTGTCTTCTTCCAAAGTAGAGTCTGAAGTTGCAAGGCCACTAGTCTCAGTGGAGGTGCTGGTTCTCTGTTGCTTTTTTCCCAGGACACGTACAAAGCCCCACTTGGTCTATCCTTTTCAAACTGTGTAGCAAAATGGAAGATATTGCTAAGCTGCCACCAGTTTCCTCCATAATTTGGCCAACATTTGCTGGGAAATATATATATTTGGAATTAGGGGCACCCAAGTTCTCCACTACAGCTCTTGCCTCTTAGGGTAAAACACCAATGCATGTAAATAGGTAAAAGGTGATGAAAGGAGACTTGACTTGGGGTGATGAACACAGAATATAAAACATGATTTTAGAGAGGAAGGGAGATGGAGAGAGAGAGATATAAACATCAATGATGAAAGAGAATCATGGGTCGGCTGCCTCCTGCACACCCCACACTGGTGATTGAGCCCATAACCTAGGCATGTGCCCTGACCGGGAATCGAACCATGACCTCCTGGTTCATAGGTCCATGCTCAACCACTGAGCCACGCAAAGCCTCTGTTATTTAGTAGCAATGTGCTCACATTATTTCTTTGATGTGTCTCATTGAAACTGACATTCACATAGTTTTGGACAACTTTAAATACAGTATTATAAACTAAAGAAATTATAAGCATATATGCACAACCCATGGACACAGACAATAGTGTGGTGAAGGCCTGAGGCAGGGGGTGGGTGTGGCTAGAAGGGGACATCTGTAATACCTTAAAAAATAAAGATAATTTTAAAAAAATTACAACAACAAAAAAACCACTAGAACTATTTAGAAATAACATTTCTTGTAAGGATTAAGCAAAAAGTCAAGGAAAAGAGAATTGACATAAATTTCAGTTAAGATGTACTTGTCTTTCACTACAATTGAATCATGTGGAGAAAATACATGAGGCCGTAGGCAAAAGCAGGTAACTGGTATCCAAATACTAATTCTACAGAGTCACAAATGTTTGGTAAGGTCTTGCCATATGCAGCATACTCTAAAAGCATGTTCCAAACTGACAAATATGTGAGGGAGCGGTCTATCTTTCACACCTTAGAGACTTGTATTTTCATTCACAACAGTGTTTTCCATTGTAATGTCTGATTTAGGAAGGTGTTGGCACTAAATTGCTCTTCCAGACTAGGAGGATATGGACTATATTTTTGCAGTGATTTCTGGATCCACTTCTTGTGATGGACTTCATTTAGACTCATTTTCACCTGATGACATCTGTAAGGATGAGCTCACGCTTATGGATTCAATAAAGTTTTCAGCAAATGAAAGCACTTAGATTTAATCACTAATGAAAAATAAATCTGAAAAAAAGGAAAGACATTTCTCTTCCTTATTGAATGGGGCCAATGCTTTCTTGAATAACAGCCTATTACTCCCACAACAGATTCGACTTCTTATCATCCTGGGAGCAAAATTGAATTTTTCTTTATATGATTGCTAGTTCATCTGTGGCTATTGTGATAGGAACATTTTTGCTTATTACAAGACTTTGGACAAGTCTTGTGGAGGAGGTCTCTGATATCTTGATATCATGCTTGTGGGAAGGGAGGTGCTGACAGTGGAGTTTCCCTGGAACAGTACTGGGGCTGGATGACCTTAGCACTTGACTAGGCAGGCGCCCTGTAACTAACAGAGAAGAGTTATAAGCAGAGGATGGAGTTAGTCTGTGGTCAGCACTTTGGAGAGCTCTTAGAAAGAATTTTAACATCACCTGGGGTGTGTGTGTGTACCTAGGCACACACATATATACATTTGCATATATACATGAACAATAAAAATGTGCCATGCCTATATAAATACAAATATGTACATATTTTATATATATGAATACATTTGCAGATAGACACATGATTTTTAGATAGATTCAGTGTTAGCAAGTGCTGTGCTGTGGAATTAATTATCAACAAGTGATGATTTCAACTAGCTGAGGTAATGTTTTACTCTTCACCAAATTCTGTCCCCCCCCCCCCCACAAATAAGACAGTGTCTAACTTTACCATTCTTTACTGAAATCAGTGATGCTTCTAGATACATGTTCCCCTTGAAAATCTATGATGAAAATTATAGTATTAACTAAAATTTGTTGTGTGCCTACTATATTCCAAACAGTACATTAGGTGTTCCACATAAATTATATGGGAACCTCACAATCATTCTACTAAGACACTATTATTGACATTATGACATGTAGAAAAATGAGGTGCAGATAATTTGAATAACATGAACAGGATCAGTTATGTAGCAATTTGTGGATCATAATTTAGACCCAGATACATCTAGTTGTAGAAACCATGTTCTTTGTACTACTCCAGAATTTTTAATTAAGCATTAAAATGTTAATGTTATATTGTTTGGTCAGATCTCTTTTGTCTATGGGAGCCAGATGAATGGGAAAAATAATAAATAAGTTTTCAGAGATTAATTTGGCAGACCTGCTATATAATTCACATCATTAGAGTAAAAACAACTCCAGTAGCCAAACACATCCTATTAGGATATTTAGTGACTACCTAGCAAAGGAATAGTACTGACTACTGAGGCGTGTTCCCAATGACCTCCCATTTGCTTCATTTTCTCCTTTTTTTCAACCCCTTTGAGAGTTGTGAGGGACCACCCTGCTGATCTGCATAGAAGAGTTACTATAGCAACCTTTGAGCACAGTACTAAAGGCAACTTTCTAACTATAACCTTTATCTTAACAAGAGCAATTACCTTATATATTTTATAGGTTATAAGAGTTATGTGTCACTCATGTCCTCAAGGTATTTGACTATATTATGAAGTCAGAATAGTTTAACTTTGAAATTACAGGCTCTTATGAAAGATTTCTATTTTTTTGAGAAAATAATAAATAATGACTTCATTTTTAGTTTAGATTTGGAAAATTGGACTAAATATAACATTAATGCTGTTTTATGTTCCCTAAGAATTAGCATATGAATAGAAAATTTCCTTTTTCCATTTTCCCACTTGAATTTACTGAACATTGCCTTCTCTCATTTTTCAACAGTATCATCATAAAAAAGTCAAGTACACAACTGAATTTTGAGCTTTTTATTTCAAACAAAACAAATGCAATTTTGCCTCTTATCTTTATATTCTAAAAATTCTCAGTCCTTCACTGCATGCATTTTGCTGGTGTAGAGTAGACAACCTATATTTAAAAAAGTAAGTTGCACTTTTATTAACTTACCTCTTTACTTAGAGTTTCCAGGATTATGTACTAATTAATACTTATTCATCAGGTTGCATTATCCCCCCCACAAGCCCAATATAGACCTAATAGCAAGCAGTCTGCTTCCTATCTCTGGGCCTTGGCTATCATCTGCCTCCTGCATGGAGTATGCTGATACTCTACCTCACTTTTCAGACTTACCCTTCATATGTCACCTTGAGTCCAACCTTTTCATGCAATAATTCCATTCAACTGGACTCTTCACCATCTCCACATTCATATAATAGTTATAATCTTTAACATTCATTTGAAACCTGTATGCTTGAAAGTCTTGGAAGTATCAGGTTATAAAGATACTAGACCAAAGATGCAATATCAGCTGGGAGAGACTTATCTGAGCTATATTAGAAGTTATCTTTGTCATTAGGGAAATATGTCCACTGTTGCTTCCATTCTAATGCATGGGCAAGATTTAAACTCAAGTGCTCTTTGCTAGTGCAAATCAGATTGAATGACCTTATGTCCAAGTCTCTTGATCTATATTCCTTCTGAAGAAATCTCTAGTTGGGACTAGATCTTAACCTTGACTGAGGGTAGATCTCATGCTAAATGTCCTTAGCACACAAAACAAGGAAAACAACAAAGGACACAAGAAAACTTTGGAGTGTGCTGGTAATGTTTGTTTTTTTGATTGTGGTGATGGTGTTTGCATAAATCCAGATTTATCAGAAAGTATACATTAAATGTGTAACGGTTATTTGTATATCAATTATACCTCAGTAAAGTTGTTAAAAATGAACAAGGCTAATTATTTAAATGATGATAAGATGAAATTGGCTTTGAAAATAAATTCAGTTAATCCTCATTAATTTGGAATACACCAATTTGGAAAGTCAGACAATTTTGTTTAATAATGTAGTGTTTATTAATTTTTAAAAGACAAATGATTAGTTCAGTTTAGTAAATATGTTAAATATTACTTCTTACAACTGCATTTAAAATGTTCCATTCATTAGTATTCCGTCTCTGCTTTGTTTATAAAAATCCCCAATTAGTAGCAATGTTGATAACTAACAACTTTACTGGATTGAATCATCTTTCCCCAAATTCATGTTCTTCCTGGAACCTCAGAATGTAACACTTTTGGGAAAATACCATCCTTATATATGCAATAAAGTTGAGGTTAAGTTAAGATAAAGCGATACTGGAGAAGTTGGACCCATAATCCAACATGACTGATGTCTTCATATGAAGAGAGAAAAAGACACAGGCACACAGGGAGAATGCCAAATGATGATGGAGACATTGATTGAAGTGATGAATCTGTAAGCCAAGGAACACCAGATTGCTTAGCAACACCAGAAGCTAAGAGAAAGGCATGAAACAGATTCTTCTCTAGAGATTAATAAAAACAAAGAGTGAAATGGTGATTGTCAGGGGTGTGAGGGGAAGGGGAGATATTACTCAGAGGATACAAACTTTCAATTATAAGGTGAAAAAGTCCTGGGGACTTAATGTACACCGTGGTGGTTATAGTTAACAATACTGTATTATATACTTGAAGGCTGCTAAGAGAGTATATCTTAAATGTTCTTATTAGAAAAGGTAATTATGCTGGCGGTGTTAAGTAAAATTGCTGTGATAATTACTTTGCATTATCTAACTGTACCAAAGCAGCACGTTACACAACTTACACTTACTCAGTATTATATGTCAATTACATCTCAAAAAACGTGGGAATAAAAACAAAGATGTATGAAATGTAATCTCAGGCCCTGATTCGTTCCCTGTCAAAGGTGGAAGGCAGACTTCTAAGTAAGGGCAATGGAGTGTGATAAGGGATAGCATAGATAGAAGCCCAAAGAAGGACATTCTTATTCATTTTTTCATGTGAACAAAGGCTTCCTTGCAATGGTAATATCTCAATCTTAAATAAAATGATAATATCTCAAATTAATCTTAAAGAATTAGCAGTTGTTGGAAGTAAAAGTGGACAGGAGAACGAGGTAGTAATTCAAATAGAGGAAATAACATAGCCAGGGTAATGAGAGCCAGTTTTGACAATTGCAAAACGTTTTATTATGGCCACAAAGAGATAGAATGATGGAATGAGGCTAGAGCATTACCAAGATACAGATCAGGGCAGGGCTTGTGTGACACATTAAAGAGTTAGAACTTTACCCTGAGAGTAGTGGGGCGATGGTTAAGCATTTTAAGCATGAAACATCCTGCATGAATTTGTCATTTAGAAGAACAACCCTGGCTGCAGAGTAGATATTGGATTTGAGAGACAGGCAAGACAGAAGGCAGAAATATTAGTTAAGAAACTGTTATAATATTTCATACTTGAGAAAACAGTGGCCTGAATTGAAATAGCAGCAGATTGGTGAAGAGAGGTGGCTATACTCACATCTTTTTGAGAAAACAGAATATTTAGTTTTATCATTGACTTAATTCATGAAGGGTGAAAGTGTGTAAGAAAGGAATCAGGCTAGATTCCCAGAGTTCTGGTCTAGGCAGTAAGTATTTCATTAAGTTAGGGAATATATGAGAAAGAAGTGTAAAGCCCAGTGTGGCTCAGTGGTTGAGTGTGGACTTTTGAGCCAGGAGATCATGGTTTGATTCCTAGTCAGGGCACATGCCCAGGTTGTGGGCTCGAAATCCAGTAGGTGGTGTGCAGTAGGCAGATCACCAGGAGGGGGCCTGCAGGAGGCAGCAGCTGATCAATGATTCTCTCTCATTACTGATGTTTCTATCTCTCTCTTCCTCTCTTCTTCTCTAAGATCCATAAAATATATAATTTTTAAAAAGTTATAAAATGGTTGTGATGTTATCTACAATAAATTTCATGCAACTATTAAAAGTAATGATTTTGAAGACTACTAACTAATAAATTTATGTTGCCAACTTAAAAGAATTAGGATATATAATTCACATGTACTATGAATATGGCTAAGAATATATGCAAATAAAAATTACACAGGGAAATAAAAGAAAACGTTAAAAGTGATTATATTAGAGCACTGGGGGTTTTATTTTCTTTTGTTTATTTTATAATTATTAAAATAATTTGATTATGTTGCCTTCATAACAAAAACATTCAAAGGATAAACCACTTAAAAATAATTGATCAATCTAATATAAACCACAGTAATATAAATAACATTAAAATTATTAAGTCTAATTCTCTAATGATTATTATGTAAATATAAAATTCCTACCACTTTTATTACATACTAGGGGCCCGGTGCACGAAATTCGTGCACTGTGTGTGTGTGTGTGTGGGTGGGGGAGTGTCCCTCAGCCCAGGCTGCCCCCTCTCACATACTGGGAGCCCTCAGGCGTTGACCCCCATCACCCTCCAATCGCAGGATCGGCCCCTTGCCCAGGCCTGACGCCTCTGACAGAGGCGTCAGGCCTGGGCAGGGGACCCTCATTTCTCCCCATCACTGGTTCTGCCCCCAGCCCAGGCCTGATGCCTCTGGCCCAGGAATCATGCCTGGGCAGGGGCCCCCCATCTCCCTCTGATCGCTTGCTCCACCCCCTGCCCAAGCCTGACGCCTCTGACCCAGGCTTCAGGCCTGGGCAAGGGGACCCCCAGACCCCTCCGATTGCTGGCTCTGCCCCTTGCCCAGGCCTGATGCCTCGGCCAGAGGTGTAGACCCCCATCACCCTCTGATCACCTGATCGGCCCCTTGCCCAGGCCTGTCGCCTCCGCCAGAGGTGTCAGGCTTGGACAGGGGACCCCCATCTCCCCCCGATCACTGGCTCTGGCCCCGGCCCAGGCCTGAGGCCTCTGGCCCAGGAATCATGCCTGGGCAGGGGACCCCCATCTCCCTCTGATCGCTTGCTCCACCCCCCGCCCAAGCCTGACGCCTCTGACCCAGGCTTCAGGCCTGGGCAAGGGGACCATCATATCCCCCCAATCCCCGGCTCCGCCCCCCGCCCAGGCCTGATGCCTCGGCCAGAGGAGTTGACCCTCATCACCCTCCGATCACCAATCACCGGATCGGCCCCTTGACCAGGCCTGAGGCCTCCGGCAGAGGTGTCAGGCCTGGGCAGGGGACCCCCAGCTCCCCGCGGTTGCAGGCTCCGCCCCTGCCCAGG
This sequence comes from Myotis daubentonii, assembly GCF_963259705.1. NCBI lineage: Eukaryota > Metazoa > Chordata > Mammalia > Chiroptera > Vespertilionidae > Myotis > Myotis daubentonii. Next base: position 35,898,567 of record NC_081856.1, on the reverse strand, counting down.
TCTAACGCCTCTGGCTGAGGCGTCCGGCTCGGGCAGCGGGGACCCGCAGCTGCAGCGGCCCCGCGATCGTGGGCTCCACTTTAGGCCCAGGCAAGGGACCCCTAGCTCCTGGGACTGCCAGCTTCGACCGTGTCCAGCTCCCATCGCTGGCTCCACCCCTACTTCCTGCTATCACTGGCCAGGGCGGAAAAGGCACCTGATTCTCCGATCATGGCTGGGGGGCAGGGCAAAGGCGGCCCCAGGGCCGCCTTTGCCCTGCCCCCCAGCTCTTAGCTCCCCCCTGGGTTTCTGATCACTGTCAGTGGCAGGGGGCTTCTTCCTGCTTTCCCTTTCGCCTCCCTGCATTGTGCCTACATATGCAAATTAACCGCCATCTTGTTGGCAGTTAACTGCCAATCTTAGTTGGCAGTTAACTGCCAATCTTAGTTGGCAGTTAACTGCCAATCATAGTTGACAGTTAACTGCCAATCATAGTTGGCAGTTAATTTGCATATAGCCCTGATTAGCCAATGAAAAGGGTATCGTCGTACACCAATTACCATTTTTCCCTTTTATTAGTGTAGATTTTGATAAACTCAAGTTAGTACCTTATTGAGAGTAGAGATGAAAAATCAGAGGCAACTCATACCTTTAGAAAAGTTTTCCACTCATGTACTATAGTAGAAACAACTGCCCAATGGCAATAACTATAAGATAGATGAAGATAATTAGGGCTCAGTCATCTTTCTTTGGTTAAGAAATTAAATGAACTCCCCCCCCCAATGAGCTGAAAATAAATAATCTATAAATAAATTCTTATAATGTTTACCATGAATATCCTGAAAAACATTTCTCTTGGCTAAATTGGAATCAAGAAGTTAAAGTATTTAGACCTACTTTTATCTACTCCTTTAAGATATGTAACATTCCCTATATATATATATATATATATATATGTATATATATATATATATATATATATATATATATATATATATATATATATCTACACTAATAAAAGAGAAAAATGGTAATTGGCGTACGGCGATACCCTTTTCATTGGCTAATCAGGGCTATATGCAACTAAGATTGGCAGTTAACTGCCAACAAGATGGCGGTTAATTTGCATATGTAGGCACAATGCAGGGAGGCGAAAGGGAAAGCAGGAAGAAGCCCCCTGCCACTGACAGTGATCAGAAACCCAGGGGGGAGCTAAGAGCTGGGGGGCAGGGCAAAGGCGGCCCTGGGGCCGCCTTTGCCCTGCCCCCCAGCCATGATCGGAGAATCAGGTGCCTTTTCCGCCCTGGCCAGTGATAGCAGGAAGTAGGGGTGGAGCCAGCGATGGGAGCTGGGCACGGTCGAAGCTGGCAGTCCCAGGAGCTAGGGGTCCCTTGCCTGGGCCTAAAGCGAAGCCCACGATCGCAGGGCCGCTGCAGCTGCGGGTCCCTGCTGCCCGGGCCCGATGCCTAAGCCAGAGGCGTTAGGCCTGGGCAGGGGTGGAGCCTGCAACCGAAGGGAGCTGGGGGTCCCCTGCCCAGGCCTGACACCTCTGCCGGAGGCCTCAGGCCTGGTCAAGGGGCCGATCCGGTGATTGGTGATCGGAGGGTGATGAGGGTCAACTCCTCTGGCCGAGGCATCAGGCCTGGGCGGGGGCCAGAGCCAGTGATCAGGGGAAGATGGGGGTCCCCTGTCCAAACCTGACACCTCTGGCAGAGGCGACAGGCCTGGGCAAGGGGTACAGCCAGCAATCGGAGGGGTCTGGGGGTCCCCTGCCCAGGCCTGACGCCTGGGCCAGAGGCATTAGGCCTGGGCTGGGGGCAGAACCAGTGATGGGGGGAAATGAGGGTCCCCTGCCCAGGCCTGACGCCTCTGGCCCAGGTGTCAGGCTGGGCAAAGGGCTGATCCTGCGATTGGAAGGTGATGGGGGTCAACGCCTGAGGGATCCCAGTATGTGAGAGGGGGCAGGCTGGGCTGAGTGACACTCCCCCCCAGACACCCAGTGCACGAATTTCGTGCACCGGGCCCCTAGTGTGTGTGTGTGTGTGTATATATATATATATATATATATATATATATATATATATATATATATATATATATATATCTGACCAAAATACACTCCCTTATATAGTTTTTGTAAACTCAGATTTTAATATATTCCTGTAGAGCAGAATACATGATCTCACTTATAAGCAGAATCTAATGAACAAAATTAACTGACAAACAAAATAGAGCTGGAGACAGAAGCATGCAACAGACAGGATTCTTAGAGGGGAAGGGGGGAGGGGGCAGGAAGAGTTAACCAAATAATTTATATGCGTATATGCATAACCCATGGACACAGACAATAGTGCAATGTGGTGAAGGCCTGGGGAGGGGGCGGGCATGGGAAGGAGGAAGTTAATTGGGAGGGGAGGGAAAGTGGACATCTGTAAAACTTTTAACAATCAAGACATAACTTCACCAAAGGAAGGAAGGAAGGAAGGAAGGAAGGAAGGAAGGAAGGAAGGAAGGAAGGGAGGGAGGGAGGGAGGGAGGAAGGAAGGAAAGAAGGAAGGAAGGAAGGGAAATTCAATGCATCCAGAAGTTTTATTGCTTGGATGCTTTGTAAATAGATTAACAATAGAATTTCTTTAAATAACCAGTTTTTGTGCATATTTCCTTGGAACTTTCTTAGGAAAGATCAGGTATGGGAAAGAATTTTATTCAAAATTGGCAGAGATTGTATCTGGTTCTGGATACACTTATGCTTCAAAAGGTTGAGAACTCTGATTATAAAAGCTAAATAGTAGGTAACTCTTAGAATTTTACCTCCACAATAACCCTTGGTTCTGTATTATCCCAACTGTAGAAATAGGGAAACAGGAGCCCAGAGAGGTTGAGTAAATCAACACAAGCCACACAGCCATAAAAATAGAGTCAGGATTGAAGCCAGTAAGTTTGTTTTTAGGGTCTACATTCTCAACCACTATATATTGCTTCTTTTGTAAAAATTATCTTGCTCACTCAGGTTGATAAAATTTTCAGACTCATGTGACAATGTGAGATGACTCTAAGTACTTCAATATATCAAACAGCTATATTATCTTTAATACTGAATTATTCTAGGCAGAAAGGTAAATGGTCAAAATTTACTGTTTAGATTTATTTTTGGTACATATCATAAACAAGACCTTAAGAAATTGTCAGACAACTTGGGATAGTAGATTTGTTTCTCTGCTCCACCCACCTAAAATCCATGTAATTGTGTCAAGCAATTTAGATTGGTTTAAATTTCAAAGTAGTTTTTTCTTCACTTTGTATATGCATACTCTTTACTACCTAAATTTATTCAAAGCTCTTGCATGCAAAATTGCACAATGCATAACACGTTCTCCTGCGGTATCTTGCTTGACACCTTAGAGTCTATTTTTAAAGAATTTAGACATCTTATTTATCATGTATTCATACAAATAATGTCTAATGACCCATTTTGTGCATGGCATAATTTATCACTTTTCATATTTTATTTAGACAAGGAATGCTTTGTAGGGAATAATGATTGCATTGCCCTGAGGACATTTGCCTTACTTTTGACAGATACAAGGATAAAATTCTCCTGCTAAAATTCTCAGTCTCAATCAGTAAAACAAATATACATGTTATACTTCATATGATAATTGTAGGTCCTAATTTAACTTTAAAAATACAGATTGAAAGAGTATTTTTAAACATATGATTTGTTACTTTTAAATGTTCCTCCTGTGAAGAGTTCAGATAGGTCAATTGCCATATACTAGTAAACATGACATAAAAATAACAAATTGAATGAGCAAGAAAAGTTAATATGTTTTTGATGATGTTAGATAAACCATTATTAAAAAACAATTTTAAGCCCTGGCCAGTGTGGTCAATTATTCATTTTCTAAAGTGAAAACAAGAATAATTTATATATGTGTATTATTTACTATGGAAATGGTTTTCGGTTGTCATTTAGCCAAGAGATCCAGAAAATGAAATTAACTTATCTTTTACTATCATTCAAATTAAGTGACCAATACATGGAAACATGGTTTCAATACTAAAATACAAATTACAACCTTTAAATCCAGGTATTTTATGGTCTTAATAAAATGTTACTGTTAGTATCCTATATAATAAAAGCCTAATATGCAAAGTTTCCAGTCTTCTGTTCAACCAATCAAAGCATAATATGCTAATGATATGCTAAGGCCGCTCAACCTCTCACTATTATGTGCATTGCCCATCAGGGGGCAGTCTCTATGACCAGTAGGCTAGCTTGCTGCTGGGGTCTGGCCCATCTGGACCAAACAAGATGGGCTGGACATGCCCTGATCCCTCCCACGGTCCCTCCCTGGCTGGCCAACCTCTCTTGTCCCTCCCCGGCCCCAATTATGCACTGGTGGGAGCCCTCAGCCTGGCCTGTGCCCTCTTGCAATCCAGGGATGTCAGAGAGCCGGTTTCGGCCCAATTCCGCAGGGACCCCACTGGTGCACAAATTTGTGCACCAGGCCTCTAGTTATAAATAAGAATATGACATCCTGAGTTTTATTGCTGCTGCTCAGAACTGTTCTCTCAGATGCTCACATAATGTTTTATCAGGTCAGTAGATAATGCATTAATCAGCACTTTTCTTTCTAGTTTTTAAGTCATATTCTGTTTTTAGGTAAGTACGGGATAAAAATAGCAAGAGCTCTAGAACTAAGGTCTCTTTATTCTTAATTCAACAAAGTCTCTTTATTCCTAATCCAGAATCTTTTCTGATTATACTAGATTTAGATGAAGTCATTTGTCTTTAGGGAATATTAAATTTTATTTTCTCTTTACACTTTTGTAAAACCTGATGCCTTTAAGTATTTTGTAGCTACTCTGAAAAAACTTTTTAAAAATGTTGACTTAGAAAGATTGAGATCAATTAATAGTAAAATTTATATCTCATAGTAGGTAAATTCAAATGTTTTTTTAACTTAATATTTCTAGGGAAATTTAATTAGTATTTACTCATTCATTAAATTCCCATGTCTTTGTGGTTCCTGGACCCAATTCCAACATGTGTGTGTGTGTGTGTGTGTGTGTGTGTGTGTGTGTGTGTGTGTGTGTGTAGGCTTTCCCACACCAAGGTGAAGAAATAAACTCCATTCTGACACTATTTACCTGGAGATCCTATTATATTCCAGAGGTTAAGGGCTCAGTTCGACAAGACCACCACCTACTTCAGATACCAATCTTAAGCCCAGGTTCTTATCTGTGCTTCTGACCATCTGTCTACACATTGGAAGTTCCAAGGACTGTCTCCAGCTAAGGATGCCAGTTGCAAGTCCAGGTTGTTACCTGTATTTCCAAACTGAACCCACAACACCTTCTTTGGGTTCAATTAATTTGCTAGAATAGCTCACAGAACTCAAGAAATCCATTTACTCACTAGATTACCAATTTATTAAGAAGGATATTAAAGAATACAAATCAGCAGCCCCATACAGGGAGTCATAAGGCGAGGTGTCAGACAAAAGAGCTCTGTCCTTGTGGCGTCTGGGGCCTGGCAGGGTGGCACATGGGAGGGGTCTGGTTCTCCAACCTAGAAGAACTCTGCAGCCCATCCTTTTGAATTTTTGTGGAGGTTTCATTACACAGGCATGATGGTTAAGTCATTGGCTGTTGGTAATTGATTCAAACTCTAGGCTCTTTCCCCTACTACCAGGTGGGACTGAAAGTTCCAACCAAATATTCTTTGTTGGTTCCCTGGCAACCAGTCCCTATACTTTTCACCTCCATTAATATAAACCAAGTTGTGGTAGAAAGGGATTTGTTATGAATGACAAGACGCCCATTTCACCTTTATGGCTCTAAAATGTTTTCAGGAACCTAAGACCAGAGACCAAATCTTATAACAAAAGATGTTCTCATTGCTTTTCTAGCTCATGAAATTGCAAGGGTTTTGGAAACTTTGAGCTGGAAACTGAGGATGAAGACCAAATATATTTTAAAAATATATTTGATCATCTCAAGATGAAATTTATATTTCTTATAAATCACAATATTACAGTTGACTCCCTGGTCTTTGAACACAGATCTCTTACAGCAAAACAATCATACCTGTCACAGCATTTACATTTGGTGTAGCATCTATAAAACATATAACAATAGTACCAACAAAATATTCCTAACATTTGGAAAAGCCAGTGTGGGTTAGGAATAGATTTAAAAAGACAACTCATTTGTCCAATACAGCTATTACAAATCCAATCTAATAATAGAGAAACATGGTAATTAACCGTAATTTTGCTACCCTTCCCATTGGCTAATCTGTGAGATATGCAAATTAACTGCCAACAAATATGGTGGCCGGCAGCCACGCAGCTGAAGCGAACATGAGGCTTGCTTGCTCCAGTGATGGAGGAAGCCGAGGTTCCCCGCCTGCTGCAGCCCAGCTCTGAGCTCCGGATGCAACAATGTTGCAATTATAGAAGCTAAACCCAGAAACCTGCTTTCAGCCCGCCAGCGGGCTCAGAGCTTAGAGCGCCAGTGATGGCAGCAGAGTTTCAATTATAGAAGCTAAACAAACCCAGATACCTGCTTTCAGCCAGCCATGGCCTCAGAGCTGGAGCCGGCTCTCAGTTCCAGTGACAGCCATAGAATGTAAATAAATCCCAGAATAAAAGATAAAGAAAAAAAAAAGAGGCTGGGAGCTTCAGTCGCCCACCAGCCTGTAAACGGCCCTCAGCCCCTCACCCAGACTGGCCAGGCACCACAGTGGGGACCCCCACCCTGAAGGGGGTGTGACCACCTGCAAACAGCCATCAGCTCGTCATCCAGGCTGGCCAGGCACCCAAGCGGGACCCCCAACCTGATCCGGATCACCCTTCAGGGCAATCCAGCTGGCCCCCTCCCGTGCACCAGGCCTCTATCCTATTTAGTAAAAGGGTAATATGCAAACTGACCCCAACAGCAGAAAGACTGGGAATGACTGGTCACTATGACACACACTGACCACCAGGGGCCAGACGCTCAATGCAGGAGCTGCCCACTGGTGGTCAGTGCATTCTCACAGCGGGGAGCTCTGCTCAGCCATAAGCCAGGCTGACGGCTGCCAGCACAGCGGTGGTGGTGGGAGCCTCTCCTGCCTTCTCAGCAGCACTAAGGATGTCCGACTGCAGCTTAGGTCTGCTCCCCGCTGGCAAGTGGACATCCCCGATGGCTGCCGGGCTGCCAGAGGGATGTCTGATTGACAGCTTAGGCCCAATCCCCCGGAGAGCAGGCCTAAGTCAGCAAGTGGTCACCCCTGAGGGGTCCCAGACTGCGAGAGGGCACAGGCCGGGCTGAGGGGCCCCCCTACCCCCGAGTGCACAAATTTTTGTGCACCGGGCCTCTAGTATTTTTATATTCTTCCACTAGTTCAATTATTCTTTCTCCCCCTTCATCTACTGCTACTTGTACCTTATGATAAATTAAATGACTATATATATATATATATATATATATATATATATATATATATTATAAATCATAATATTATTATCAATGGAAGTGGTGCTGTGAGGAAAAGCAATTTCCTAAGGCCCCCATGGGAGGATGGGGTTTTGTGAAAAGCTTTTTGATGATGCAAAATTAAGGAGGTTCCCCTCCAAGGTCCCATCTCTTGTCTGTCTTGCTATGGAAGAAGTCCAATCTTGTCGTCAGCAGGGCCAGAATTAAGGCCCTTGCCTAGAATTTATGTTCCGAGTCTGCAGGCCATGGGCCATGTGGCTGCTTAAAGCTACATGGCTAAGGAGAGGAAAAACACACAGGCACGTGGGCGAGTGTGGGTCATGGGACAAGGGAGTGCAAGAGTGAACAAGACCAAGCAAGAGGAAACTCTTTGGGGATTTTAACTTTCCATGATTCCATGTGCTTCTGATGGTTCCACTACCTAGCCAACCCATTGTTCCCCAGGCCATACTGACAGGCAAGCACCCTCCCTACATCACTCCGACTTCACTGCACATGTGCCCATCTCCCTCTTTGTTCGATCCCTTCCCCTAGTGATTGCAGGGAATGGACTGGTGGTTCCTTGGGGAGTGGGAAGTTATAGCTTCCTGGTGAAGCTGCCCAGATGACCGACCTTACAATGTCTGGCTTCCCCAGTGCTCACTTCCTATTATTCATGTTGAGACTAGCTAATTACGACAATAACATTATCACACTATATAGTAGTAATGACTTATACCCTATTCCTACAAATGAAGATATATTTCCCAAGCATCATGGAACTGCAAACATTTTCAATTTCTATATCTCCCCTGTAAGAGATAATGTCGACTCCTGGGCATAGCATACTTCCTTCATGATTCGATCCCTGTCTACTTGTCCAGTGTTTTCCTTAGGCGTTTTCTTTGATGTATGAAGTTTCATATATATTATACTTTTTTGAGTTCCTTCATGATAAAATGTTATCTCATGGTTTCACCTAGTGCTCCTCACTGAACACCTACTTCAGTGCCACTGTCCATGGTCTTCCCACACAGAAGGACTCAAGACCCTTTTCTCCTGCGAAAGGTAATATAAATGGATCCACTTCACTGGAGGTGTAGCTGCAGTGCCAGAGGAACTGCCTTGCGTGTCTTTTATTTTTTAAATATATTTTTATTGATTTCAGAGAGGAAGGGAGAGGAAGAGAGAGATAGAAACATCAATGATGAGACGGAATCATTGATTGGCTGCCTCCTGCATGCCCCCTACTGGGGACCGAGCCTGAAACCTAGGCATGTGCCCTTGATTGGAATCAAACCTGGGACCCTTCAGTCCCCAGGCTGATGCTCTATCCACGGAGACAGACCGGCTAGGGCTGCCTTGCATGTCTTACTCCTCAAACCTGGGGATGTATAAACTGGGCACAGTAACCTTTGGGCTTGGCTAAAAGCAGGATTGTATTCCAAACAACTGTTTGTAAAGCTAACAAGAAGCAGGCCTTATGAGACATTAGGACTACGGAACTGAAAATGGAAGACATCCTTCAGAATTAGCATCGTTTGCACTTATAGAAATTTCTTCCTTAGCCTATTGATACCCTTAGAAATTCCTCCCTTCTTTTAATGCAGTTATTCCCCTTCCTTTTCTTATAAAGACCCTTTGCCTTCACCTCCTAGTTGGAACATTGATCACAGATATCTCTATCCTTCATCACTACACTATCCTGCCTTTCTATGAGAGGGTGATGTGTGGATGAGGGAAAAAGGGCTAACATCCTGATGTACCTCTACTGGTTTCATAGTTAAATTCCTATTGTTTGCTTATAAGGCTTTGAAAAAAGTAAATAATATAATGGAAATATATTGGAGTAGCTAACAGACTTGAGAAAATAGCTAAAAGGTGAGTCTTTTAAAACTATAATAGTAGGTTTTTAGGAGCCTCTTTTTCTTCTTTGAGTGCAGGTGACTCGCTTCCAGTGACTATCAGGTCAATTTGCTGCTTCTTTGAAATTTAAATTTCCATAGAAGTAGTGGATCAACTAGGCCTGGTTCACAAAATTAGCTATGGACACTAGGGGAGAGGTGATGGCACCCTTGAATTATCTGGCTATTCTTAGAGAAGAGGGAGTATCTGTGAGCCAGGCAGCCACCTTACTTGGTTCATATTCTCCCAATAGATAATGTACCTTTCTATGAGTTATGTAATGTTTTGGAATTTGAACTGAATTAAAATAGCTTAGCCAAAGCCACATGCACATTAAGACAAATTGTTTCTTCATTTACTCACTTCTCCTTAATTTTGCTTGCATATGTTTTTAAATCTGCCTCTAGTTACATATCTAAGAGAATCTATCTAATGTTAACAAAAAATAACTAGTTTTTATGGTTACTCTAAACTTCCAGTTTCCATATGGGATACACACACACACACACACACACGTGTGTGTGTGTGTGTGTGTGTGTGTGTGTAGCTTTTGTTTAAAATTAAAAAGGAAATTAAATTTGGAAAACAAATTTATACCCTTCACTTGTGATTTTAACAATGGTGTTGTCTGTCAGTTTGAAAGTACTCTCATTGGATATTCAAAAAGGGAAATATTGCGATTTACAAAAAGCAAGTTTAAAGGTAAAAAGTACCTCCGACTGTACAGCACTGAGGGATTTTATGCACTTACTGATGACTGTAAAGAGATGTGCAATAGATCATTGCCAGGGTTGAAGGTTTGCCCTCTTACATTGATAAAAAGTTTTAGAGGTATCATACTACTGTCAAAAGTAATGGAAATCATTTCTAAATTTGGGGGAGGTCAAATGTGATTTGTAGTAAGTAAACTGCATTTGCTGAATCAAGCTTTTCAATCTAATTAGTTTAAAGGCTCTGTGTCTACGTTATGACCTTTGAAAAAGTTATCCATTTGAAAAGTTTTTGCCCCATAGACCTCTGTGAACTCTTTTCAGTATATGGCCAATTTAATATTTAATATCTTTCCAGCCTCACTCTGTGGTTTGTTAAAGTTCTTGCCAAAAGATAGTTCTTAGGTTGGAAAGACTACAAAGAACCTGAGAAAGCAGCCTGTGTTTTGAAGATATCAATATATTTTTTAATTTATTATTTAATGAACAAAATAAAGATAAAAGCATGGATCAGCCAATAAATAGGCTCAAAAGTAAAAAGTTTCCAGGCTCTATGAGCTTTGGAATTTCCATTCTGCCAAATCAATTTTACCAAACTTAGATGGCTAAGAACAAGTGATTTAGATAAGTTATCCGAGATGCCATTTACCTTTTCCCCCTCTCAGAATATAACCTATCCCAATACTTTGAACTAAACACATCAAGATTCATCCCAGAAGAACTACAAAGATACAGTTTTACTTTAGGAAGAATTACGTGAAAATTCTTTGACTTCATATGTCTTGTTAGAATATTTCAGAATAGTCTTTTGGAAGTCTTAACAGATAGTCTTGACAATGTTTGAAATAAAGTGATTTGTGATGGAAAACCCTAGTTTTTGCTAGAGTATCATGAGAACTGTCCACATAGAGAAAGTATATTGTTTCTTTGGCTGGTGTGGCTCAGTTGGTTGGAGTATAGTCCTGTGCACTGAAGGTTTGACTGTTCAATTCCCGGTTAGGGCACATACCCAGGTTGTGGGTTCAATCCTTAGTCGGTTGCATATGGGAGGCAATAGATTGATGTTTTTCTCTCTCTCCTCTCTCTGTGTCTCTCTCTAAAATCAATAGAAAAAATAAAAAAGGAAGTATATTGTTATGTTTGCTCCAAATGTTTGTGTAATAGTGGCAGAGTAATGTCCTTAGCAGACTATTCTGAAAATGTTAAGATGAGGTCTTTAGACCCCAGGCTGTTGTTGGTTTCTTTTTAGTTTCAATTTTGGTGGACCTTCAGCTCCAGTTAAATCTGAAAGGATCCAAAGTCTTTTATTAAATTTATTTTTGCTTAATTAGACAGGCATACTTTTTACTCTTATGTCCAAGAACTCTAATTGATACCTGTATATTTCATGAAGTTGTGTGGATAATCATGTGAAATAATACACATAAAATCCTTAGCATAATACCTAACATATAAAAAGTACTGATTAGATGTGTTACCAAATTTTATAATCAGTAGAATAACAGATATGACAACCAGCAAAACATATATTTTCAGATGGTAGAAACTTAAATCATTACCTTTAACCCCAGTTAAAGGTATATGTACTTAGTTCAAGAAGACTAATTTGATTTAGTCTCTCAGTGCCTTTCCCATTATCCAATAAACCTTTAAAAATTGACACTAGAACAGAAATATAAGGGCCTAAAAGCTTGTGGGAATGTGAGCGAACACAATTTATCCTTAAATAACTGACAGCTGCAGGTCCTGATTGAACCATTCTCACTTACTCAGCCACTCTGCCGAAGATAACATTTGTCTCCATCTTCCCAGTCTGCAACTAAAAGGCAAATATGATGAATTAACTGCTTCCTTGTAGACCATGTGGTTAATTGGAAGGCCTTTAAAGATACTTTGGGTTCCTGTTTTGCTCCTAATACAATATGTATATTTATGTCTTAACATGCCAGAAGCAAGGTTGGAAAGTTCTGACTGATTATTTCCCACTGTACCTGGGAGACAGGGTCTCCCTCAACAAAATATCTAGTTTAGGATATTCTGAAAATCAGGGGTTTAAAAATATTACGCCCATTTTAATTAAACACAATTTTACACTTATCCGATAGGCAGAAATCATCATTTACTATTATTATTAAATGAAAATTATAGTTTTTATCTTCTAAAAATGTATATATTTTTCTAACTAAAGCCAGCTATTTATTTATTTTTGTTAAAGGAGAGGATTTAAACTACTAGAGAGTAGAATGTAAATAGAAAAAAATGTGGACTTAGCAAATAAATCGTCTCTCATCTGAACCATTTGGTATATTAAAATGAGGTATCTATGTAAACCACTCCTGACAAGTACTGAGTTCAAAATACAATCAAGTGCTAAGTGTTACTAAGAACAAAATAAAGTAATTTGTTCTTCCTGGAAGGGGGTTTAAAGGGAAAGCCTTTCCAGAGAGTTCAGGTCTCAGTTGCACCTTGTAAACTGGGGGTGGGTGGGGAGGCTGCTGAAAAAGGTATAGAGATGAAACAACAACAAAAACTCATAGACACAGACAACAGTATGGTGATCACAGGAGGGAAGGGGGAGAGGGAGGTAGAAGAGGGTAAAAGGGAAATGGTGATGGAAGGAGACTTGACTTTGGGTGGTGAACACACAATACAATATACAGATGATATGTTATAGAATTGTACACTTGAAACCTATGTAATTTTATTAACCAATGCCATTCCAATAAATTAAAGAAAAATAATTTTAAAAAGAGAGAGAATTAGTAAGTGATTTCTTAGACAAGGGCATTTCCAAATCTTTAAAACAGCATATTATATGATATGAGGTCATAAAAGTTAATAGATTGTTTGGAAATGGAACTAGTCAAGTGTGCCTAAAGTGACCAGGGTTCATTGTTGGGACAGGATGTGATATGGGATAAAGATGGTGAAGTCAGTTGAGAGAACTATTAAGCCCTGGTAGAGAATTTAAGCTTGTTTTACAGGTACAGTTGCACAACCAAAAGTGCTGGGGCTGACCAGCAGACTCTGAGCGATGGATAAATGATTACTCTAACACACGATTGCTGTGAAAGAGAGGGCTAAGGGACCGCTTGGCTTGAGAAACCAAACAGCCCCATTCTCCTGCTTCCTTAGGCTTTTATTGTAACAACAGCTTGAACTAAAATTAATTTCTAGATACTATCAGCAGGGTAATTATCCTTGCAAAGACACATGCATCTGCAGTGTCCTTTAAGCAAGGATGTCTAAAGACTAAACATAAAGATTCAAGTAAAACATCTGGGGGCTCAGACTTGTTTGGAAAAGTCAAGGCAGGAGTACCTGCCTTCGGCCAGCGCGCCCCCCGCCTCTCCCCCGGAGGTTCCAACCTTTTGGAGCTTCCTCCTTACAAACTTTCCAGCCAAGTTCCATGCTTCTCCACACAAAGGTAGCATCTTTTCATGTATTCTAGGATTGCACAATGAGGCAGTCCTGCTTCAAAGATATTGAGAACTTATTTGAGAGAATTAAACCAGAGAATGACACAACCCAATTTGTATTTTAAAAAATGACCCTGGTAAGAAAATGGATAAGTCGGTTAGATAGTGTTGTATAATAAAAATAAGGTGCAAGTCACATATATACTTTATTTTTAAAAAGTTGAAATAAATAGGTAAATTAATTTTAATGTTCTATTTAACCCAATATATCCCAAATGTTATGATTTTGATATGTAATCAATATTAACATTAATAATGTGTTATTTTATATTTTTCTTTTCATATTCTTTTTTTCAAAATCTGGTGTGTGTATTTTACACTTGCAGCCAACAGCCATGAAACTTCAAGTACTCAGTAGCCTTATTGTGGTTAGTGGTTTCTGTACTCAATAATGAAGGAAAAATGATTCAAGACTTGGAGATGAATTCAGATATAATTTCTTAATAGGATAGATAACTGATGAGGGTTAAAACTAGAGTAGTAGCAGTAAGATTGGTGAGACATGAACCAATTTAAGAGGTATTTTAAAAATGGAATGAACAGAACAAAGTAATGGATTGAATATTGTGGGTGAAGAAGTTGACTGGATAGCAGATTAGATTTGGCAATAAAGATAATTAGTTTGATTTTCTATGAAAATGTGAAGACAATTATTTACAAATAAGAAATGAAACACAGAAGCAAAGATTTTGGAGTTATTGACATAAAAGTTGAAGCTAATCCATATGAATAAGTGAAGTCATTTAGTAAAATAGAGAATAACCAAAAATGGAATCCTCAGGAATAAGGAAGAACCTAAGGAATGAAGAAATTTTATAGAAAGAAATGGTGATCAACATGGTTCAATGAATTGGATGAGAACTAAAAAGAGGAAATAACGTTTGGTAATCAGACCAGTGGTGGTATTTTCAAAAATCACTTCCACACTTATGATCTCTATATCTGTATTTCCATAGAAGGTACAAGAACAGACTTTACTAGGTCTCTAGGGTACTCAAAATGATAAGCTAGATTCTCCAAATATCTTATCACATTTAACCTTCCCCCAAACAGAGAGGACACTGTCATCATTTTAATGGTGATGCTTAATGAGCTCAAGTGACCTGCAAAGGTCATACTACTTTTAAATCACAGAGCTATGATGAAGCCCAGTCTGTATTCAAACTCTTGTGTTTTTCCTACTACATCGTGTTGCATTCCCCCAAGTTACTACTGAGTTTTAGTTTCTCAATTGTCCTTTTTCTGCTATTAAAATCTCTTATACATTATTATCTGAAGAAATTCTGAGCAAGAAAGGCTGGGGGAAATAAGTTTGCGAGAGAATGGAAGCCTTAATATTGAGCAGAGCATCAAAGGTTAACGAAAATACATCTCTCTAGAATCAAGCATGGGGTTACTCTCTCATTGCTCCTACATTTGGAATGCAGTATGCAAGGCTGCACTTTCAAGCTTCCTTGAGGTCACCATGGTCTGTTAGTGCTATCCTCTTGAATAATGTATGTCTGGCTCAGAAAATGACCTTATCTACTAGCATCTTTTATAGTGAAAAGCTTATCGCATTCAAGTCAAATTAAAGAGGTTTTTTTTTGGCAAAACTACTTTTCATTTTATTTATGAATTACATTTTTAATTCATTTTTGCCATTTTAATAATAAAAATGGTGGAACTATTATAAACACAAATCTATGTAGCTGACATGGTGTTTCAAGCTTTTGAATTGCATCAAACCATTTAGTCTTAAATTTTTCAAAACGTGTGGATAAATATTTAATGTGATGTTAAACTTTGTTGCCCCTGCCCAAGAAAGATCAGGGCTCCCTGCCAGCAAAGGCCAAATCTTGCACAGGCTTCTGATATCGGGAAGTTAGAAGATGTTTCAATCATATCATTAATTTAATTTGAAGGTGGCTTTTAAAGAGGAATTTGAGGAATCAACCTGAACTATGTTAACAATCATAACCAAAGTTCACTGGAAATTGCATAATTATAGAGTAGATATGGTTTATGCTGCTGAAGAAGAGAAAGACTGTGACAGCCCACTGAAAAGTTGGAAAGATGCTGTAAATTACATTTCTAGACACGAAATCCAACCCTTCTTTTGTGCATGTCTTTAAATCCCATTTCCTTCTTCAAACTGCCCCTTTTCTCTCCCATTAAATGTGATCTTCTATTTCTCTGAATAGAAAATATTGAAATAATTTTGTAATTATGGCATTACTCATATTAAACTTTTTGATGTAGGGACTGGTGTCCTGTTACTTCCATGTGCCCTAATAGATTAAAATATTTAAAAACTATAATCATTTTATGTTTATTCTGTGATATACTGTGGCACCTATCTTTTAACTCACACACTCAGTGAGTGCTTGATAAATGCTTTTATTTTTGGAATAACAGTGTAAATAAGTGTTGTCTCTTTGGGGAAGGAAAGCAGGACCAATGAGTTTTGAGAACTATAGTTTTCCTTATATACATATACATTACATGCACCCCAATTTCTTGTCTTATATCAGTTTGCACCACATTGTGTCTGAAAATGCCTTGTCTCTTTGCCTTTGCATGTGTTATTCCTGCTTCCTGGAATTCCTTGATATAGAAGCATGTGGTGTGTGTGTGTGTGTGTGTGTGTGTGTGTGTGTGTGTGTGTGCGTGTGTGGTTGTGTGTAGAGCTGAGGGATATGATAATATGAAGCAAAAGAAGTTATTTTTTATAAATAATAATAGATAACAGTTATATAGTGTTAACTGGATTCTTGATGCCTTGAATGCTTTAAAATATGCACTTACTTGATTCTCATGACAACCTTATAGCTTAGCTACTATTTTTATTCCCATTGGTTTCAGATTAAAAACCATGAGAGCAGAGTGGTCAATTCACTTCCCTAAACTCATACAGTATGCAAGTTAACATCTGCTGCAGTCCCTGGTGAAAGGCTCATGCCCACCAGGCATACCATCTCCCTGACACCGAGATGTACTGGCTAGGATGAACCCTCTGGGTCCCATGCAGAGAAAACACCATTTAATCCATATTCTCTTTCTTTTCCAGACTTCATCATTTTCAAAAACAAAAATCCTCTGAATTCTACAAACTTTTCATCAGGTCTGGCAAAATATCTTATCTTTAAATTCTGAAAGAATGGTAAAATAAACAAACACATTTGTGTAGGTGAAAATTAACTGGTAAATAAACCTGCCATACACATTGTCAGGTAATTTATTATCAGTGGATTTTTTTTTTTAGAAAATTATTCCAAAATGCTCAGTGAAGTTGTTTTATACATGTAGTCTTAATATACATAGTCATCTTTGGTATTTCAAAATGATTTATCTGCTTTTTAAAAAAACTTATAAGAATGGACATGATAATGTGTGTGTATGTGTGTGTGTACTAAGAGCACAAACTGGTTACTATTTCTATAAGGGAGTTCCTTAAAGCACTGGAAGAGTCAATCATAGAATGGCTGACAGAATATGAAAACCTATGTGTCTAGTTGAATATATCTAATAGGAAACCAAGCTGTTTTAGCAGAATAGTAAACTTTATTTAGCTGTTAGATATTATGAGATAAAATACTTTGAAATATTTTATTCTGTGAAAACCAATTTTGTAATTTTAAAGATGTCAATGACAACACTTTCATTCTTTTTAACAACTTTACTGAATGTTTTTCACGTAAAACTAATTTCTATTTGAACTTCTCATATTATTTTATTTTCTAAGAATTTCTCAAAAGATCTTATCAAACCCACTCTATATCTTTCTTGACTTTGCAACTTTCTAGAATGCTTATATACATGTTTTGTACTTGTGAAATGCACCCTTAACATCCTGTCCCTGTTTTCTGTTTAATAATGACAATGATACAATATAAATAGATTAATTTGTGTTTGGTGGTTGAGACATGTCCAACTCACTCCTCCACACCACCTGGTTTGCTAATTCAGCTTGTTCATTATATTTAGATTTTGTTTTAATAACTTGCCTAAAAGCCACACTCTGTAAATCAGTTTTTTCAATTGAGAATAAGATGTAAATATATAACTTCAGAAACATTAGTTCTAGTTCAATTATTGTGATTACTTACTTTCATAAGATTAATTTTCCTAACTCTTTTGTGAAGATTTCCTGTAATTAATTTTTCATTGGCCCTCAAGGGATCATGTATCTTTCTTACTAACAAAACAAAAAACAACCCCATGCAAAACAATAAAACTAAACCAAAATACTTTAAAATACCAATTTCCTCTCATTTTTCTAATCAAAATGTTCACATCCCTTACTATAGAATATATTATCTGGATCCCAATTTCCTATTTAGCCCTCCCTGGCTTCCATCATTTTCCTCTAATACTTGATACTTGAACAGAATTACACTACATTTTCTCTGAAAATGACTTGTCTCTTTGTCTTTGCACATATTGTTTTTCCCTCCGAGAATACCTTGACTCATCATCTTGTCTTGTTAATCTCCTATTTATACATCATAGTTTGGATCAAATGACATCTCTTCAAGAGACCCACTGCTAATTTCCTTAAATATATTCGGCCACTCTGCTTATCTAAACTTGTATTTTTTAGAAATTAAAAAATACTAATCAGTAAGTTCATTGCAGTAAGGATCATATTTTATTTATTTTAAGTATTTGGGGATTAATAGAGTGTCTGGCAGAACTTCATCACTGTAATAATATTTCCAATTTAATAGTGCTTAATATGGGTTGGTATACCTTTAAAATTTAATAGTGCTTATCTATAACAATAAAAGTGTAATATGCTAATTAGACAAGATGTCCTTCTGGAGGAAGCAGGGACTGCAAGGGAAGCCCAGGTCCCGGGTTCCAGCAGCTGGGGGAAGGAAGGCCTACTCTTGCACGAATTTCGTGCATCGGGCCTCTAGTATATACTATAAGCTTTAGATGATCAATTTCACTTAACATAGGATCCCTATGAAGTGGGTATTATTACCAACCTTGAAAAAAAATGAAATTAAAAAGATTCACTGACTTGCCAAAGGTCACATTACACTGAACAGTGAAGCCACAATTAGAATTCAGATCATCTGGCTCTTGGGAGATCCTCTCTCTTTACCCACCATGTTATAAAACAATATAAGTATTTAATATCCCTGAGACTTTCCTCCATGAGCTTTAAAACTGCATGGTAAAACTTCTCTTTTAGAGCTATTATAAACACTAAACCAAAAATGTACATAAAATGTTCCTTAGTATAGTACTTAGAACACTGTTGCAGCTCCATGCCTGTTGGTCCCTTTTCAATATAAACCACCATCATTGGAATGAAAGATGTTAACATAGGGACATTTTTCTCCAGCTTTGGAACTTAGCTGAGATCCTTTATCTGTGACTTTTAAAAGGAAATCCTTTGTAAGCCTTGGATTCTAGAGTCCTGGACTAAGTATAGTACCTTGCAATTAGTGGGAACTAAAACCTTGAAATAAGTGGTCCCATCATACATGGCACTTTTCTTTAATTTATATTTTATTTTTACTAATTATGGGAAATAGCGCTTTATGAAATGATCAGAAGTATGAAGAGGAAAGTGTAAGTACTTCAGCTATATTGCAGCATATTGAACTACTTTAATATTTTAGGAAACAGACCTGCTGCTTAAAGAGACAATTGGCAGGTAGGAATTCTTATTCTTTATTTGCAGTACATTTAAATGTAAAATGAAAATTTAAAGCTAGGGAATAGATCAATTGCTTGACAGTAGTTAGGGATCAGAGGGTTGAGGAGGAGGGTGTGGCTATAAATGAGTAGCAGGAGGGAGCTTTGTGGTGCTGATACAACAACAGTATGCTGATTTTGCTGATAGTTACAGAAGTGCACAGAAACTCAATTACTTTAATATGATCCTTTCTCCTTTCTGTCTTTCCACTCCCTTCCTTAATCATTAAGCCCTCCGAACATCAGATTCTGGGCAGTGTCAAACTCTCTTAAGAACAAAGCCTCAGGTCTGTTGACCACAGAAACATCCAGTGAAGGCCAAGACAACATCCTGACTTCAGCTGTGTTGCAGCCACAGGCCCAAGGAAGCTGAACGGCCCTACACCCGCATGAGACCAGGCAATTTAGGACTTGGGGTTGTTTTGGGACCAGTCACAAACTAGCATCTCCTTCAGCAATACAAAATACAAAAAGTTGCTACGATTCTCGTACATACATTTCCAGATAATTTAATATATGCAGAAGTGTTCTTAACCACATTGAATTCCTAAGAGCTGTTTCAACCTCCTTCAGAGTTTTTGTAAAACCAGTGTGGGTGTGAAAAGTCTGACATCACCCTTGGAAGTGTGCGTGGTTCTTCCTTGACAACAAAGCTCTAATGACTTCCTACATCTTTAGTTTCACTTCTTCTCTTCTTTTCCCCTCATTTACCATCTCTCTGCGCCTGGTTCTAATCATTGTGTTTGATTTTTCTGTTAGTCATACAGCAAGTATCTGAAGAACCTATTCTGTGCAAGGCACAGTGATAGGCACTGAGGATGTAATAATGAGCAGCTGTGATTCCTGGTCCCAGGGACTTTACTCCTGGTTTGGGAGTTAGACTGCAAACAGAAGACTATTCAGATTTCATTTAAATATATCTCTATATAAAAAGCCAGCGACCTGAACACCATAAAGACCAGAAAGACCAGAGACCAGAAGATCATGGCCCCTGGCCCAACCTGGCCCTGCCCCAGGGAGTGGTTAGGTGTGCCCCTAGGCCAGTGGTCGGCAAACTGCGGCCCCTTGAGTGTGGCTCTTCCACAAAATACCACATGCGGGTGCACACGTACAGTGCGATTGAAACTTCATGGCCATACTCAAGGGGCCTAAGAGCCGCATGTGGCTCGCGAGCCGCAGTTTGCCGACCACTGGTCTAGGCAATGCAATAGGGTATGGGTTTGATGGGGGAAACTCGGAGAAATGGGGAGGCACTGCTAGTGGGAATGCAGACTGGTGCAGCCACCGTAAAAGGCAGTATGGAGTTTCCTCAAAAAGTTAAAAATGGAACTCCCATTTGACCCAGTTATCCACTTCTAGGACTATATCCCCAAAAAAGCAGAAACACCAACCAGAAAGGATATATGCACCCCTATGTTCATAGCAGCACAATTCACCATAGATAAGATTTGGAAACAACCTAAGTGCCCATCAGCAGATGAGTGGATTAAAAAACTGTGGTACATCTATACACAATGGAATACTATCTGCTATAAAAGAAAAGGAACTTTTACTATTTGCAACAGCATGGATGGAACTGGAGAGCATTATGCTAAGCAAAATAAGCCAGTTGGAGAAAGATAAATATCACATGATCTCACTCATATGTGGGATATAATGATCAACATAATTTGATGAACAAGAACAGATCCAGAAACAAATGGTAGGGGAGGGGGGGTTTAGAGAGCAACCAAAGGACTTGTATGCATGCCTATTAGCATAACCAATGGACACAGACGGGGGGTGGGGGGGTGGGGGGCGGCCCGGGACTTGCCAGGGTGGGAATGGCTGAGTGGGGAGTCAATTGGGGGAAAAAGGAGACATAGGTAAAACTTTAGACAATAAAAAAAAATAGAGGTAAGGTCTTAAGGGTCTGCGAGGTGGGGCTGGTAGGCCAGGAGTAGGTTTGGAGTGTGCCGGGGAAGGAAGAGGGAGATCCGATTGGAAAACAGCTCAGCACAGTACCTTTCTCCTTGAGAACCAGGACGGCACCAGCAGTGGACTGAATGGACGGCTGTTTCATACGTGTACTTGGGACCGACATGTTCATGGCAGCGGCTGTGCTCCCGAAACTTCACTGATTCCAAAGAGTGAACAGCTATCAACGTCAAAGAACAGAAAAATCCTCTCCAACTAGAGGCCCTGGATGTTGCAAGGCGACGGAAGGAAACACCACTTAAGGAGGAGCTAGAGAACCCGGAAGTATGCGACCAGCGGAGGGTGGGATTGTGGAGGAACCTGGGCGCCCACCGCTAGATCGGGAGCCTGTTGCTGCGCATGTACAGCCAGCCCTGGAGTCCTCAGTCTCGCAGTATTTGGACGTAACTTCTGGCCGGAAATTTTTTTGATTGAGGTTTGCTGTTCCCTTGCCCGGAGGAAGATCAGAATTAAAGGTTTGTTTGTTACCTTGGTTTGAAGCAGAGGAAAATGGGATAGTGCCGGATAAGAACCTTTGGAGATAGTGAAGGGCAGTTTGTCTAGACCAGCGGTTCTCAACCTGTGGGTCGCTACCCCTTTGGGGGTGGAACGACCCTTTCACAGGGGTGGCCTAAGACCATCGGAAAACACATATATAATCACATATTGTTTTTGTGATTAATCACTATGCTTTAATTATGTTCAATTTGTAACAATGAAAATACATCCTGCATATCAGATATTTACATTATGATTCATAACAGTAGCAAAATTACAGTTATGAAGTAACAATGAAAATAATTTTATGGTTGGGGGTCACCACAACATGAGGAACTGTATTAAAGGGTCGCGGCATTAGGAAGGTCTGTTGAGAGCTCAGAATTAGAGTTTAACTGGGATAGAAATCCTGCTAATAGCGCCTGATGCCTGAAATCTGAGCACTCTGCTTTTAGGTTTTTCCAGTTCAAGCTTTTGGAGGCTGCCTATTAAAACACTCCTGGTTGGAAAGTGTTTGTATAGAAGCCCATAAGTATTAAGTATTTGCTGTGTTTACCACGCTTAGCTTTCTGTAAGGAATATGGAATAATGTTAAATGCCTCATGTTCTTAAGAAGCTTGAATTTTAAAATAAATAAAGAAGAAATATAAATATTAAAAATAAAAAAAGAAACTTGAGTTTTAGGGGCAAAATCAGGCAGGGAGGCAAGCGGTTAGGAGCCAGTGGTCCTGGATTGCCAGAGGGATGTCCAAAAGTTCCTGGATTGCAAGAGGGTGCAGGCCAACCTGAGGGACCGCCCCCCCCCCCCACATGAATTTCGTGCACCGGGCCTCTAGTTATTCTAATAAAGTCTACAGTGGAGAAGTGCTGTGTATGCACTTTTAATATATAAATTCTATTTTGATGTATCCATTACTCTGCTAAAAAAATCAATTCTCTGCCCTTGATCCTTTTTATATTCCTCTTGCCCTTATCACTAGTTTTGTTCATAATGTTCAGGTTTTGCTTGAGAAATAAATATTCTCCTTCATTCCCTCTAGAAAATAAAGTGCAATACTAGTGCTTCA
The DNA here is from genome assembly GCF_963259705.1 of Myotis daubentonii. NCBI lineage: Eukaryota > Metazoa > Chordata > Mammalia > Chiroptera > Vespertilionidae > Myotis > Myotis daubentonii. The sequence continues at coordinate 35,875,818 of NC_081856.1, read as the reverse complement.
CTGGTACTGTAATATAATCAATAAACACTCTGATTTTTAATTCAATATGATAATATATCTTTAAGTAAAATTTAACTTAAGATCTATATGCTTTCCATAAATCTCTTACTAGCACATCCAAAGATTATGATGATCAAAAAAGACATTTTTTCCACTCTTTAATCTTTAGACGTATCCACCAAAATCTATGTTTTTAGCAGGTTTCTCCTTAAGAACTAGGATTACTGTCAAAGACTATTGTGAACAATATTCCCACTTGTACTTCAGTTTGACAACCCCAAATACGTTTTTGTTATGCACTGCATATTCACTTGGTGTTTGTACATCTTAAACACATTTTCTCTTACAGCCACATGCAGTTTCTATGGTTACAAGTTCATTCCTTTTTTTTTTTATGCCTTTAAGAGGCCAAACTACTACACATGAAAACAAAAGCCAAGGAGTAACAACTTAGTCTTAATGCTCCTTCCTTGGATTTTGTTTTTTTAACCCAATAATCTTTAGTACAAGTTAATTTCATATTCTGAATCCATTAATTACTATTAAATATAATCCTCTTATACAGTAAATTTCTAGATTTTTTCCCCTCTTTATATCTGTCTTTCACGAAGACTGCTTTTTGCAATGGGGCTTATTTAGTCATTTACAAGATTCCAGTGTCTTGTATAAGATTTTTGCCAGAAAAAACATCCTTCTAAAAGTCTAGTGTGACTTCTAATTTTCTTTCTCTGTGAATCTATTGCTTCCTATTTTGAGAAGAAATAAATTTTAAAAGCTCACATTTTTTTCTCCATTATATTCCTTCTCACCCAAATTTATCCCTTTTTCCAAATAATTTGAAGCTGCTGTCTGATCAACAAAATTCTGGTTGCTGGGGATTAAAGCAAACAATAGCTTCTGCTTTAGCAAGGCCTATGATTTGGATAAATAACAATAAAAGTGAGCCAAGTCGGTGTGATAGGATCCCATTGAACAATCCATGATCCATGAGAGTGGAGGTCATTGTGGGAAAGATTTACAGAGGCAGTGGGATGGAAATACCTTTGATAATTACACAAAAGCTGCTGGTGACTAGATGTGGCACACTTATCATAGTGTGTATTTAATACTTAAAACTGCTTCTGGCTACATGAAGAGTGAATGGCTTTGGGAGGATAGAATGCCGCCAATAAGCTATGATATTCGCTAAAGGAAGAGCAGCTGGAAAGTTGCTTCTCAAACTGGCTGCCTACTCTCTCTTCGATCTTATTGATTTCTTCTTTATCTAAAGACGACATAGTTTTAGTATTACATATAATTTTTTACATTGGATCTCTTTGATATTGGATCATTGTTTGTCAATTCAAAATATTGAGTACTTGCTCTGTCCTACCTGCTCTTCTATGTGCAAAGAATACAATAATGTGCAAAGGATACAATAATGTGCATTTCCTTACTTACCTGTTGTTTCCGCTCATGTTCAAAATAGAGATTGTAATTCCTGCCTCATAAGGCTATTCTAACTTCTATTTGAGAAAGCTTAGTGTTGCCTAAAATTTTCTTTTTTTGTCATATCTCCATAAAACCTGCACAATTATTTTTTAAAGTTTATTTTAATTCATTATATTTCAGCAAGAAATCATATCCCTTAGTTATACTGGTTATATTTTCTCATTTGTATTATACTAAATATAGTATAAACCACTCTTCTTTGTGTTTTAAGCTTTCATAACTTTTGAAGGATAAATGCTACAAATGCAACCAATAATTATTTTAAAATTGTACTATATAAATATATACTTACATGGTTTGGTTAATTTTCAATAATGCATTTTTAAAATATTATTGTGGATATATATATATATATATTTTTTTCCATTTTACCATTTTAAGTGTACAATTAAGTGGCATTAATTATATCTACACTTTTGTGAAAACATCACCACTATTAGTTTCCAAAACGTTCCCATCACCACGGAGAGAAACTCTATTAAGCAATACCCCCCCCCATTTCTCTTCCCCCCTTTTTAAAATCCTCACCTGAGGATATTTTTCCCATTGATTTTTTAGAGAGCGTGGAAGGGAAGGAGGGAGGAGAGAGAGAGAGAGAGGCAGAGAGAGAGAGAGAGGGAGAGAGAGAGAGAGAGAGAGAGAGAGAGAGAGAGAGAGAGAGAGAGAGAGAGACCTATGTTAAAGAGATATATGGATTGGTTGCCAACTGGGGCCAGGATCAAACCTGCAACCCAGGCACATTCCCTTGACTGGAAATGTATACCACCACCCTTTGATGCATAGGCCAATGCCCTGACCACTGAGCCACCAGCCAGGGCCTCTCCTTCTTTAATTTGTTTTTAGGGGAAAAGCTTTCTGTCTTCCACCATTGACTACAATATTATTACATTAAAACACAGACACACACACAGACACACACACACACACAACCAAAACCAAACAAAACAAAACATAAATGCCCTTTAATCATGTAGAATATGTTTTCTTTTATTCCTAGCTTTCTGGCTGTTTTTAATCATGTGTCAGAGTTTGTTAAATGTCTTTTCTATGTCTATTGAGATGATCATGTGGTTGTTTTCCTTATGTTGAACCACGCTGCCTTCATTGAATAAATTTCCCATTGTCATGTCATACAATTTTTTAATATGCTGTTGAATTTGCTTTGCCAGCATATTGTTGAGGATTTTTACATCTGTTTTCATGAGATTTTGGTCTGTATTTTTCTTTTTTTGTGATGCCTTTGTCTGGCTTTGGTATAAGTATCAAGCTAATGCTGGTGTCTTACAATGAGTTAGAATGTGTTCTTTCCTTTTCCATTTTTTGGAAGAGTTTGAATCCCCTAGAGTACCTTCTATTAGAGAGGGGTGGCAAGCAGCCACATTTTCATCGTAAAAACAAACATACAATTCAAAACCAAGAGAGAGGCTGATTTTGGTTTCTCATGTAAAAACAACATGCTCAGCAATCAACTTCAAGAAAGAAGGTGGCACTTTTGAGGGTCTGAGAGGAGGCTAATGGCCCTGGAGCACAGTTGCATGTGAAGGGACAACATGAAGCTGGAGAGATTGGCAAGGCCAGCTTGGTTAGGGGTTTGCATTTCACTTCAGGTGCAATAGGAAGCCACTGAAGATTTACGGAGGGGAATGACCTAATCTAATGATGTTATAATAATCTTTTAATGATGAATTTTAAAGAGGAAAAATATAAAAACTTTTATTTACAGCACAAACTGAACTAAGTAAAAACATGTATAGAAAAATGACATGGTAAGATTAAACTTTCTTTTCTTTAAACTTTGTCACTAGTTTGGCTGATCTGAGGAGAAATAGGAAGGGAAATCTTAAGCAAGGGATTAGGATCATGTGCACACAGGCTGCTGCATTATTCAGAGAAGGAAGCAGGTAGCGTGGACCAGCTGGCTGCAGAGGGCATGGGGATGCTTGCTAAAACTCGATACGTGGTGCAGCTAGAGGCTTGCTTGTAGTTTAGATGGTGGATTTCATGAGGAGGGGTTCTTACCTGAATATCTGTGTGGGTGATACTGCCACATTTGTAAATGGGAAAGAATGTAAGAATGATATGTTTTAATTAATTCTATTTTGAATGTGATAGGGCTATGGTTCCTTTGAAATATCCAAGTAGTGATGTTAAGAAGTCAGCCAAGTGTAAGAACTGGAAATCTGAAAAGAGTTCATATAAATGAAGAATTTTTCAGAGCATAGAGAATGAACCTTGAAGGTCAGTCTCAAAGGAGTATGAAATTATAATTTTAAGTGGATAGATAAGTAAAAGGCATAAAAATGGTTATGATCACACTGGGAAAGTATTCAATTCTAAGAAAAAGAGTTGGAACTTCAGTTGGAAGGTGATGGGGAGTTACTGAATGTGGTGTGCAGGAACTATCTTATAAGAGCAGTGATTACTGAATACAACCTGGTGTTGGTAAAATAGGTTAAAAAAGAAATCCTAAGTGAGGGATATAAAATATATATAAAGCAGTTTCATTCTTATCAAATTATCACAGATTTTTAAGAAGTATCACCCAGTATATGTGAGGGTATGTAAAATATAAATGGATATTAAGAATGGATATAGCTACAATCTTTTTGAAAAGTAATTTAGTATATAAAGTATCAAGTATAAGGTCATTCTATTGGACTAAAAATTCAAGGAATTTATACTAAGGAGAATAGAAAGCTTCCCATAACCCTTAAACACACATACACAAAATTCTTATAAACAATTATGCAATACTCATTCAACAGTAAAAACAGAATAATTTATTAAATAAATACTAGTATGTTCACACAAAATATTACTATTAAACCATTTAAATATGTTTATACAGTTATTTAATAATGAGGTCAGTGCCATAATTAAGTTTCTTAGTAAAATTTCAACTTACCTAATATAATAAAGGCTAAAAACTAAACTATGTGAAATATTAGTCAAATATAGTATAGTGAGATTAACAATTCCTTCTTTTTCCTTTCCAAATTTTCCATTGTTAAAATAATGACTATGGAGAAGCATTAAAAAAAACCCACTGCTAAAAAGAAAAAGCAATTGTAGACATTTATACTTTAAGTAATAAAGGGATGAGTCAGCTACCTGATTCAAATGGAAATATAAGAACACTATAGGCCTGTTGCACAAATTTGTGCATGGGTGGGGTCTGGCCCACTGGCTGTAGGGAGAGAATGTGGGAGGTTGGCTGGCAGGCCCCACCCCCCATCAGAGTGGAGGGGGCCAATTGGGGCCACAGCGTGTGTCAAAGCAACCAGTCGTTTTGGTCGTTCCAGTGTTCTAGTCACTTGGCTTTTATATACATAGCAATTCGTATAGGAATAATAATTATTTTTTAAAAAATATATATTTTATTGATTTTTTACAGCGAGGAAGGGAGAGGGATAGAAAGTTAGAAACATCGATGAGAGAGGAATATCGATCAGCTGCCTCCTGCACGCCCCCCCCCCACCCCCACTGGGGATATGCCTGCAACCAAGGTACATGCCCTTGACTGGAATCAAACCCGGGACCCTTCAGTCCGCAGGCTGACGCTCTATCCACTGAGCCAAACAGGTCAGGGCAGGAATAATTATTATACTTCGCAATATTTACTGACTACTTATGCTGGTTCACATTTTGTTAAACATTTTTAAATACACTATCCTTATTAAATTCTCACAATAAACTTAAATCTTTAAGACGAATATTATACCCATTTTATAGATAAAAATTTTATTAACTCGCAGCATGTCCATTTTAGTAAGTTGACATGCCAAGATTCAGACCCATCTCTGTGTAACTCGGAACTACTGTACAATGATTCAGAAAACCCTGAAAGGGGGATAGCTGAAATTACTGGAGTAGATGACATCACTAAGAGAAATGAGAAGAATATCTCATGGAAAGATCATAATTCAAGTACGGGAAGGATAAGGAATTCATTGTTAATGCAGATTTGCTTGGGACCTGAACCCCAGTGCGGGTATTTTGCCTGAGTCAGATCATCGACTTAGCATCTCTGGCATATTCCTCTCAGCACCAACTCTATTCCTTTTCTTCTGTGCTCTCCTCTTTCTGACATAACTCTATTCTGTGAATTTACCTGAATTATAACGCTCCTCCCATTTCCACATTGAAGATTTCCCAGAAAATTGCACACGACTCTCAGCTTTGCTCAGTGTGTTCTTATGAGGCTGTGATGTAAACAGACAATTATAGCTTAGAATATATCAATTCTAATAGTCAAGACAATTATAGCTTAGAATGTATCAATTCTAATATCATTGAGAAGTTAACCTGGGGTTCAACCAACTCATAAAAAGACAGTGGAAAATCTGATTTCATTAATAGGTGAGAATAGTCTGGACTCCTGATGCTCAATTGCTCTAAAGGAGGTAGAGCAGAAAAAAGGAAAAAAATATATTTTCTTGTGATATATTTATTAGCTGATGAGTTGAAAAAGAGAGACACTGATAGTTAATAAAGCACTTTGATTTACAAATCTTTCAATCCATCTAGGTTATTTTATGCTGCATTAACTTTGACAGAGAAAGTGGAATCGATTTTACCATTCTCATTTTCACACCATATTTTTTGTGCCTTTTTTCCCGATTATATTCTTTTCTAGCTTTAGTCTCTTGAGCGTGGATACATTGAGCAGCATCAGGTGGAAAACATTGCTCAGAAGTCACTGTTCTGTGATATAGAGAGCATTTTTTCTATCTTTGATCAGCCATTACTTAAGACTAACCAGGATATCTATATCCTTGATCAATAGCACAAACTTTCTCATAACTAATGTTGAGGGCAGAATTAGTTGTTAGAGGTGTTACTTCTTGATTTTATGTTGTATAAGGAAGACATGCCCATTTTTATTATCTGCTGAACTGAAAAGAAAAATACCCCCTAATCATTAATAAAGTATTTTGACTTCTAAATCTTTCAAAAGCTAGTGACAATGGCAATCTTCAATTTCCAAATGTTCCTCTGCTATTAGTTGTCTTAAATAAGCAAGAGGATGATTAATAAATACAACTGGATAACATGGATAAGCTTCATCAAAGACATACATGTTTCTTATGAATATAATGTTTTCATGTTCAGGGTATGATCTATCTTAAAAGTAGAGACAATAACACAAAGATCATTTAGAAAAACAAAATGGTCCTTATAAAATCCCTTAACATATTTTTTATGCATGGATATATTTTTTCCTTTTCCCCCCTCTTTGTTGTAAAAGATTTTAAATCCTAACAGGAGAAAAAAAAATACATGTATCATCTTTGGTTGTATGATTTCATGTGTTGGTGTTACTTAATAATTTTACACACTTATTCAGAAGGAAAGGATGTCATTTAGTGAGCCATAGAGGTGAGTGTGCTTGTTTTTAATGTCATATATTAGGAATAAGGTAGAAAGGAACATTATCCTGGGGCAAAGGAAAAGTGAGTTCAAATTCCATAGGAAATTTCTTATAAAAGTGTCAATTATCTTTGATTTATTTAATGTTAAACCTGTCACTGGATTTAAATCTATCAGTTTTACTTTGATAAATATAATTCACAATATTTACCCTTTTACTTCAAGAATTCACTATTTGCAATTTGTTGTGTTAACATTTGCCCTCCTTTAACCTTTTCTTCATAGACTTACCCTATGATTTGCCTGAACTATCTTGTATTTGTTTACTAGAATTGCTATAACAAATGACCTCAACATTGGTGACTTAAAAACAACACAGATCTTAGAGTATTGGAGGCCAAAAGTCCAAAACCAGTTTCCATGGGTCTAAACCAAGGTATCAGCAGGGCCAGGGTCCCTGTGGAGAGTCCCCTGACTTGCCTTGTCAGCTGCTGCAGCTGTAGCCCTTGCATTCCTTGGCTTGTGGCCCCTTCCTCCAACTTCAAAGGCAGCAGCATGACAGCTTCAAATCTCTCTCCTGCCGAGCACATCTCATTACCTTTCCCCTTCTTTAGCATTGTCTCTCTCTGTTTACCTCTTTTAAGGACACTTTTGATTATATTAAAGCCCACCTGGACAGTGCAGGAGACTCTCCACATCACAAGATCCTGAATTTAGTCAGATTGGCAAAGTCTCTTTTTAAGGCAATGTTCACAGATTCCAGGGATTAGGATATGGAAATCTTTGGGGGTCCTTATTTCATCCTACTAGATGCCTCAGGAAGACATAGTTTACATTATTCAAAATAAAGAAAACAATTTGATATTTGATGATGTTAGAAATAAAGAGTATTGTAATGTGGGCCCTCAGCTGACTGAGAAATGGACGTTGATCATGTGATTTTTTCCTTCACATTTAGTTCTATGTTAAAAAAGAAATGGAGAGAGACAAATTTAAAGATATGTATGTACACATCATTCTTTGAGGAGCTAAAAGTTTTTCTAAAATATATTCTTTTCATGTGTAAAATTGGTTGGCAGATTCTATAACAATTATGTTTTAACATTCTAATTATCATACATATAAGAATTTCAATTAAGAAATAATTGCTTTTAGGGCTACATTTCATTTGTTTAATGCAAATTTTTGGTGATCTCTTTTTAATATACTCGTAGTTCAAATAAATTACAATAGACACTTGGTTAAAAGCTTTGTAAATGTTTACATGGGCTGGAAACCCAAGGATGTTTCTAGCCTATCAAACACTGAGAAATAAATCTATCTTAACTTATATGACTCTCTGAAGGTTAAATTGCATTAGTTATATTCATGACTAGTGCTACAAATATGCATAAAAGGTTAAAATCTATGATTTTCTCTGTTCACATGTCAAAAGTTACCTGTGGGCTTGGTTAACATGTCACTAGTGAGGAGTAGGGGCTTATCTATGGAGCTGCATTTTAGTGTGTTGTAAAAGAATCATGTTTGTCCATCTTTACTTCATTGAAAATCTTCTGTTATTCAAATGGGAAATACTCTCATGTTCTTTTGTTCTTGTGCTATTATATTTAAATGATAGTTTCATAGTTTTAAGTTCTCCTTAATTTGACATTTTCTATCTTTTTCATTACCAACATAAACTAAATCAATGAATGGTGAACAGGGAAAAGCGAAGACCGCCAGCTTGGTTGTGACTTGTAGATACAATTAAAGAGCTGCATGAATAGGAAGAGAGGTTTGTGGCTCTAGAAAAACTATAGCTATCCTATAATTTCCTATAGGTCCCAGTACTGTTATATGTAGCAGATGCTCAATAAATGTTTACCAAGTGATAAAAATGAATGGGTTTCATGTTTATATTTCTGTAACAATATCTGAACACTGTAATTGGACTTTTTTACATATTGAATCTTAGCAGCAATCTTAAAAAAATATAAAGGCGCAAGTGAGATGAAGCCTTTTCTATAGAACTAGGAACTCTCTCAGAAATTCTGTATGCTCTTCCACATTTTATATGGATGTGCTTAACTGAATATTTTATTTAATGATCCATTAGTAAAGGAAATAAATGCATCTCCGAAGAATAAATTAAGCAGTAGGGTTAGGGAATTAAATGTAAAAGCCTATAAAAAGTCCTCATTAAATCACTGAGTATTTCTCCTGGTGCATTCCTGCTGAGACACAGAACGCCAGGTCAAGCTTGAAAACTCCCCCATTTTGTAGATGTTGACATGGCTATAGAGAAGGGGCAGAGTCAAGCTCACATGTTTTGGCTCTTGAGAGTTATTCACTAACCTCTTGTATTCAGTGTCAACAAGGGGCTGCCCCAGACGGCCTCCAATTTGTTTTTGGTTCCTGTCCAGCACCCCATCACTCTGATCTGCAAACACTGGTTTCTCACTCCAGCTGCTTCTGAAGGTTTTCTGGTTGTTAAGTGAGAGTCAATTGATCCCTTAACAGATGTTAACTGAAATCACTTAGATGTTACATTTCCTAGTAGGCAGTAGTTAAAATAGGCAATTCTTTTATTAATCATGCTCCTTTACGGACCCGTTATGTACTAGACACAGCTAAATGTTTTACATTTATTATTCAAGTTAATTTTTGCAGCATTTTGTTTTTATTAGGTAGCTATCGCTTGTACTTTTAATTAACATGTGAAGTAACTTATATTAAAATTATTTAATAACTTGCCCATAAACTCCTGTCTTTAGGGTCCTTCACTGCACATTGTAGAGGTAGCATTTTCCATGGACTCCTCCTTAGGCCAAATTAGTTCCAACTTGCATTTGTGAACTTTTACTTTTATTGACTCCTTACCTCTAGCTTTTGTTGATTGAATTCAGACTTTGTTTGATTCTGGACACAGGTAGGACTTAATTCAGGTCAGATTTAATTCTTCTGGATTCTTCTCAACTTCTTCTGACTTCTTTTCTCCTAATTCTACGCCTGTTTCTGTAATTTAGAAAGACCTGGTTACTACCTATCTGTGTTGGAAATAGAATATCCTGATGTTTTGAGCTTGGAAGTTGGATTAAAAAGTGAACTATTAAATAAGTAAGAAAAATCTAGGTATAGATTTCTTTTCTCTGATTGCCCAATTTCTGTGTTATGATTATACATTGTTTACTATGTGGGAGCGTATTTCTCAAAAAAACTTGTTACTTAGGAAGCTCACTAACATGTTTTTCATTACCATTATGATGGGCTTATCTCAATTTTAGTATAAGTTAATTAAATTTTACTTTTCCGCAGCTCTAGCATTTCAATTTCATTAGCTTCTTTTATGCTCATATCCGGGTATATTTGACTGATCTCTCTATTGATCTGCCTTTTATATATTTCTATTTTTCCAGTGTTCTTTTATACATATTGACCAATTACAGGATTTATATCCTGGTTTGTGTTGAACAATTCTAATTCATGGACTTTTTCCATTTAGCCTTTATAATGAAACTAGAGGCCTGGTGCACAAAAATTTGTGCACTCGGGGGGGGAGGGAGGGCCCTCAGCCCGGCCTGTGCCCTCTCGCAGTCTGGGACCCCTCGGGAGATAACGACCTGCTGGCTTAGGCTTGCTCCCAGGTGGCAGGGGGCAGGCCCAATCCTAAGGTGCAGCCCCTGGTCGGGCTCAGAGCAGGGCCAACTGGGGAGTTGGGGCGCCGCCACCTGTCATGCACAGAGCAGGGCAGATTGGGAGGTTGTGATGCCACCCTCAGTCACGCTCAGGGTAGGGCCGATGGGGGGTTGGGGCACCGCCCCCTGTCACACTCAAGGCAGGGTCAATGGGGAGGTTATGGTGCCACCCCCTGTCACGCTCAGAGCAGGGCCTATCAGGGGGTTGGGGCGATGCCTGCTGTCACTCACAGAGCAAGGCCCATCAGGGGGGTTGGGGAGCTCCCCCTGTCACTCACAGAGTAGGGCTGATAGGGGAGTTGAGGCGCCGCCCTCTATCACCCACAGAGCAGGGCCGATCAGGGGGTTGGGGCGCCGCCACTGTCACACTCAGGGCAGGGCCGATGGGGAGGTTATGGCTCTACTCCGTCACACACAGAGCAGGGCCCGTGGGGGGGGGGGGTTGGGGCGCCACACCCTGTCACACACAGAGCAGGGCCAATCAGGGGGTTGGGATGTCGCACCCTGTCACACACAGAGCTGCAGGGCGATCAGGGGGTTTGGGCGCTGCCCTCTGTCATGCTGATCCCGGTGCCGGGAGGCCTCACAGCTCCGCTGATCCCGGTGCTGGGAGGCATATTACCCTTTTACTATATAGGATAGAGGCCTGGTGCACAGGTGGGGGCTGGCTGGTTTGCCCTGAAGGGTGTCCTGGATCAGGGTGGGGTCCCCACTGGGGTGCCTGGCCAGCCTGGGTGAGGAGATGATGGCTGTTTGCAGCTGGTCACACACCCTTCAGGGTGGGGGTCCCCACTGGGGTGCCTGGCCAGTCTGGGTGAGGGGCTGAGGGCTGTTTTCAGGCTAGGACTGAAGCTCCCAACTGTTCCTTTTTTTTTTTTTTTTTTTTATTCTGAGCCAGCTTTAGCTCTGGCTCCAGCTCTTAGGCCTCTGCTGCTGAAAGCAGGTATCAGGTTTGTTTGGGTTCTATAATCGAAACACTGTATCAACTCCAGCTCTGAGATCCTGGCTGGCTGAAAGTAGGTTTCTGGGGTTTTGTTTAGCTTCTATATTTGTTACAATGTTTCAAACTGCAAGCTCAGAGGCTGGCAGCGGCAGGCGGGGAATGTTGCAGTCCTCCGTCACTGAAGCAAGCAAGCCTCATGTTAACTTCAAGCTGCCTGGCTGCCGGCCGCCATCTTGGCTGGCAGTTAATTTGCATATCGCCCTGATTAGCCATTGGGAAGGGTAGCGGATGTATGGCTAATTACCATGTTTCTCTTTTATTAGATAGGATGCTAGCCTATTGTTATGCCAGTGAAGTAGATCATCTCTCCTCTTAGTAACCATATTTCCTTTGGCTGCTGTCATGGGATTCATTTCACATCAAATAACTTGATGGCATTTAAGAGATATCTGAGTCCCACTAAGACTAGTTCTTAGGTACTTTGGCTTATTTAATTTCCTACTAGCTATCCTTTTAGTGATGTTATTTCCTACACTTGTCCTCAAATATGGTGGTTATACCTTGTTGAGAGCCTAAAACTCAGTTTTCACTACTATACTTAATGGAAAGGTAACATTTTACAAATAATATATAAAACCATATGGACATAGCATTAGTTCCTTAATGAAGGGACATAACTTGCCACTGAAGTATTTTATCTAAAAGTTTTTCAAATTAGTTGGCTTATCAATAATGAGGATGAATTTCCAGCCAGATTTCCTTGTTATTGGCTGCAAATAAAGAGAATATCAATAAACTGGGTAGTGTTCTTGTTTTTTGGTTGCTTATACTTTGAAACAGCTATGATGTTAGTGATATAGTAGAGATAGAAAGACCCAATACACAATGGACTACAGCTGGGAACACACGCTAACCTAGCCAAATGCTGGACTGGACTGGACTTTAATATGGAGTGAAACTTTGGGCAGTGGCTTTAATTCTCGCCCTGCTAAAGACAAAATGGGACTTTTCCATGGTGGAACCGGGGGAGATGGGACCGTGGAGGGAAACTCTTTTAGTGTTACATCACCGATAAAGCTTTCCACACAACCTCATCCTCTCGTGGGGCCTCAGGAAATTATTGTTTCCACAGTACCCTAAGAATCCCACTTCCACCAGTTTCAGGTGGGGACACAAGGATACTTCACCAATATCACTTTCATAGCACTGTGTACATACCACCAGGACACATTCTCAGACTGTATCTTAATAACACTTGTGTGAATCGAGATTATGATGCTGTAAAGATGATAAGCATTGCTTTTAATGTACCTGTGCCTAACACAGAGGCAGGTACGTAATTTATAATTATACCCACAATTGGTGTGCTGAATAAATAAATAGCCAAATTAATTTAACTGAAATAGTTGTATGCATTGGGATAGACTTTCCCCCAACTTTGTATTTGTAAAGTATTAATGAAATTATAATTATTATCAGATTTATGTATTTTGGGTTATAATTAAAGTTAAGCAAAAGTAACCATTATGTCAAGCCATTCCTAAGAATAGACATCTAGAGATAGATAAGCAAAAATATAAGGTCTGTGAATATTTATAGGGAGACACAGAGAGTAAAAGAAATAATAACATCCAAATGAAAGAGATTAAAACAATAAATTTGTTATTGAAAGGAAAAATGGAAGAGATAGAGAAAAATTCAGAAGCAGTCAGATATATAATTATAAGGAAAACTTATTTAAAAGAGGCTAATTAGAGTGAGATTAAATAATATCGATAATAACAGCTGTATCTCCTTGATATTTGAAGCCAAACAACTGCTTTATCTTTATTGAGATACCTAGAAGGCCTGATTCATTTCAACATTTTCAGAGATATCTTGAAATTAAGATTTAATAAATTATTCTGAACATTTTTCTATCAAGTCAAATTTGGTTTCAATGTTTATTTGAGTAGGTATCATTTATAGTTAAATCCAAAATGATGGGAAATATCAGAAATGAAGAAAATTGCCACTATTAAAAACTTTTTGAAAAAAAAATATTCAAAGGCTTCATGCTCAATGATATAGTCATAAGAGTCTATTTTGGGGAACAATTGTAACCTGTCATGTGCTCATAAATGTTTAACAACTGGCCCTCAGATGAAGAAGGGGAAAGACCTGGTTTGTAGTATTTGCCAAATTCTGTGGTGTAAATACTCTGACCATGGTCATCACTGAATGTGGACCTTGGGAGAGATGTGCCCAATGGATACAAAGGAAGATAACCCATTTTTGATACTTGATAAGCATGAAATAATGGTAATTACCACATGAAATTTTTACCTGTGTTAATCATCACTCTTTCAGTTGCAAATGTCACAAATCCAACCTAACTCAGCTTCCTTTGTTTTTTAAGATCATGATTGTGTCTTCATATCACTGCAAGAGTTAAGATGTAAGACTGACTCCACCATAGTGGGGTTCAGGGGTTCCAGTGATTTCAACTTTCTTCATTCTTCTTTTCTCTGTGATTGGCTGCATTTTCAGGTGGGTTTTATGTAATGAGCAAACTATAGATAGTTCCCATAATTACTACCTCTTTATGTTTATCCTTTTCTCACAATCCTATCTTGACCCCTTATAAATGGGACATCTCTTCATTCAAAAAGCTTATGGTCTGGTAATGGAGAAAGGTGACTATCAATATGCTAAAGTACAAAAGTATTAAACTCCAGGAGAAAATGTGTTAACTAGCATCGTATGCTTAGTTTTCTTTTTCTTATATATATTCAAAAATTTCAAAAATAAATTATAAATTTTTAGATAGAGGCTGTATTTTATAATTTTTCCCTTTGTAACCATATAAATTTGAATGGAAATTAAAAATCTCATCATTATGCTATTTGCTACAATAATTAATAAAGAACCTTAATTTCATGCTGTCCTATTACCAGAAATGTATATTGTTGCCCTTTTAGAGTAACATTTTCTGACTTGGAAAGCTGTGTGTGTGTTTTTGTTTTGCCTAGAACAGTGGTCGGCAAACTGCGGCCCCTTGAGTGTGGCTCTTCCACAAAATACCACATGCGGGCGCACACATACAGTGCGATTGAAACTTCGTGGCCACACTCAAGGGGCCAAAGAGCCGCATGTGGCTCGCGAGCCGCAATTTGCCAACCACTGGCCTAGAATATTTAGTCTTAACAGTAAGCCACCACTCTGTAAAGTATATTGTCTAACCACTCTGTTGTGTACCTGAAACTAATACAGAATAATATTGAATGTGAACTATAATTGAAAAAAAAGATGGAAAATTGTATGTTATCTGTTTTTCATTATAAAAACAAAACAGTAAGCCATACTGCTAGAAAAAAATGAGATGTTCTATTTCATAAAATTTTTATCTATTTCTCTTCTGATATTTCTCTTTGAAGTTGGAACTTCCTGAGTTTTTTTTAACTTCCTGTGCTTTTCACTGCTTTTTTCTTCTCTGGTTTTGCACATCGGTTATAAATGCTTTCATTTGGTACTGATAACTGATAACTTATGCCAGATATGGTTAATAGCTCAAAATTTTTATTGTGTTACCTTTTAAGTAATTGGGTATGATGAAACTCTCTAAAATGTACATAAAACCAATTTTGGTAGTTTCTTTTGTCTTTGCACTTTCTGTTGGAATTCAATTCTAACTCTGTTGCAATAATATTCAGCTAACTCCGTTATAAAGAATGAAGTTGTTAAAAATAACAAATTTGAACGTGTTGATAAACTTTTCAGGTTTCACCTAGTAGGAAATTCTAGTGCTAATGTGTTCAGTTTGGGAGAATAATAAAAATGTTTCTCAGATTTCAATGAGGTTACATTGAGAAATAATGATATGTTATGATCTAATTTTTCAAAATAGACACAAAGTTCACCTTGCGGCTACTTTGCCCTGTTGGGTGATTAAAGAAAAATTATTCATTTTGTGTCACAGTCATTTTTCGCCTCTGTGAGTGCTTAAACATTTATTCAAATGTGTCTGTTCTGAATTCCTAATAGTAAGTAGTGCAAAGTACCTCCAGCTCTTGCAGTTTAATATTTAAAGTGACTGGAAGTGATTTCTAAAATCTGGTACATTAAAGAAAAACAAATACCTAATGAGGAGAGTGAGAAATAGAACATACTCTCTTCAAACTATTTTTAGTGGGATAGCAATTGAATTTTATTTGGATAATTTTATTTTAATTTTTAAAAAGAAGACTAGAGTTTAGATGCTTATAAAATTCGGGTGACAATT
The DNA here is from genome assembly GCF_963259705.1 of Myotis daubentonii. Classification (NCBI taxonomy): domain Eukaryota; kingdom Metazoa; phylum Chordata; class Mammalia; order Chiroptera; family Vespertilionidae; genus Myotis; species Myotis daubentonii. The sequence continues at coordinate 35,860,079 of NC_081856.1, read as the reverse complement.
CCCCATCAATCTGCATTTCTGCACATCTTTTAAGCAAGGCACTGACTGCTTTTTGTTCCATACTATCTTTTCTAGAATCTTTGCATTGAAAGCTGTCTTAAAAGACAGTATCTTGCTGGGGTCCAGCCCCAGCGGGTCCAGGGGTTCCCCAAAGGTGTGGACGGAGTCGGAGAAGAAGGAAGGACACGGAGGCAGAGTTCAGTTGATCAGCAGCCTTGCCAGGATCTCTAACCAGGATCTCCAGTGAAGTTCTGGTTAGGGTCAGTCCAGGATCTTTTGCCATGTTCTCTTGCTAGGTTCTGTCTCTAGGTTCTGAGGCCAGTTTCTGTCCATGATCTTTTGCCATGTTCTCTCCAGCGAAGTTCTTCTGTCTCTAGGCTCCGTGTAGGTTCTGTCTTCTGAATTCTCTTCTAAGCTCTGTCTGTTTCTGTCTTGTTACATCTGTATTTATACCAGTTGATTCAATCCCATCAATCTCTATTCCAAAGGTTAGGGCGTTTCTTATCTCCATTCCAGGGAGTAAAGATTATGTAGCTTAAGCATGATTGTTCGTAGTTAAAGTGATTAATTACCCGCCTGGCACTTAGTTAAGGGGTTTTATTCCCTCCCTAACTTCAGGGGAAAATCCCTACCTGGGGAAACAACCTTTCTCAGAGGTGACCTTGGTTAAAACACATAGTGCCAAGAAGGTGAGCAAACATATTAAGAAAAGTATGCCATATATGCCAGGTCCCTTGAAACAGCAAGCAGGGACCGGCTCCCGGCAGTATCTCTTTTAGGAGCAAAGGACAAATATGCCTCCTGTTTGGTACAATAAAGGCAATGCCTTTCTCCAGGAGTAAGGACAAGCATGCTGATAAGTTATTATAAAATATTCAGGTTCCCTGAGCTCAAGAGTTCATCTGCCATAACCCAGCCCATTGCTTGTGTAGCTATCATTTGACCAGTTCACATAGCCACGTGGGAATTGTGGCTTAGGGAAACACCATAGGAATGCTGATACTCTAGAGACTGCCCTTGTTCTGTGTAATAATCTAGCCTTCATTTCTGACCCAGGAGTCTTGTCTTCCCTCAGCATCTGTAAAGTTGTGGCAGTCTAACTTATTAGGTTGCAAGGATGGTAAAATCTCAGACAGACCCTTCATAGTTCTTGACAATAATAAGATTAATTACTACTTCATGTAACTGACAACTGGAACCTTCAAAAATTATTATAGTAGTCACTTTTACTAAATACAGTTGTTCAACATTATATATTACATGGGCAGATCTCTAGAAATGTAGGCCTGATTTTATGACATTGATATACAAAAACTAATAAATGGCATATACATTATATTTGGACTAGTTCTGCAATGATTTTTCATATATATATATATATATATATATATATATATATAAGCTTATTATGCAAAGTGGCCCCTTGGGAGTTAAACCAACCGGGAGTTTGATCGCTTGCTATGATGTGCGCTGACCATCAGGGGGTGGCCTGGAATGAAGGAAGGCCCCGATTGGCAGCTGACAGCCAGGGAAGGGAGGCCTCGGCCGGCAGCCGGCAGCCCCTAGGGACCCTACCCACGCACAAATTTCGTGCACTGGGCCTCTAGTTTTCAATAAAATTATTGCAGTATTGTAGACCTCTAGAAGTATTCATTAGGATTAATTGTGTCCTCTATATGGACTAGAACTGATGGACTTCACCAAAAGTTCTATTTGGATTTTTAAAGAATGGACTTTATTTTTCAGAGCAGTTTTAGATTCACAGCAAGCTTGAGTCATTGATCTGATTCAATTATAAAACAGAGCCTATCTATAGAAAGTTAACCCTCAACAAAGCATGAGATGCATTAACAATGGCAGCCATGATTTCCACTAATCCTGGTTTTGCAGTGTATCTAGAGTGAATTGAGACATTAGCTCTAAATCAGGAATTAAGGAAATCGTCTTTTCTACCATGATGAATTTCTCTCCTCTAACTTTGTAGTGCAGGGAGGAGTCACTCTGTCTATATGGTACAAGTTAATTATGTGACTACATTTTCAAGAGACCTCTCTCCTTTGAATTATTTTATCTGCGCTTTTATTAGTATCGACCCTATAATGACAGAACTTTGCTTAATTAAAGGAGTCTCTTACCTATATTTATTAAATGCCTCTAAGAAGTATAATAAAGCATTCAATATTTTCAATATTTAATCCAACGTAAGGAGAAAAACGTGTATGTATTTGTGTTGGGTACGTGAAGAATAGGTACAATAAAAATAACAAAATGGGCATTTTATTATTTTTTATTATCATCATAATTATTTTTTCATGTTAACTTTTTTAAAAATGTGTTTTTATTGATTTCAGAGAGGAAGGGAGAGGGATAGATAGAAACATCAATGATGAATGAGGATCATTGATTGTCTGCCTCCTGCACACCCCTACTGGGGAATTGAGCCCACAACCAGGCATGTGAATCTCATGGTTCATAGATCAACATTCAGCCACTGAGCCACACTGATCAGGCTCATGTTAACTTTTTAGTGAAAAAAAATGTTTAGAAGTTGGTAAAATAAGACCCAGTAACAGGTGATTATGAATTGAATACTGTGAAAGGAAAAAAAATCTCAAAAGGAAATGCTCTAATAAATTTTCACATTTGTAAAATCTGCTGTAGGTCACACAACATATGTTTTTAGGGACCCAGTGACAAGGTTAATGATTGAAAAAGAAAATTTCCAAAGTGATTTTAATGAGTTTTGAATCGTTTTAATTGGGTTAATTGGGGGGGATTGGATTACTGTGTAGCGGGGCATTTTACAAATGTGACTATAACCAATCTGTAGTTCCCTAAATATTCTAAGGGGAGAAATAAAGGTTTGATAGAGTGTTGCCCTTTAGTCACTAATGTGATACTTTAAAATATACAGGTGTTTGATTTTCAAAGCAATCACTGAATATTTCAGCAGTGGTATAGGAATTTTGCCTCTGGGTGGCTCTTAAAAGTGTTTTATATGACATGATTGGCTCTTGGCTTAGAAAAGAGATTAAGAATCACAAGAACCTTGTGGATATTTTTCAGCCCAGTTGGGTTTTTAGCTCCTTTCCAAATGAAGCTTATTTCAAAGGTCTTTGAGGAAAAATTTTTACAAAGGCAGAGCCTGTTCAGTAACGATTAGCAGTATTAAGACTCCATACTGCATATTCTGTTGTTGTTTTTTTAGCTCTAACCCCATGATTATTCCGAGAGAAGAGTGATTTTATGAAGTGGTGAAATTGCAATAACATATTTTTATTTACTTGCTTGATTCTTTTCTTTTAACAATGTCCATGTCCCTTTTAGCTCTGTTGCAAGTAGCAGGGCAGGCCCACAATATTTTTCTCCATATGCCCAGGGGAGTATATAAGCACAATATCTTAGGAGTGTTCAGATAGTATAAATATGGAGCTTGCCTTTGGTACCAACCTTCTCAGGTGAAGACTTTTTCACATGAGTTCTCAGTACTTATTACCTAGAATTTTCCTTGGAAGCGGCAAGCCCTCTGTAGACTCCAGAGCGCCAGAAGAGTTATGTCTGATCGATTCTTCCGGTGTAATTTTTGTCTAGATGGTGAGGTAGATTCTTAGTGCCTCCAACTCGGTCATCTTCCCAGAATTCTCTCACATATATATTTGAGGCTGGAATGAAAAAGGCCTTTGTAAAATATGGTAACTAACTGGTTTGACTTTAATGCAATGAAGACAAGATGGTGACATGGAATGGGCTTGGATTGTGTTTCAGTCTCTCCGTTTGTGGCCTTCAGTACATCTATGGGAAACAGGTTTTCCACCAAATATGGATAAAATAGCACGCACTTCACACAGACCTTGTGAGTAATAAATAAGATAATATAAGGGAAGGCTCTAGCGTTCAAAACTGGAGGTGAGCTGAGGCCCTTTCACTCTTTATTTGTATTCTTATGCGGTGTCATTTGGAGAAGAAAATGTTCATGCGACCCAAGTGATTATTTACAGACAACCCGTGCTCCCAGATGAATTCAGACAACCTAGAGCAATTGAACTGCCTTCAGTGGCTCCCAGAACACAACCCTGATCAAAGATGAAATTAGAATTGTGAGCAATGCTCTCCCTTGTGCCCAATGTTCTAGTTTCACACAGAATAAAGACACAAAACCCCACATGCCAGCTTGAACAGCCATTCTGTATTTACCTCAATCAAAAGGAAACTTCTGTTGCCGGTGGAAATAGTATTCTTTTGCAGAGGCACTGGGAAATGCATTTGGGGACCCACACATAGGAGGACTTGAGGCATAGTGGCAAGATTTTTTGGAGCAAAACCAAAAGACTGTACCCCTCCACACATCACTCCCCGCACCGCCCCCCCCCCCTCCCCGTGGTAGACGTCTCATCCACAACCAGGTGACTCTGCTCCTTCTCACTGTGGAAGAAGTCCCGCCTCCAGGGCCGCACCAAGCCCAGGAGGAGGCCAGGACCCAGAGCTGCCTTGCCTTTGCCTTTAGCCTGGCATTCCAGGCTCCAGGAGCTCAGGACAGTCTCTGTTCCCTTCCATCTTGCTTTCCTTTCCTGGCTGCACTTCAGCCCCAGTGGCTGCCACACCTAGGCCTGCACAAGAGAGAACTTGCCAATGCCCTGGGCCTTTGTTAAGCTTGGGAAGGGCTAAACTTTCTTTCAAATTAATCAACCTTCTTCCTAATTCTTTGTGGGCTTATACTGGGTCCTCCCCCTATACAGTCCCTTTCCTGGATCTCTGGGGTCCTCTGCTCTTATCCTACGCGCCGTCTTTTTCCCAGATTGTTTCCAGACTAGACTCCTCCCCTTTGTGGTCCCCATTTTTGCTACTACCACTCATGCATCAGCAGAGGAATTTCCCCTTTACTTGTTCTCCCCCCTCTCCCAATCGATGGGAAGAGGCAGGTTATTCCCCCCAGATATTAGAAAGCCCGTCTTCCCTGATGGCCTGTTCAGGAATCAGGGATTGAGTACCTGTAGAGGAGGGTGTCCTGTTCCCTCGGGTGTCTTGAAGCTGCCCCTACCTAGTTAACCAGGCTTAATGTCTGATTCCATTTTCTCCCTTCCTTTGGTAATAACTACCTACCTACTATAATAAATTCAATGGCATAAGAACCAAGGGAATTTGAACTAATGTATTTCATGAAAGGTTGTCACTTTTAAGAGTGATTTTCTAAGATCTAAAAACAGTGAGTTTCTTTTTGGTGCATCCTCATGGGTTTGCTACAAACGTTGTGAAATGTCAAGATATGACATTGCAGTTGAATATACTTTAAAATATGAACAAAATATGAAATAAGCCAAATATACTTTGTGTTTGCTCTCTTCCATTTCTAAAACATTTTTTTTTGTGTGTGAAATAAACATAAAAAAAAAACCTTAAGTGAGCTGTATTACAAAATGGAAAACACTTAAATACTGATTTGGAGGACCATATGAAAATCTAATCTTGGATAATTAAATGTAGATAATTTGTTAAAGTCACAAGACACATGGTAAATTTTGTAATTTTTACATGAAAAAGGACTTCAAATTTTGTCATTCTGGTTATTAACTGTGTTTGTATCCCCAATAATTCCTACTTGATACCTCTCCAAAGAGGTTTACAATGCTTATATCACCTCTTAAATAGGAGTCACTAATCATAATTGTGGGCAGAAAAGCTGAAAAATACTTTGATCAATACAAAAGCTTACCTGAACATCTCCAGAAATGTTAAAATCCTGCTTTAACTGTTCACATTATGGTTATTTTTCACAGATCTCTGGCGAATTCTTCTTAAGGATCAAAACTATGAGAATGTTTATCTTCCTGTTTAGGCTCAAAATTTGAAAATGTCCAGATGATGGTGCTCAAGAAAAACTGCACACTCTTTCAGAAACGGGGCTCACCTCAAAAGCAAATGAAAACAAAAATGGGAAACAAGAAGACAGTTTTTATCTCAGACGGTGAGAGCCACTGCAAATCCCTGGGGACCACTCCTGCTGTCAGATTTTTAGTTCAGGGAAAGATGCATTTATCAGCTGGAGGGAGAAATGAATTGCTTCTGTTCCCACACAGGTAAAGAGCATAGTACTCAATCCAAAATGGTCAGACCTATAGAATCTGGTTCTTACTTTTCAAAATGGATAGTGTCATCTTATATAACAGTGACTAATTTTCGTATTTTCTTCTTTTATACCCCACCACTCCCTTCAGTATGCCTGTTGACAATAATAAATACTCATATGCAATATGCCAAGGGTGTTATTGGAACTCAGGTGATTTAGAAATTAATTCTCTCTGAATTACTAGATTTTGACTAGCTATAACAAGCACAAAATCTGCACAAAATATGAACTAGACCAATTGCATGAGAGGGAATAATTGTTGTCATGCTACATAAGTTACTCGGGTAATACCTATCTCTACAATCCTAATTATGGATTAATACACTAAGCCTCAGAGAGAGATTAATGTTTGACAGCTGATACGTGCTAGAGTTGGAACAGGTCTATCCAACCTCAAATTTTGCATTTCCACTGCATTTCAATGGGAGGTTAGAATAAATGTTAAATAAGTCCCCCTTCAGACCCCAAGAAGCTGAGGTTCATGTGACATATGCTATTTTCATGGATGGCTGTGACCTAATGGTGAAACTGCCTCTATAGCAGTCTTTCAACGGTTTTTAATATCATTAGAAAAAATTTCCTAATTAAATACTGGTATGAAATTAACTTAAGAAGAGGTAAGGAAAAGCATAGGTTAGGTAGAATGGTGGGGTATTAATCTTAAAATATTCACCTGCATTTTTGCAATGTATGTTGCAATATATACAATTGTCTTGGAACCCTATTGAGAAGCTACGTGTGTGTGTGTGTGTGTGTGTGTGTGTGTGTGTTTGGAATGTTGCAACTAAAGTTGATGTTATACCATGAATATGGAATTAAAGAGTAGGAATTATGCAATAAGACACTTGTTGAGAAATCATATAGAGTGTGATTTTATCTGAAGAATAAACCTGTTTAGGATACTTGCAATGGATACTTTTTGGCATGTTCCCCTTAGCTTATGCTATAGCATGCTGTTAAAGAATTACCAGGACTTTATTTGCAGGATATAAAAAGGAGACAGCTCTGGCTATACAACACAGGCTGAGTTTGCCTTAAATGGTATGCGTTCAAGTCCCAGCTCTCAGCCTTAATTTTCCTTTTTATTCACAACATGGACTTATCATTGCTGAGTTCACAGGGTTCGATGATGAAGACAAAAAGGCAGTGCTGTGTTGCCCAGGGAGAAATATGTCCTGTTGTAACACCGATGGTTAAGGATGAATGCTTTTGTGTTCACTCAGTGTTCTGACATAATTTATTTAATAACTCCTAAAAGTAGAAATTTCTATAAACAGTTAACATAAAACATACAGATGTTTTAAATTACGTGTAAAGTGTATCCACTATCTCAACACTAACAATTGGCCATTTATGGCAAATGGAATTTTTGCTGTCTGTGTCCTTTTCAGAAAGTCTTTTCTTTTGCTACCCTGCTGATCTGCTGTGCCCCATGCTGTTCCTGTATCATGTCTGTTGAATCGAAATGGACTCATCTTTGTTCCAGCCTTAAACTACTTTTAGGGAGCTTTTCTTTCTCTATTTGCATTTTATTTTTTACACTACAACTTCCATGTTTATGGATTTGCATTGCTGTAGCTCTCATTGTTCCTAATTTAGTCCTGAATAGATTTTTGGGACGGTGCACGTTTAAGAATCTTTGTTCTCTTGTAATAGGTATTGTGCAAAATGCCTATCTGTAAACCAGGGGTGACATCCCTCTCTAGCAGGGGAAGGGCCATCCGGGTTATTTTGGGTGTTGGCTGTAAGTGAATAGCTTTGAGGTTGGTCACCACCTGAGAAAGCTTTTCCTGCTGGGTAGATGTCATTGGCTTTAGGATGCTTACTGTGCGGCACACACTCTTGAAGATTTCTCTAGGAGACGGTCGTCTGAGATGTGGTGTTTAACTATTTTGAGCCCTGTGTGCACAGACTATGAAAATGTTTCATATCTTTAAATTTCTCATGGAAATGTGGAGTGTTATTACTATCATTGTTACTACCATTACAAACTCTCATGCTTTCCCATAATTGGGGCTGGATTTACCATTGACGGAGCAAGCGGTTGTTTATTGGAAAGGCCCCTCCTTCTCAGGTTACTGTCCAGTCTTGCAATTAGTAGTCCAGAAGTAAAAATATGATATATTTTGTTGTTGTTTTTGCATTCAGATTCATTAAATAAAATATTATTAAGTGCCTATTATGTACTAGGGGCACTCTTCCATGTACTAGAAGATATAATAATTTATATTAATTATATTATCTTTTGTTACAAAAAATATCTTTGGAGGGACTTGTCACCATGACCCTTTAATGGCGAGACATTAATGAGCTTGATGATGCTCTTCAGCAGTGTTTCCAAAGATGGTCCCCACACCAGAAGCAGTGTCATCAGCTGGAAACTTGTTGGAAATGCCTTACTGATTCAGAAACTCTGGGGGTGGCCTTCAGCAATGTGTGTGTGTGTGTGTGTTTTAATATGCTCTTATTTCCCTAGCTGTTTTGGCTCAGTGGATAGAGTGTCAGCCTGCGGACTAAAGGGTCCTGGGTTTGATTCCAGTCAAGGGCACATGCCCTGGTCGTGGGCTTGATCCCCAGTGGGGGGTGTGCAAGAGGTAGCCAATCAATGATTCTCATCATTGATGTTTCTATTTTTCTCTTTCTCTTTGAAATCAATAAAAATATATTTAAAAAACTGTTTTTATTGATTTCAGAGAAAGGAAGGGAGAGATGGAGAGACAGAAACATTGATGAGAGAGAAACATTTATTGGCTGCCTCTGACATGCTTTCTACTTGGGATCGAGCCTGTACCCCTGGTATGTGCCCTGACATGGAATTGAACCAGTGACCTCCTGGTGCATGGGGTAGCACTCAACCAACTGAAGCACACCCACTTAGTGCAATGTGTGTTTTAACAAGTCTTCTGGGTGATTCTGGTGATGCTAGACTTTGAGACCCGCTGTTTTGCAGCTGCCATTATAGAGATTTAAATGAGGATAATCTGCTGAGGAAGAGAGACAGGAGAAATGAGTTTAGATAATGCAAGAAGAAATTAAGAAAACAGTACACATTTCCACCACGGAGGGAGAGGGCTTCCAGAAACACTTCAGTTAAGGGGCATGAAAACTCTGGATTTTAGCACCTGAACAGAGGGTGTCCAGATGGAGAGAGATAGGAACAATGAAAAGAATTGAAAAGCTACTGAAAACTAACTTTAGCCAGCCTCAGAGATGGCTGGCTCAGCAGTGAGCACTGTTGATACTTGTGCCTCACTCTGTCCTTGTAAAACATTGTGGTGTCCACTGGGCTCATGCTCTCCTTAGTATAAAGCACATTCTTGCAGGTGCTTTCTTATCACACAGCCCTTTATCCAGACACAACTGACATATCTTCCCTGTTGGCTTTGTTACCCAAATTTCTTTTGTCGGTAACTTGCTTCACTGAAGGTGTCATCTCACATACCACAGTTATAAAAAGATGAGACAACATAACCGCCAAGGAGACTTTAACTTGGTTGGTAGAATTGTTCTTTGCTACTCTCCTGGTTTTCCTAAATGTCTTTTGTCAGTGATCTGTTTTTTGTCAGTGATTTGTTCAGGGAGTAAAAGTCAGTATAGGTTTTATTTCATTACTTATGATGAAAATCTTCGACTGTGTAAAAGGTTTCTTTATTTAAGTTGTTAACTTTTTTTTTTCATTATATCCTGCTATTTTGGTCAGTTCATAGTTCTTGTATTGTCAGCATATACTATATAGAATTTCTTCTGTGAAATTCTCATTAGCTTATATTACTGTTCACTTCATTAAGCTCAGATTTAGAATATGAAGGGAAAGTAAACCAACCCTTTGTTTCACTTTTGATTGCATGTGCCATCCAGATCTGTCTGTCCCAATGGCAAAGGGCTGCATTGCCATTAATATATTCGTTCTTCCTTAATTACTACTTAAAGGAGCTCCAACTACACTTCCAGATTAAATTATGTCATGTTGTGATTAAATAAAAAACAAATCATTCTTCATTTAGTAAATGAATGTGTCTTAGGACTTCTCAATAAATATTAATGAAACTATATTTTTACATAGTTAATTCTCTTTGAATTACACAATCCACATCTAGACCAGACAAATGGTTGGAAATAATAGCAGGTGGATTTTCTTTGGAAGGAGTGCCGATTATGTGCTTGCAGATAGTAAGAAATGGGGCAGTGTGGAAGTGCTAGGAGTCAAGGGGAACATTATAAATCTCCAATCACAAATAAAAATTCATTGATGAGTCAGCAAAATTTGTAATGTTGCCTCTATTAGTTAATAAACTGAATGTAAACTAAATATATATTTTCCTCCCTCTGATCTTTCTCCTTTTCTTCTTTCTCTTTACTTTCAATGGCTTATAATACATGCATAGCAATCATAAAAATGCAGTGTAGTAACAAGTACTTTGTAAAATTACAAGTTTTTAAAAGTTGAGTTCTAATTTTTACTTGCTGGCTTTGTATTCTCAGAGAAGTTACCTTATATCTAGAATTTTTTTTTTTTAGTTTTTCCTTTAGTAAAATTTACATGAAATTCACTTTTGAAAGGTAGTGCTTCATCTGTTCATTTATCATTCAGGAACCCTTATAGATTGTCCACTACAGGATGGAGCAAAGTAGGTTTACTGTTGTTTGCATAGAAAATAATATAATAATTAATCATAATATAAGAATAAGCACTGTGCTGCACATACAAATATAGACCCACTTTTGCCCCACCTTATATGTTGCAGGCACTGCTATGCACACTAGTAGGTGCCTGTGATCCCTAATATATACAAAACATATTTCTAGACACACATATATTTCTAAAAAGTGAATAATGTCTAATATTTAAGTAATCAAGTGTTATTTAGGCACTCATTGTGTTCTCACCACAGTGCTGTGTGTTCAAGATATGGGAACTGAGGCTCAGCGATATTAAATGACTTTTCCTATGTAACACAGCTCTGAAGTGGCCGTCTGGAATATAAATCTTACTATAAAGCGTAGGATCTTAAATATACTGTCCAAAGTCTCACTCTTGAGGTATATTATGTAAGTATGCTCATAATGGAACAAATTTATAATGGAACAAATCCAGCCTAGCTAAAACCTAGAGACTTTAGTAAACAACGAACTCTATAATAAGGGTATTTTAAAAATTAATTCAGTATTTGGCTTTGTAAACAAAAGTGCAATGTCCAGGCACAGTCATAATTTCTTTATAGCACATCTGGAATATACTTTTCAATTTATTTGTTCATTTATTTGTTTAACAAATTTTCATTGAGTACCTACTATGTGTTAGACACTATTCCAATTATTGAAGATACTATAGTAAAGACATCCCCACATCTGCTTTCTCTGTGTGATGGATGACATGCATTTTTGAAGCATGAGAAGGCTACTCACTTCTCTGCACCTAATTTTAATGGAAGCATTGACAAATTACCATGCATTGATCCAAAGTGAAAATGACAAAGATGAAAAGGATGAAGCTGATAAAAAAGAGAAGGCTTACTTTAAGTTTTTGAAGATGTGTTTTTTGAGGGAGTGAACAAGTTAATTCTGCATTGCCTTGAAGTTGGGGACTAAGACAAACAGATAAATTTAAGTCTGAAATAGGATTGAAGTCTCTATAAGTTCAAATTAATTACCTCTTAACATCATACTTCACAAAGTGCTGATTTCCCCAGCTCTGAATGTGTTTAGCAGATTCTAGATTGTCATCTTTACTTTAAGAGTGGTTTAGACATTCTTCATTAAAGATTGAATAAGGCCATTTCCAATTCTGAATTTTTGTGAAAATGAATTCTGTTTTCTACAACAGATTCCAGAAGAACAAGAGAATTGTGCTGACTAGGTTGCTGTCAGAGTGTGTTTGAAGAAGAGATTTTAGAGTGTTTGATGTTGGAATTGCAGGCATTCGGAATGATTTACAAGATCTCTTGTGAGACTGTCTTTGTTGGTCTAAAAGCTGAGGAGAGGTAAAGTAGAGATCGGAAGTGGAAGATGGTAGGAAAATGTGAGACTGGTCTGTAGAAAAAGAGAGTGTGTGGAACAGAGAGTGAATGCGACTGTTACTAAAGTTTTGCCTGAAATGTGGTGGGTAAAACCTGTTTGTATAATTCCTATGAAAAATTTTAAAAGCCTGAGATTGTAGCAGAATTTCCCAGTCAACTTTATCATCCCACTGCTCTTTTTGGAGAGTGGGAAATGGTGGTGCTGTAACTGGAGATGATATAAAGAAAGAGATGGTGTTATAAGGAATACAGCTTTCTTGGAAAAAGAAAGGAGAAGAAGATCTTTTGAGGAAGAACAATGTGTTGACTTGTTTGAAATAAAGAAGAAATATCAAAATGAACAGATTAAATCAGGATGTTAAGAAGTTTAAAACTTCTGTCTATAAGAACTGGAGCTATCTGGTCAGTGACTTATAGAAGTTGCAAGAAAGAGAAAGATAAATTTGGATCCAGAATTGTGATTATGTAACCAAATTCAGGTCCAGCTGCCAGGTGCAACAAAAGCCAGACTCATGAGCCAGATGCTGGTGAGAAGGAAAGAGGTTTATTCAAGCACCAAAAATATGGGGGACTCGTGTTCCAAAGCCACCTTAACATCTCGGTGCAGGCAGGGGTTTATATCAGGAGCAAGAGGTCAGGGGGAGGGGCTGTGGCCATGCAGGCAGTGTCCTTGCTGGTCCGATATGGATTTTTATGGTCAGTGTCAGTTAAGTTGACCATTTGGTTGAATTCCTGTGTCTGGGGCCTTTGAAGTCAGGCTGCTCCTTAGGTTCACACAAGAGTTGAAACTGCTGATTCTAGAAAAGAAACTTCTAACATGTAAGCTTCAGTTTTGAGAGGGAAAAATCATGGTAAGAGTAACAAGCTGGGTCTAACATTTCCTAAGATTAGGATGGGTAGCTTTATGTAAGTGTAGCATATTCATTCCCTGTTACAATTAGAGATAATAGGATGATTAAGGCAGTGATCTTTAGTGGGAAGGCAGGGGCATTGTTCGGAATGTGTCTCTTCAATGTCAATGTGGAAACTGCTGAGCAAGTTTATTTTTGCAATTACAGGGGCATAACTCACCAAAGTCTGTTAATTATATTGATATTTGATAAAATAAGTCTTTGGTTGATTTAAGACGGTCTTTGCTTCTTAGAATAACCAGAAGGGATAACAGAAATAATGTCAGCTTTTGACTTGGGCAGAAGTCAAGATTAACTAGCGAAGGAGAGCAGAGTGACTCCACAAAGCTTGAATAACAGACAGAGGTAACTTGAGGAGACAGATTGAGGCTATATGTGACAGAGCAAAGCTGTGCTTTAAAGTTGCCGGGGTCCAACCCCAGCAGGTCCAGGGGTCCCCAAAGGTGTGGACGGAGTCGGCGAAGAAGGAATGACACGGAGACAGTATTCAGTTGATCAGCAGCCTAGCCAGGATCTCCAGCCAGGATCTCCAGCCAAGTTCTGGTCTCGATCTCCAGAGAGGTTCTGCTTCGGATCTCCAGCCAGGTTCTATGGCCATGTTCCCTCGCTAGGTTCTCCAGCCAGGTTCTGTCTGAGATCTCCAGCCAGGTTCGGTCACCAGGTTCTAGTCAGGTTCTCTTGCCAATTTATGTAGTCAGGTTCAGTCCAGGATCTTTTGCCATGCTCTCTCCAGTGAAGTTCTTCTGTCTCCAGGCTCCGTGTAGGTTCTGTCTTCTGAATTCTGTGTTCTGAGTTCTGTGTTCTAAGTTCTGAGTGTTTCTGTCTTGTTACAACTGTATTTATACCAGTTGATTCAATCCCATCAATCTCTATTCCAAAGGTTAGGGCGTTTCTTATCTCCATTCCAGGGAGAAAAGATTATGTAGTTTAAGCATGATTGTTCGTAGTTAAAGGGATTAATTACCCGCCTGGCACTTAGTTGAGGGGTTTTATTCCCTCCCTAACTTCAGGGGAAAATCCCTACCTGGGGATTCAACCTTTCTCGGAGAGGTGACCTTGGTCAAAACGCAGCGCCAAGAAGGTGAGCAAACATATTAAGAACCGTATGCCATATATGCCAGGTCCCTTGAAACAGCAAGGATGGACCGGCTCCCGGCATAAAGTCAAGCTAATTTAGTAATGGAAGTTTGCATCTGATGTTACCAGTCATAAGCCTTGCTTTATCTCAAGACCCCCTTGCACTGTGGCAAACTATAGGCAGTAAAATATAGAAGTTAAGAGAAAAGAATGTGCAGTGAGACCTCCAGGGTTTAAATATGGATTCAAAACTGTTGTCATCTAACTCTGGGCAAAGTATTTAACATATCTGCAATAAAGTTTTCTCATTAAAAATTGAATGAATAGTAATTCCACTTTATAATTCATAATAATTAACCCACCTCAGGAAAGTTGTAAGAATGAAATGATACCTGTAAAAACAACCAAACAAAACTCCCTAAAAGAAAAAACAACAACAACAACAATGTCCTGGCACATAACATGTGATATATGTGAGATGATTGTTAATATTATGCATAGATGATCAATTGGACTGGTGTCACTTTTTATATTTTCCACTGCTGTTCAATCTTACTCTTATAGGTCATGGCAAGTTACACGGCAAGAAACAAATGCAAAACCACTTAATTAAGGATTTCCTTTGGGGCTCTGTTTATTATAGCCATTTTCTTTAAAGCACGAATAAGAGGACAATTTATCTTTCATTTACCTGCTACGATAAGACTGGCACAGCGAATAATAATTTTAAAAAGTGGGTTTATCTATCTTCCTTTTTGGAAATGTCTACGTACTCCTTTTGTTATCAGAGATTTTAAATGTTGGAGATGCTTGTTTCTTCCATTATTAAAGTTCTCCATGACATCTAAAATGCCCTTTTACTCTAATTTGATCATTCTCGGTATCGGTTGCCAGTAACTTAGGAATCTATATTTCCATAAATGCAATCAAATCATCTCCTCCTTCAGAATTCACCGACCCTGGAGTCTAGCAACACAATCAAGTTTGGTTTTCTAGCCACTCAATCTTGTTTAGCAAAACTTGATTAGATTCTATCATCCTACTCATTAAAGATTCCATCTGTTTAAAACTTCTTTTCTGTCTATAACAAAATTTCTTTCTTGTTTTTTTGCTTTCCTTTTGACTTATTTGCTTTTTGAATTTTATAATCCAAAAACAATATCAGCAATATGCTTCTCCCCCTCGCCCCCCCCCACCCCGTTTAGTTTTGAAAAAACGGTTTACTTTTTTTCTGGAGAATAAAATCATTTTCTGGCTATAAATCAACAATTCTAGCCCAGCTGGCATGGTTCAGTAGTTGAGCATCGACCTACGAACCCGGAGGTCACAGTTCATTCCCCATCAGGGCACATGCCCGGGATGTGGACTTGGTCCCCAGTGTGGGGTGTGTAAGAGGCTGTCGATCAATGATTCTCTCTTATTTTCTCTCTCCCCTCCCCTCCCCTCCCCTCCCCTCCCCTCCCCTCCCCTCCCCTCCCCTCCCCTCCCCTCCCCTCCCCTCCCCTCCCCTCCCCTCTCCTTCTCTCTCTGTCTCTCTGTCTCTTTCTCTCTCTGTCTCTCCTAACATCTCAGATATCAATAAAATTTTCCTTTGGAAAAAGAATTCTAGATCGGCTATCCCACTTGGTACAACAAAGGGCTGAGCTAAAATGAAATCTAAGGGACATACACTAGGTTTAGTTAATAATCCCAGAGGCAGCAGGATGGGAAAATTGTGATAATTGGTACCAAAAATTAGTCAGGAAAACTTCAAAAATTTAACCAGAACATTTGTGTGGAGGGAGTTTTGGGGATGGATTGCACAAGAGAAGGAGCATATTGTAGTTCTTAAAATGAGCATTTACATTTTTCACTGCTGTAGGTCATGGCAAGGTACAAAAGAAACAAATGCAAACTGTCTTAGTTAAGGATTTCCTTGGGGCTACATCGTAGGCCTTTTCTTTACAGCACAAATATGTGGACATTTTACCTTTCATTTACCTGCTCTGATAAGATTGACAGAATGAATAATAATTGGCATTAGAGTTTAACCATTCTGGGATTTACATAAAATGTTTCTCCCTGGAGTGGGAATGGGAAATGAGCTCCAGATCTATTGGAAAAGGGAGAGATTAAAGAACTTTGTTACCTGCCTGGGGTGTACTGAGCACTGACTCTCAGGTATAGTACTGGGATCAACAAGAAAGGTAGCTTAGTATAAGAGTGAAGGGAAAAGAAATGCCCCTAATAATTAAATACTATACACCTCAAGCTAAGGTCATTCTCTTACCTAGAGCCCAAGGGACCAGAGTTGTGAGAAGAGCAGCAGACACAGGAAGCTATAAAGAAAGGTGGATTTGTGCAAGTCATTGTTCTGAGGAGAAGAAAAAAATACCAGATTACCTTTTAGTTACATCTTACCTTTTAACATTTTTATATTTTGAATTTGTTGTAAAATTATACATGACATATTAGTGTAAGAATAAAACTTACAGATAACATTTATACACACATACATTTTTGTTACAGAGTGAAATATTTTCTTACTGATACTCGTGCAGGACAATAAGGACTTGAAGAGCTTGGGTGCACTGAAGTAAAGGGAAAAGATCAATGGTATCTGAGTCTGGAAACCTTCAATTCATGTTTCACATTAGTGTGAGAACTTGTAAATATCCATTATTTCTCTAAAAATTAGTTTTCTCATCTGTAAAATGGAAATAATGAAAACTACATCAGAGAGTAAATTAGGTGTGCTTGCCATACAGTGGGCATTCAATTTATGATAATCATTACTATATGAATTAATTAAATACTTTTAATTAACAGTTAAATCCTACTTTAAAAAAACAATATTGTGGAAAATTATGACCAATAATTAGAAAATGATACACTTTGAAAAATCCTATCAGAATCAAATAAGTTCTACCACAAGTGGATTGTGACAGTTTTGTACAACATTATGTTAAAAATCATCTATCCACATAACATTCTTCTAAGCTTTAAATATTGAATTTACATTGAAAAATTTATTCTAAGCAACTAATTTTAAAGAAAAAAATATGCACAATGATGTTCACATTAAATATTATAGTAAAAATGTGAAGTAATTTGAAAATCCATCAGAAGAAAATGTAATTCTAAAGACTAATATGTGGCAGAAAGTGTGTGAGTAAAATTAAATGAAAGTCTTATTTTGTGACCTAATGTGTGATTATCCTGAAGAAGACTATGTATTCTGCGGCTGCTGAGTAGAATATTCTGTATTTGTACGTTAGATCCAATTCATCTATAGTGTTGTTCAAGTCCACTATTTCCTTATTGATTTTTCTGTCTCAATATACCCATTATTGACATCACATAACATTTAATAAGTATTTTCTAATGGAGACATACAAACGGTCAACAGGTATATGAAAATATGCTCAACCTTACTAATCATCATGGAAATAAAAATCAAAACCTCACATTTATTAGGTTGGCAATTATCCAGAAAACTGAAGTTAGGTGTTGGTGAGGACAAGAAAAAATTGTAAACCTTGTAGACTGTTGGTGCGAATGTGAATTGGTGCAGCCATTATGAAAAAGAGCATGGAGGTTCCTACAAAATTTTAAAAAAAGGGACTAAAATATAATCCACTTCTGGGGATATACCCAAAGGGATTGAATTCAGAATTTTAAAGTGATATCTCTACTCCCATGTTCATCGCAGAATTATTCACAATAGCCAAATGGATTTCTATTGTACTTAAGTTTACTTTTTGTTTCTCTCAATGAAATAAAATTTTGAGAAATAGATGAGAAAAATCAACTAATGGTTTAAGATTTTCAAGCATTTGGAATTTAAAAGTCTAGATTTCCATTTCTTGAATTTTATCTCAATTATATATTGAGAAGTATGTATTTGAAATATATAATAAGAACAATAAACCAAATGTCTTCTTTCTTGCATTGCTTAACAGCAATCCTATTAGATAAGTTTATGTCATATTCTGAACTAAGTTATTTGTATTTATGGAGCACATTCCTTCATGCAATCTCTCCTCAGTGCAACAATTAGTTTATGTTCACTTCCCAAGAAAACAAAATGTTATGTTTTCTACTTTAACTTGAAATAGAATATAAAGTGAGTTCCACAACCATTGAGGCCGACTACTGTTAATCTATTTTAGGTGACAGATTCTGGGACATTATGACAAGAGTACATCGATGACACCTTTAGATAATCCTTCAAGAACAAACTGCAGACCTACCTATCAAATAACTTTATTGAAACAAGCTAAAAATTTTTTTAAAAGATCACAAGATAGCACACAACAAGGAACAAGACTGTTTGCAAGAACGTGAACAAAAGAAAGGAATTTATGGAAGTCATTTTTAGAATGTTCCCTTATGGATCCTGACACAGCAAAAAAAAAAAAAAAAAAAAAAAAAAGTGTTAGAGTACCTAACACCTTTTCTATGCTTTGTTGGCAGGCACCTCTCTCTTGGGGAGACTTTATTTTATTAAACGACTGTCAGGAAAAAAACGGATTTGCATTATCACATTTTTTAGTAAGGGTAATCTGGTGCAACAGCTGTTCGCCTTTGTACATTATTTGTAATTCTGTCTCTTTCAAGGTACGTTCGGAGGCTTGATTTTGATTTACGGAATTTTATTGCAAATGTAAAATAGATTACTGGCAGGGTGCACAAAGGAAGTCTAGTTTTCATACAATAACCATTTTATTCAGGAGAATACCCGTAAATCAGGATTGCTACACTTTCTATCACCATTTTATGATACCTTAAAAGTACATGATGTTGAAAATGATTTCTGCATGTAAAGCTGATCTTAGTGACATTTTGTAAACAGTTCACAGCTTTTAATTACGTACTTCTTTTATAAAATCTACAATGTACATTGTAATTATCCCTTTAAATGCCTCTCCTCACCCCTGTCTACCAACTAGAATGTAAAGCCCTTGGGAGGAGGGACTATGGTTTATTTCCTTATATTTGGAAGCTCAGCATCTCACACAGTGCCTGACATGTGGTATTTGATAACTATTTTCTGAAAGTTTTACAATAAATGTAAACAAATTTATGATTTCAGTGGTTATCTCCTATTACCAGTGGCAGTCATTTTGTCCACAGTTACTCATGATCTTACTGTAAATCCTGCCTACTATATTTTCTGGTATCTATATATATATGTAAAAGGCTAATATGCAAAGTGTCCCCTCAGGAGTTCAACCAGGAGCCCAGGAATTCGATCGCTCATTATGACATGCGCTGACCACCAGGGGGTGGTGTGGAACAAAGGGAGGTCCTGGCAGGCAGCCAGCAGCTGGGGAAAGGCCACAGCTGGCAGCCGGAAGGCCCCAATCGGCCCTGATTACTGACTGACCAGGGCTAGGGGCCCTACCCTTGCATGAATTTCATGCACCGGGCCTCTAGTAGAATATAAAAACACTAGAAGTAGGCTTAGACAAGCCAGCAATCAATTATACCCATATGCCTTATATCTTTCATGGTGCCTCTTCGTACCCTTTTTCTCTAATTCAGCATCTCTTAAAGTGTATCCTAAGTTAGTTTTACTTATGTTGTACTCTGCGATAAAATAAATTTGGAAAGGCTGCTTATATTCTATATTGCCTGCCTGGATATTCATATCGAAATCACAAAAGAAGATTCTTGAGACTATTTTTACTTGTTTCACTGCAAATCATTTATGTCAAACCTCTGTTGGCTAAGTTGACTTGTATATGGAATTCTTTTTCTCTATAAAACCAATTACCATCTTATGCTAATTATGAAGAAAACACATCAGGTTAGGATGTCCAATACATTTCAGAGTTACACAAACATTTTGTGCCCTTGACTTTGCTCTGTTTCTGCATGCCCTAATTGCCCCAACAAACTATTAGTCTTTTGTTCAAAATAAATAAGTAGAGGAAGAAAGAAAGAAAGAAAGAAAGAAAGAAAGAAAGAAAGAAAGAAAGAAAGAAAGGAAGGAAGGAAGGAAGGAAGGAAGGAAGGAAGGAAGGAAGGAAGGAAGGAAGGAAGGAAGGAAGGAAGGAAGGAAGAAAGAAAGAAAGAAAGAAAGAAAGAAAGAAAGAAAGAAAGAAAGAAAGAAAGAAAGAAAGAAAGAAAGTAAGTTAGGAAAGAAGGAAGGAAGGAAGGAAGGAAGGAAGGAAGGAAGGAAGGAAGGAAGGAAGGAAGGAAGGAAGGAAGGGAAGGAAGGAGGGAAGGAAAGAAGGGAAGGAAGGAGGGAAGGAAAGAAGGAAGGAAAGAAAGGTGGGTGGGAGGAATCCTCTATCTTTCAATATTCTACTGTACAAGATATGAACTCCCCATCTTGATCTGACTGTTTTGCTGTCACTTTGCATTTTCCTGCCTACTTCATCTCCAGTAGAAAAGACAATTTGATTTGAGTTCCAACCTGGTCCAAATATTTTAAGGACATACGAAGGTCTTTCTTTTTCTTTGCTGTGGCCTTCCACAATTTATGAGAAGTGCCTGGTAATTAAACCCCGAGATTGTTAGCTCCTTTGATTCAAGCAGCCTGTCTGTTCAAACTGCAAGACAAGATAAGCTACTCTCAATGCTACATTCTTGCATTCCCCCTCCTCCCTGCTGTTTTTAGAACTCGGGGATAATTCACACCAAGGAGTCTCTAGCTAGTAGAAAGTTCCCTTCCCCCCTCCTCTTAAAATAAGTCTCTTTTGAACTCTTCATAACTTTTGCTCTAAGCATGTTTTACAGGCTTGGGAAAAATACTGATAAGACACCTCCCTGGGACATTTACTGGACTTTCTCCTAAAAACAAACAAACTGTAACTTTTCAAGACAACCCCCCTGATATCTGCTCAACTTTAGCCCCAAATCCTCCTCCCTTCCTTGTCACCTAGCAACAACAGCCATTACTCTTTAAAAGTGGAAGTCACTTTTTGTTTCTTGCCCTGTATCGATTAGCAATATTTGGCTCTTTCCTGTCTTGGAAAGTAAAATAAACTTCCTCTCTGCATCTCTTCTTTTAGTTGCGAATTCTTTCATGACCCACATCACTGACCAAACCCTAACAAATATCATCAAGGAAAAAAAAGTTCTACATCTTTATATTCTCATCTCACACTCCCAGTCAAAATTACCCAAAATATATTTGAAAAATAAATCAAGATTTCAAATACATTAGTTAGCCTTCCATGGGATCCAATTCCATTAGACATGTATCCAGTAAATTAAGCTTCTGATATTTATTGATTAATAAATATTATATATATTAATTACATATAATATAAAAATAATAATACATATAAATAATAAGTTGTAGAAGTAAACATTAAACAATGCATATAATTGTATTGTATCCATTATCCTTATCTATTCCCCGCCCCCCCCCCCCCCATTTCATGGTTCCCTTATATTTTCAGAAGTTGTTTGCTTAGATAAAATGAAGCACAAATTGGCACTACTACAAGTCACTTCATTATAAATTCCACAGCCATTTCTCTTGGTAGAGATGAAGAGCAAAGGACCACTTACAGCAGAATAAGTTTCTGTAAGTGAGGAATTTCTTGACACATGAAATGACATTTTATTTTGCCTTTGAGTTGTACAGTCAGAAAAGAGCTACAGAGATCATGAACTCTCTTCTACACACAGGGCTATATTTTCAGAGTGTTGTGAGAGTACTGGCCTTCAACCTGGGAGGTTTTAGTGTCATCTGCCCTTACTAGCTACGAGATTAGAAAATTATTAGGGACAAAGCTCTGAACTATTTATATTAGTAAGCCAATTAGAGAAATGTACTATTAAATTAGAAATAAAAACTTAGTTAAAAAGGAGCAGGAGTGAACATGTATGCTCTTATTCCTTCTAATCCTCCTCCCTATAGGGTGCTAAAATTTAAAAGAAAAGATTAATTTTTGTTAATGATATCTCAGTAGTTGAATTTTTATTTAAGTTTTTATTGATTTAATACTCCTTGTCTAAACTTGTTGCTGTTATTTTCATTAGTTCAAATATAGAACTATTCCTAAAATTCTGTATAACTGTAGTCATGTTTTCTCTCAACCCAAAGACTGCCATTGAACATTACATGAAGATAGCACCCAGGACCATTGGTGTTTCAGTGGCTCTTTTCGCTTTCACTCAGTTACAGAAAGCAATATCAATTTTTACTTTAAAAAATATTTTATGAGTCTTAAGAATATCAAATGGAGTTTTATGGTATTTTGGTAAATGCATACTTTGTATTTATAATGAAATCCAAGGAATGTAAACCACCTAATTAGTTATATCAGTTATGCATCTAATTCCTATTCCTTTTCCTTACTGCATTATCAGAAATGTTTCCGTTTATCAAAGTAAATAAAATTGATTTATATTGAGACTTCAAGGAACTGTTTAAACAAAAAATTAATAACCTGACCAATTTCTTTAAACTATTATATATTTTTTTCTTTTATTGTACAACTTTCTTTGTCTCTTAATTGAAGGATCTTTCTAATGTACATGCTCCTGGGTCTTGATTTGGATATATGTGCCAAATACCTACTCTGTCTAGCATGGTGCTAAACTTTGGGAATACAAATTTGTAAATTGTTACTTCTTCATTCACCCATCAGATAGTACTCTATAAGGCATGAATTGTATCAGTTGTATTCCCAATATTTAGCACAATGCTAGGTAAAGACTCAGTAAATATTTTTTCTTCGAAGAAGTTAATAAATGCAAGAATATTTAGACAAAATAGTTGAACAAGGGACATTGCAGAAATAATTTCTCCATCATTTCTGCCTTATTCAAAACAGCCAATGAAAAGTTTTCTGAGCCCCAGCCTTAAGAATCCTGTTTCAATAATTCTGAGGTCTAACCTATAAAGTTTTATTTTAAAAATTTCTCCAAAGTTGGGACCCATTATTTTAGTCAAAGCTTAGATTATTACAACCCTTATAAAATTGCATTTACTTATTGTAAGTTGATAGGATGGAGCCTTAGAAAAGAACAGTAAGAAACATCATGTTTTGAGGACTTTGTTCATACATCATGTCTTCTCTATGAGAATACTCTCAAGATATCTGGATAGTTTGGTGTTCAGAAGCAATGTGTATTTTGTTTGCAACTGAGTCTACATTCTCATGAACATAATCAAAATAATTTTATTGCCTTTAAAACAAATTACTTTTTCACTGAACTGATTCTCCTATTTAATAGTGGTGAATTCTACCCCAATTATTGGCAGGGCTCATCTTTTCCCAGGGTTGTACCATACACTGGGGAAGTCTTACATAGTACCAACTAAATGGGTAAAGTAGCAAAAGAAATAATCTTACTGAGAAGACACTGAATAACAATAGCGAAATAACTAGTATTTCTGGAATTGTGCTGGGTGTGGTTCTAAGTTTTCACATGCATTATGTCAAAGAAAAAATTACTCAGACACTTATAAGGCAGACTTTATTCAGCACTATCACAATAGATGTCAAAATGAATACAATGGGATTTTGCAATAGGAAAGACTACAGGGTAGGGGGTAGGTGAATGAAACATTACTAAGAGATGAGGATAATGTTTGCTAAACTGAGGTAATAGCATTCTTGCCAAAGGCAACCCAGGTGATCAGATATCACCTAGGGCAGTGGTCAGCAAACTCATTAGTCAACGGAGCCAAATATCAACAGTACAACGACTGAAATTTCTTTTGAGAGCCAATTTTTTTAAACTTAAACTATATAGGTAGGTACATTGTTATTAACTTAATTAGGGTACTCCTAAGGCTTAGGAAGAGCCACACTCAAGGGGCCAAAGAGCCGCATGTGGCTCGCGAGCCGCAGCTTGCCGACCACAGACTGGGGAATTGGGGGGAACGGGGAAGGTGATCGGATATTGAGGACAGGGGGATTCTGGCTAGACTGATGTGATGGGATTCTTCGCAAGCTGGCTTCTTGAGGACCTGTTCAGGGAAGGGACCTAGCTGGTCTTAGAGGAGCCTGCCTAGAGTTTGGTCAAAGAGAAAGTCTTGTCAATTGTTACCTCATTTAATGCTGAAAATAATACTAAAAGGCAGGGATTATTATGAATCAACAAACTGAAACATAGAGAAATAAAAGAACTGGCTGAAGGTTAAGCAGATTATAAATGTTTTAGCCAGTGGCGATTCCCTGAAACTAAAGGCCATTCTGGGAGTTCAAATCTAATTGCATCTGCAGATAATAGATGCAATTGGCATCTTGGAACCTGTGATTCTATCTCCTTATATGCTCCTTGCAGCCATTCCTTTATGGGATCTTGGCCTCACTCCAGGACCCTGACAAGGATAAGACCTGAGTCTCATTTTTACGAAGCCCATAAACTTCTCTTTCCACCTAATGTCCAACAGGGAAATCTCATTTTAGTCTGGCAGAAAACACTTGCTCACTTCTGTTTTCCAAACACTGTGCCTCTTTTCTTAAATCTTCCTTCCATATTTTTTTTAAAACAAAGATTCCAGGAAGTTCTTCAGGCTGCTTTGCATTTAACTTAAGAGTTTATTCACTTTGAGGCAATAAAGCAAAACCTACTGCTTTCCTGAAGACGTGTGTGCGTGTGTACATGTGCATGTGTGCGTGTGTACATGTGCATGTGTGCGTGTGTGTGTGTGTGTGTGTGTGTGTGTGTGTGTGTGTGTTGAAGGAGGTTGGGAATAGAAAATACAGAAAGGAAAAATGTAATGTCTCAAAATATGATGTGTGTTGCCTGGCCCGTGTGTCTCAGTGGTTGAGCCTTGGCCCATGAACCAGGAGGTCACTATTCAACTCCTGGTCAAGGTATATGCCCAGGTTACAAGCTTGATCTCCATTAGGGAGAATGCTAGAGGCAGCTCATTGATGTTTCTTTCTCATCATTGTTTCATTGTTTCTATCTATCCCTCTCCCTTCCTCTCTCTAAAATCAATAAGAATATATTTTTAAAAAGTATTAGCCCCAAAAACTTTGTCTTTATTATTTGGAGAGTGTGAACTCTGCATTTGATTAGGTTTATATTTTTCAAGTTGGTTGCTAGAAAGCTTAAAATGATATTATTGACTTGTAAATAATAATATTCATAAAATAATATAATACTTTTAAACACACATTAATCTCATATATATGCCTAGCTACATTAAAATGTTCTATTGATTATCTCAATTATCTTTATAAAAGCACTAGAGGTAGGTATTCCCATTATTCCAATTTTAAGGAAATATTCTATATTAAATATACCAATTTAGTATAGAACTAAACCCATATATATAAACAGCATTTATATCAATCATTCAGTCAAATGTCAAACTCTGACACTTCATATCCAATTAGCTAGAAAAAAGAGAGTACAAATAAATCAAATGTAAAAAAGAGAATTAACTACAATGTAGAGACTAAAATTATATACACCGAGTGGCCATATTATTATGACTGGCCAGATTATGTAAACTAAAAATGTGAACTAAAAATATAAAAAGAAAAATCTAAATGTAAAAGGTAATAAAAAAATAGAGAAGTATATTTTTATGACTTTGAGGTAGAAACGATTGCGAAAGTACAATTCCTATGGTAAGACACTGATAGACTAGTCTACATCAAAATAACATTTCTAAATACCATAAATCAACCTAAGGAATGAGAGATCTAGCGGATATGCACTGTTTTCCTTTACTGTCCCCCAGAATACTTATGACACCAGATATGTCACACGAATCAATTCTGTGACACCAGCTGTGTCCTACAATTCAATTCAGTTCTGACACTATCTGTAGTTAGTGTCATATCCCACAAGTTAAGGGCTCAGTCCCTCAAGACCTTCCCTATTTCAAACACCAATTGCAGGCCCAAGATTGTCAGATGTAATTCTGACTGACTAGCTATAAATCACAGTTCTTATAAACCCTTCCTTGGGTTCAATGATTTATGAGAATGTCTCTCAGAACCCAGGGAAAGACTTACTTATGTGTACTGCTTATTATAAAGGACATAATAAAGGGCTCAGGTAAACAGCCAGATGACGAGATACATAGGGAAGGGTCCTTAGCATAGGCATTTCTCTTCCCTGTGGTTGGGGTACACCACTCTCCTGGCAAGATGTGCTCACTAACTTGGAAACTTTCTGAGCCCATAACTTTGGGATTTTTATGGAGGATTCATCATGCAGGTATGATCAATTATTAACTCTATTTCCAGCCTTTCTCCCTTCTCTGGAGCATGGGGGGCAGGTGGGACCAAAAGTAACAAACCTAATCATGGCTTGATCATATTGGGGACCAGCCCCCATTCAGAAACCCAACAAAAGTCACATCATTAGAACAAAAGTCCCTCCTGTCACTCTCTTAAGTGTTGGTAAGACCATGAGGAGTGGAACTCTCATCAATGCGACTAGAAATATAGATGTTTTAGACCAGTGGTTGGCAAGCTGCGGCTCACAAGCCACATGCGGCTCTTTGGCCCCTTGAGTGTGGCTCTTCCACAAAATACCACGTGCGGGCGCGCACGTACAGTGCAATTGAAACTTCGTGGCCCATGCGCAGAAGTCGGTATTTTGTGGAAGAGCCACACTCAATGGGCCAAAGAGCCGCATGTGGCTCACGAGCCGCAGTTTGCTAATCACTGTTTTAGACCATCTAAAAGCAATCAGACAGTATTTACCAAAATTAAGACAGATGTCCAACAATCCCACTTCTGCATAGTGTACAGTTGAAGGCAACTTTCATAACTTTAGGAGTGGTGATCACAATCATGCGCCTACTAGATTCTCCTCCAATGAAGGTACCGATGGCACCATGGGCTGGGAGTGTTCTCAGCAGACAACCCTCAGTTTCAGCTCCTTCAGAGCATGCCAAGGTCTCAGCTGCAAAAATGTGTCCATCCCAAGCCCCTCTAGAGGGCAACCACATCCAGTGACTCACTGATGCATATATATAGAGCTCTGGACATCTTCATCCAACTGAGAAAAAGTAAAAGACCTTCAGCTTCAGTTCTTTCCATGGGTTTGCTAAAATTGTTGTTGGGCCTGCATCACAGCTTGATTTCCCTTCTGCTTCCTTTCACTCATTCCTCAATAGACCACCTGCATGCAAAACTTCATGTTAAAATGTGCTTCATGGGAAACCCAACCTGTCTGAGAAAGCAGGTGCTAAAGATGAAGATTTGAAGTGGGATCACTTTCTACTCAGCTAACAAAAAGTTGGTCATAGGTGAAGTAGTTGTCTCTGGCACAACGTAGAGAATTTGGACGGTATACTGGTGCACGGGGAAGCACCAGCTGGTATGATACATTAGGTGTTGGAGAAATCATTAGGCATTGGCAACTATAAGACAAACAAAATTAATAGTGATTATTGAGGTTTACTAATGCTTTGATAAAAAGATCATAGAAAGCTAACCCCACTTGCATACATTTTACTTTCAGTCCTTGCAGTTGTGGGCTGTTCCAGTTAAAGACTTTGGGGTAGCTTTCTGTCAAGGAGATAGATACTAAATTACTGTTGTCTGTAGACTTCAAGCTCCTTGTTCCAAGGAATCAAAAGGCACAAGGAGGAGGCACTATGCAAGCTGGGTAATAGATCTTGGTCAGAAAGTGATAGGGCTATTGTTACACAATGGGGAAAGGGAGGAATATGTTTATTCGCTAGGTAATCCAATTCAGTGTCTCTTTTAATGGCAAGTGGACAGTTTCATCAGCCTTGGCCCAATGAACGCATGGTGATCAGGGGCTCAGAGCCCTCAGACATGCAAGACACCAAGTTGGCAGAACTACTTGCTCAGGATGAGGACTAGATAGTAGATCAGCGGTTCTCAACCTGTGGGTCGCAACCCCTTTGGCGGCCGAACGACCCTTTCACAGGGGTCGCCTAAGACCATCCTACATTACGATTCATAACAGTAGCAACATTACAGTTATGAAGTAGCAACAAAAATAATTTTATGGTTGGGTCACAACATGAGGAACTGTATTAAAGGGCCAGAAGGATGAGAACCACTGTAGATGAAGATGATGCTAGACAAGCTGCAACTGTGGTGCACTGGTTTTCTTTTTCAGAATCCTTCTGAAAAAGTGGATCCAAACAATGGAAGGAGCTGTGCTGGATACTGTGAAATGCCACCCAAACTCTCTCAAAAAAGGACTTGTTGATCTAGATCAGCGGTTCTCAACTGTTGGGTCACGACTCCTTTCACAGGGGTTGCCTAAGACCATCGGAAAACACATATATAATTACATATTGTTTTGTGATTAATCACTATGCTTTATGTTCAATTGGTAACAATGAAAATACATCCTACATATCAGATATTTATATTACGATTGATAACAGTAGCAAAATTACAGTTATGAAGTAGCAACGAAAATAATTTTATGTTTGGGGGTCACCACAACATGAGGAACTGTATTAAAGGGTCGCGGCACTAGGAAGGTTGAGAACCACTGATCTAGATGCTGGAGTGTTTTAGACAGGGCTGTCACCCCCTTCAGGGATTCCCCAAAGTCACACCCACATCTAATAGATTTAGATGCAGTAGTATAAAAGCCTGGTCATCTTGACCCAGGGAAAGATGGTTTACTTTAATATAAGAGAGACTTGAACATATGTAAATGTTGGTGAAAAGAAGCCAGGAGGCAAGGGAAGAATTTCTTCAAAAAGCAGAAGGCAGGAGGGCTGAGTTTCAGATCAGAGGTGATGTTGTATCAAGGGCTCACATCTCATTAGTACTGCATAAGCGGCAACATTGAGTATAACATTTTCTTAAAAAGCATAACTTTTACCTTTATGGGACTTTAAAAGTCACACTTGCAATATATGGTAACAATTACTAGTATATTTGAATCATCTAATGTTGTCTTTACTTGAATTGTGTATACGTTATAGCAATTGAATATCGTCATCAGGTTTTCAGTATGATAGTATTACCCAAACTTTAGCTATCTGCAATATAACACAAGATGATAACTATGCTTGTTTTTTTTTAACATTTTTTTTCTATGAATTTTGACTGAATTATACCATGGCTGCTAACAAAAGCCTTGCATTGGCTCTGGGCTTCTTACCAAACACTGTGTCTTTAAGAAAAAAGACAAAACAAAACTTCTTATATATGGATCACTGGGGTTGATTTGGATACACGGGCATCCGGAAAGCCTGGCGCTCTTCTCAGCCATGTGGCCGCTATTCTCCTCCCTTCTGATCAGCCCTATCTCTGCTGTGGGACTGGTGCCACCACTGTTTCATGCCAGTTGCTCCTTGCATCCAGCTGGCCCGCACTCTACTGCTGGCTCCAGCTCTTCCATGTTTTCGTGCCAGACTAAGTCTTCTATTTCCAACATCGCTGGCCCCATCTTCCTTTCTGGTCTCGGGGCAGGCTCAACTTTATACAGATCAATTGGAAGTTTGGGTGTGGAGGAGCAGGGTTTGGGCAGTTATTCGTGGTTGTAATGTAATTCATCAATTTTTACCATGCACTGGTCATCAGATGGACAATATTCTGTCTTCAAAGGGAAACTCTTTCCTGTCATTCTAGCTTCCCTATGCTTCCATTTCCCGCTGGCAGGAACATGTGGGGGTGGAGAGCGATCCTGAACATTCTTTGAACTAGACTGGCGCCATGTAATATCCCTGCCACTGTGACATATTTTGCTGATACTTACATTTATCACACAGTGCCAGTCACTAGCCATTTCTAGAAAGTAGCCACAGTACACTCTGGTTTCTCTGAATCCTAAGACTGTCGATAAGAGGCACAGAAGGAATCTCGTTACCATCTGTACTTTAGTCTCAAATATTCAGCAGATAATTAGGCAACTTGTTGGAAATAAAAAGCAAAATGTAACTGCAAAAATTCCCAAATGCCCTTCTTTTTATCTTGCCAGTGTTGGAGCTATGTAATAAAAAGTAAATCTAATTTGGAGATAAATGAAGTAGTGTTTAAACAGAATATAATGACTATGCTAATACAGTTTTTATTTTAGTCTATTTTTATGCTTACAGATATTAATACATTGCCTCTCTTTATTACATACATGTATTTCAAGGAACATAATGCAAATTAAATCAAGGGATTCTATTTAAAGATACTGTAATGATTAACAAAAGCAGTTGTTTGAGAATCTATAGAAACTAAAATAGGGTAAATGTAACTGCATATACCAGTTTGTGAAATTAGAGTTCAAGGCAGGTTAAAAAATACACACACAACATACACACACACAGGGCAGAATATTTACCATCTGTTTCTAAACCGCACAGATGGTTGCAAATTTAAGTCTCTTGTAAAAGTGTATTGCTTACTGTGCTGTCCCACAGTGTTCTCTGATAAGTGTCAAATAAATCAATTGACAATTAATAGTAGCGGTAACTTTTCCACTACCTAAAAGTGGTATTAGAACCCACTAACCCATGTAGAATCAGGTTTCTCACCAGCTAGTATTTTCCCCTAGATTAAAAAAAAATCTGCAAGTCCAATTTCCATGTGTCCCATTACCCAAACTAAATGTGTATAATATTAAAATGGTGATGTGGCATACATGATTGGATGGTGTGTCATGAAATCAAAAGATACATGAATACCTATAAAGCAATCCTTTCTTAACATTGATAGGAAATTGAAAATATGAAATGATCTATGCCAGTTTGATAATGCACAGCTGTTTTGGTTAGTGTGCTGATTTTGTTTTGCTCAGTAGTGGTCGTTTGTCCAGAATGGATAATTATGGACTCTCACTCTGACAATAAAACCAGAAGCCAATCGTGCGTAGCCAAGAGTAGCTCACCCGATCGGAACCTGGGGAAACGTTTTCCTCTTTGCACGTGGCTATTCCTTTCCTTATCTTATAAAAACTCCTTGCCTTCACCCTGTAACCCAGAGACTGGGATTCTGCCTGAATCTGTGTTCTCTAAACTACAATGTTATGTTTTTGTTTTAATCCCAAATAAATACTGGTTACCTCTCATTTTAGATTTTTAATTTCAGGTTAACAGAGGAAAGAATTAGATACCTCACAAATATGTTGTAATGAAAGACTCAGGGCCCTAATTCAAACTCATACACTAAATGGCTCATATATACTGCAAATCAGAAAAAAAAAATCCATCATATAACTTATACTCCAAGCTTGATGTGGTCCTGGCTTTTTCTGTTTTTTAATCTTTTGCCCTTCTGATCCTTGGCAACCTTGGCAAATGCTTTGTCTAAAAAAATGTCACCTGAGAAAAATTTTGCAGCATTCCTGTTTAAGTATGAATCTCCTTTTCCTAAATTTAGAGGCCATTGGGCTTGCCAGAGGTAATGTATGAAGTATTTGTCTGGTATTTTGTTCAATTCACATTTCTTGAATACCTTTGATTGTATATTTCATCAATGAAAACTCATTTTTAATATATATTGTCTAAATAAGCAGTCCATTAATTTCACACATGGAAACACATTTCTAACATTTATGTTTGTGAATAGCAGTCTCTGGGAACAATGTCAAGTTGGAAAGCTGCCTTCCTCTTGGAGTATAACTTTCCTATTAGGGCAACTTCCACACCAGGAATGTCATGTAAACCATCTAACTATATCTCTCTCTCTGGTGACCCCCATGCTGAGCCAGGTTAGTTTATCTTTGTCTGGGATTGGGGGGTCAAGAGCATTTCATCTATCTTCAAGTAACCCTTTATTGGAATCTTAACTTTCCCGAAATCCTCTCTTCTTTCTTTTTGCCTTGGGTGAAAGATGCTGAATAACTGAACAGTTTTAGCTGACCCTAGCAAGATCGTGGCCAAAAACTGGTCCTCCCCTCTTCCTAATCATAAATCAACCAAGGAATGGCTAATGGCACTCTTAATCTTGGGGTCTTGCAAGCTGTCCCATGATTAATACCTGATCTGGTTCTTTCTGAGAATTTTAACAGTAAATAGTTTTTGAAACAAAATTGAACTTTAGTATATCTTCCTTGGTTTGTGCCATAAAATCTTTATTCATCTTACTCCTCTCCAGAACACTCATCTTGAATTGTTTTCACTTTTTGACATTATTAATAAATTATTGAACTAAAGATTTTTATTTGATTTCTCTCTTTTCCTATTGGTGCATACTTTTGGATCTTTAGTGGCCTCTGGACTAATTACTGTATTAATTACAGCTAATGTAAACAAAAGGATGTGCTGCACTTAAATACCTTATAATGTATTTATTAATAAGGACATAATGCTTACCCAAGCACTGTTCTAAGATCCTTACCATAGTTAACCAATATAGTCCTCTCAACCATCCTATGAGACTGATACTATTATTATTTTAGTTTTAAATATAAGTAAACTGAGACACAGATTGAGAATCTTGCTCAAGGTCACTCAGCTAGTAAGTGGCTGAGCTGAAGCTCCAATTCAAATAATCAGATCCTAGAAAATGTTTTGGCTTTTTAAAACTACTAACCTATACTACTTCTTCCACAACATAATTGGTCATACATAGCAATTATTGAAAACGAGCTTCTTTTTAGCAATTAATCATTCACTATGTTATATTTTAAAGGCTTTTTTTTTTTTTAATAGAAATGTAAAGCTAACTAAAAATGGACCTCATAGTTACTCTAATAAAATCTTTTTGCTTAATGTTTGTGTTTTTCACTATACATGCCCTTAAATTTCTGGTATAAGTTTTCTTAAACTACTCAACTATTTTGAAGTCTTTATTGGGCAAACTGTAGATCTCCATTTGTTTGGGGTTGGCTATTAGAGAATGACTGTGTACCATTGGTATCGTCATGTTTCTTTAATTTTTAAAAATTTTTAAAGGCATTCCGGTGTTTTCATTTCAAGAAGGAGTCACCTCCTCCAGTCCTTACTGACTCACTTAGGGAGAGAAATAGGACCTGTCAGTCATGCTAGGAATTCTGAGGCTTTCTCAGACCCATAGATATGCCTGCTCCACCCTTGTTGCTCCCTCTGGTGGTAGAATTGTTAAGCTTGCATGCCTTCTCTGGATCCTCCAAGCCAGTGAGGGTGCTGAGAACATCCTTTTTGCTTTCCCATGGGTGGTAAGTGCTCAAGTTCATGGCCACTCCCAGGCCCACAGCTTTGGGATGGTTTTCTGCACATGCTCACTAGTGGTCTGCAAAATCTAGCTCTAGCCACTGTCCAGGTGCTCACCCATGGGGCCAGCCATGGGGTGGGGCTAGGGTGGGTGCGGCACAGGGGGTGTCCATGGGCCATTTCGGGGGATCCACAGGTGAGGCATTCCCAATGTCTAGTGGGAAGGCCTCCCTGTAGAAGTCATGAGATGGTTAGTATAATGCAAGTCTCTTTGACCTGTTCTGTTCCAGGCCATAGTTTCTGTTTTCCCATCTCATGTCTTGGTACTCTGGGTGGGATAAGAAAGACAAACCTCTTTGGCAGCATCCAGTATACTGGGGAAGCTGGGCACTCAACTACACGCTCGCTTTACCCCATGGGAGAAACTGGGGGCCAAGAAGGGCTCTCTTGGCACTGAGCTGTGCCACCTTGAGGGAAGGCTGACCTAGATAAAGTGAAACTGTGCGTCTTACCCTTTGCAATGCACTCATCCTCAGGGTGTTTTGTTGTTTTTTCTCCAACTGTGTTCTGGAACTTCCCTGCTCTGGACTTCCAAAAAGGCTCTGTGGTCCCTGGGTAATTGTCTAAATCTGTGTTCTCCAGGGGCTCCCTGACCACAACCAAGAGAAGCTAGAGTTTGTTCATGGGGCACATCGAGATCCACAGCCAGGGCCGAGGTTTGTATGCCTGTTACCCAAAGCACAGGTGGGTGAGAGTCTACCTGGGACTGTTGGTGCATGGGCAGGTGGCAGAACCAAAGCTAAATGGGGCTGAAGCTGAGTTTTTGAGGGCACGAGCTTTTTCCAGGTCTATAGACAGAACCAGAGCTGGCAAGTCAGCTGCCTGGGCATGGACCTGTCTTCTCAAAATGGCTTTCTTTGGTCTGGGACTGCACCAGGACTTCACAGCCTCCTACCTGGATCCCACAGCTCCCACACAGGCATTTCTGTCTATGGGTGGATGCCAAATTGCTGAGGGAGAAGATGAACAAGGGATATCTTATTTGACCATCTTGCTGATGTCACTTCAGCTACTTTTCTAAATGTTTTAAACCATGTAGACCTGAGTATTCCTTCATGGCTTAGTTCTGACTATTCTTTTATGAATTAAAGTCAAGGAGGCATTGCTATATAAGACTGAT
This sequence comes from Myotis daubentonii, assembly GCF_963259705.1. Taxonomy (NCBI): domain Eukaryota; kingdom Metazoa; phylum Chordata; class Mammalia; order Chiroptera; family Vespertilionidae; genus Myotis; species Myotis daubentonii. Next base: position 35,825,785 of record NC_081856.1, on the reverse strand, counting down.
ATTTGGATACTTTCTAAATCCAGGCCAGTGGAGGCTTGAACAGGGTTTAATTTGATTTGATTGAGAAATATTACTATTTTGTCCAAAAGAATTTCGAAATTCAAAAAATATCCCATTGGTATTTAAACAAATTATACAACATAATTTAAAGGCAATTAATATTTTTAAAATATTGTGTGCGCATTTTTTTTTGCCCAGCAATAGGTTGTGTCTCTTTATTTATTTATTTTAAATTTTTATAGCCCAAGGAAATGTTTGTCAGTTTTTTTATTGTTTTTGCACATTTTTATTAAATCTGTACACAGATACTTTATTTTTCTTCCTATCATAAATGTGTTAAATGTATTGTGCTAAGACCATTAAAAATATAATATTATATATTTTAAGTGCTTAAACAATTTGAAACATTTTCAAAGGAATGGAGTTATATGTTTTCAGAAACATATTTTAAAACTGTCTTAATTTTTATCACCACAAAAACTAATTACATGATGTGGCAAAGGTGTTTGCTCACACCACAATGGTAACCATATCACAATATATAGATGTATGAAATCAACAGGTGGTGTACTAAAACCTATGCAATGTTATGTCAATTATACCTCAATAAAAAATAAAACAAAACTCAGATGTTATGCACACAGCTCCCAAGCAAATGTCCTGTAGATTCTCCAAAATTGTGGATATCCCTTTTTCTTTAGTAACAGTTTTCTTTGGTTAAAGAGTTAGCAATAAGTTGTCTCACCATCTCCTAACTTTTATATTCTCAGGATAGACCTTGAGTATAAATACAAATTAACTTCCTAAATTAAAGTAACTATTCTAAGATACCAGAGAACATTACAGAAAGAAAAAAAATTACATCTTGATATAATGGCATGGTCTATTTTTCTTATAAAGATATATAGTGCATTTCTATAGGAATTTATGTTCTAGGTCTCCAGATACAAAAAGAATCTCACAACTACTTGACGTATTATAATAGTCACATACCAAATTGACTCTGAAGATGTTATTTCCATTTTATTTTCTCATGTGTGATTAAAGAATAAACATACCTGAATATGAAATAAATTAAAATAAGTCACAAAGAGATAAAAGAAAGCAAGATTATATATAGAGATCAGTCTTATTACCTCTAAAAGTTTTACTATAAGCACTTATTAGAGAAGTCTGAAAAAAAAATGGTCTCATTGAATCTCTGAGATTGGTTCAATCTTATTTTAAAGCTTGTCTGGTAGCTTGCTGAAGTATATGCAGGGCTACATGTCATGAAGAATTTATATCAGGGTGTTAAAAGTGATTTGAGATTCCCATGAAAAGAAATAATCTTAATCATCACAATAACATTGCATTAATTTTTGATAAATCTAATCAGTAGGTTAAAATTGCTCACATCTAATATTAATCAGAAAAGCAGATGAATCCCCAGCCTGATGGCATGCTCTTTGTGCCTTCAAGTACCTTTATAGTCCTATTATTTGCATGTTCCTGAGGTGTAGAAAATTGATCTGAGTGAGAACCATAAAGATTAGATCCTTCAAAGTAATTCTACTCTCAACATTGGTATAACCAATATTGTCAACTCATGTAAAATGCTGTTAGTTTCCTGTTTGTTTTGTTTTTTTAATTTTAAACCGATTCTCTTATAAAATCAAAGCTTGTGTCTACCTCTTAACTTTCTATGATCTTATACTCATGAGTAGCCACATGCACTAAAAAAATTATCTTAACATGTTTATTTTTGTCATGATTTCAAAAAGCAGAGAGAGACAGCAAGAGCTACTGAATGGCAAACACCCATAATCCAGTTTAAGATACCAAGTATTTGCATCAGAAAATCTTTTCTTGATCATCCTGGATCCTATTCTCAGTTTTTCTTTTGAATCTAATAAGTAGACAATATTGCTGTATTTTCCACAAATGCTTGAATATAATGAGTATTTTCTAAGTGTTGACTAAAGGGTTAAATGTGCCCATTATTAATTTTTAATCAGGTTGTTCAAATCCTCTTTATTCTTCTAATATTTTTCTTATTGATCTATCAATTATGAGAATTGTATTAAACTGTATTTTATTGGCTATGGATTTGCCTATTACTTTTTAGAATTATGTATATTTTTGCTTAATATATTTTTAGGCTATGATATCAGCTTTATTATTATTTTTTTGTTAGTTCACATTGAGACTTCCTGTGATCTATATCTTATATATGCTGATTTTAAATTGCAAATAGTTAGGTTGTATTTTGTTCGATAAAATAATATTTTTTATCTTTAACTGTAATTCTTAATTTATATTCAGTCATTAATGATAGGTCTGTACTTAAATCACCTTCATTTATGCTCTCTAAACTTCTGAATTCTTTAATATATCATCCAATATATCTAGTTAATATATTTATTTTGTTCTTTTTTTAAAAAATACATTTTATTGATTTTTTACAGAGAGGAAGGGAGAGAGATAGAGAGCCAGAAACATCGATGAGAGAGAAACATCGATCAGCTGCCTCCTGCACATCCCACACTGGGGATGTGCCCACAACCCAGGTACGTGCCCTTGACCGGAATCGAACCTGGGACCTTTCAGTCCGCAGGCTGACGCTCTATCCACTGAGCCAAACCGGTTTCAGCTATTTTGTTCTTTTTTAATATGTTCAAATAATTATTATTTTAATTCTTGCCCCCCCAAACCTGCTGCCACTGAAGTGAAATTTATACATTCTATTTTTATTATTTTTGTAGTTACTCTTAAAATATTAATACCCAAACTTTATTTAACAATGATTAATGTTAATTAATCTTTTTTACTTTTCCTTTCCTACCCTGAATGTGAAGTTCTATGTAAGTTTGAACCTGTCACTGACATTTTATCTTAACCTCCAAGGTTGTAGGTTGAGTTCTGTAGTTTGTTTTTCCCGAACACTCATTCTAATACGGATAATCTTCCTGATGTATTTTTAAGCTGGGACATGTGAGCTCATGTTCACGAGGACATTACCTAAGAGAAGTCTGTGAAGCTTAGGATGTGTACTTCCAAATGATATTTTAGTTGGTGTCTTAGCAAGGCTGTGACCAGCTTGTGATGGCTTTTTATGTAACTTCTCAGCATTGGAGTTGTGGACAACACGGATAGTGACAACTCAATACCAAACATACATCAGTGTAGACTTGTGTTATGAATTCCCAGGGGCAGACTCCGTTTCCTACTTAGAGCCTAAGCCAATCAGGCAAGTTTTCTTTCAGTTTCCCCTTTCCTAGTCTATCCTTTTGCTAAAAGTGCAGCCTTTCAACAGCTACGTCCATGCATAGAAGTCTTGGCTCTCTTCCCCATATGGCCCAGCTTCCCTGTCTCCACCAGAATGCATCAAAATTAAAGTCCTTATTGTTTTATTTCATTTTTAAATTGTTTTGGAGAGAGAGAGAGAGAGAGAGAGAGAGAGAGAGAGAGAGAGATATCTTTGTTCCACTTATTTTGGTATTCATTGGTTGATTCTCATATATGTCCTGATCCAGGATCGAACCTGAAACCTTGGCTTATGGAGGTGATGCTCTAACCAACTGAGCTATCGGGTTATCGGGGTAGGGCTTAAAGCCCTTGTTTTTTGAAACTAGCAAATGACACCTGAATAACTAAAACTTGCCCTTCAGTTTTTCACTTTCCTCTTTGGTATTGGGGTTTTATGCTGTAAGAATTAAATAAGAAGGCCCTAATGCTTCAATGACCAGCTGTCAAAATACCTCATTGTATGGTTGATGGCAATGAAGAACATAATGGTTGGGGTTTGCTCACTTGACCCATATACAGATGTCTGTATAATTGGGGAAGTATCAGGAGTTTATTGGTAATATTAATTGACAACTTTATAAAGTTTCCAGGACATAATCATACTCAAAATCATCCCTTTCTCATCTATTGTCATCTCTCCTATCAGCCAGTTTTATATCTGTGAGCAGCAGTAAAGCAAAGACTAGAATTCAAGAGCACTACCCTAGTCTAGTTCTCCTTGTAAGATTGATAATATAACTAAGGATACGTTTTCTTTTTCTTTTAACCCTGAAGTCAAAGGTGGAGTATTATAATTTATTAATACAGAACTTGTCCCAGATCCTGTTAGTCAGTTAGACTAATTGGAATGAGAACCAATCAAATTTTGTGTTACCTGACAATAGCTATAATTTAAAAATATATGTATCTAAATTTAATTTAAATTTTCTTTTACTTATATTTAAATGGTGGAGACATTAAAGTTGCAGCATTAATATTATACAGTAAAAACTGTAATATGATATTCCAGGTTTCTAAATGTTATTCTACAATGCACACAAATTCATAGTTGATAAAAAATGGTATAGAAAAGGCATTATATAAGCCTTTTTTTCCCCTAATTTAAAAGTCACACCTGTCTTAGCTGCATAAGCTGCAAATTTATGATACAGTTGAATTGTATGATTGGATTCTCTCTTTAATTGCTCTGTGAAAGACTTCAGAGAACCATGCCAAATTTGAGATGAAGAATTACAAAAGAGAGTTTCACCTGAGTTGTACCTGTCACAAAAAAAAGACTGTTGAAACATGGATAATGGGCTTGTGCCCTGGGTTTCTTTGATTTAATTGCCTAAGTTCTTCTCTGTATTAATACCTCCGGCTAAGGTCTTCAAAGAGCGAAAGTTGCTAGACTGTAGAGCTATTTAAAAAAACAACACAAAAACCTTTCTGACTGACTTTCAAGATACTCAATCTCCCAGAAGACAGGAAAGCCTACTTTGGAAGGGATGAGGGGCGGGGGGGGGGCGGAGAAGTTAATTGATCTTCATGTGAAACTTTCCAGATAACTAGATCAATATTAACCTTTCTAAAAATTCACTTAAATCCTTTCTGCTTGAACTATGTTGCTTTTATATAAGCTAACTTTCCTCTAAATGAACTAAACACAAAGAGATGATTATTTTCTCACCAACGTCATTAACACAATTTATGAGAGATTTTGCATGTGGTCCGGGGAGCACTGAGTGAGGTAACATGGAAAATTATAAGGGAGGAAGCGGTTCTGCCCAACTAGGTGTATGGGACTAAGAGGGACCGCTGAAAGGCCCAAGAAAGTAGAACTAACTTGACTGAGCCAAGGGAATTTAAAAGGAAATAACCACCCAATTTTCACTGTAATTGGTCCCTTTGAGGCTAGCTTTGCCTGAAGCAGATATAATTTCAAACGGAGGCAGACAACCCAGTGGGTTCTTCTTTCACTGATCTGAGGGGAAGCATGAGCTCAAGACTGCAGGCAGAGTCCTTGGAGCTTTTCCTGTCACTGAGGCAGGATCTCTGTTTAGCTCAAGGGATATCTTGAACTCTTTTGAGATATTTTATTTTTACATTTTACCACTCTCCCGAGTGTGCTGAGTCTTGATTGTATACATATCTCAGTAGTAACTTTCAAGCCCTATGTTTCATCCTAATGCTGATCAGTAACAATTCCAAATATACACAAACTGTACATCTACATATGCATATCTACGCACCTATTAACGTAAAAAAACAAGTCATTATAAATTGTTGATTAGAGCCGAAACCGGTTTGGCTCAGTGCATAGAGCGTTGGCTTGTGGACTGAAGGGTCCCAGGTTCGATTCCGGTCAAGGGCATGTACCTGGGTTGCGGGCACATCCCCAGTGGGAGATGTGCAGGAGGCAGCTGATCGATGTTTCTCTCTCGTCGATGTTTCTAACTCTCTATCTCTCTCCCTTCCTCTCTGTAAAAAATCAATAAAATATATTTTTTAAAAAAATTGTTGATTAGAACAGTACAACTATTTCTGAAATAAAACTATTTCTTTCTTCCCAGAAATCATGAAAATAAAATGACCATTAAACACCTGTCTAACAGAAAGCAATGTGCCATACATGACTAAAAATATAAATATGAGTGCGGCCTGTTGCTGTGAAGTACCTGCCATGTGATGATAGACACAAAATAATTAGACTCCATGGAAGACATGAATGAGTGCCATAGAAAGGAAGAAGAGCCCTAACCGGTTTGGCTCAGTGGATAGAGCGTCGGCCTGTGGACTGAAGGGTCTCGGGTTCGATTCCAGTAAGGGCATGTGCCTTGGTTGTGGGCACATCCCCAGTAGTGGGTGTGCAAGAGGCAGCTGATCGATGTTTCTCTCTCATCGATATTCCTAACTCTCTATCCCTCTCCCTTCCTCCCTTTAAAAAATCAGTAAAATATATTTTAAAAAAAAGAAAGGAAGAAGAGAAGTTCTGTATTAGGTTAGAACGGCGTTTCTTAAACCTTGGTGACTATAAGAATCTTTGGGGCTTTGTTAATTATGCAAATTCATATTCTCCCTCTTCTAAGATAGACCTAGAATCTTCATAAAAACTTCACATGATTGTAATGGATTGGCTTGTGAACCACACTTTGAAAAACATTTCATGCCTGGCTTGTGTGTCTCAGTGGTTGAGCATCAACCTATGAATCAGGAGGTCACAGTTCAATTACCGGTCAGGACACATGCGCGGGTTGTAGGCTTGGTCCCCAGTATGGGACATGCAGGAGGCAGCCAAACAAGATTCTCTCTCATCATTGATGTTTCTGTCTGTTTTTCCTTCTCCCTCTCTTTTCCTCTCTGAAATCAATAAAAATATATTTTTTAAAAAAGAAAAACATCTTAGTAGGTGGAAATAGAATCTGTGGCTAAAAATGAGGGAGGAAAATAGCCTTCATGGAGCACATAGGACTTTTGTTGACTCTCAAAAAGAGTTTTGATAGAATAAATATAGGAAGAGAAGACAGCTAAGGCGATAGAAATAATATGAAGAAATGCATAGAGGAACTGTTCTCAGAGACTGCCTCTGAGACAGCCATCACCTGGCAGTAGAGCTATGGAAAAGTGGAGACTTTGGGCGTGGGCCAATGATTAGAATTCTCAAATGCCCAATGGGATGTAGCTATTCTGACTTCTGTTGTGCACTCAAATTGTGTTTTGGAAAAAGAAAGGACATGGGGGAGGTCATGGGAGGGAGGGATGACCACAATAATTGAATGAAAATATAGCTTCTTTGCATCCTTTGTTATTGAAGTGAATACTGTTTTGGAACTGGAAGAACATTTTCCATAATTATTTATCTCAGTTTACTTTTGGGCCATTTTCCAAACTGTAAATTAGTAATTTGGTTTTCTAAATATTTTTATACCAACCAGTGATTTTCTTGATAAGGAACTGCTCATTTGTACAAATAGTTGTCAAAGTTAATTCACTACAGTCCAATCACTCCTTAACTGAACAAATTTGTGTCTTAACCTTTACAACTAAGGTTAGTCACCAGACCATGGTGAATTTGCCTAGGCAATGTTACACAGCGAGGCTTCCCAAAAGCTGGCTAGCTGGCTTCCTTCCAGTGACATCTCCACCTCTAAACTGCTCTCTTCAAATTTCACCATGTCATACATAATCTTCAGGATTGGCAATACCAGCTTTGCAACTGGGTATATTTGCTTTTTCATCACACATTTGAGGTGACCAAGATAGTTATCTATAAAACAGCAAAATAAACCACAAGAAGGACTTATAGGTACATTGATTATATACAGGACAAAATATCTAATTCTGATATTAGAAGTGAATTGGATCAGTTAATAATCAGCTAGCTTGAAAGTCAGATTGTGATTTTTGAGGTAGTAGCCCTTCTATAGTCTTATTCTGTGTCATTAAAAGTCAAATAGATGTTTGTTAATTATTTGGATGATTTTGATTGTCAGCATTCAGATTAGTCTTCAAGTATTCCAGGAAATTTGGGTATAATGAAAAGGTTCTGATTTTTCCTCCCATACATATACTCTTCTTCTTAAAATTAGATTTAAGAATCCTTGCTCTTCCTATGAAGTTTCCTCCCAGCTTCAGAATATTAGGATATAACCTTAAAATGCATTGTCCCTTAATATCCCTCATATCAGTTATCACCAGCAAATTCTTTTTTTCCCCTTTAACAAGTAGATTTATTTATATGGTCCCTTAGGATAATCGTGTACTTATTAGTCTTTATAGATGTGTAATTATTTTTAAAGAACTCTCCTTTTCCTTATAAAATAGCTGTATGACATCCTAGAAATCAGATGAATTAGAATTAATTGAGTTTTGGGAACTAGAGGATTTAGAGCATGGATTTATTGAATGAAGACATCTCTAGGTAGTGGTTTTTAACTTGAATTATGCTTCTGAAAGTTGAAAAATGGCAGCCAATAGGCCCTGGCTGTGTAATTCAGTTGGTTAGGTCATTGTTGCGATGTGCCACAGTTTCTGGTTCAATCTCAGATCAGGGCACATACAAGAATCAACTAATGAATGCATAAATAAGTGGAACAATCTCTCTCTCTCTCTCTCTCTCTCTCTCTCTCTCTCTCTCTCTCTCTCTCTCTCTCTCTCCCCCTCTCCCTCTCCCTCTTTCCCTTACGCTTTTTCTCTTAAAAAAATCAATACATATGACTTTAAAAAAAGAAAAAATGGCATCTGATGTAAGTTCAATATGCTAGAAATGGAGAATGAAAGAGCATAAACAAATGCAAAATCAATTCCAGAAGTGAGTAAAACATATAAATGAAGGAGGTTGAAAAAAAAACTCACAAATTATAGAAATATATAAATTATAAATTATGACTGAAAATGTTCAGACATTTCTGGCTATAGCTTATATTAAAATTATAATTCAAAACTTTAGAACTGTTAGCTGCCAATTCTGAAATTATAAATATTCCTTTACTTCAGTAAGTGGGTAACCACCACAACGAAAAGACTTCTTCATACAGGTGGGGTCTTTGTGTGTATGGTGGCAGGCAGAATATAGCTGTGTAAAGATGGACATTTTCTCTTGAAGCAGCCATGAAATTTTCCCTGATAAAAGGCCTATGAATTTTAAAGGTGAGCACTGCTGTTTTTCTCCACTGTTGCAAACTGACCTAAGCCCTTTTGCCCATTCAGCAAATGTCAGGGATCTTTTGATAAATATTCATAGTCCCTGGGGTTTAGAGGGGGTGGAGCTATATTTCCTTCATATCCTTAGTACCAGGTGGTAGGTATCAAAGAAGGCAAATACTGCCTAATGTACAAATATGTATAACAAGAATGCTCAAAACAGTTTTATGACCTATTCAACAACATGGAAAATACCTCTCTCTGCCTTACGTTTTTTCCACTGGCACTTTTTGTGAAAACTTGACTTAAAGGTCCACTTGTGGATTCTTTGAGGATAAAACTTGCCAAACTTATAGTGAGGTCAAGTACATTCTCTGTGAATTTGGATGAAGGAATGGATTAATGTGCAATTATTACATTAACACTACATAATAGACACAAAACCTGAATGACATAAAAACTATCCTATATAATAAAGAGCTAATAGGCTAATTAGACCGAACAGCAGAACGACAGTCTGGACGACCTTCAGGAGGAAGCCGGGGCTGAGAGGGGCTGCGAGGGCTGAGGCCCTTGCATGAATTTCATGCATTGGGCCTCTAGTAAATTATATCTATCTATATCTATATCTATATCTATATCTATTTATACTTATATATTTATATATATTTTTGCATGTTGGCAGGTTGGGGTGAAGGATGTAGCTCTGCACTAAGCTATGGCTCCAGCTCGGCTTGGCTTTATGCTTTGATATGATTTGATCTGGGGCTCAAGCAAGTGGAGAAATAGCTACATGGAAGAAGTTCATCTTATAAGTATAGTAGAGGCAGAAGAGGGCAAGCCCAAACTGCACAAGCACTTTTTAAGCCTTTGCTTGTCACTCACACTAATATTCTGTTGGCTAAAGCAAGTCATATGACCAACTCAGTAATGAAGGGGTGAAGAAATATACTCCTCTTTAGTTGGGGAAACTGCAAAGTCAAATGACAAAGAATGTACAACTGGGGCCATAAAAAGACAAAGATCAACAAGGTTATAGAACTCAAAAGCTATATGCACTGCTCACCAAATTTTCTACTTAATCCTAAGAAATTGAGAAATATATATATATATATATATATATATATATATATATATATATCCCTAATCAAACACTTTTTTTGAACATCACCATTTCACCAATACAAATATTACTTCTAACACCCTCTTGCTAATTAGAAACACTCCATAATGATACCTGGAATGTTAAGTAATACCACTGGAGTATTGATTCCTGCTTAAGGCAGTTCAAGTGCTGTCAAAATAATCCCAGTACTGTAGACACACATCCGTCACATCATTTATACTAAAATATTTAAAAAATTAGTTACCTCATAGGCAGCACAAGAGCCACGAGTCTTTCAAGGAAGTAATACCTCCTGGGCTAATGTTCCTTAGGAAATCAGCCCCTTAGATTATAAATTTATATGCTGGGTGGAAAAGAATTTCAGGTTTTTCAAATAACAGGTTGAGCAGAAGTTGAGCCTGAGCTATTACCTGAAATTCCCCTTCATAGTTTCTCTCTCTTTTTCTTTTAACCTCACTTGGCCTTGGGTACCTGTTGTTGCACATTCCTGAAGTGTGACCACCCTGACCCATTATCAATTGATTAATATGTAGCCTCAAAACAGCTAGAAAGCATTAACAACCATTGGTAATGTCAGAGCTACATAAAATTTCTTCTAATAAGGAATTTACCCTGGAGGGAAACAGAATTACCATCTCAGCCAGTTAGCTGGAGATTGAAAAGGTGAGGAGAGCAATCTTTCAGAAATGAGTGGCAATTCTTGACTGCAATCATTGGGAAGAAGAAAGCTAAGTTGGAAAAATATTCACAAGAAAATTGCTCTCCTGATGTTCCCCAAAGCTGGTATGGGAAGCCAAGCAGGCAGTCATGCAAGGACAGTTAATTGCTTATGAGGCTTACAACAAAAGAATAAACCAGAGGGAAATCATTGGATTGGAATCCAAATATAAATTTTCAGAAAGTAAATTAGTGAATGATAATGAAGTCAAACACAGGAAAATAAATCCTGTAAAATACTACAAAAATGATAGAAGACACTTGACATGTTTCTAAATGAAAGAAAACTATGCCTTTACGTTCAAAACCTATTTGTATTCTAACACTTCTTAGTGGGCAAAATGAAGCTACACTTATCCCATATAATAAAGGGGTAATATGCAAATTGACCCTAATGGCAGAACAACCAGAACAACTGCTCAAGCAGTCACTATGAGGCGCACTGACCACCTCTCAGTCCTTTTTCCGGCCGTCAGGCTCCCATCACCTGATGGCAAATGGGGAACCAGTGGTGGGTGTTGGAAGATGCGGGCAGCACCAGGCCAAGGCCCCCGCCCCGCCAGTCACCCCCCCCCCCACACACACACACAGAGCACTACCCATGGTGGGAGTGAGGCCAGCAAGTGGGTGGGAATGGCTGACCTCTCAATCCCTCCCCTCGGCCAGCAGGCTCCAATTGCCTGATGGTGAATGGGGAATTGGGGGTGGATGGCAGCTGGGGGGGAGGAGAGGGGCCGGCTGTGGACAGCGGGGAAAGATGGCCCTGATCGCAGGCAAGGCCTAGAGACCATACTCATGCATGAATTTCATGTGCTGGGTCTCTACTTTGAACAATAAAGATAATATGGAAAGGGCCTATTAGAATTCATGAAGGTATGAATTGCAAAACATCCGAATTTCTTTTAAGAGAGAGTTCTGGCAATTATTATTTTAACTGTTAAAGAAAATAAAACTATGTGCAATAAACCTGGACATCAGGGAAATCATTATGACATTTCTCTAAAAAATTATGCTAGAATGTTTAATAGAATATGTAAGAGGTCATTGAGGTTTATGGGTTTTTGCCAAAATCTCTACAAATTATCAATAAAATATTAGATCCATTTGTTGTTGAGAATTTCTTTTGTCTTTGAAAGTATTTTAAAATTCTTTTGACTTGTCAAAATAAAAGAAACAAGTGATTATTTTGTAAGCTAGTATTATTATCTGTAAAATCTAAAATGCAAAAAGTTATTTCTTATTATTTCAAAGGTCAAAATGTTTAATAAAATAAAATGTACAGGCTGTGTATTTGTGGGGGGCACACGATTATGGGAAATCTTTGTACTTCCCATTCAATTTTGTTGTGAATCTAAATCTACTATAAAACACATATATATTAGAGGCCCCATGCACAAAATCGTGCATGGGTAGGGTCCCCAGGCCTGGCCAGCTATCAGGGCCGATCGGGTCTTCCGGCTGCTGTCCAGGGCCTTCCTTCCCCGGGCTGCCAGACAGGGCCTTCCTTCACTCCACACCACCCCCTGGTGGTCAGCAAACTTCATAGCAGGCAGCCGAACTCCTGGTTGGTCAAACTCCTGATCTGTCGAATTCCCGAGGGGACAATTTTCATGTTAGCCTTTTATTATATAGGATATATATATATATATATATATATATATATATATATATATACATATATACACACATATACATATATATATATGTATATGTATATGTATATGTATATGTATATATGTATATATGTAGATATGTATTTATATTTATAAATAAAAATTACAATTAAAAATGTCAATGTCATATAGTTTAACCCCTTTATATAAATATGAGAAAACCATTCTTGGGTAAATTAAGTACTTTGCACAAGGTCAGCTTTTCTAGTTTAGATATTAGATCTTTGGACTCCTAGTAAAGTTCTCCTTAACGCCAAAGTTCTCAATAAGATTTTGACTAGGAAGAAATCTCACATATAGATATTAAATGAAAAAGAAAACTCTTAGCTGATTGAAAATGGAAAAACTTTTATATAAATATTCATTCCCTGGGAAAAAAGTGAAATCAAAAGGAACATTTTAAACTATCTAAAGGTCAATGAAAATGTAGTACTTTATATTAAAATATACAAGACCTAACTGCAACTTTATTCCAAATAAAATAGATAATTTAAATATCTACATTACTAAAGAAAAACACCACAATTAAGAACCAGGGCACTTATTCTAAAGACTTAGGGAAACAATAAAAAAGTTAATTAAAATTGTAGGAGAATGAGAAACTCACATGAAAAAGTATTTAATTTAACTGAAAAAGTGAAAGAGTAGATAAATGAGTTTTAAAGATTGTTCTTACACAACAGAAACAACAAAATTTATATAGTGACATTAAGTGTAAAGAAATTAAAAATGATAGAATTTATGAAACTCAATGAAAAATTTAGAGAGAACATAAATTATTTCAGAGTAAAACATAAACTTATAAAAATTGGCCAAAGTTGAAACTTGGACATGTTTCTTATCAACAAAGAAATAAAAACGAGGATTAAAAAGTTGATATTTTATATCTGAGTCTTAGATAACTTTTAAAGAAGGAATTCAATGCTCTTAAAAGCATTTCAGAACTATAAAAAAATAAAAATTTTCAGTTAGAAATTTATGAAACTAGTATGTTAGTTTTTTTGAGATGAAAAATATAGACCAATTTCCCATATGAATATATGTGCAAATATTCTAATATGTTAATATAGCTAGTAATGTAATGAAGTTTGATTATATCATGACCCAATAGGATTCACTGCAGGAAAGCAAGGGCAATTCAATATGAAGAAATTCACTCACTCAACCAGGGTTGTTGGGTGCTTTCTGTGCACCAGTAGTTTTATGATTTTGTTGTGCTTGACTATTAATGAAGACTAATACATTTTTCCCTTCCTGGTGCTTCCTTTATAATGGAGGGTGACAGACAATAAAAAAGAAACAACTAAGGCTATGAAGAAAACAAATCCAGAGTAAGGAACTGAAGTAGACATATTCTGAGGCTATTACAGGTACAATTTTTTAATGTTTATTTTTTAAATTAAATTTATTGGTTTGACATTGGCTAATAAGATTATATAGGTGTTAAATATACAATTTTATGATACAACATTTGTACATTGCATTGTGTGCCCACCACCCAAAGTCAAATCTTCTTTCCTCACCATATATTTTTTTTAATATATTTTATTGATTTTTTACAGAGAGGAAGGGAGAGAGATACAGAGTTAGAAACATCGATGAGAGAGAAACATCAATCAGCTGCCTCCTGCACATCTCCTACTGGGGATGTGCCCGCAACCCAGGTACATGACCTTGACCGGAATTGAACCCGGGACTTTTCAGTGTGCAGGCTGACCCTCTATCCACTGAGCCAAACTGGTTTCGGCCCTCACCATATATTTGATCCCCCTTTTGTTGCACCCCCACACCCTTCCCATACAGTTGTGCCAAACTGGTTTCGGCCCTCACCATATATTTGATCCCCCTTTATTGCACCCCCACACCCTTCCCATACAGTTGTGTCTATGAATTTTTGTTTGTCTTGTTTTTCATTTGTTGCTTTTAGTTTCATATTACACATAGGAATAAAATCATACACTTCTTAACTTTTCTGTCTGACATTTTGCTTAACATGATATTCTCAAGATTCATCCATGTTGTTGCAAATGACAGTATTTCATCTTATGGTGGAGTAGTATTCCATTGTATATATGTACCACATCTTTATCTAATCATCTAGAATGACACTTTGGTTGTTTCTGTCTTGGCCATCACGAACGATATTGCAATGAACAAAGCGGTGCATATATCTTTGTGAATAAGTGTTTTCAAATTTTTCAGGTAGATATTCAGAAGAGGGATAGCTGGGTCATATGATAACTCTATTCTTAACTTTTGAGGAGCAATTTTGATTGAACTCCTTCAAAAAATATTTGAACAAAGATCTGAATGATGTGAAATGTGACCCATGGAAAGATCTGGAAAAGATCACTTTCTGGGGAAGTCTAAAGGCCTGCAGCAAGAATATCAAGAAATCCCATGCAGATGAAATGCAATTGATAAGAGGAAGAGTGTCAGGCAATGAGGCAAAAGAAGCAGACAGCAGATGGGTCAACACCAGGCCTTTTAAATCATAGTGGATACTATTCTAAGTGTTGTGGAAAACTATCTTCATGTTTTAAGAACAATGATAATGTAATTTACATTTAAAAATATTATTATCCATGCTTTGAAGAGAACTGAATGAAGGATGGCAAAATGGTACTAATAAGAGGATTCTTTTAGTAGTTCAAGTAAAAGATAATGATGGCTTAGCCAGTGGTTCTCAACCTGTGGGTCGCGACCCCTTTGGCGGTTGAACGACCCTTTAACATGGGTCGCCTAAGACCATCCCGCATATCAGATATTTACATTATGATTCATAACAGTAGCAACATTACAGTTATGAAGTAGCAACGAAAATAATTTTATGGTTGGGTCACAACATGAGGAACTGTATTTAAAGGGCCAGAAGGTTGAGAACCACTGGCTTAAACTAACAGGAGTTACAGGCAATGAGAAGTTGAATTTGACATATATTTTGAAAAAATTCCAGCAAATGTGAATGGTAGATTGATTTGGGGATGGCAGGAAAAAAAGGAGTCAAGGATAATATTTTTCTGTATATGTATATACAAATATATATGTATTTGTAGTTGTACATGTATATGTATATGTGGGGAGGTGTAGTGTGCTTCTGACTTGTAATGCAATTTATTGAGATGAGAAGAATAAAGTTTAATGTGGTAGAGAATAACATTCATTTTTAAATATTAAATTTCAGTTGCCAAATTGATTTGCCTGCTCTAAGTCCCATATATTTTCATATAAACTCTTGAAACAGTTTTTAATTTCTACAAAAATTATTTCTTTAAAAATTCTACAACATGCCTGCTGAGATGCTGACAGTGATTGAATTGATCCTATAGATCAATTTGGGAGATTTTCCATTTTAATACTATTCAGTTTCCAAATTCACTTACATGGAAAGTCTATCCATTGACTTAGGTGTTCTTATATTGACCTCAGTCAGGTATAGTTTTCAGTGTATAAGTCTTGCATTTATTTTGTTGAATTTACCTATGATTTTCTTTTCTTTTAGATGCTGTTTTGAGTTGCTCCCGTAATTTCATGTTTTGTATGTTTCTTGCTAGAATATGGAAATACAACTATGTTTTTTAAAATACTGATCTTGTTTCCTGAAAACTTCATAAATTTGTTTGTTTGAGAGCTTTGATGGTGGAATTCTTAAAATATTTGTGTATGGCATCATGTAATCTACCAAGACATAGAGTTTTACTTCCTCCTTTCCAATCTGTATGTCTTCCTTTTTTTTCTTTTCTTGCTGTTTGCTTTTGCCACTCTATTCAAATTTTAAAGAGAAAGTGGTGAGAGCAGACATCGTTGATTAGTTTCTGATCTTAGGAGGAAATAATTCAGTCTTTCTTGATTAAGTGTGTTAGATAGATTTTACTTGGGTGTTCTTTATCAAGCTGAAAAATTGCATTCTTTCAATAGTTTGTTGAGATTTTTAAATCTTGAACAAATGCTAAATTTTGTCAACTGTTTTTTTCTATGTTTATTGAGGTGTTCATGTGATTTTTATCCTCAATTATGTTAATACAAAATCTTACATTGAGTTTCATATAGTAAATCAACTTGAATTCCTGGGATAAATACCACTAGGTCATGATGTATAATCTTTTTTATATATTACTGAATTTGTTTTGCTAATATTTTGCTAAAGACTTGGTATATCATTGGATATTGATTTTTGCTCTTTTTCTTGTGACGTATTTTGATTTGGGACCAGTGTAATACTGTCTTCATAGAATAAGTTGGGAGGGATTATTTTTCCTCCACTTTTCTGAACGTGTTTTAAAAGTGTTGGTATTACTTCTTATTGAAATATTTGTTAAAGTCCACTAATAATGCTATCTGGGCCTATGGGGTTTTTTTTGTTTGTTTGTGTTTTGACATGTTTTCAATTACTAGTCAAACATATTTACTATTCAAATTTTCTATTATTCCTTAAGTTAGTCTGGTATAAAGAATGTAACTATGTATATATGTAACCTTTTAAATAATAAAAAATATATTACTATCATACCAGCTGTTTAGCACAATCTTTTCTTCTGCAGACAAATATACATATAAAATCAAATTGCAATGGAAAGCTTTGTATGGCACAAATAGGTAATTATTGGAAGAGAAAGCTAAATAATTGATAAGTGGATAATATGATTAGGTTATGAGAATTTGATATCTCCTTCTCTCCTTGATTACACTTGACATAGCAAATTCAAATATGCAAGGCAATCACTTTTTCATGGACAGTCTTAGAGACACATTGACAGTTCTTTCTCTTTGTTTGTACCTATTCTAGATTCCCTTCAGATATTTAATTAACAAGATTGAGCTAAGTGCAATATTAGTTTTAGCTACATGATTGGATTTGCATATATACAAAGTCTTTTCACAGACACATATTTAAAATCTTCTCTATTATAGACTATTTTTGTCTGGAGCCTCATTATTAAGAGGATGACATACTATCAAATGATATTAAGATCAGAATAAAGAATATCTTCATCACTGATGTCTTAGCAGCACTCTACATAAAAGTTGAGAGAAGGACATATTACTTTTTCCAACACTGGGTAAGGATTAAAATAATTTTGATACAGTTTTATATCTAACAAAATGCTTAAGTTATTATAAATTTTGGTAACTGGTTGTCATACATACCTATATTCATAACATATATTTTAATTTAGAAATATTTATTAATATTAGTAACAAGATAATTCAGAAAATTGTTTTTTTAGATAGCAGTCATTTCAAAATACTACACTCTAAATTTAAAAGTGATGCATGAAGATTATAGGAATAGAAATGGAAAAATAATTTTTTCCACCACTTAAATATTTATATGAGGCCTAAACAAAGGCAACTCAATTGAAAACTTTTCTTCTGTTGCTTGTTTCATAGTTTCATGTATAACAAGAACCTACATGTACTTGCCTTGAGATTACCACTTGTATTTTGCATATTTTGATTTTGATAATATAAATTAAAGGCTATAAATTGGTAGCTCAGGGGTGAAAAAAAGACAGAGACTCATGTAACCTTACAGCATTTGACTTTAGTCTTTACTCAGGTCGAATCTTTCTACATGGCCTTTAGGCTTTCAATGATAGCATTTGAGTTGGTTAGGTCTCAAATAGTCATAAAAGTAATTCACACATCTACATAATTATCTGAACAATTTTAGCACAGTAAAACTCCATATATTAGTATTTTTTTCTTTTTGTTTTATTGGAAGAGATTTAGGCATAAGCTTTTTGGATAATTGGCTCCATTCCTGTATTAGTTTGGGCAACTACAACAAAGTTCCATGTAGACTGGGTGGCTTATAAACAACAGAAATTTATTTCTCATCATTCTATAGGCTGGGAAATTCAAGATCAAGGTGCTGGCACATTTTGTGTCCAGTGAGGGCCCAATTCCAGTTCATAGACAGCCATTTTTTTTTTACTGTGTTCTTAAAAATGAGTGCTCTGGCATCTCATTTATAAGGGCACTAGTCCCATTCATGAGGACTAAACCCTCATAACCTAATCCCCTCCCAAAGTCCGAACCTCCAAATACCATTACATAGGAAATTATAGTTCAACATGTGAATGCTGCAGGGTACAAACAGTTAGTTTATAACAATTTCCCACTTCATTTTGCATATGTAGACACAGGCATGTTCCTATGACCATAAAGAATGCCCAGAGAGTTATGTCTGTTGATTCTGCCGAGACTCAAGGAAAAAACAAAATCATTACATTTATACCATAAAGGACAGTTAACACTAACTTTCATTTTTAAGGAAAAACTCCTTAGAAACAGTAGAATTCAACGTGTTCTTGAAAAATAATTATCATGTTTATTGTAGGAAAAAGTCTATAATAGGGCTGCTTTCGCTTGGGCCGATTCATTCATACAGAATTTCTCATTAGTAAAAAAAGTTTTCTTCACTTAACTTACATAGAGATGGTCCTGGAAAGACTCCATAGAGAGCAATCCCAACTCAATAATTTCCAAGTAGCTTTCCCCATTCTGACTCATAGTCTATATACCCTAGCAGAGTTTCACTCAGCTTGATTGTTGCTAAGCAACAAATAGGGAACAGGGTTTAAGCTTCTAGAATCATTTACACATTAATTATAAGCCAGTAACATTAAAATAATGCAAGTTTTAATAATGAAGGGTATTACATATGTTGTCACAGTATGCCTTGTTACCACCCAGGAAGAGAAAGACCTGTGTGCTACTTGTCATGGGAAAATGGCATTTCATTAACATTTTGAGGTACCCAGGGAGCAGGTTTTAAGAGAAACAATTAGGTATGTTGTAGTTATCTTTCCCTTTCTCTAAGGTTTTCTTTAGTAATTGCTATTGCCTTTGCATTCTTTGAACTACTGAAAATAGCTAACAATAGTAGGTGTTAAGTTTCCTAGTTAGGAAGTGTTTTGGTGATTGCATGATTGCCAAATACTTTTCAATGCAATGAAATGAAAGACCATTAAATGTAAAGAAATTAAAGACCAATTTTTGTTCCCTATGCTTAGAGATCTTTATCAGAATTTAATTTTCCCAACTGGAAAAAGCAATATCCTCAAAGTGCGTACACTGCTCTCTTTAGTCATCAAAGTTCTGTTTCTATACGATTTTCCTTTATATTTATATGGAAACTCTGGGACATGTGTTACTTAAGCAAATACCATTTCTTGTCCTATTGTAGCATGCCAATATTTGGCAATTAAAATGACTGTGTGGAGAACCTGAAATGGTGTCAGCAGTTAGCTGCTGAAAAACGTGTTTATTCAGACTGGGAAAGCTATGCTGATTGGGCAGTGTGGGTCTCTTAATTAGCAAAACTTTGCTATGAACTATTATATCTGTACTTCAGCCTATCAACTGAACTCATTTAAAAGACCTGCCATATTAAAAATGCATTCAGCCTTTACACATGTATAATTCTTTGGGAATGGTGCACAGTACAGTGAAAAGAATATGGACTCTAAATTCAGATAAGTATGAGTCTGGTTTCAAGCCCTGGCATTTGATAGCTGCAGGACAGGACTTCACTGTTTCTAAGTCTTAGTTTACTCACAGATAAATTGGGGCATGGCGGTATTAACTCAAGGGATAAGTGTATGACCGCTCTAAGATACCTTTCCTGACCAGCCACACCCACTTTTATTTCTTTGCTGTGCTTTCATATTTGTTGGCCAATTTCTTCTTTTCATTATTCACTTTTTTGGTCCGTTTTGTTCTTTTTTAAAAAAAATATATTTTTTATTGATTTCAGAAAGGAAGGGAGAGGAAGAGAGAGATAGAAACATCAATGATGAGAGGGAATTATTGATGGCTGCCTCTTGCACGTTGGACCGAGAACGCAACGCAGGAATGTGCCCTCGACCTGAATCAAACCTGGCACCCTTCAGTCTGCAGGCCGATGCTCTATCCACTGAGCCAAACCGACTGGGGCTGTTTTTTTTTTCTTTTTTTTAAAAAAATTATTATTGAAAGTATCAAATATCTCCCCTTTTCAAAGTCACATGGATTTATAACTGGAAAACTAGGAGGCAACACCTTTCCTGTCAAATATGATCACACAACATTTTGCTAGCAGTGTGTGAAATTAACATAAAATGTGCAGGGATTAATCACCAATAAACATTGAAAAAAGGTAATATGATTGGTCATATATCTGTGCATTTATTATTTATGAAGTAATGTGTGGACTGTAGAATGAGCAATGCAGTTTGCATCGTATGGGTTTTTTTCACTATAACCATAACTATAACTAAAATCTTGTCCCTGGTAACTGAAATGTGAACGATTTTATTGTGAGACAGGTGTCATTTAACTAAACCTTGGTACCTGAAATTCATGTATCTTACAGCAGGGCAAAACAACAACTGATGTGTGTGTATGTATGTATGTCTTTTTGTCTTCATGAGAGAACATGGACTTTGTCTATTTTATTCTCCGTGGAATAATAATTAAAAAAATGTTATCACATGCCTAGAATGCTTATCACAGAGCCCAGTATATACAATTACCCACTCAATGCTGGGTTTCTTAGCATTTATTCAATGCCTCTGGTTTTTAGAAGATATGTACTTGCCAGAATGAATTAAGTACGCAGTGTGCTCTAAATGTGTACAGTATTTGGCACAGTATAATTTTGTGAAAGGGAAAAGAATTTACTTATCTGAAACAGTCTGATGGTACAGCTTAGGGCTTTGTGTTCCACAGTTATACCAGTAGATCTCAACCTGACCGTTGGCTTTGCTACTTCACTTTAGGTGAGTGATTTAAACATTCTAGGCCTCAGCTTCCCTATCTCTATAAAGGCAGCAACTGTTTACTCACCTATTTAACGTACGTGAGTCTGAGGAGAGATTATATGTGCAAAGTGCTTAGCCCATTGCCTGGCACTTAGTAAGCAAAGAAAACATTTTAACTACTGTTTATGAGTTTGTGGCCAATAAGAAAAAATTAAAGATATCATGAATTTTAAAAAGTAGATGATGAGAACATATTACAAATATATACAGCTGTGACCATATGTTGTATTTTTCAATTCAAATGTAATTTCCCCAGGTGTAATTAACTTTCCTGTTGTTGAAAATAAAATCTGAAGTTGAGCAAAGACCAGGCCCTTTTCTTGGAGGAAACAATTGTAACAACTACAAAGGAGGAGATGTCTATAGGGAAATGAGAGCTATGAAAGATTAAAATGAGAACTGAAGTCGGATTACAGATTATTCTGAAACCAAAACCAGTTAAAAGTATTCATTATATTATTTAGTTTTCAAAATATGGCAAGTTTCTTAGCATCCATGAGCCTTAGTTTCTTCATTTGTGAAATGGATATGGTAAAAATCCTTATCTCACTAAATATTTTGAGGGTCAAATGAGATAATTAATGCATATAAAATATTTATCATAAACCCAGCATATAGTAAGAATTCAATAAAATGTAACTGACCTATTCCTTTTGTCATATCAAATTACTCTCAATCCCTGACAATTCTCTCTTTATTATGCATTTTATTTCTGTACATTCTTTTTCATTTTTGCTATTTCCCTTCTAGTCATATGCTCATAAAAAGATTACTGTAACAATTTTCCTCTGGTTTCCCTGTCTTCATTTGTTCCCTCACTCCTTTGCTGCAGTTTTTAATAATTTTCCTTGTACAAGAAAAATCAAAATTCTTGGCAACCAATTGCAGTACTTACAAACTATCTAGTTATCACTTCTCATATTCTTCCTGATTTGGTTAAATACGTCTACTTACTGTTTCTCTATTCTTTCCCATACACCCATCATGACTGGACAGTATATTTTTTCTCTGCACCATCTCTAATAATTGGAAGCTGTCTATTGATGGACATTCTGAGACTGCCCCTTAACTCAGGAAGAGGAAAAAGCCTCATGTGTGCCACGAGCTGGGGCATCGGGACAGGAGAAACACCAGAGGTATTTGTCATTTCCGACTTATGTTATTTCCTCCTGACAAGATAACCCTTACATGTGTTTTCTCTGCTTCTCCAAGTTCTAACCTTTTAAGAAATTCAGCTCAAATCCCACCTCTTCTAGAATTATCCCACTCTCCCATCTATCCTATTTCACAAGAACCACTGCCTTCTCACAGGGAACTTACAACTTGAATCTCTTCTTTGACACCAACATATACTCATATTCCAATCTATAGGTCCTATGAGGTCAACTACATTGTGCCTCTTTCCATGCATTGGTTATCCATGTTTTTTTTTTTAATAATCAGTAATAACAATAGTTTACATTCTTATTTTATTTCATTTTAAAATTGTGTATTATTTTTTACCTTTTCCAACTGAGATTGATGGTAATAAAAATGGTTTAGGACAAGAATTAATGCAGATCCAATCCAAAATGCCTGGACATGAGACAGTGAAAGGCATAATGCCGAGGTAGAGAGACACTGGACTTTAATAATATTATTTTAGCCAATGGATCCAGTCATACCTCGTCTAGTCAAGTACTTTTAAGTTATGTAAGCCAATAAATTCTTGTTTTATAAAAAGAAAAACAAAAAACAATAGCTTATTGGTTGTTTAAAAGCCAAAAAATTCTTGACTGAAAGCATTAGAAAAGCTACTCATTAAACAGTAATTGTATAACTAAATGGAGAATCTACACTAATAAAAGAGAAAAATGGTAATTGGCGTACGACGATACCCTTTTCATTGGCTAATCAGGGCTATATGCAAATTAACTGCCAACTAAGATTGGCAGTTAAATGCCAACAAGATGGCGGTTAATTTGCATATGTAGGCACAATGCAGGGAGGCGAAAGGGAAAGCAGGAAGAAGCACCCTGCCACTGACAGTGATCGGAAACCCAGGGGGGAGCTAAGAGGTGGGCCGCCTTTGCCCTGCCCCCCAGCCATGATCGGAGAATCAGGCGCCTTTGCCGCCCTGGCCAGTGATAGCAGGAAGTAGGGGTGGAGCCAGCGATGGGAGCTTGGCACGGTTACCCTCCTGAGTGTGTAAGCAATTCTTATTGTACCAAGTGGCACTTAGAACACACTGTCAAATGATGACAACCACCATTATTTTTGTTCTCCTTTCAGTAATTGTTCTTTTGTTTTACCAGATAGTGATGCCATTTCTGATTTTTAAAGTAAGACATTCCACTGTTTTTTTTTTTAAAAAAAGCCTTTATAAAGAAAGCCTCTGGTGCTGAAAATTAAATGCCTCCAGGAATGTTTCTATGTCATTAGGATGTGAACTAATGATGAGCTATCAGATTGGGTCTGTACCTAGAAACCGCTTCAGAGACCCAGAATTTAATTGACTGCATAACTAAAATAGGGCTGTCCTTGCCATGCTTGGCAACAGTCAGGTCTCCAACAAGTCGTTGAGCATTTTTCATAACCAATTAATATATGACACCTTACATAACATGGACTTGCTATTTTGTATTAAAAGAAACTAGGGCAGGGCTGCTAAACCAAAAACTGTCAAGAATATCTGCAGCTCGGACAATTATATTTCTATTCATAATACTCTGCAATTATTTCAGAGGTAACAGAGGTGACCCTAAGATTTTCCACAAACTTCCTTTGCAATGTAAACCTTTCTTACCACAAGAACAATGTCAACATTATGTGCATGGATAGTGACTGAAAATATTTCTGAAATGATAGTTTATCTGGTGAATAACAAATAAATCAGGAATTGCTTTTTGATCTGTCCAACTATTACTAATGTCTGCATAGATGAAATGATTTTTTCAATTGTGTCTTAGGAACCCTCGAGTTTGCATCTCAGCCTTCCCAGGGAAACAGGAGTCTCTAAATTATTCCTTTGGCTACTGTTTATGTAAAAGGGAATAAAGGGCTCCATAAATTCAAACCCTGCTACCAGCAGACTTTGTATTTTCTCTCTTCTAAAAGGTTACATGAACACTGCTTGTTTCAAACTCATGAGAGATTCCTTAATAGCAAGAAAATTATAATTGGTGATTGGGCATTTAAGCTCCCATAAGTCCTCTTTATTAGAAATTGCACAGTCTACACATGTTACTAATTGTGCTAAAATTGAATTGGGAAATAAATTAAATTAGGATAAAGAAGGAGGAAAAAGAATAAATCAAATTCTTTGATTTTCCTGAGTCCAAGGTTGGTCTTTGGCAAAATTTTCCAAGGGCCTGCCTAATTATACTCAAATCCTACTGTCTCTTCAGCTTCATGGTATATCATTACCCCATTCTTAGACTTCCTCAGAAAGAAGGGAGAGTGGTTACAAAATTATGAGTTGGAGCCCGGCCAATGTGGCTCAGTGATTAAACATCGAACTATGAACCATGAGGTCATGGCTCATTTCCCGGTCAGAGCACATGCCCAGATTGTGGGCTTGATCCCCAGTGGAGGGCTTGTAAGAGGCAACCAATCAATGATTCTCTCTCATCATTGATGTTTCTATCTCTCCCACTCCCTTCCTCTCTCTTAGATCAATAAAAATATTTTTTAAATTAAAAAATATATATATCAGTTGGAGAAAGTTAGGGGCCCTATGGTACAAGTGGAAAAAGGAATAAAGACTGTATTTTGGGAACGCCCCATATTGTGAAGCATGGGGGAAAGTCCTGGCTTCCATTAAACTCATACCCAAAACACAGTATCAACATTTATATAGTTGAAATGAAAAGTTCACACTGACATTTTTAACATTTTAGAACAATTAGATTCGTCACTAATATAATAGGATTGCAAAGCCCACTTCATAAAGAATTTAGGGAAAGTATCCTAAGAATTAATGCTCAATAAATATTATCCCTCTTTGATGAAAAAAGTTAATTGAAGGTTTCTAGCAGGTTAAGAGCATATTAGAAAGATTGAATGAAAAAATAAAGAGAAGATCCTTGAAATACTTATGGAAAAGTCTTTATGGAAGCTTCCATTAAAATTACATGTGTAATTGTCAACATCTTTATAGTTAAAAGTTAAAAGATCTACACAAAGACATTATATTTGAAATCAATTCTATTAATAGTACTAATACAAAGCTGAGTGAAATGGGATCCAGGATTTGGCCCATTTGCTATGGTCGCCTGTCTACATGTTCACGGTAGGATTTATCACTCTTGCTATTGATACTTTGTTTATTCAGTTTTATTTGACAAATATGTTTAAGCACTGTTATGGATTGAATATTTGTGTCCTCCCCAAAAATCATCAGCTGAAACCCTAAGCAGTGTAAACCTTTGGGAGATAATTAGGACTAGATGACGTCGTAAGACTCCCTACCACACAAGAATACAGCACGAAGGCAGCTTTCTGTGAGCCAGGAAGAGGGACCCGGCAGGACCTAATCATGCTGTCTCCCTTACCTCAGCCTTCCCAGCCTTTAGAACTAGGAAACATAAGTGCCAATTGTTTAAGTCACCCAGTGTATGGTATTTTGTTGGAGCAACTTGATCTGACTAAGACAAACAGCTATGTTATGCCACACAATTTGCTAGGCAAAGGTTGGAAGGTGAATAAAATAAGATCCTTACTCTTAAAAGTTTCACTGTATTCTTAGACACAGCACCACTTGAGTAGTATGAAATAAATGTTGAGCTAGCAGAGTGACAACATCAGTACACATTAAATTGAAAGAAAGCCGATTTTTGTATTTGCTGGAAAATATCTAAATCTTTCACTAAATCTAGTGACATATTGTTCTCTTTCTTGGTATTTGTAATAAACTGTGTCAGTCTTTATATTTCACAGTCCAGAAGAGGTAAAATAATAGAAAGAGGATCAACTACAGTCGACTGGTGCCTAAACAAAAGAACTTACCTTCCTTATACTGATGATGTGGAATATATTTTACCCTACACAGGTAAAAACTCTAAATGAATTAATACTATTTTCAATAAAATGTCCCCAGTCCTGAGAATCTTACTGTAAATTCAGAGACAAGTAGAGATCAGAAGACAAAAGAAAATGTCTAGGGCGGGGGGATAAAATGGATACATATGTAATACCCTTTGTAATACTTTAAGCAATAAAAAAAATAAAATAAATAAATAAATAAATAAATAAATAAATAAAAAAGAAAATGATGAAAATAGACTGTGGTTCAGAAAATCTTACTGTGTATCAGAGAAATCTGTTATATGATTAGTTAAATCTGTGAAATTAAAATTTTGACTTGCATTTAATCTCTTCCCTAAGACTATCTTTAGAGCCCAGCTAAAAAACAGTACTAATTACTGAAAATGTCTTCTGATATCTTAAAATAATACATATTTGTAAGAATCAGAATGGCTTATACTTTAAACCCTAAAACAAATTAAAAGTAGAAGTTTAAAAATAGGAATTTGCATAATGAAAGATGATGACAATTCCAACACTCAATGTGTTTTTTACTGTTTTAACCTCTCCAGGGTTTTGCACTTTTTTTTACAGCATCTGTACATAGGTTTTGTGTCAATTTCCTTTCATTTCAATTTCTAATTATCAATTATCTGCTAATGCAGCAAATTATTTTTGAAAAATATTGTGGGGTGGAATTGGAGCAGTGATTTTCCAAATTATATTAGTTGGTTCAAATCCTTCTTACTTAATTTGTATTTCCTTCCCATGAGGCACATTTTCTCACTCACTTCCAAATGGCTGCCTCCCACCACCAAGGATGTGATGTTCAAATGGACCAGAAAACCTATGGCCAAGCCCTGAAAATCATGTACGTCCCAAGTGGTCATTTAGTGATATGTGGAATCTCTTTTATTTTTATTGTGCCTTACCTTCTAAACTCGAAATGTAGTTTCATTAGGTTTATCTTTTGGTTTCATTTTTTCAATTTTCTGGGAGTTTCACTTGAACCTCTCCATCTAGGGCTTTTCCAGCTTTCCATGTGCTCAGAACGATTCACAAAACTTATGTTTATAAACATAGGGTCATTGGGAGGGAACTTTTAGGAATGTGATGAGTTTGGGAAAAATTCTAATACTGTAAGTCTGAGGATTTAGGTGACAGCTTATAGTTTCCATTTTTATTTGGCCAATTTCTACATGATCTGTTATGTTCTTCATAGTTTGTTGTTTATAACTGTTAACTTCCTTCACTGAGCATAAAGTTATATTCAAATTTTTGTAATTTTTAAAGTGTCTCAAAATAAAATTGTGTTTATTTCTATGGATCAACTTTTCTTTCCATGTTAATATTTAATGTTGCCAAATTTACAGGACAATAGGGTTTGCTGTTGAAAATGCAAATTGCTACAACCTTTAATGTAAACATTTAGATATACTTTTGAAAATAATTATATCCTTTGGTCCATAAAAGCACTACTAGGAATAGATCAAAAGGACATAAAGAGGTTGCCTAACATTTATGAATCAAGTATGCTTATTGCAGTGTGCTTGCTGCATAAAGTGACAAGTAGGAAATCACCTAAATATTTAGGGAAAATGATGTATTAAATAATGAAATGCAATTTAATATGAAGTTACAGAGCTATAAATATGATTATGAATAATGTTCACATTGTATTATTATGTTAAAAATGTTTAAAAGCTGTAATCTCACTTCTAAAAGAAAACACATATATTTCATTATATGTATTTACATATAGTATATATGCATATAAATTGGGGAAAGAAATAGAATGCAAATAATGAAGAGATTGTATATGATTTTATTATTTGTATTGTATATGCTGTATTTCCTACAATGAACTTTCAATGTTATTTTAAAATAAGACAGGAGAAAAGATTTGTAAGATTTTGTTATCCCAGTAACTTCATTAAAAAAATTCAGTTCTGCCTGGCTGGTATGTCTCAGTGGTTGAGTGTCAACCTATGAACCAGGAGGCCATGATTTGGTCCCTGGTCAGGGCACATGCTTGGGTTTCAGGCTCAATGCCCAGTGTGGAGCATGCTGGAGGCAGCCAATCAATGAATCTCTTTCATCATTGATGTTTCTATATCTCTTTCCTTCACCCTTCCTCTCTGAAATCAATAAAAATAGTTTTTTAAAAAGAAGATAGATATATATGGAACATCTGTAATAATGTCAACAATAAAAAAGTTAAAAAAAAATAAGGTAGATATACATATGAGTAATAAGCACCAGAAAGGATACTAGTTATCATTAATCACTAAGGAAATAACTCAAAATCACAGTGAGGTACCACTACACAGCTATTAAAGTTATTAAAATCAGACTGAGCATATCAAGACTTTACTAGTATGTGAAGGATGAATGAAGTCTTGTAGTTTCTTAATGAACATATACATCTCATATAACACAGACATTTTATCCTATATAATAAAAGCATAGTATGCAAATTGTCCCCTTGACCAGGAGTTCGTCAGGGAATTTGACCAGGGGGTGGAGCCGGCTGGGGGAAGGGAGGGAGGCCCCAGCCACGGCCCCTAGGGATCCTACCAGTGCACCAATTTCATGCATTGGGCCTCTAGTCTAGTTTCTATATATTTAAACAAGAAAATTAAATCATATGTGTGTGTATATATATATATATATATATATATATATATATATATTTTTTTTTTTTTTTAGACTTACAAAGACTGCAACCCAAATATCCACCACCAGGTGAAAGGAGAAATAACATATATGTCTGTAAATTAACCATGACTTAGAAATGAAAAGGAATTAACAATTGATATATGCCCCAAGAGGTATGATTCTCAGAATAACTTTTTCTTTTCTGAGTGGAATAGGCCAGTCAAAAACTACGTGATTTCATTTATATGCTATTCTAGAAAATGGAAACTCATCTCTAGGGATAGAAGTGGACCAGTTGTCTGTGTGGGGCCAGGGGGATGGCAAGAGGCTGGCGGTAGAGATCACAAAAAGGCTTGAGGAAACTTTTGATGCTTACAGGTATGTTGATTACTTTGATTTTGGTGGTGATTTCATAGATGTTTATACATGTCAAAACTTATCAGTTGTATACTTTAAATATATGCAGCTGACTGTATGTCAACTATGCTTCAGTAAAGCTGTTAAAAACAGTCTGGATATTCAGAGTTGCATTTGACAGCTATAATTTAGATATTCATAATACCTGATGAAAAAAGGGAAAGGCAAATAATTAACATGTATAACTTTATTACTCCTAAAATACAAATTCGTGGAAACACAATTTTAAAAAGCCATATTTTCCTCTGCTGAGATATTTGCAAAATGAAGACAATGCAATATATCAAATATGTAATCAATTTAATCACAAGCTTAACCCTATGAAGATGTTACTATATATTTAAAAATATATCTAATTAAATACATGAGTGTGACTTAGTGTTTAGTATGGTTTTTTTAATCTCAAGAAATTGGATTTGGCAAAACATTTTAATATTACAGATAACATATGTTCCAGGCACTTTCCCTTCAGCATCTCACAATCCAGTTTAAATGTGGAATATACATTTTTCTAACAAAAATTACTGTCTGCTGTGTAGAGAATGGGATTAAGCATTAGAATTGCAATATAGAAACCAGACACCTCAATTAATAACCTAGTATTCCAGGTAAAATGATGGTGGTTTGGCACAGGTTAGGAATAAAGTTTAAGTGATATAGATAAATTTAGGAAATATATTGGATGGAAAGTTAAAATGTCTGTTGATGCATTAAATGAGAAAAAGTAAGGGAAAGCAAGAAATTAGAGATGAGTCTTAAGTTTTGGGGTTTGAGCAAGTAGATGGATAATGCTGCTTCATTCCACCTGTGCAAGAACAGGTGTGGAGAATAGAAAACATGCATCTCAAATATGATTAGCTACCTCGTATTTACCACAGAAACTTACAGATTTACTGCATTTTTTATTGATTTTCATTTAGTCCATGCTTAGAAACACCAGCGACATAACAGTAAGTACCTTGTGAGATAACCTGCTCCTAATTCCAAACTGTTCTGAGGCTTACCTAACATCTTCTATGTGATGTACATTTCTAGTTCTTAACTCAGTCCTTTGAAAGACACTAACTTTTGATGAGCCTACACACATTGATTCTTATTTGGTTTGAAACTTAAATAGCAATTTCTACATTTACTAAATTTCTTTAAATTGGTGGGCATTAGCCAGCTTTTATCTTTTAACTGTAACTTAGTTAATATGCTATAGATAATATTTTATAATTGTTTATTTTAATACTAACAAATAAAATGAAAGCAATATCTGAGTGCCTCACAAGACAATATGCCTATATACCTATGAACTGAAACACTCTTATTCAGGTTATGAAAGAAATTTATTCTACCAGTAGGTGCCAGTCTCGGCTCACAAAACTGAGACTGAAAGAATTGTGTGCTGGTAAATTCCGTCCAAGGGATTTCTGTTTTTGAAAAATGTAGAATAGCAAAGATTTTATGTCAAGAAAAAAAGGCAATTAATGAACTTTAAAGTTAGAACACAATACAAGCTCCTGAACATGCCGATGACTATAACAACTGGAGATAAGATTAATCACTTCTTCCAGATTTTTCATATTATATAAGGAGATACTATAAGTGCAAAATAATAAGGAAAAATATGTAAGTGGCTCTTATTGAAGTGATTTCTTTGCTTACCTTCATTCCTGTCTTGTTTTTGCTTTTTTTTTTAATGGAAGTGGGATAAAAATATATATAATACACTAAATAAACTTGAATGATTTTTTTAAACTAAATTGCAATAGCCTGGAATTCCTGAATGAGATAATAAGAGATCTAATTGACTACTATCTGTGAGTTGACTCTTCTCTCACTGAAGCAAGGTGTATTCATGTACTAAATCAAGATTTAGGAAAGTGCTTAGATCATCTCTCTGTGAGCAGCTCAGATGTGTCCAGAGTTAGGGGCTCTTCACTCTTGACCAGAATGAAACAATGGAGTCATTGATGTGATTTCTAAAAATCTTTCTTAAATAGATAAGATATATTTTTAGTATCTGGATTGCTAATGCTTTGTATGTATACTGCTGTGCATCTAACTTTTCTTTACCCATTAGCTTTGTAAAATTATATAGATACATACTTAAGAGGATGACATGAGGTTCAAATAATAAAGCTCATGAATAAGGCATTTATTTACTCCAGGAAAAGCTAAGGCAATTCCTTATAAAAACTACGTTTGGGAAATATACCCATGCACAGAGGTGTTAATTTCACACACAAATATACTGCTGCAACCCAAATGCATAAAGCATTACCTGCAGATTGTGAACCTAGCTTTCCCTAACAAAGGGGGAAATACCTCCTTGCTGGATTGGTACAACATGAGGCTGGCTCACCCCTTTCAGATAATTCAGAACTCCATCCTGATATCTTAATAATAATGTGGTTAACATTTAAGAGGTAAGGAGTAAAGAAAGACTAGATACATACTTAAGAGGATGACATGGGGTTCAAATAATAAAGCTCATGAATAAGGCATTTATTTACTCCAGGAAAAGCTAAGGCAATTCCTTATAAAAACTACGTTTGGGAAATATACCCATGCACAGAGGTGTTAATTTCACACACAAATATACTGCTGCAACCCAAATATAGGCATGCCATTTATACAGCTCTGCTAATTTAACACTAAGTCTGTTCCCTGCTGATCGCTGGGGGAAGGGACTAGACAACAGACCCAGGCCCAGCAAGGTCTGAGTGCCGTGGGAAGGTGCTTTCCCTTCCGTCACACCTGCGAGTGAGTCCGTGGCCAGAATAGGCATGACCACTGCAAGGGTGTGAAACCTAAGTGTTTAAAATTTTTAACAGAGTAGCACACTCTCTTGGCTCTTGCCTCTCCTGCTTGCCTGTGCTGATCCTGTGACCCCTGTTGCAGAGGGTGTACTCTACCTAGAAGACTGTCGTTTAAATGTTTGTTGTCATAGTCCACAGCAAGAATTAGATTTCATACCCTCACCTGGGTAAGTGTGTGTGTGTGTGTGTGTGTGTGTGTGTGTGTGTGTGAACTTAAATTAGTGTTTTAAAACAATACTTCTCTGTTCTTTTTTTTTTAATGGCTGGCCATAACCCACTGAATTGACTTTATTAGTCAATATTGTATTGCAACCCAGAATAAAATTATATATTTTTTTGCTCGTCTTATAACTGAGTTATCACAGTCATTCACTAGGTTTCCAATGAGATATAATCCTATATTCTTGAAGGCTGTGCCTGACCACCCAACCCAAGTCCTTCTTATTAATTCAGATTGAATCATAACATAGTTGAGCATTTACTGTTTTACCGGTTTCTCTGTCCCAGTGATATGACAGTCTTTGCAGAGAGGGACCCATCCCTCAGGTTCATTTTTTCATTTGTTTGTTTTTTATCTAGTGCCTTGTTCAGAGCCTGACGTGGTATAGGGCATCAATAACCTCAAACAGATCCTCTGAGTAGTAGTGCTAAGGGAGGAAAAAGGTTCTTCAGTGGTATAATGGGAAAATAATTTCAGGGACACTCATGTAGAAGGAGTTTTAAGTGATAGTGTCATGATTTAGAGCAAAAAGTGATAGTACACTCGGAGAAGCGTGAGGGCAAGCTAGAGGGTCGTGGCTGCCCGAGGTCCTTGCTAAACTTCCATATAATTCCTTGGGTTATGGAAAGAGCAGGCTTTCTCTCATACTATCCTATCTCTTTCCTGGCTTTTCCTGGGCTTGTGTTTGTGCTTTAACTCTATCCAATCTCTTTTTCTCCAGATTTTGCCCGTCTCCTTTTTATGGCGCCATTTTGGAACATGCCTCATGCTTCCTCTACTGCACATGCCCCTCACTATTCTCCCCTCCCTCTCTCTTAGCCTGGAGACAAGCTATCCTTCCTGCCCACTTAGATATTTTGTCCATTTGGCAGAACAATGCCAGGGTGATTGAAAAGCTGTTTTTCCCCACCACCTAATCCGGCTTAATCAGACACCAGATTCCAGTCAGGTTCCCGTTGGCTCCCTCCTCTTTTGTTAATATCTAACTAACTGCCTACTCCACCAGTAGTAGCAGGAAGTCATCTTGCTATCAGTTTCCCCAAGCGATTTACAAACCAGAATCCCAGCGGACAGGTAAAATGAAAGAAGTAAATGAACATAAACAATTAAAAGCAAAGTATTCTTATTTGTCTAAAATTATTGGATTTTCTGGGCTGCTATAACAAATTCCCACCACCTGAGGGACTTAGAACAAACAAAATATATTTTCTTACAGTTCTGGAGGTCAGAGGTCTGAAATCTGCATCATGGGCCAAAAATCCCCGTGTCCGGAGAGCCTTGCTTCCTTTGAAGCCTCTTGGAAAGAAACCCTTTCTTTCCTCGTCCAGCTTCAGGTGCATTCCTTGTTTTGTGGCTGCATCACTTCACTCTCCTCCAGGTGAGTCAAATCTCCCTCTGCCCTGCTCAAGGATACGTGTAATTGCATTTAGTTCCCAGTTGGATAAACCAGGGTAATCTCCCAATTACAAGATCCTTTATTCAATCACATTTTCAAAGACTATGAGTTAATATTCACAGGTTCCAGAAATTAAAATGTAAATATCAGTTGGGGATCCATTTTTCAGCCAATTACAGTTATCAGTTCATTTTGCATTGTAATCAAAGATCTGTGCTTACCAATTGCTCTTTTGTTATTTGGCACTGAATTAGTTTAATTAAGAAGGCTAACTCAGAGGCATTAAAGCAGTGGTTCTCAACCTTGGCTGCACATTAGAATCACTTGGGAATCTTTTTAAAATCCTGATTTCTGGGCCTCACCTTTGGAAATTGTTTCTTTGTTATGGCGTGGGGCCACAACATTAGTAACAAAGAAACAGAATTTCCAGAGGATGAGGCCCAGAAACCAGGATTTTAAAAAGATTCCCAGGGCCCTAACCGGTTTGGCTCAGTGGATAGAGCGTTGGCCTGCAGAATCAAGGGTCCCAGGTTCGATTACGGTCAAGGGCATGTATCTTGGCTGCGGGCACATCCCCAGTGGGGGGCGTGCAGGAGGCAGCTGATCGATGTTTCTCACTTGTCGATGTTTCTAACTCTCTATCCCTCTTCCTTCCTCTCTGTAGAAAATCAATAAAATACATTTTAAAAAAATAAAAAGATTCCCAGGTGATTCTAATGTGCAGCCAAGGTTGAGAACCACTGCATTAAAGTAATATTTCTCTTGCCTTAATAATTGGGGTTTACTCTTTGTAAAAGTAGTGAATATTTTTACTTACAACATTAATAATTAAAATTAGGAAGCCCTCCTGATTTTATAGGAAATTCATAAAATAAAAGGTTAAGATAATTTGAGAACCAAGTATAACCCAAACGATACTGGCCATTCAGTGACTCAACCTCCTACTGACTTCATGTTATTTAGGTGAATTCTCAATGCACTGTACAAAAAGGGTTACCATATTCCATTCCAATTCTAAGCACTAAGACACTCACCAGCTACAAAGTCACTGAAGTATTTCTGTATTGAAGCCAGTGAGGATATTCTCTTAGAGTGGATAGATCCTCTTCCTCCAGATGGAGTGCTGACAATGCTCAAATCAGGCAGGTAGGGGACACAGAGTAAAGCCAACAATGCCAGAGGAACATAGAAACTTCAGTATTTAGTGACTATTACTTAATAATAAAGGTTATGAAAAAGAAATTGGATATCCTCATATTTATCAGGGAGAGGGAGTGAAATAGAAGAATCCCAATAGTACTAACCCTAAAGGTGTTTTCCCAACCACCCTGGTTATCATTAGGATGTTATCAGATTTTGCTTACAGTTTGTGGGATTCGATCTTCAACACAGAGAAGATTTAATCATGCTCAACACAATCAATTTTAATCTTCGTGAAACCTGTAAGTAAAAATAAGCAAGAGCTAACAACTTGAAGTACTTTTTATGTAGGCAACTTGACAGAATATATTTTACTTGTACGATAGCATCATAATTTGATGCCTAGAATGGGTAAAACCAATACAGCAGTCCCCACTATTCTTATGGAACTTTCCCTGGGCTCCTTTCACATTGCATGAGCACCTTATATCTGACCTAAATGCTTAGCAGCTTGTTTTAAAGAATGTGAAAGAAGCTCTAGCCAGTTTGACTCAGTGGGTAGAGCATGGGCCTGCGGACTAAAGGATCCTGGGTTCAATTCCAGTCAAGGGCACATGCCCAAGTTGCGGGCTCAATCCCCAGTAGGGGGCATGCAGCAGGCAGACAATCAATGATTCTCATCACTGATGTTTCTCTTTCTCTCTCTCTTCCTTCCTCTCTGAAATCAATAAAAATATATTTAAAAGAAGATGGTAGGAAAAAACAGAGGCATATATGAACCAAAACATTATTTATAGCAGACTATAATTTTCTACTTAGTATTCATTCTCCCCTACCCCCGCCCTTTAAGCAATAGATCCCTTTTCATTTAGGCAGTAATGAAACAATTAAAAGACCACTTTTCAGAAATCCCTTATAGCTAGTAATGAAGTTTCTAGCCAGTGAAATGCAAATAAGGTGTTGTGGGCATTTAGAGAAAAGCAGGGGAGCTGAATTTTAGTGAAATGAAGGTTGTTTCTTCTCTCTGGTATTCTTGCTGCTTATAATGCAAACTTCAGCTAGTCTTCTGGACTGTAAGGTATCCTTGAAAAAGGAACCAATGTAGTCTAGGAATTAGAGTAGAAGTATTGAAGAAGTCTTGTTTTATGGGAGGGAAAAATAAACATCTATCTCATTTAAGTCATTACTGTTTTAACATTTTTGTTCCATGCAGTTTAATCTTATCCAGACAAATCAATATTGTCTCCTTAGCTGAGTCACATGTGATTGATAAAATTCACTCAAAAATATATTCTGATGCAAAATGTCAGAAGGTATAGGGCTCTTGAAAAGTTTGTAGGTCAGCAAACATTGTAGGGATATTTCTAACTTTACCTACTCTTTTGCAGACCTAACCCAAATTTAATTTTACTGCATTTGCTTTGCAAAACTTTCATTGGCTGTTTTATTCTTTCCACCTTCAAATGTGACCTATTTCATCCAAGTCACCAGTGAATCTTATATTTTGATGTGATGTTTCATGGCTAAAGTGCTATTGTGTGGAAAGCATTGTAATTGATATGGCAAGATGTTGGAAGGAATGGGTATTTTGACTTCACATATCAGCTGCAAGTTACAGCTGCATTGGTTGAAAGGCAATTTGTCCACTTGAATGTAAAAATAACTCACGTCTGTCATGCAAATTCACTTTTATGATAATTCTTCAATCCCTCATTTTCTGTCAATCTGTCTATTCCTCAGGTGCATAAATGTGCTAGCCAATCTAATGAATATGCACTTGGGTTTTAAGTACAGACATATCACATATATAAGATAAACACTTTTTCTCTACATCTCCACAAACCAATCTTTTGACTTCAAAAGTGAAGTTCTGGGTCATATTTAATTTTCATAAACTAAGGAAATATTGGAAAAGGACATTTGCAGTTCCATACTGATAATATTCTTATCAAGTTCCATAATGGTCAGATTTCTATTGGTGGGGGAGAAAGGGTTTATCTAAATTCATCTGTATAGGCCGAGGCTTTACCAGATTTCAATGCTTTCACTAAGAGAAGCTTGCGTACTGATGCTAATGTCATCTACAGGGCCACAGTGAATATATCGCAGTCAGGTGTTCAAGTGTGTATTCTAAGTGAAAAAGCTATTACATAGGTTTTTTTTTGGTAATGGTTTATATACCTTTTAAAAACTGCGGTACAACACAAATAACATAAAATTTACCATTTTAACCATTGTTACGTATACAACACAGTGATATTAAGTGCATTCACACCGTTTTTTAACCATGACCATCGATTCACCTTCAGAATTCTTTTCATGTTGCAAAGATGAAATTCTGTACCCACTGAACAAAGACTCCTGACTTAGGCCTACCTCCTGCCCCTGGAAACCACCAGTTTAGTTTCTGTTTCCATGAACTTGACTAACCTAGATATCTCATATAAGTGGCATCATACAGCATTTATCGTTCTGTGACTAGCTTATTTCACTTAGATAAAGTCCTCTAGTTCCACCCAGCTAGTAGCATGTTTCAGAATTTCCTTCCTTTTTAAAGCTGAATAATATTCCATTGTCTATACTTCATTTTGTTTATTCCTTCATCCATTAATAGAACTTTAGTTTCTTCTTGATCTTTTGACTAGAGGCCTGATGCACAAAATTTGTGCAAGGGGCTCGGCCCTCACAGCCCCTTGCAGCCCTGGCTGGCCCTCGCAGCCCTGGCTTTGTCCGGGAGGTCATCCGGACGGTTGTTCTGCTGTTTGGTCTAATTAGCATATTAGCTCTTTATTACATAGGATTATTATAAATAATATGTGTATGGATATACAAATTTCTATTTCAGACTGCTTTAATTCCTTTGGGTATATACCCAGATGCAGAATTGCTGGATCACATGGTATAGATAGAGAGTGGAAACGTTTTGTGTACTCAGTGTGTTTGTTTTTCTCAGTTGCTTCTTTTCTCTTATGTCCCTTTATTACATGGTTTCCTGTTAACGTCTTTTAAATTGTTGTTTGACAATAATAGTAATTGACTGTTTATGTGCTTTTAAAATCTACATATAGTTATATAATTGCTTATCTTTGGAAAAAACATGAAAGCTTTCATTTTCTTTTTGTTTGCCTGACGTCCATTCCAATTTAGAGGTTAAAGTGTATCTTGATGTATACATAGGATTTTAAAATTTCCTCATATTTTTGCTTTAAGATCACCTCCACAGATTTCAAATTCAGCAGCAATATGAAAATTAGCAGCAACCCATAAGATTAGTTTTGAAAAACGTTCTGGCAATCTATCTTGCTACTCTTCCATCCATGTTTAGCAATTTAATTCCCACATAACCAAAAGGAACTGGAGGGCACAGGAAAGATGAGTGCCTTGTTATTGGAGACAGTGGGAACATGTGTAGAACTCAATTACTGACTTTTGCTTTTTCAAATCTTTGTATTTATTTTTCCTTTTTTAGAGAGAATTAGGAGTGATGTCCAAATAACATAACTGAATTGTGTTAGTTCATCTTTCCAAAGTAAGTTGTTCATTAGGATTTGTGAAGAATTATCAAATACCAAATGGCATTCAACTAATCTGAAATGATGAGGAGGGTGTTTACTGAAATCCTTTTGAAATGACTTTAATTAACATTGGGTCTCTGATTTTCCAGCATATACTTCTATGCTTATGGTTTTTTTTCTACTTCCAGTATTTTATTTTATCTTTATTGTTGAAAGTATTATGTATGTCCCCCTTTTTTTTCCTCATTGACTCCCTGCACCCTTAACACCCCTCCTTCCCTGCCAGACCTTCCAGTCTTTTAAAGACTGGGAAATGAAATACCCAATGACAGGGGCTCAGTAGAAAGCAAACCAAACCAAGCCAACCTGGAATTTGTATTAAAGCTATCCTTGTGTGCTTCTTGTTACTGAGGAAAATAGGACTTTTTCCTCCCTAAATCAGGAATAATTTCAAGAACTTAAGTTGCCATTTTTGAAATAGTGGTTATCAGCATTATTGGTGATAATACATGTGTCTTCTGATACACTCAATCTAGAAACTGAAACAAACAATAATTGTTATTTATTGGATGCCTACTTTATTTCAGACACTATCCTAAAGGCTTTTGCATTATTTTTAATATGTTTTTTAAATTTATTTTTAGAGAGAGAGGAAGGAGAGGAATGGATAGAGAAAAATATTGATGATAGAGAAATATCAATTGGCTGTCTTCTGCACGCCCCCTACTAGGGATCAAGCCCATAACCAGGGCATGTGTCCTGACCAGGAATCAAACCGGTGACCTCTTGGTTCATGGGCTGATGCTCAACCACTGCACCACACAATCTGGGCAACTTTTGTATTATCACTCCTCCCCATAAACCTATAAAGTGGGATTACTATTATTCTCACTTTACATATCAGAAAACTGAGACTGATACAGGCTAAGGTTAAAGAGGTAATAACTGGTGGGACTAGAAGCACTATCCATTTATTATATTAATGATCATACATATTTATGTTGGGCTTCTTTCTGATATGGATGTTTTTGCGTAGTTTATATACTTTAACCCCTAGAGTGCCGGGGAGCGCGATCGCGCGCCTCCTGTCTTTCGCCAAAAGTGCCGGGAGTGCTATCGCGCTCCTCCTGCAGTGTCACTATTAGATGCTAGTAGTTCACTCTTTATGTGGGGAAGAACATTTAAAAACCTTAACTCAAAATGCCTTGGCAATTTTAGCATAGTTCCTACGATATTGGTTGGCACTCAAAGGGTTAAACACTATTTTAAAATTACCATTACTAAGACAAAAATACATATTTTTTTCTAGAAGCCCAAAATAGAATAGCTAATAACTTCCTATATTAAAAGATGAGTTGATATTTATATAATAAAACCTATGTTTAACATATTTGAAGATGTAAAGTCCCTATTTGTGAAGTATCAGAGAGAAAATAAAATGAGATGGGTTATGAAGAGATTCTCTGTTGAATTATAATATCAAGATTTGTATATCGAGTTGGCTAATGGGTATCATACCTCCTTTCCACTTTATCACTTTCCCTCTTCCTTCCAGGTCCAGTAATATTTGGGTAATGTAACATTGACCTTTTTTCAATGGCACTTTGTCATTTGCTTTTCCTCACATCTTTTGTGCAATACCAAGGTAGTGCAAAAATGCATTCTGATCTTGCATCTTGGTGAGAAATCTCTAAGGCAACTCATTAGTCTTATGAAAACATATATTGCACAGAAAGCACACTAGATTGATATTTTTAAGCTAATGAGCTTCTGATTTGCATCTGACTAGCTATAGTTAGCAAGCTCTGTGCCCTTCCCATGATTTATAGTGATTAACATAACCTAAGATTCTTTCTCATCTTTAAAGTTTGTCTGATCTGCTAGCTTAAGGAAGGTACTCCCATCCCCCCCCCCCACCACACACACACACACACACACACTTCTTCCATGTTGGAAACAGTATAAAATACTATTATACTAGAAAAAATCATTTTCAGCAAGTATGGTATACTGATTGAAATATTTAATTGGGAAGAAGGAAACTGTAAAAATAATGTTATTGTGCCCGGCGATGTAGCTCAGTGGTTGAGTGTCGACCTAGGAACCAGGAGGTCATGGTTCGATTCCCGGTCAGGCCACATACCTGGGTTGTGGGCTCAGTCCCCAGGGTGGGCATACAGGAGGCAGCCTATCTATGATTCTCTCTCATCATTGAGGTTTCTATCTCTCTCTCCCTCTCCCTTCCTCTCTGAAATAAATAAAACTAGATTTTAAAAATAATGTTATTGTATAGAGAATATACTGGCAATCAGAAAATTGCATACATAGGGTTATATACTGATGTGTCCATATAATTTCAGAAGTTATGGATGAGTCTCTATTTGAGTATTGAGTTGAAGTCTCATTATTTCCTACATTTATTCATCCATCAAATATTCACCAAGCATATACTATATGACCTCAAACTGTGCAAACTTAGAGATATGACCAGTAACAACACAGAGAGTCCTTGTCAGAAAATACATATAGTCTGGTGAGAGTTGACTGGGAGTTAAGCACACTATGAATGGTGGCAAATGTCATGGTAAGAGAAATGCAGAGCAGAAAGAAATACTCTAGTTGGGCGGCCAAGAAAGTTTTATTATAAGAAATGGATTTCAACCTGAGATTTAAAGGATGAAAAGAAGGTAATTAGTGAAAGAATAAAGTGGGTGTGTGTGTGTAGGAGGTAGGAGATGCCTAGTGTTCTGCCAGCTATTTTCTGAAACACTGTCTAATTGGTAATATGAAGCAATTTGGTCACACAAATTCTAAAGCTTTTTTTTTTTGTTTGCTTAGGAAAATGCTGTTTTTATGAAATCCTAAAAGCAACATTACATTAATGAAACTAAAAGAATCAAGCTGTATTAATGCTTAAGCAATATACTTGCCTTATCAAACATTCTTTATCTTTTTAAGTTACAAGAACTCTTTTGAACAAATGTAATAGGCTCATTCCAGAATGAGTAGCAATCTTGGATTATACAAAATGCTTTCGTAACATTTAGTAAATTACAGTTGCAATGAGCTAAATAATTTCCTAGGGCTTGAGAGAATGATTGCAAGTCCGAGGTAGCTGACTTTCTGCCAGGGGGTAGCATGCGAAGTGAGATACTGGTTCTTATCAACTTGAGAATAACCCATTTCCTCTAAGTAAAGTCAAATTGCATGCAGAAAATTAAATGTATACAACCCAGCCTGTAAAAGATCATCCTTTTCAATTTGTAGAGAATTCTTTAAACTATTCTGAGAGGCTTAGACCAGAAGAATCTGACCTATTATAGCTTCAAATTCTTAACTTTTCCT
Organism: Myotis daubentonii; assembly: GCF_963259705.1. Taxonomy (NCBI): domain Eukaryota; kingdom Metazoa; phylum Chordata; class Mammalia; order Chiroptera; family Vespertilionidae; genus Myotis; species Myotis daubentonii. Next base: position 35,784,050 of record NC_081856.1, on the reverse strand, counting down.
AGCAGCCACTAGTCACTGACTCTGATAATCTCTCGCTTGTAGAAACCTGGAAACAAGGACAGAGTCTAGTAGTAATAACAAGATAGTAAAATTTTCTATTTGGGGCTTGTGGGGAATAGTTTTGATTGAAGTCATTGGACTTAATATTAGAACTACTCACAAGAAAGAGCATGGGTTTGTAGTCAGCAGATGGACTGTGGAGAAACCATTGCCCAGAATACTGGAAAGATTTAGGTTGCATTACTGTTTGGCAACATGAAGGTACTAACTCTACTTGCTCCTTTTGGTTGAAGATATGGCCTTGTTAATTTGAGACTAGTTCAAGCAAGAAGTGTTTTTCCTAGTTAATTTTGTGTGTGAAAATATCTGATTAAACTAGCCTCTCCAAGACACTAAAGACATGTATTCAATTTAATATACTGCCAGTTGAAGAATATCCCTCTTTTTTTCCAACAGAATGCCTATTTATTTACTTTTGTTTGTTTTAATATTGTTGAACTATTACATATGTCCCCCTTTTTGCCCCCATTGACCTCTTCTAGCCTACCCTCACCCGCCTCCCCAGGTCTTCAGAGACACAGAAGCATAGAACAACTGTGGAATCGCAGAGGGATGATGGGGAGGGTGGATGGGTGGGAAGAGATTAACCAAAGAACTTGTATGCATATATGTATAACCCATGGACCCTGACAATAGGGTGACAGAATGCCTATTTAATTTAAAATAATTTAAAAAATAATAGTCTTTTTAAAATTTATCTTTATTACTGAAAGTATTATAGATGGCCACCCCACCCCCATTTATCCCCATGGGCCCCCTCTACCTGGCACCCACCTCTCCCAGGCCTTTACCACACTGTTGTTTGTGTCCATGGGTGAGCATATATGCATGTAAGTTCCCCAGTTAATCTCTCCCCACACCCTTCCCCTTCCTCCATCTTCCCTCTGAGATTCCACAGTTTGTTCCATGTTTCTATGTTTCTGGATGTATTATATGAGTGAGATCATGTGATATTTGTCTTTCTCCGATTGGCTTATTTTGCTTAGCATAATACTCTCCAGGTCCCTGCATGCTGTCTTGAAGGTTAAGAGATCCTTCTTTTTTATAGCTGCATAGTATTCCATGGTGTGAATGTACCACAGCTTTTTTATACACTCATCTACTGATGGGCACTTGGGCTGTTTCCAGATTTTAGCAATTATACATTGTGCTGCTATGAAAAAGGGGGGTGGGGGGCACATTCTACCATGAGTCATCTCTTTATTTATTTTTTGTAAAGAAAGTATCATTATCAAGTAATACTGGGTACAAAATATAGCTTTAAGAATTACTAGCTCTGAGACTCTAAGCAATGCATGTATTTTCCCAACATTGTCAAGATATTTTTCATATGTAAAATGGGGAAAACAATAGTTAGAAAATCAGTTATTTATGATCTGCACCAAATGAGAAGATATAGGTAAAGAATTTCCTATAGTGATTAGGGCAAAACATTTCCTTAATAAGTGTTACCTGTTATTTACACAAATGTAGAGGAAACAAGAGCAACAATAATGTAAGAGTGAGACTAGAAGGAAAATACACTTTTTCATAAAATTTCATGTTTTAAAATTGAAGAATACTTGTTTCTCTCCTCCTATCTCATATCTTGTCCACTAAGAGAGAGTGAACTGATATGTTTGATTTTACTTAAAATATTTAAACTGGTATATTTAATTTATTTAAAACATTTCCAATGATATCAGTCAATAGCTCTTCTATAAACTTCTCAAAATAAATATTTATGCCATTCTTTAAATATCACTGTTTAACTTTATTCCCAGTGTGTCCTCCTTAAAATTTTTTGAAAATCAAAATAAAATTTGCATTTCAAATAGCTCCTATTTGAGCTTAACAATATCTTTTCCTCAAATATGAGTGCTTCTCAATTGTGGAACATAATATAAAAACTTAATGCATAAGTAAGCATTTGTTTATGTTCAGCACGACCAGAGAGAAAGCTAACTAGCTTAGGTCCTGTACAATATTGAGGGGAAGCAGCAATAAAATGATCTAATGCGTTAAGACCAAGCCTTGCAACTCAGAGCCAAAAAAATGCAGAGGTCAAAGACCCAGTTTTGAACAGAAAAAAAAGCATTGTCTATAACTCATCTTATGATTTTATGGGAAAGCAAATTAAGTGTATTCATGGTATTATGAGAACAAATATGTCAATATAGTACTAAATTCTTAATGGTCACAAATTGAATATTAACTCTAATTCTTAAAACTCTGCAAAGCTGTATTTGACCTTTAATAGTTTTAGTTTACATTAGTTATATGCCCTATCCATAACGTGCCTTAAATTTTAACCTTCTAGAGTACATAAATCTTTTGCACATTATACTGGGAAAGCACTAACTTAAAAAGATTCAAAACAGTCATTAGAAAAACTTTCAGAATAGTTTAGAAATCAATTTCAATTCATATATTTTTAACCTTCATCTACTTAGTGTCTATTATGTGCTAGACAATGTATTAAGTCTCTATAACAACCTTAGTGGCAACCCTATTAGGCAAGTGATATTATATTAATTTTGTAAGTAAAACAACTTACATTCAATTGCAATTCTTTTTTACCTCAAGTAAATGCTTGTCACCTCTCACATTGGCTTTTTTAAAAATTTTGGGTTAACACAGTATAAGACAAGATGGAATTCCATCAATTTGTTATTAACTGTCCAGATAAGCTAAATTTATAAAACTTAAATATATCAAACATCTGCACCAACATTTTATTATACTAGAATACATGGTATCATTGGGTAGTAGACCACCTCCATAAGATTATCCTCATTTCTACCTCTTCTTTTAAATTGTTTTGGTAAAAAAAAACAACACAACAACACATTTCATTTCATACTTTGATACCAAAGTATTGAAATGCATATAGAACTGGTTGAGAAATAAGCACATGCCTTTTATTTAGAAGATGATGCCAATCATCAAGTCCCTGGTGTTTTGCAAAAGTAAAAACAAAAAAAGTGATAGGTTAAAAATTTGAAATGTGGAATGAATAAAGAGAAATGAGATGCATTGAAGACTAACTTAGCAATTATGCTAATGAAATTTTAAAAAAGATACCTCATTTGGCCATTTTTATAAGGAATGTGCACAGCTCTAACTCATGCACTCTGAGCTATCAAGCACAAATAAGGATCTGAATAAGGTGTATCAAGGAAGACTCAGGTTCCTTCTAGGAGTGGAACTTTTTCTTTGCACCAAAACTGGAATGCACATTTCTTCACTAGCTTTCTTACTCTGGTTTTAAGTTTTAAAATAAGGGTTCTCCATTTGAATTTTCGCCTATGGTGTTAGTCTCAATTATCGGAGGTTAATGGGAGGTTTGACTTCTTTAGAATAGCAATCTTTAAGTTTAAAACAGGTTGATAGCAGGTGTGGCTCAGTGGTTAAGTGTCCACCCATGAACCAGGAGGTCATGGTTCAATTCCCGGCCAGGGCACATGCCTGGGTTGCAGGCTCAATCCCCAGTAGCAGGGAAGAGGGGGGATGCAGGAGGCAGCCAAGGGATGATTCTTTCTCTTCATTGATGCTTCTACCTCTCCTTTCTTCCTCTCTCTGAAATTAATAAAAAAAACATAAAAATAAAAAGTTTGATAAAGCTAGTTGAAAAAATTAGGCTATATTTTAAATATTTATTGAAATGAGCTAGATATTGAAATTATATATTTCTCTATCTATGGTATAGATATATTGAATTCATAATAGATAATTTATTTCATTGAAAAATAACTACAATATGAGATATATATATATATATATATATATATATATATATATATATATATATACACACACACACATATATATACATTTCTCACTTTCCTTTTTCCCCTAACTCCAGTTGAATTGTATGCCTGACTCATAAGAACAGAAATCCAGGAGCACATATACCATCCAATTTGATGAAGCATCTGGCATGGTGAGTCAAATATGCAGAAGTAGCCCACAAGATTGATGCCCAATTTGGAGCTCTACACAATGACTATCATGGAACAACTTGTTCTTTTAATAGTCCTTGCAGCTGTTGCTTCTAGGCCCTACAATTTAATGACTTCGTAAATAATATAATGGTTCCCTTAGAAAGAATGGCTGGCTGGCTTGTGAAAACTCTGATAGGAAATGTCCCTATCTGGAATCAAAATTCCAGGTTAGGTTGTACAAATTCACGGCACTGAGGATTATGATCATATTTTCCAGTGTGCTTTAGACAGTACAGCTGTGATTTCTGTTGCATCTATTTGCATAACCTAAATATGACTAGCCAGGTAAACACTCTTGTTGGCAACTTTCTGAATATTTAAATTTGACATGCAATGGGGACCCAGAGTGGACAACATCACTAGAAGAGAAAATGTAAGATGAATGTACTGTTGAAATAGAAGAAGTGCTCAATTTAGACTAGAATTTTTTTAAAAAAATAAATTACCTTTATTGTTGAAAGTATTACAGATGTCCCCCTTTAGAATCTCTTCAAAGTTAAAGAACTTTCTGATAATTGTCTGATCCCAGTTTAGCCACAAAGGTATTTATTTATTTATTTATTTATTTTATTCATTTTAGAAAAAGTTCAAGAGAATGGGTTTCCCAGGGCTTCTGCTTATCCCACTCTCTGAAAAGGAGTGGTGATACAAATAAATAGACTGCACAGGATGAATTTAACCTGATTAAATAAACTAAGATAGCAAGCAGGATAGGTGTTGTTCAGCTCAGGGCAGAGAGTTAGTACTTGGAAGAGAGTCAGAAGTATCTGAGGATTCCCTCCTAGACATTGAAATCATGTCATGGACTAGCTATTTAAAAACCCTCTCTGGTATCAACTGAATGATTAACTGGAAAAAGAATATGGCAGCACCTCTTACTTCTTCTAAATAAGATAAAATCTAAGCTGCTCCCTCATTTCAGCCAGCCATTATTTATTAAAGAAAATAATGAAACTATATGTGGAATACTTCTGAAGTACATAGATAAGATAATCTTGAAAAGAGCAATTTCTATGTGTTGGTTTGCTTTTTCTCTTAACAAAATTTGGAGGGGAAAGATATTTCTTTACCCCTCAGTGCCCCCAAGAATGCTCTAGAAAATATGTGGTTATTTTATTTGAATGCTCTCTCTCACACACAAACACCATTATAAAAGCCTTTGGTTAAAGTGAGAAGAATTGATTCTTTAAAACAGAGATTTGATCTTAAGAATATCACACTAATATTCTAAGTGAAATAAGTCAGACAGAAAAAGTGAAGGACTATATGATTGCACTCATATGTGTGATGTAAAACTGAAAACAACAAATACACCAAAAAATTGCATAGATACAGTTTCTAGAGGGGCAAAGAGGGTCAAATACATGGTAATGGAATGAGATTTGACTTTGGATGGTAAACACACAATGTGATATCCAGATGTGATATCTATTAGGGTGTAGTCCAATTCAGATTCAGGCTAGCTTAGTTTGCGTTTCCTGCTGCTGTTCATCAGTCATTTGCCTGCGGGGTCCGCATGGCCATGGGCAAGGCAGTGAATGCAACAAAGCCAAGAAAGCAAGCCACGAACTAAGACACAAAAGCAACAATAGTCACAAGAGAGAAAATTCCTTTGTTTGGGGCATTGTGTATCTCCTAATCTTCAGGTGCTTGCAGTGGCCACACCCATTCTGGCCAACCATTTATTCCCCTTAATAGATACTTACTAAACATTTGCATTCTTTTTCTTAGTCCTTGTTACAACCTGATGAAGTTGTCATCATCTCCATTTTTCTAACCATGCGTACCACCTGAGTTTGGAACGACTAACCTCACAAGAAAATGAAAGCTTTATTATAATAGGTGGTCATTGGTGGATTATGTGACTGTTGAGGATTCATACATTGAGTAAGGCATTTCAATAATGAATTTCTAGGATCTCTCCTAATGCTAATGCATTGTGATTATATATATACTAGAAGCCTGGTGCACAAAATTCGTGCATGGGTAGGGTCCTAGGCCTGGCTGTTGATCAGGGCCTATCTGTGGGGCGACTGGCAGGGCGATCAGGGGGCCCCTGCTGGCACCCGCCTTGGTTGGCCTGGGGCCTGTGGGCTGGGGGAAGCTCCTGCATTGAGTGTCTGCCTCTGGTAGTCAGTGCACATCATAGTGACCGGTCATTCTGCTGGTCGTTCCACCGTTTGGTTGATTTGCATATTAGGCTTTTATTATATAGGATGTTAAAACAATCAGAATACTTTACGGTGAAAACATACTGATAGTCTTGTTTGTATTCCATATGTGTATTTGAATCAATTTGATTTCATTTTTATATTTATACTCTTAGTTATTAGGTTGATCCCCCATATCAAAATTGACATGTTAGTTATAAAAAATATCAGAGCTAGACTTTTGCATATCTGTTTATTGTTTTTGAACTGTAACAGAACCTAAAGAAATCTCCTAGTGAATATGTACATTAACATCTAATGATAGCCTCTTAACAAAAGGTTTATATTTCCTATTATCTAGAATATTTGATTTAACCAAAAGCTGCTACAAAATCTAATTCTTACATCTATCACTTTACATGGTGCATCCCTTAGTGACACAAGAGTGATGCTTAAGCTTTTTCAGACCAAAACATTTACCATTAACATAGAACATATATTTTAAACAAGTATAGCCCTTCTTTGTTGTTATGTTAGCATAAGATTCCTTCCATTTATAAATGAATAAAAACAGCAGGTATTTCTAACTGCTGTTTGGGGTCCCAGAGAATAGAAACTTCAAGAAGTATGCTTTTAGGTTTGACATAAAAGGGAAACAGGCACATATTTTATCAATGGTATTCAATTTATACATGACAGATTAGACCTTTATATACACCTCATTAAAAATATTCTTGCTGCTTGGTTTTCTCAATCTATTGATTTCATAAATTGTTGATACTCTATTTGCAGTGATTTTCACAAGCTTGCCTAATTATTGAATATGTTTTTTACTTCCCATATATAATCTTGTCTTTTCCATATATGAGAAAAATAGCCTCTTGTTGAACTTATTTTGTACAAGGAATTACTTCTATTGAACTGTCTACTATATTATTCTTTTGCCTATTTGCAAGTTTGTGATGTGATCTATATTTAAAAAATATTACCTGTCACTAAGGCCTTTCCTAAATGTCTTATTTACAATTGCAACCCTTAACAAGTACTTCCCCAGTTCTGCTGTATTTTTAATCAATAGTATTTATTACCCACTAGCCAACTACATATGATTTTTTAATGTGGTTTATTGTTCAGTTCCACCCTATAGAGCAGCAGCTCCCTGTGGACAGGATCTCCCGTCCCTTTTATTCAAGGTGAAAGTGAATCGGAGTCTAGCAGGTGTCTTGCACAGGTAAGAATTCAATAAATATTTGTTGAACATCCCCATTTTACCTGTGAGGAAAATTTAGTAAAAGAAAATGAAGCCATTAGTTTCCTGACCACTTCTATGTGCAAGGTACCATGCCAGTAGGAATGGGAATGAGGTGGTAAGAAAAAAACTGATATGGGCCTAGCTTTCTCACTTCCTTAAAACTGACTCTACAGGGAAGACATTAATTAAACAGTTGTAGGTCAGTGTGTGTGTGTGTGTGTGTGTGTGTGTGTGTGTGTGTGTGTGTGTGTATGAGCATTTGTTATAATTACCAACTGTGATGAGGTCTAAAAAAGGCTGAGAGCATTTAGAGAGCCAGAGCATCACACCTAGTATGTGAGTGGGGGAGGGATTAACCTCTTGGGCAGTTATGAAAGATTAGAGAAATTTTGGAAGGAAGGAAGGAAAGAAGGAAGGAAGGAAGGAAGGAAGGAAGGAAGGAAGGAAGGAAGGAAGGGAGGAAGGAAGGGAGGAGGAAGGGAGGGAGGGAGGGAGGGAGGGAGGGAGGGAGGGAGGGAGGGAAAGAGGGTGAAAGAAAGAATAGAAAAATCACTCCAGTATATAGTGAAAACTTGTTCATATTCTGATGCATATATTTAAACACAGAGTAGAACTGTCATCTTGATGTTCCTTAAGTTGCATATAATAATACTAAGGTGCAACTTCTTTACATGATCTTTGGAAATTCTAATTACCTCTTCCAAGGTTTCTGTTAATTGTCTTCCTCATTTTTTAGGATCACCTTTGGCTCTGAGCCCACGGCCTCTATATACTGATTCGGTTTGGGTTTTCTCCCACTAAATTTATTTCTTTATTTTTGCTCACACACTATCAGCCTAGATAAGAAGCCCTGTGTCTTTTCTTTGTTATTAGCAAGGCATTTTGTATGTTTAGGATGTTTTACTGAGTATTGGGGAGACAAGGATTGTCTCTGTAACATTGCAAATACCACAATGTTGAATTCTAGATATCCCTGTCCTTCTGTTATTTGACTAAGCAGCTGACACTCCAGCTTCCCATCACGTTGCTTGATTTTCTTGCTCTAAACTCTCTTGTTCTGCATTATTGCCTTTTCTGTTTTCTCTCCCTAAAACCCCTGTGCATTAATAAAGTGATGGTATTTAAGCACGCTCTCTCTATCACCCTCTCTCTCTCTCTCTCTCTCTCTCACTCAATTCCTAGTGGTCCATAATATAGGGTCTTATCACTCTCTCCAGAAATTCTTTTAGTTGACCAATCACCTAACTCAGTGATTCTACAGTTTAGTTTTTGTTTACTCCAGTTTTAGTTTATTATTAAAGTCATGTAATAATAAATATCTTTGTGTCGTAGGCTCTCTTACAAAATTAAATAGAAGCCAATCTCCTTTATCTTTATTTCTTGAGACATCTTAGACCTTCCTGAAGTCAGTTTCTTCATCCTGGAATGTATACTTTATAATTTATTTTAAAGAAAGGTTAGTGAACTCTTGTTTTTAATAAAACTGAAAATACGTTTACTTTCATTCTGAGGTTTGGTAGGTTATGCAATTCTAGCCTCAGAATTATTTTTACCTAGCATTTTAAGATATTATTCTAGTATCTCTAGCTTCCAATATTGTTGTTGACAAATCAAATTAGGTTTACTTGTTCTTGTTCACATGTTTAGACATCACACACACACTCACACAAGCACACACACGCACACACCAAGAAGATATAAAGTGATTTATTACTTATACAGCTGAGGTCTCTGGAGAGAGCAGAACAGGCTTCTCAAGCTGCTCCAAAATGGCCTGAGAAAGCAAGAAGGGGAGAATAGCCTGGTTTTTATTGTTGTTGGGGCGTAGGGCTAGGGTGAGAGTTCCTACGCACTACTGGGGATTGCTTGCTGGAATCTCAGGGCAGCACCAAAAGAGTGGGCACTCAGGATTTTGCTTTATCCGTTTATTGAAATTTGGGGCACCAGGAGAAGAGAGAGGGTGAGTTTTAAAAGCAGCTAGCAGTCAAATGTACAAATATGGAGCCAGACTTTCGTCACCTCCTTATAAGTATTTTGAGCATTTTTATATAAAATTTTTACCAAGGTAGATGTGACAATCATCGTGATTCTGGAGAACAATTTGATTAATGTCCAAAACAATGCTTAGAATCAAGACCATTCAGAGATCAAACTTCAGGCGATGTTCCTAAGGTCAGCGCCACAAAGACAACTAGATCCATGGGGCTGCTTTATGTTAGCGCTGACACAGTTTTGAAATATCTTAGCTAATCAGCAATTCATCAGTGAGAAATATTTTAATGTCCATTATTCTAATTATTTTGACTCCAAGCCAGGGCCAAGATCTTCCCCAGGATAAGATCTTTCCTCTTTTTACCTCTGAGATCCAGCTGGGATTTTTGGAACATATTATAGGAAGCTCAGCATAATGGAAATGTAATTTAACTAAAAGGGAACTTGACCAGCTACTTGCTTACCTCTGTCAGTGACTCTTCATTAGATTGAATGCTTTTTTGATAGCAAATATTGTCAAATTTCTATTTATCATAATGAATTGAAAATCAGGCATAATGTAACATAAACACATAGCTTTTCCAACACATATCTAAAGAAAAGATAAAAGGAAAATAATTAAAATCAAGCTTGTAACTTTAATTAGAATCAACAAGTAGAATGTAGATAAATGAAAGCAGCAGCTGTAACTCCAGATATGTGGTCTTTGTGAACAAATGCTGGACAACCTAAAGTACAACTTACCTAGATTTTTCACAATTGTGGCATTATAGGAAAACACAAGTACATTAAACTTACCAAAAAACTCCTTGGTTTCTTATGTCAAACAGAGTTGGGTTCCAAATGAGATAATCAGACTTTTCTGACTTCAGTGAGCATCTTTCAATACTTTGTGTGCATCACAGAGGGACTGGCGACTCTGGCTCTTTCATCTAATTGCCGAGGTCCTTACATTAAGTGACAAGGAGACATTCCCCTTTGTTCTTTTCCAAAATGCGCACTGAAGCATGCTTGCTCCCAGTGAAAATGAACCCACCTGTGGGAGGACTACAGACATCTCTGACAGGCCCAAGCACCAACCATGCAGGGAAGGGAAAAACCTTCTTGCTTCCTCTACAATATCACTCACCTAATTAGTTCTCATTCTCTGCCTCAGAACCTCACTCTTCTCAGGACAACTGCCCTTGTAACCCTTCCTTCAGGGAAAATTCCAGATCCTCACACTGGTGTAGTTTGTCTTCTCCAGAGGAACTCCTCCCCCTCTGCGCCCCACTCTCTGCAGACGCACACACATCAGCACCGGAAGTAGACAGAGATGATAGATAGGCACATGCAGAAACAGAGAAGTAGGTAGGTAGGTAGATAAAATATTCTGGAGCCAAATTAAATTAATTCAAGTAAAACGTCCATCTCCTCTAATACAGCAATTAGCATCGCAGCATAAAATATTTGCTTTCAGGTCACTTCAGTTTTCTCCAGGATAATGAGCCTGCTTTTAACTTATATCATTAAATACTTGCTCATAGGACTTGCCCCAAATAAAGACAATCCAAATTAGAATTCAAATCTCATTCTTTTCATATATTAAAACTTAGATGTGGCTTTTAAATGAAATATTTCTTTTAGCTCCAACCATGTAATATCTATAAAGCCTCAATGTAGGAAAAAACTTTTGTCTTGAGTTTCAACCACTGCAAACCACTACTTTATTACTTATAACATAAAAAAATGCCTTACTTAGACAGAACACAGTGTTATGTTCACATGCACATCTTTCTCTGAACTTTATTGTTGATTTAATATTTCTGAAAGTTTTAAAGCAGTTCAGGAACATAAGGCGGCAGAATCATCGCTTTTTACTTGATCACTAAATTGCCAGGACCAAATCTTCTTGCTTACACAACATGTTTGTTTAGAGTTCTGCCAGTCCTTCACAGTGAATCTTCAAGTTTATGGCCAACTGCTTGCTAAAGTTTAACTATAGGTAGGTTCTGGATTTGTTTACACATGGCAATGTAGTTTTATCATGCTGTGAATTTCAATGCAGTTGTCAATTTTTGCCATTTATTCTCAGGTTTGCAATGTCCTTATTCGTGTTTGATTTTCTGTTGTTATAAATCCAGTTGCAATTTCTCCTTAATATTTAAATTAGCCAACACAGGAAGCAGGATTTTTAACTTCCTACTTAATATCACTGCTTATATATTAAGAAACAAGCTAAAATAAAATTCTAACAAAGCAGGCAATTCAAAAATGGAATGTTATTAAAGAAGTGCCATAGAGGCAATGTAAAAATCAAGGTAAGACTGAAATTTCCACTGTAAAGTGGCCTATTGCAACTGTCACAGAAGCCTATGTATATAATATTTATAATATTTTCATCTTCATTTTAAAAAATCAACCAAAATTACATATGTGAGTAATTAAAAAAAATCATGTCACACATACTAAAAAATTTGGAGTAATTATTAAGAAAGTTGAGGGAATCATTTTTTGACTCTGAACTGCTCTCTGTACATACTCACACAAGACGCTAGTGTGACATGGTCTGTGGACTGTAGCGCATGGAGCTTTGGGAAAGTAAAAGCAATCAAACAAAATTATCACTCTCAACCAAACCTGTTTAGTCTTCTGGAATCTAAAACCTGGGAGGCAGGATTGCCCTTAGGTAGTATCTTTTTATAACATATATTTTTATTGATTTCAGAGAGGAAGGGAGAGGGAGAGAGATAGAAACATCAATGACGAAAGAGAATCACCGATCAGCTGCCTCTCTTCCTGGTTAATAGGTCAATGCTCAACCATTCAGCTACGCTGGCTGGGCAGTAGTATTTTGTTGTCTCTTATGGTCATCTGGTTTAAGTAGCACATATATATTTAAATAAACATTTTATTTTAAATTATCATTCATGCTTTATTTATTTATAGTTAAGGGCACTACAATGAATATTTTTGAAATCATATGTAGGTGTAATATTATACGTAGATTTTAATTCAGGAAATTAAAGGGAGTTTTATGAAATATTTATCTTATAGAAGAGGGAACTTTGAATTCAACAGGGTTGAGGATCACTGCAACTCTTCGTTCTTTTCATGGTCAACTGCTATGAGCATTTGAGTAAACGTGTGTACTTCTGAAGATTGTGACTATATCTCACTTATGTTCAAGACTGAAGCAACTGCCCTAACCGGTTTGGCTCAATGGATAGAGCGTCAGCCTGCGGACTCAAGGGTCCCAGGTTTGATTCTGGTCAAGGGCATGTACCTTGGTTGCAGACACATACCCAGTGGGGGGTGTGCAGGAGGCAGATGATCGATGTTTCTCTCTCATCGATGTTTCTAACTCTCCATCCCTCTCCCTTCCTCTCTGTAAGAAATCAATAAAATATATTTTTTAAAAAAAGAAGACTGAAGCAACTAGAACAGTTCCCAGTACATGGTATATTCTCCATAATATGGTTATTGATTTGGATTAATTGAATTAATTACCTGGAGCTTACTGATTTAGCCACACAAATGAAAACATTATGTAAATTACTGATGGGCAACCATTTGCAGACAGAATCAGTATATTACAGTACTAGTACAAGCCAAATGCTTATGTTTAAGATTCCTGACTGATTTACTGTCAGCTCAAAATAAATATGAGGAAAGGCCTCTCATTAGCTTTTATGGGTCATTTCTGTTATCCTCAATCAATCGGTGATTGTTGACCAGAAAATTGAGTACTACTAGAATTCAATGGAACCTTGTCCAGGACTCAGAAGTAATATCCAAAATCATGTAGGAATAAGGGAGCAACAATTACCCAAAGGGAAGTTGGAATGGGTCCTTAGATGGGTAAACTATGAGATACCTTTGAAAATCTGAAGAAGATTGAATCTCTTCCTAGGAAAATTTGCATGTACCCTCACACAGAAATGCACAAATTATGTTTTAATGCATATCAAAACTCTTTCTTTTTAAACCTAACTTACTTCTGATTGATTAAGTTATGGAGCTCAATGAGTGTAAAGCAGCAGCTGGTGGTATTCAGGCAAAACTGGTAAAGAAGCCTGGTCTATAGAGAAGAGAAGGATGCTGGGCATAACACAGCAGAACTGGGGAGTAGGAGAGAGAGAGGGAGAGGGGGAGGGGGAGGGGGAGGGGGAGTGCCGGGGTCCAAACCCCAGCGGGTCCAGGGGTCCCCAAAGGTGTGGACGGAGTCAGAGAAGAAGGAATGACACGGAGACAGCGTTCAGTTGATCAGCAGCCTAGCCAGGATCTCCAGCCAAGGTCTGGATCTCCAGAGAGGTTCTGCTTCGGATCTCCAGCGAGGTTCTGTGGCCATGTTTCCTCGCTAGGTTCTCCAGCCAGGTTCTGTCTGAGATCTCCAGCCAGGTTCGGTCACCATGTTCTAGTCAGGTTCTCTTGCCAATTTCTGTAGTCAGGTTCAGTCCAGGATCTATTGCCATGTTCTCTCCAGCGAAGTTCTTCTGTCTCCAGGCTCCCTGTAGGTTCTGTCTTCTGAATTCTGTCTCATGAGTTCTGTGTCTGAAGTTCTGAGTGTTTCTGTCTTGTTACAACTGTATTTATACCAGTTGATTCAATCCTATCAATCTCTATTACAAAGGTTAGGGCGTTTCTTATCTCCATTCCAGGGAGAAAAGATTATGTAGTTTAAGCATGATTGTTCGTAGTTAAAGGGATTAATTACCCGCCTGGCACTTAGTTGAGGGGTTTTATTCCCTCCCTAACTTCAGGGGGAAATCCCTACCTGGGGAAACAACCTTTCTCGGAGAGGTGACCTTGGTTAAAACACAGCGCCAAGAAGGTGAGCAAACATATTAAGAACAGTATTCCATATATGCCAGGCCCTTGAAACAGCAAGGATGGACCGGCTCCCGGCAAATTCCCCCTTTTTTATTTTTTAAAGGCAGGCATTAAAAAGAAAAACCTCAGATGCTCTCTTGTATCCATTTTAAGAGTAGGATTGGCGCTTTCTGCTATTACCTGAGTCCTGATCTATCATCCCAGGGAGAGCTTGCCAATCCTGCACTTTCCCAGGGTAGAAAGGCTGCAGTGGGGTTAAGGATAAGGCTCCTTGGGCCTACCTTCTCCCATGCCATTACATTTACCTTTCCTTCCTCAGAAAAGCATGGACATATTTCTTGTATAAAACGTTCTGTCTGACTGGGAGTAACCTTAATTCCTCTGCTAGCAAGCACATATGTTAAAAGATCAATACAGAGTCTTTTTTCTTTAGACTCAGTATGGCACATCTTCTTAATCTAAAGATCAATACAGAGTCTTCTTTCTTTGGACTCAGTATGGCACATCTTCTCAATCTAAGTTCTGTACTATCCACCTTCTTACCCTACTTATCCTCTATAGGGGGGTCTGTAGCACCCTGGTGGAGTCCTATCCGTCCCGAATGTGGGGGTTCTCAATGGGGGGGCTTACCTAGGGGAATCCTTTCCAGGGGTTCCCAAAGGTGTGGACGGAGTCGGCGAAGACTATCCACCCTCTTCCTACGGTGGAGTCTGATCCGTCCCGAGTGTGGAGGTTCTCAATGGGGGGGCTTACCTAAGGGAATCCTGTTCCAGGGGTTCCCAAAGGTGTGGACGGAGTCCGCGAAGACTATCCACCCTCTTCCTACGGTGGAGTCCTATCCAGCCCGAGAATGGGGCTTACCTAGGGGTCCCTGTTCGGGCGCCAGATGCCGGGGTCCAACCCCAGCAGGTCCAGGGGTCCCCCATAGGTGTGGACGGAGTTGGCGAAGAAGGAATGACACAGAGATAGCGTTCAGTTGATCAGCAGCCTAGCCAGGATCTCCAGCCAGGATCTCCAGCCAGGTTCTGGTCTGGATCTCCAGAGAGGTTCTGCTGCTGATCTCCAGCCAGGTTCTGTGGCCAGGTCCTGGTCAGGTTCTCTTGCCAATCTCCGCAGTCAGGTTCAGTCCAGGATCCCTGCCATGCTCTCTCGCCAGGCTCCGCCTCCAGGCTCCGAGGCCAGTCCCTGTCCAGGATCCTCCGGCATGCTCTCGCCAGCGAAGTTCTTCTGTCTCTAGAGAACGTTCTGTGTAGGTTCTGTGCCTAGGCTCTGTCTCTCTTGGTCCTGTCTTCCAAGCCCTGTGTCCTTAGTTCTGTGTTCTGAGTTCTGAGTGTTTCTGTCTTGTTACAACTGTATTTATACCAGTTGATTCAATCCTATCAATCTCTATTACAAAGGTTAGGGCGTTTCTTATCTCCATTCCAGGGAGAAAAGATTATGTAGTTTAAGCATGATTGTTCGTAGTTAAAGGGATTAATTACCCGCCTGGCACTTAGTTGAGGGGTTTTATTCCCTCCCTAACTTCAGGGGAAAATCCCTACCTGGGGATTCAACCTTTCTCGGAGAGGTGACCTTGGTTAAAACACAGCGCCAAGAAGGTGAGCAAACATATTAAGAACAGTATGCCATATATGCCAGGTCCCTTGAAACAGCAAGGATGGACCGGCTCCCGGCAGGGGAGGGGGAGGGGGAGGGAGAGAGAAAGAGAAAGAGAGAGAGAGAGAGGTTATTCCACTTATTTATGCATTCATTGGTTGATTCTTTTTTTATTCTTTATTGATCAAAGTATTACATATGTCTCCTTTTCCCCCAATTGACCTCTTCCCAAGCCACTCCCACCCTTAGCACATGCCCTCACCCCTCCTAGTAGTCTGTGTCCATTGGTTATGCTTACATGCATGCATACAAGTCCTTTGGTTGATCTCTTACCCCTCCCCACTCCTCTGCCTTCTCTCTGAGGTTTGATGGTCTATTTGATGCTTCTCTGTCTCTGGATCTATTTTTGTTCAGCAGTTTATGTTGTTAATTATATTACACAAATGAGTGAGATCATGTAATATTTATCTTTCTCCAACTGACTTATTTCGCTTAAGCATAATGCTTTCTAAGTCCATCCATGCTGTTGCGAATAATAAGAGTTTCTTCTTTTTTATAGCAGCGTAGTATTCCATTGTGTATATCCATTTTTTAATCCACGCATCTACTGATGGGCAAGTAGGCTGTTTCCAAATCTTAGCTATTTTAAATTGTGCTGCTATGAAAATAGGGTGCATATATTTTTTTTGATTGGTGTTTCTGATTTCTTGGGATATATTCCTAGAAGTGGGGTTACTGGGTCAAATGGGAATTCCATGTATATGCCCTGACCACGGATCAAACTTGCAACCTTTGTGTACCTGGAAATCACTCTATCCAACTGAGCTACCCAGCCAGGGCCTAGTATTGTTGATCTTTACAGAAGATAATGGTTTCAATAGATAATTAATGAAATAACAAGTTACCATTACTTTGACTAGAATAATGAAATTACAGAATAGGCTTGTTCCTA
The DNA here is from genome assembly GCF_963259705.1 of Myotis daubentonii. Taxonomy (NCBI): domain Eukaryota; kingdom Metazoa; phylum Chordata; class Mammalia; order Chiroptera; family Vespertilionidae; genus Myotis; species Myotis daubentonii. Next base: position 35,767,253 of record NC_081856.1, on the reverse strand, counting down.
CACAAGATTTGCTAATACCTTAGTATTTCTTCAATCTTTTCTTTATGGTAGATGTTTCTGCAAGATGATGACTTATAAATACTATGTTTTTCTTCAGATTTATGAACCAGGTATTTTTTCCAAACAATTTAACAGCATGTCATGTAGTAGTTCAAGCGCTGAGGTCAGACATGCAATAAATAGCTTCTGCACAGATGTCTAAAATCTACTGTTTCCCACACATTCCCTCTAGTCTTTAAATAAACCACAAAAGCAACAATCAACCATAAAGAAAATTACGTCAATTCTTTCTCCCGAGTTTATTTTCCCCAAGTCAATTTCCCTCCATCTTAAATTTCAAGTAGATATTTTAAAGTATTTTGAATAAAAATGCAGTTTCACGTTGTTTGTTTTCTTAAAATATGGACCATATATTTGATGATAATACTACTTTTAATTATGAGATCAGAAAAGCAAAGTTACTGTTCATGTAGTCAGTAGTCATCCCTAAAACTATCTCTGTTTAGTGCTGTAAATTAATGGAACACATTGTACAAAGCAATTGTCTAAAATAACTGACTAAATTTTTCTTGTTTTAATTTAAGTAGGTTTTTTTGAGACATAGAGAAGCTAATAGTGTACCAGGAAGCTGATTAGACAGAAATTTTCCATAGCAAATAAATTAATTAATCTATTAATACTTCTGGTCTAAGTCTGCAAGCTCAACTGTTTTTGCTCATAGAGAAGCTAAAATCAGTCAAAGACTACCCTCCTTTCTATAAATTCCTATGATGTATAAGATACTAGTGAAGTTTTCTATTGTCTTAAGGATCACAATGGTCAACTAATCACTCTCTTTTCCATGGTTACCAAGTATCTTTTCTTTGCCTGATTAAACTTGCAAAGTGAAAACAATTATATTTCCACTGACAATTCATTATACACACTGGAGGCTGCAAGTTAAAAATACTACCCATATTCTAATTATCATACCGCCTAGGGTATAATGAGTGCTGATCTATAATTCCATTGGTCTTTATGTAAAATCTGATATAGCCCAGAAGATGCTTAATGTCTTATTCCAATTGGTCAGTAAATTAAAGTGATTGAATACATGGATGATGTAATTTTTTTACTTTAATTCAAATTAACTTCATTTATAAATACCACATTCACTATTATATGAGAAATTGTGTATTCACAAGACATTTTTTTAAAAATTTGAATTGGAGATAAAAGGAAAACATTAGCAAGTTTTGTTTATTATAATAATTAGGAACTTTGCACAACAAGAGAAACCATCAACAAAACAATGAGAAAACCCACTGTGCGGGAAAACATATTTGCCAATGACATATCTGATAAGGGCCTAATCTCCAAAATTTATAGGGAACTCATGCAACTTAACAAAAGGAAGATAAACAATCCAATCAAAAAATGGGCAAAGGACCTAAATAGACACCTTTCAAAAGAGGACATTCAGAAAGCCAAGAGACATATGAAAACATGCTCAAAGTCACTAATCATCCGAGAGATGCAAATCAAAACAGCAATGAGGTACCATCTCACACCTGTCAGACTGGCTATCATCAACAAATCAACAAACGACAAGTGCTGGAGAGGATGTGGAGAAAAAGGAACACTTGTGCACTGCTGGTGGGAATGCAGACTGGTGCAGCCACTATGGAAGACAGTATGGAGTTTCCTTAAAAAACTGAAAATGGAACTCCCATTTGACCCTGTGATCCCACTTCTAGGAATATATCCCAAGAAACCAGAAACACCAATCAGAAAGGATATATGCACCCCTATGTTCATAGCAGCACAATTCACCATAGCTAAGATCTGGAAACAGCCCAAGTGCCCATCAGTAGATGAATGGATTAGAAAACTGTGGTACATCTACACGATGGAATACTATGCTGCTGTAAAAAGGAAGGAACTCTTACCATTTGCAACGTCATGGATGGAACTGGAGAGCATTATGCTAAGTGAAATAAGCCAGTCAATAAAGGAAAAATACCACATGATCTCACTCATTCATGGACAATAGAGACCATTATAAACTTTTGAACAATAATAGATACAGAGGCAGAGCTGCCTCAAACAGATTGTCAAACTGCAGCGGGAAGGCAGGGGAGGGTTGGGGGGCAGGAGGTAGGGGGGTAAGAGATCAACTAAAGGACTTGTATGCATGCATATAAGCATAACCAATGGACATAAGACACTGGGGGATAGGGGAGGCTAGGGGACTGTCTAGGGCAGGGGGATAAAATGGATACATATGTAATACCCTTTGTAATACTTTAAGCAATAAAAAAAATCTGTAATATAATAATTAGGAACTTTAAAACATTCAAACACAATTACCAAAAATCCCCAGTTAAGAGAAATTTTATTTTATTTACTTTTATCTGTGTTATAAAGCAGAAAATAAATGCTTGGTGCTTCTTTTCTTTCATTGTTTCTCTGAGAAGAAAAGGAACATATTAGCAGATAAGTAACCTTGAAGGTGATTATTTAGTAAGATTTTAAACTGATTTACAGATTTGTGAGAAGGGACATCATCCTTCTACTTCCATATTAAAATTTCTATATAAAGCCAATAAAATTTACATTAAATCATTTTAATTAACAAAATACCTACTGTATTTAGTATTTTTAGAAGAAAATTAACAGATTATTATTAGTGTATTTTATAACTAGTCCATTTTTGGATGGCTTTGAAGGTTTGGGTTATGGTCTAGAAGTGGATCTAAAGGGTGTATTTTGTCTTATTTTGTACAACTTGACAATTTTCTTTTAGATAATGAAGAGATTTTATCTCTACATTTCATCTTGCCTTTTTTTGGTAAAGGAAGTTCTATTTGTGAGATAAGAAAGCAATTGTTTTTCAGGTCTCCAACTACTCAGTCCAATTACACAGCTGATTAGATCTGTGATGCTCACCACTCACAACCAATCATGGAGTATGACATTCTTCTCCCCATATATATGAGAATGAGCCTATTCTTATAGGAACCCCCTATGACAGCTAATGAAATCTAAGTGATAAGTCAATATTCCAAATAAATGTCTATTTCAAAAGTGCAGTATCTTAAAACAGAATTTCATCATATCCTTGTACTTTTGCTGAGCTGACCACAATTCAGAAGCAGTAAATATTTGAACCCCATGCAAGATTAGTGCCATGATAGGCAAGCATCTTCATTAAGGGAGTTTTAAACAATGTCTTCTAAAAGAAAAATTTTAGTATGCTTTTCCTAAGCTTGAATTGTTTTCTTATCCTATTGTGAGTCATAATGTAATCTCACTATTGAAAACTACACATATCTGCAATGGCCAAGTGAATACAAGAAGATAATGGCTGTCTCATTACGAGAATTTTTAAATAAATTTATATTCTGGTTTAGAACATAGCATATGTGCTTGACATAAGGTAGAAAGAAGTAAGTATTGAATAAAGAAAAATGATTAGAAAAATTTTTCCATATCTACAGAATGGGAAAGAATATTTTCATGTTTGTTTTTCAGCCAAAGAAGTGATACCTTTTCTAATAATTTTATCATAGGACTAAGTTATATCAGTTTCCATAGGAAGAGTTTTGACATATGTTTTTTAATTCTATGTTTGCCCAACAGACTAACGATGGGCAAACATACAAGTTAGTATGTTATAAATACTTAGAATGGCCACAGAAGAAAGTGGCCATTATGCTCATTGGAAGTCAGTGTTAGTCATATTATTATCATTCAAGTTTATTAACCATCTAGAAAACTCAGTAAATAATAAAATTTGCAGATGGCTCTGGTTATGACATTTTGCTCATAAAATGATAGAGTAATTACTTTATTATCACTTTAATTTAACAATGACAATGTTTTATGTTGATCTGATAATGCAAAAATAGAAAAAATGAAATTTACCAATGCATTTAGAAAACAACAGTAATATGATACATAACGAGAACATTTAATCATATCTGAATGAGTGCATCTTAGATAACATTTAATTCTAATCTCTCTCAGAACCTTTATTAGATAAGTAAAAAAGAAGATAGATAGTATTTCTACATTATACCAAGTAAGCATTTACTTTTCTCTTCCTATGTATTACTCTTTCAAATTAATCTCTATTTTCATTTCAATTAGAGGAAAGATAATAAAATGAGTGGACATCTCCATTTTATGAGGCACAAATCAAGTCATAATAGTAGTGATGGTCATGGTGGTGTCATTGGTGTGGCAGTACCAGTATAACTACCAGTACCACTACTGGATAATACTTATCTATAGCTTCCCATAGGCCAGGTCCTATGTTAGATATTCTGTATGCATTAAAAGCACTTAATGTTTGCAATAATGAATCTATTGTTTTTGTTATGATTTAAATTGTTGTAGGCTTATATGCTGTTTAATAGAAACACAGGAACACTTTTCTAGATCTCGTCAAATGTAACAGGTACAAACACCCTTAGAAGCAGATTGCCCCCAGCTTTCCACTACCAAGAAGTTTTGGATAAATTTTATAATTATATAGCTCATATTGAATGCTACTTACTATTTGGTAATCAAGAATTGGGAAGAAAAACACATTGCATAAGGGACACAGAAAACTCACCTTGTGAAAAAATGACATTCAATCTGTGTCCAGGGCTGAAACTCTGGTTGATTAGAATGATTATTTGCAAATCAATTATGAGTTATTAAATGCTTATGCCTACAACTGATAAACTGATACTGATTTCAATAGGAAGAGTTTAAACATACAAAAACAGACTAATGGTGGAGAAACATAGCAGATATTAAGTTACAAATACAGAAGACAGAGGCCTTTTTGCTCACCGGCTATCAGTCACATTATTAGTCATATTATTGTTAGTCCAATGCTAATTAAAACAGTCTTGGTAAATTGAGAAAAAAATTGATCAAATTATATATATATATATATACACACACACGCACACACATATATATATATATACATACACACACAGTATATGTGTATATATATATATGTCTATATATACTCACTCAACACACACACACGCACGCACACATATATACCTGCAAGTCTATTTTCATATCATGAAATCCTTTCTGTCTGCTATAACTTGGCTTTTGCATTTGGCATATTATTTATAGTGTTGTGTATTATTAGCTTTGTATTAATATCTTAAAATATAACTCCAAAATAAACCTTATATTTCTTGAGTTCTCGATGTACATATGAAACTGAGGCAGATTACAGCATGCATTACATGAATATTTGATCAATTGCTCAGTTAATACCAGATTTGATTTCATAGACTTCCTAAATCAAAAATTAAAAATTTCATAGTAACTATAGTTATAATCCAAATATTACTTCCTAAATTTACTAATAATATACTTTATATATGCATATATTCAAATGGTATATAGTTGAGCTAGTGTCAATAGTACTAAAAATGTCTGATAAGGCAATAAGAAAGACACAAACCTCTTCTTAGGCTTTTAGAGTTCTCTTTAGAATTGCCTGACCCACCGGAGCACAAAGATATAATGTCTTTTGGAAAAGCATCATTCATATTCTTAAAAAGGCTATTTGCCAAGTTCATTTAAGTGATACTACCACCATGAACTGAAGTTGGGATTTACCAGTTGGCCTATATATTACTTATATTTACTAAAATGTTATTTCAAACATGTAGCCCTAGAGGTCACTCAATATAACCATCCCCCAAAGTTATAATAATTGATTACAGCAGAAGTCAAGTGGGTAGCATAAGAAACTCACAGCTATGACTGAACTCCATTAAACACATTCACAATGTCAATGTCAATTGCTTCTGGCAGTGTCATTCCTGTTGATCAAAAGGTAATGGGAAGTGACTAGCAATATCACAAATACTCAATTGTAAACAGAATATTCTTCAACGCTTAAGTGACCATGTTGATAGCCTGTTTTCATAATAGTCAAATCAAGCCAAGTCTTTTTCAGCTTTCAGACACATGCCTCTTTTACAGCAGCAAGTCTCCCCTTAAGGACTTTGAATGTATCAGTATGTACAAAACTGAACTTAGTGTTTTCTCTTTCCCAAGCCAAACTCCTCATATTCTTGACTTTGTTATGTGAGTGACTGGAATTGCCATTGAGTCTCAGTCATAGAGTAAGAAACTTGAAAATGGTTAACAACTACACTCAATGCCTCATCATGAATTGTATTTGTATGATTGAAATCTTGTCAGTATCCCATAAAATAGAATGTCTGAAACTCAGCTTCTGTGTCAACTCTACCACCAGTATCAGATATATCTGGGTTTGCCATCAGCTTATTTCTAATTGGATGGTATGAAAAATGTTTCTCTTTACTCCACCACTTTGTCATTGCTATTTTCTCAACAAAGAGGTATGATTTATGGCACCATCAGGAAGTCTAAAAGTATAATATAAAAATATTCATAAATTCCTCATTGCCTGCAAGATTACTTTTTTTTTCCATAACAAACTAAATGCCTTTTCATGTATTCAACCTAATGTTCCAGTCTCTTTTCATGGTATTTACTTCTGGTACATACATTTTCCTTATCATTACAAATTAAATTATTCAGGCACTTATCCAACAAATACCCATTGAGAGCTCACTATGTGTTTGACATTAGTTTAGGTCCTGAAGTTACAAGAGTGAACCTGTCTGCAACTTATCACACCTGTCTCTCACCTCCTTCAGATTTTATTCAAATGCCACTTTCCAATTCAGGTCTTCTTTGACTACTATATTTAAAATTTCACCCCACAAAAATCCACTTCCTTTCTCTCATCTTGATTTAGCTTTTTCCCATAGCTTTTTAATCCTAAAAGTACTATATATTCTAGATAGTTTGTTTGTATCTCTTCCTCCACTATAAAATCAGCTCAGTGAGGTCTTAGATTTCCGTCCTCTAGAAGTCAGTAAGGGCAGTGAACAGCTCTAATATGTGAATTATTCCCCAAAGGAAAAGTGGATTTTATATAATTCAAGCTAATATTTTATAGTAAATTTATTGCTGCCCAAGTGGAGAGATTATTTTCTCCATTGTCAATCCTAAATGATCTTCATCTTATTTTATTAACAAAGGTAAAGGATTTATGTATATCTCCACATCCCTTTTCCCATAATTCAATTATATTCATTTTATATGTCAAGCCCTGTCTCAAATAACTCCTTCCTGTGAAGCCCTCTTGATATTCCTGGTAGAATTGCTTTCTTACCTATATGTGACACCAAAAAATAAGTAATGCTTCTGAACAAATATTTATCATAGTGTAAACACAATTTATTTTAATTTTACTCACCGTTATGTAGCATTCAGTGGGGTGAAAAAAGGGTAAGCATGCATTACCCTGCACAATCAGAATTTCTTAGAGAATATTATATTTCTCCCCTGGAGAAGAGTTAAAAAAAAAAGTCACATGAACTATATTTGTGGCTCAGATGAGCACCGTTTAATTTAAAATTTAAAACATGACATTAAAAATGTCCATATGATATGCTGTTATTTTGAAAAAATAATAAAGAAGATACGGAACAGTGCATTGGTTTTGCTTGAGGAAAAATTGTGATGAAAATCTTTATTGCTTATTCTATTTTTTTTACTTGGGTCATATGAATATATTACATATAAAATGAAAACAAATACAATCACCCCTTCCATTTTGTATTGGTCAGCATAAAAAGTAGAAACACCTTCTTATTTCTAGAACAATTAAAAATCTGATTCTTTAGACTAGTTGAGCTGACATATTTAGACATTAAGTCCTAAGAGGGAATAAGCTTAAGTTAGTTAAATACTTGATTTTTTTGTGTGTAATATCCATGAGAAATATTAAAACAATATTTATTCAGTTAAAAATACTAATTGAGTTTCCATGCTAAGTATTGGTGTACAATAATTAACTCGACTACATTTTCTATCACTCTTGGAAATTCAGGGAAAACCAAAATAAATTACTAAAATGATCATATACTACATGTAACAAGTGCTGTGTTAGGAAAACCGAGGATAGATGCAATAGAGAATGAAAAGAAAGCCCTTTGAAGGGAGGTAATACCTATGCTGAAGACCAAGAACGACAAGAAATCATTTGTGAATGAAGAGCAGGGGATTCATGTTCCTGGAAGAGGTAATAACTTGTTCAAATATTCAGAGGCAGTAAGGAGACCACTGTGGCTCTACTAACATTGGGGAAACTTGACAAACATAAGGAGAGTAGCATGATATGAGGCTGAAAAGATTTGGGGACACCAGTCCCTGCAAGATCTTGTAAGATGAGATAGGAGTTCTGATTTTACACCAAGTTTAGTGGACCTTATAAACACAGATGTATTCTACCTTATTCTCTCTTTCAGGCACCATTCTTGCTACATCCTCATGGCACCTTTTCCTATTTTTTATTTCCCACTGTAAAATAAGTTAAAACAAACGTTGGTTTTCTAACCTATGATTTAGCTGACAGGAAATGAAGATGGACAAAATCTTTAAGCTCATATTGCCTTTATAATATTGCCTGGATTTCAAAGGACCTGACAACAAAGATTGTTTAAATCCTAAACAGAAAACTGATCTCCTCCAGGATAATGTTTCACAGGTGCAGATGACAGGTGGGCACTAAAGAAATCTGCTGACTTCAGCATGCCTAAAACATATAGTTTATTTATGTTATATTCATGCATTTCTCTTAAAATAACCTAACACTTGAAATTCCCAGAAGCTTTGTAAAACAAAATGAAACCAAATATTATTTTCCAAGAACAAAACTGGTTCCTAGTTGAAATCAATGAATTATATAATAGAACTCCTTAAGCAATATTACATAATTATTGTGTGTGTGAAAATTTGCATATCATTTGCATGTACTAAGTATTCCATTGCTGCTTCAATAGTTTTGCAATAATTACCAACGCTATGTAAAATGCTAAAATAATAATTGAAATCACCAATACAATTTTTTCTATGCCTAAATTTAAATCACATTTAATAATTTCTTAATTTGATGAATGCATCTATTCTAAATTACATTACTATAGACTAATTTGTACTTTTCAAATGTTAATGTCATTTCTATAAGGGTTTTCCTTTTAAAAAAAGGAATACAAAAATAAAAAATGACATTTGATGAGTACACTGAAATTAGTTCTCAATTTTCACATTCTAAGGGAATAGACACATCTAATTAAATATCCATCAACTCTACACCCTTTAACTATGTGCATTTAGCAGTTTATTAAATTCACATGGAAGAAAAATATAGTCTAGCAGTATTTCCTCAAGTGTAGTATTAAGAACACCTGCAGTGTCTTAACACTGCAAATTACCAGATATGACAATTCCTGAGATTTATTGTGGGAACCTGGAATCAGCATTTTGAGACAAACCCTTGTGATTCTCTTTCAGACTCCGGTGAACTACCCAGCAGGCATTGGGAAATCTGTCTTACAGTGAAGGGCAAATACCCAAGAAAGTAGGGCTTGTATTTTTGCGTTTGCATAAAGGCAAAAAAAATCCTCTGATATAAACAGCTTTTAACCTATCCTATCTAATAAAAGAGAAACATGGTAATTGGCGTACGACCGCTACCCTTCCCATTGGCTAATCAGGGCAATATGCAAATTAACTGTCAGCCAAGATGGCGGCCGGCAGCCAGGCAACTTGAAACTAACATGAGTCTTGCTTGCCTCAGTGACGGAGGACTCCAACGTTCCCCACCTGCCGCTGCAAGCCTCTGAGCTGCAAGCAACTATGTAACAAACATAGAAGCTAAACAAAACCCCAGAAACCTGCTGGGCTTCAGCCAGCATCGCAACATTGTGAGCAAAGGCCAGAAACCTATTTTCAGCAGCGGAGGCCTAAGAGCTGGAGCCAAGCCTCAAGCTAAAGCTGGCCCAGAATAAAAAGAAAAAAAAAAAAAAAAGAAAGAAAGGAGCGGTTGGGAGCTTCAGTCACCCCCAGCCTGAAAACAGCCCTCAGCTCCTCACCCACGCTGGCCAGGCACCCCAGTGGGGACCCCCACCCTGATCCAGGACACCCTTCAGGGCAAACCAGCCGGCACCCACCCATGCACCAGGCCTCTACCCAATATAGTAAAAGAGTAATATGCCTCCCAGCACCGGGATCAGCGTGACAGGGGGCAGCGCCCAAATCCCCTGATCGCCCTGCAACTCTGTGTGTGACAGGGTGTGGCGCCCCAACCCCCTGATCGCCCTGCAACTCTGTGTGTGACGGGGTGCGGCACCCCAACCCCCCCCGCCCCCCCACGGGCCCTACTCTGTGTGTGACGGGTTAGAGCCATAACCTCCCCATCGGCCCTGCCCTGAGTGTGAGAGTGGCGGCACCCCAACCCCCTGATGGGCCCTGCTCTGTGCGTGACAGGGTACAGAGCCCCAACCCCCCTGATGGGCCCTGCTCTGTGAGTGACAGGGGGAAATGCCCCAACTCCCCAATCGGCCCTGCTCTGAGCCCGACCAGGGCTGCACCTAGGGATTGGGCCTGCCCTCTCCCACCCGGGAGCAGGCCTAAGCCAGCAGGTCATTATCTCCCGAGGGGTCCCAGACTGCGAAAGGGCACAGGCCGGGCTGAGGGACTACCCTCCCCCCCGAGTGCACAAATTTTTGTGCACCGGGCCTCTAGTTACCTAATAATTACTGGAGGGGATGTCCCTGGGCAAAGCACATTGCAGGTGCATTTCCTTTTTTCTCATTTCTAGCCCATGGCTGTAGGATGAAGGATTTATACTAACTAAGCTCAGCTATCTTCTCTTACAGAATTTTAGTGAGAATTATTTGTGTCCTGTTGAAATTCAGACATGAAGGAAAATACCATTACATAAGTGTAATGAAAATGAAAAATATTCACTCCACATAATTACAAAATACGAAATATAAGCAATCCATATCTCAATGGCGATACACATTAAGAATTTGCTGTACTACTAAAAAAGTGTAACTTCCAAAGAAAAACAGTCTGATAAGGAACAATCAAACCAACAAATGAAACTTGAATTATGTCAAAGCAAATTAACTCCTAACCAATAAGAGCTCATGAATAATAGTAACTAGTACTTCTTTAGGCCTTTTCATATGTCAGTATTGTAAGACTTTTTGGAGAGTAACTCATTCTATCCTCACAACCATCTTAATCAACAGCAAATATTATTCTTCCTGATTTACCAATGAGGGAATTAAAGCACAAGAAGGTTAAATAAGTTCCTGATACTGAGGCTTACACAGCTCCCAAATGTCTGAGCAAGTATTGAACCTAAGCAGTTTGACACATGACAATTTTATTCTACTGACTCAATAAATGTAACCCAGAACTTATTAACTTCATATGCATACACTTAAGAAAAAATTCTCAATCATTTGTAGGTGTTACACAGACATACCTTTTAAGGTTTCATAATAGCTAATATTCCCAACTGACCATTTTATTTGTTTAAAGTAGAAATCCAGTCCTCAGACTAATAAGCCATACGTAAAAGTCCATTGTCAGCTGTTTTATGTATCTACAAATAGAGCATAACAATAAAGAAATAGGCATTATAAAAAAGAACCAAATGGACATTTGCCATCACTCAATTTCTTAGTCAATAATGCTGAATTTAGTTGAAGCTACACCCCATATCATATCGGGAAAGTTACAGTAGCCCTCCTCCCCGACTTATCACCCTCCCAACTAGTTTATATACATTTTTTACGTGTCTCTTCCATTCTTTTCTTTGTATTCTGGCCAGAGTTACCTGATCCCAAAACCAATCCAATTAGGTACCTTCTCTTGACTTTAAGATTCTCATGTCAATTCCCATTACTTTAGGAATGATTTTCCTATTTTTTTTTTTCTGAACAGAACAGGTCTTGTAATTTTACAGTTTCTATTGCACCATATATCTTTAATTCATAAGACTAGTCACAATTAAAATTTTATTACTTGGATGTTTATTTGATTAAGATCTGTCTTCTAGCCTAGTGAAAAGATCTGTAAGTCCAGGGACTGAGAATTTTTAATTTTTTGCTTGCTTAGTTAAATGAAACTTGGAACCAATGGCATCTAAGTAAATAAAGTTGTCTAAAATTCCTTAAAAATAAACACTTAAGCAGATTGACATTGAATAGACATACTTACCTTTGGAATAACAATGGTGACATAATTTAACCTTCATAATACAATCATCTATTATATTAGTGAAAACATACACACCTTTCCCCAGAAGTGGGGCTCCAAAGCTTCATCAGTCACTGCACCTGTCCCTGGATGATGTTCACTACTTCAGGTCAATTAAAATCTCATCTTGAGCCCTGGCTGGTTTTTCTCAGTGGATAGAGTGTTGGCCTACAGACTGAAGGGTCCCAGGTTCAATTCTGGGCAAGGGCACATGCCCAGGTTGTGGGCTTGATCCCCAGTAGGGGGCATGCAGGAGGCAGCTGATCAATGATTTTGTCTCATCATTGATTCTTTTCTCTCTTCCTCTCTGAAATCAATAAAAATATATTTTTTAGAATCTCATCTTGATAAATTATAGTCTATGAAATACATTATACACGTAAGCACCTCCAACCCATCTATATAAAATTATACAGAAAAATTTGCTTAAAATTCTGCAAACATTGAAGATTTCTCTTCCTACACTTCATCAGAGTAAATTAGTGGGACTGCAAAGCTACCACAGTTCACCTCTGACTGGTGATAGCATATTCTGAAGAGCCTTTTTATAAATCAGGCCAAATTATTGTTTTCCTTGTTGGTTGATTGGCTATAAAGAACTCACATGGAGGCTATAATTGCTGAAGCAGAAGTAGATGCACTGGACTTGTGAGCTAACTACTTGTGGATGATATACTTTTGATGATGTCTGAATATATGGCTAGATGAGGCAGATATAATCGAATTTATGAAGGAAGCTCAGTTTATGGGGCCACTGAGGTTTCCAGTGGAAAGCATTGAGCCTTTACCATGGTTCAATAGCAAGCAACGTTTATTTCTATTTTTCAGAAGCAGAATAGCTACATGAAGAAGACATAGCTTTGCTCTAAAATCCCAAATTCATTTGCTGTTACTCTACGGTTGAGGCGTCCCATGGTTACCAGCCAGCATTACATTCTACCAAAAATAAAATAATTTGAGAAACATGAAATCACCTGAGTCATACAAGCACTCTATCCTGGATCATTTGATGAGCTTTATTTTTTTTCTGGACTGCTTTTAAAACCGACAACCTCAGATAATCTTTGAATAGTCAAAGCTTGTAATAAGTGTTCTTTCTTTCTAGTCCCAGAAAATAGTAGACATAGCAACTTGTTTTCAATTAGAAAAGGATATCCTAACATGCTCTGCACACTGGAATCATCAAGCTTTCACTGGAGTGAAGGCCATTGAATTCCCATGAGTTTATTTTCCATTTTATGACCCATGTGGATCTTTGTGTGGCATTAAAATACTTCATAGTTCCTGATCACCGCCCTAATGTTATCAATCCAGTGGATTAAAGTCCAATTTTAAGGAATGATGAGATCAGTGTTTCTGATGACTAAATTTTATATAAGAACTAGTGGCCCAGTGCATAGATTCATACACATTGAAAGGAAATTAATTAGAAGAAATATTTTAATATCACTGTTTACCCTTTCTCTAAGCAAATTCATAATCGACAATGACAGATCAAAACACATGCATGCAATTGGCGGGAGTGAGAGCTTTATATGTATCGCACATGCACAAGTCAACTTAGCCTTTTATCCTATATAATTAAGATGTAATATGCAAATGGTCGTTACATAATGACCACGTAACGACCGAATCATGGATCAGCAGGAAGGTGGGCAGCTTGTAGCAGGCGGTGGAGAGCTACAGGAGGGGGCAGGGCAGCAAGCTATAAGTGGGTGCGGAAGGGAGAGGGGGTGGGGGGAGCTACAGGAGGGCAGCAGCAAGCTACTGGTGCAGGGATTTGTGTGCAGGGCTACTAGTATATATAGAATAAACTTGCTTAATTGGACTGGCTTTTTGATTTAGCTAAACTATTTCCAGCCCAGTGAAGCACCTTAACTTCTCTTTCAGGTAATTGTTAGCAACACAGCAGTAAATATCAACACGAAGCAGATTATTATTGTAGATCATGCAGGGAGAATGAAGGGTAAAATGTTTAACTGCAGCAGTGTTTGACTATATTCTGCACAGTGAGAAAACCTGAAGTCATTTTCAAGGTCCACCATTTCTTACTTCTTTTCAGTTGGGTCAAATTTCTAAATTTTCTACATCTCTATTTTCCAGCTAATGAAAAGAAATAGGATTCAACTGAGTCTCCTATTTACCTACTCCAGGACTTCTATGAGGTTCAAATGAGAGGAGGCATGGGAAAATGCCTCACAGACATTTGGTTAAAGTGTAAAATGTTTGCACCTGGCTATAAAGCAAGTCGTGTTCCTGGGCTGAAGAAATTCCAAGGAGGCTAGTCGCTAGGAAGAGGAAGCCAGGTGTTGCTACGTGACATCGTTTCCTGGAGTCCTCCCACAGTCCCTCACCAGCCCTGACTGTGCACCAATGGGATCCCTCGGCCTGGCTTGCGCCCTCTCACAATCCAGGACCCCTCAGGGGATGTTGGAGAGTCGGTTTCAGGGTTTCAGGCCGACGGCAGAACAACCGGTCATTATGATGCACACTGCCCACCAGCAGGCAAACACTCAATGCAGGAGCTGCCCCCTGGTTGTCAGTGCACTCCCACCGATGGAACACCGCTCAGCCAGAAGACGGGCTCATAGCTGGCAAATTCAGTGGCGGTGGCAGGAGCCTCTCCTGCCTCCACAGCAGGTGGACATCCTCCAAGGGCTCCCAGACTGCGAGAGGGCAAGGCCGGGGTGAGGGACCCTGCCACCCCCAAGGGCACAAATTTCATCACTGGGCCTCTAGTATATAGATATTAAGGAATATACATCGTTCTGAAGTTCTGAAACAATATGGTAACTGTGTGTTGTTAACCATGCCAGATGAAAGTAATCTACTCTTCAGTTTTCTTCTGTGGGAAAAAAAGCTTTGCTAGATTGATTTCTACACACCAGGTACCAGGGTTTTTATTGTTTCACTCAAGTAATAAAACCATATATGGGACTACATATTTTATTTGTTTTCCTACATAGTTAAATATTAATCAAGACACATCTGTCATATCAATAAGTTAATCAGACAAGTTTAATTTAGATGTGATAGGAATAACTCTCCTTGTATTTTTCAAGTATTTGTGTGTCACTGATTTGCCATTTTTTTAAGGACTATAGTACTGCTTTTAATGTACAATTCTGGGAAGACAGGAGAGCAACGGTGGGTTTCTCACTTCATACTTTCAGCAGGAGCAATGAATTTACAGGTCAAGAGCCAATGTGAGGTCCAGCCAATGTCTGAGTATGTCTACTACAACCAGGTATATAGGTCCCAGGAAATAAATACAAAATAAATTCTGAGACCCACTGGGCCCACTGCAAGATGAATTTGGTCCTAAACAACATTTATTACCTTGTCCCATTAGACCTGCTCTGGCCAGGAAACTACATTAACCTTCAGTGTTCTCTGTGATTGGTATATTAGTTCAGAGGATGGTTGAATAAACCCTAAAATATTGAGGTATTTTTTCTGCTACAGTGCACAGCTACCCTGCTAAATGGTTGCATGTCCCTTTAGGGAAAACAGGGAAGAAGATTTATAGAATATGTTTGTTTATAATTTCAGGACTTTCCCCCAAAATACCAGGCCTCCCTTTTCTCAAGGGCCTCTGAATCTATGAATGTACCTAGTCCTGAGAATTAGATAATTATTCATGATTGTATTTTAAAGGTAGTCCAAAGTCAGGTTTAGAAAAAAAGCTATATTTCTCTTTGTTTCTCCAGCTTATAGATAAAAATAAAACCCAGTTGACTGACCCCTCAATTTTTGTCAGAGGAATGTAATAATCATTGCCATTGCTAAATATCCATTTGGGTCAAATAATTCTTATTATCAGTTTAGTATTATTGCCCAATATAGTAATAATATCAATCTTTTTTGTAGATAAGTGCAAAGTGTTTATTTTGGTTATGCTACTATTTTGCTATCAGCCACTTAAGATAAAATCACACATGGTAGTATCACCCATCATTATCCCCACCCATAAGAAATAGTCACTATGTCACTTCTCACCAATGTAGATTTCAAATATTTTGCCAAGGACCTGTTCTCAGTTAATATATGCCTATTCAACGTTCATCTGCCTAAGTGTTTAACTTATTTTTAAGGATTTTTTGTCAACTTTATTTACTTAGATGCCATTGATTCAAAGTTCATTTAACTAAGCAAACACTCCCTGATATATGACTTAAAACAATAAATGCAGAATAACCTGTAAGTGTGATCACATCAATAAATTCACTTCAATCTGTATTCCACCTGGGATAGCACCTTCAGAATCCATTACATAAATATTCCCAAACATTTGTCAATATAGATAAGCAAATTACTGCTATTCCTTTATTGTATAAGTCTTTTCTGAATTTGACTTTGATATTTGTCAAAATGAGATATAGAGAGATATGTTCCAAAATGTAGGTCTGGGGGCAATTAGACATAAAGGAGAAGCTGAAAGAATTGAAACCTTAGGTTGCATCATTATACGATGATTAAGGCCCATAAGACAGAGAAGGGGCAAAGGAGATTCTGTGAGGTTAGATCTGAATCTTATAAAAATACTTCCAATCAAATTTAGGGGTTCTCACTATTTCTTACAAGGTTCCTGGTAATTCTGTAAATTCAACCTATGTTGTATTAGAGAAACATGGTCAGAACTGATGGAGATTTTTGCTGTCTCTATTCTGTAGCTATGAGAGAAAGGAAGACGCCTCTGCTTTCTATAATCGAGTATCAAGCTGAGATTTTCAAACTTTTGGTTTGACATTTTATTTAAGATTTTCAGAACAGTTAGAAACTATCTGTTAACACTGAATCTTTCTATTCCTCATGATGACCTATTAAAATTAGTACATTATTTACCAAAACCCTACTTTTAATTAATGCTTTCTTTCAGTTAATAAAGTAGCTGTTTCACCACACTATGCCATAGATGATCAATGTACCAGCATCAAAAATTAAATGGAGCATCACTAAATCAAAATTCAATTAGGTAAGATAACAATTCCTAGATTTTCAATTTCTTAAGCATATGTTAACCTAATATGTCCTCTGATAATAATTCTTTCGGTAAAGTTTTTGTAGTTTAAGGCAACATAATCCCCCAGTTCAACCCCAAGCAATTCCTCAGGAAGGAGGTTAAAATAAAGAAATTGGTAAGATTACAAAATTTCTGAGAGGAGCAGAGAATCAGGCTTTACTATCCCACAGAAAGAATCAGCAGCGGTCATGAATGTGTTACGATAACACATGATATTCTAAAGGCATCATGGATAAAGCTGCCCACCCGTCAGCACCTACAATATTTTACCAGGTTTGGAACAAGTTTACATGCTTAACAGAATATTCAGTAACTTCATATGTTGTTATTGCCTTATTGTTGCTTCTTTCTGCTTCCAAATTTTTTTATGGAGATGCTTCTCCTTAGAAACCACCTGTAGAACCCAGGTTGCAAGAGTATCTGGGAAGGATCATTTTTAGCCTTTTGTCTCTATATTATATAAGGGCAAGCTCAAAAGAGGTTCAAATAGGTTATGACTGAAAAAATTTCTATTTAACATAGTTGGAGAAAGGCATTTAAAGCAGAAGAACTGGAGGTGAAAAAGATTGCACACTATCCAAAAGTAATATGCCTAAAACGTTACAACTCACGATGTTGCATTAAAAAATTACTCCAGTCTAAGAGTTGAGGAAATGCTTTCTATATTTTTTGGAGATTTACTATGCATAATAATTACTCCGGGAAAATCTTCACTTATGATACCTCTGACAATCTTTCAGCCCAGGATTTTTCAAATTTATTTATCCAGATTAATGTTGTTTTGCATAATACCTCTTCATCATGCCACACGACAGCATCTATGGAGCATGGTTTAGGCTTCAGAAAAATGGTTAAAAGTAAGACTGCTGATGCCTGATGTCTTGTTTGTCTTATTAAGAGAACTGGAACTTTATGTCAATAAAGGAAGTTTCACTGAAAAGTTGTAAGCAGTAGTATGATACATTAAGATTTAATTTATATCACAGGCACCCACATAAAGCAAGTAGGCCAGTTAAGACATTGTTTCTTTAGTCTAGATAAAATGAAGTTGAAATTATATGTGTTAATATCTGAGGAAATTCCTACAAACGCCAAAAAATAAAAATAAAAGGAAGTTTCAAGTGCTCAGTTGCAGCTAGTAGAGGATAAAAGGTAGCTTGCATTCCACTGTCCACCCTCACCTCTCACTTGTCCCTATTTCCTTGCTGGCTTTTGAGGAAGTTCCAATTTAGCCCTTGATCACATCAGAAAACAAAGCAAAAATAAAAATTTCCCTGAATGCTAAGGAGTAGCAGAAGCCATGGGTACAAGTTCCAAAGGCCAAAACAAGGGGAGAAAGGAGCAGTTAGAGACTAGAAGACAAGACGAAGGGACATGCTGCATTGAACAACAGTGCTAAAATGAAAACAGTGTTCAAATAAAACATGGGTACAAGAGTAAATTGTCCCTAATGATAAGGTTGATATAAATTATACTTTTATTTTGATTATATTTGAAACTTGACCTTTCTGTGCTTGGGTACATTTTGCTGAGTAACAATGCAGTTTATGCATTGCCATCTAATGAGAGGGTCAGGAGAAATAAAGAGACCATAACGAAATTAGTATTATAAATACTTAGCCAGTGATGATGGGATGAGGAAAAAGAAGGCACAAAATAGACAATAATATTAGATCATATATTATCTAGTATGATAAGACACCTTTAAAAATTTATATTTTGTCTTTATCTTACGCATTTTGTCATTATTAGAGATAGCTCAGAGATAAATATAATTTGTTTCAGTTTCAAGATTTTTACCATTATTATAAAAATTATCTAGTCAGTGAAATTAATATCAGTGGTCCAAAACTTTAATTTATTGCTGAACTAGCACAAGTAAGATGCTTATATATTTCTATGCTAGTTTAATAATGTTTTTTAAAGATTTAACTCCCAGCAGGAAAAGCATTTTAATTTGACAGCAAAAGGTGATATTGAACATCTAGCTCATAGATATTTTTTTCCTTGAAAGTTGATAGATTTGAGATGAGCAGATAAAATATAAAACCCTCAAGTCAATGTTTTATAGATAAGTAGGGGAAACTGTGTTGAATTATATTAAATAATTCATGAAAACTAAAAACATCTATTAGCAACATATAATTTGTATTTGTAACTCTACTCTTATACTATCACATCCTGGCTTTATTTCTTATGAAATCTTTTGGAATAAACCTTAGAATTAACTACTTAATTTAATTATGAACCCTCTAGCAAATGTTACAGTTATTATCTTAACAGGGTAACACATTATGTATACATATTTTAGCATTATAAATGTAAAAACTACTTTGGTGTATTTTTGGTTGGTGAAGGAGTTTTCCACCACAAATTAAAATATTGTAGCCATTTCTATAGCAAATGATTCAGTACATTTTGTTTTTAGAAACTAACAAATAAAACAAGAATCTTTTAAGAAAACATATATATTTAAAAGTTATCTAGTCAATAATAGAGTACACACAAGCTAATAAAATAGTTTTCTAATTAACTGAAATAGTACTAAAATAATTTTATTGGTATCATGTACAGTTCAGTACAAAGTTATATGAAGTATTTTTTATTGTATTGGAAGTAAATAGCAAAGATAGCATGATTCTGAGGAGAAGGGAGGTGTATTGAAAATGAAATTAGGAAAACAATTCCATTTACAATAACACCAAAGGAATAAAATACTTGGGAATAAACTAAACTAAGATGGTTGTCATTGAATGAATTTTTGTGCCCCACCCCCAAATTCATATGCTGAAAATTAATTGCCAATGTGATGCAATTAGAAGGTGGGGCTTTTGGAGTGATTAGATCATGAGGATGGAACCCTCATAAATGGGATTAGTGCCCTTAAAAAACAGGTGCCCTTGCCCTGGCCAGGTGGATCAGTTGGCTGGAATGTTGCCTAAATGGAAAGGTCATGGGTTTGATTCTCCATCTGGGCACATACCTGGGTTCTGTGTTTGTGTTGAGGCACCTACAAGAGGAAGCTGATCTATGTTTCTCTCTCACATCAATGTATCTCTCTCTTCTCTCAAATTAATAGACATGCTGTCTGGTGAGGATTTAAAAAAAAAAGAGGTGCCCTAATAAAAGCTGTAATGTTCTTTCTGATGTTTCCATTTAGCTAAGCTATAGTCCCCAGTTATTCAATAAAGCACTAATCTAAGTGTTAGTGTAAAGGTATTTTGTAGGTTTGAATAAAGTATGTAATCAGTAGGTAAGGGAGATTATCCTTGGTAATCCAGGTGGGCCTGATTTTATTAGTTGAAAGGCCTTAAAAGAATGAAGTTTCCCTAAGTGAAAAATAAATTCAGCCTATGGGCAGCAGCTTTAGCTCATGAGTTTCAGTCTCCACTTCCTGGTGCCTGCCCTATGGATATTGAACAGTCCTAGCCAAGTCTCACAATCACACAAGCCAATTCCTTGCATTAAATTTCTTGACATATACCTTACTGGTTCTCCTCTAATGGAAATTTGGCTGATGCAAATGATCAAACAGAAGATGTCCAACTTCCAACCAAAATAAGAAAATATAGAGGAATCAAGGGGGAAACAGAACCCCAACATATTGTCAAGAGAGAAATCAATAATGTGTAGGCTTAGAAAAAAATCCTAGGGTTGGTATTAACAGACAGGAAAATTAAAATATTATGATTAATATGTTAAGAATTTTAGTGGTAAAGATAGACAGCATATGTGAACACATGTGAAATTTTAACAAAGATATACATATATGTGTGTATATATATATATATCAGAGTATCCTTTAAGAATAAATAATTAATATTTTTTCAGATAACATAACAAAATAAATTATCTACACAAAACAAGAAATATTAAATAAATTTCTTTGATATGTAAAATTACTAGGTCAATTTATTAACTATAACTGCAAAGTGTTTAAATTTCCATTCTATGTTTATAGGCAAATCTACATGGAATGTAAAATTATAATCAGAAGGCTATTTGTTGTATATGACATAAAAATACAGAAGGTTAAAGCAATAAAATAATACCATCAACACATCATGTCTAATGTATTAACTATGTATTAATTCTATCAATATATCAAAGACAGTTTGCTGCATTCACCACCTGAAAAGTCAATAGTTGCCAACTAGAAAAGGGACAGCACACATTTATTTTTCCAAGAGACTTGCTCTTACTAACTTAGAACACACATTTTAAAAGCTTGTGTTTCAAGTCTTCTGTACCTCACAATGACTCTTATTTTTCTTCTATTTTAGTCTTTTTATGCTTTTCTCACTGATCCACCCTTTTAGTTTGCACATTCTCTTTTAATATATTATCATATGCAATCTTTTCACTGAAAATATTTATTGACTTACAAACCACTCTCTCTCTTTAATATGGCTTTGATTTTCTCTACTCTGTGCCTTGTTTTGGTTTTATAGATTTACTCTAAAAGAGAAACTTGCCAAAACCGGTTTGGCTCAGTGGATAGAGCGTCGGCCTGCGGACTGAGGGGTCCCAGGTTCGATTCCGGTCAAGGGCATGTACCTTGGTTGCAGGCACATCCCCAGTGGGAGATGTGCAGGAGGCGGCTGATCGATGTTTCTCTCCCATCGATGTTTCTAGCTCTCTATCTCCCTTCCTCTCTGTAAAAAATCAATAGAATATATTTTTTAAAAAATAAAAAATAAAAGAGAAACTTAATTTCCCTTCTCAAGATTATGTGGGTTTTAAGACATTTCTAAAAATGAGATACTTCTAATGATTTTAAGTTTTCCTATATGAATCGGAGTATTGGATACTATTTCTTTAAACTCACTTGAATAAAATTCCATACACCTTCAAGGATCTGTACAATCTACATGAAATATATTATCTAGTTACCCATCATTTCTCTGATCCCATTTTTAGTCATTTTTTAAATTAGCACATTGCTTGCTCTCCTAAATCTGCCTTCATCACAATTTCCAAACTCATCAACTACTTATCTGCCTATCACTTTACTTTTGTTGTTTCATCTTCCTGCTATGCTGTTCTCTCCAAAAATCTACATAGTTTGCGCACTCATATTTGTTTTGTTTTTTGGTCTCTGAAAAAATGTCAACTAGCACAGAGGCCTTCTCTGATTACCTCCATTCACTGTAGATTCCCCTTACTCTACTTATTTCTTGGCTTATACTTTTCAAATGACAACTTGGTAAGTATTTTTAAAAGATTTTTTTAATTGATTTTTATAAAGAGAGAAACACTGATAGGCTACATCCTGCATGCTACCTATTGGGGATCAAGCCCAAAAATCCAGGCTTGTACCCAGACTGGAAATTGAACCAACAATCTTCAATACAAGGAACTATGCCCAACCAACTGAGCCAACCAGCCAGGGCAACAAGTTAGGATTCTTTAAGCATCATGAGAAGGGAGACTGTTTGTTTCTTGGGTGTATCCATAGCAAGTAGAAGAATCTGGCACAAAACTGGCTTCAATAAATATTTGTAAAATAAATGAATGAATAAATGAATGTCAGACACTACAACAAATCTTTTTTTCCATTCATTTTTTAATTAAAGTCACATATCAACTGATTTTGTAGATGAGGAATTTGAAGTTTGAAAATGTTAACATAATTTGTCTGATATTAACTTTGCTGATCTGCCAGGAGTAACCAGCCATGATGTTCAAAGAGTGTCCTTCCTGACATATGTTATACTTGGTGCACTTTAAAAAATGAGGAAGTGAGGTAAAGATCAAGGAGAAATATTGGAACGAAATATAATATTCAAGAGTCTCAGGGTAAAGTAAGATTAAAAGTAGAGAGTAGGGATTCTGTACTGAAAAGTAATTAGAGAAGTGATATCAGATAATGATGGCAGAAAAAGAGGAAAGAGAGGTGACGATGAAAAAAGAGAGCATCTTTCACATGAATGAGAATTTTTTTTACATAGAAAAACTGTCCTGTGAGTTTTTTGTCTAGACAAATTTTAGAAGAGGGATGACTGTCTCTGTCAAGTATATTCTAAAAGGTATGCCTACATTGCTTTTGTGTTTGAATTACTAGTTGAAATAAAGACTAACTTGTAACATTTGTCTGTTGATTAATGTTTCTAGTCCTCAGAAGAAATAGTATTCACATAGCTTTCCTCTTTTTATCCAAGCCAAGTAACCTCAAATCTAGTAAGCATTTAACACTATGCTGACTATGACAGTGATGAGACCAATTACTAGACACCTGGCTTTCCTCTTGAATCAGAATATTCATTTTATCCAATTCTAGCTATAAAGAAAAATAAGGTGTTATGGAAAGAACAATAGCCGCTGAATAAGAAGTTAAACTGGTCTATTTCTTCCACTTTAAAGCTTGTGAATTTACTTAAATTATCAAGCCTATAATGAGGATAAAATATATTGTCTTGATTACCCCAGAGCTTTGTGATGAATGAGTTAATGAAAGTGAAAGGTTTTAAATGAACAGTCTATTCAGTTACAAGAAATTTGCATTCAGTAAATAATTTTTTGATTTTACTCTGAGTAGATGCTTTAATTTCTGGATTCCTTGTAATTGTTATTTATTTTTTAAAAAGATCATATTTTCCACAACCTTGTCTTAAAGATTGAAATGTAGCCTAGATCTCATATAGCCTTTCTCAGAATATTAGTTTATCTTTCACATTTCAAGTCACATAAACTAAATCCTCATGTGGAAATGTCAGGGGATTAAGAGAAAAAAGAAAAACTTTTTAAAAAAGATTACTACATAAGTGTCATATTTTCTTTTCAGATTTTCAAGAATTGTCATAGGTAAATATAGCTATTCCCTTACCATGCCACTCTAATAAGAGAGATCTCTGAATAATAAGACAAAAATACCTGCATGTTGAACTTGGGGGTTTCTATAAACTGAAGTCACAACTTGTTATGAAGCTTTAGTGGAGGGACTCTTGATACCAGGAGAGAGGGGGGGAGAGAGAGAGAGAGAGAGAGAGAGAGAGAGAGAGAGAGAGAGAGAGAGAGAGAGAGAGAGAGCCCTTTTTTTGAGTTTTGATTTTTGCAATATAAGGAAATCCTCAAGTTTATTGTCACAAGTGTTAACCAGTGGGCTTAATTAAAAACTTGATCAAACCCTGGCTGGCTTTGCTAAGTGGTAGTGTCCCCCGTGCACCAAAGGGTCATGGGTTCAATTCCTGGTCAAGGACAAGTACCTGGGGTTCAGGTTCAATCCCCGGCTGGCCTGATCAGGGCTCCTGAGAGAGGCAACTAATCCATGTGTCTCTCTCGCATTGACTTTTCTTCCTCTCTCTTTCTCTCTTCTCTCTCTCTCTCTCTCTCTCTCTCTCTCTCTCTCTCTCTCTCTCTTTCCCCCTCCCTTCCACTCTCTCTAAAAATCAATGGAAAAATATCCTCAGGTGAGGATTAACAAAAACAAAACAAAACAAAAAACTTGATCAAGACTATATTTACCAAGTATGTACATATTTTGATAAATATTTTCCTTCTGTTTTACATTTCCTAAGATCACAGATGAACCAGCTGAAAGCATTTTAGCATTTTTAATGCATAATACTTATAATTTAGTGCTTCCTATGCTACCAAAAATTCTATAGTATATAACTTAAGAGTTGATTATTTCAGAATATATATTTATATCCTGAACTTGAAGACATATTAAATGACTTGAAATGAAGGTTATATAGTCTTTCTATAATTTCTTTCTAAATAGCATAATAGTCTTTTTATATCATTTCTAATGTGGAATTAAACAGATCTTAAGACTATATTGTGAAAGCAAATGGGCAAACTTCTTAATACCACATAAGGGTTGAAACATAAAAATATACGTGATGAATGTGAGCCATTTTATTCATTTATTTTTAAAATCAACAAGATATTATAGTTTAAGACCTAAAGAGTATGCACTGTGGGAAATTCTTCAGTGAACTTCTGGTCATGGGTTAATTTTGTCTTTATATCTGAGTTCATCATTGATTATGTTAAAAATAAAACTGTTTTCTTTACTGAATTAAAGGGAAAATGGTGTGTAAAGAACCCCTTCCTATGAAAATGAGAAGGAATTTGTAATTGAGAAATTTAGGCAGAAAAAACTATAGTGTAAGGAAGAAGGAAAGCAAAAGCAAAGTAAAGAATATTACAGGGAACAAAAAGAAAAACAAACATTAGAATCATTTGATAAAGATGTTTTGTTTCAAAATAGTATGAGTACTGATATTATGAGAATTATCAAATTTCCATATATTTGACAAGGTTAATTCAACATTTTGATAAATATCATAAATATGTATTCAAAACTCAATAGTGTGCTCCTTGTCCTTACTCATTTCATCCATTGAGTTCACTTGATCAAACTGGTTTAAACAGGAAAGAAATTTCTCAAGCCAAGCTTTGGTAGGAAATCAAAAGGAGGCTGAGATCTGTAAATCTGAAATTCATAAATTTGGCATAATAAGAACATCAGGAATGACTTAATAGCTATTTTAGTAAACAAGATCTACCTTTTGGACCATGTCACCAGTCACCATCACAAATGGAAAGGCTTCAAGCTAGGGACAAAGGGTCGTTTACAACATCTAGTATGTGGTTTGTTAATGCTTTGTCAATGTTTTGTTGATCTTGTGAATAAATTTACAGTGACAAAGAGCAAAAGGAACCATAATAAAGTGAGCCTAAATTGAGCTGGAGCAGGTAAAGTGTAACGAAGTGCAAATGAAATGTTGAAAATGGGAAGAATAAAAGCATGAGGAAGAAGGCATGAATGAAGACTCTCTAGTGTCTGGCGCGCTGGGCAGCAGAGGCTGTGTGTCATTGGTTTGTCCTAAACCAAATTACCCTCAGGCCTGCTCTTAGATCTCTGCTCAATTTTGCCTCTATCTTTTATATCTCAGTGAAAGATCTTTTCCTTTTATTCCCCAAGAGGTATTCCACTCCTAGAATATGTCTATTTCATCTTGTCATTCTAGTATTTCATCATACTTAAGCCATTTTCCAGTATCATTTCCCTCAGCATGTTCAAGTTTCTGTCAGTATAAAAAACTTCAAACAATCAAATTCTCCTCTTTGTAATTAGTATTCCATTTGTCTACTTCCATTTACAGCCAAGATTCTAAAAAAACGATTTCTTCATTCCTTGTCTTCACATTTTATCTCCCCATTCTCTATTAAAAAGCTTTAAACTTTAACTTCTTTACCCACTACTTCACTGAAAGTGCTGTGCCACACTACCAGGCATAATTATCTTATACTTTGTAAAAATTGAACATGTTAATCCTTATTTTATTTGACCTTTCTTCAAGCTTTGCCAGATAACAATTTCCTTTAAGGGGCATTTCCCTGTGGTCTCATGACACAATGATTTTCAGGTTATACTTTTTTCATTGCCTTTTCCTCAGACCCTGACATGGTCTCTTTCTCTGAAAATTCTGTAAAGGTTGATGTCCTTGAAAATCATCTCAATTTCCACTTTCTCCTTTGGGATTTTCATTAATTGTCATGACTCCTAGGAAATGCTAATGACACTCATTTCATTTCTATTTTGAAAATTTCCACAATAGAAAATGAATAACTTAGAAAATAAATTAGTAACTAAATTATTTTCATGCCTAGACTATTATATTTTGCTTAACCTTGGGCTTCACTTTATAAAATTAGAAGACATATTTCTATATGGAATAGATGGTAATTAAATAAATTTCTCATCCCTGATTCCCTTTTATGTATGGAAAGATACATTCTTAAGAAGACCAGCCTTTGTTCAGTGCAGTGGATGGATTATATTATCAAAGAGGAAGAAACTACCCATTACTCTTCTAGGGTTTTTTTTTTGCAGATCAAAGAAATAATTGACATGAGACAGATTAACAGAAGAAAATAACCAAACTCAGTTACCTACATTTGTTAGGGGGTTCTATAAGAATATGGGCCCAATGACAATTCAACCAGTTAAGGCTTATATGTCATCTTGAGCTAAGAAGTGAAATGTGGGATTTGGGGTGCAGATTTCTTCTGTGGGTTCTTGCCCTATGAAGTTCAAAGAATAAAATTTGTGGATAAAAAGGCTTCTTTAATAAAAAAAATGTAGAAATTTATTGGAAGCAGATACAAACTCCATCTGGCAGGGGGTCCCCCAAGGGGAAGGGCTCCCAAGTGGGAAAGGCCTGCTCTCTCTCTAATGGGAAAATCCATCTAAAATATGTGTCTCATGTCCCTTTGTCTCCAGTTTATATATGCTGCAGTTCTTTGTCTGAACTTGACCCTTTCTAATTGGACCCATCCTTGATTTAGGACCTCCGTGCTTTCCTCATTGGTCATTCGACTACATGGTATTAGTTTCAAAGCTCAAAGTCCATGTGGTATGTCTCTCTTCCTCTCTCCTTACTAGCAACATTCCTTTATCCTCAGTAAAAGTAAGATAAGCATTTTGGCGACTCTAAGACCCCATATATTTATTGCTCTCCCATGGACTCTCTTTATCTGTAAGACTCCCTAAACCTGCCTATTTTGTCTCTAAAATTCCTTTCAGAAGGGAATAGTTTATTGGGACTATGGAGATGGCAAGAAATGTTTAATAAGTAAATGTTTATGCTACAGGGACACCTTGCAGAGACAAGGAGACACCAAGAGGACTTTGACCAAAGGGCCTTGCTAGGTCCTTCCTGTCTACCATACCTGATGTATTTTTTGTAGTTAGCTCTGCTCATAGTTCTTTTTCAAGGCATAGCCCTCCCCTACCCCCATCTAAATTTTTTCAGGCTGTTAGGGGGAATGTCAAAGTTTGCTCCTGAGTTTTGGCTTCTTAAAAATAAAACAATCCTCATGCCCAAAGAGGCACATTTCGGGGGCGGGTGGGGGTGGGAGTGGGGCAAAGTTTGCTTCCCTAGAGTAGTCAAATAGCAATCCAAATGTGTAAATTTTTTGTCTATTCACAGCCCACATGAAATACTACATTTATTTTTTGTTGTTATTTTAAATAAAAAATCCCTGCATCAAAGTCTAGGAATCAGTGACCTCCTCTATTTGTATTCCTACTACAATTGTGTTTGGGGATTGGAGAAACAACTTGTTTCCTTTTTCCAATTGCAACACTGATATAATGTTCAAAGCTACAGGATATTGAAACTTATAAACTTCTCAATTTACACTATATGACAGGTGAGTTTTTATCTTTAACATTGGATTAGGTACAATTTCACATATTGCTTTTTTTTTTAAACAAAGAAAACCTTCATTTTCTTCTTCCAGTAGACTTTTTTTTTCTAGCTGGCTTTGTTCAAAGACATCAAACTGAAAAACATAAAAAATCGCATGTAAGCTGAGCTATTCTCATTAGAAAACTGCTTTCTTGTTGTGTTTCTAATGCAGAGAAGGGGCTGAACTTTTGGAATTAAGTTCATTTTAACTTTCCATAGCAATATTTTTTTTTTCAAATTTGTTTGACATCCTGAAATAAATGCTGGGAAAATAAACTTTCTAAGGGAAATACAAAGTATCTTGTGAACTTTGGCCATGGGTTTTGAAATAAGAATATGACAAATTCTGTGGGTTTTTAAAAATATTTTATTGATTTTAAGGAGGAAGGGATATGGAGAGAGAGATAGAAATATCAATGATGAGAGAGAATCATTGGCTGCCTCTCACATGCCCCATACTGGGGACCTAGCCCACAACACAGGTATGTGCCCTGACTGGGAATTGAACCATGATCTCCTTGTTCATAGACGGACCCTCAACCACTGAGCCACCCTCAACCGCTGGCCAGGCTGGTTTGTTTGTTTTGATTTATCAAAGAGCTTTGGCTTGACACAAGACATGACTGAATTTTTAAACTCTTTAAAAATTATTCAAGTCCCAGAAACATGAGAATTGCCTTTTAATCCTTTTGTCTAGAGGTTCCATTGACTTGATTGGATATTGTTAGGTCTGATCAAATAATCAAATTGAAACCCCCTCCCCTGGAATACTGACCTTTTCCTCCCTAAAGATAACATCTAGGCCTTAATTGTATTCCAGCTCCAGGCCCAGAAAAGCAGCAAGACCAGACAAGTGACATGGTGGCTGCCTCAGGACCAGCTTTTGCCTGAGGTTTCCAAACCAAAGGTTAGGGTCACTTAAGGAGGAATGCATCAGGCTGAAAGTGGTAAAGAATTATAAATTATTTGGGCATCTAGAAAACAGATGGGCTGAGTCCCAAAATGGCATCAGAACCCAGGGACCTAGTAGTCAGAGGTTTTAAAGGACTCTATTAGGGCTTTTTCTGCAGGGAATTCTCTGGGTCGATCTGGATCCTGGGCAAATATGGAGGTGAAAGTTACTGGTCTTAGCAAATGGAATGTGGTCTAAGCAAAAGGGAATGTTAGTTGCAAAATGATCTAAAGGTGAGTTTTCCAGAGGAGGTGGTATCGATTCAATTATTTGATCAGACCTAACAGATATTACATTTCATTCCCTACTGAAAAGCATGAGAATTTAGTTTCACTAACTCTTGTCTTTAATTATAAGATTGCATAAGTTATTTGAAAGAATAAAATATAAATATTACATTACAAAATTCAAAAGCTTTGGAATTTATTTTTAGAAGAACCAACACAGAAAAATCTTACACTGCTCTCATGGTTCAATTTTATCAGTCCAGTGTGCAAAATTAATAGTAAGTCTCAGGGTTACAGCTTTTCTGCTTATATATATGTTGACAGATTGTGCTTATCAAAGTCTAGAGATTCCAGGAAGGTGGCACTACAATCATCACTGGTTCAGCCATGGCTGTCTTCAGCACTACAGTGGTTTTAACAAAAATGCAAAGTGACCTTAAGCTGCCCTTCTAAACTGTGAGCTGAGGTTGGCAAGCATATGCTACTACACCTCAAACCCAAACCTGCTAAACAGGCATAAATTGTTGCTCAGTAAAATTGTTAAAAATATTTTATTTACCAATTAAATTGGTGGAAAGAGTTTATATACTGAATTGGTTTACTGTTTAAAATATTTTACTTACAAAGTGATTGCAATTCTAAACAAGAAAATAGAAAACAATTTCCTTTTTAGTCTGTGAGGCTAAAGTGATGTGATTTCTTATAACTCCTACCTTGATAATAAGTATTAATACAAAGCTATTTTAGGTGGATAAAAGAAAAACTGGTCTTCATTTAAAAATACTTGCTTCAGCAGACTGTATTTTCAATTTATTTGAGACGACTGTACATTTTGCTGAGCTAACATGGATAACAAAGAAAATCGTCAATGCTCAAATATATTGTCAGTGTTTCCATGGAGACCAAAGAAATCATAACCCTTGAGTTCAAACAATTTGAGAAAGGCTAAATACCACAACACACTTAAGGTGAAGAGTGAATGAAAAGAAATTGAATATGTTATGGAAATGCAGTAATACGTCATGCTTACTATGTATACACTGGATTCTTTATTCACATTAAATTCCAACAAATAAGATATAGTATGTGATGTGGTGACTTTCCTGACTCTGAAGTCAGAACACTTGTTTTAGGACTGATTATCCCTTAACAGCTGCTTGACTTAGGCAGTTCTTAATTCCATTCACAATAAAGTGAAGCTGAGTAAAACGTGGTTGCCTGTATCTAGATATTAATGAGCCCTATAGCAGTAAGGCTAAAATAAAAAATAAGCTAAATATAAATAAATTTATCAGATAATATTAATGTGATACATTTAAACACATTCTAGATATCTTTAATGAAAATTTGTTCATTAAGGGCTATTCGGTTAAAACAATTTGGATTTGCTATTTTGATTCATTAAAAATAGTTGAATGTTAGCAATGTCTTATGCTTCAATGTAGTATGTACATTGGATATGCTAGTTTAACCTTTCTGAAGTTGACTGTTACTTTGCATTTAATCCATATCTATAACTGCATGGCACTAATAATTCATACTGATTATAGGGTAGTTAACACGATTGTTAGTACAAAGTCTGTAACTATATATATTTTTCTTAATTCTAGTTGGCAAAACCTTTTTCACTCCTGTCTTTATTGTCCTCTTCTTTTAATTTGAAATCGGATGAACCAATTTCTTAGAAGTTGAATTAAAATATTTTAAATTAACATCCTAAAACATTTCACTTATTCTCTATTAATATAAATCATTTGCTTTTGGCAATTTTAGCTGATTGCCAGAGGTGACTTCTGGAACTTGCTGGCTGGCTATTCCTCATATTTGTAGGTTGGACTAGTGGTTGTGTGGAGAGTTTTGTACTCAGGTTTTATAAACAATCAAGTAATGATAACTACTAGAGAGGAAACTGTAATTTCCACTCAAGGGCGCTCTCTTCTGTCAAACTGGACTAGTTTTTCTTCTCAATCTATACTGAGTATTGCCTTAACTGTCTTCTTGATTTTCAGTAATAAATGTTTTAGTATTTGTTATAGACTTAATGTTTTTATGTTCCCAAATTTGTATGTTTCTAACAAACCCCCAAAGTGACGGTTTTTGGAAGAGGGGCCTTTGGGAGTTGATTAGGTCAGGAGGGCAGAATGATAACAGTGATATAAATGGTAACAGTGCTCTCATCAGAGAGAGCCCAGCGCTACATTCCCCTTTCTGCCATGTGAGGACCCAGCCAGAGACAGCTGTGTACGAACCAGGAAGCAGGTCCACATCAGACACCATATCAGACACCATATCTGCTGGTGCCTTGATCTGAGACTTCGCAGCCCCCAGAATTTTTTCTGTTATTTATAGGCCACAATATTCTTGTTAGAGTAGCCTGGATAGACTAAGAGAGTAGTCTTTATAGATGGATAAGCAGACTAACTGTGCATTATAATCCAGTATTCCTTGTTCCATTGCAATTTAAGTATAGCCATGAATATAGCCAGGCTGTATTTCCTAAACTCTCTCGCACCTAAGTGTGGATATATGACTAAGTTTTTGCAAATGAATTGAGTAGAGGTGATATATGCCATAACTCTCAGAGAAAAGATAAACATCCTCTGTGATATCATTTCCATTCTCTAAAATCTCAGCATAGAAACTCCTCTACGCCAGCTTTAAGGTGCATGTGAGGACAACACTGTGGCATAGGGCTGAGGAATAGGATGGAAGGAATCTGAATGCCTGGAGCAAAGCTATGCACAATCTTAGAACTCCTACACTTGAAAAATAATTTTATATCTTGTTTAAAAGGCTGAATTTGGTGGTATTTCTTTGTTATAAAGGCTAGTGTTACTCTGTCATTCAGTGAACCATTGTGGCTCTGATGGAATCACTCCACTAGAGCAACTATATATGTGATGTGGGATAGGATAGCTTGGCTCTAGCTCCAATTCTGCAAGGACATGGAATATACATTATCATGAGGTTTTGTTTATGTTGAAAATTCATTTACATATAGGAATAATCATACAACTTCACACTTATAAGTGATTATATAATATGTTGATCTCATTTTACATTCTAAGGCCATGCAACCACTTTCTCCAATATATGCTATTTTGCATTTATGAGAGATTTGGGATATCATTTAAAATGGTTCTTTAGGCCCTAGCTGGTTTGGTTAAGTGGATAGAGCATCGGCCTGAGGACCAAAGGTCCCGGGTTCCATTCCAGTCAAGTACACGTACTTTGGTTGTAGGCTCCTCTCTGGCCCAGGCCTAGTCAGGGCTTGTGAAGGAGGCAATCAATTGATATGTTTCTCTCACATAGATGTTTCTCTCTGCCTTTCCCTCTCTCTTCCACTCTTCTTAAAAATCAATTAAAAAATATATCTTCAAGTGAGGATTAACAAAAAATAAAAAATTAAAATGATTATTTATAAAACATATGTGATTGTGCTACAAATAGAATGGTTATTATTTATAACATTAGGTCATATTTTAGGATCTCTACTGTATGGGAGAACTTTAGTACTTATATTCATTCTAATACAGTTTCCAATTTTATTTTATCATTTTAAAAATAAGATTACATTCCATTATTTTATTATTATCCTTGTTAAAACTGTTGCTGATCACAATGGCTTGAATAGAAATTTTTTTTTTCTCTCTTAACATAAAAAAGAGTCTAGTATGAGATATTACTGAAAACTTCTGAAATCTACTTTATAAATCACAGTATTTTGGAAGGGCAATCCAGCAATGTAACAGCCTTTTTTTTTTTTATTAATTAGTACTTAAATCTTTCAGCTCCAACTTTTTAAAATGAATTACTGGAAATGAGAATCCAAGGAGTTTAATCTTAAGCTACTTGGGAATTTCTTAAATGTAGAACTCTAAGATTTCTTTTTAATCTGGGGAATACAATTCTATTGATTGCTTTCTATTGGTAACATTACATATTCAGATTTATAGTCAACTAAAAATGCTTTACACAATGTGCTTAGTTATTGATAAGCCCATGATTTATCATGTTCAAAGATTTGAGTTCACATTATCAGGATATTTATTTTAGTGATATTTTTCTTTTTAATTACCACTCCCTTCAATCTCAAATTCTATAAGTGAGTCAGTAGATTATGATTACATATTATCTACCTAATGAGAATATAAAAGCATTTCTCAATAAGGAAATTAAAATAGTATAAATAAAACATGGCATTTTGTTGTAACTTATTTCTGGTCACAAATAACGAACCACTTATAAAAGCCAATTCCAATCTTATGGCATTTATTAGAGCACATGCAGACGTGTGTGTGTGTGTGTGTGTGTGTGTGTGTGTGTGTGAACTACACATGCTATGGGTAGCTGCTAATAAATTGAGGGATTTTGGTGGTTTATCTTTGTTTTTTGTGGTCTTTTTTCATATTTTCCCAACAAACCCCAGATTGGATACTTTAATTTTTATTGCAACATTGAAAATTAATAGTAGTAGGACAGTTTCTCTGAAACTTTTTTAAAGAATCTGGTCTTAGTCACCAGATTCACTAGTGATTAGAAGCATAGAAACCTGCCAAATAGTTCTCTATGGAGACTCTTGAGGTTTAAGTTGTGACAGAATGTGATTCACTGACAATATTTAAGGCTGGAGTCAAGATTCTCATAAATTTTAAAAACATAGCTCCCAACCTGACCCTGTCCAATTACTTTTCTGCATTGGAAGTGATTGCAATTCTGGGTCATGTCTAGGCTGCTCAGTGTAGGTAAGATTTAAAAGCCATTTTCCGTAAAAAAAAGCTTGCCTTACCAAGATAAATAACGTGTGTGATCATTTCCTTCCAACTGGTTTGCTGGCACTTTTTGATTAGTATTGAAATAGCAGTAATGGCATATTCTGTGGTTTCTCCTATATTTAAGAGCAATAAATGAATGTGGATTCCATTATAGTTGGAAGGGGAACTATTTTAGAATGAATCTCTGATATTTATGGACAGTTATTAGTTACATGAGAAATAGTTCTCAGATGTGGATATTTTCCATGTTGTCAAGGTTGTAATATAAAGAATAAGTTTAAAATGTCTGGAACATTACTTTAAATCTTATATAATGACAAACATTATCAGTGTGAAGAGCATGCAAAATAAGAGTATATCTAGAACAACACAAATTAAAAGGTACTAAGAATTTCTAGAAATAATTTTATGTCATGTTAGACCATCACACATCATGACTGTCATGACAGAATTTGCTAAAGGGACTTTGAGATTTTCTTCTGAGACTTATAGTCACCAAATATCTTCATACAATTATGCTTAGAAAAAAAGTAGTGTATTGTTCCATAGTTATTACCCTTTGATAATTGTCACACCAAATGTGCAGTCTTTAGAAGCAAAATGAAATCAATTGCTGTCATTGAAAGCTTTACTCACTAACCAAAATCAATTTTTCTTTTTTCTACTTAAATTAAGATTGTCCAATTATTGGAAGATGGCAAGTAGAACAAACCCTATGATTTATTGCTCTAACAAATATATGAGTTCTGCTTCAGATACACATGTTTATAATTCTCTCAGTATTAAAATGTAGGAAGATATATAAAATTTATGTATATTTTTGTAGATCAGGTGAAGCCTCCTTGAGAACAGCTGAACAATGAAACATCCATTTGAAATTCCACAAACTTTTTCATAGTGGAGAATGAATCACACTCTCTTTATGCAGAATATCATGCTTACTGCAGCCCAATGTTTTCTCACGGATGACAAGTTTAGGGTATATGGAGGTTGTGGCAAAATGAAACTAGCATTACTCATTTTTCACTATTAATATACCAATTCCATTACTATAGAATGGATTCTCAAATTTCCATCAGAAGTCTACCTCATTCATATTTCTGGAGATGGCAGTTGAAAATGCAGATTCTGATATGTACAGCAGGAAAAAACGTTCTTAACGGAGAAACAATGTTCTGCATTTTAGATAATTTTTGTACACTAAATTTGAAATTAAATGGATGCATGTAAATCTCCTTGTAGTTTGAATGAGAAAAACGAATATGGATTATCGTCTCTCTGACAGATCCTAAACTCCTTCAGAACTTCTTAAGTGTGTGATTTCATCATTAGGATGCAAACACATCAAGTGTGCATCCTAAAGAAAATCACATATTTGGATTTCTCCCGGGAGTACACACTGTCCCTGGAATCCCTCAGGAGATTGTCCATTTTTTATTAGGTTAGGAGTTGCCAAGACCTTAGAAAGGCGAGCTAATGGATATGGTTAAAGTAACCAAAAATATAGTTTTTATATGAACAATTTTATTCATTAACATGTTTATTTCATGCATACAAAAGAATACATGTAACCTATAAGCAAACGTGCAAGATCTTTATAAAATGAATACTATGAATTTATCACCCAACAACTGATATTAAATACTAATAATAGTGTTTAATCTCCCTGGTAGCATCTCCTACCTTTTCCACTGCTGTTCTTCCAACCCAACACAATCATAGCTATAAGAAAAAGGCAAGTTTCTGTTGCCTCATGGAATTTTCACAGGCACTATGAGATAAAATAAGAATAGGTTAAGGTTAATAAGGTTTGTGTTTTTGTAGGGCTTTTTGTGCAAATATACATTTTTAAGTACTCCCAGTGGCATCTTTCTCCCACAATCTCTTCAAATGGTTAAATATGTTTAAATAGCATAGCCCAAATAATATTCAGAGCTTTTATTTTAAAAGTCAGATACACTGAGATATAATTCACATATAGAAAATTTCACTCTCAGTTCTATGAGTTTTGGAACATTCAAACATAATACAAATCAAATATGTAAAATTATGTAACCACTACTATCAAAATAAGAACAGTCTCATCTACCCAAGAAATAATGTGTGGTCCTTTGTTGTCTACCCCTAATCTCAATCATAGTCTGAGACAACCACTGATTGGCTGTCTATCCCTATAGTTTGCCTTTGTGAACATATTTTGCCCATTTTTAACATTATTTGTTTATTAGAATGTTTATTGAACACCTACCACATTACAGCATCATTTCCCAAAAAATTACACAAAGCCTATTGATATTCAACATTCATTTCTAGTCAGACTTGAATGTTGTTCAGAACAAAATAAACATCAATTTGCAAAATAGCCACATGCAATATGCAAATGTCTCCCATAATCACTACACATTTTTTAGCTTTACAAGTCTAAAAATGGAGACAGTGATTGGTGGGAGGTGAAGCCGAGCCTGGTCCACATTAAGATTTCTTAATCAGTGAGTGATGATAATCAGTTTCTGGAACTCACACTGACTTTCCAAACAATGTCTTAGGAGCAGTTCTGGCCATAGCTTTCAACTGCAGTCTATCTCTGTATTGCAGGAATTGAAGATTCTAGCATTGCAAACCCCCCTGATTGTGCCATCCTGGAGCTAGACTGTGGCTGATTGATTTAGGCGAAATTGGCTGGAACAGATTTGTACTATCCGCAGAGAAAACCCCCCAACATTCTAAAGTGTTGATGCACACGATACTGTTCAGAAGTTATGCTTTTTAAAATCAGAAGTGAAAATCAACCAAATTGTTAAGTGTTTCAGATGAGCTTTTCTTTAGAAAGAGTCCACCTTTGCAAAATGATAGTTAAATTTTTGGCATAGAGTCCCTCATCTGAATTTGTTGAGCCTTTATTTTTGTCAATAAATTACTCTCAAAGAAGATGCCAGTCTTTCTCTTGCACTTAGGCGGCATGAATCTAGGCAATTCCTTTCAGTTTTTTCCATTAATAACAGTCCCTTTTTACAACTGTAAACTAAGGTTATTGTTCAGCATAAATCAAGTCAGAAGAATGGAAATATGATTACATTATCCCTACAGTCAAGGAAGTACTCAATCAGATTATTCAAATTCCTACTTTGTCATTTTATTACTAAATATATTTTCTTGTTCACATAAATTAATATTCAAGCCACTTTATTATGTGAAATACTTTTATATCAAATACAGAAAAACAAATAAAACTTTTAAAGCTCTTTAACCAAGTATCTACATTCTCTCATCACCAAGTCAAACTATAGAATAGAAACCAGTGAATCTAAATAATCCTTAAACTTTTGAATTGCATGAATGCATAGCTTTCTCATCTCTCCACTTCAGTAAAATCACATTCTTTATAGTAGAGATAATGTTTATTATTATCTGCCACTATACTCAGAGTTATTCTATGCACATTAGTATCTATTACAGGTATTAGGAAATAAATATTTAAAAATATTTTAAATTGTCAATTTCAGCTGGCATTCAATATTATTTTATATTTGTTTCAGATACGCAGCATAGTGTTTATACTAAGTAAAATGTCAGACAGAGAAAGATAAATACCATATGATTTCACTTATATGTGGCATCTAAAGGACAAAACAAACGAACAAAACAAAAGAACAAACAAAGCAAAAACATACTCTTGGATGCAAAGAGCAAACTGATGGTTGCCAGAAGGGAGGAGGCTTAGTGAACTGGGTGAGAAAGGTGAAGGTATTAAGAGGTGCAGGGTAGTCATGGAGATGTGGAGAAAATTAAGTTATTAAATTTTGTAGATATGAATGAAAATCAGATTTTTTTAGTTGTAAGCCTGGGGGAAAAGCTGCATGGGGCTGTTGAATTAAACAAATCATTGAAAAATTCCTTTTACATGTGAATTTAGATGTGAAAGCAGCATCTTTTCAGGAAAGCTTTATCTTGCTCCCAGTTTACATTAGTCTCTTGTACATTGTAGTATTGAAATCTATTCATTTGCTTCATCCACTAATTGGAAAATTCCTTGAGATCATGAATGTGTGACATAATCATCTTAGAAATCCTTCATGTAGAAAGCATCTACTAAATGTTGTTAAATAAGGAAATATATGTTGAAAATATTTGCTTCATACTATAGTATGCTATGAAGAGAGAAACTTAAATATATAAGACAAGGACAATATATTGTGCCAGGCGTACAAATGAGAGATACTAATTTACATTGGGTTCATATTGCTTCAGGAAGTTATTAAGAACTTAGGGCAACAAAAGCAGAGTGTAGAGCATGTTGTCTATAGAGACTGTTGTTGTCTATAGAGACTGCACACTGGGCATTTAACCAGAGTGGACTTTCCTAACTGTCTGACTTTTTGTCTCACTAACCAAATCAGCACATTGTGGAGGTGGCAATGGGAAGACAGGTCCTGTTGCTTGTGCTTTTGCTGTCATATCCAAGAAAATGTTGCCAAATCCAATGACATGAAGTTTTTCTCCCCCCTGTTTTATTCCAGCAGTTTTAGTTTTAGCTCTTATACTTAGTCTTACCGAGGTTGAGAAGTGCTGCAATCTGTTGTCTGCAAGCTGGAAAATAAGAAAATCCAGGGGTATAAATCATTTTTAGGCTGAAGGCCTGAGAACCAGGAGCTCTAATGCCTGGAGGTAGGAAAAGGTAGATATCCAGCTCAAGAGAGAGAAAATTTACCCCTCCTTAGTCTTTTTGTTCTATGAACCTTCAATGAATTAGTTGATATCAGCCGGCATTGGTGAGGGTAGATCGCTTCTACCCGGTCTACTGAATCAAATGCTAATCTCTTCCAGAAATACCCTAAAGGTATACTCAGAAATAATGGTTTAGAAGCTATTTGGGTATCCCTTAGCCCAGTTAAATTGACACATAAAATTAACCACCATAGGTAGGTTATAAAAATTCACTTCAGACTCAAAAAATTTACTTTGCACTCAGAAGATTTCTGGTCTAATGGAAACATTGAAATCAGATATGTTTTGTTGTCTAAGCACTCTTAGATCTCAAAGGATTGACAGGATTTTAAATGTACATTTATTTTTGGTTGGAAAAAAGACACATATTTCTGTATTATTTTGGTAACTTAAAAAGAGACAAATTATCAGTAAGTGATCTATTGCTTAAATATTCCAGACTATTTGCTAACATAGAAAACAGCTATTCTGATTTTCAGATGTGCCATTACAATGCAATGTGAGTCCCAAATCTGTTTGCAGCCTATGGTTCACTCCTGCAGAATGAGCTGTCTGATTGTCTCTTAGAAGACATTTTAAGTAAGTGTACTATTAATTTTGTTAATAACTTGATTTTGCTATGCATTTGTGCCATTCTTTTAAAAATTACCTGTAGCATTTACATAAAGGGCACTAAATAGGTGACAACAAATACATCTTCAGCATTAACCCCACAGGTGGTCTTGTTGAGTGACCTTCAGTGTTCTCTGCGAAATTATGTCATTTTCAGTAATTGAAAGCTTTTTTTTTAAATTGAGTTATTTCCATCAATTCTTGCTGTTATCTTCCACAAATAAGGCCACATCTGTAAGTGATCTAATTCAATGTTTCATTCAAACCATATTAAATACCACTACTTTTCACATTTTGCTTAAACACCACCTAAAAACCACATATTTGTTTTGAGGTCCTTATTGTAATTGTTGTAAGAATATTAAGTGATTCTTATGATTACTAAGAGAGTAGTATATTACTCATGTTTGGAATTCAAGGTTAACAGCTAAGATTAATTTCTGCAAGAAGTTTAATCTTTCATGAAGTCTAGCAAAGAAAATCTAATTAAAACATTATTATATACATATATTTAAATATATTCATATTGATTTCAAAGAGGAAGGGAGAGGGAGAGAGAAACAGAAACATCAATCATGAGAGAGAACCATTGATTGGCTGCCTCCTTCAGGGACCCCACTGGGGATGGAGCCCACAACCAGGGCATGTGCCCTGACAGGGAATCAAACTGTGACATCCTGGTTCATAGGTCGATGCTCAACCACTGAGCCAAGCCAGCAGGCCATTATTATATTTTTCAAAATTAGTTTTAGTAGCAACTACTTATAAAGAGTTGAGTAATATTAAGCCAGTTGAGGATATAGTCAAGGTCATTTGCTACTTGTTAGTTACTATTTGTTATTTCTCCCCATTGCACCTGTATAAACAATAAAAATATTTTCTTATCATGAGCATTTCCCTCCCCCTTCCCCCCAACCTGGGTTTACTTTCATAGCATTGAGAATTGAGGAATTACAGCATAGAGTCATATTTTTTCCAGCAAATAAAATATGAACACATTTGTAAAACTTACTTTTACATAGACACTTACCAGAAAATAATCTTAAAAGAATTTTAAAAATCATGCTAACAAGTTTATAATATTAAAAATGAGATATAGATCCATCCTTAATAAACCCATAATTTTAGGAAATCAATTGAAGTCTCTGAACCACAGTTTTTCATCTTTAAGTGGGGATTGTAGTATCAAATTGTTAAAAGTTTAAGGTGCCCTGAAAGTGCTTTATAAGATAATCTATAATATTAAAAGCATAATATGCTAATTAGACCAGACGTCCTTCCAGACGACCTTCTGGATGAAGCTGGGGCTGCACAGGAAGCCCAGGTCCCGGGTACCCGAGGGGAGCTGGTGCCACTGGGGGAAGGAAGGCCTATTCTTGCATGAATTTCGTGCATCGGGCCTCTAGTACTACTATAAAAAAGGGAACATTTTATTTTTACATCTGCCATTTACCTTCATCAATAAATCCATCTTTTTGAAAGACAGTAGCAACAAGAAATTATACAATCGCTCCCCATTTGTGTTATATCATCTGAACATAGAAAGTTACAGTATTTTGTCTTTAATAGATACATCAGAGATCCCAGAAAGAAACCCATATATATAGAATTAACTGATCTCTGAGAAAGGTATAAGAATGCACAATGGGGAAAGACAGTTTCTTCAGCCAATGGTGTTTGAAAATCTAGATATCTACATGCAAAAGAATGAGACCGGACTCCTATCTTACACCATACAAAATATGGCCTCAAAACAAATTAATGATTTAATGGAAGACTTGGAACTGTACAATTCCTAGAAGAAAAAATAGAGTAAAGCTTCTTGACATTGGTCTTCACAATGTTACTTTGACTCTGATACCAAAAACACAAATACCAAGCAAAATTAGACAAGTCTAACTATATCAAACTAAAATGCTTCTTCATAGCAAAGGAAACAATACAAACAATGAAGAGCTAATCTGTGGAATGAAATAAATATTTGTAAACTATATATCTCATAAAGAATACCAAAAATATAAAAGAAACTTCCATAATTTAATAGCAAAAATACTCCCCCCCAAATAAGTCAGCTAAAAAATGGACAAAGGAACCTAACAGACATTTTCCCAAAGAAGACAGACAAATAATCAACATGTATGTTGGAGAAATGCAAGTCAAAACCACAATGAGATATTACCTCACCATTGTTAGGACGGCTATTATAAAAAAAAAAAAAAAGCAAAAGATAAGTTTTGGCAAGGATAAGGAGATATGGAATCCTTGTGTACTTGGTGATATGGTAAAATGGTAAAGATGTTATAGAAAACTACATAAGGGTTTCTCAAAGAAATTAAAATTAGAACTACCACATGATCTAGAAATACCATTTCTGGGTACATATTTAATAGAATTGAAATCAGGATTTTGAAGAGTTATCTGCATTCCATGTTCATTGAAGCATTTATTAGTTACAATGACAAGATATGGAGAAAACCTAAATATCCATCAACTGATGGCTAAAGGAAATATGGTATATCTATATATATAAAAGCGTAAGCAACTGTTATGACCAAACAATCGGAACATCCAGAAAAACGGTCAATCGGTCGCTATGACATGCACTGACCACCAGGGGGCAGGTGCTCAATGCAGGGGCTGCCCCCTGGTGGTTAGTGCACTCCCACAGCAGGAGTGCTGCTCAGCTGACCAACCCCTCACAGCGGCCTACCAGCCCGGCAGCAGCCACTCCCTCCCTCAGTAATCCTGCAGATCCAATCTCCAGAGAACAGACCAGGCACCCAGGGACAGAATCCTGACAGTGCCGCAGGCCTCCTGGAAGTCAGCCTCAGGCACCATTGACACTTCCCCTCTCTAGACACTCCACAAGGAAGAAACAATATAAAAGCAGCCGCCAGGTGGCTCCCGACAACTGGTGCAAATGTCAGCGGGATGGATCCAGATCCCAGGCCAGCAAGGGCATCCTACTGCCCACCCGAAGGGCCGACTGCATCCCCGCCACCCCACCCATGTATGAATTTGTGCACTGGGCCTCTAGTACACATATAAGAGAATGTATTCACCTTTAAAAAGAAGGAAATACCACCATATATAATAATTTTTTATGAATCTGGAGTACATTAAACAAAGTAAAATAAGCTAATCATGGAAGTACAAATACCACATTATCTCACTTTTATGGAGTATCTAAAATGGTAAAGAAGCATAAAATAGAATGGTGGTTATCAGGGGCCAAAGGAAGGGAAAACTTGGAAGTTATTCAATGGATATAAAGTTTCAGTTAGGCAATTTGAATAAATTCTGGAGACCTCCTATACAGATCTAAACTATACCATAGTTAATGCTACAGTTAACAATACTATGCTGTAAATATACTGTATTTCTTAGAGTTAACAATACTGTTGAAGTCAGCAATACTATGGTGTACACTGAAAAGTATGTTAAGAAAGTAGGTCTCAAGTTAAATGTTCTTTAACACACACAAAAAAAGGGGGTAGAAGGAGAAAATTTCTAGAAGTGATAGATATGTTTATTACCTTGATGGTGGCCATACTGAACATTTTTTTAATTAAAAATACACATAGCCTTTGATCTGACAATTTCACTTTTAAGAATTTATCCTAAAAATATATCTACAAGGATTGGGAACAGGGCACATACAAGAATCAACCAATGAATGCATAAATTAGTAGGATAATAAATCAATGTTTCTCTCTCTCAAACCAATGAATAAAAAAATTTAAAAGCCTCAGTATTAATGTAAAAGTATTTGAAATTATCTAATATTAAATCACAGCACTCTTGCCAGGTAGTCCATGGTAAACATCACTATTACAACAAAGAAACTGAAATACAGGGAGATAGTTTAAGTGATATTCAAATTAGTAGTACTCCAGTCTCTTCTTAACACATTATATCAGGTTATGTCCACTCAAATTAAGTGTTCATTTAGTTCGATTATTTCAGTTTAAGTAAATTAATTTTCTTTTCTCCTTATTTGAATTTCTAAGCATTCATTACTTTTCTACTTCAGTAACCTTAGATTATAGTTAATGTATCTAAGAATTAAAAAACATGGGTTTTTAATCTTTGACCATTCTTTAAGAACATCCACATATTCTAGGAATATGTGATAATTTCTGATTAATAATATGTATTAAATTTATTATCTTATTATAATTTGTTCTTGTAATGCTTAGATTAACATTGCTTCACACTTTGGAAAAGTAGCATTTTATTTGACATTTTCAAAGAGCAGACAGTCTTTTGCCTACTAACCTTTAAAAAGTGATGAAGTATAGACTTGATGATGTCATTTTGACTAGTGCAATCATTTTAGCAATGACCCTTTCTACTTTAATGAACTCGTACCTTTAATCTGAACAAAAGTGGCATGTTCTTTGTATTTTTCTAATACAATATTGAATACAACACATTAACATTTTTCAACAACGCTATATGACACAGAATGTTTATTTATAAGGCTCTACACCAGGCCAACAAGATAAGGTTAAATGATCCTCAAGTAAAGTAAAATGATAATTCTTATGGGGGTTTGCTGGGGATAGTGGGCACAGTCCATTTGAGATATTTTTCCTCAGCAAGTTTATGTTAATTGTAAGCTCACCCTAAAAACCACCTGACAAAGAACTACTTTCTTTCAAATGAACATTGTAAATGAAATATTCTGAACCAAAAATTTCTATATAGTTCCTTTCTGTAGGACTTTTTACAACGTCAACTTTTGAGTGCTACACTCATATTATTAGATTATAGCAGAGAAAAACTTCAAGGCCAGTGGTATTTGGAAGTTCACAAGCCAATTATGATAATAGTAACAGTAATGGTAATAATATTGGGTGGGGCAAAAGTAGGTTTACAGTTGTTTGTATGGAAAATAATACAATAATTAATAAACCATAATATAAGAATAAACTCTGTTTTGCACACTCACAACTGTAAACCTACTTCTGTCTCACCCAGTAATAGTAGTAATAGCAATAACTTAAAGAGACACAAGGAGATTAATGTGAAAGATTTTAGTAAATAAATATATTTTTCTAAATACCCAATTTGAGTTTTTATTTACTAAACTGGAAACAAAAATAATAGAATGTGGCAAATTGTATTCTCCAAAAATGAGCACAGCAATATTTCAGTTCAC
This sequence comes from Myotis daubentonii, assembly GCF_963259705.1. Classification (NCBI taxonomy): domain Eukaryota; kingdom Metazoa; phylum Chordata; class Mammalia; order Chiroptera; family Vespertilionidae; genus Myotis; species Myotis daubentonii. The sequence continues at coordinate 35,722,412 of NC_081856.1, read as the reverse complement.
AAATTCTCTTTTAGAGCCATCCAACTTCTCATTATGTGGAGTCTATTGCCTCTTCTCTTAAATCTAGGTGGGATCATGTGACTGTTTCAATGCACAGAATGTGCTGGGAGGAATGATGCTTAGTGACTTCCAAGGCTAGGTCAAAAAGGATCACATAAATATTCTGAATCTTTCCCCACCCCATCCCGGGGGCAAAACCCATATACCATGTTCTGAGAAAGCCCAGGCCATTGAGAGGTGGTGTATAGAGCCAACAAGTTCCAGAAAAGGTTTAGTGAACAGTCAGCCTCAATGATTAGACATGTAAATGAATGAGCCATTGGATGGCTTTGAACTACTAACATTTGCACCACCTCAGTCCTGAGCATATGCCAGGTTAAGGCACAACATAAAGTTTGTTATTATTTTAAGACACTACTTTGGGGTAATAGTTCATATTAACTAGAACAGTCATAATAACTAGAACATAGAGCAACAAGCATTCCTCTTGTTTCTCTTCTCCTCCAGAATGTAAATACACTCTATATGGCAACAATGTAATCTGTCTTATTCACAGCTGCTTCCCTAGAGTCTGGCCCATAGTATGTACTAAGTAAAAATTAGGTGAATTAACAACATTTTGACTAACCTGTTCTAATACTGAAACTTTCAAGAAGGTGTAATGACACTAAATTCTTTCCTGCTTCAAAATGCCTAAATACTTACCCTAGAAAAAGGTTTTATTCTCTCTTTGTTTATTGTTACACTGGTGGCCCGGTGCACAAAATTCATGCATGGTGGAAGGGTGTCCCTCAGCCCGGCCTGCACCCTCTCCAATCTGGGACTCCTCGAGGGATGTTCGACTGTGGGATCGGGCCTAAACTGGCAGTCAGACATCCCTCTCACAATCTGGGACCGCTGGCTCCTAACCGCTCACCTGCCTGCCTGCCTGATTGCCTCTAACCACTCTGCCTGCTTGCCTGCTGGCCCCCAACTGCCCCCCCCACTGGCCTTCTTGCCCCTAACTGCCCCCCCCTTGCTGGCCTGTTCACCCCCAACTGCCCACCCCACTGGCCTGCTCCCCCCAACTGCCCCCCTGCCAGCCTGATCACCCCCAATTGCCCTCCCCTCCTGGCCTGATAGCCTCTAACTGCCTCTGCCTTGGCCCTGCCACCATGGCTTTGTCCAGAAGGACTTCCGGAAGGTCTCCTGGTCTAATTAGCATATTAACCTTTTATTAGTATAGAGGCCTGGTGCACGGGTGGGGGCCAGCTGGTCTGCCCTGAAGGGGGTCCCAAATCAGGTTGGGGGTCCCCTTGGAGGCAGGGCTTGCCTGGGCGAGGGGCTTAGGACCATTTGCAGGCTGGCCACGTCCCCATTGGGGTGAGGGTCCAGGCTGGGGGGCATGGCCAGCCTGGGTGAGGGGCTGAGGGCCATTTGGGGGTGGTTTGCAGGCCGGCCAAGCCCCCGGCTTTGTCCAGAAGGACATCGGAAGGTTTCCAGAAGGTCTCCCGGTCTAATCACCATATTACTCTTTTATTAGTACAGAATATTGAATTTTTCTTTGAGGCCAGTGGACTTTCTAGGAAACCATGATTAATAGCCATGGAAGGCTCAAAATTAACCCTCTTTTATGTCATCCCCAGCCTTGAAACATATTGTTTTTTCCTGGGAAGCAACTTTTTCTAAGCCATTTACCTTTCCCAAACCCTTCCAACGCTTTTTCCCTTTTCTTGATTGCTGACATTACTTAACTTTTTCACCTAAAAACTTTTTTGCACCTTCACTGCTTTGTAAGTATATTCATTCTTTAATTGTACATTGGTTAGGATTAATTTATTTAAAATATGATTAGCATATGATTTTTAATTATCTTTTTCAGATTCAGAAAACATACCAAGGGCCAAAATGAATCCAGATGTTTCTGTTCTTCCATCTCACTCCTGTATCAGACTCCTCTGACAATGTGGCAAACCAGGCAACATGACTTACTTTCTAAAGATTTTATGTAGCATCCAGATATTTGCCCTCTACCCTAACAGTCACATTCTTCTATTATATGTAGAACAAGTGGTTTCTATTGCTGAGTTCGCCTACCCAACTGCTTGCTTTTCCTGCTCTAACCTGCTCATATCATGTTGTCTTTTGCTAGATTCCATCAATGTTCTTTCATTCCCCTAAATTTACCCGGACGCCAACGTGCTTTTTTGTGGAAGATCGTTTTATAGGTCAGGGAGTAGCAGAAAGCAATTACCACACAGGGCTGGAAATAACGGCAAACCTAATGTTAGACATCGCTCTTCCTGGAAAAGCATCACACATCTCACTGCCTATTTGTTCTCGTCCTCTCTGGTTCCTTGTCATGTTGCTAGATGCTCTCCTTTCCCTTTTAGCCAAGGTCCCGCCTGCACTCTAAATTTATTAAGCAGAACATTTCTATTTTCCTTCTTTGGACCATGGGTCTAAGCTCTGCATCCTTACCTGAAATTCCACAAATTATTATTATGGTTCTCTAATTACAAATAAGAGTGAGATTCCTTTCCTGGGTAGCTGGATACTTTAGCAACACACACACACACACGTGCACGCACACACACACACACACACACACGCACACTCAAAACTAATAATGGTTTAGAAATAGTGTTTGTGCTTTTAGAGGAAAGGAGGAGATCTTTTTTTCTAGGTAAAACTAAAAGGCAATTTTTATCAGCAACAAACTAAAGAAACATGTATCCTGCTTCTTTTCATTCTTCTCATGTACTGTATAGTGAGTACAGTGAATATTTAAAAAATTACAAATGACTGAAAGAGAAGAATACATATGTCTAGCAATCCCCTACAAATTTATTTTGTGATTCCAGTTAAGGCTGTATTGTAGAGTGTCAATGAGTAAAAACTGATGAAAGTATTCTCAATCCTTAAGTACTGTTTGTAGCTAAAAATTTGGGAATTAAAATTATATTTCAGAAATTTTATCAAAATATATATTATGAGTTTGAGTGCAATATAATCCTATAGTTTAAAAAAGCAGAGTTTTTAATACACTCATTTGTATGAATGTAAAAATGTACTGTCTGTGTCTTGAGCTTTAGAAAAATGTTACATCCTTTTGTTAATATTTGTGTATGCAATTAGAGAAGCACTCTATCCTGCAGCTGGGTAACTATTATCCCTTGAGTTTTTTATACACCAAATTAGAGCCTTTTTATACATGGATCTAATTTCTGAAATTGCCCTGTCAATCATCAGAGAGAGAAATCTTGTTGACAACATGAGACAGGGGAAAGACCTTGTGACCTTCAGGTCATGGACAAGAGTTTGCACAAACCCAACACACTTTTACATCACAGCTATAAGCAGGGCATATGGATTAAAAGATTTAAAAAAAAGTTTTTTATAAGAGGTTTTAGTAATTTTTACCTTAACGGAATAATATTACTTATAGACTATAACATTAATGATCTCTCACTTCTTGGAGACTTACTTCTTTTCTCTAGTTAGAAGATTACATGTCATGTACCTCTATAATGGAGAATTTTCTATTAATATGCATAAGATGGAGCATACTACTAAAATGCATTTAACAGTACCAAGAGATATTACAGAGGAAGAAGAAATAAAGCATGACTCTTGAACTTGAATCATAAATATTATAATTAATATATTAATGATATATTAACAATAAGAGAATTTACACGTTGAGATAGCCTCTTATTTGACTACTAGGGGCCCGGTGCACGAAATTCGTGCACTGGGTGGGGGGGGGGAGTGTCCCTCAGCCCAGTCTGCCCCCTCTCACATACTGGGAGCCCTCAGGCGTTGACCCCCATCACCCTCCAATCGCAGGATCGGCCCCTTGCCCAGGCCTGACGCATCAGACAGAAGCGTCAGGCCTGGGCAGGGGACCCTCATTTCCCCCCATCACTGGTTCTGCCCCCAGCCCAGGCCTGATGCCTCGGCCAGAGGAGTTGACCCTCATCACCCTCCGATCACCAATCACCGGATCGGCCCCTTGACCAGGCCTGAGGCCTCCAGCAGAGGTGTCAGGCCTGGGCAGGGGACCCCCACCTCCCCGCGGTTGCAGGCTCCGCCCCTGCCCAGGCCTAACGCCTCTGGCTGAGGCATCCAGCTCGGGCAGCGGGGACCTGCAGCTGCAGCGGCCCCGCGATCGTGGGCTCCGCTTTAGGCCCAGGCAAGGGACCCCTAGCTCCCGGGACTGCCAGCTTCGACCGTGCCCAGCTCCCATCGCTGGCTCCACCCCTACTTCCTGCTATCACTGGCCAGGGCGGAAAAGGCACCTGATTCTCCGATCATGGCTGGGGGGCAGGGCAAAGGCGGCCCCAGGGCCGCCTTTGCCCTGCCCCCCAGCTCTTAGCTCCCCCCTGGGTTTCTGATCACTGTCAGTGGCAGGGGGCTTCTTCCTGCTTTCCCTTTCGCCTCCCTGCATTGTGCCTACATATGCGAATTAGCCGCCATCTTGTTGGCAGTTAACTGCCAATCTTAGTTGGCAGTTAATTTGCATATAGCCCTGATTAGCCAATGAAAAGGGTATCGTCGTACGCCAATTACCATTTTTCTCTTTTATTAGATAGGATTTACATCTCACACCTATTTACATTTGTAATTGAATTGAATTAAGATGCTACTGGAACATAAAAAGGTTCTAATGTGATTCCTTTCTCTGCCCTATCCCTCTCTCATAAATGCTCCTTCTGTCTTAGAGCTTTTTCCTTAGTGATCAGAATACAGTTACAGCCTATGAATCAGCAACAGATATTTCTGACACCTCCAAATATTATTTCAATATTGATTTTGCCACCTGTGTAATGTAATTGCATCTTCTTTATCAAAGATAACCATAAATATATAGTTGATCTATAGATACATCTAAATGTTCCTCTCAATTTCATATTGTTTGTAAAATTGTGTAAAAAAGAAGATATAGAATTGTCTGTAATAATAGAAAATTCAAGAAGTTTAGAGCTTGTTATAATTTGCATAACTATTTAGGGCTCAGTTGATGCCCAGAACAAAAAAGTCATGCCTAGTCTGTAGGTAATAAAGCATTTCTGAAAATAGTAAAATAAATCACCACAGAAAGATGAATTGTTGACTGAAAGGTGAGAGAACTTTTCCTTGTAAAACAATCAGGAATTCACTGAACAAAACAAATTATCCCCTGTCAGCCATTTGAATAGTGGTCTGAGAGAAATAAAAAAGTTTTAAAAATAACAGCCACCTGTATAATAAACATAGGCAACTGTTTTGCACATCAGATGGCATGATGATAAATTTCTTATTTAAGTTGATTCTAACTAACATTTCATTGCCTTACCAATTTTATTAAAATAAAGACACTAACGCTCTTTTTTATATGAGAGCATCTTCTTAAATTTAATGTATTCTTGAATAAATAGATCAACATAGATTTGGAAGAAAGAGCTCATTATATTATAAAGATAATGGCAAGATGAACTGACTATGAGTTCCAGCTAACAAAAAGAAGTATAAATTTTTACCTACATATGCTTCTTACGGTTAAAATAAATTTATTTCAATCACCTAAAAATCACAGAATGTGAATTTCTTAGATGTTCTAGAAATACATTGGTTGACTAGATTTTTTATAATATAGTGAAATTTGAATTTCATAAAGGATAAAACATAAGGTTGCAAAAACCTCTGCATTAAAACATCAATGTGTATTTCCATAAAATATCATGTCTGCTTCTATTTTCGAATAGTTGTTAACAAGTACCTTCATCTGAATTCTCTCAAACCACATTTTGTCACTTTTGAGGATATACTAAAATATTATTTTGTGCCCCATTAAAGGGCAGGTATATGTTGTGCTTGATTCATAAAGTCACTGATTTTATAGATTCTTCCAATCTGGGTTGTGGCAAGCATTCAGTCACTGCCAAACAGATTCAGGTTTTCTGCTCAGATTTAGACTGACCTTGAGTTCTGTGGGACTCGTGAAGTGACGAATCAATTACAGTTTTCCAAAATCACCTTGGCTCCCTCTCACACCATCCTTCTTTCCCTCTTCTTTATGCCCAAATATACATAGGCAGCTAGACAGTATTCCTTGAGAAGCCAGACAGGATGTCAGCCAGCCATGACTCTTTTGAGCTAAGCATTCTAAATGTGAAAGAGAGAAGATATAGCTTCTAAATACTGTAGGTGTCCTGCTAGCAACTTCTTCCATCTTCCTTATTTCTGAAAATCCATAATGACGTTTCCCTTTTTAGACTTCCTATACAACTTATTGCGAGGCCATTAAGTCTCAACATTTGTAATATCATGAAACACATACCATGTATATGGTACAATAGGATAAATGTGGGCGGGGGGCTGGTTTTCCTAAGGCTGAGGGATTAATATCTCATCCAGTTTAAAAAGCTCTGACTTAGACAAATGATTAAAAAATATATTGCATATGTTTTAATTATTTCATATATAGTAGTTTTGTGTTCTAAAAAGATAATTTTTGAGAGTATACTCCACATTGTTGTCATTTCCCATATTGACTTACACACTATTGTTTCAATATGAGAGAGAGAGAGAGAGAGAGAGAGAGAGAGAGAGAGAGAGAGAGAGAGAGAGAAATAACCAAACTTTTAAAATAACTTGTTCTGCTTGATGGGCAAATTATAAAAGTTCATTGCTTCCCATAGTCAGTACCTGGAGTGAAACTTTAGGAATCATATATTTGTGGGTTTTTTATTATAACTGGAAACTACAATTTTAATGAACTTCATTTTTGGTTTTGATGTGTTTAAAATCGTTACAATTGCACTCACAAAGAGGATGAAGTGTATAGTATATTCAAAAAACCTACAGCATACATTATAGCTAAGTAGAATGACTACTCTAAATTGTTATCTTCTCCATGTCTTTCCTCCCCAGTAAAGCATCTATACTAATAAAAGGGGGATATGCTAATTAGACTGGACGTCAACCAGACGTCCTTCCTGATAAAGCTGTGCCTGGGCGAAGCCACCCATGGTCACGGGTGCCTGTGGCCAGCCTAGGCCAAGAAGCCCAGGGTCCCAGTTGCTTGCGGCCAGGCAGAGGGAGGAAAGCCCAGGTCACGGGTGCAGGGGCCGAGGCAGAGGCAGTTAGGGGCGATCAGGCAGGCAGGCAGGCAGGCAGGCAGGCAGGCAGGCAGGAGAGCAGTTAGGAGCCAGCAGACCTGATTGTAAGAGAGATGTCACAGGGATTGGGCCTAAATTGGCAGTCGAACATCCCCAAGGGGTCCCAGATTGGACAGATTGGAGAGGGTGCAGGCTGGGCTGAGCCCTGTCCCCCCCCCCCGCCCCCACGAATTTCGTGCACTGGGCCTCTAGTCAGATAAATGTTTCACTTAATGGTCATGAAATTTGCACCGATGACCCTTCTATCAAAGCCGATTATATAGCATGTAATATTCAGAACAATTTCCATCTAATTATTACAATGACATTTATCAGAATAATGTTTCTTGACATTTACCACAAATCGTACTACGTATTTAGCGTCTGTACCCTGGATCTTTACTTTTTAAAATAACCCAAAGTATTTGCTGTCATAGTAGATTGTACAAACTGTTCATGTACTTTGATTAGTTTTGTAATTTCTTTTTATAGGAATGTATGGTTCAAGATTAGGTAGAAATTTTATTGAAACTGGCATTTCTCTGATAAGTTTCTTAGAATGCGGCAATTTTTCTTATATACATTAATTGTAAAATATCTATGAACTTATCTTGCAAGTGTAAAATACAGACAAGATGAAATATTAGAATTCTCCCTCAAAAGCTGTCAAGAAGAAATAATGAGAAACATTTCATAGTCCATACTTTCCACAGCATGGGTTTAGAGCTGGCTGCACTTGGTTGTCTTGCTGATTTTTAAAACTGACAATAAAACTCCGCTAGTCTTTTATTACAGCAGTATAAACAATATGGTGGCATTCTGAACACCTTATAAACTTATACTTCGACAATAGCAGAGTTTTTCAGAGAGTCCCTTTTATTTATTTATTTTTAAAATATATTTTTATTGATTTCAGAGAGGGAGGAGGAGGGAGAGAGACAGAAACTTCAATGATGGCAATAATTTATCGGCTGCCTCCTGCATGCCTCACAATGGGGATCAAACTGCAACACATGTATATGCCCTGACCGGGAATTGAATCCTGACCAGGAGTTGAACCCTGACTTCCTGTTTCATAAGTCAATGCTCAACCACTGAGCAATGCTGGCTGGGCTCAGAAGTTTCTTTTAAACTTTAACAATGTTTTGATGAACTGCATGAGCAAGTGAAAGAGAGTGGGATACAAGAACAATGCTCTGAGACCATGAGATCTGAAGTCAGATATATAATTTTTTTAGTAACCTCTTGCAAGTTTATCTGAATGATAAGACTTGTTCACATGGTCTCTAGATCCCTTAATACTCTAAATCTAATGATTACTTCTCTCCAAAGCCAAAAATTGTGATCAAGTAATCAAAATGAATCCTTTGCATATTTTTTATGTTTAAGCAGAAATGGAAAGGTAAGTGTGTCAGAATAAATAAACATTTTGTTCCATGGATCTAGGCAGGTAATTCAATTGATCAAATGTTTATTTATAACCTCCTGTGTGATTAGCATGATTTATCTCATGATATTGATCTAAGTTGCTATTCCAGGATCCTGGGAAAATTCACAGACCCTGTGGATGATTTTAAATGAAAGGCACTTTTTGTTTTTGCTGCTTTTACTCCTAAATGATGATAGAAACAATATCAGCTTCTATTTCCTCCACAGAAATAGTGATCACACTCAATAAAATGGTATTGGAGATAAAATTTGACACGCATATTGAAGCAACTTGAAATATGCTATGGAAAAATAAACTAAGAACTAAAATTTTATTGCTCTGTATGTAATTTTAAAAGCCTCATTGTTGTTATTTTCCCCTTAACATTAAAGAAAAATCATAATAACTGAATTAAAATATGGGTAAAAATCCAAGTTCTTGATCCTTGACAACCTATTTAATTTTTCTGAGTCTCATTTCCTATGTCTGCAATAAAAGCTAATACAAATGTATTCACCACATGGGTAGACATAAAATATACATGTATAAAGCTCCTGTTACTTAGTAATAGCTAGTAAAACCTCCATCCCATTTTTCCTAAGATTTTGATAGACAATGAATTAAATTTATAGATGAATTTGGGGAAAATTGACATTAACATGGTGTATTTCTTGGACCATTTGTTTCATTTTCCTTCCACAATGTTTTCAATGTACATTTCTTGCATATTTACCATAAATTCATACAATTTTTAACACTGATAATATAAATGGCATAATTTATGTATCAATATAAATGTATTAATAATGTAGAAAGCTATAACTGAGCTTTATATATTTACCATGTATACTGAGATCTTGCTAATTTTACATGTTGTTTATCCATGATTTCATAGTTTTCTTGGTGGCTTCTACATGTAAAATCGTGTCATTGCAGGAGGCAGCTGATGAAAGATTCTCTCTCATCGTTGATATTTTTTTTAATTAAATCTTTATTGTTCAGATTATTACATTTGTTCCTCTTTTTTCCCCCCATAACTCCCCTCCTCCCAGTTCCTGCCCCACCCTCCGCCCTCACTCCCCACCCACTGTCCTCTTCCATAGGTGCACGATTTTTGTCCAGTCTCTTTCCGCATCTCCCACACCCCTTTCCCCCCCAAGAATAGTCAGTCCATTCCCTTTCTATGTCCCTGATTCTATTATGATCACCAGATTATTTATTCACTTGATTCTTAGATTCACTTGTTGATAGATGCATATTTGTTGTTCATAATTTGTATCTTTACCTTTTTCTTCTTCTTCCTCTTCTTAAAGGATACCTTTCAGCATTTCATATAATACTGGTTTGGTGGTGATGAACTCCTTTAGCTTTTCCTTATCTGTGAAGCTCTTTATCTGACCTTCCGTTCTGGATGATAGCTTTGCTGTATAAAGTAATCTTGGTTGTAGGTTCTTGGTATTCATCACTTTGAATATTTCTTGCCATTCCCTTCTGGCCTGCAAAGTTTCTGTTGAGAAATCAGCTGACAGTCGTATGGGTATTCCCTTGTAGGTAACGCGGTTTCTTTCTCTTGCTGCTTTTAGGATTCTCTCTTTGTCTTTTGCTCTTGGCATTTTAATTATGATGTGTCTTGGTGTGGTCCTCTTTGGATTCCTTTTGTTTGGGGTTCTCTGCTCTTCCTGGACCTGTAAGTCTATTTCTTTCACCAGGTGGGGGAAGTTTTCTGTCATTATTTCTTCAAATAGGTTTTCAATATCTTGCTCTCTCTCATCTTCTGGCACCCCTATAATTCTAATGTTGTACGCTTGAAGCTGTCCTAGAGGCTCCTTACACTATCTTCGTATTTTCGGATTCTTTTTTCATTTTGCTTTTCCAGTTGGGTGTTTTTTGCTTCTTCGTGTTTTGAATCTTTGACTTGATTCTTCCGCTCCTCTGGTCTGCTGTTGGGTGTCTGTATAATATTCTTTATTTCAGTCAGTGTATGCTTAATTTCTAGTTGGTTCTTTATCACAACATTGAGGGTCTCATTAGATTTCTTGAGGATCTCACTACATTTATCGGCGGTCTCACCAGTCTTTTCGAGGGCCTTACTAAGTTTATCGGCAGCTTCTAGACAGTTCTTGAGAGACCTTAAAAGTGTGGTTTTGAGCTCTATATCTTCCATTTCTGACATTTGCGTCCTGTTTCTTTGTCTCCGCATTTTTTTATCTTTTCTTGGTGCACCCCCTAGTGGTCTTTGTGCGCAGTCTTGTAGTTAAGCCTTGATTGTTGTCGGTAATACCAGGGGTGATTTGACCTCCAGGCTAACTGGCTATGAGAGTCAGCTGTGTCTGCAGTGGGAGAGCTTCTGTGCTGGATCTCTAGGGCGGTGCTAATCTAGCCTTTGCCTGAGGCTATCCGGCAAATGGTTCTGCGCAGGGCTTGGGCAGGGCGGGTCCCAGGGGATCAACAGGGCAGGCCGGAGCGAGCAGTTATGGCTGCTCTCAGTTCCGTCCCTAGGGGCTCTGCCTCTCAGAGTCCCAGCAACTGCTGCAAACCTCGGAGAGAAAGCTGCCTTTGAGTTCCGACCGAAGCCAGACAGTCCCGCTTCTCCCGTTTGAGTCTGGGTCCCCAGAGACTCGCCCGGATCTGGAGCTCAGAGTCTGAAACTCCCTCCCGATTGAAAACAACAACTGCACCCTCTGCCGCCAGCCTGCTCTGCACGCGCACTCCCCACCTGAGTATTTATTTCACTTCAGCACTGCGCCTCCTCTGAGTCTGGGTATGATATTCTCTTTCCTCCTAGTTGTAGAATTTCCACTCAGCCAGCCTTCCTGTGGTTCTGGATGATGTCTGTTCTGTCCTTTAGTTATATCTCTGAAGTGGTTGTTCGAGGCAGCAATCTCCGGCGTTAACCTATGCCGCCATCTTGGTTTCTCTCATCGTTGATATTTCTATCTCTCTCTCCCTCTCCCTACCTGTCTGAAATCAATACTTTTTTTAAAAAAAGTGGGGTAAATCTATTGACAGAATTTTTAGTATGCCACAGGAAGTGAAAAATTAAAGCATAATTAATGTCTACCAGTATAAATAGAAACTTTAGAAAACATACAGTGAAATAAAGTGTTAAATATAGAGGTAATTGGTTAAAAATTGAGCTTCTGATCCTCACCATAATTGGCCTAAGAACTTAACCAGGCCTTAATGCCCCTAAGTACTGAATTATATCTAAGATGTTAGTGTAACTCAGGGATTATTTAATTCCAATAAGATTTTTAAAAATTCTTTATGAGTCACATTTTCTGTCAAAGTGAATTTTAACATTTTTAGTCAATTCAACATTGAGAAATATGGTTTGTTGTATTTTTTTCATAATATAAACACAGATAAGTACCCAAAATGTGAATGTATAAGTTTGTGAGAAAGGCAGTATTTATCAAGGTATTTACCATTTGAAGAAGTTTTATAAATTATACCAATTTAGTTCAGTACTTTATTCTAATTAAGCCCACTGTATATACTTTTTGAATGGAATTTAATTGCATTGCTAACCTGTGATTGATATAGGATTACTATTATTTTAACAGTTGTTCTCAACTCTTTTAAATTCCTTTGAGGAAAATATATTTTCCCAAAGCCTGTGTGAAAGAAAAATCACCTGAAAGGCAGAATAAATTCTAAAATGCCAACTCCTACAATTTCTATTTTAAAGACATCTTAATAAAGAACCACTTATAAAAGGTATAAATATATCTCCCTCTCTATCCATGTCTACTAAGCTAATTATCTCTAAAAATACCTGAAGACCCCTCAGTGAATCATGATAAGTTGCTAAACCATTTAGATATCTATGACTGATACGTGGTGTGGGGGGTGTATGTATGTGTGTAGATGGTATAAAAGCTGATACTGAAATGTCTTTACAATTTCTTTGAACATTTTAGTTATGCATTTTAAACATCAGGTAGTAAATAATGAGGAAGTATCAGTAATTAGCACAAAGCTTCTGAATCCTTGACAACTTGAAAATACATGGTGAGAAAAATTCTTAGATGACAAGAGTATCTTGTCATTGAGAGATCATATCACAAGTGATTTAGACACTTGGAAATAATGGAGAACTTAGCCCTGGTTAATTTATGATAAACAATAAAAAACCATCACACTAGAGTCCAGGTGTTTGTTCTTCTAACATGGTCTTTGGCTGAATGCAAGATTAAGCTAGAAGGCATGAGTAGGGATGAGGGCAATGCCAATAAAACAAGTACCTATTACACTATCATGATTCTATTTTCTGTGAAGGATAGTATAGAAGAAACTTAGAAATAAAATGTTTACTATGACGATATAATCACAGCAGTGACTATCACCTGTTATTCCGAAGCAATGGTTTCATGCACCTACCACTTAAAAGCTAATTTTGCATTCCCATTAGTGGAAATATATAGCTGACGAGAAAGTGCTATGTATTGTAATTGGTATTCTCCTATTCTCCAACAGCACAGGATCATTTCAGTGCTTATTTACTCATCTGTGAGTGTTTTGCGGTACACTTTAAAAAAAAAAAAAAAACATAACACCTGCATCTAGAATCTTACAAAATGTCTGTTATACTAAATGTACTTAAGCTTTTCAGGTGTCTGTGCATATACTCAAGATATATGTTCTATGTTAAATAGCAGTAGGCACAGGTGTTCCAAATTAGCCTAAGTTTGTCAAGATTAAAACAAAAATACTACCCTGTGTATTTTGCACTTGAAAAACGTAACAAATATTATGTTTCAAGGTGATTAAAGCAGGAAGTCTACTAAGTGTTCCACTTTGCCCTTTGCTTTTCAGTCTGAGGAAAACCCTTCCTGCTCCTGTTGCCATGAGTGTTATCCCTCTCAGGACCATGATGAGAACCTCTATCTAAAAGCACATTTATTTGTTTATTTATTTAACAAAAATTGCAAAGAGTTTTGGTTTGAGTTTCCCATATTCTTGACTGAATAACTTATAATGATTAAAATGCTGGAGTTATGCTGTGAAATTTAATGTCTTATCAGTTCATATTTAAACTTCCCCTTGTGTTTCTTTCACATTTTATATAAGTACTAGGGGCCCAGTGCACGAAATTTGTGCACTGGGTGTGTGTGGGGGGGAGTGTCCCTCATCCCAGCCTGCCCCCTCTCACATACTGGGAGCCCTCAGGCATTGACCCCCATCACCCTCCAAGTAAAGGATCGGCCCCTTGCCCAGGCCTGACCCCGGGCAGCTGGGACCTGCAGTGGCAGCGGGGGGGGGGGGGGGGGACCGCGATCGCACGGGCTCCGCCCCTGCCCCTACAGGACGCCTCTGGCTGAGGCGTCCGGCCCAGGTAGCAGGGACCCGCAGCTGCAGCGGCCCCGCGATCGTGGGCTCTGCTTTAGGCCCAGGCAAGGGACCCCTAGCTCCCGGGACTGCCAGCTTCGACTGTGCCCAGCTCCTATCGCTGGCTCCACCCCTACTTCCTGCTATCACTGGCCAGGGCGGCAAAGGCACCTGATTCTCCGCCTTTGCCCTGCCCCCCAGCTCTTAGCTCCCCCCTGGGTTTCCAATCACTGTCAGTGGCAGGGGGCTTCTTCCTGCTTTCCCTTTCGCCTCCCTGCATTGTGCCTACATATGCAAATTAACCGCCATCTTGTTGGCAGTTAACTGCCAATCTTAGTTGGCAGTTAATTTGCATATAGCCCTGATTAGCCAATGAAAAGGGTAGCTCCTACGCCAATTACCATTTTTCTCTTTTATTAGTGTTGATATTTAAATGCCATTTACCAAAGAAAAATCAACCAAAAAAAATGATTTCATGTGTCACCTCTGACATGAGTGTCATAGGTTTGCCATCACTGCTCTAGTATATAATACAACTTTGTATATGTATATATGTTATATATATATATAGAATGGGTATGATATAAATTTGAAAATCTCATTTTATCACTGTTCCTTCAATTGGTTTCTTTTTGCTTTACCTTTTTAAGGCTTTCTATACATATTCATTTTCATATATATATATATTTATATATTTTTTATCTGAATATTTATGAAAACAGAATTAATTCTGGCTATATTCAAACTCTTCATTTGCTATAAGAACCAAAACAACTGAACAAGATTTTTTAATTATCAGAAATATTTGAGAATAACAACAAAATATTTTAACTAGAATGATGGATTTTCCTCAGTTGTCTTTTTCACCTGTAAATGATGTGAGATAATCCTGATGATTAAGTTTGCAAAAGTCTCCTCCTTATGGGAATGGCAGCAGAGAGAAAAAGAAACGACAAAGCAGGGAATCTGAATGTGCAACAATCCGTATTTCTGTTTCCTTTTAGTGGATGTAACTCTTTGCAGTATAAGTATTTCTAAATAATATTTCTATCCAACTATTTCTAAGATAGGAAATGTATTCAATTAGGTGTGGTACAAGCCAAGAAAATTTAAAAAAAAATTAAGGACTTATAGAATTGCAAACAGCAAACAAACAAGATATACGCAGAGGTAAATTTAACAGTGAACACATTTGAAAGTTGGGAAAAATAAGAAGGAAAATGACTTCCAAGGATCAGAATAGAAAGGAACCTGTACACTTTGCTTTTCAGGCTCTGAATATCTAACGAGAAGAGCGCTATGAAAGCAGGTGCTGTATTAGACAAATAAGTGGGGGGAGAAAACTGGAAGCATGAGACTGTCAATGATTTCATCCATACGTGAATGTCTAGATAAATTTGGATTGTAGCCAAATGGGATGGAACAAGGCAACAGAAATGAATCATGCTGTGCTGCACTGAGGATATTAGCAGCTTGATAATTGTGCCTGAGATGCTTTCCTTTGTTTCTGTCTAATCGCCATTTAATTCACCATTTCACACAGAAGTTAAGGATGAAACTCAAGGAACATTTTGAGTCATGTCAGTTCATTTTAGGACTTGTTTTGTCTGCTTAAAGTCAAGCCAATTTTTCTTCCTTACAAGTCATCCATCTGAAGGAAATGATTATAAATGACCTGAAAATTAAAGAGATGGGGGCTAGGAAACCAGCCCTGCTGCCTATTTTTCTGTTATCCTTTTTTTCCTGGTGTGGATTTTGAGAAATGTATATCCCCATTTTAAAGAGGAGAATAAAAGTGTGGGTATGTGTGGGGTGGGGGGGGGGAGGGTTGGTGATAATTTTAAGGTATAGCTGGTAAATGGCCATAGAACCCACAATTTCTTATTCTAAGTGATGTGTTCTTTCATCGCTTCAATGCTGTTGAACAACTACACTGTCCACACACTCTCTCATTTTCTTCTTTTCCTTCTCTTTCCACTGAGTTGAGATTCAACTTTCCCTCCTCCCATGGTGGAGGCTGTGAGAATCAAACTTCATTCTGAACAGAAAGAGCAAGAAAGGATTCTAATACACTTTGCGTGAGAGCTTCTACAAAATAAACCTCCTCTGAGCTTAACCTCATTTCAGTATAGACCTAAGTGATCCTTACTTCCAGGGATAAGTTGTAAAGGAACAACTGGGGTGAAGAGAATAAAAATATATAAATTACAACCACCTGAGTTCTAGTACACAACTTTCTCTTACCCTGTGGTGCAATAAGTTATTCATTATTACTGAAAGGATCATTATATCTTTTTTAAAAATATTTTTCTTGATTTTAGAGAGGAAGGGAGAGGGAAAGAGAGATGCAAACATCAATGATGAGAGAGAATCATTAATTAACTGCCTCCTGCATACCCCACACTGGGGCTGGAGCCCACAACCCAGGCGTGTGCCCAACTGGGAATGGAACCATGACCTCTGAGGCACTAGGGTTGCCTAGTTGCCTAATTTATTTTATCCATTTTCTGCTTTTCTCACACACACACACACACACACACACACACACACACACACACACACACACACATCCATGTGAATAAACAGCTCTCAACAATTTTATTTCCCAGAGTTTAACTTGTTGGTGAGGAGTATGCATGCATCTAGCCAACTTGCATGAACTCGGGATAATTCTGAAGGGGAATCCCAGCTGCAGAGCTCCCCTTGGGGTTTTCTGAAACTGCTCTGCAGTCCAGCTTCCTGCTCTTCCCAACCCTGTACCCTTTCTTTTCTTTCTGCAGGTAATGATATGAAGATCACTACCTAATAAGGTTCCTGCATGCTCCTCTGTATTTCAGAGTCTGTTTCTAGAAATCTTCAACAGATTGGTATAATAAAGCAGGCTGCTAAAAAGTCATTGGGTTTATGTCTTTTGGTTGTCTTCCATGTTTGGAAAAGCAGTGTCCTAAAGTTTTTTTTCCCTTACTTTCAGGAAATACTTGTGGTAGTATAAGAAAAATAACCAGAAATATACAGTGAGATATAGTGGAAATTACCATGGCTTGTAGCCTCATGCTCTAGTCCAATTCTACTCTCTAGCAGGGGAACTTGGAGAAATGTTAGATATAACATTCCATGACCTCAACAAGATACAGCATAATAGCTGCCTGTGGGAACCAGGGTCCCTGGACAGTCGAGGCCAATGGGAGAACAGAGGCCTTGTTGTCAGTCCACCAGAATGGCGAAGGTTGCTCTGAGCATGAGCCTAAGCAGGGTGCCCAAGGCCAAAACACCATGAGTGGGTGCAAGGACTCATGGTACCCTGTGCCCTTCTGCAACGCAAAGGATTGATGTCACTGTTGGCTATTTGCCTTCTTTGTCTCTGGAGTAATATACAGGTTACTGACCAGGAGTCTGCAAGAGAGAGCGCAGCTGGGCAGAGAGCTCAGAGAAGCAGAGATGGTAGTCACAGAGAATGTAGCTCCTGTGTGCAGGAGAAGCTAGAGAGCTCAGAAGGAGCTGAGAGCTGGTACTGCTACAATGTAAGGCTAAGAGCGCATAGAGAACTCAGATATAGCTACGGTGTTAACCAGCCAGTGTGCTGGGCAGGGGAGACAGGAAGAGCTGCTGAGCCAGAGTGTGCTGGAGAGGCTGCTGAGGCTGTAGCTCTAAGGGAGAGCTCAGGTACTATTGCTACATAAAGCCATAAGCCTAGGGGCAGCATGCGGCTGCTCAGATAATAACTGTGGGTACAGAGATTAATGGTTCTTTGTAGGAAAGATATGTATTTACCAGCAGGTGTATGGCTGCCTGTTTCATGGACTTTGCTGTAAAGGACTGTTTTGTCTGATGGCTATATATGGCCCTTGACTTCTGCAGTAAAGACTCGTTCTCATACACCCACAACTTCTCATGGCTTCTCCATCCACCCTGCCACCGAGGATTGACCTGTGTAACATAGTCGAATGGGAGAATGTAGAAGAATATATGGACTCAGAGCCACTCAGAGTAGCAGTGCTGAGCAGTGCCACACAGTAGCACTTTTATATATTTCTTGTACACTGAATATTGTAAAAGCTTTCAGCATGAAATAGTCACATCAGCTATCATGTATCAGCCCAGCAAGTAAAATGAATTTATAGTGATACTTGGAATAAAGAAGGTGGAATAGAGAAAGAAAAAGAAAACCAAAAGCATTTTAGTTATAAGTTTCAGCACCACTTTATTTAGTTTCTGTTTTTGTTTGTCTATACAACTTTATTGAGGTATAATTGCTCTACAAAATAACAAACAAAAAACAACAAAAATATCCTGCAACATGCGAAAGGATGTTGGACTCTTATCTTACATCATAGTATACACAAAATCAACTCAAAACAGATGAAAGATTTAAACTTAAGACCAGAATCTATAAAACAGCTAAGAGAAAAGCTTTGTGACACGGACCTTGACAATCATTTCATGGATTTGACACCAAAAGCACAAGCAAAAAAAGCAAAATAGGCAAGTGGGAGGACATGAAAATATAAAGGCTTTGCACAGCAAAAGAAACAACCAACAGAGTGAAAAAGGCAACCAACAGAATGAGAGTAAATACTTGCTAACCATATATCTCATAAAAAGTTAATTTCCAAAATATCTAAGTATCTTCTACAATTTAATAGCAAAATAAACCCCAAAAGAGAACAACAACCAACCAATTTAAAAATTGGGCAAAAGGTTTAAAAATAGACAGTTCTCCGAAGAAGACATGTAAAGGTGTTCAGCGTCACTAATCATCGGGGATGTGCAAATCAAAACCACAAAGAGATGTCATTTCCTCACTATTATGATGGCGATTATTATAAAAAAGATGTGCTGGTGAAGATGTGGATAAATTGAAACCCTTGTACACAATTGATATTGAGGAAATGTAAAAAATAAAAGTAATATTGTGCAGCTACTATAGAAAATAGTATGAAGTTTCCCCCCAAAAGACACTATTTCAAACATATGGAGAGTAGAATTTGCCCTAAAATTCTGCTTATAGTGTAAAATGGAGCTGGAGAATATAATACTATCTGATGAAAGTCCTTATTCATCCAAATATTTTTATTGTTTGATTTATTTATAGACAGAGTGACTATTTAAGTTATTATTTACCAGGACATTTTATGCCCTAGCCAGTTTGGCTCAGTGGATACCAGGACATTTTTAAAGGGAACAGGACACCATTATTAATCATGCAAAGGCAACAGAAATTATCCAGGACTATACTAGGCAAGCCAAATACATTTTCAATAGTATTTATAGAGCTTCCAGGCTATAATGTGTGTCCCGTGGAGTGTCATATGCCATGATATGTGCTCTGGTAAAGAGGAATTGGCTCTCCCCCTTTTCAGAGGCTGGTAATACTTGGATTCAGTCACGGAGTCACAGAATTAGAATGAGAATATCTAGACTGAACCTGAATCAATGGCTTAGAATTTCTGTAAACACTGAAAGACAGCCTCATGACACTATGGTAGTTCTCATATATCACACTAGGAATAGAATAAAAGAACCGAACACACATTTTAATTTATTCATTGTTGGAGCATAGCAAGGGATCAGCTAAGGAATGCAAAAATACTTTCATAAACAAATACTATCTTGACACAAAGGTAGTGTTTTATTTACTTACATGATTTTATGTCACTGTGTATGACCTTTATTGGGCTTCTAAAATATTCCTAAGGTTACAATTTTATGGGAATGTTGGAAACAAATGCATGTTATGATTCAGCAGGTTTGGAGTGAGGCCCGGAGATACTGCATTGATAACAAGCTCCCAGTAATCGTAATGTTGTTGGTCCATTGTGCATACTTTGAGTAGCAAGAACCTATATTAAACTCCTATATAGCTATTATTTCAAAACTATTTATAACCAGTCATCTCAGGCAATTCTAACAACACTGACATGCTTATGTTATGGTACTTTGGGAAAGTACAGGTTTCCCTGTCTATATGTTAGTCAATTTCTAACAAGAACCAAATCCTAAATACAAAAATATTTTCTATATTTTATATTAACAAATATGAATCTAAATATATAAACAGCAGCTTACTAACTACATTTTACAGTTTACAAAATGCTTTCCAATTAGTTTATCTCATAATCAAGTTTCCACTGATTTTTTAAAAAAAATGTTGATTTTTAAAAATAAGCATATTCATATTTAAATTGGATCAGTATCCAATGGTTTTAAATAAATACATGTTTTAATTTTAGGACATTAATTATTTGTTTTTTATTATATGCTAGTTTCACTCAATTCTTTACATTTCAAAACTGAAGAGTTAAGTATGAAAACAATGTTATTGGGGTATTTATGGGGCTACTATCAACAATCCTTCCTGAGTGCAAAATCAATTACACAATAAGTCCAAGTGTCAGACAAATGAAGATGAAGCTCTAACTTTTATTATTAATGAATCTGCTCCTGGGAAGCATTTGTTAGGCTGTGGCTCACTCATCTTTACACCTTAATGAGACACAAGTTCACCCAAAGGCACAGAGGAAGATTGCTGGACTATTACTTTTATATTTTTTTGTGGCAAAGAGAGTATGTTTTAATATAATCTGAGGACAGGAAGCAGGTAAGAAAAAAGGAAAGAAAAATAAGCTGAGTTTCATTCCTCAGCTAACTCCTTCCTCCCCGGGAGTAGCAATGAGGGAGCTCAGAGTGACATGATGTTACATTACTGTTGTGTTTCTCTATGGAATGAAGGCTAGATGTTATTTACAAGCTTAGAACTCTTTAGACTTATGTAGAGAACTTAAAATAATTTTGAAATCCCATTTGAATAAGTTTGGGAAACAGTACATGTCAATAAGAAACAATGTTTCAGATAGTCTATAAAATACAGAGTACTTTAGAGTTAATAAAGCACAATGCTAATGCAATCTATCAAACAATTCTACCCTTTGAGACAACTATTGGAGGGACCTGAAGAATATTATGCTAAGCAAAATAAACCAGTCAGAGAAAGACAAATATCACATGATCTCACTTATATGTGAAATCTAATGAACAAAATAAACTGACAAAGAAAATTTATCCTAAAACATGGAAGCATGCCAAAGATTGAAGATTTTCAGAGGGAAGGGGGGCGGGCAGGAGCCAGGAAGAGATTAACCTAAGAATTTATATGCCTATATGCATAACCCATGGATACAGACAATAGTGTAGTGAAGGCCTAGGGTGAGGGTACAGGAGTGGGCAGGAGGGGAGGAGAGGGGGGAAAAGGGGACATCTGTAATACTTTCATAGAGGAGTGGATAAAAAAGCTGTGGTACATTTATACAATAGAATATACTGCACCTGTAAGAAAGAAGAATCTGGAATATTTTTAACAATAAACTTTAAAAAAATCAATTTTTGCATTAGCACAGTGCCTGACTTATAATGGAGCTAAAGAAATTTTGTGTTTTCATTTAAATTATCATAATCCTCATTTTTTAATAACATGAAGCTAGTACTCAGAAGTACTTATGTAACTAGTAAGTGATGGAATCAAGAGTCACCATCACCATTTCCCCTTCTTCTGCTACATAGAACTGTACTCAATGAGAATATTGCAATACTTATCATAATATACCAATTTGACAATGTTTTTGGTAAACATAACCTCTTTGACACCACACATTTGTATTTGGTTAAATATAAATATATATACAGGTAGTCTCCATATAATAAAGACAAGTGATTTTGTTTGGAATATTTAAGTGATTAAAATGTGAGCTTTCACAAGCTTTATAATTTTCATGAGGTTAGATAGAATTGTGATAAAGGGAATAGGTAAACATGTTAGACTGTTGTGGTTCAATGTTCTGGTCCAACTACCTATAAAAATTAGTTTCTAATCTACTCTTAAAGGTAGTAATAATGATAACTTTCACATAAAGTATTTACAAAGTACTAAAAATAATAAACGCAGAATGGCCATATCAAAACATTTAAAGTTTAAATTCTTCCTGCCTTCCTCCTTTGCTTCCTTCTTTCATAAAGTATTTTGATGACTTAATTAAATTATATCAGGCAATAAAAATATAGATTCTGCCCTCAAGAGACTTACAGTTTAGTGTAGGAAAGAGATTTTAATAAAAGATTAAAGGTTCATATAAAAAATACAAGCCTTCTGTTAGGATAGGCACAACTGATGGAAGAAAAAACTTCATGCTATAATTTTAGGATTCCTGAAGAAAGATTTCCTGAGAAAATAATAATTGAGTTGCAGTCTTAAGAGAAAGCATAATTTAAATAGTTAAAGAGGGCTGCATGGCAAGACTCCTCCAGTAGAACAGGCACTGGTGAGAAGAGCAAGAACTGATTCAAGGTGGCTGGAAACCACAGAGGGTCAAGAAGGGCCAAGGTTCAAGCTGTGTGATGGTATATGCTAGTAGTAAATAATATGGTCCAAAAATATGAGGTAAAAATCAAGCAAAGAAACCAAAAAGCAAAATGTGCCTGGCTCAGAGAATAGACTTTATCTGTTATTAAAGCTAGTTTAAGAACAAATTTTATTTATTTTTTATT
Source organism: Myotis daubentonii (assembly GCF_963259705.1). NCBI lineage: Eukaryota > Metazoa > Chordata > Mammalia > Chiroptera > Vespertilionidae > Myotis > Myotis daubentonii. Next base: position 35,699,993 of record NC_081856.1, on the reverse strand, counting down.
ATTTTTACTGGAATTCTTAAACTAATATCCTATCTAATAAAAGGCTAATATGCAAATTGACCGAACACGGAACAACCGGTCGCTATGATGAGCACTGACCACCGGGGGGCAGACGCTCAATGCTGGAGCTGCATCCTGGTGGTCAGTGTGCCCCCACAGGGGGAGTGCTGCTCAGCCAGAAGCCCTGAGTTGGGCTTACGGCTGGCGAGTGCAGCGGCAGTGGTGAGACCCTCTCCCGCCTTCGTGGAAGTGCTAAGGATGTCCAAATGCTGGCTTAGGCCCACTCCCCGAGCAGGCTTAAGCCATCACTCAGACATACCCTGAAGGTTCCCAGATTGCGAGAGGGTGCAGGCCGAATTTCGTGCACCGGTTCTCTAGTTTTTATAACAAATAATTATTAGCAACTTCTTTATAAAACATAGATCCTACCAGTCCATTCACTAACTACCTCTGTAAATGATATCATTAATGAAGCAAATAAACAATTTGTAATAGAGACTACAGTGTGCCAGAATTTTTGCAAGAGTAGACAATTAAAATGCAGTGCATAATGGCTAACGCAGGTTAGCCAAATTTCATTAGGAACACAGCTCGTGTTGCCAATTATTTCTCTACATATTTTGCATCTCAGTGAACATACTGGGCATCTGATGACTTCTGATACATTCATGGTCATATTTCAAGTGTGCAGAAAGGTGAGAATTTTTCATGAATTTATTAGTAACACCTGGCATTCTTTGGGTGCCAAGAAAGCACATTAATCAGGAAAAGGGACTGGAATAACAATGGTTATTAAGTGGCTTCTTATCACCTTGTTTCACAACAATTATTACAAGGTGGTCCAACTGTTAAGTGATGGTTCTCTTACCAGAAGGAGGTTTTAAAACGCTAGTCTCACATAGTGAGTGATCATAGATAAGCCCTTTGTAAATACTACATTCGACTATTAAAGGAACATTTTGTTTTTGAGCACAACAACAATAACAACAACTACACAAACTCTGATTTCACTTCTCTCCTTTTGTCTTTTCTCTTCAACTTGTTAAAGCCTGGAATGTTTAGGTATTATAGTCTATATGTAATTTTGACTATGGGTTACAATTATCCAGAGTTTTGTGACAATTGTACTGAACTTATATTGATACTGCATTAAGTAACAGAGCAGATTTTTGAGGTTCTCAATGAACTAGAGAACATGGATTCCAACTTATTTTACTAATTTAGACAAATTGGTAAAAAAGTCAAGAGCAATGTGGCTAAAATTTACAGAAATATGTTTTAATATAGTTATGGTACTGAGAATATATACAAAACCCTATAGTGCGAGGTAACAATATTTTAAATTTGAAGGATCATCTCCATTATTTTTCTACCACTTGCCATACATTTACTAAGAAAAATTATCATATTTTAATTAATTTAATTGACAACCATGTCTGTGATGCTCTATTCAGAGATGTAGGAGAATCAGCTTTAATCCTTCCTCTCATTTAGTCAAATCATTAATACTTGAAAAAATCATTTAATATTATCTTGAATTAATTGGATTCTATGCTTAACCACTATAACTACCATTATCCAAGCAACCATTATCCCTCACTTAGATACAACCAATTCTCTATCCTTTCCTATCTTCATTCTCTATTAATTTTCAGCCAGCTAACTTTGTAAACTGCAAGACATAAATTTCATAATTTACATGACTGCTATTACTAATGCTTCAATAATTTTGCGTTCTACTTAAAATAAAATCTTACCTACTCACCATCTAACCTATGTTGCTCTCTCTGACCTCATTTCTATTTATCATGTCTCATGATTAACATAATCAAATCATACTGGTCTTCCAATTCCTCCAATACATCCCATTCTCACACACTATCTTTTTTATAAGCAATTATTTTTTATTAGAGGCCCGGTGCATGACATTCATGCACTGGAGGGGAGGGGTATCCTCCAGCCTGACCTGTGCCCTCTTGCGGGAGTGGGCCTATGCTGGCAGTCGGACATCTCCCAAGGGGTCCTTAGCACAGCTGCGGAGGCAGGAGAGGCTCCCCCCACTGCTGCTGCACTTGCCAGCTGTGAGCCCGGCTTCTGGCTGAGCGTCACTCCCTGTGTGGGAGTGCACTGACCACCAGGGGGTAGCTCCTGCATTGAGTCTCTTCCCCCTGGTGGTCAGTGCCCATCATAGCAACCGATAGCTCTGTGGTTCAGTTGATTTGCATATTAGCCTTTTATTATATAGGATTTTATTTTTTCCATCACCATTTATCCCCTCTCTGCTCTCATTCACCTCTACCCACTTTACTCCCCCCACCTTGCAATCACCACACTGTTGTCCATGTCCCAGAGTTCTCTTTCTTTTGTTTTCTTTTTGGCCCAATCCCTCCATCCCCCATTCAAAATCCTATCTCCAGCCACACACACCAGAGCTATCTACCTGCTCTCTATCTATAAGTCTGTATCTATTTTGCTTGGTAGTTCAGTTTGTTCATTAAATTCTCCAGATGAGTGAAATCATATGGTATTTGTCTTAGATGGAATTCTCTGAGATTCCACTGTCATTATTCTCTTGTCCAGTCATTCTCATCCTCCAGATCTCAGCTAAAGTCTCATCAACTCAAAGATGCTGTTCCTAAGAATGCTATGGAAATTATGTTTAATTTGGCACTGTCTTTATTTCCTTCATGGTAGTTATTGCATTATCTTATTTAACCATGATATATATATATATATATATATATATATATATATATATATATATATATATATATATATATATTTCCTCAGTATACCACATGTTTCATAAGAGCTGAAATTTTTTTTCTAAGTTGTCATTTTATAATTTTATACTTGGGACTTGGCACATAATAGAGATTCAAAAATTGTTTCAAATAAATAATTAAGACTTCTTTCAGGCAATTTTAGAATTAGGAAGAGTATAAAGAACAATGGTAAAACATAAACACACCTTCAGCAAACAAACCCACATAGACACATCTACATGATGTATCAAAAATCTAATAAAGCACAACGCTAGTGAACATATTTTTGTTTTTATTTTTGATTAAGGGAATGGGGAATCAGTAGTAAAGAGTCATAATCTTGCATTTCAAATTTCTCTTTTAAAAATAAAATTGGTAAAAATTTCTTGGAATGATTATGTAGACAGAGAAAAAAACCATTAAGTAATAAGCTGAATTTGAATATATATATATATATATGCATGCATTGCTCTATTGCCACTTTCAATTTTTGTGAAACCATTTGACTAGTAAAAATTCAATACTTGATTCTGTAAAACATTTTTTTTAAACTGGCTTACTCATATGAATACTAGAATATATCTATCTATCTATCTATCTATCTATTTAATAGAAGGTAAAGTTCCACACTTTTATTGATATAAATGGCTTGTTTGAGACCCTTTTCTTTTCATAAGCCTGCTAGGGGATGTCTACTGAATCTTGATTAAGGAGGTTTTATTTATATGAAACTGTTAAAAATCAATGGCATGTAGCAACTTGCTTTTTAATATACTTTTGCTTTCAGTTGAATTTTGCTCTATATGGAGATGGATGGTGATTGGCTTACTAGCTTAACTTTGCTCAGAATGCTGTTCCCATTTGTAAAACTTAAGGCAGTCTCCACTTATTTTTTTCTGTCCTCACATTCTCAGGATTTTACAATAACAATATATCTTGGTATATTCATGTTCTTTTTCAATATATTTTTAAAATTTTATTTTTTTCCATCACCGTTTATCCCTTTTATGTCCTCTTCCACCTCCACTCACCACCCTTCCTTATCCAGTCATTCTGGATATCTAGACATAATAGTGCCTACAAAAATAACTTGAAAAATATAAAGAAAAGAAATAAGGAATGGACCCCCACTAAAAAAAAAAGATTATGCATAGTTCAATCAATATATATATTATATTCAATGAATATAATATATATATATTATATTGATTGAACTATGCATATCTCCTATATAACAAAAGCATAGTATGCAAATTGTCCCCTCGACTGGGAGTTCATCTGGGAGTTCAACCATGGGGAGAGGCTAGCTGTGGGAAGGTAGGGAGTACCTGGCTTGCAGCTGGCAGCCACTAGAGACCCTACCAGTGCGTGAATTTCATGCACTGGGCCTCTAGCATATATATGACACAAATTTCAGCTCCTCTTCTTTTTGATTTCAGAGAGTAAGGGAGAGGGAGAGAGAGAGATAGAAACATCAACAAGGAGAGAGAATAATTGATAGGCTGCCTTCTGCACCCCCCATCCCCCCATTGGGTATCAAGCCTACAACACGGACATGTATGCTGACCTAGAATCAAACCAACATCCAACCACTGAGTCACACTGGCTGGGCAGCCTCTCCTTTTTAAGGAGCTAGGATTAACCTTTAACACCTTTAAAAGATGAAAGACTTTTGAAAAATGTCATTAGCAAATTGGTGTTCAAATTTGTTTTTAATACAACTCTTCTAAGGCATTTGGTACCTGCACATGAAAAGTGATATGGTTTTGCATTTTAGAAATACCCTATAAATAATATAAAGCTCTCAAATCACCTAATGTTTTATCTTTCTTTAAAAGTTTGTTCATATAACGATTCTGTGGTGATCCCTCTTTTTAAAGCTCTTCCTTTCACAATGAATCATTATATCTCCAATGCAATTTTGATCTGTATTAGTAATCTGTTGTGTCAAAAATTGACCAAAACTTCCCAGGCCTGTGTAATTCAGTGGTTGAGCATCCACTATGAACCAGAAGGTTCCTGTTCAGGGCACATGCCTGGGTTGCAGCTGATCAATGATTCTCTGTCATCATTGATATTTCTATCGCTTTCTCCCTCTCCCTTCCTCTCTGAAATCAATAAAAATGTATTTTAAAAAGCAGACCAAAATTTAGAGGCTTGAAAAAACAAATACTGACTATTTCACAATTCGTGTGTGGACCAGGAATTTGGAAGTGGCTTAGCTGGGCAGTTCTGTCTCAGATTCTGACCTCGATTGCAGTCAAGATGCCATCTTGGGCTACAGTCACCTGAAGGATTGACTGGCACAAGATATTCCACCTGTGTAATGTGTCACTCACATGACTAATAGAAAGATGCCTAGGCTATTCTCCATATGGACCTTTATATAAGTTTACTTCTTTGTTCTTACAAAATGGCAGATGGCATCCACATAGTGAGAGATGTAAAAGAGACAGCTGAAATTTGAGGCCACATGAAATGTGGGTCCCAACACTTCTCCCAATTCGAACTTACTAGATTTTATAGCACTGTGCAAACCATATCCCACTTTCCCTTATATATATTTTCCCTTGTTGACACCCTGTATATAATAGTGGAAAACACAATGGAGGGCATTTGTTTTTCGGATAAGTCGACTCTTACTACTGGACCCACAGCAATCTTTTGGGGACTACATAAATTGGATTGTCTCTATATTTACCTTCTTGATTACAATTTGATTTTTATTTGAAAACTCATAGAGAATGGGGTAAGAAAATTTAAGCCTGAGTAAACTTGCATGGCAAACCTTTTATTATATGACAGCACATAGGCAGCTATAAGTCCCATACCTTTTTGTCAGCACAACAGCAGGTCTTTTATTTCGCTTTGAAAATGGATGTCAATTGCTTTTAGCAGTAGCTACACTATGGTGGCTATCCATGAGGGAAGCATCATCACAAATTATTTTCTAAGATATTTTCCTGGGGAACAAGTATTTTTTGAACAGAAAACAAAGTGATATCCAGCTGCTTTCTCCATCATGTGTGTTCTTATTTGTTCAGGTTTTTGTACTTTTCCATTTTCTTTTTTCAAAGTCATGTATGTTTACAGGAGTTAAAAGGCTGAAGCCCATGGCTCTGTTAATGCAAACCAGGCTTCCTATAAGACCAGCACACTGCAGTTTTCAATTTCCCATTATGAAACTCTTAAATATTGGTAGTTGTTTCCTACTGGTACCTTGCTCTGAAATTTGTCTCTCAGTGGGATTTTGAATGGCAATGAGCTATGTCATTAACTTTAATCATGAAAATACGTCTATTGAATCTAAAGATAAATGCCCTTTTTTGTGTGATGAGATATATGAATCTTCAACTTGCTGATATCTGTGTGCTAATTTAAATTTGTGGAAAAGGTTGTAACACAATTATTGGCTTTATAAAATTTTCACTATTTTTTCCAAAGTGAGAAATTGTGTTAATCCTTAAAGAATAAATGAAGCTGTATCTAAAAAAACAAAACATAATCTCAAATTCAAAAAAAACAAAATATAATATCAAATTCTTGAGGCATACTGAAGAATACAATTTTAAAAATATCTATGTCATGTTACTATTTGAATCTAACTGTCAATTGTTATAACTTCAATGCTTAATATCCAGAGTGGAATGGGGGATTGTGTAGAAAAACAATCCAATTTATAATATGTTTCAACTTCACAATGTTTTACAATGGTATGATAACAACATTTAATAAAATATATGTCATTAATCAGTTGTAACTTGTTCTAACAACTGTTTAAATATTAATTACAATTCTTTTTACAATTTCTACATCACTTTTTGTTTCTCATTCCATCTCTGTGTCCACATACCTAAATGTTTGACAAATTTTATTTAATTGATGCGTAAGTTAAGAAAGTAGATTTTAGAATTACGGTTATACATCTTATTATTCTAATGAGTGGAATTTTGTTTTAATCATTAATAACTTTATAGTTTAAAAATAGTTAATATTTTAAAAATATTCTTATTCATTTAGTATATCTTTAAATTTTATGGGAAGTCTGTTGGTCTGTTATATTTAATTATGACTTATTTGGACATAAACCTTTCTAGATAACCAATTTCCAAAGGATGATATTGGTGGGTGCAATGGTAGAGATTTGTATAATCTCTGAATTGTGCTTACACTTAGGCAATTTCAGGACCATATTATGACTGCTTAAATCGGTCATTTACTGTGCAGGATTTTTTGTGTCTTGACTCCTTGAGAATGATAAACTATTTCCTAGCATCACAGGGATATCTTTCTTTCTCTCTCTCTCTCTCTCTCTCTCTCTCTCTCTCTCTCTCTCTCTCTTTTACGTTTCCTTCTTACAAGTGAACTACAAGTATATGGCAAATGAACTAAAGCTATGACACTGTATCTTGGAAAGTAGGGAAGGTACAATTCTTAAAAAAAAAAAGCCAACTTATAAATTGTCAACTAATACAGTCATTTTTTATCAAGTGCTTAAGCTTAGGGGATAGAAGAGTTGAATTCTCCAGAAAATGTGGAAACAGAGTGAGAAAATAGAACAAAACTGAAGATAGAGTGAATGTAATAGGTATGTCTTTTGAAAGAAACAATACAAGTGATTAGCAGCATTTTAAATACCCCATTGTCTGGCACAGTACAGTTAAATAGTTTTCAGCTACAACTAAAATGGTTTATAAGTAATCTAATTCTTTTGGTATCACTAAAATGACATGAAAAAATATAGTAAATTCCTTTTAAAATAACCTCTAAGCTTCTCTGGAGTGGCAGCATAAATATTTAATTGTAAAGATGAGTTGATTTAAAATTAAAAATTAGCACTTACAATAGATGTTATTTACCACTGAATGTGATTTATCAGCACATTTAGCAACATGCTTGATAATTTTTTTCTTGTCAGAAGACAGTAAGAGAACTAAAATTTACCTAATATCAGAGACAGGAAACAAGAAAGTTCATATTGTCTATCAGGTCAGTGGGAAAAAATTGTGGAGAAGACCTGCTTCTCAAGCAGAAATGACACCATCTTGTGGCCTATTCATAGTTCCAATCTGAAATTTCTTTATTACAATGATATAAAAACCAACTCCTGGGCCGAATGCACTGTGATTCATGGATGCAAGATCATCTTCCAAATAAGGTTTTTTGCATTCATGAGGCAATTTTTTTCTCTCTCATCATAACCCTGATATAGATGTCTCCAGGGTAGAATTTCAAACTTCACATTAAATAGCTATACCTCCCAAGAAGAAAGTGGCTTTTTGATGCTATATTAATTATTGAGGAAATATAGACAGAGAGTTATTTTCCAGAGAATTGATATATTTTATAACTATAGATTTTTTTTTTTACTGGTCTAGTATGCCTGGGCAAGGGGAGAGGTTCAGTCCTCTGCATAGCAATGATCTTACATAGTTGTGTTAGCAGGGCAGGGTTCTGGTACTCCAATGAGAGCTCTGCAAAACACACAGTACACATGAGGTGTTCATGGCTCATTACACATCTTGTTAATGGCCTACCTCAATTATTACCTGGGTTGTTTTAGAGTCTAAATCACTGATTTAAAATGTATTTGGGGCTGAAAAATCAAATCTTAAAGAGACAAATACCTGCACAAACATTACTGCAATATGGATTGTTTTCCAGACATTTACCCACAAAACTTTATGATGAAATTAAAAATACTAACTCGGTGAGCATTACAATGGTGTTTCTCAATAGCAGGAGTCTCAGAATTACTTTGATTTAATACTTCATCTAGGATTACACTGAGGCTTTGCACCAAGTCTTTCAAACAGACACTAACTCCAGGGTATAATTCTTGTCAAGGCAGCCAAGCAATGCATCTCCAGTAAGAGATACTGCTATCCTGTGAATCACAGCCCACCTTAGTGCAAGAAGGGACTTGATGATGAAGTTCATAGATTTTCCCTAATTGTGAGCTTTCATCTGATGATACAGCAGAGTGGCATTCTGCCTTTGAGGCACAACTGCCCCGACAATAGTCTGTTTAAGTATTTTAGAATAATTAATAATAACAAGCTTACATCTAATCTAATAAAAGACAAACATGCAAATTGACCGTACCTTCGCTATGCCTTAAGCCACACCCACCAGCCAATCAGAGCGACTATATGAAAATTAACCCAACCAAGATGGCGGCCGGAAGCCTCAGAGCTGGAGCAAGCAGGAGGCTTGGTTGCTCCAGTGATGGAGGAAGCCAAGCTTCCTGCCTGCCCTGGCCAGCTCTGAGCTCCACTGAAGGCAACAAAGTTTCAATTATAGATGGTAAATAAATCCCAGAAAAAAAAAAAAAGGAGAGGCTGGAGTTTTCGTCGCCAGGGGTCTTGGCCAGCCTGCAAACGGCCCTCAGCCCCTCACCCAGACTGGCCAGGTACCCAAGTGGGGACCCCCCACCTAAAAGGGGTGTGGCCAGCCTGAAAACAGCCGTCAGCCCCTTACCCAGGCTGGCCACACCTCCATGGGGTGAGGGTCCCCATTGAGGGGGGGGCTTGACCAGCCTGCAAAAAGCCATGAGCCCCTCACCCAGGTTGGCCAGGCAACCCAGTGGGGACCCCTACCCTGATCCGGGACACCCTTCAGGGCAAACCAGCCAGCCCCCACCCGTGCACCAGGCCTCTATCCTATATAAAAAAAGGATAATATGTAAACTGACCCTAACAGCAGAATGACTGGGAATGACTGGTCACTATGACACACACTGACCACCAGGGAGAAGATGGTCAATGCAGGAGTTGCCCCCTGGTGGTCAATGCGCTCCCACAGGGGGAGCTCTGCTCAGCCACAAGCCAGGCTGATGGCTGCCAGTACAGTGGTGGTGGTGGGAGCCTCTCCCACCTCCTCAGCAGCACTAAGGATGTCCAACTACAGCTTAGGCCTGCTCCCCAATGGCAAGTGCACATCCTCCGAGGGCTTCCGGGCTGCCAGAGGGATGTCTGATTGCCAGCTTAGGCCCAATCCCTGGGGGAGCAGGCCTAAGCCAGCAGGAGGTCATCCCCTGAAGGGACCCAGACTGTGAGAGGGCACAGGCCGGGCTGAGGGACTCCCCCTCCACCCCGAGTGCACAAATTTTTGTGCACCGGGGCTCTAGTTTTATTATAATTTTAAACTTTTCAAAATATTTTCATATTTTGTTTTGGTTGCACAATATTTTTAATATTATTCTTCCCAAAAATATGTGGGAATAAAATTTATTGTCAGCCTTGAAATCACTACACTATTCAAATAAACTTATTCTCAAGCTTACAAGAAAATTTTTTGAAAAAACATTTTATTCAAAACTAATATTCTTAATTTGAAACTTAAATTTTAAAGGGGCATCAGATTTTTTCTAAGTAAATCTATAATTTGATGAAAAATATTAAATTTTATAACTGTTTTTAAACCTGTACATGATAAATGATAAAAACAGACAATAGACACAAATAAGCATTTCAAAGAAAAAATGCAAATGCAACCTACGAAAACAAGGAAACCTATAAAAATATACTACACTTTATTAGTAATTAGGGAAATGGAAATTAAACTACAGTGAGGTAACATTTTACAACTGCGAGTTAGGCCAAAACCAAAGTGTAGGCAAAGAAGTGGAAAAACAGAAATCTCAGGCATGGATGGTGGGAGTGTAATTGACAAACTATGTTGGGAAATGATTTGAAGTTTCCTGGTAAAATTAAATATGTGTATAACCTATGACACAACAATGACAATATCTGTTACATAATGAAAATATTTATATACTAGAGGCCCGGTGCATGAAATTCATGCACTGGGGGGTGGGGTTCCCTCAGTCCAGCCTGCCCCTCTCACAGTCCAGGAGCCCTCAGTGGATGTCCTACTGACGGCCAAAGTCTGGCAACAGAGGCTTGGAGCACGCATCCCATATGTGTGTGTGTGTGTGTGTGTGTGTGTGTGTGTGTATGTGTCTGCTGGGGTCTGTCCCCAGCTGCACCACATAGGTTCGGAGAAGTTGTCCGGTGTGTGTGTGTGTGTATGTGTGTGTGTGTCCCCACTGAGGGCCTGCCCCCAGCTGTGTAGGAGGCTCACAGCAGTCGCCCCGTGTGTGTGTGTGTGTGTGTGTCCCCGCTGGGGGCCTGCCCCCAGCTGCATAGGAGGCTCAGAGCAGTCAGTCCGTGTGTGTGTGTGTGTGTGTGTGTGTCTGCTTGGGGCCTGCCCCTAGCCACACCATGGAGGCTTGGAGCAGGCGCCCCTCTGTGTTGATCTCTCAGGCTCCTGGACTCCATGGCGTGTTGTTCACTCCCTTCAGCTGTGGCCAGGGTGGGGTGCTGCCTGCAGGCCGTCCTTTCCTGCTCTCGGATCGCTGCGGAGACCCGGGGGCAGGCCCTGCTGGGTGCTGCCTGTGGACCATGCTTTCCTGCTCGCGGATTGCCACTGGGACTGGGGAGCAGGCCCTGCTGGGTGCCGCCCTTTCCTGCTCTTGGATCGCCACGGCAACCCAGGAGCAGGCCCTCCTGCGTGCTGCCTGCTGGTTGCTGCCTGCAGGCCACACTTTCCTGCTCGTGGATTGCCACGGCGACCTGGGAGCAGGCCCCGCTAGGTGCTGTCTGTGGGCAGCGCTTTCCTGCTCATGGATCGCCATGGCAACCCGGGAGCAGGCCCTCCTGGGAGGCCCGGATGGCGCTGAGCAGGTGGCGAATCCCACCCTGCCTGCGGTATGCAAATTTAACAGCCATCTTTGTTGGGTTAATTTGCATACTCTTCTGATTGGCTGATGGGCATAGCGAAGGTATGGTCAATTAGCATCTTTGTCTTTTATTAATGTTGATACTTTAAGAAGACTGTTCGTAGCAACATTATCTGTAACATAAAAATTGAAAACTTTAAAAGCATGGATTAATGGGAAAATTGAAAAATAATAGTACATACATATAATATGACAAAAATGGATGGAATAAGACTACTTTTATCAGCAAAATAAATTTTAGACAAACAGTAGGGGAAAATAATCAAAATATCCTGTTGTTTTTTTAAAACTCAAAACACTTAAACAATGTTTTTCATGTATACAAATACTCTAAAAAAGCTACAAAAGGATAAGAATTAATATAAAATAGAAGTTACTTTTAGTGTTTTGGAAGACTGAGTTGATGAGAATGTACAGCTGTATATTTATTTTATGCTTCCTGGATTAAATGTACATTATTTATAAATTCTCAAATGTTTTAATTATTGCATAAACATATACAATAGTCTATAGTGGTTCTCAACCTTCCTAATGCCATGACCCTTTAATACAGTTCCTCATGTTGTGGTGACCCCCAACCATAAAATTATTTTCGTTGCTACTTCATAACTGTGATTTTGCTACTGTTATGAATCTAATGTAAATATCTGATATACTATATGTGTTTTCCGATGGCCATGACCCACAGGTTGAGAACAGCTGGAACAATGCTGTCTAAAAGTATGCCTTGATTTGCTATCAATTATATCCTCAAAAATTATAAATCTATTATTTTATACATGATCCTCTCATGTTATATTTGAGAAATAGTGAGAAATGGAACTTCTTAATTATTAAATAAAGTATAAAATTACTTGTTTCCTTGGTATTGTGCTAAGCACTTGACTGTCAGCCAATGGATTTTGGCAAATTCTGTAGATCACAGAATACAATGAAAAGGCTGAAAAGCTTATTTATAAATCATAGTTTCATAAATTTAAGAATTTATACAACATTAACAGCCATTGTTTAGAATGATGTGAGCACCTTCTTCAACCTAACACTCTTCCAGGAAGCATACAATAAGTTCTAATTTGCGTTTTAGAACACATCCCTTTTTCTTATTTTTGTTTTTGTATCACCAGTACAGATGTCCCTATATATTTTTGCCAGTTTATTTAATGATGTGTTAAAAACGAATCTAAACACAAAAATTTCCTGTCAAAAGTTTTACAAAATAATAAATCTTCCTTGTATTTGCCTATTTTAAATGTTAAATCAAATAAGCAGAATGAAATCCTTCACTATATTCACACTTCATTGCTTTACTTGAAACATCCCACATACTCTCATTATTTGTTAAAACAACTGCATTAGATATGCAATACTACTAATTATATTTCCATGGCAAGTTGTCACCTAAAAAATGTGTTATAATGTTCCTGGCAAGAAAACAAAAAGATTTTTATATCTTCATGTGCTTTTCTATCTCACATGTTATTCAGTAAAATAAAAAAATATTTAACATGTTAATAATTAAATATTAAGTCAATATAGCATTTTATAAACACATGAAGCATAAATACAGAACAGGAGAGGCCCTAGAACACAGTATTGAAAACTGCTACACAGCTTTAAGTCAATGAAGATGTTGATAATTTGCTAGAAAAAAAGAAACTTCTAAAGCAATATTATATAGTCACCATAATTGCTATATTTCAAATTTTAAAATTTAGAATGCAGCTAGAAATATGTACAAGAAATAATCTTTTTAATACTGTGGACTTGTCATTGGAAATGATGGAGGCCATAAGAGAGTGTAACAGCATCTTTAAAGTGCTGAAGGTAAAAAACCCTGCCAACCCAGAATTCTATATTCGAAAAATAAATACATTTTAAATGAAGGGAAATTTAAAGAACGTGTCACCATCAAACCTGTTCTAAAAGAAATATCTTCACTATGATATTCTGAAATTCAAATAAGGAAGGATGAGCAAGAGAATGTAAAAATAGAAGTAAATAAAAATAGTATCTTTGCCATCTTAAGCTTTGGAAATAATCTATGACTTCTGAAAGCAAAAGCTATAATACTGTTTGGGTGACTTTTAGTGTCTGTATATATAATACACATGTCAACTTTACAATACAAGGTGGGAGTAAAATGACCCATATGTTTGTAAGAATTCAATATTTTAGTTAAAATGGGAAACTAATTTTAAGTAAAGTGATGAAAACACTAATCAAATAAGTGTTTTAACAAAACACCATAGACTGGGTAGTTTAAACAAGAAAGTCATTTCGCACAGTTCTAGAAGCTGGAAGGCATAGTGCCAAGGTGCTAGTTAATTTTACTTTTGGAGAGGACTCTCTCTTTGGCTTGTAGACTCACTGTGTCCTCACATGGCAGAGAAAGGAAGAACTTTGGTATCTCTTCCTCTTATAAGGATACCAGCTCTATCAGATTACGGCCTCACTCTTAGGTTTTCATTCAACTGTTGCCACCTCCTAATAGGCCTTATCTTCAAACACAGTAACACTGGGGTTAGGGCTTGGCAAAGTATTAATCATAGCATGTGTGAGGAAGTTACCCAAGACAGGAGACAGAATCTCCTGCAGGGATTAGAGGGTAGAGTGCCTGGCACTAACAAAGTTGGACAAAGTGCCTGTTCCTACCAACCAGACTAAAAATACAATAATTCAAGGCTCAGTAAACAGAATGCTCAAAGGCCTTGGCAGTGAGGAATAATTAACCTAAGAGTAAAAGTTGCTCTGATTCAGATAACAAACCTTAAAAGTAATACCCAACAGGATCAAACTATTTCCCTGTAAATTGAAAACCACTGACCCAGGTAATTCTTCAAAACTCCCTAGCAAGACACCAACATTTTACTTGGAGCTCAGTCTTTAAAAATAATGTGCTTTTATTAATGTAACTGATTCCTCTAAGTATAAAGGTAGGACACTGATTTTTTTGTTAATTTTTTTTTTCATTTTGACAGAATTTTAGAAATATTAATTAGTCATACAATAGCATTAATGGCTCATCTCATTACTTAATGGCCACACAGATAATTCAAACCCTGGGCTCTTAACATTTTCTGATCATCCTAATGGAGTAGAAAAGATTTCAGAATATACTATTATTTCTGATCATTTATATTTAGAAGTATTTTATTAAATATCTTTTCAAAGAGGAGCTTTGCCAAAGTGATCTAATTATAATCTAGGAAATTAAGTCAATGTATGTAATTTAGTAACTTAATCTAAAATTTTAAAGGAGAACCAAAGAGAAAAGTCTCTCAATTATAACTTCAATGCACAAACCAACTACCGATTTCCACAATTAAAATGATGGAAGATTAAAATGTGAGCAATTACTTCTATCTATTGTGCTTAATGAGCACAGTTTCAAAGTATATTATCCCCAAATTATATTTTCTTCTCAAAAGTAAATTAGATAATGTCTTCAGTTCATGGCCCATGGTAATAATTATTTCTTAGCACTTGATAGAAAAAAATATAAAGTCAATGATTCTTGTATTAACTCTTATATATGCTTCTATAAGGTAACCTTTTAATTTTACTTTTACTTTTAAATAAATAGCAATCTAACTATGATATAGATCATGCTTAAATTACAGTACAAATCCCAAGATAAAATTAAATGTTTTAAATTACACGTTTACCATATAATCAATCTTTTAGAGAAAATTTCAAGATATCTGAAATTATATAAACATATTAATTTTTCTTAAAACTGTTAAATTAAAATAGATTTTTACTGGAAATTTCCCTTTTTACCTTACAAAGTAGAGGTATTCCTCATTTTATGTAGGTTATGGTCTCAGCCTGTTAGAACTTGTGGAATTCTTGAAGAAATACATTTAATGTTTATAATTATGGAAATTCTTTTTATCTCATGGTTTCAAGAAAAAACTTTCAGCTTTGCTTCTTTTGCAGAGCAAGCAAAACTTGTAGATTCTGTTTTGCAGTAAAAAACAACATGGTCTTTTTTGGGAAAATGCCATGGAATTCCTCCTAACCAAGAATGCAATGTTCTTCCCAAATGTAGTAGTAAAGAAATTTGGTTACAAGTAACAAAATCAATTTAATTAATAAAGAAGCTTTAATTGATTTTTAAAAAGACTTAGAACAAGTCCCAGGGTCGGTCACATGGATTGAATGATTCTAATAGAACCTGGATGTGCTTTCTCCATTTCTCTTTCCTGTTATCCTCCAGTTCTTTCACATGAGTAGTACACAGCTGTAGTCATCCTCATGAACTCATCTTCATAACTTAATTCAAGGGAAAGAGTGTATGCCTCTTCAATTTGGAAAGTCCTAGTGGGAGACTGATTTATCTGGCTTAATTTGGCTTGTGTCAAATCCCTAACTGTTTGCAGCAAGTACTGTCTATAGAGGGATAACTGCATCATGTGCTTTCCTTGGGGGCAAAAGAGAACTGTAGACCTATGCTACCTGAATTTTAGGTTTTGATGATTACTTAAGGCTGGTAAGAGGGGTACAAAGGAGACAATCTGATGTTACTTTAATAAATAATATTCAATTAATGATTTAACAAAGGACTACTCTTTTGTGTGTGTTTTTTCCTCAAGTTTCTATATTTAAGATTCAGACATTTTAAAATTCAGTTAGTTTTAATAATCACTATCAAGGATGCTCTTACAACTTTAGTTAATAAAATTATTTTAATTATTTAAACCACATTTTTAGATTTTACATAATTTAAATGTCATTTAAAACATCTGATGTAATAAGCACATGATGGAAGATAATGTTCACTGTGTGTGCGCATAGATAAATGTAAAATTCAAAAACATTTAATATAGATGTAATTAAAAATATATATGTATGTATGTTTATATAATAGAAGACATGGAATATTTTATTTCTAACTTTCTAACACTTCTAAGTGTATTTTTATGGGGAATGGGCCTAAGCCATCAGTTGGACATCCCCGGATGGCTCCCGGACTTCGAGAGGGCACAGGCCAGGCTGACAGACCACTCGAGTGCACACATTTTGTGTGCCGGGCCTCTAGTATATGTATATTAGACAGCATGCTGTTGCAGCAGCAAACAATATCCAACCCTTGTGGTTTACCACAGCAAGTATTTCTTTCTCTTGTACTATTGCTTATTGGGTAGGCTGAAATTGGCTCCAGGCTGTGAGTCTGATAGGGTTCTGCTCCACATATCTCGTTCTGGGACTAAGAATATGCTTTTCTCATGGAGATGGCAGAAGTACAAGATGAAGGAAATACAAGAAGCCAAGCCACATTGTCCACATCTAAAGCTTCTATTTGCCTCATATTGTCTAAGATTCTACGGGCCAAACCAAATAATGTGCCACATGGATGGGACAGGGAAAAATACCCTGTGTACTGTAGTCAGAAGCACTTCAGTATAAAATTGTAAAAACTGGATATATAATTCTGTAATGGTGTGAGAGTGAAGACTGGGGGAAATTAATCACTCTGCCACAATCAGCATTATATCTAGAAGTGAGGAAGCAATTCTGACTTAGAAAATCATCAAAATTTGATTAGATATTATACATGAAATTACTTTGAAACTCTGAGGCATTATTCAGATGTAATTTAATAAATGTATATCTTCAAATTAAAACAGAATAAGTGAATGAACTGATAAAAATCATTATTATATCAACCAGTATATTTTCATTTAAATAGTGGTTTTGGGAAAGTAAAGTAGAAATAACCAAGTGGGGGGATGTTAGTAAGAAAACCAGATTTATTATACTCAAATTGCTAAAACCAACTTCACTGAATTGCAATAAAATTAAATGGAAATGTGTCAGTTACCCAGCATGGCTAATTACATTGACAAAACTTACTTGTATTACCTGCCTAATTCCTAAAGATTCACTTCACTTACTACTTTGAAAACCCAAATGTGTGTGGCACATTCTATTTTAAAAGGCAGAGAAAAGTCACACTATGTCAAATAACTCCTTAGAGAAATAGCACAAGGTTATATTGACATGCAGAAAATGAAGTGGAAAATTGAGATAATTATTTAGATAAATCAAGTGAAAAATAATACTAACCTTTGCCCCAATAGCTTGAAAATCTGGACAATTAAAATTAAGTCTACAATACCAGAACAGTTGTTTCAAATATCTAATGCAATTTCTGAATAATTCATGTCAAAGTATATTATTATATAGAAAGAAAAATATTGTTTTCATTGTTTGTGATGACATATACCTTATTTGCTAAACATATTTTCACTTTACTTTTCTACTTTGTTTCTATTGTCTTGAGAATACTTTTCCCCGACCAAAGCTCCCATTTAAATACTTTTTAAATCTTTTCCACTTAGAATCTCCATATTTGAAAGGAGGATGGGGATAGCTTCACTGTTATTAGGTCAGATTCATGGACTTATGTTTTATACATTTGACTGTGACAATACATAATATATTAGACAGATAATTCTTTCTCAGAATAAATCAATGAAATTGTGCATTGAAACAAAAACTCTACCACCTAATAAATAGCCCCATAGAACTGTAATACAGCTAGAAAATACAATTAACCCAGCATGGCACAGTTCATATATGTGGTACATTGTGCAAATGGAAACGAAAAAATCACCTACAAGTCATGTTTATCCTATATAATAAAAGCATAATATGCAAATTGACCAAACGGCCAAACAGTGAAATGACCATCTGGACAACCACGCTATGACACCTATTGGCACCAGGCCAGCCAAGGAGGGTGCTATGTGATCGGTCGGGGCTCCAGGCATTGCCCCATGATTGCCCTGCAGAGGGAGGCCCAGGCCACTGACCAGCGGGCCTCCCTCTGTGAGGAAAGCTTGGGTCTGGGTGCCAGAGGGAAGCCAGTGCCAGCAGCTGGGGAAAGGAAGGCCTACTCTTGCATGAATTTTGTGCATCAGGCCTCTAGTTAACAATAACATCTAATGTAGATTACATAATGTGAGTCTACTACTGCACTGGTTGCTTTATAGGTGTTTTTATGTTGATTCCTTCCAAAAAGCTGATAAGCTAAATTTAATTACCACCAATTTCCAGATAAGAAATATTAAGTCTTAGATAGAGTGATACCTGGTACAGGAGAAAATATTTTCTCTACTCAGAATATGTCTGATATCAAATGTTACTTTTCCATACCAAGCTATTCTCCAATTCTTTGTGGATGCCATCCGGGTGCCTATGTATAATTTAATGCAATTCTTACACTAACTATCCAGGGTTAGTGCAAATACCACAGATTAAGGGCTCGGGCCCACAAAACTGACCACCACTTCAGAGGCCAACTGAAAGTTGCGGGTCCCTATGTTACCCACACTTATGTCCAATTTGGCTACACCCTCCTCAGACTTGATAATTTTCTATAAAGGTGCATGGTCAGAGAAAAAGTCTACTTACTATAACTTGTTTACTAAAAAGGATACAACTCAAGAACAACCAAATGGAGGCGATGCATAGGGCCGGGTATGGGGACAGAGTGATGAGCTGCCATGCCCTTCTTGGGTGCATCACTCTCCCCGGACCTCCATGTGTTCACCAACTTGGAAGCTCTCTGAAATTTGCCGTTAAGTGTTTTTCTGACAGTTCCATTAAATAGGCATGATTGATTAAACCTTTAACCACTGGTGATTAACTCTATAGCCAGTTCTTCTCCCCTCCCAGAATACTGGGTGGGGGGCTAAAAGTTCCAACCCTCTAATCACACGGGTGGTTCCTCTTGGCAAACCCCCATCCTGAAGCTCTACAGGGGCCCATCAAGGGTCACCTCATTAACATAAACTCAGGTTTGTTGTAGGGGGCTTTTTTATGAATAACAAAACAGACTCCTCTCACCCTCATCACTACAGAAATGAAAAGAGTTTTAGAGGCTCTGTTCCAGGAACTGGGAACAAAGACCAAATACATATTTCTTATTATATCACATTATCACATCTGTGTAAGATTAGTCCAGTATATAAAAGAAGGAACCCAAACAGTGTTATTCTAGACCAGTGATGGCGAACCTATGACACGCATGTCAGAGGTGACACATGAACTCATTTTTTTTAGTTGATTTTTCTTTGTTAAATGGCATTTAAATATATAAAATAAATATCAAAAATATAAGCCTTTGTTTTACTATGGTTGCAAATATCAAAACATTTCTATATGTGACACGACACCAGAGTTAAGTTAGGGTTTTTCAAAATGCTGACACATCAAGCTCAAAAGGTTCGCCATCACTGTTCTAGACCCTTAAATTCAATTCAATATGATGTCTTATATGTGTATAGGAGTTTGGAAGCAGATAGATTATGTTCTTTTGTTTCATATCTAGATCTAGAATATTTAGAACTTTCCCCAAGGTAAGAACTTGCATGCTAGTGTTAGCTTATTCAGAAAAGTATCCTAGGAAGCACAATTGAGGGAGTGGGGCAATGAGACAGGAAGAGAAGAAAATTTTTTTAAAGTTGTTTTATTAAACTGGCTTTTACTATGGACAACTAATACTTAATTCTATTGGATATCCTCCTGGGAACCTTGTAGAATATACCCCATACTTTTATCACCAAGAGATGGGAAGTCTGAGGCCTTTATCCAACGCCCATTTTCTGCTGAGGTTTACATACATAGTCATTAAGTTTCCTGAACTTCTAGGTTGCAAACATATGTGGTCTAAGTGGCATTCCTTAGGAGAAAGCCCTGAGGTACAAATTCATAGCAATATCAAGGCACAAAACTTAAATATATAATGTCAGTAACATGAATGAAAGTGACAACCTCAAGTGGGCTGAAATCAGATGGACTGAGAGCATCTAATGCATCTGCTATTGTCAAATTTTCAGGATGCTCAGAGTGACCAATGAGTGAACTCATTCATTCTCATTCTCTCTCTCTGATTCTCTCTCTCTCTCTCTCTCTCTCTCTCTCTCTCTCTCTCTTTCTTTCTCTCTCTCAGGTATTTTAGATTTTTCAAGGGAAAAATGGTGATGTCTGTTGGATATTGCTTTACAAACTACTATCATTTATGTGTATTTTTTTCAAATAGCTACTAAGTTTTTAAGATATTAATACTTATACTTATTAAGATGTTTATTAACTATTTAATAAATAGAGTTGGTATAACTTTTTTGTAGGAGAATATAATGCCATAAACAATGTTACTAAGACACTAAGGGCACTGTGAACCAAAAACATTGGTAACCTCTTTGCTACTGTATTATTAATATCTGTTGTAGATCACTCTGAAAAAGCAAGATGGATCCCATCAAAAATGTGGTTCAGTTGTCAAGACTGATGGTGTCACATAAATACCAAAAGAGAATGGAAAGTTTTGTTACATAATAAGGATTTCTGCAGAAAGCAGGGTGAGTTGAAAAATCACTTGAGAGAATAAGGAAAAAAAAAACCGGCTTGGAGTTTTATTGTATTTGGGCGGTGGGAGCAGGATGAGTGTTCCCACACTGGGCTTGAATTTGCAACTTGTGCCAAATGCGAGATACTTTTTTTTTTTTTTATCAGCTTGCCCAGCTGTGAGACAGAAGGAGAAGAGGGCGAAGTGAGGCTTGAAAGCTGTCAGTAGAAATATAAGAAAATGGAGTCAATCTATTACATTGTCTAAATTCTTTTCATACTTTAACTAGAGGCCTGATGCATGAAATTTATGCAAGGGGATCGACCCTCGCAGCTGCGGTGGCTTGCCTCACAGCCCTCGCAGCTGTGGTTTCATCCAGAAGGTCGTCCAGAAGGATGCCCAGAAGGTCATTCAGCTGTTCAGTCTAACTAGGATATTACTGTTTTATTATTATTGATAAGTGATTACCCTTGGATTTAATTCCAAAGTACAATGAATTAATGTCATACTTACCATTTATAAACATGTTCACTTGGACATTTGATACATAACTATATCCATCAATGCAAGAGTGCCATAAATGCAAACAAGAAATGAGTTTAAAACTGTGGTAAATGTTATAAAAGCTACATGGAGGATGCTATATAACAGTGTTATACAGGGGATCTATTTTATAATATGTTGTCTTTTAGGGCCTCAGTGAAAAAAATGATGTTGATGTTGAGTCCTAAAGGATGAGAAGGAGCTGATCAAATGGTGGATTGAGGAAAAATTGTTTCAGACAAACTGAATATTATGGGTAGAATGCAGAGTTTGGAACGAGCAATGTTTGTTCTAGAAACTGAAGAAAGTTCGGTATGATTGGAAATTGGTGTCTGAGGGGTAGGAACAGCGTGGTATGAGGGTTTAGAAATTGGCGAGGAGTATGACATTAATTTTATGTGCCTTGGGGAACCACTGAATGCTTTTTAACTAAGGAAGTAGTCTGATGTGTTTTTAAAAGATCTAATAGGACTGTAGAGATCTCTAGTTGGCATTACTGAAGAAAGAAAGTTATGAAAGGACGAAAATGCTATCCTGAGAAAACAGAGGGAAATTGATCAAAATATAATGCATATTTCAAAATGAAGTATCAATAGTGATGAGATTTTTAAAGATTCTATTTTATTTCCTTACTCACAAACCATCTAATTCTTGCTTTAGAAGCGATATGCATAGATTGTTAAGGAAAGAGGAGTAGATTGTTTTGCCAAACAGATAAAATTGATTTGAAACTAAAGATTAATGAATCAGAATATCTTATATATTATTTTTTACTCTCTAAATAGAGAGTTTGAGTGAAATTTACTATGGGTGTTATAGCTTGTCTTTAACAATATATGTTGGAAATAACATTGAAGTTAACAATGAAAATTTCTTATCAAAACATAAGACATAACTCTTAATCAATAAAATTAATATAATAAGTACAGTATATATACACCTTTGAAAAGATTGTGATAGTGATTTATTAATTTTAAAATGGCTTTTGTTTTCAACTTGGGGACAATGAAAGAAAAGACAATTATCTAGAAATGTTTAATATGAACCTGAAGCATTGTATAAAAAGTTAATTGGTGAAAGGCATAACTTTGTTAGATACTTTAATAAAACATTGATCATCTCTCACTTTTAATATGAAATATAGTATAAGAATTTAGAAAAGGCAATTTAAAAAAGAATTAAATAAATTCAATTTAGTTCAGACAATTTGGATAATTTACATACATTTTTTTCCAAGTAAGGGAACATATTCTGAATATATTCAGGACATTCTTACCTCATTTTGTTGCAGAGAGGATGTATATACATTCAAAACACTTATTAGGCTTAAATGTTTAATTATTCAAGGATGTCTATCATATATTTTACATAATCCCATCTAAATTAACACAGGAAAACAGAAATATGTGTATTTCAAGTACTTCATATCTTAAAAAATAGACATGTAATGAAAACAACATTAAATATATGGTATTTGCAAATATATTTCATTTGACATACTAATTTATATTTAAAGTACCATATACCTGTGTCATTTTCATTTTTATAAAAACGTAAGTAGTCTTGAAGCATAAATACTATATCATTTTTCAAATTAAAGGCATTAAGATTTATATAGATTTGAGACTTCAAAACAAATTACTAAAAGAGATTCCTAGTTTTGGACTTAATTTTCTAGATTTTCTATGAGAAATATGTTGGTTACCAAATTGACTGTGGAGGATCATAGTGCTTGGGTTCAAGTAAATCTTATTTTACTTAGTAATGGTCCTAGGTGTTCCTTGGTTTTTGGCAATATAACTCCAATGAATGCCTACCTGTCTTCACATGATCTTTTTATTTCTTTATTTTTTATAGAAGGCTTGCCTAAACATTTTTATTTGCTTTTGGGGAAATATAGTATTGGTCACATGGTAGAAACAGAGTAGCTGATTATAATGACCTGTTGTATAGTAAGAAGTATATGGATTATGGAGTCAGATATTCCAGAGTTTGCATGCCTCCACTGTATTCTATTATATGCATAATTTCCCACAGTAAATGTTTACACATTCTGAGCCTCAGTTCTCTTATTTTAAAATGACAATAATAATATTTTCTTCCCACAGAATTATTCAGTAAAGTATTCTGTTGGAAATCCTCTTTACTGACAGGTTCTCAAGCAATGAGTGTTTTCCTTTTCCTTTTTCTCTCTTTAGTAAGTACACTTCTTGTCTAATAATATTCTGTTACTATGCAAAGTAATCAAACTATTGAAATACCTTTCCATTCCTTCACATCAATAAATACTATTTTATTCAATAAGATTTACATTTAACTATGATTGCCCTTGCAAGATAAGAAAAATTTACTATTATAATGAGGAGCCAAACATAAATTTTCAATTTTGATAGAGATGTAAAATATACCTAGTACACATTAATCAAGTATACAGCATTCAATGGGTACATAGAGCTATAAATATTAAACTCTTCAATAATTTGCTATGTGCTCTATTTATACTTTTTGGGTCAGACATTTTCAAGAAAGGATATTGCCTCTTTCAATATTGTCTTTTCAAACTTTTGTCAGGTTATTATTTTAGAGAAATCTAGAGAGAGCCAGCTGAAAATAATTGCTGGAATTATTGCTGAGTGGCTTATTTTTCCTGAAAGTAGTATAAAATTAAAACAAAGCATCTGAATTAGGAAGGATATAACCTCCCATTCTTAATGTTTATTTATATATTTTATTATGAATACATCCAAAATCTTTAAATACATTCAAATTAAGCCTTCCTTATTTAAATTATTCCTAAAATAATTTAAAAGGTCATTATGAATTCTGCACATTATGTTGTTGATTAAAGTACTGTTTGAAAAAAAAATCAGTAAGAACTCATGTCAGCTTTACTTCAGCTTTATTAACCTCACATTTTGTTTGTGGACATGAGCAGTTATAAAAACAATGTGTCAGCTAATTAGCTAGTTTTTAAACAGAAACCTTATTTCCCCAAGTAAGTTTCAAATCATTATGTTATCTATCTATATAAAATCCTAATATGCAAATCAACCCAATGGCAGAACGACTTGGTTGGCAGGGGGAAGGTGCCATTGGGGATAATGTTATTCCATTATACAGTACAGCATCATTACAACTCTTCACCATTTCCCCCATGCAAAATGACTTTATAACCTAGAGTACAGTGCTCATCAGCAATTCCCTTTGCCTTTGGGCTATTCACCTCCAAAGACACTTACTAGTAGGCCAGCTCTTTTTAACACTGTCCTCTTTGTTGAGATTGTTTAATAAAAGTGTAATGCAGTTAGATTCCATTGTAACCATCTGCTTTTCTTCCTGGGATCCCCCTCTACTTAAGTGATATTTTAATTTGGCATCAATTAAGGTTTATTCTTTGTTCTGTACAATCCCATGGGGTTTAACAAATACATGATGTCTTCCACTCACAATTGCAGTATTATTTTACTGTGCTAAAAAATACTATATTCTTCAATTACTCATTCTGTCCCTACTCCCAGCCCTTGCTCACCACTGATCATTTTATTGTCTCTATATTTTTATATTTTTTAGAATGCCATATAATTGCAATTATATAATATTTAACTTTTAAATTCTGGCTTCCTTCACTTACTAATATGCATTTAAGTTTCCTTAATGCATTTTCATTTCTTGATAGATGTATTATTACTGAATATTCAATTGTATGAATATAATACAGTTTATTAATTCAGTTGTTGAAAGACCTCTTGGTTGCTTCCAGTTTTTGTAATTTATGAATAAAAGTGTTATAAATATTTGTATGTTAATTATTGTGTGAACACAGGATTTCATATTAATTGGATAAATATGAGCACAATTATTAGATGCATAGTATTAGTAAGTTTGGCTTTGTAAAAGGCTGCCAGTGTTTTTACAAAATGACTGTACCATTTGCATTCTGACAAGCAATGAATGATGTTATTCATTGTCCCAGTGCTCCACATCCTTACCAGCAATTGGCATTGTAATATTTTTGGATTTTAGCTATTCTAATAGGTGTGTTTTAATTTATAATTTACTGTTGATAAATTATGTTGAGCATATATTCATATACTTATTTATCATAATACATATATCATAATATATATAGCAAGGTGAGGTGCTTGTTCAGATCTTTGATACTTTTTATTTGGTTTGTTTGCTTTCTTACTGTTGAGTTTTAAGAGTTCTTTGTTATTTTGGATACAAGTCATTTATCAGGTATGTGTTTTGCAAATATTTTCCCAGAATGATGTCTGTGTTTCAATTCATTGATTCTCAAAATAGCTAATCAGTTATTTACATACTTTTAGAAAATATTTTGGCATTCCATAAGTTTCTTTTTGTTTCACCTTATATAGAATATTTCTTATAAAGGTTTTTCTAGGGTTCAAATTTTTCCTAGATTATTTAAGTTACAGAATATGATAGCACATTTCATTTATTTTCTGTCATGGACATAAAGTGGGACTTTAAACACAATGGAATAGAATCTAAGACAGTGTTAGAATCTTAATGCTGAGAGAAAAGCTAGCCTCAGATTTTTGGCCTACAAACTGAGCAAGAGGCAAAATGAAAGAGGGAGGTCTTTAATTTTGAATCTTATACCACATTCCACCTTATTATCTCAAATTCTTAATGTGTTAAATAAACACAATTTGTGGAAAGTGTAAGATATAATGTCCATGTCTTTTTGGCTCATGGTTAATATTTTAGACTAATAGTAATGATTCCAAAAATAAATTATACTTCTTAGTTAAGTAAATACTTTTTTTCTTAGTTTTTATTTTTCTCTGTTGACCTCTAAATATATGTCAAAATTATATATTTTAATGATGAGGGCATTCCTTTTCCCAGATATAAGTTGAGGAAATGTTTGACTTCCAAAATCATTCATAAGATATTGCCATGCCATATTTGAGGGACTTATAAAGATACAAGTGGCCCGATGCACAAAATTTGTGCATGGGTAGGGTCCCTAGGCCTGGCTGGTGATCAGGGCCAGTCTGTGGGGCAACCAGTGGCATGATTGGGGGGCCCCTCACTGGCATCCACCTTGGCCGATCCCACCGCCTACCCCCTGCCACAGCCACCAGTTGCCTCCCTTTGCAGGAAGTAACTGGCAGGGAGATGGACAGGTGGTGCTGGCCCACTCGCCAGCCAGCCCTGCCCCCACATGCAATTACTTTACTGTAATAACCACATATGGGAATCAAATATGAAGTGACAGCAACATGTGATATTATGTCCCAGTTGTTTGCTGAGTACTCTTAACAGTGTGAAAAATATAAAGCACATATAAACATAAAAATATCCAAAATGTAGACTTTTAGTTTTCTTTTTATAATTTTTTAGAGTACTTAATTATCCTTAAGACAATTCAATAGGCAATAAAGAATTTGAACTTCTTCATATTTATTTAGAATAAATGCCAAAGAGAGAATTTGGTAAAAAAAAAAAAAATGTGAATATAGAAACTAGAAAAATATCCTAAAAATAATGAAAAGAAGCATAAGTATGAATATTTATAAAAACTGTCTAAAAATTATATTTAGAAGAGATCATAATTCCTTTTATGATTAAAAACCATCTATAATCACAACACCTTTAGAAATGCCTAGATATTTCAGGTATAATGAGTAACTGCTCATTTATTTTTGAAAAAAGTTTTGATATGCAGAGCATTGCATTTACTCATTAAAATTTGAGTATGCATTTAAGTTTCCAAATGAGAATTTTCTTTTTTCAAAGTCATTTGCCTGGATGAAAATCTCAATGCTATCCTAAAATACTAACGTCCATTAGGTTAAAATAAGATGAATCACTTAAAAAAAATCAATTTGAATGTTCTGGGGGAAACTGTATCATTGCTGAAATTCACATTTGTCAAAAATCACTGATTTTTTTGAAAGAAAAAAACCTGACAAATTTGAAGACAATTTTTGTGTATACATATTCAAGTGAATTTTTATATTCACTAGGGTTAATCATGTCCTAATTTGTCATTTCAAGTATTTAAATACATCATTTTGTGATTTTTAGGCACAAATATGCTAAATATAAATATACAAGAAATTATATTCCTCATAATTCTTAGAATGTGCATATAGTTTATTCTTGAAAATAATGTAAAGGATGAGTCATTTTATGCTATAAATTCAGTTCTTTTATTAGTGAAAACACTAATTTCTCTAAATATTTTTAAATGAAAAATTTGGATTAAAAAAATCTACATGCTAGATATATCAAGGGAAAATGTTTTTTTTTTAATGATTGTTTTCATTGATTTTTTTAGAGAGTGAGGAAGGGAGGGAGAGAAACATGGATGTGAGAGAGAAACATTTATCTGCTGCCCCCCGCATGCCCTTTACTGGGGATAGAGCCCACAACCAGGACATATGCCCTGACTGAGAATCAAATCAGCCACTTTTCGGTGCCTGGAAAGACTCCCAACCAATGGAGCTACATCAGCCAAGGCTCTAGGAAGAATATTAAGAAATTCTCATCAAAAGTGAAATTGGAAATTTTTAATACAAATAATTTCTCAATACTGTCCAGCTTTGGTCAAAGCACTCTGTAAAACTATGACCATTTTTTAAATATGAAAGATACTGAAAGCTTCCAAAACAAAGAAAACAAAACAAATGTATTTAGATAATGGAAGGATCATGGAACAAATTCCATGGGACGGGATAAACCACCAGCATTTCATAGAAATGCACTTATTTTAATCAATATCTCATTTTGAAACTTTTTTGTAGCAACACCCAATCTTAAAATGTTTGGAAAACAAAAGGGGTTTATCACACACAACTAACTGACAGAGGCTAGTTGTTACATTCATAGTGATGGGCAGAGTGGGGAATGATCTGTCTCTATACCTTAAAGGCTCTTAAATTTTAAACTAGACACTGTTTACACCTAAGACTTTCAGGATGATAACTAAGTTTTCTTAGCTAACACTCTGTAGCCCCAGACTTTGAGATGACTGCTCTTAACACAAAAGAAAAGAAAGATTTCTCCTAGCTGCTGGGAAGAGTACACATACACATCATCATACCACACACAGGAGTATAACATTGAAGTTTAAGTTTCTTATTATGATGTTGATTCATAGATGATGGAAAGAATCTTTTTGAAGAGCTGGATAGAATTGTGTTGTTCATGTGGTTTTAAAAGATTACTGTGGGATTTGTTCCTGTCAAGATGCAGGGCTCTGGAAACGAAGCAAATTACTTTTTTGGAAGCACAATATAGTGTGCTACCTAACACTGTTAGGGAATTTTCAGGGTTTTGTGATGGAGGAAAAAAAAAAAACAACACAGAAAAAGTAAGAGAAGGCAAGCCAAAGTGAGTATGGCTGTATCCATATTTCTAAATACATACCCATCAAGCACACAACAGCAGACCAGGCCAGTCCTGATGGATTTAGCCAGTAGAATACAGCAAGCCACTTTAGGTTCAGACAGTAAATTATTTACATAGCCAACAAAAGAAAAGGTAGCAAACAAAAGAACTCACTCTGTTCTTTGTCCTGTACACTGAAAAGGATGAACCTAAAATAAAAAGGGCTGGATGACAATACAAGTTGTAGGACACCCTGTTTCTGAAGAGTCAATTCTACAAAGTGTTCATACATAGACATTATACTCTAAGGAACACAAGGCGGAAAACCTCATATCTCATTAGCATTTGGGAGATAATAAACTGAGTTTCCCATGGAATATAGGAGGTGATTAGATATTGGCCTCATAGCAGCTCCTCATTAGCTTTCTATCATGTTGTGTTCCAAGAGAATCAAAAGGTTTTCCACAAAGGCTCAGAAAAGCTTTCGCTCAAACCTTTGCCTGCCTGGCCTATGTGAACACATGCGAAGTCGCCAAGGTGCCATGGTGCCATTTCCCCCCTACAATACCAAAAAATATGTTTTCAATTGTATGCTTGGTTCTGAGGGTCTGATTTCCCTTTTGTAATATATCATTACTTCCGCTATTACCACCACACACACACAGAAACATAAGAACAAAAATATTAAAATTGGTTGTAAAATGTTTACTCAAAATATTAAATAATAAATATAAAATAGTTAAGTATTAAATATTAAAAATATTTAAACAGTCCTGGTTCCAATAACAATTTCTCCCATGTAGATTAATATATAGATTGTCTCCCCAAAATGTATACACACTTTAACAGCTGATTGCTCAATTTTGAAAATGAAATGTATTTTAATAAACACTGCCTTTATAATTATTCAAAGTGTGTGTGTATATTTTTGGGGACTTCCTATATATGACCTTAAAATCCTCAATTTTATGAACACAGTCATAAACACAAAGGAATTTTAAGGCCAAATCTCACTGCACTAATTTTCCATCTTATGTACCATTATTGAGTAGGTTGCAAAAAATGGTCACAATTTTCCTCCTCTTTGTATCCATTCAAAATTAAAAATACAACTACCAGCCCTAGCCAGTTTGGCTCAGTGAGCACTGGCCTGCAGACCGAAGGGTCCTGGGTTCGATTCCAGTCAAGGGCACGTACCTTGGTTGCAGGCTCCTCCCCAGCCCTGGTTGGGGCTCGTGGTGGAGGCAATCAATCCATGAGTTTCTTTCACATTGCTATCTCTCTCTGTCTTTCCCTCTCTTCCGCTCTCTATAAAAATCAATGGAAAAAATCCCCAGGTGAGGATTAACAAACAATAAAGATAAAAAATATAACTACCATATGATCCAGAAATTCCAAACCTAGTTATATACCCAAAAGAATTGAAATCATAGTCTTGAATAGATCCCATGTTCATTGCAGTGTTACTATTCACAATAGCCCAGATACACAAATTACCAAAAGTCCATCAACAGACAAATGGATAAAGAAAACGTGGTATATGCATACAATGGAATATTATTCATCCTTAAAAAGAAGAAAATTCTGTCATGTGCAATAAAATGGATGTGCCTGGAAGACCTTATGCTAAGTGAAATATGTCAGTCACAAAACAAATACTGCATAATTCCATTTGTATGAATTATCTAAAGTAGTCAAACTTACAGAAGTTGAAAATAGAATGGTGGTGGCAGGGATAGGTGAAGGAGAAAGTGGGGTGTTATTGTTCAATGGGTATAAATTTATAGTTATATATGATGCATAAATTGTAGATGTCTGGTGTACAACATATACATCTTACATTCCTATAGCTAACAATATATTGTACACTTAAAATTTGTTAGTTGTAGATCTCATGTTAGGTGGAGGTCATGGAAATTTTTACACCATGATTGTGGTGATGGTGTATAATGGGTGTATGTATCTGTCCAAACTCATCAAATTGTATACATTAAATATGTACAGTTTTTTATACAGTACTTATACCTTTAAAAAACTTCAAAAAAGGAAAGGCACTTTAAAGAGGTAAACTCTATTCCTTCAACCTTTTAAGTAGGTTTAATGTTTCAACTAATGTTTCACTAATAGAACATACCAGAAGAGATAGGATACCAGATCTGAGGTCAAGAGGCCTTGCATACTTTTCTCTCTCTTCTTTGGGACCCTAATTAATCCAAACAAGGTATGGTCTAATTTGTTATGTGGCAAAAAGTAACTGACACAAACATATATTTATCCCAGTAGAAGAAACTCATCAGGGAAAACTTTTGGGGTATCAAAAGGGTTAAATGATTTTTTGCTATCTGAGAGATTTCCCAACCTTTCATGCACATTCAATTAAAGACAGTTTTGTCAACCAAAGGATTTGTATGCATGCATTAGTCTAACCAATGGACACAGACACCAGGCAGGTGAGGGCATGAGTGGGGGAGTGTGTGGTGGGGAGGCAATGGGGGGATAAGGACACATATGTAATACCTTAATCAATAAAGAGAGAAAAAATAAATAAAATTAAAAAGAAAGTTTTGTAATTTTCAAAATTAGTCACTCCAAATGAAAAGGTTTAACAACTTTTTTCTTTTGAATGTAAATATCTAGAGTCTTCATTTTATTCTCTTATTTGCACAAATGACACTCAAGTACTGCAGTAATGAGAAAAAGAAGCATAAGAATGTAGTGGTGAGTTTATTAAGACTTGTACAATGTACTTGACTGTTCTTAATGGCCCTAAGCATCTCAAACTGTGACTTAAATAACAAGTGTTAAAAATGTCTATTCATTACTCTTTTATTATATAATGAAAGGCAATTACCTGCAGGAAGTAATTAATGAATTGAGACATGGATTTATAGGTGATGGTATAATTGCATTTAAATGCACCCCCTCATTTTAATAACAGGATTACACTGAAACTTGAATGACAGTGCTTTTTTGAATTTTATTATTTAATAATTACAGATAAAATGTTAAGTGAAACATATAATACATATTTTTTAGGGATTTAATAAGAATATTTTTCTTGAAGTTTAATAGAATCTTATTCATTATATGCAATTAAGAACAATATTAGAATCCTTGGGAAAATAGTGCTTAAAATTTCAATATATCTAACTCATGTATCACTGATAAAAGACATATAATTGAATATTAAAAAGCATGCAGTATCTTTTGTTATACCTATTATAGATCAATATCTATAGATTTTTATAGATCTGCATTATAGATCTATTATCTATAATATGAAGATAACATGGAAAGTAACCAAATGGTCTAATATTCCCAATTAATTTACCATTTAATTGTGTTAAATTGGAACACTTTCAAATCTGTTTAAGTGTTTAAGAAAGTGTCTTTCAACTAAGAAACCAGGTCTTGCTCTAAACATTACAACAAAGTATACCTTATACTAAACATAGCTAATTATTTCCTTTTAACATATTATGACTTATATTTTGTGAAAGTATTTCATATTCAATATAAAGAATTCAAGTAATATAGATACCTACAAAAATAAAATGGCAACAAATAAAATCACACCACTGAGACATATCAATTGAACATCATTCCAGATATTCTTGGATTCACACACAGACATTGAAAGATTCTATCTATCTATCTATCTATCTATCTATCTATCTATCTATCTATCTATCTATCACCTCTTACCTCTTTATCTCTCTAAATTACACAACTATAACACGTACATATAAACAAATATAGGAGTATGCTTGAGTGGATATAGGAAATGTACGATATATACGATGAGCTACTGCCAGAGCTGTTTCTAGTACCCTCTAATTTCTGCTACCTTCAGATCACAAGGAAAATATACCTTCTCAGTTTGTTTCCCTACACATTGTGGTAAAGGTTTTAGTGAGAATTTTCAAAATTTTAATTTATTTTGCAACTAATCCATGTGGCTTATAGGGAGTTATTTTATTTTAAAAATTCTATTGATTTTTAGAAAGACAGAAAGGGATAGGGAGAGAGAAAGATAAATATGGATGTGAGAGTGTAACACTGATCATTTGCCTTCTGCATGCCCCTTAACTGGGATTGAGCCTACAACTCGGCATGTATTCTGCCAGTGAATTGAACCCACAACCTTTTGGTGCATGGGACTTTGCCCAACCAACTGAGCCACACAAGCCAGGGCTAGGGAGTTATTTTAGAGCCTCAGCCATTTTTCCAAAATTCTCTAGTTCTTTTACTAACATTTTCAACACTGATGGCATTAGGTCCTTTTTTCACTGTTTGTTTAATTATTACTTTTCTGGGGCATAACTATATATCATTTTATTAAGTACTAGAGGCCCGATGCACAAAATTCATACAAGAACAGGCCTTCCCCAGCTGCCAGCACTGGCTTCCCTCTGGCACCCAAGACCCGGGCTTCCCTCGCAGCACTGGCTAATTAGCATATCATGCTGTTATTATTATAGATAATAATCAATAATATTTTAATAGATTTTCAAAGCAATTTAAATGATATATAGTTGAATTATTATTTAATATTCAATGAATATTTACTAAATATGAACTATTTACTAGGCACAACGACAATAAAGATGAATGATATAAAGTATTACTCTACATAGAAACATAGTCTAGACTTGTAGTTTTCCAGAATAAACAAAATTCAGATAATTAAGTGTATGTGGAATGTATGTTTATAATATATATATTTAGAAGGCCATTGCCTTTTAATTTTGTTCTGAGGTTTATTGCAAAAATGTGCCCTTTTATTGTGTTATAGTTTCTATTCTCTACATTTTTCATGGTTGTAAATCTTATGGAGAAAACAATGTTTATCTTACTTTGAAGTGTTTTAGTATTACATTTAGAGGAAATCGATTTGAGAAATTGCTATCAGCCACAGCTAGTTTCACAACAAAAGCTCTTCCACAATTGAAGGATTAATTGAGAAATTTCTTCTTGTTAGGCAAAGAGAAATATGAGAAACAGGATATGATAACTTAAATTGAACATCCTACATACCTCATTCTGACTGAAAAATTTAAGCCAAGTGCAAGGCAAATAGATAAGCTAAATCCTTAATGTTTGAGGCACAACTGGATTTTTAAAAATATTTTTCTCTATTTTAAGCACATTTACATTTCATGCCTTGAGCTGTTATTAATTAGAGGATGTGATGCTAATTCTGAGTTATCAAAGAAATGAATTTCTTTAAATTAGTATTCTTAGTAAGAAAATTATTTACTTAAGGACTTGATTATGAATGTGATCACAGAACTTTCAAGAACTATGAGAATGCATCATAGAACTTTCACCCCACCAAAGCCAGTGCTCACAAAAACTCAAAAGTGTATTGCTCTCTGGCATAAGCAAAGCAAGGGAGTTCCTGGGTGAGGGGTTCCACCATGCAATGCTGACTCCTGGAGTCTGATGTCCTGGTGGGGGGAGAAGGAGGTAGAGGGAGGTAGAGGACAAAAGGGACAGAGAGGGAGAGAGCGGAAGAGAGGGAGAGAAGGGAGGAGAGAGAAAGGGAAAGAGAGGAATGAAGAAAGAAGGGGGGGGAGAGACTTATCAATGAAATGTTGGTATTTATATACATGCCACAATACAGCAGACAGGATTTTTGAATACTGGTAAACAGACTAATTTCCAGTAGCCAGTAGGGTTTTGGGGAAAGGGGAAGGGAAAGGGGCAGAACTGGAGACCTTACATATAAGTTGTTCCTTGTCCAGCCTGGCAGAAATTGATTAGGTACTGGGGAGTCTGATGGTGTCCACCCTGGCAGATAGTGATGGTTTAACCAGATTTCACTTTGCTGTGTGTGGGTGACTCACTGCTTTCAATTTACATATGCATATGCACACACACTAAACACAGACGATTATAGTATTTCCTATGCTTCCCTTCTTTTTAAAAAACATATTATTTA
Source organism: Myotis daubentonii (assembly GCF_963259705.1). NCBI lineage: Eukaryota > Metazoa > Chordata > Mammalia > Chiroptera > Vespertilionidae > Myotis > Myotis daubentonii. Next base: position 35,665,278 of record NC_081856.1, on the reverse strand, counting down.
TTTAGTTAGTTAGTTAGTTACTCCTCCACCGAGGCTATTTTTCCATTGATTTTTAGAGGGTGGACTGCATGTTCCCCAACCAGGGCCAGGGATCTAGCCTGCAACCGAGGCATGTGCCCTTGACCAGAATTGAACCTGGGACCCTTCAATCCCTAGGCTGATGCTCTATCCACTGAGTCAAACTGGCCGGGACTCCCTTCATTTTTATTAGCTAATTTTTAAACATCAAAGGTGAAATGTGATAGATTTGTGTGCTAATTTGTTTTCTTTCATTACAGAGGCAATTTGAACTGTTAATGTTGTATGTTTTTTTCCCCCCTAGTATATGGGGCATCAAAAAATTATTAATATGTTTATATGCATTGTCTTTGTTAAGCTGTATAAATTTCATTAACCAATATCAAATTATACTTTGTTATCAGTTGACATTTACTTTGATAATTTAATTAATGACAAGAATTCAGAAATATTGTTCATAATTCCAAAATGTAGCAATGCCTTGAGCATCAAAGCACCTGTATATTTATTCAGACTTTCACCTTTAAGACAGAAAGGTTTTCATTTGAGAAACAATGCTTAAGGATGAGCATAATACAGGTGTATTGCTTATGATTTATGAACTCTGGTGACTACTGATTCTATTACAATGAAAATTTTCATAAGCATTATTGGCCTGTTTTAACTAGAACAAATGTTTGACACCTAAGTGTAGAAATAATTCATATCCTATTTCATTGTTCATCTTATGTGCTGGATTTTATAATGCTTGTGAATATTGACCACTGCCTCTTTATTCAAACTGTCTTTTCAATTGGCCTCTTTCCCTCATGGCTCTCAAAACCCTTTCAATATGGATTATCTTTCTGGTCTCTTAAATATTGCTATAAACTAATGTGCTATTTTTATTCTTTAATTTCACTCTACATTCCTGCTAGGTTTATTCACCTTCTCCCATGATCTCAAATATCACATATACATAAAACTTACAAAGTTGTATTTCTATCCCTATTTTCAACTAATCACTAAATACATCTATTCATATTCCCTAGGCACCAAACTTGAAATACAAAAAAAAATTATATTAATTATTTTCACCTAAAATATCTTTTTGTTTTTAGGATTAGAATATAAAATGAGAGCTAAAATAAAAAATACTTAATATTGAAACTGGAGTGAAAAAAGGATTTATGATCAATTTGTAGATCTAGTCTTGACTGTGCTAAACTATAGACTGTGCTCTCCAATTTTCAGTGCTGAACAGATAAGGCAGAGACTAAACTATCTAGCTACAAGTTCAATACACATGTTGGTTCAGTTACTTAAACTGGTAGTGACCACTGTGTACTTTTTAGCAGCAAAAAATCACTAGCTGAGAGCATATCCGTGACCCAGGAGACATTTTACTGAAGTTTTCATTTGTAAATAAGAATGATTTAGGCTGGAGGGAAGAAAATATCAAGGAAAGGGAACTTACAAAAAAATAAATTATGCAAGTTTTCCCTTTAAAAATAGTTGCTTAATTTTTAAACTTTCAACCAACCAAGCTCATATACATAGTTTGAATGTTGTAAATCATAAAATGTATCCTTTCATAAATTACTTCTGCTTTATGTACAAAATGACAATGAAAAAACACACAAACTATATATAGAAAATTAATAATTTGGGAGTTTTGTTAGAGAGTATATCACATGAAAAAGGAGACATGCTTTATAAACACTTCTGAAACCAATTCTTCTTTCCCTTTCTCTCTTTGATATGTATTAATATTTTTTCAGATTGTATTTCTCCCCACTACTACAGACTATCTTATCAAATTGAAAATACAGAAGGGACGTAGAGAAAAAGCATACACTAAAATTTTTTACTCTAAAGAAAATTAAAATCTTAATGTGACATTAAGCACCAATAAAAACCTGCAATCTTGCCATGTGAATGATTTAAATTACACAAATATAGGCAAACTAATGGCAGGCATCTGAGAAAGTTCAAAATTTACTTAGACATTAATAATTCTCTTTTTAAAAAACTAAAAAAAGATCCTAAGTAATGTTATTTTAATGAAATATATAAATTAATTTATTTTTATGTCCAACTACATTTACATTTGACTTGGTAATTTTACTTTTTAGTAAAGATTCAAGATCAAAGATTTTTTACAGTCCCATCAGCAAGTCTTTTGGAAAAATAAATCAGCAACAGTTTATGTATTTATTGAAGAAAGCAGTATATAGTTGTATTATTTTTTGTATTAACTCACAAGCCTTTTGGTTCTGCATGGTACTCACCGAAAAACACATTTTTTGTCTACCTTTTGGCAGCTTAAGAGCCAATAAATATCATTCCTTCCCCCACAATTGTATCCTGTTGAAAAGTAGTGGAGTCAGGCAGGTAAAGATTAAAATGTAATATGTTTTTATTGATAAAAGCTGGAAAGAAGATAGGATTTAGGTTTGCTTGCTAAAACCACAACTCTGAATTAGATAGATTTACACACTCGGTTCATTTTATAACTGGATGCCATGGGTCTTTGCAATCTGAAGGCTTACTAAATGGAGAAGAAAAAGAACTGAGTCCTGTGTCCAAGGTGGCTCCAAATTTAACTCAAAATCTAACCTGAACAAAGCTATTTACTTCACCAAATTTTTTAAGCAGGTCTTAGGAAGAGGCTGGAAATGTTTCTCTAGCTCAGCATTAAAAAACAATAGGAGTGCTATTTGGGAAGGACAATTTCAATGTTGCTCAAGACTGGTTTGAACGTTACTGGAGAGTTGCTTTGTTGGGCCCTACCATATAGATGACAGTGGTGCCCCACCCAGTCATTCTGATACCACCACCACCACCCCCACACACACCACAAAGCCACAAATATTTCCTAATGTCTCTCATCCACTAGTCTAGTTGAGGTCAATCTAAATGTGAACAGGAAGTCAAAAGAATTGAGACCCATCTTAATAAGTATAATGGTTCATTGATGACTAATCACATACTTATTTTGTGCAACTTTCTGTTGAGCATATATTCTGTTCCTATTTTACTAATCTAACATAAACTGTTCAAGTCTTAATCAGAGATACATTTAAATTTAAAATATTTTTAGAAAGAAATGCATTAATTCTAATACAAATATGGGTTGATTACTTTATTAATATTTAATTTTTAGTGAGTACAAAGATATCATTTATTAATTTATTCTATTAGAGAACAATACCGTAGATTTACATGTCTAACAAAACAGAAGCTGGCCATTTCTCACCATATATATACATATATATGCATTTAACTTTTTATGAAGAAAGAGAAAGGAAGAGAGAAATATATCAGATGATGCTCTCTAGCCTAAAAATGTAAAGGTAATGCAGAGTACCTGTTCAGAGCATTCTGATTTAAGGCTATAAATCACCACTTTGGGCTCAAACACCTTAGGCAGTAACCCCTTCCAATCTGGGATCATCCACATCCAACTCTTCAGGTTCAGTTCTTCCCAAACCCTTAATCACTCAAGGACAAAGCAGTGTTATAAGGCCCACCATTAAGAGGAAGGTCTGCCCTAACCGGTTTGGCTCAGTGGATACAGCATCGGCCTGTGGACTCAAGGGTCCCAGGTTTGATTCTGGTCAAGGGCATGTACCTTGGTTGCGGGCACATCCCCAATGAACAGTGTGCAAGAGGCAGCTGATCGATGTTTCTCTCTCATCGATGTTTCTAACTCTCTATCCCTCTCCCTTCCTCTCTGTAAAAAATAAATAAAATATATTTTTTTAAAAAAAGAGGAAGGTCTATAGAACATAAACGGAAGTACTGATCGCCAGGAATGATCATTATTGATACTTACAGTACTGACTATGGTGATGCTATGATGATGATGATGATGATGATGATGAAGAAGATGATGATAATCTAATCTAATAAAAGAGAAACATGCAAATGGACAGTACCTTCGCTATGCCCCAAGCCACGCCCACCAGCCAATCAGAGTGACTATATGCAAATTAAACCAACCAAGATGGTGGGTGGCAGCCACGGAGCAGGAGCAAGCAGGAGGCTTGGTTGCCCCAACGATGGAGGAAGCCAAGCTTCCCGCTTTGGCCTCCGCTGAAGACAACAAAGTTTCAATTATAGAAGATAAATAAATCCCAGATACCTGCTTCCAGCCAGCCTCCAATGGGAGCTTGGGTGCTGGGGGCTGTGGCCAGCCTGCAAACAGCCATCAGCCCCTCACCCAGGATGGCCACTCCCTCATGGGGTGAGTCCCCGCTTGGGGGCTTGGATAGCCTGCAAACAGCCATCAGCCCCTCACCCAGACTGGCCAGATACTCCAGGGGGACCACCACCCTGAAGGAGCTGTGGCCAGCCTGCAAACAGCCATCAGCCACTCACCCAGACTGGCCAGGCACCCAAGCGAGGACCCCCCACTCTAAAGGTGCTGTGGCCAGCCTGAAAACAGCCATCAGCCACTCACCTAGGCTGCCCAGGCACCCCAGCAGGAACCCCCTCCCTGCAGAGGGTGTGGCCAGCCTGAAAACGGCCCTCAGCCCCTCACCCAGACTGGCCAGGCACCCTAGCAGCACCCCCACCCTGATTTGGGACACCCTTCAGGGCAAACCAGCCGGCCCACACCCATGCACCAGGCCTCTATCCTATATAATAAAAGGATAATATGCAAATTGACCCTAACAGCAGAGCAACTGGGAATAACTGGTCACTATGACACACACTGACCACCAGGGGGCAGAGGCTCAATTCAGGAGCTGTCCCCTGGTGGTCAGTGTGCTCCTACAGGAAGAGCTCTGTTCAGCCACAAGCCAGGCTGATGGCTGCCAGTACAGGGGTGGTGGTGGGAGCCTCTCCCACCTCCTCAGCAGCGCTAAGGATGTCCAACTGCAGCTAGGCCTGCTCCCTGCTGGCAAGTGGACATCCCCCGATGGCTCCCGGGCTGCCAGAGGGATGTCTGACTGCCAGCTTAGGCCCGATCCCCTGGGGATCAGGCCTAAGCCAGCAGGTGGTCATTCCTTGAGGGGTCCCAGACTGCGAGAGGGCACAGGCTGGGCTGAGGGACCCACCTGAGTGCACAATGCAGGAGCTGGCCCCTGGTGGTTAGTGCTGTGGGAGCTCATGGCTGGTGAGTGCAGTGGTGATGGTTGGAGCCTCTCCCGCCTCTGGAGCAGCACTGGGATGTCCAACTGCAGGCAGGGAGCAGGCCTTAGCTGGTAATTGGACATACCCCGAAGGTTCCTAGACTGAGAGAGGGTGCAGGTTGGGCTGAGACACCCCCACCAGTGCACAAATTTCATGCACCGGGCCTCTAGTAATAATAATAATAATAATAATAATAATAATAATAATAATTAATAATAATAATAATACCTATATATTCCAGATCCAGTTTAGCGTGCTTTTTCAGATTTTAACACTGTCATGTTGATTTAGAAATATGGAGCTACAACTTGATAGTCTTTGCCTGAAGTATCACTTCCTGGGGGACTGGAAAACTTACCTTTACCCTGCCTACCTGTATGAGCTTTTAACAGCTTGCTTAGTAATGGAGCCCTGTGGCAAGGGAGGTTAAAAGGCCATTGCTCCCTATGGGCTATTCTCTAGATTTCAGTTGTGAGTTGAAAATAAATTTGCCCTGACCAAAATAGTTGATATCTGTATGACTTCAAATATTGCCCTTTACATGGACTAAATATGTATTTACTGTGTTAATAAATACTGTATGCATCGTTACTAGCTCTGAGTATTCAAATTTAAGCTGGACCAACAAGTACATTCTAAGTGCAAATTTCTGCCATTTTATGAAAAATACTAGAGGCCTGGTGCACAGATTTGTGCACTGGTGGGGTCCCTCGGCCTGACCTGTGGGGATTGGGCCGAAACTGGCTCTCTGGCATCCCCTGAGAGGTCCCAGGTTGCAAGAGGGCAGTTCTCGGATGACGTACCCCGGAGTCGGGCTTTCTCCTCTCTGGTTCTAGGTGTGTGACCCGAGAACCGCAGTTGCCAAGTCACCACAGCTCAGCAGCACCTGCACTGAGCGTCTGCCCCCTGGCGGTCATTGCGCATCATAACTAGCGGTCGGATGGTCGGACAGTATATATATATATATATATATATATATATATATATACCTTATAGTGATATCCATTAAAGCCAAGCATACTACATGCTTTGGACTAAAAGTGTTCATTTTTCTAACTGCTTTTGAAAGATCTAACATATTAAGTATATTTAGGTTTCCTCTGTTTCTTTTCTCCTCCTCTCTACTTTCTTATAGTAGATATAGAAATGCAAATTATAAAGCAGTGTGCATGACACATATCTAGTGATCTAAAAGTATATACTCCCATTTAAAAACCCTGAGATGCTAAAATATTGTCAACCCAAAAGAACTCTTAAGTTAAGATACTTATTCTGAAAGCCAGTGAATATAGTAGCATTACTCCCTTGAACAAAAATTGTATTTCTACATTTATTTTATAATTATTGTTATATGTTTCATTTGCAGGAGTTTTTAAATTATGACAAAATTTTGTATCTATCTACCTATTTATCTATTTATCATCTATGTCTATCATCTAAATTTTCCTCTTTTGTGTCAAGATAATCTTCTTAAAGCTGTGTAAAAATATTTGTATCCAATACTCTGATTATCTATGTTTGAATATAATTAATATAGAGGTATTTCTTTCCCAAATATTTGTCATGTTTTATTTTACACCATTAAACAATTTATTATTTATTGCAATTGAAACACTAAGTGGGATATGAACCAGCTATAATAGCAAATATGCTCAATATTTTTGGTTTATTTGATTCAGGAATATGTAACTCAAAGGGAATGGAGATTAAATACAATGTTATACCAGGCCTATTTCTCTTTCATCAGATTTAACCTGTTAATTGCTGGATGTACTGGCGACTGAATGACTCTACCAGGTTTATTTAGCAATAGGAAACTCAACTACCTGTAGTTTCCTAATGATTTTATGCTCTTTTCTGGTTGCAATCTTTGCAATTTTTATTCATTTGTCCAGAATGTCTTTCCAGTGTTCTGCCCTTATTTATTTTACATGCCATCTTTAAGGCTTGGCTTAAGCTTCCCTCCTCTGAAAAGCCTTCAATGAACAGCTCCACCATGCTCCTATCAATTAGTCATTTCCACTTTAAATAAAAATCATCTAAATATTGCATACATTTTAAAATTATATTATATATATGACATAAAAGTCATCTAAAAATTATTGCATTGTTTTGTTATTATTGATGTAAGAATCTATGATTATTTTAGGTAAAATTTCTTAATAAGATGGGTTTTTTAAATTAATCTACTTTAATTTATTTGATATCTTACTAATGAAATGTGGAGTTCAGGTTGCAGATTCTTCTCATGGATTCTTATTTAAAGAAGTTGAAGAATAAATTCAGGGACTAGCTTATTTCGTTAATAAAAATGTAAATGTTTATTGGAAACATAAACAAAACTCCATGTGGGCAGGGGTGTCCCCAGAGGGGACCTCCTGGGGAGGGGCCCCCAAATGGGAAGGGCCTGTTCTCTCTCTCTAATGGGAAAAAATCTAAATAATCTGAATCTACTGAGTCTCTCTGTCTCCGGCTATAAAGGCTGTAGCTCTTTGTCTCAACATGACCTTTCCTAATTGGTCTCTTTCCTTAATTTGGGACCCCCATACTTTCCTCATTGATCATTCTGCTACATAGTATTTGTTTCAAAGCTCAAAGCCCAAGTGGTGCCCCCCTATTTCTCTCTCCTTATCTTGCAACATTCCTCTATCCTCTGTGAAATATGTTTCCTTCTTCCCAATATCCTGTGAATTTTCTTTATCCTCTGTGAATGTATGTCTTTCTCCCCCCTTATCTGTGGCATTTCTCTATCATTTGTACAAGTAAGATAAGAATTTTGGTGTCTCCAAGCCCCCATCTATGCATTCCCCTCCCATGGATCCTCTCTCTCAGTTGCCTGGCTGGAGGTGTTTTACTACCTCTTATGGCTCTCCCAGCTGCTCAGGTCAGAGCTGCTTTAATTGCTCAGGCCAGAAATGCACCCATTCTGCCTGGATACCCCTCCCCCCCACTTCATATCTGCCTAATTAAGCTAGGTAGCTAACCCTTATCACTAAGACCTCATTGTTTTTGAGCAGTTTTAGGTTTGCAGCAAAATTGGGGGGAAAGTACAGAGATTTCCCATAAACCGCCTGAATCCACACAAGCAAAGCCATCCCTAATATCAACATCCCCTACCAGAGTGGTACAATTGTTATGATTAATGAACCTACATTTACAGATCATAATCATCCAAAGTCCATGGTTTACGTTATGGTTCACTCTTGTAAAAGACTGCATTTCTGGCCTCATTTCTAGCCTGAAGCTTGAGATTGCATAGTGATCTTCCCTTCTTAGCTGTGTGATCTTGGACAAGTTATGTAACTTCTCTACCATCATTTTCCTTAGCTCTAAAATGAGGATAAAAAGAGTCCTCATAATGCCATTGTGAAAATTAAACAAGCTTATAAAACTAAAGGATTTAGAACAGCACCTTGTATGTACGAAGTGCCATGTATCAGATTTTAACCACTGAGTTCTCCTTAAGGGAGCTCTTGGTATGTTTCTCAATCAAAAAGAGTTCAGCATCTAAAATCCTTTATCCAAGTAGATCCAAAAGATGCCAGAACTCGGATGGTTCCTCTATTGAGGTGAAGATGATCTATTAGTAATTACTGATCATCTATCTAGACTATTAAAGATCCTCACAATAATCCATTTAAAATGTCCCATAGTAAAGTTAGGGGAGTTAACAGTAAACATTGCAAATTTATCTTTTAGATGTGATTATTTAGTATTATTAATTTAAAATTAGAGTTGTGAACCAGATTTAGCATATTTGACTTTTTTTCTTATAGTCAATAGTCAAAAGTGATAGTGATTTTCTTTCTTATATATCAGTTACTGCTATTAAAATTATATCATCATGATGTTTGCCTTCATTTTTTAGATATTAAAATACTATAAGCTTTATAGTAAAATTTATGTTAAGAGAAATGGCTAGTATATATAATCTTAGCAAAATATGTGTCCTTTCCACTCCCTCTCACACACAAACTCCCCTACAATGTTTGCCCACTTAAACACAACCCATCTTTAATTTTATATAAACATGTCACCATACCCATGGTAAGTTCTACAGTAATTAGAGCTATAAAATTATTATGCAAATATGGAATAATGTAATTGAACATCATATACCATCATTTATATATATTTTTATCTTTTCTAATCTTCCTCTTTAGTAAAATGTTAACATTATTCTAAAAGAAACCCAATATCCATGAACTGATATTTTAGCTTCTTTATTTCATAAAATACTAAAATAACTAAAAACTGAGACTTATGAGGGGCTTGAGTTTCAAACATGCAAAGGAGCATGCACCACACCACAACTAGAAACATTTTGGATTCATCTCCACATTTGCTGGATTTAAACATCTGGGTAATTTCCTCAGACTGCCTGATTCCCTTAAATGCATTTAAAGTATCTGACATCTTTAAATGCTAGGATAAATGATGGGATCTTTCATTTTATATCTGGATGATTCGTCTTATTAAGACACAGTCCTATTTCTAACTTCTCTATTCACAATTTATAAAAAAGATAAATACATTTTCAATACAGGTAACATAAGCATTATTTTAAGAAGACACATCCATTCTCAGAATAAAAAGCTATTAAATAGCTTTGCCCAAAATATCTTGGTCATCATCATCACCTATCAGTTACTGAGTACCCTTTGGCACAGTGCTAGACAGAAATGGAGCGTTTCTAGTGCTTCTTAAGCTTCCCATCTGATCTGCAAAGATTTATTTCAATTACTTTCTGGTTGTTTTACTCATTTTACCAACTTAGAAATGTTAGACAGCTCCACCATAACTTAGGTTTTAATCTCTATTCTCTCCCTAGAGTTTATCTAGTCTCCTGGCTTTAAATACCATGTACATGTTGATGACTACTGAACTTTTAGTTCCTGCCTAGACTGCTTCTCTAGAGACTCAAATATGCAACTGGTTTCTTGTCATTTTTTTTCTTGGAATTCTAATAGGCATTTTACATACAACATACAATCAACTAATATTTTTATATTCTCTAATGCTACCCAACCCAAGCTCTTACAGAACTATTCCTATTCAAAGTCAACGATAATTCAAAAAAAAAGTGCCACCCTTCGACTCCTCTCCGCTTCTTACACCAGACCTCCAGCTGACCACAAATATCATCTGCTCAACCACTCTTTATCAGCCTCACTGTCATTACCCTACTCCACACTGTCCTCTCATAGGGATGTCATAATAGCTTTGTCATGCACAGAATGTTAACATAACCACCCAATGATCCTTACTCTTAAAATATTAACTTCTCCTTATATATGGAAGAACCTGTGACTTGCTGCTAAACAATAACAGAACATGGCTCAAAAAATGGAATAGATCAGCTTGCAGCTAAATAGAATCTCTCCTGTGATTAAGTTACATCATTTGGCAAAGATGAAGGGATTTTGGAGATGTAATTAAGGCCCCTAACCAACTGAGTTAATGAAAAGGAGATCATCCTGGTGGTCCTGACTAAAGCAGGTAAAGCCTTTAAAAGAGGGCCTAGAAGTCAGAGACAGAAGTCAGAGTGCAATTCCCCTGCTGACCCAGAAAAGCAAGCTACTGTATTGTGAGAGGACCATGTGGAGAGGACCTCTGGGGGTCCTCTAGGTGCTCAGAGCAGAATTTAGTGGACAGACAGGAAGAAAACGGGTACCTCAGTCCAACAATCACAAAAAAAACAAAATGTTACCAACAACCTCCCAAGCTTGGAAAGCAATCGTGAGCTTCAGATAAAGAACATAGTCAGGCTGGAAGCATGATTAAAGCTTGTGAAATCCTGATGAAAATATCAACTAAGCCATGCCCAAACTTCTGACCCATGGAAACTGTGTGATAATGGCTGTGTGTGTGTGTGTGTGTGTGTGTGTGTGTGTTAATGCACTATATTTGGGTAGCTTACTAGCAGTAACTGGTCTCACAAAGTTCTAAAATGACAACCCTCCTGCCATTTTGCACTTCTCTTTTAAATTTTGTCTTCAGACTTTTTTTAAAAAAAAATATTTTTTTTTATTGACTTTTTACAGAGAGGAAGGGAGAGAGATAGAGAGTTAGAAACATCAATGAGAGAGAAACATCGATCAGCTGCCTCCTGCACATCTCCTACTGGGAATGTGCCGGCAACCCAGGTACATGCCCTTGACCGGAATCAAACCTGGGACCTTTCAGTCCCCAGACCGATGCTCTATCCACTGAGCCAAAACGGTTTCGGCTGTCTTCAGACTTTTTAAACAATCTAGAGATTTATATTTACGTATTTGTTTTGTGTACACTGTACCCCAGAATAGAAATCCTATAAGAGCAAAAATTTTGTTAATTTTGTTCAGTGACACATTCTTAACACTTACAAGTATATCTGGTCCATAGTATATGCTCAAAGAGTTTCATGGAATTAAAAAAAACACACACACTACTCCCAAAGGTGTAATACAGCACTACTCTAAAGTTCATGGATCCAATATCTGTGCTTTCTTTGCCACACTTTGCCATGGAGAGAAGATCAGAAAACAGTAACATCAGAACCATCCTTTTTGAATAGATTATACACATGGATACTATTTCACTGACTTTATTGTACAATCTTAGAGATTCAAAGTAAAGACTATTTATCTTTACACTTCCAGATAAGTGAATACTTCATAAATGGTGCTCAATAAATATATTTTGTCATTTAATGTTAGCTCGTGCATTTGGAATATACAGGGAAACGACGATACAAATCAGAAAATATAAATTGTAACTAGCCTTAAATATTTTCAGATTTAACTATAAATGCTGCTCCTAATCAGTTAAATAATTTTATCATGTGATCTTTATACTTTTTTTGTGGAAAATTATTTTAGCTATACGTTATAAAAACTACTTCTATACTATGTTCAAATGACTTCTACCTTTTGTTCTAGGACAGTGATTTTCAACTTTTTCATCTCATGGCATACATACAATAATTACTAAAATTCTGTGGCACAAAAAATCTGAGAAAAAATAGGTATAATTTTGATTCATTCACACTGATGGCTACTGTTGTGTTGGCTGTTGTCATTTTTTATTTGACAATCTAAGGGAAAAGAGGTCAGGGCCCCTGACTAAATAGTCAGGTATTACATGTTTTAAAAATTCTTGCAGCACATGGGTTGAAAATTGCTGTTCTAGGAGGATCCATCTGAACTGACCAATACTAATGGCACTGGTGTGCCAACTATGTTCTAATGATGGTTTATTTCTAGAAATAACTTTAGTTGCCTGCCTCACTGACTTCCCACCTTAGTACCCTGTAGACACCAGCATAAGATGCCTGTTCTCAATTATAAGATAGAGAATAGACTGGGTCCTGTAATCTTTAATTCCTTGACAGAAAGTGCTTCCTGTTTTGAAATTTTTGCAATGTCACTCTGGCCAAGTGACTCTTTTTTTCTGAGTTCCCCCAAGATTTCTGTAAATTCAGCTAAGATTAATTGCATGCTGAGCCAGACTCATCAATATTTCACCTGTGTTTAACATTGCAAAATAGAAATGGATAATTACCTTGGATTCTTTCGTGTGTAAAAGAAATAGGGTTCATAGTCAATAGCAAAAGTCCTGTCAAACAGGAATCCTATTGGGGAAATATAATTTTTAAAAAATCATTCAACCCAGAAAATTCAACAAAGGTAGTAAAAAAAGAAAACACTTTTATTATTGCATAAGCATTAAACTAGCAAGGGATGCATAGCACAGACAATCTGCTAAGAGATAGTAGAGATGAAAAAAAAATCTCATCCCCTTATAAAACTTAGTCCATTTAGGTTGCCATAACAAAATACCCCATAGATTAGGTAGCTAACTTCCTGGCACCTTGCTCCAAGTTGCCATGAAGATATGAAAAGTTCAAGTTCCTCTGAATAATTCCTATTAGTGGACAGATAGTTACCCCAAATACCAGAAAAATCATGATGAACAATGTATGGCAAATGGTATGTTCAAGTATTCTTACTTGAGAACTAGTGATTATTTGTATTGAGAACATGTAAAGGGTTGTACCCACTTGGTTACTGTGATAAATTGAATGTTTGTGTCCCTCCCAAATTCAAATGTTGAACCACCACCACCCCCCCCCCCCATGAGATGGTATTAGGAGATGGAGTCTTTGGCTGATAATTAGGATTAGATAAGGTCGAACGTGTGCAGTCCTCCTGAATGGGGTTACTGCCCCCATGACAGAACTCATTTATCCTCTGTGCTCTGCATCATGTGAAAATACAATGAACTGTCTGCAACACTGGGCACCCATAAGAAGGCTCTCACAAGACCTAGCCCTCTGCGAGCACAGATCTCACACTCCCAGTTTCCAAAACTGTGAGAAAACATTTCTGATGCATATAAGTCACTTAATCTATAGTCTATTTAGACTAAACACACTAAGACAGCTTTATAAAGTGATGAGATTCCTTTCTGCTTTGGGGCAATTGCCAGTAATGAGCATCTCATTCTGGATTAATGCTTATTCAATAACTAGAGGCCTGGTGCACGAAATTTGTGCACAAGTAGGTTCCCTAGGCCTGGCTGGCGATCAGGGCCAATAAGGACCTTCTGTCCCCCAGCTGACGGCTGCCAGCTGCTGGCCGGGGCCTTCCTTCATTCCATGCTACCCCCTGGTGGTCAGTGCATGTCATAGTGAGCAGTCGAACTCCCAAGGGAACAATCTGCATATTAGCCTTTTATTATGCTACTAGAGGCCCGGTGCACAAAAATTTGTGCACTCGGGGGGGAGGAAGGGGTCCCTCAGCCCGGCCTGTGCCCTCTCGCAGTCTGGGACCCCTCGGGAGATAACAACCTGATGGCTTAGGCCTGCTCCTGGGTGGCAGAGGGCAGGCCCAATCCCTAGGTGCAGCCCCTGGTCGGGCTCAGAGCAGGGCTGATTGGGGAGTTGGGGCGCTGCCCCTGTCATGCACAGAGCAGGGCATATCGGGAGGTTGCGATGCCACCCTCAGTCACGCTCAGGGTAGGGCTGATTGGGGGGTTGGGGCACCAACCCCTGTCACACTCAAGGCAGGGTCAATGGGGAGGTTGCGGCGCCACCCCCTGTCACGCACAGAGCAGAGCCAATCAGGGGGTTGGGGCGCTGCCCCCTGTCACGCACAGAGCAGGGCCCATCAGGGGGGTTGGGGCTCCGTACCCTGAAACACAGAGCAGGGCGGATCAGGGAGTTGGGGCGCCACACCCAGTCACACACAGAGCAGGGCCGATCAGGGGGTTGGGGAGCTCCCCCCTATCAGGCACAGAGCAGGGCTGATCAGGGGATTGGGGTGCCGCACCCTGTCATGAACAGAGCAGGGCAGATAGGGAGGTTGTGGCCCCGCCCCCTGTCATACACAGAGCCACAGGGTGATCAGGGGGTTTGGGTGCTGCCCCCTGTCACGCTGCTCCAGGGGCCAGGAGGCCTCGCAGCTCCGCTGATCCCGGTGCTGGGAGGCATATTACCCTTTTACTATATAGGATAGAGGTCTGGTGCATGGGTGGGGCTGGCTGGTTTGCCCTGAAGGGTGTCCTGGATCAGGGTGGGGGTGCCGCTTGGGTGCCTAGCCAGCCTGGATGAGGCGATGATGGCTATTTGCATCTGGTCACACCCCTTTCAGGGTGGGGGTCCCCACTGGGGTGCCTGGCCAATCTGGGTGAGGGGCTGAGGCCCGTTTTCAGGCTGGCGGGTGACTGAAGCTCCAACCGCTTCTTTTTTCCTTTTTTTTTTTTATTCTTGGATTTATGGCTGTCACTGGAGCTGAGAGCATGCTTTAGCTGTAAGATCTCACTGCTAAAAGCAGGTTTCTGGCTTTGTTTACTTTCTGTATTTGAAACTTTGTTGCGACTCCAGCTCTGAGATCCCGGCCGACTGAAAAGGGGTTTCTGGGGTTTTGTTTGCTTCTATATTTATAACAATGTTTCTTAGCAGCTCAGAGCCCAGCAGCGGCAGGCGGGGAAACGTTGGAGTCCTCCGTCACTGAAGCAAGCAAACCTCATTGCCGGGAGCCGGTCCATGCTTGCTGTTTCAAGGGACCTGGCATATATGGCATACTGTTCTTAATATGTTTGCTCACCTTCTTGGCGCTGTTTTTTAACCAAGGTCACCTTTCCGAGAAAGGTTGAATCCCCAGGTAGGGATTTTCCCCTGAAGTTAGGGAGGGAATAAAACCCCTCAACTAAGTGCCAGGTGGGTAATTAATCCCTTTAACTACGAACAATCATGCTTAAACTACATAATCTTTTCTCCCTGGAATGGAGATAAGAAACGCCCTAACCTTTGTAATAGAGATTGATAGGATTGAATCAACTGGTATAAATACAGTTGTAACAAGACAGAAACACTCAAAACTTAGAACAGAATCAAGAAGACAGAACCTACTCGGAGCCTAGAGACAGAGCCTAGCGGGAGAACATGGCAAGGGATCCTGGACTGAACCTGACTACAGAGATTGGCAGGAGAACCTGACTGGAACCTGGACACTGAACCTGACTGGAGAGCCTGGACAGAACCTGGCTGGAGAACCTAGCAAGGGAACATGGCTACAGAACCTCTCTGGAGATCCGAAGCAGAACCTCTCTGGAGATCCGGGCTAGAGATCCTGGCTAGGTTGCTGATCAACTGAACGCTGTCTCCATGTCATTCCTTCTTCGCCGACTCCGTCCACGCCTTTGGGGACCCCTGGACCTGCTGGGGTTGGACCCCGGCACCTCATGTTAGTTTCAAGCTGCCTGGCTGCCGGGCGCCATCTTGGCTGGCAGTTAATTTGCATATCTTGCTGATTAGCCAATGGGAAGGGTAGCGGACGTATGCTAATTACCATGTTTCTCTTTTATTAGATAGGATATAATAAGAGAGGGATATGCTAATTTGCCCAGATATGCTAATTAGTCATGACCAGTATGCAAATTGACCATCACTCCAACACACAAGATGGCTGCCCCCATGTGGCTACAAGATGGCCACCATAAGATGACCTGCAGTGGAGGGCAGTTGTGGGCAATCACAGTTGGGGTTGACCAGATCTGCAGGGGAGGGCAGTTGGGGGTGATCGGGCCAGCAGGGGAGCAGTTAGGCGTCGATCAGACTTGCAGGGGAGTGGTTAGGGGGTGATCAGGCTGGGAGGCAGAAGCGGTTAGGGGCAATTAGGCAGGCAGGCAGGCAAGCGTTTGGGAGCCAGCAGTCCTGGATTGTCAGAGGGATGTCCGACTGCCCGTTTAGGCCAGATCCCAGTGGTCGGGTCTAAACGGGCAGTCGGACATCCCTCGAGGGGTCCCAGATTGGGGAGGGTGCAGACTTGGCTGAGGGACACACACACACACACACACACACACACACACACCCATGCATGAATTTCATGTACCGGGCCTCTAGTACAGGATAAAACTGTTTTCTTTCTCTACTACCTTTGAGGAGAAGTTTTCTGGGTTGGGAGAAAAAAAATTTTAAATTATATTTTCCCAATAGGATGCAACAATGACAGCAAAAATGTCACCAGAGAAATTCAATGGTAAATATTCCATGATAAATATTATGTGACACAGCTTCGCAAGTCAATTCCCCAAGGAGTGTGATATGAAAAGTTGGCATAAGTGGGGCTATTTTAAAAAGGAGCCATTTCCAATTCCAGAGGAACTGCCTTGAATGTCTTACTTCTTAAATCCTTGGAATGTTTGACCTGGGCAGAATAACCTTTGATTTGGTCAAGCCAACACTGTATTTTAAACAACTGTTTGGAAAGCAACCAGGAAAAGCAGACATCCTGATTATAAGGACTAAAAATTATGTGAATTCTTGAGAATCATTAAACAGTCATGTATAGCTAAAGAATAGAATCACTTAGCTTATCAGCACCAATAGAAATTTCATCCTTGAATTCATGCAATTATTTTCCTTCTCTTTCTTATAAAATCCCTTGCCTTCACCCCATAATCAAGGCATGATTTGGGTTTGTTCCTGAATCAATGCCTCTGGATGGCAATTCTTTTTTATCTCAAACACTAACAAGCCTCTCACTTTGGCTTTTTATATTTAGGTTAACAGTGGTGATAGAATTTTGCCTATGTAGGGGGAGATTCTGCCAAGTTTCACAAAACTTCTTCCTCAAGTCTTACAAAGTCCAACTATTTTACCTAAAACCATGGTACCTTCACCTAATATACACAAACACACAAAACAAAACAAAAGCCTTTCTAAATCTACTGAGATTGAGTCAACAGTGTTTTATCAGTAAATCTGCTAATTTTTTCTAAAGAGTTCTTAATAGGATAACTAGGCAACACCTATGCAAAATTGCCTTGCAACTGTGTAATGATGGCCATCATGTGGATATAAGCAACCACTTTAAAGCCTAGAAAGAGAAGATAGAGGTCTGCCAAAGACCTAATATACACAGAAATATAAAGACGACACAGTTTATTAAAGATTGAAATATGAATCCCTTCAGATTTGATTCACCTGCAAGCAAATAAACGTAAACTAAAGACCAGTGGCCTGCCCAGCCGGTGTAGCTCAGTAGTTGAGCAGTGACCTGTGAACCAGGAGGTTGTGGTTAAATTCTGGGTCAGGGCACATGCCTGAGTTGCAGGCTCGATTCCCAGTGTGGGGCGTACAGAGACAGCCAACCAATAATTCTCTCTAATTCATTCTCTCTCTCTCTCTCTCTCTCTCCCTCCCTCCCTCCCTCCCTCCCTCCCTCCCTCCCTCCCTCTCCCTCTCCCTCTCCTTCTCTCCCTCCCTCTCTCCCTTTCTCTCGGAAATCAATTTTAAAAAAAAAAGATCAGTGGCTTAAATAAGCAGCATCATCTTTTCTGTCCCACAGAACATAGAGAAGATTACTATTCTTAAACCAGACAGGTTCAACACCACTACTGTCTTCAGAATTCTGCATACTAAAATTACTAAATCTTAGAAAATCCGAAATGATCTTTTTATACCAAATCCTTAAGGCAAGGATTACTTCTACTTTCACATTCACATAACTAAGGAAGGTATTCCTCTCCTTCTCTGCTCTCCCTTCCCCATAAAGAATATCCTCAAGATGACTTGGCACTTGCATCTCTAGGCAGAAAATAAGTTGGCACAACTTGTTTACAATTGTTTCTAAATTGCAAAGCACCAGAAAGAGGCCTTGCTACACCCAAAATTTTAATAAATGGCCTCTGTGCATTTATTGCAATGCCTAAACTCTTATCTTGCAAAATGGTTCTTCAGTTCGTATTTTTTCTGTTCCCTTGGCCCTATAGAATTGAATTCATTAGTTCATTCATAATCTAAGACTGTGTTTGATTGTCTTCTTATCAGTGATGTACCTGACATCATACCCAAGATGTGATCATTTTGATAAGAAAAGTAAACATCTGGATGTTGAAGTGTCCAAAACAACTGTAGTGGACATCAGCTATTTTTAAGAGTCCAGAATATCTTCCCCACTCTTCCTGAGAAACAGAACCTATTATTTCTTTAGGGAAACTAATTTGCCCTACATTTGTGGCCCAGTAACAGTTGTTAATTGCTAATAGCATCTTTGTCTTTCACTCCTGGGAGTAGGGGTGGGCAAACACAGTAAACAGAATTTCTCTTGCATACTTATATCTTGTTAGAATAATACATTATAGAATTTGGAAGAGGCCAGCCAGTTTGTAGGCAGTATGTGGTCTAAATAAGATGATCTATATAAATTTCAGATTGAGATCTTCCTTGTTGTTCTTTCTGCCCTTCCCAGAGTGTGTTATATTATTTCTTAGATTTTGACAAGAATAGTAGCTTAAACTGTTGGCCTGATTCTTTACTTTATCTCTTCCTTCCTTTAGGCTCAAATCATATATTTTCCCTCAACTTGTATTTCCCCAGCCTCAACTCTGGTTTGGGCCATATGAATCACTTTGGCCAAACAGGAGCCCTTCTCAACCTTAGACTTAAGAGGCCTCCTGGATTCTGCTTAACATTTGGCCTTTCTGTCATCACCAAGATAATAATATACTTGGGACAGCCTGCCCCCGAAGGGAAGGAGCAGAGCTGCAAATAAAGATGGAGACAACTAAGTGCAGCCTAGATCAGCCACCTGTGTGCTGGCCTTCAGATAAGTCAGTAATAATGAATGAATGCTGTTTTAAGCCACTACCTGTTGGGGTGATTTGTTACATGGCAACATTAGACTAATACACTTAGATTCCTTTGCATAAATTATCTTTTACTCCCTCACAATATCCAGATTTCATTTCAGTTACTAGCACCCATAGAGCACAACTGGACACACTTCCCCATCAATTCCTTACTCTCTTGTTCATGACAGGTAAATTTAGCCTTTTGCCATTATAAAATATCCACATACCAAAGTAACCAAGTATTCCCATGAATATTTCTTATTTCTTGACTTCCCAGAATAACTTGGGATCATTGACTACCACATTTTTCTTGGCTTCTGGTAGATCATACTCTTCCAATTTGCCTCTGACTTAATGATCACTACTGTTCTTCAAAGTTTTGCCCTGGTTTCTTTTAATTTTATATCCTCTTTCTGAGTAATACCATTGATTCTTGTGGCTATAATAGAATTTATACACTGTTGATTATGAAATAAATGTCTTCAGTTCAGATAATAATCCTGTAATTGGGATCTATGACCTAAGTAATCCCTAGTTTATTTCTAGCAGCATATCAGAGATACTGAGGCAAGCAGAACAATGGCTCCCCAAATGTCCATGCCCTGATCCCTAGAAACTGTAAATACATTATATCCTACAAGGCAGTGACTTCGCAGATATAAATAAAGTTTTAGACTTTGAGAAGGGGATAGTATCTTTGATTATCCTGGCAGACACCCCGCATTCTCACCGCACCTCCATCCCCATCATTCATGCCCCCAGGTAGCTGGTGAGAGGTCGCACCCCACCCAGGCATCACGGGAGGTTGGTCGCTGCCACCCAGCCCCAGTTCCCCATCCCTAAACCGTTTGGGCGATCAGGGCCCCGACAGGTTGCTGTCTGTGGGGCAATTGGTCGGGGCCAGGCCCCTTGCCCAGCTCCCTCTGCCTGGGAGCCAGATGGTGGGCCTGCACCCCGCCACCACCACTGGTCGCCATCTGCAGGGCAATCGGTGGGGCAGTTGGGCCGCCACTTGCACCCACCTTGGCCTGGTGCCACCCGCTCACCTGCTCCACCATCCCGCTGCGGTCCCGCTCTCGTTGGGGCCCATTAGGACTGGCAGCGCCTCTACTGACGCCCACTGCTAGCACAGCATTGCTGACGCCCGCCATGGTCCACATCGCCCCCTAGTGGTCAGCACACATCATAGCAAGTGGTTGAACTTGCAGTTGAATGCTGGAAGCCAATTCCAGCATGACAGCAGGGCTGAATCTGGGAATGGCTGATGGCATTTCCCTAAACCTGAAAATGGATGATTGTTTACTGCCATAATCTACATTGCCTCCTACTGGTGAAACACCTGAACAGCTGTAGGCTTATTCTCCCCATTCTGACAATGGACTCTGTATACGAAACCCTGACCCTTTGAAGTGTATATCTCCGTCTCGCCTCAGGACAAATTGTGTTAATAAAAAGCATGGGGTCCTGAGACGAGGAGATCTTAGTTTCCTTTAAACTAGGCTCTTCTGACCCTCAATGCCTTTCAAAATTATATTTCGTCTCTGGATTCCTATTTAAGCTATGCACATATTCTCCAGATTGCTGAACCCTTCTTGATGCTGGAACAAGAACCCCCACAGTCAAACTCCTATTCAAGGGGACAATTTGCATATTAGACTTTTATTATATAGGATTATGCTATAAATTTTTTTAAATTCTATTTGCTTAATATCATCATCAAAGACAAACATGCTTATGTTATATTGTTTGATAGACTCACTTACATGCTATAAAATGAGAGCAAAGAGCTTAGCAAATCCACTAGTCCAAACCTTCCAATTGTGATGAAAAATTATAAAATATTACACAATGCATCCACCCAGCCAAAGCAAATCTGCAGTCCTTAGAATTATTCAAGGGACATAAATTAGAAGAGGAATATTATTTCAAGGCCACAGTTGTTAGCTATTTAGTGTCAATTTCAGTGGGAATAGAAGTGACATTTTGTTAAAAGCAAATATTCTTTTTAAATTACCTTGACAATACACTGTCAATAAAGTTCTAAATTATATCTCAGCAGATGAAGCTGAGGAATAAATAATTATTGTCCCTCATTATTTTTATGTAATTTGAATGCTCAGTCAGTATTTATCACAATCACCGCTTGTTATGAAATCCGGTGCAGTCAGTGTAGAACTCCCAGCATATGATACAGATCATTCTTTCCATGATCCAAACCTCCTGTCTTTCTTTTTCATGTCAGTGTCTCTCTAACTTGTAAATGTTGTTCTGTCAGCAATGTTATATATGGAAGAAGTCATCTCTAACTAGTCAAGTAACTCTGACACTTTAAGCCTTTTTGAGAACTTATAGGATTCTTGGTTTTAAAAAAATACTTCTCTTACATGTCCTTCTAAATCTAAAACAAACTATAAAATAATGAACATAATGGCTATATTTTACAAATATCCCTAGGAAAATAGAGAGTACATATTGAATAAAATTGAAATAACAAAGTAAAAAGTATTTCAGTCTAGCTGCTGCTCTAAAACCTAAATTCTATCACTTTTCACCTGGAGTCTTTTGAGTTTCTCTGTTATCAAATTTTGAAATAATGCAGATTAAGCTCTCAGAAACTATAATGTGTGATTCACTGAAATGTTTTGTATACAAACATTTCAGTGAATGTTTGTATGGCAAAGCTAGTGAATATACAGGATCCAAATATGCAATTATTGTGGTTAACATAAAGGCCATATAATTATAGGCTTGAAACACAGAAAAATAAAAATATAGATAAGTAAAATATATGAAAATTAAATTTTTCCTAGTTTCTAACACGTTAAGTGCCCAGTCAGTCACCGGTGAAAAACTGGCCCAGAAGACAAAACAGGCTGGGCGTCTAACGTGCTAATGTTTGTTTTCCATGTAAAAATACACTTACTACAGTTAATAAAACATATGCACTTGACCTAGCAATTTCAATGTCAGATGAATAATAGAAAGAAATATACCTAGTTTTATTGGTGTGTATCAAGACATTTGTGGTAGAATTATTTTGTGTAGCATAAAAATTGGAAACAAAATTAATGCCCACAAATAAAACAATATTTGAATGAAGTAGAAATCACTCAAATTTTTAAAAAAATTGAATCCATTAAAATGAATTAATTAGAATTAACCCAGTTAATGTGCATAGATTTCCACAAGCTATCCAATATAGTTAAGTGAGTAAAAGAAAAATGCAAATATATGAAGAATAATGACAAAAATTTTTATTTATATGAGAATTTATGCACATTTGTTTGGTGTATGGTAGGATTATACTAGCATGGAGAAAATATAAAAGCATATACAAAGATCATTAAGGAATTATCTTGAGCATGGCTACAATGAGGGAGGGTGAAAGAAAAAGAGGAAAGATAAGCCAAACAAGAAAGAAAATAATTATTGCCCATAAATAAACACAAACAACAAAATCAACTTATATGCGCCAAGTTAAGATAGTAGTGATCTGCATTAGTTAACCCCTTTGAGGAAATAACTCAAAAAAGAACAAGGGAATACAACATGGTGAAGCAGGAATTTGGGGTAACATAGGCAGGCTTAGAGTTTTTTAGAATAGGGGTCCATGGAAAAGCTTGGGGCTGCAGACTGGGAGAAGGTATATTTCCATAAGACAAGAAAGCCAGGTGCAGTTACATCTCCATAAGACAAGGGAGCAGTAACAGTTGCATTTACATAAGATAAAGGAACTGGAAGTAGCCAGGAAAGGTCTATATTTACAAAATAAAGAGAAGGAAGCCCTTCATTCAGATGGAAAAGAAGAAAGCCCAGAGGAATGGAAGGACTATGAGGGAGGAGGGCCTTAGGAGTCACTATACTAACCAATTCGAAGGGGAATATTGACCTATCAGAGGGGATATCGGGGCACAGGCACTGCAGCCTTTATAAGTCATGGGGAAAAGGACCTCAGTGGGACCCTTTCCCCCTCCCTACATGGGAGTTCATTCTGTGGGACTCTTCCTCCTTCCTACATAGGAGTCTGTACTTGTTCTTCAATAAATTTCCACCTTTGCTATACCACTTTCTGTCCGTGGATTCATTCTTCAATTCCAGTAGACAAAGAATCCGGGTTCCAGTCCAAAAATTTGGTATCAATGGAACCTCAAGCTCCCAACTTGGAAATTTGAAATCTCCCTTTCACTTTCCTTTTTCTATTCCTAAGAAACAGGAGTAACTGATCTACTTGGTGGTTCCAGAAAACTCTATTGGCTACTGCTAAGCTGAACTGCTTCCACAAAGTCTGATGTATGAATTCAGCTCCTGGGAGGTAGTCTCTTTAGATATTCTTAGTTCCAAGAGCCTTGTAAGCCAAAATTAATTTTAGACTGTAATAAAGAATATAGAGCACTTATTTGAGAAAGAAAGGACTGCAGTCCAGGAGACACAGATTCAGTAGCAACAATTTAAATTGAGTTCCAGAGGCAAGGCAGTCTTTTATAGCAAAATGTCCCACCCAGTTTCTCAATTAATCCATTTTATGAAGTATCTAAATTGTGCAGGTCTGATTTTTAGGGTCTCATTCTACTGGAAGCAAGACAAAACTCACATGGCATAAATAAGCGGGAAATAATGTGGGAAGTGAGAGTTCAGTCTGAGGTTCGTTTTTCTATACAGTCTGTGAGAAGCCCCAGTCAGCAAATGGCCACTATGCTTTCAATTTTTTAAAATACGTTTTTATTGATTTCGGTAGAGAGGAAGGGAGAAGGAGGGAACTCCTTGGCGTTCACATCAAATGAATCTTTGTTCTTGGGGTCCACAGTCTGGAAGGATAAGGGCTGTTACCTGGTAGACAGTCTCTGGGCCACTGTTTTCTCTTCCTGCTGTTCCTCCCTGGTAATGAATGACTAATAATGACTAATGAATGACTCTATTAATGTTGTTAACATTTATTAACATGCATTATGTCACTTAATTCTTTAAAAATCCTTACCAAGAGAGCATTACTAGTGTCCCCATTTTGTACATGAGAATGAATGAGCTTAACTGTTAAGTAACTTGTTTGAGGTTATTGTGATGTGTAAATGGTACAGTGGTGATTAGATCATGTCTGTTAATCTAAAAGAAGTCTGTCTATTAAAAGCAAACAAAACAAACATACATAGCGAGAAACTTTTTTTCTCCTTCTGCTTGATTTTTTAAAATTTTTTCTCTGAAACTTTTAGGTACACTTTGGATTGCGATTCAAGACTTGATTAAAGGTATGTGAAAATAGACCAAATGGTCCTTTCAGCTTGCTCTGGGTTGAGCATTTGTAGCTCCCTACAGAGTAATGGGACTATTCCACACCATCCATCCAGTTACTGGAGTTTCTTATTGGGGTTAGAGACCAAGACCTCAGACACAAATATAATTTCTCACTTTGTTTTACTCACTTGTATTCCAATGCCATGAATTTCACAGAGTGTGGTGACTTTGGGGGCATAGGTTGAGTATTTTTGTACCTACTGGGCAAAATAATCTAAATATAGCTTCTTTAAAAAATTTTATTAATGAGGTGATATTCAGGAACATAAAATTAATTATTTTCAAGTGAACAACTCAGTGACATTTAGTATATTCAAAATATTGTACACAACCACCTCTATCTAGTTCCAAAACATTCTCATCACCCCATGAAGTGACACTGCACCTACTGAGCAGCTATGCCCCTGGTTCCTCCCTTTTTCCAGGTTTTAACCCACCCTAGTGGTGACTCTTTATACCCTGAATTAATAAAATTACCAAAAGGATAATTAAAATTTCTGGGCTTATTTCTTTATCTATACATTTGAGATTGTATACTCATGCCACAATTTAATTGTGAAGAATAAACAAAATAACGTATGTAGGGAATCTGACACAATACCTGGGACATTGTAGACCTCGAGTAAAGATGAGATTCCCCCCTTCATACTCCTTTACATGTATTTATTACTGCATATTGAGCAGAGGGCTCATTCTTTGCAATATACTCAATGTCACTTTAGGAACATCTCCCTGCTTATACAAAGTTTTTGCACAGTATGTAATTTATCCTTCAAACCGCTGTGAAGGGCAAAAAGAAAGGAGTAGAACAAAGAGAATAAAAATGGGAAGCAAAGGCAATTATTTGATTTTTAAACTAACAAAAGGAAATCTAGGGCCACAGAGTGAGTATGCTGAGCAAGAGCCAGGATGGAAACCTCGTTTTACTGACTTTCAGCTCAACCCCTTTCCAGTTGGCTACACTGCACTAAATGAGCTCCTTGACAAAGGCATCTCTAAAATATGAAAGGATGCTAAGAGGGTGATTCATGGGGGGAAAATTGAAATTTCCTAAAGAACAGTCTCTCGTCATTAGAAAGTCACTTTCTAAAGTCAGCACTGCATGGCAGGGAGGCTTTTAGGGCCTTTCATTAACTTATAAATGAAAGCCAGAAAAGCAGAATGTGTAGAAAAGACCTGGAAAGTTTGAATGCATGGCAAACAATGAGGCAGTGAAAACCAGGTTTCTGAGAAAGGAAATCATTGGAAGAATGCCAGGGAACTGAATAATGCTAAAGTGGAAACTAAGAAAAACCTGTAACTCCAACTGAAAAGCAATTAGATAATATAGAAGGCGTGTGTGTGTGTGTGTGTGTGTGTGTGTGTGTGTGTGTGTGTGTGAGAGAGAGAGAGAGAGAGAGAGAGAGAGAGAGAGAGAGAGAGAGAGAGAGAGAGAGAAAAGGAGGGCACTGTATTTATACACTCACGGAGATGCAAACTGGGAAAATGCTATTTTTATCACTTCTCCTGTTTCTGTTTCTTTTTTCTTTAACTCATAATTTAACCATTAGGTAATACATATTAGTACTGTTATTGGTGGAAGTGAAGTTCTTGAGGTGCTGTGAGGAAAAGAATTTCTGGAGGCCCCCATGGGAGGATGGGGTTTTTGTGGAAAGCCATGTTGATTATTTAAAATTAAGGGGGTTCCTCTCCAAGGTCCCATCTCTGTCAGTCTGGCCATGGAAGAAGTCCAATGTGTTCAGAAGGGCCAGAATAAAGGCAACTGCCCAGGATTCCTGTTCCACATTAAAGTCCAGTCCAGTCCAGCACCTGGCAAGCTTAGCTTGTGTTCCTAGCTGTAGGGCATTGCATGTGGGGTCCACACAACCATGGGCCATACAGCTGCTTAAGGCCACATGGCTATGAAGAGAGAACAGCTGAGTACACAGGTAAGTGAGGTCATAGAGCAAGAGAAAGAGCTAACAAGAGCAAGCAAGAGAATGAGAAAAAAGGAACTCTTTGTCTTAGAATTTTAACTTTCCAAGATTTTGCAAGCTTGATGGGGTCCATTCCCTAGCAGCCAATCCATTCTTCCTCATGTTATACTGACAGGCAAGCACCTTCCTTGTGAAACAGGAATTTTAGGGGAACATAGGCAGGCTTAGGGAATTTTTAGAATTGGGGTCCATAGAAAAACATGGGGCTACAGACTTGGAGAAGGTACATTTCTGTAACACAAGGAAGCCAGGTACAGTTACATTTCCATAAGACAAGGGAACTGGAAGTAGCCAAGAAAGGTCTATATTTATAAAATAAAGAAGGAGGAAGAAAGCCCAGAAGGAATGGAAGGACTATGAGGGAGGAGGGCCTTAGGAGTCACTATACTAACCAATTGGAAGGGGAATATTGACCAATCAGAGGGGATATCAGGACACAGGAACTGCAGCCTTTATAAACCTTGGAAACAGGAAGTCTGTGGGACCCTTTCCTCCTCCCCACCTGGGAGTCCTGTGGGACTCTTTCCCTCTCCCCCATGTGGGAGTCTGTACTTGTTCTTCAATAAATCTCCACATTTGCTATACTACCTTCTGCCCGTGGATTCATTCTTCATCTCCAGCAGACAAAGAATCCGATTCCAGTCCAAAAATTCCATATCACCCTGACTGCACTGGGCAAGTCCTTATTGTCCCTGCTCCCCTGAAGGACAATGCTTCGTTTCCCTGGAGTGTGAGCTGTAGCTTCCTGGTGAAACAAACAGGCTTCTGCTTCTGCTTCCGCTTCCTAGATGAATATGCTCAGCAATGTCTTACTCTCCCTCTATTCTCAACCTTCTATACATATTAACTAGTTAAGTATGATGATAATATTAAGAGTAAAGTACAAAACAGAGGGAAATTTCCCTTAAGGATTTACATATTTTCTTTAAAAGAAAAACAAATATAAGCATATTTTAATGAACTAAATTATGAATGCAAATGTATAAAAATAGCTAGTATGGTGCCGGGGTCCAAACCCCAGCGGGTCGAGGGGTCCCCAAAGGTGTGGACGGAGTCGGCGAAGAAGGAATGTCACGGAGACAGCGTTCAGTTGATCAGCAGCCTAGCCAGGATCTCCAGCCCGGATCTCCAGAGAGGTTCTGCTTCGGATCTCCAGAGAGGTTCTGTAGCCATGTTCCCTCGCTAGGTTCTCCAGCCAGGTTCTGTCCAGGATCTCCAGTCAGGTTCAGTGTCCAGGTTCCAGTCAGGTTCTCCTGCCAATCTCTGTAGTCAGGTTCAGTCCAGGATCCCTTGCCATGTTCTCCCGCTAGGCTCTGTCTCTAGGCTCCGAGACCAGTCCCGGTCCAGGATCCTCTAGCATGCTCTCGCCAGCGAAGTTCTTCTGTCTCTAGGCTCCGTGTAGGTTCTGTCTTCTGAATTCTGTCTCCTGAGTTCTGAGTGTTTCTGTCTTGTTACAACTGTATTTATACCAGTTGATTCAATCCTATCAATCTCTATTACAAAGGTTAGGGCGTTTCTTATCTCCATTCCAGGGAGAAAAGATTATGTAGTTTAAGCATGATTGTTCGTAGTTAAAGGGATTAATTACCCGCCTGGCACTTAGTTGAGGGGTTTCATTCCCTCCCTAACTTCAGGGGAAAATCCCTACCTGGGGATTCAACCTTTCTCGGAGAGGTGACTTTGGTTAAAACACAGCGCCAAGAAGGTGAGCAAACATATTAAGAAAAGTATGCCATATATGCCAGGTCCCTTGAAACAGCAAGGATGGACCGGCTCCCGGCAAATTCCCCCTTTTTTATTTTTTAAAAGCAAGCATTAAAAAGAAAAACCTGAAACGCTCTCTTGTATCCATTTTAAGAGTAGGATTGGCGCTTTCCGCTATTACCTGAGTCCTGATCTATCATCCCAGGGAGAGCTTGCCAATCCTGCACTTTCCCAGGGTAGAAAGGCTGCAGTGGGGTTAAGGATAAGGCTCCTTGGGCCTACCTTCTCCCATGCCATTACATTTACCTTTCCTTCCTCAGAAAAGCATGGACATATTTGTTGTACAAAACGTTCTGTCTGACTGGGAGTAACCTTAATTCCTCTGCTAGCAAGCATATGTGTTAAAAGATCAATACAGAGTCTTATTTCTTTTAGACTCAGTATGGCACATCTTCTTAATCTAAAGATCAATACAGAGTCTTCTTTCTTTGGACTCAGTATGGCACATCTTCTCAATCTAAGTTCTGTACTATCCACCTTCTTACCCTACTTATCCTCTATAGGGGGGTTTGCAGCACCCTGGTGGAGTCCTATCCATCCCGAGTGTGGGGGTTCTCAATGGGGGGGGCTTACCTAAGGGAATCCTGTTCCAGGGGTTCCCAAAGGTGTGGACGGAGTCGGCGAAGACTATCCACCCTCTTCCTACGGTGGAGTCCGATCCGTCCCGAGTGTGGAGGTTCTCAATGGGGGGGCTTACCTAAGGGAATCCTGTTCCAGGGGTTCCCAAAGGTGTGGACGGAGTCGGCGAAGACTATCCACCCTCTTCCTATGGTGGAGTCTGATCCGTCCCGATTGTGGGGCAAAGACTATCCACCCTCTTCCTACGGTGGAGTCCGATCCGTCCCGAGTGTGGGGCGCTTACCTAGGGGTCCCTGTTCGGGCGCCATATGCCGGGGTCCAAACCCCAGCGGGTCCAGGGGTCCCCAAAGGTGTGGACGGAGTCGGCGAAGAAGGAATGACACGGAGACAGCGTTCAGTTGATCAGCAGCCTAGCCAGGATCTCCAGCCAAGTTCTGGTCTTGATCTCCAGAGAGGCTCTGCTCCAGATCTCCAGCCAGGTTCAGTCACCAGATTCTAGTCAGGTTCTCTTGCCATGTTCTATAGTCAGGTTCAGTCCAGAATCTATTGCCATGTTCTC
Organism: Myotis daubentonii; assembly: GCF_963259705.1. Taxonomy (NCBI): domain Eukaryota; kingdom Metazoa; phylum Chordata; class Mammalia; order Chiroptera; family Vespertilionidae; genus Myotis; species Myotis daubentonii. The sequence continues at coordinate 35,635,854 of NC_081856.1, read as the reverse complement.
TCCTAGGCTCTGTCTCTAGGCTCCGAGGCGAGTCCCTGTCCAGGATCCTCCGGCATGCTCTCGCCAGCGAAGTTCTGTCTCTAGAGAACGTTCTGTGTAGGTTCTGTGCCTAGGCTCTGTCTCTCTTGGTCCTGTCTTCTGAATTCTGTCTTCCAAGCCCTGTGTCCTAAGTTCTGTGTCTGAAGTTCTGTCTTCTGAATTCTGTCTCATGAGTTCTGTCTTGTTGATTCTGTTTTAAGTTCTGAGTGTTTCTGTCTTGTTACAACTGTATTTATACCAGTTGATTCAATCCTATCAATCTCTATTACAAAGGTTAGGGCGTTTCTTATCTCCATTCCAGGGAGAAAAGATTATGTAGTTTAAGCATGATTGTTCGTAGTTAAAGGGATTAATTACCCGCCTGGCACTTAGTTGAGGGGTTTTATTCCCTCCCTAACTTCAGGGGAAAATCCCTACCTGGGGAAAACAACCTTTCTCAGAGACCTTGGTTAAAACACATAGTGCCAAGAAGGTGAGCAAACATATTAAGAACAGTATGCCATATATGCCAGGTCCCTTGAAACAGCAAGCATGGACCGGCTCCCGGCAGTATGGTAATGCTATTCTAGTAATTATACTGTACATAAATTTACTGCCTTGAGTCCTCTTGATAAGATGGTGATATAAATGATTTTATAAAAACTTATTCCATAACTTTTCTCTATGAACTAGATTATTCTCAGGTATTACCTAAATTGTCATTTTCCCCCTAAAATAATGAATTTTGTTATAAATATTATAAAGCAACAGAACAATCAACCGGTACAGGGAAGGAAGAAATTTTCCTCTACTTACAGGTTATTTCAGAGGTCTGATCATTAAATCAATATGAATAGTTTAACAAGAAAAAATAAGCAAACTGATATATGAGAGGTTCAGAGGCAGAAAGTAAAGTGAGATATACATGGCATCCAGAGCCAAGGATGAGGTAAGGTGCCTTAGGGCTTCAAACGGGAAGATGGCAATTTACAGGGCAATAATAGCAGACATTCCCTAATTAGAAGTCTACCCTGCCATACAGATAGGTCTTTGAAAGTTATTTATTATAACTCTTATGTGGGCAAGGCCCACAATTTAAATTATTGAAGAGGGAGGTAATAGTTTCTCTCAAGCCTGCAGCATCTCAATTGCCTCCAGCTCAGAATAATCCACAAGTCAAAGTAGCACATCTTGGGAGGACTGTTCTGACCCCTTTACTGACCAGGTATGTATTTGCTTTTAAAAAACTTAAAAAATTTAAGTTTGGAATTTTAAAACAAAACTTTTCTGGAAACTTTACTATTCCTTCTTTTCTGGAAAGTATTTTGCATTACTCCCAAGAGTAATACTAGTAAGTATCTAAACTCTGTATACCTACCTAATGCTTCTCTTCAAAATTTTTATTACAAGATTGGGCTCTGTTCTTAGCCTTAAGGTAGTTTACAGGTTGAATCAATGCAGAATTGGGTTTGGTAGAATGATAACCTTCTGTCTAGTCTAAATAGAGCTACCAGGGGCTGATCAGCACTCCTTCCATTTCATCCCCTTGATTCTATGCACAATCTATGGAATTATGAGTAATTCTTTAATTAGTTGCCTTTAGACTTTGAGAGTGGACCTAAAAGACAAGACTGCAATTACTTTTAATTACTTTAAATCTAGAGTATTTTGTATTGCTTCATGCTCAGTCACAAAAATTTCTCAAACCTGGTTTTGAACTATGGATCTACCATTTTCTACTGTTTAATATTGCCAAAAAATAGTTAAGATTTTATCACTATGAGAAGGTGATTTTCTATCAATTTCATTATGAAATAAGGCTAGACAAATTCATGTCATATTATCAATGACTACATTAAAATCCTGTTGATAATTATAATTACATCGTCTTCAACAAGCACTTATCTCTTCAAAGGCCTTTTAAGAAGGGGGAGGGTGAGAGGAAGGAATTCATCTTATTGTCACTACTCCTGATTTTCACAGTCCCCCAAAATCAGTTATCTTGCTGAGAAATAAATAGAAATCTTCCCATTTTGTTCAATTGGACTATTCCTTGGAGTTACAAAGCAAGATAGTATTTGATGTTAGGTTTAAAAAACATGATCAAGGAATAGGATGGCAGTTACATTATGAAATATATATATGAACAATGTACAGACCTTCTTAAAACAGCTTTTGCTTTGCTTTGATAGGGAAGATTCAAACAAATTGTCTAAAGACACATTTACAAAGATCTCATGAAATATAGTATAGATTTAGCTTTCTTTTCATTATAATACTTTTTTTTTTTTTTTTTTACTTCAGCAAGAAAGGAAATACGGGCTTTTCTTGGCTTTGCACAAAATACCAAGAAGTATTACCGCCACTTTGTTTAAACTGAACTAAAAGGCTCATTTGCTTGAGATAGCCAGGTAACTCCAGAAAATTACTTTTTCAGCTTAAATTGGCTGGATAACTGACTCAATTTTTCATTTTTTATCAGAGGTTGCACATATGTAAGTGGGGTTTATTATAACTTATTGTATTTGTTCTTAAGTTATTTTAACTTTCAGAAATGATAATAAGTTGAAAAATATTAAACATTCTTGAACTGTTATTAAGGGGATAAAAGCATGCTACTGGGTTTCTTATTTACATTAATGATACATTCTACACAAGTCTTTCTGTAACTAGTATATTTATAGCTATTGAGTAACTAAAATAAAATCATGAAACCATTGGAAAAATTCTGACTTTTTATTGGGTGACTGTTTGTTACCTATAAATGATACAAAGACTGGTGTATATTATATAGGAAAAATTCTTTCATAAAAAAAGAAAAGTGGGAAAGTATTAAAACAAAAAAGTCTAGTATTCACTTAGGAAGTTACATGCAAAAAATGAAATTGGACCACTTTTCCAATACATACAAAAATAGTTTAAATCAAGAAAATTTAAGAAACTAGTTATGACAAAGAAGTTCAATGATAATACACAAACATGGAAGAATAAGTAAAACTTCTTGGAAGTCAAAATACATCTAATAGATAAGAAAACAGAGTAGGTTTGTGTTAAGAAAGTATTATCTATATAGAAATATAAGCATTTGAACATACTACTACTGTAAAATATTTATGGGCTTTAAGCTATCTAAAGTTGTAAGCTAATGCTTATATGCTTCTTTTGTTAAAATCTGTTTCACATTAAAAATAAAGAACAAATGAAAAGAAAAATTCAGTACGTCATTAAAACATTCTTCAGCCCTGGCTGGTTTGGCTCAGTGGATAGAGCATTGACCTGTGGACTGAAGGGTGGGTCGATGGGTTTGATTTCTGGTCAAGGGCAAGTACCTCCATTACAGGCTTGATCTCCAGACAGATCAGAGTACATGTAAGAGGCAACCAAACTATGTGTCTCTCTCACATTTATGTTTCTCTCTCTGTGCCTCTCTCTATCCCTTCTAATCTCTCTAAATACGTTTTTTTACTTCAACAAGAAAGGATGTCTTAATGACTTATTGAATTTTTTTTTCATTTGTTCTTCATTTTTAATGTTAAATAGAAAAAATATCCTCAAGTGAAGATCAACAAAACACACACACACACACACACACACACACACACACACACACACACACATTCTTCAAATACTTGAAGAACTTTTCATTTGGAAATTGAAGTATATGTTCTACAATATGTCAAAAAGCAGACTTTGAGCCAATTGTTAAAAACAACAAAAATTCCATTTTGTCTTTGAGACATTCTAAAGGTTTAAGTTTCAAGCTGTGGTTTGGTAAATATTAATTGAAACATTATATAGAATATTCAAGCACTAAAGAGTTTCATACCCTTTCCAAATATAAGGTGGTATATTTCCTTGGTTGTAAGGTTCAAATAGTAACTGGGGAACTATTTTTTGAACCCAAGAAAACAACAATATGGGAGTGGAAATAATACCCTAAAAAGATAATTGGAAGGAAAATAAAAAAGATACCAAGATACAGTGCGTGTGTACTTATGTTTCACCATACTGGGGATGATTTGACTTTTATTAATGTAGATAGTAAAATTTAAACCGAAGCACCAAATAAAAAGGAAAACAAACTGAAATATCCTTTGGAACTTATATTCTGCTAAAAACTAAGCATCTGATAAAATTTAAAATGATTATTTGATGAATTCAGTTCCCACTAGGATCAAGGATCAAGAAGGAAAATTTAACTCTGGATTTCTCTCTGTCAACAAATAGAACATCTGATGAATAGGAGGTAAGATGAAAGTTCTATAAAGTTACCTTGTTCATTTTAAGTTCACAACTTTCCTAGTCTAAAGAAGAGCAAATTTCAAAAAATAATTTTCAGTGACATGGGAATGATAACATAAGAAATTAAAAAAGAAGAATCAGCTCTAAAAATCAGAATTTCATTAGGTCTGCTAAAAAATAAAATTGACAGCATTTCAACACAAATAAACAAATAAGCAATATAATAATTTTGATTTTATGCTCAAAATTGCTTCACATAATTTTAGCAACTCTACAAATACTCTATATTTATTTACTTATTGAATTAAACTTTTAAGGAAATAGGCTCCAATAAAGGCTAGAGTTTTAAAAAATGGTATGAAATAGTCCTTGCAACAAAAAGCATCACAGTATTGAAATGAATACTTATATGTTTATGAAAATTAAAATATGCTATGAAAATAACTTAAAGAAAATAACACATGAGTTACAAAAATATTTTAGATTGGCTTTTAGGGTTATCAGATATTCACTAGGAGGTGAGGTAAAAGGAATTTCTTGCAGAGGGAAAAATATGGATAGTATAGTGTTTCAGAAAACTAAATAGCGTGATTAGACTGGACGAAAGACTGTGATACAGGGACATATAAGAAAGTACAGTTAAATGTCTAGACTGATTATGAACACTTGCATACCATTCTAGAAATCAGCACACTTTATCACATAAACTTTGGGAATGGTACTCTTCGTTTCTGTAAGCAGCATAGAGACTGAAGTTGTAAAGACTAAAGGCATAAAGAGCAATTAACAACAGTCAGGCTTAAAGTAAGGTAATGACAGTGGCTATGAATAAGAGAGATGGGAGAACTACTTTGTGACAGGCTTTCAGTAGTTGCTGCCAGAATCAATAGCTTATTTGCAGTCATAAATTCTTCAATATTTCCTTTTAAAATGAACTATGAAAGCAGTTGCTTATAAATATATATTAAAAATTTCCCTTTATTTTGTCTCATCAAAGAAGCAAGACCAATTCCTTTCTTAGAAAATGATACAAAATGGAATAATACCTGTTTCTTCTTTGTTGACAGAATACAGGACAATTGCTGACAAAGTAATACCTTCAATGATATGAAATAAAACCTTTTAGATTCAGGTTTCATATATGACTCATTTTTCCTTTGCTATTGAGTGAAATTGCATAACGATATAAATTTAATTCTGTATATCTCACAAAGATATTCTAGCATTTAGAAGGAAATAAGGAAGGCAAATTTATATATATGATTATACAAGGTATTTGTAGCTATTTCCTGCCTTCAACTGGTACTCTTAATAAAGTATTTTGTATTTAAATGGCACCAATGCTCTAGATGCTAGAAACATAAATGTTAAAATAAAAACTGGCCAAATTCTAGCCTTCATGGAGCTTTTTGCTACTGAGAGAAAACAGAAAACATATAGTTAAAAACATCATTATTTTAGATGCAGATGAACAGAACTAAAACATGAATGAAGGATAGGATATGCTGACTGGGAATGCAGATTAGAAAAACAGTGGACATGGAAAACCTGACTGAGAAGTGGCATTAGAGGACAGGCTTAACAGAGGTAAGAAATTAGTTCATGCTCATATTTGGGGGACTTGATCATGTAAGACCTGGAGGTAATGATAAGAAGAGTGCCTTTTCTTTTGAGTGAAATACAAATCCTTTGTAAGGTTTTGATGATTGACATGATCAAAGATACATAAACTGAGAATAAATTGTTGGGGACAGGTGATAGGTTGGAAAGTTAAAGCTATTATTCAGGTGAGAGAAGAGGTTATATTGTACCCAGTTAGACGTGAAGATGCTAAAAAAAAATTACATTATGTAAACCACTTTATTCGAAAATGAGGTCTATTCTTTGGGTGATCACAAATATAGAATTACTTGAACGCTCCTCCCTATAACTGCATTATAATGGTACCAAGATAATGTATTTCCATGGTTCTGTTATTTAACTATGAGTTAATATATTTTTGAGTTGGGCATTGGTTACGGAAGATGATGTATTTGTTCTGAGCAGCTCATAAACATTATAGCCTTAATTTCATACTAGAAGACATCTTTGCTGGAATGATGTGCACTGTGATAACTCCACCTTATGACCATGGCTAAGTCCTTTTGTGTGATTAAACGCTAACTACAACCATTACATATTGGGTTTGTTCTGCATGTTTCATCTCCACAAGGATGTTAATCAAAATTCAGGTATTATTTCCCATAGGTTTGTTTTCTCCTAAAGAGCTGCTCATTAGATAGGTCTGGTCTAATTATTATTAGCTCAATTAGTATATGTTGAGGATAATTTGGTTTACTAAGAAATAAAACATTTGTCTCACAAGTTGAACAAATAATGATGATACTTGCAGTTCATAAACAAGTTTGAGATTTACTTCCTATTCTGACAAATTGTGATAATCAACATGGGGCGTTTTAGGAATTTCCAATAAACTGCTCTACTTTACTATGCTTAATCAGAATTTAATGTTAATTTACATATTTTCTTATAATCATAGAATTAAAATAATTTTGTGGATTCACTTTGTCCAAAATGGAAGTATCTAGTCTTATTCCCATTCGTGATACTATTGCTTTGCCAAATTTTGAGGTATATCCACTGAGTGGCCACATTATTATGACCAGCCATATTATTATGACCACCCCATCAGTACTTCATTGACACTTCCAAAAATACTGAATATTGAAAACTTCCTAAGCAAATACTCTCAAGGTTTTATCAATATTATTATTTGCATAACTAATTCACTTCATTGTACTGATGGGGTGGCCATAATAATCTGGCCACTCAGTGTATACTATTTACTCTCTGGTCATCACACATTTCAACACTAGCCTACAGAAATCTTTGAAAGCATCCTTCTATCCCAAAATCAATATGTCCCAAGCTATTTTGTTTTATTTACCACTAGTAGCCCATCGCACAGTAGGCCGCCCACCGCTTTTGCAGGAGCATGCAGGAACCTTCCATGGGAGCCCAGCAGCTTCTGCGGGAGGCAGAAGTGAGCTTCCGGTGGCCACGGAGTCCGGAGGGAGCTGCGCTGCTTCCACGGGAGGCGGGGCCCGCTGTCTCCTCTCTGGGCCTGCGCTTGGCCACAGAGGCTATGGGCTGGCCCCCCTGTCTGTGTCTGCTCGGGCTCTGGAGGGCTCACCCAAGCCGGGCATGGCGGCTCGCTGGCCCCCTCTCTGTCTCCACACCAGGCCTCACCTGCACGTGCAACCTCCTCCTGCCTGGTCATGACCTGTTATGGCTTCCCGACCTAATTTGCATATCCTATCTAATAAAAGAGAAAAATGGTAATTGGCGTACGACGATACCCTTTTCATTGGCTAATCAGGGCTATATGCAAATTAACTGCCAACTAAGATTGGCAGTTAACTGCCAACAAGATGGTGGTTAATTTGCATATGTAGGCACAATGCAGGGAGGCGAAAGGGAAAGCAGGAAGAAGCCCCCTGCCACTGACAGTGATAGGAAACCCAGGGGGGAGCTAAGAGCTGGGGGGCAGGGCAAAGGCGGCCATGATCGGAGAATCAGGCGCCTTTTCCGCCCTGGCCAGTGATAGCAGGAAGTAGGTGTGGAGCCAGCGATGGGAGCTGGGCACGGTCGAAGCTGGCAGTCCCGGGAGCTAGGGGTCCCTTGCCTGGGCCTAAAGCGAAGCCCACGATCACGGGGCCGCTGCAGCTGCGGGTCCCCGCTGCCCAAGCCGGACGCCTAGGCCAGAGGTGTTAGGCCTGGGCAGGGGCGGAGCCTGCAACCACGGGGAGCTGGGGGTCCCCTGCCCAGGCCTGACACCTCTGCCGGAGGCCTCAGGCCTGGTCAAGGGGCCGATCCGGTGATTGGTGATTGAAGGGTGATGAGGGTCAACTCCTCTGGCCGAGGCATCTGGGATTGGGGGGATATGATGGTCCCCTTGCCCAGGCCTGAAGCCTGGGTCAGAGGCGTCAGGCTTGGGCGGGGGGTGGAGCAAGCGATCAGAGGGAGATGGGGGTCCCCTGCCCAGGCATGATTCCTGGGCCAGAGGCCTCAGGCCTGGGTGGGGGCCAGAGCCAGTGATCAGGGGGAGATGGGGGTCCCCTGTCCAAGCCTGACACCTCTGGCGGAGGCGTCAGGCCTGGGCAAGGGGCCGATCAGGCGATCGGAGGGTGATGGGGGTCTATGCCTCTGGCCAAGGCATCAGGCCTGGGCTGGGGGCAGAGCCAGTGATCAGGGGGAGATGGGGGTCCCCTGCCCAGGCCTGACGCCTCTGCCAGAGGCGTCAGGCCTGGGCAAGGGACCGATCCTGCGATTGGAGGGTGATGGGGGTCAACGCCTGAGGGCTCCCAGTATGTGAGAGGGGGCAGGCTGGGCTGAGGGACACTCCCCTCCCCACACACACCCAGTGCACGAATTTCGTGCACTGGGCCCCTAGTATATATATATTTTGCTGTTTTCCAAGAAGCCGTTTACACTGATACTACATTACTATTAGGCTACATTATAACTATTAGTAAGTATGGTAGAACTTGATAAAGGTTTTTTTTTTAATTTCAGGATTAATTTATATTAAATTTAGAACTAATATTCCTAAATTGTTTTTCATTCTTACTCTGATATTAGACATTCACAATTAATTTGCATTTGCTTTCTTATGAGAACTTTCATTGTTTTCTTTTGTTTTACAGGCAGTTTATTTGTGTATATTCTGTATGCCAGCTAAATACTGTCAAAACAAACTATGCTTTGAATTGCGCTGGTGCCCAAAGTTTTAGAAATCAATATTTACGTGACATATTATGTCTGCATAGCCTACGTACCTACGACTTCATTCCACATCTGTTCATTTATTTGTATGATTGACAAATACTTTCATAACTTCTAAAAAATTTTAAATGCATATTAATTAATGGAAAAGTTAAAAATATTTCTGAGTGGAGAGAATGGTATAATGAACTATCATGTATTTATTATTTAACTTTAATCGACATCAATGTTTAGTTGGTTTGATTTAATCTATAAGCATACTTCTTTCCAACATTCCTATCTATTTTTAATATACCCTCCATTATATTATTTTATGAATATGTTTTAGTATATAGGTCTTAAAATAAGTTTTAAAACAAAGCATTACAAATTATATCTAAAAACAATAATTAGTTAATATAATGAAATAGCCAACAGTGTTCAAATTTCCCCAGTGTCTTCCTCAATATCTGAAGAGTCAACTTGCAAAAATAGAATGTCAGCAATCATGGGTTTTACTCAATGCCAGACTTGACTAATAATTCAAGTGTCAAAAGTAAAAACAGATATAGAGATTGCATTCCTCTTTCTTGAAGGTAGTGACATTCAAATGTAACTTCCTAACTATTCCCTTCCACCCTCAACACACACATTTTGACTCAGGAATACAAGATTATAGATTGTACTAACCATATGTGAAGTCAATGTAAGCAGAGTGAGATAAAGGCTATTGAAGTTGGTTGTTTCTTAGATATTACCCAGGGGTAAAGACATTATACAACTAACTTCACCTCTCTAGGCAGCTATTTTCCATAAATTCAATATATAAAAAAAGTTCCATATATATCTAGGCAGACTAGATATATTCTTAAAAAAAAAAGAAAAAGAAAAAGGGGGAGTTCTGGTGAAGGCTAACTTTTCCCAAAGAGGAAAATCAGAATTAGATTATAGGCTGCTGTTAATTATTTTTGTTCTGTTGATACAGAATTTACAGATGTTTCCAAATAAAATCCCAATATTGCAATTAGTGGATTATTTCCTTAAGTCATATAGCATTTAATAATATCTCTTCCCTTTCTCTTTTCTCTCCTTACAATTGTAGGGGAGTATTTTTGTTACCCCACAGCATGTCTCTTTGGCATAAGGATTAATGTAGTCTGACTACTTTTAAAGAACAAAAAGGGTCAGGAAGAGCTTTTTTACCTCCCCCTCAACTGCCTAAAATAATTTACATTAAGAGGCCGGTCCTCCAGAGTAGTCAATTACACCCGAGATATTTACAAAAACTATGGGCTAGGTGTGGTAGGGGGAACTGAGGCAGGGCTTGTTGACCAAAATCCTCTCTGTATGGCATAGCAAACATTTGTTTACCCAAATCCATGTGAATTGCCTTTCTTCCCTTTGACTTCTGTGACTTTTCCTTAGTTCAGAATGACATATGTGGGTTTCATATTCAGTTGGATGTATTTCTAGAAGTGGAATTACTGGGTCAAATGGCAGTTCCATTTTTAATTTTTTGAGGAAACTCCACACTGTTTTTCACCAGTCTGCATTCCCACCAGCAGTGTACTAGGGTTCCTTTTTCTCTACATCCTCTCCAGCACTTGTCTTTTGTTGATGGTAGCCAATCTGTCACGTGTGAGATGATACCTCATTGTCATTTTAATTTGCATCTCTCTGATTATTAGTGACTGAGCATTTCTTCATGTGTGTTGAACGTCTATATGTTCTTTAGAGAAATGTCTATTTAGGTATTTTGCCCACTTTTTAATTGGATTGTCTTCCTTCAGTTAAGTTGTATGAGTTCTTGGTATGTTTTGGAAATTAACCTCCTGGCAAATATGTTCTCCCATACAGTGGGCAACCTTTTCATTTTGTTGATAGTTTCCTTTGCTGTGAAGAAACTTTTTATTTTGATTAGGAATATATCCTAAGATTCTTGAAACACAAATCAAAAAGAATATATGCACCCCAATGTTTAATGCAGTGCTATTTATAATAACTAAGATCTGGAAACAGCCCAAGTGCTCATCATTAGATGAGTGGATCAAAAAAGATGTGGTACATTTATACAATGGAATACTATGTAGCTGTAAAAATGAAGGATTCTTTGAGACAGTATGGAGGAACCTGGAGAGTATTATGCTAAGCAAAATAAGCCAGTAAGAAAAAGACAAGTACCACATGATCTCCCTCATATGTGGAATCTAATGAACAGAATAAACTGAGGAACAAAATAGATCTGAGACACAGTAACATGGAACAGACTGAGGAATCTCAGAAGGAAGTGTGGGTAGGGGGTAAGTAATGGGTGTGTGTGAAAAGATTAACTAAAGAATTTATATAAATACTAGAGGCCCTGTGCATGGATTTGTGCCCCGGTAGGGTCCCTCCTGCAATCTGGGACCCCTTGGGGGATGTCGGACTGCTGGTTTCTGCCCGATTTCTGCAGGCCAAGCTGAGGGACCCCACTGGCACACGAATCTGTCCCCCAGGCCTCTAGTATGCATAGAAGATCTTTGGTAACCTCTTACTGCCCTTCCCCCGACCCCTTCCGTCTGAGATTCATCGGCCATGTTTGCATGCGTGAGCATTGAGCATTTGCCCCCTGGTGGTCAGTTCATGTCATAGCTACTGGTCGAATGGTGGAACAGCTGAATGGTCACTTAGACTTTTATATAAATAAACTAGAAGCCTGGTGCACAAAAATTTGTGCACTCGGGGGGGGGAAGGGAGGTGTCCCTCAGCCCGGCCTGTGACCTCTCGCAGTCTTGGACCCCTCAGGGGATGACCACCTGCTGGCTTAGGCCCGCTATACAGGGGATTGGGCCTAAGATGGCAATCAGACATCCCTAAACTGTAGTCGGACATCCTTAGTGCTGCTGATGAGGCAGGAGAGGCTCCCACCACCACCGTTGTACTGGCAACCATCAGCCTGGCTTGTGGCTGAACTGAGCTCCTCCCATGTGAGAGCGCCCTGACCACCAGGGGGCAGCTCCTGCATTGAGCATCTGCCCACTGGTGGTCAGTATGTGTCATAGTGACCAGTCATTCCCAGTCCTTCTGCTGTTAGGGTCAGTTTGCATATTACCCTTTTACTATATAGGATAGAGGCCTGGTGCATGGGTGGGGGCTGGCTGGTTTGCACTGAAGGGTGTCCCGGATCAGGGTGGGGGTCCCGCTTGGGTGCCTGGCCAGCCTGGATGAGGGGATGATGGCTATTTGCAGCTGGTCACACCTTCTTCAGGGTGGGGGTCCCCACTGGGGTCCCCGGCCAGTCTGGGTGAGGGGCTGAGGGCCGTTTTCAGGCTGGCGGGTGACTGAAGCTCCCAACCTCTCCTTTTTTTCTTTTCTTTTTTTTATTTTTTATTCTGGGATTTATTTATCTTCTATGGCTGTCACTGGAGCTGAGAGCCAGCTTTAGCTCTGAGGCTCAGCTCCAGCTCTAAGACCTTGGCTGCTGAAAGCAGTATCAGGGTTTGTTTGGGTTCTATAATTAAAACTCTGTTGCAACTCCAGCTCTGATGGCTGAAAGCAGGTTTCTGGGGTTTGTTTAGTTTCTATAATTGCAACATTGTTTCTTAGAGTGCAAGCTCAGAGCCCAGCAGCGGCAGGCGGGGAACCTTGGCTTCCTCCTTCACTGGAGCAAGCAAGCCTCCTGTTTACTTCAGCTGCCTTGCTGCCGGCCGCCATCTTGGTTGGCAGTTAATTTGCATATCTCGCTGATTAGATGGGAAGGGTAGCGAAGCTACGGTTAATTACCATGTTTCTCTATTATTAGATAGAATATGCATAACCCATGAACACAGACAATAGTGAAGGCCTGGGGGGATGGGTATGGAGTAGAGGGGGTCAATGGGGAAAGTGTAACACTTTCAACAATAAAGATAAATTTTTTAAAAATTAAACTTGATTTTCTCCTGTTAATCTTTATCATGTCAATTTAATTTTTAAACCAGCCAAAATAACCAATATGGGTAGGGATATTTTTAATCCCAATGTAACGTATTTGTTGAAGAGAACAGGTTACATGTCCTGTATAGCTTTATAGTCTGGATGTTTTTGGTGCATTTATGCAATGTCATTTAACATGTTCCTTTGTATTTTATTTTTGTTGTTGCATTTCCTATAAATAGGTAGTGTTATCAAAAGGGCTTGATTAATTTTAGGTTTATTTTTTATTTTTTGGAAAGACAACTTTATATAGATTTTGCATAGGTATTTTGTTATTTCCATCAGAAGCAAATAATGTCATGGATATTAGTAGTCATTAATAATCATTACCTAGATACATTTATTTATGAGAGGATGCAAAATCCTGACTTCAGAATATTGTTATTGCTTCTTTTATTAACTATAATATTTGTATCAGAAGAAATCCATACTTATCTAATGGTTACTTTGAGATAAATATAGGAAAGGGAGGATAAAATGCTGGATTTTTTACTTCAATTGTCTGTTTTCAAAATAATGAATTTGTATATTAAACATTTTCTGAATGTAGCCCTTGAGAATTATATTTTATTTAATTTTTGTTATTTAATTTTAGCTTTGTTTAAGTGTTATTATGAACTCATGGAATTAAAATATCCACTGCTGTTATTTTTCCTGGTGATGCTCAAATTCCCTCAACCTGAACTTTTGGGAGCCTTTTTAAGTTGACTTTTGAAGTGTGTGCCAGACATGACAGAGTTTTTGAGACTTTATTTTTTGGTACAATGATATATTCTAGGATCATTTCTTGCCTGAGATGTAGAAGTTGAAATTACACCAAGGAGCCCAAGTTCTTTTAAGTGGGAAATGTCTTTTGTTAACTGTAATGTGGGCAAGAGCATGGATAGTCCTAGTTTTGGCTATTTTTTCTAAGTCTTTTTATTGTCAGAACAGGAAATGTGTGTGTGTGTGTGTGTGTGTGTGTTTGCATGCACGCGCACGCATGAAGGGAGAGAGAGAAAGAGAAATAGAAATCAGTTGCCCCTCCCCACAGACCCTGACCAGGGATCAAACCCACAACCTTGGTATGTGCCCTGGCCAGGAATTGCACCACCACCTTTTGATGCTCAGGATGAAGCACACTGGCCAGGGCTGTTTTTGTTTGTTTGTTTTGTTTTAAGGAAGAATTATATATTGAGTTTCCTCAAATGCTATGGACAGGCCTAGTAAAATGAAACCTAAAAATACCTTACCTTGGTAAGAAAAGTCACGCTGGAGTAGTGGGGGAATAGCCTGATTTAGTAGGGATAAGAGAGAACTGAAGACATAACTATAGCCAACTGTTTCTGAGTTATTTTTTCTTCTTTTATATGTTTGCTTCCTATAGTCTGCATGGAGTAATATTCAATATCTTTTTAAGTCCCATTCCACTATCTTTGGGAAATAAATACTCATAAAGTAAACTCTATTAAAAAGAACATAAATTACAAACACTGAAGATAATTTAATGTTCTAGTATGTGATTTATCCTTATTTGTCTATAGTTTAAAAATGTGTCATTGGAGAATAACTTGAAAGGTCAAAATTTGCACATGTTATGGCTTCCAGGTGATATAGACTTAAAAGGTTTTAAATCATTCACTGTGAATATACCCAAGAATTTCTGGGAAAAGACCAAGATATGGCATTAGAAACTGATATATAGCATTGGCTAAAATCCAAGTCAGTAGTTTCTTATATCATAGGAAAATGCATAAGTACAGTAATGCAAAATGTGCTGTCATATCGAGACAATTTTTGTATGCATTCAATATTATGATTCATATAATAGTTGAGAGTTCTTAAACTCTCAGTTAGGTATTTTATATATATACATACATATACACATACACATATACATACATACATACATACATACATATACACATACACATCCTATCTAATAATAGACAAACATGGTAATTAACCGTACCTCTGACACGCTTCCAATTGGCTAATCAGGGCAATATGCAAATTAACTGCCAACCAAGATGGTGGTTAACCGTCAACAAAGATGGCGGCTAATTTGCATACTACAGGCAGGGCGGGACAGCGCCATTCCGCCTGCCCCGCTGCCATCCGGGCCTACTATCTGCGACCCGGGTGGCAGGCAGCCCATATGGGACCTGACCCAGGGCTGGCCTGGGGGATCACAGTGATCTGCCACCGGACACGCCCACAAACGGCCCTCCCGCGGGGATCCCTGGCTGGCGGGTGCTAATGCACCGATTTGCCAATGGCCACGCCCACGACCGGCCCTACTGTGGGGATCCCGTGTTGGCAGGTGCTAATGCACCAATCAGCCACGGGCTGCGCCCACAAACGGCCTTACCCTGGGGATCCCGGGTTAGCGGGTGCTAATGCACCGATCTGCCACTGGCCACGCCCACAAACGGCCCTCCAGCGGGGATCCGTGGCTGGCAGGTGCTAATGCACCAATCAGCCACCGCTGCACCCACAAACAGCTCTCCGGAGGGTATCCTGGGATGGCGGTGCTAATGCACTGATCGCCACTGGCCACGCCCACAAATGGCCTTTCCGTGGGGATCCTGGGTTGGCAGGTGCTAATGCACCAATCAGCCACCGGCTGCGCCCACAAACAGTCTTCCTGTGGGGATCCCGGGTTGGCGGGTGCTAATGCACCGATCCACCACCGGCTGTGCCCGCAAACGGCCTGCCCCGGGATCCCGGGTTGGTGGGTGCTAATGCACGGATCTGCCAACACGCACACCCTGGCCGCCTTTGCCCTGCGCAAACTATGCAGCTAGAGAGGGGTGTGGGGCCCGTGGGAGCAGGGCAGGAACTTCCCGGGGTTTGTGTCCGGCAGCCCAGATCGGAGTGTGAACTATCCTGACCAAGAGCTGCTTGCTCATTCACTTACTTGCTCATTCATTCACTCATTCACTTGCTCATTCACTCACTCAGCAAACCTCTCAGGTCCCTGGCACCAGGCCAGGCACTGAAGTTGAAGCAGGATAAGACAGAGCTATGTCCTCAAGATGTTAGTAATTCAGTAGGGCGAAGCAGGCACATGAACGAGGCAGTTGTATGCACAGATGCAGTGTACTGGGTTCAGTGAGGGCTGTAACTAACGCCGACTTTGTTCTCTTGATAAAATGGGGCCTTGGGAGCCAGGCCGCCCCAAGCCTGTAGGCCTGTGCCTAGACCAGGAGTGGCCGGGATCCCGGAACATGACAGAGGATGCAGGTCAGGCTGAGGGGTCTGGCCCCACCCCTCACCCTCACCCCCAAGTGCACAAATTTTTGTGCACCGGGCTACTAGTCCTATCTAATAATAGAGAAACATGGTAACTAACCATAACTTCACTACCCTTCCCATTGGCTAATCAGTGAGATATGCAAATTAACTGCCAGCCAAGATGGTGGCCGGCAGCCAGGCAGCTGAAGCGAACATGAACATGAGGCTTGCTTACTCCAGTGATGGAGGAAGTCAACGTTCCCTGCCTGCCGCAGCTCAGCTCTGAGATCCGGATGAAACAATGTTGCAATTATAGAACCTAAACAAACCCCAGAAAACTGCTTTCAGCCAGCGCGGCCTCAGAGCTTAGAGCGGCCAGTGATGGCAACAGAGTTTCAATTATAGAATCTAAACAAACCCAGGTACCTGCTTTCAGCCGGCAATGGCCTCAGAGCTGGAGCCTGCTCTCAGCTCCAGTGACAGCTGTAGAAGGTAAATTAATCCCAGAATAAAAAAAGAAAAGAAAAAAGGAGAGGCTGGGAGCTTCAGTCGCCCACCAGCCTGAAAACAGCCCTCAGCCCCTCACCCAGACTGGCCAGGCACCCCAGTGGGGACCCCCACCCTGAAGAAGGTGTGACCAGCTGCAAACAGCCATCATCCCCTCATCCAGGCTGGCCAGGCTCCCAAGCGGGACCCCCACCCTGATCCGGGACACCCTTCAGGGCAAACTAGCCAGCCCCCACCCTTGCACCAGGACTCTATCCTATATAGTAAACGGGTAATATGGAAACTGACCCTAACAGCAGAAGGACTGGGAATGACTGATCACTGTGACACACACTGACCACCAGGGGGCAGACGCTCAATGCAGGAGCTGCTCTCTGGTGGTCAGGGCACTCTCACATGGGAGGAGCTCTGCTCAGCCACAAGCCAGGCTGATGGCTGCCAGTACAGCGGTGGTGGTGGGAGCCTCTCCTGCCTCCTCAGCAGCGCTAAGGATGTCCGACTGCAGTTTAGGCCTGCTCCCCGCTGGCAAGTGGACATCCCCCGAGGGCTGCCAGGCTGCCAGAGGGATGTCTGATTGCCATCTTAGGCCCAATCCCCTGGGGAGGGGGCCTAAGCCAGCAGGTGGTCATCCCCTGAGGGGTCCCAGACTGTGAGAGGGCACAGGCCGGGCTGAGGGACCCCTCTACCCCCCCGAGTGCAGAAATTTTTGTGCACTGGGCCTCTAGTATATATATAAAAGCCTAAGTGACTGGACGACTAGACAACTTGTTGACTGACTGACCTGCCAGTAGCTATGATGTGCACTGACCACCAGGGGGCAGATGCTCAACGCAGGAGCTGCCCCCTGGTGGTCAGTGCCCACTGCTCTGTTGACAGACAGGTGCCAGACTCTGGGCTCACAGCTGGTGAGCGCAGGTGCAGGGGCACAAGCACCTCCTGCGGACACTCCCACTGCATGCCTGAGCAGCGACGGAGTCAGGCACAGGGGGGTCAGGATAAGCGGAAGCAGTGTGGTGCCCAACCCTGGCTCAGGCTCCTCCCCAACCATCTGCCGCTTCCTGCACTACTTCATGCTGTGCGGGATCAAAATGGACAGTGGGCTGGAGACCAACGAGCTGGAAGGTAAGGCTAGGCTACAGCAGCACGGAGGACCACTGATCCCTACAGCCCAGGCCGAGGGGCCTCTAGTATAATTATAAATGCCTTGTAAAATATGAAGATGGTAGGCATATCCTTTGTTAACCTTGTGGCCGGGTTTTCAACTTATTAAAATTATTTAATGATCTTTACCAATAGAAAAATTAATGGACACAAAAATTTGTGGTATATTTTAGATTATATATGTTTGGAAATATAATTTTATGTACTCTTGAAAATTATAATAAATTATCATAATAAAAAGCATAATGAGAAAATGTCACTTGGCCAGCAGTACTCCATTTCCCTATTACTCATCACTGTATACAGAGTGATCAGTGTATCACCCCAATGTGAAAATAATTTTCTGCTGTTTTTATATTATTTTCTGAGTTAATACGGTCTTCATGCTTTTAATCTTCAGTATTGACAATAGAAGAGTTTACAAAACATATATTTTTGCAAACATCTACTGCTAGAATTTACTAAGATCCAAATGAGGGCTTTGTAAGTACTGACCTGAGTAGTGGTCCAGAAGTGCTTATTTAGGACATACTATTATGTCTCATTGTTTATTGTAAATAAATATGCAATTTAAGAGCTAATTCTGGTGCTTGCTAAGTTCAGGGCTTCTGAGATACTGCAACTGCATATGCTAGAGGTCCTGCGTTTACACGTATTTGCTAATCATTACTAAAACTTGGTGCAGGGTAAGAATTGTTTTGTCTGGCTATTTAGTCTATGTGATGACACAAATGCAATAAAAGAACATATATTTCTGATTCTTACTCTGTGTATAATTTTCTCTCTTGGTCAGATATTTCAGCTTTTATATGCCAGTTACCATTGTATTATATTTTGGTCTTCAGATTCATTTTTCCAACTTTCCAGGATAGCCATAATTCTGATATTAACTTATTAGTTTATAACTTATTAGTTAACTATCTCCGATTACAATTCTAACATGGCTCATAAATCAATTGTCACTTGGTAATTGCTAAAACATGACAAATATTTTAGGTTTCATCAAAACCAAGGCTATTTTTTTAAATAAAACCTAGATGACATATTTTAGAACTATTCAAACTGGGACCCTGAGTAGACCTGCTTTCCTATAAATCATATTCAAGGGTAAGAAGCCTATTTCCCCTACTTGCCCCCTACTATGTCTTCTTGTCTATTACAATGAATTTTTTAGCTAGTCTCAGGTCTCAAGGAAACTATTTTCAAAGTATCTGACAACCATAGGAGTGAGTACTTTAGAACCAAGGGATCTTTCCTTTAGTTCACTGATTCTAGGGACTATATACACCCCCTTTAATAATATGCAGCAGCAAAGATAAATGTCATTTAAATTTAACATTTCTGTTAATATTTCCATAGCCAAATATTTATTTCTCATTTTAATATTTCTAGAGCCTAAACTGTTGTTCAGTGCTCTGTTCTCAGTGTCTAAAAGAACTTGGTAGAGAGAAGATTCATACACAAGTGAAATAGTAAATGAATATTTAATGAGATATTCAAACCTCTTAACAAGGGGTGAGACATAGTCATAACATAAATTTCAAAATTACCATGTTAAGTTTCTCAACTGGGATACTGATTATGAGCTAGGACATGTTAAACAGTAGACAAAGTTAGAAATATATTATCTAGGTCATTTATTTCTGATAAATGATATTTGATATCTCTCCCATATTATTATAACAGAATAAAGTGTTATCAGGGAAACTGGGGTGTCATTTTCTCCACTGGGTGCTTGGGGTGGATTCTTTGCAATATCTCCAGTAAAGTAAGTTGCTGACACTCTCATGGGAGGTGGACTGATTTTTATTTGCATGGAATTACATCACTGGATTTCCAAAGTCCCATTCCAGTCACAGAAGTGTATCTGGGGTTTCAATAAAGCTAAAAGCAAAGCCAATGTCCCGAGTTTCTGTTCCATGTAGCACCTGGTCCAATTCAGCATCAGGCTGGTTACAGTCCATTAGTTCATTGTGTGCAGGGTCCACATGGCAATGGGCCATGTGGATGAATTCAGGAAAGCAGGAGCAAGAGAGTCCTGCAAGCCAAGAATCAAGAACACCCAGAAGCAACGAAGAGAGGGGAGTCTTTTGTTTAGGAAATTAAATATCCCATAATTCCTGTTCTTGCAGTGGCCACCCCTATTTTATTGTGCATGCATTTATTCTGCTCCTTGTCCAGTGCTTCTCCCCAGTGATTTGCAGGGAATAGATCTGTGGCTCCCTGGGGAGTATAAAGCTTTAACTTCCTGGGGAAGCTGCCCTAATGACATGCCTATAACATTTGGCCTTTCCTTTGCTCCCTTTGTATTAATAATAACTAGGTGAATTACAATGTTATCAAAAGCAATAGCCCAAGATTTGCTAGATAGGTTGCAAATTCATGAATCACTGTTCAGGCTTCCTTTACTATCAAGGAATGTCTGTTCAGTTTCCAAAAGTTAAAAATTGCACACTGCTTTCAACAGCTAGGTCCTCCAGAGGGTTTTAAGAATACCCTTCTCTGCTCATTTTTTTTCAATTTTTATTGTGCTACTTTCATTAATTGAAGCAACTATTCATACAGCCTTTTCTTTCCCTAACTACCCCCCTCACACCACATCCACTTGCAAAATAATAGGTCACATTTAAATTGAAACAAATTTCATAGGTAGTAGCATATCAAGCTTTTCTATCAAGTTTTCTTACTGGCACATCAACTATGATCATTTCCAATGTGGTCTAAAAAATTCTTTTTTCCTCCTCACTTTTATGATATAGCAGTCTCATCTTGTGGTCATATAAAGGATACACTTTTAAAGAGCATTATGATTTGAATATGAAAAACTATGTAGCAATAAGTTTTAGTCCCATATTTTTTCATTCTGGTCATTCTTTCCTTCATGATTCTGAATAACACTTATGCATATGAATGAAAAGCTTTCACACAAAAGTTACAGCCCTTGCATCAGGGCCTACTACTAGCTAAGTTATATGGTTTTTACTAAGAGCACAGAGGCAGAACAATTTTATGACAACTAATTGGTTATCACTATCTACACTAATAAAAGAGAAAAATGGTAATTGGCGTACGATGATACCCTTTTCATTGGCTAATCAGGGCTATATGCAAATTAACTGCCAACTAAGATTGGCAGTTAAATGCCAACTAAGATTGGCAGTTAACTGCCAACAAGATGGCGGTTAATTTGCATATGTAGGCACAATGCAGGGAGGCGAAAGGGAAAGCAGGAAGAAGCCCCCTGCCACTGACAGTGATCAGAAACCCAGGGGGGAGCTAAGAGCTGGGGGGCCAGGGCAAAGGCGGCCCTGGGGCTGTCTTTGCCCTGCCCCCCAGCCATGATCGGAGAATCAGGCGCCTTTGCCTCCCTGGCCAGTGATAGCAGGAAGTAGGGGTGGAGCCAGCGATGGGAGCTGGGCACGGTCGAGGCTGGCAGTCCCAGGAGCTAGGGGTCCCTTGCCTGGGCCTAAAGCGGAGCCCATGATCGCGGGGCCGCTGCAGCTGTGGGTCCCCGCTGCCCGGGCCGGACGCCTCAGCCAGAGGCGTCAGGCCTGGGCAAGGGGCCGATCCTGCAATTGGAGGGTGATGGGGGTAAACGCCTGAGGGCTCCCAGTATGTGAGAGGGGGCAGGCTGGGCTGAGGGACACTCCCCCCCACACACACCCAGTGCATGAATTTCGTGCACCGGGCCCCTAGTCTACATAATAAAAGCCTAAGCGACCATTACGGCAGAATGACCAAAATGACCAGTCGCTATGATGTGCACTGACCACCAGAGGGCAGACACTCAGTGCAGGAGCTGCCCCCTGGTGGTCAGTGGCTCCCACAGGGTGAGTGCTGCTCAACCAGAAGCTGGGCTCATGGCTGGCGAGCTCAGCGACGGTGGCGGGAGCCTCTCCCGCCTCCACAGCAGTGCTGAGGAGCAGTGAGCTGAGCGATAAGGAGCAGCGAGCAGGTGGGCAGTAAGGAGTGAGGGGTCCCAGACTGTGAGAGCATGCAGGCCAGACTGAGGGACCCTCTGCCCCCAGTGCATGAATTTCGTGCACCGGGGCTCTAGTAATATATAAATGATTTGAGTCATTTTCAATTTTGTCAGCTCTATTGCTACTAGTTAGAGTAACTTTCAGGAGCTTGAGACTAGTGTAATATCCAATGAATATCAATGGAGAAAGCGATAATATTAATATCTTTTTTATTGTTTATAGGCAAAAATGTATTCCTTTTACTCATTTCATTAAGCCATCACCAATATTTTAGATATGAATAATTCTACCAAAGTACTAAAATAAGTATTTTGGTTCTCTCTGTTCTTTTCTTTTTCCTTTTCTTGTTATTTTATGTGGAAAGTAAAATATTCTTCAAAACAGAAACCTCAGTTATCTAAATTACAACACAAATACTGACCTATTAATAGTTTCCTACCTATACTAGGTGATAGTTCAAAAACCATGGAAGTAATTTATCACATTGCCTTTTTGTTAACTGATCTGTAAATGTTATCATCCTATACTTTTACATGTGCTCACGTATCTGCACACAATAGAGTTAGTCTTAGATTTAAGGCACTTAGTTAAAAAATACGCCCAGGAGACTGTATAGTTTCTGATTTCAGCAGAGAGAAACTTAAAAATAGTATTTGGATCAAAGAAAGAAATATCTGGATATGAAAACTCTTACATTTATTATTTTTGTCATTATTATCATTTCAGTTGTTATGTTCAGTGATAAAATCAGTATCGAATAACCAGTATGTTCAATTTATCATTTTATTAATATGCACAAGTAAAGAATTGATATTTTTTCTTGTAGAATAGTAAAATTATTTTGGAATTAGTCTTATAATTTTCTTATTTCAATATATCCTCCACCCAAAACTGCCCAAATTTTCCTAAGAAAATCTAAATAATCATGTAATATATTTTATATAAATTTAGAAAATGAGTATTCCCTAATTTATAAAGAAGTCCTGGAGACTGGATGTTGTAAATTCTTCTAAGATTTGACAAAACAAAGTTTCAATTTTTTTGCCTCAGTATGGGTTTTTATTGTATCTACTAACAAAATGAGCCAAATTATTTTTTCATTTTAATCTCATAATGTTTAAAACCTAGAGAGTAGATAATGTAGTCTTTTAATGGGAGATTAGACAAGTGAGTAGATTTTTTATATCAGAGAACTCAAGGGTTTAAGGATAAGCTAAGATAATATAATAAGTTGAGAAAACAACAAATGATATCAACTTTCTGTCCTGGCAAACAGTATTCAACAGCATATTTTTAAAAAACTGAACACCATTTATTTCTTGAATGAGAGGACTTAACTTATGAAAACTGATCAGTCTAATATACCACATTAACAGAATGAAGGGGAAAAAAAAACATATGATCATTGCCATGATGAAGAAAAAACATTTGACAAAACCCATTACTATTTCATGACAAACACACCAAAAAACTAAGAATAGAAGGACACAACCTCAATGTAATAAAACCATATATAAAAAACCCATACCAAACTTTGTACTCAATAGTGAAATATGAAAATCTTTTCCATGTAGATTAGGAGCAAGGCAAAGAATCTGCTTTTACTACTTCTATTTAAATATTTCCAGCCTGAGAAATTTAGCAAGAAAAAGGTAAAAGGTAACCAAACTGGAAAAGAAGTAAAATTATCTCTGTTCTCAGATTATATGATATTTTACACAGGAAACCCTAAAGATTCCACACATAATGAATTTACCAAAGTAGTAGGATACAAAGTCAACCCACAAAAGTGAGTTTGGATAATCTGAAAATAAAATTTTGGATAATCTGAAAAAAATTACAAAATCAATTCCATTTAAAATAATATCCAAAAGAATTAATACTTATTAGGAATTAACTTAGGCAAGAAGGTGAAAGTCTTGTACAATGAAAACTATAAAACATTGCAGAAAGAAATGAAAAAATACATAAATAAATGAAGACTTATTGCCCATCAACAGGACAATGAATAAATCAATTTTGCTGTATTCACAGAGTGGAAAATTATACAGTGATGAAGTAGAACAAATTATAGCTACATATAACATAATGAATAACCTTCACATTCATAATATTGAGTGAAAGAAATAGGACAAGTTCCTTCTGTAGGATTTCATTTTATACAAATATTTAATTTATGTAATTAGAGAGAAAAACAAAGGAGTGACATGTAGTTAGGATCATAATTAGTCTTGGGAGAAGAGGGAAGTTGGTCATTGGAAATGTGCAAATTCTAGACTCCTGAGGCATAAGCAAAGTTTTATGTCATGCTTAGTTGCTGGTTACATGGGTACAAGCTTTATTTTTTAAATTTAAATTCTTTATTGTTCAAAATATTACATATGTCTCCTTTTCCCCCATTGACCTCTCCCCAGCTCTTCCCACCTCCCAGCACATGCCCTCACCCCCTACTGTCTGTGTCCATTGGTTATGCTTATATACATGCATACAAATCCTTTGGTTGATCTCTTACCCCATCCTTCCCGCATCCTTCCCTGCCTTCCCTCTGAGGTTTGACAGTTTTAAAGAAAATGTTAAACTCTAAGCTTTCTTTTCCTCATATAATTTTTATGTATGTGTTATTTTTCACACTTAAAAGCCAACTTAATAAAGGGGATATTGAAAATAGAGTAAAAAACAAAAAAAAATTATAAGAGAAAAGCTTAGAAATAGAACAGATGAAAATTAAATGTATAATAAGAGCACCAGAATGTTAACAATAAAAGAAGGGGAAGATTAAAGATTATTTATTCCCATTAAACAAAGTTATAAATCTTTTAGTCAAATTGCCAGTCACAAAATGAGTCTAATCCTAGCTTTTGCCTTGGTACAGGGCTTCTTAAAAAGAAAACAGAAATCAGCCCAAGAAAGTGCAGGCACTAATGGATAGTGAGAGGTTGAAAAAGAAGTACCACAACACACATTCTTTCTGGTTACCTATAGTAATAGAAGATTAAGAAATTCTTGGTTATTCAGGGAGGTGGGAGGTGGTCAGAGGGACCTGCCGGAGATTGAATGACAATACTAATCAAGAAACAATTTTTAAGTTCCCACTTCTTTTATTCCATCTTTGGATAGATCAAAACCTTGGGATAGGTGACACAGACAAATATTAAACAACGCTAGGTTTGTAGTTGAATTTTTTTTTGTATTTAATGAGAATGAGATTGGTGGTTAGGACGTTTCTAGATGATTTTATGAGTTGATATCTGGCACAAGGTAACATTTTTAAAATATAATTTTGTTGAAATAGCTACATTGATGACATGGTAATAAAGGATATGAAAAATGCCACCCCAAATATACCATTCTGTCTGGCATAAGGATTAATTTGAGCTTAAGACATTTCAGAATAAACAAATGCAGAGACATTCTCTAAACTCCCCTTATCTGCCAAAAAACAAATCCTCAAAAAAACAACAACCCCCAAACAACAACAAAACCCCCCAAAAAACTCAATTTTCATGCCCCCTCCTCAGAATTTTATCAACCAGAGAAGACTGACTTTTATCACAGAAAAGATGAAAAATTCATACCAAACCAAGACAAACTATCATATTTCCCATCTGTTATCCTAAGAACCCATTTTTCTTTCTTTCTTTTTTTTTTTTAATATATTTTATTGATTTTTTACAGAGAGGAAGGGAGAGAGATAGACAGTTAGAAACATTGATGAGAGAGAAACATCGATCAGCTGCCTGCTGCACATCTCCTACTGGGGATGTGCCCGCAACCCAGGTACATGCCCTTGACCGGAATCGAACCTGGGACCTTTCAGTCCGCAGGCCGACGCTCTATCCACTGAGCCAAACCAGTTTTGGCCCATTTTTCTTTCTTAACAATCATTGCTCTCTCATATATAGCTTTCTCCCAGTCCCTTTCTCCTATTAAAATTAATAAATTTGTGTACATTTCTCCTATTAATTTGTTGTTAGTTTAATTCACCGGCCCCTCAGCTACTAAACCTAAGAAGGTCTTCTACAGTCAAGATCTCTAAAAATTGGTAAAAAACCAAACAACCAAAAAAATGAGTAAACCGTTAACATCAGTAAGTGATAAACAACTGGTATGAAAACTATGCATATAAATTTTGTTTGTATTTGTAATTTTTTTTCTGAATAATTCTGTAAAAATAAATACTGATAGCACATTTTTTAAAAAAAATATATTTTATTGATTTTTTTACAGAGAGGAAGGGAAAGGAGGGATAGAGTGTTAGAAACATCGATGAGAGAGAAACATCGATCAGCTGCCTCCTGCACACCCTCCACTGGGGATGTGCCCGCAACCAAGGTACATGCCCTTGACCCGAATCGAACCTGGAACCTTTCAGTCCACAGGCCGACGCTCTAACCACTCAGCCAAACCAGTTAGGGCCCGACAGCACATTTTGTATTACTTTTGCTTTATGGAATAATGATAGTTTAATCTAATTATTTAATCTTAATGATTAATTATTCCACAAAATAGGAATTTTATAGTAGTACTTATGGAAATTTAGTTTTATCTGCTTATGCTAAATCATTTTTTAAAATTATGATTGAATTAACCATATGCTAAAAGCCATAAATAACACACTAATTTTTTGAAAATATTGTTTGTTCTGGAGGCTTCTGAGAATTAAACCCAAGAGGCTGCTTTGAAGAAAGAAGACTGCCTAGCTAAACTTCTATTAACATTAAACATAGCAAATGTCACAGAGTCCTGGCAGTAATTTAGTCCATTTTCACTAGTGAGTATTAATACCCTGAATACAACTTTAAACACTTTCAGTTGAGCCTTTCAAATCTGAATTTGTCTGTGTCTATTCTAAATTCCAAAATGTCCCTTATCTACATTAATTTTTACTTCACTTTATATTCAATCAATATTTTAAAATTGATTGAGGTCAATTAATTATGGGAAGCTTTACTATTTCACCCTTATGTTGTTTTGAACAAAAATGCTAGTGATTCTAATGTAATATGGCATAAAAATACTTTAAATCCATTCCATAACTATTAACTTTTAGCTTTTTATTAATCTCTTTTAAAATAGTTCAATTCGGTGGGGATATTTAAATATTTTACAATATCAGATCATTGATAAATATCATTCTTGAAGAGGTTAAAACTTCCATCTTAATGGCCTATAAAACAAAAGCTTGCAACACCACTCTATCAAAAAAGTCTTGCTAGGGGCAAGGATTTTTTTTTAATTCGTGTGCTGTGATTTTTTTTGTCCCCTGCTCTTTAAATTTTATTTCTCAACAATTTTTGAGGCAGAGCTTTTAAAATTGTGCACAATTCTTCCATAGCAGTGGAGTGGTATATTCAATGTATATCTAGGATCCTGTAAAAAACTACCTCAGAATATAGGTTTTGTAGGGCTCATTTTCAGTAAGATTGGTCTAACTTGCTGCTTGAAACTGACAATTCTGTGCCTAATTGAGCATGCAGTTACACTTGAACACATTCTAGCATTTTTCTGTGAGTATCTTAGGCAGTATAAACCCCTAGGGCATTGAGCAGGATAGGAGCAATGTAAGGAAATCTGGCAAAACCCTGTATGTCTTCATTGAATTTCCACTCTAGTTATCACTCCCATTCTATATTTTCTGCCTTTTTTATATCTGTGTTATTAATAAAAAAGCAATAAAGTGAAGACTAATATAATAAAATGATATGTTCTATTTGCAGAATAAGTATTATTGAAGATTTATATCTTCCCATTTATTTTCTCATTGTTTAAACTTATAAGATGGACTCAGAAGTTGCATATAAAATTTGGTGAATTTTTCAGGCTCTTGAGTATTAGGTAGCAATAGCAGAATTGTTTCTCATGAGACTTCATAAAAGAATGGGAAGTTTTATTTCAGTTTTACTCCAGGACTAACAATCTGAATCTATGTGTCATTTGATATTTAGGCTCATTTATTTAGTGTAAGTTGCAAAACCACAAAGCAGTTGATTATTCTCTTCAATCACTTTGATTAAATGTTTTAATTCACTGGAAGAAAGTTATAATAGCTATTAAACTCTTCCATACATATTTAGTTATTTTAAATTTAAAGAAAAGAACTGCTTATTAAACTTGCACATTTTTCAAAAAAATACCCAAAATGTCATGAAATTTCACTAAAATGTATAATAATATAAAAATAACATAAATCCTCATGGATACAAAGAAAGAGGGATGGGATGAGAATAGATGGAAGATATCAATACATTTTTGTAAGGTAGAAAGCAGATAGATAATTGGTAACTGGCTTATCATGGTAAGAAATGCTTCAGTGCCCACAGAAGGCAGTAGCAAGGAGAAGCAGGCTGATTCTTCCTGTAGAATCCCAGAAAAGCTCAGCAATGAGTATTACTAAAAACCTTAAAGGTGAGGATAAAGTGTGCTTACCACATGGATCATAGCATGAGAATCTGTGAAAAAAGCAGCTAAAACACTGTCTCCACCACCTCTGCTACAAATTCATTGAGCTACTCCTTAAATACTGCTCATCCACCCTCCTAGAAAGTAAGTAAATTATTCCTTAATAACAATTCATCAAAATAAACTTAGAATGCAGGGAAATTAGGGGCAAAAATAGAAGTGTTTATAGGAGTGCCTTCATATTACATGGTGAGATTATTCAGACTAATTTTATTTTTTGGCTATTAGCATATTAATCTAAGGCAGAAAAATTAGAGATTCTTCTGAGTAAACCAAGTGGAAGAAGATAATTCACCACCTTCCAACCCCTGCATTAAAAAAAAAAAGCAAAACTAAACCTTGAAGAGAATTGCAGACATTACAGGATTTTCAAATAGAAGGGCTACTCAGGAGGTTGTGAAACTTTTATTGTAAAGGCCACATAGTACAAATTTTAGATTTTGCAGTCTATAAAGCAAAATAGAAGCTATTATACAGTTGCTTACATAATACAAGAGAAAAAAATTCCCACAAAGTTTGAATCCTGTATAGTTTTATTAACCAATGTAACCCCATTAAATTTAATAAAAATCCATCTACACTAATAAAAGAGAAAAATGGTAATTGGCGTACGAGATACCCTTTTCATTGGCTAATCAGGGCTATATGCAAATTAACTGCCAACTAAGATTGGCAGTTAACTGCCAACTAAGATTGGCAGTTAACTGCCAACAAGATGGCTGTTAATTTGCATATGTAGGCACAATGCAGGGAGGCGAAAGGGAAATCAGGAAGAAGCCCCCTGCCACTGACAGTGATCGGAAACCCAGGGGGGAGCTAAGAGCTGGGGGGCCAGGGCAAAGGCGGCCCTGGGGCTGCCTTTGCCCTGCCCCCCAGCCATGATCGGAGAATCAGGTGCCTTTTCCGCCCTGGCCAGTGATAGCAGGAAGTAGGGGTGGAGCCAGCGATGGGAGCTGAGCACGGTCGAAGCTGGCAGTCCCAGGAGCTAGGGGTCCCTTGCCTGGGCCTAAAGCGGAGCCCACGATCGTGGGGCCACTGTAGCTGTGGGTCCCCGCTGCCCGGGCCGGACGCCTAGGCCAGAGGCGTCAGGCCTGGGCAAGGGGCCGATCCTGCAATTGGAGGGTGATGGGGGTCAACGCCTGAGGGCTCCCAGTATGCGAGAGGGGGCAGGCTGGGCTGAGGGACACTCCCCCCCCCCCACACACACCCAGTGCACGAATTTCGTACACCGGGCCCCTAGTATATAATAATATGTGCATACAAGGGTGGGAAAAGTAGGTTAATAAAAATATAATAATTAATGAATAAAATAATAATACAAGAATAAACTGTTCACATATTCACAACTACTTTTGCTAGCCCCTATAGATATAAACCTACTTTTGCCAACCCCTATAGATATATAGTCTATATAGTGAGAAGTGGAGCCATTTGAAAATAGAGCTAGGGCAGCTATTCCAGAGGCACTGCCTTACCTGTCTTACTCCTGAAACCTTTGGAAAGACTGAACTGGGCAAAATATACTGTGGAATGAGCCAAACTAACATTGTATTCCAAACAATAGGAAAGCAGATGCCCTGACCACCAGGACAGATGCTTATGAACATTCTTTAGAATTCTTACCACCATGGGTAGCTAAAGAGCAAGTTAGCTTATTTGCACCTATAGAAATTCTTTCCTTAGCTTATTAGCACCAGTAGAAATCCCTTCCTTGTGTAATTATTTATGTAATTACAATTAAGTGTAATTATTTTTCTTCCCTTTCTCAAAAAGCCCCTGTCTTCACCCCATAACAATTTGGGTTTCTGTCTGATCTCTAATAAGCACTTGTTGCCTTTCACTTTGGCTATTGTTTTTAGGCTAACAATATTTTTGTAATGCCTGTCTAGTAATGAAAAGAATAGAATTCATTTT
This sequence comes from Myotis daubentonii, assembly GCF_963259705.1. Lineage (NCBI taxonomy): Eukaryota > Metazoa > Chordata > Mammalia > Chiroptera > Vespertilionidae > Myotis > Myotis daubentonii. The sequence continues at coordinate 35,605,636 of NC_081856.1, read as the reverse complement.
TTGGGGGGGATATATTTCTCTATCATTCAAATCTACTGCAAAAGTTCATCTTATACTAATATGCAATGACATTTTATGTATTTCATTTTAAAATTGTTATTTTACACAAACAGGTTCTGCCAATTAATGATATCAATCTATAAGCATATGATCTTTAGAACTTCTATTTTGAAATAATTATACATTCACAGGAAGTTACAAAAAGAGTATAGAGAGCTCCTGTGTACCTTTCTTCCATATTCTTCCGATAGTAACATTTTACTTAACTAAGTACCATGTCAAAACCTGAAACTTGAACAGATGCTCATATACCACCAGTGTTACATGCATTCACTGGTGTGTATGTATGTTTATCTGTGTTGTTCTATACAATTTCATCATCTGTATAGATTTGTGCAGCTACCTACACAATCAAGATACAGAACTGTTTCTTCACTTTACAGTACCCCTTATCTCCCTTCACTCCCCTTGTCAACTCCTGCTAATCTCTAATCCATTCTCTATAAATGTGTCATGTTAAGAATGTTACATTAATGGAATTGTAGATAAAAATAAGTAGTTCTATGAAAAGTAACCTCACAGAGTGATCTGATCATCAATTCCTAGTGGGCAGGCCAATAGAATATTATTCAGCCACGAAAAAGAAGGAAATCCTTCCATTTGTATCAACATGGATGGATCCATCTTTAAGGGCATTATGTTGAATGAAATAAGTCAGACAGAGAAAGACGAATATAATACGATCTCACTTTCATGTGGAAACTAACATGCTAACTCATTAAAGCAGAGAGTAGAACAGTGGTTGTGAGCAGACTGGGGGTGGGTGGGAGGTGATTGTTAACAAGTACAAACCTCCAATTATGAGAGGAATAAGTTCTACAGATGTATGTACAGCATAGTGAATATAGTACTATATTATGTACTTAAAATTTGCTATGAGAGTAAATTGTAAATTATCTCATTATAGCAATAACAACAAAATGGTAACTAAGTGAAGGATGTGTTATCTAACATTATTGTGCTAAACATTTTACAGTATATACATGTTTCAAATCATCACATTGTACGCCTTGAAGTTACACAGTGTCATATATCAATTATATCTAAAGAAATCTGGAAAAAAGAAAAGTATTAAAAGATATAATCATTTCAGTGTTATAGAAATCAAGATCTGCTCAGGAAAAAGATCTTCCCATTGATAAAGGAAGCCCATTGGGATTACAGTAATTTAAATGAACAGAGATTGTCTGATTTACATAGATTGAATCAAAATATAGAGTTGCATGGACCAATCCATTTCCAATTCTGTATCCATACTTTTTCCATCACATACCATCAAAATAAACCAACCATCATTAAAATAAAACAAAACAAAAAAACAGTTAAGCATTATTGCCACTGATGAGAAGTCCTAGCTTTCCAATGCAAATTTCACTAACAATTTAATACCTGAATTAATGCTTAGTTCGATTCCGTAAGTGTAGCAATACTGAATGATTGATGAAGCATGGATCCATCAGAAAGCTTTTAGGACACAAAGGATACAACTACTTGAAGAGGAAGGATTGGAAATAAAAGTGTGAAGAAACAGTTTACAGAAAGTAAAGACAGTCACTGTCAGAAGTGTATATTTTAGAAAATAAATGGGGCTCTTCTGTATTGTAGGTGAAGAAAAGGAAATGTGAAAATTTAGAGATATTTTAAGAAAGAGATTAAGAAATTTGAGAAATTATATCCAGTGCCTATCATAAACATGGCCCTCAATGCATATTTACTGAGTTATTCAAATAGTAAGTGCAATACATTTCAAGAAGTCAAATAATAGTAATGAAGAATTACTCTCTACACTAATAAAAGAGAAAGATGCAAACTGACTGTAGCTTCGCAATGCTCACCAGCCAATCAAGAGTGAGTATGCAAATTAACCCAACAAAGATGGCAGGTTAATTTGCATAGGAGCAGCCAGGGGCGGGGCAGGACACTTGTGTCGTCACCATGCCAATGACACAGGTGTTCCGCACCACCCCAGCCGCTCCAGGCCTCTGGGCAGCGTGGGAAGGCGGAAAGGCGGCTCCGGGCTGGAGCAAAGGCAGAAAGGCGGCTCTGGGCCCAAGTGAGGCAGAAAGGCAGCTCCGGCTGGAGCGAAGGTGGTGCCGGCAGCCTGGGGAAGGAAGGCCCATTCTTGCACAAATTTTCGTGCATCGGGCCTCTAGTTTTTAATAATTCTGTTTTTAAAAATACATATATTGGAACATAGATGCACATTCCATATGGTGTGTTTTCATCATGTAATTACTAGTGTGTCCATGGTCAATTAGGCTTTTGTTGGTGACCCAAGGCCTCGTTGTTTGCCTTTTAGTAGCTGCATAATTTTTAATTTGTAATGAATAGATGAGTAACAGCATCTTTGTGACTTATATAATAATGCACAGGGGTGAAATTTGACTTCATTTTTGGTTGTTGTTATTTGTTTTATAACTAATGAAATAGTATGAGAAGGGGAGAGAGAGAAAGAAATAAAGACCTAATGATAAAGAATGGAAGAGGGCAAAAGAACCCAATGCTGTAGAAGAGGTTTTGAGAAACGTCCTTAAACATAAACTTAAACATAACTATAGCAGGGGTCAGGTTCCTATACTGTAATATGTACTTACTGATCTTGATGAATATGGAGTGTAAGAAACTGAGGAGATGTGAAAAGAAATTAAAGAGAAAAAATAATTGCATAAACAGTTCATAAACAGAACTTATTTGAAATTTCAAGACTTCTATGATTTGACTTTGGATGGTGGGAACACAAAGCAATATACAGATCATGAATCATAGAAATGTACACTTGAAAGATGTAATCAATGTGACCCCAAGAAATTTAATAAAATATTAAAAACAAACAAAACAACAAAAAGTTGTATTTCTATAAAAGGATTTAAACCTTAAATGTACATCAACATTATATAAAATTTTAAACCTATAAAAATGTGTCTCAAGCTTGAAAAAGTATTCTTATAAACAATTAAGTAGAATCCATGGTTTCACTATGTTAATTTAATTTGAAAATATTTTATGTGTAAAATAAAAACTATCCTTTTAACCTTGCTTCTATGATAATATTTTTTTCTTATCAGATTATATGAATTGCATTCTTCCCTGTTATTATAAACATATCTAATCTCACCTTTCTTCTCTGAATAGAAAATGCAAAATTGGATTTCCTGATTTTAAAAATAAATTTTATTGACCTTATACAGTGAATATTAATCACCTGTGTGCAGCTCTTGGCATCCAAAATTTAAGATCCAGTGAAGTGACTTACACTGTCATGGTGTTATTAATTAGTACATTCGCTCACTCATTATTCATCATGGCCTAAAGCAGTTTTGATCCTCAACTGTTCTCCCATAGCTGAATAGTTTGGCTAATTGGGGCATGCACTAACTCCTTAAAGTATTTGAATTTGTTTTTGAAGTAGGACAGTGGGTTGGCTTTAATATATCTTTACCCAATATTCTCAAGTCAAAGAACAAGGCCACATCTGCCTGATTTATGCCTTGTCTCCTGTTCTCTAAGCACTATTTAGAGCTGTATTTTAAAGTTTGAAGAATACCCTTTCACTTGAGCAGGTCATTATGTGTCTAACTAGAGGCCCAGCGCAAGAAATCGTGCACAGGTAGGGTCCCTAGGCCTAGCCTGTGATCAGGGCCATCTTCCCACTCGCCAGTCCATAGTCCTGCCCTGCTGCCATCCAATGATTTTCCGTGGTTCCCCGATCACAGCACGGCTCTGGTTCTCCAGAGCCTACGGGCCAGGGGGAAGGATCAAGAGGTTGGCTGTTTCGCCAGTTCCACCCTGCTGCCACTCACTTCAGTTTGCTGTGGTTTCCTGTACGCCATGCTGCGAATGGCATGCTGCGATAGGAGCCTGCAAGCCAGGGAGGGACAAAGAGGTTGGCCATTCTGCCCACTCGCCAGTCCTGCCCTGCCGCCACTCACTTTAGTTCACTGTGGTTCCCTGTTCACCATGCTGTGATGGGAGCCTGCAGGCCTGGGGGGTGGGGGGGTGGGGGTGAACCAGGAGGTGGTCAATGCACCTCATGGCAACTGGTCGTTCTAGTCATTACGCTTATGGTTGCTGAACTTTTATTATATAGGATTATTTTTCCATATACCAAATGTGGGTGTGGGATGGATGATATTTAAGGCATTTTGGACCTCCAATGTTTTATGATTCCAGAAACCTCAGCATATCTATTATTTTTATACTACTATACTATCATATTAACCAAACTTTGGGGGGGGGGGGAGAGTAGAAAATGACATTCAAATTGCTATAGGAACTCCAAGATTTTTTAATTTAATCACAATGAAATCTTATGCTAAATTTATTAACAAACAGCAGAATTGTTATATTTATATTTCTCTTAGATTCCTTAAATATATTCTACATTGAAAGAGGTGCTACTAAATAATCAATGTCCAAAACACTACAAGAAGAGGGATAAAAAAAATCAAAGGAAATAAAGGCATCTATCAGCCAGTAATTACATATCATGAACTAGTTTTTATCTACTGAATAGATTATTATCATTCTATAGTAAAACCTGATGGATTTGCAATGGGGACCCCAATGAATGAGAGTAATATTTAGTGAGTTGAATATTTTATTATTTACATCTAACAAGTGAGAAAATAAAAAGACAGTTTATGTTGTAAATTATCTGGAACTTGGAAGTCTACCAGGTATGCCCGTTAATAATGCGGATTTTGTAGTCAAAGATAACACGATAATTTCAAGAGAAACATCAAAAGTGCTTTATTCAAAGTAATGTCCATCACTAGCTACACATTTCCCTCATCTTTCAGGTCATTTGTGGATACTGTCCCAATACAACTTTTCTTGTTTTAAGGAAGACCATTCAGAGACCCAATTTTTCACTTCTTCATACGTTTTTAAGTGCTGCTCAGAAAGTGCGTGTGCCATCGATTGGAACAAGTGGTAAATCTGAAGGAGCAAGGTCTGGTGAATATGGTGGGTGAGTTAATACTTCCCAGGCAAGATCTTTTAATGTGTCTTTAACTGGTTTTGAAGTGTGTGATGGTGCATCATCATGAAGCAAAATTACTTTGCCCATTCTGGTGGTTTTAAGATCAAAGCGTGGTTCAAATTGATTATTTGTTGTCGGTAGCAATCAGTATTGATGGTTTCACCTGGTTTTAGAAGCTCATAATACACCACACCTTCCTGATCCCACCAAACGCAGAGCAGTGTCTTCTTTCCAAAGTGATTTGACCTTGTAGTTGATGTTCATGGTTGACCTGGATCAACCCATGATTTTGTGCATTTGGGATTCTCAAAATAAGTTAACTTTTCATCGCCAGTCACAATTTGATGCAAAAAAGACTTTCTTTTGTGTCGTTGAAGCAACATTTTACTGATGACTTTCCAGTTTTCCATTTGTCTTTTCGTTCAGTTGATGTGGCACCCATTTTCCTTCCTTTAAAATCTTTCCCATTGCTTGTAAATGATCAGATATTGTTTGCTGAGCAACATTTAATCTTTCTGCAAGTTGTTTTTTAGTTTGACATGCATCTTCATCCAATAATGCTTGTAATTGTTGGTCTGAATTTTTTTTTTGGTTGACCCGGATGTTCTTTGTCTTTCACATTGAAATAATCACTTTTAAAGCATTTAAACCAGCGTTCACAAGTATCTTGCGATGGATCACGTTCACTATAAACTTCCCGAAGTATGCAATAACTTTTTCTTCAAAATAAAGTAACGAATTAAAACTTTCCGCAAATGCTATTTTTTTTTGCTCTTTTTAAGCATAAAAATATCTATGATGTTAACACCTTCAGCAAATTTGACAGATGATGTTTTGAAGCTTGCTGTCAATATAACAAAATAGCATAATATCAAATCGCATATATATCAACATATGTGTAACTCCATCTATTGAAAAAATCTGCATTATTAATCGGTACACCTGGTATGTTGTTGAATATCAAAGGTTCTGTCCCATGAAAAACAAAATATTTTGTTGCAAGACAGTTTCCAATTAGGACTTTCTTATTTCCAAGAGCAAATACAAACCCAAGCTCTAAAACATTGCAACAATGACAAAAACATAAAAATACTGTATGTGTTGGAGCTTATAAAGTCCATAGATATTATTAAAACACTAGAGGCCGAATGCATGAAATTTGTGCAAGGGGCTTGGCCTTCACAGCCAAAGCTGCTTTGGCCCTTGCAGCCCTGGCTTCTAGTGAATAAAGAGATGCAGTTAGAGAAATTATAATATGGCTTTATCTTGGAATTACAATTATTTAAAATGTATATGTGCAAAATACACGTTTCTCTAATTTTAATGCAACTCAGCCTAACAAGATAATATCTGTAATTTATTTATTGAAATGTGTACTTAAAATTATTTTCTGATTAGTGAATTGAAGCTATTACACACTAAAGACAACTCCTAGAAGTAGATAAACTTATAAAATGTTATATTTTTATTAATTGCTTCTTCAAACCCTATTTAATTGATCCATGTGATCCCATTTGTTTGAGATCTAACAATTTTAGAAAAATACTATGAAAAGTAAGTCACGTTAAAAAAAAATAAAGCCTTCAGCATTTTAGTGATTTCTGATTGATTTGTAAAAACAAATAGTATACAATGGTTAGAAATGTTTTGGAGTTTTGATAAGAAAACAACAACAAACAAAACAGTCCTTGACTTTTAGAAATTGACGTGATGCTCACATCTGGGCCTCAATGTTGTTACAAATTTATCCAACTCTTTCAGCTAAGCCATATTATTCTCCTGTTGAAGATAATATCACCAAGCATTTACTTCAGACAAGGGCACTCACCATATAACCCCAAAATACCTAACATTTCCCTTTCTCACTAAGTGAATAACTGCTGGTTCTTTTTTTGTTGTTGTTGTTGTTTTTGTTTTTTCTATTTTGGCTTTACCCTTCTAATTTACTGTGCTAACAGATAAGAATTATTGACTCCTTGCTGAGCACAACCTAGTTAGCACGGCTGTTAATTTCAATACTTCTGATTTAGTAGTTATAAGTACTTCATTGCTGTTTTAACTAGCATTGTATAAATAACTTATGGGGTTGAGTATTTTGCTATATGTACTAATTTTCTTTCCTCTGCTACAAATTTTCTGTTTGCTTTCTTACTTACATGAAATATGTCATTTTAAAATAGTTTACTTATCTTTTAAAATTGAATGAATATATGACATCAGTGAATACAACTCTATATCTTAGAAGTCCCTATGAGTTACTTATTTAAAAAATTAAACAATTATTTTATGTGTTTATGCCTTTTAAATACAGAAAAATATATTGGTTTCACAATTTAATAGTTTTTAAAGAGTTATTAGTATAAACCAAGCATGTCAAACGAGGCATGCAGGCCTCCGGCCACGAGTTTGACATGCTCAGTGTAAACTGCCAAGATTGGTTTTCAAGAAGACCATTAACAGTATTAGTAACACTGGCTTACTATTGGCTAATAGTCAAATAATAGATATTTTTAGAAAATGGAACATAAAAATTTAAGTTTTCAGGGAAAGAGTACTTTTTAAAACAAACTCTAAAAATTCTGGAAGCAAGTAGTTGGTGTGTTTTACACTGCATCACAATAGGAAACCAGTAGATTGCTACAGGAAATAAATTGAACATACAAAGATCTATTAAACCCTGAATAGTTTTTACAATTTTATTTAGCACAGGCATCTAATTATGAGATATTATGAACACTCACGACATCTAATATCTTTCAGTGTTGTCTTTCAATTAGTTAGGACACTCATTAAAGATTATTAAGATTACAAGATGAAAGTGTTCTCAGTGAATTAATTCTTTTATATTATGCTTATTTATGAGTTCATTATTTGATTACTAGAACACTTTTATTTCCAAGCAACATAATAGCAGAACACAGTATAATACAAGAAAAAATGAACTTTAATCATCATATATAAAAGAAAAAAAGGCATGGATTTCTCATATCATTGTTTCAAAGACAATTTACTGACTCTGAAGTGGAGATGCATGCTTCAGTTGCTGTTGGCCAGACAGTAGATCAAGACCTTACTTAGTTTTCATTTTACATATGCATGCTCACATTCAGTGTTGCTTAAAACATAATACTGGAGATAATAATAAAGTGCTGTTTTAAGAAATGCTGCATTAAAAGCACTATTGAGAACATTGAAATATACTGAGAAACAAATTGGGCATCCATAATTTAAATTTAAATGGGCCTTGGAAGAGCTGGGATCTCAATATGAAGGTGATATAAGAATAACTTAATTTACCTAAACTTTTTACATATGTCCCAGAGCGGCACATAGGAATTAAAAAATAAGTCTAAAGTTGTTGTTTTTATATGACACCAAAAGCACAAGAAAACAAAAGCAAACATAAACAAGTGCCACTACATCAAATTAAAAGCATCTAACAGCAAAGAAAAAATCAACCCAATGGAAAGGTAAATTATGGAATGAGAAAAACATCTGCACATCATATATTTGATAAAGAGTTAATATTCAAACATATAAGGAACTTATCCAACTCAGTAGTAAAAAAAGAACAATTTGATTGAGAAATGAACAATTTGATTGAAAAATGAACAGAGGAACCTTTTCCTAAATAAGACATTCAAATAGCCAATAGGAACATGAAAAGTTGCTTGACATCACTAGTCATCAGCAAAATATAAATCAAAATCTCAATGAGGTATCAATTCACTACATTTAATATGGCTGTTATAAAAAATACAAAAACACACATCAGACTTTGTCAAGGATTTAGAGAAAAAAGAACCCCTGTACACATTTGTGGAAATGTAAATTGCAGCAGCCTCTCTGGAATATAGTATGAATGCTCTTCAAAAAAAAAAAGAAAAAAAAAAAGAAGTACCATATGATAGATCCACCCCACTTTTGGACATATATCTTAAGGGAATACAATCACTATCTCAAAGATATATCTAAAGTCTCATGTTTATTGCAGAATTATTCACAATAGCCAAAACAAGGAAACAACTTAAATGTCCAGGGATGGATGCATGAATAAAGATAAACAGAGACAGATATAAAATTCAGCTGTAGTAAAGAAGAAAATCCTCCCATTTCTGACAACAGAGATGGATCCTGCAGGCATTAGGCTAAGAGAATAAGTCATCAGAGAAAGACAGATACTCTGTGAGTTTATTTACATGTGGAATCTAAAAAATAGGCAATCACTGATTGGCTGCCTCCTGCACACCTACTGGGGATCGAGCCCACAAGATGGGTATGTGTCCTGACCTGGAGTAAAACTGGTGACCTCTTGGTGTAAGGGATGATGCTAAATCCACTGAGACACACCAGCTAGGCAAGGAATGTTTTAATATAAATAATGTATTGACTAAGAATATTCATTTCAATGTCTGAAAACAATGCAGATAAATAATAAACTTTAAAAACCTCTGAATAAAAGATATCTACTTTTTAGTGTTCTGTATTATTACTGTTCCTATATTTTTTCTGTAATTTTCTTCTTAAATTTTTGAAAATATTAATAAACAGTGACTTTAAAATAGCTTGAATTTTATCCTGAAAAATTATCAACACTAATAAAAGAGAAAAATGGTAATTGGCGTACGAGCTACGCTTTTCATTGGCTAATCAGGGCTATATGCAAATTAACTGCCAACTAAGATTGGCAGTTAACTGCCAACAAGATGGCGGTTAATTTGCATATGTAGGCACAGTGCAGGGAGGCGAAAGGGAAAGCAGGAAGAAGCCCCCTGCCACTGACAGTGATTGGAAACCCAGGGGGGAGCTAAGAGCTGGGGGGCAGGGCAAAGGCGGCCCTGGGGCCGCCTTTGCCCTGTCCCCCAGCCATGATAGGAGAATCAGGTGCCTTTTCCGCCCTGGCCAGTGATAGCAGGAAGTAGGGGTGGAGCCAGCGATGGGAGCTGGGCACGGTCGAAGCTGGCAGTCCCGGGAGCTAGGGGTCCCTTGCCTGGGCCTAAAGCAGAGCCCGCGATCGCGGGGCCGCTGCAGCTGCGGGTCCCCGCTGCCCGGGCCGGACGCCTCAGCCAGAGGCATCAGGCCTGGGCAAGGGGCCGATCCTGCGATTGGAGGGTGATGGGGGTCAACGCCTGAGGGGTCCCAGTATGTGAGAGGGGGCAGGCTGGGCTGAGGGACACTCCCCCCCCCCCACACACACACCCAGTGCACGAATTTCGTGCACCGGGCCCCTAGTGATTTAATAATTAAAAATTGAAAATTTATCAAGAATAAATGAACCCAGAGGAAGTTCTCCCCCAACCCCCCGAGTTTAGTAGATTGTATAAAAGTATAGCATTATTCATATCTCACACACAAAAAATACAGGTCAGAAATATATCACATCCATCCATAAATTCAGGATGTAGAAGAGTAAGCTGGAAAAAGGACTGTAATTCAATTCAAAATGTCATGATATTTTCAAATTGTAGAAAATGATCGCTGACAGGAAATACTGGACACTGTTACAAGAAGAGGGTGTCTCTTGAAGCTTTTGCTATCATTTCCAGGCTACTTCAGCCTCTGGCATGACTGCCTCTTTGTCCTTTGGTTAGAAGATTCAATAGCTTTACACAAACTGAGTAACCTTTTATCTCTCAGAATACCTTTTATCATGCGTTTTAGATTTCCCACCAGTTGTGAGCCTACAATGGGAAACCAGAATTTTGCGTGTTCCTCAACATTGATAATCAAATTGTCTTTATAATGATTTCTGGCATACCATTAAAAAAAAACACCTATTTATTATTCAAAACAATTAAGCAGCACCTTTGAGATGCTTGGCAAAAGTGGCAAGGAAATACAGCTATGATCTAAATAAGATATTCTCAGTAATTTTCCCTTTTCAGTTGGCTGTTGAAATTCAGATGTAGATAATAGAGTTTTAGGTCATGTTATAAGTAATTTTTTCAACAGTATCTTTATTTACATTATAGAATATATCATAGATTTTTTTCGTTCATTTAAGAAATGTTGAGTGCCTTCCATGTACCAAACACTATCATATATTATACATAAATGATAGAAAAGATAGAAAAGGAGACAAAAATTTTCAGTTTGACATACGTATTATAATAGCCCTAACGGACTACCTAATATAATACACCTAAACAAATTCTATCTCTTGGAATATATATATAATATCATGAGAGCATTTATTTATGAATACACAGAATTTTAAGATTTCTCTCTTTTAAAATAACTATTAGAGTCTGGTACACTATGGACATCTCAGTCTTTCCTCTCCTGTATATATTCCTATTCTCATCCCTTCGCCTGAAAATGGCAGGGCTGTTCTTCTCTATTGAGATGGATACTCATCTAGAAAAGAGTACGGAGGCAGGATGACAAGTCAGCCCTGGAGCCACCTGTGGTCGCTGGATGGACTCCTACCCAGATTTTGATTCAGACAGTAATACTGATGAGGCCACATATATGCCAAGAAGGTATTAAAGTTTGTTTGCTTGTTTGTTTACAGAATGAGGCTTTATGGAAAAAGAATGCATCTCAAATTGATCTGAAAGTGATTTAAAAATGCTAGGAAATAAGAGTGGTTTGGGTTTTATTGTCTTTAGGGTTGAGGGCCAGGTTGAGAATTCCTATGTAGAAGCAGGGGCTTTTATCGTTTGAGTCGCCTGCTGGTATCAAAGGAGGGAATACTCAGGTTTTCTTATTAGGGACAGAGGGAGGGATGAGGCTTAAAAACTGACAGTAATCAATCAGCAAAAAAATGGAGTCTGACTCATTACAATGATAGAAGGAAGGAGCTAGAAAATATATTAGAATCACTCTTTCCATAGCTTCCCTAGCCTTCTGACATTATTATATACATACTAGGGGCCCGGTGCACGAAATTCGTGCACTGGGTGTGTGTGTGTAGGGGGAGTGCCCCTCAGCCTAGCCTGCCCCCTCTCACATACTGGGAAGCCCTCAGGCGCTGACCCCCATCACCCTCCAATCGCAGGATCGGCCCCTTGCCCAGGCCTGACGCCCCTGGCCTTGGCGTGCTGCCCGGGCAGCGGGGACCTGCAGTGGCAGCGGGGGGTGCCGCGATCGCGCGGGCTCCGCCCCTGCCCCTGCAGGAAGCCTCTGGCTGAGGCGTCCGGCCCGGGCAGCGGGGACCCACAGCTGCAGCGGCCCCGCGATCGTGGGCTTCGCTTTAGGCCCAGGCAAGGGGCCCCTAGCTCCCAGGACTGCCAGCTTCGACCGTGCCCAGCTCCCATCGCTGGCTCCACCCCTACTTCCTGCTATCACTGGCCAGGGCGGAAAAGGCACCTGATTCTCTGATCATGGCTGGGGGGCAGGGCAAAGGCGGCCCCAGGGCCGCCTTTGCCCTGCCCCCCAGCTCTTAGCTCCCCCCTGGGTTTCCAATCACTGTCAGTGGCAGGGGGCTTCTTCCTGCTTTCCCTTTCGCCTCCCTGCATTGTGCCTACATATGCAAATTAACCGCCATCTTGTTGGCAGTTAACTGCCAATCTTAGTTGACAGTTAATTTGCATATAGCCCTGATTAGCCAATGAAAAGGGTAGCTCGTACGCCAATTACCATTTTTCTCTTTTATTAGTGTTGATTTTAAGGGAAATAAATGCTTTCTGATTTATGAATAATACCATGTTAACCAGTAAAGAAAAAGTATCCTGGTTGGGAGAAATATGCTGCAGCTTTATTAAGGAAAGTAAAAGTATCATGGGTCCCTCAGAAGAGAAGAAACCATTTACAGAAACTAATTCAAGCTGAAAATTATAAGTTGAGAGAAATTATACTTTTGAAAGAAAAGTTATCATTAGTTTAAATTGCTTGAGGCATAGAACACTGAAATAATAATATCTAATACATGGGTTTCTTGGGTCTTAAAATTTATATCATAGAATATCAGTAACCAAGGTGACACATTTATTGCATTTAAGTATAGAGGAGGCAAATTTCTTATGGAATTTCTAAAGTGTTTTATTATATTAAATGTTAAATAATTGAGACACTAAGAAATGTGTGCCATACAATTAATAAGCAGCTTGCTTTTTTATTAGCTAAAATTTAATGGGAAAACCACTCCAAATTGTGAAGGGAAAATGACACAGATATCAACTTAAATTATATTCCCAATATACTGGTATATATGGAAATCCCATGAACAAAGAAAATGTTTTAATAAAACAACTTAATTCCTACCTTGAAGTAAAAAGTAATAAACCATGTCTGGATTCACACTTATTTTAATATATTTTTCCTAGCTTTGTTGAGATATAATCGACAATATGATTGCTTCAGGTGTACATTGAAGTGATTTTATATATGTAAATATTATGAATGATCACTACAAGAAGGTGAGCTAACACTGCCATCATCTCAAAGTTACAATTAGTTATACTTTGTATGTGTTGAGAATTTTAAAAATCTACTTTTAGCAACTTTTAAATACATGATATAATATTACTAACTATAGTAACCATGCTGTACATTATATCCCCAGAACTTATTTTCTTATAACTCAAGTTAGTAAGTACTCTTTGACCATATGTACCCATTTTCTCACCCCCACCCTCTAGCTCTGACAACCACTAATCTGTTCTCTGTTTCTTTGAGTTTTTCTTTTTTAAAACTCCACATATAGGTGATAAGAGACTCATACAACTCAATAATAGCAACAAGAGGAATAATCCAGTTAAGAAAATGGTTAAAGGACATAAACAGACATTTTCCCAAAAAATATATCCAAATGGTCAACAGGTTCATGAAAAGATGCTCAATATCACTAATCATCAGGGAAATGTAAGTCAAAACCATATAATGAGATCAACTCATACCTGTTAGAATGGCTATATCAAAAAGACAAGAGATAAGTATTGATAAGAATGTGGAAAAAAGAGAACCCTGTGCATTGTTGGCAGTAATGTAAACAGTACAGTCCCTATGGAAAACAGTATGACGTTTCCATTAAACTATCAAACTAAAAAGCTTCTGCACAACAAAAGAAACCTGTCTGGTGTTCGCTGGCACCCTGCCCCGGGGGCGAAAGGACCCCCTCCCTCTCTTGGGCCGGTGAGAAGCTGACCTGTCCACACTGACGTCTGGAAACCACCCCACCCTGGTGAAAAATTCCTGCTGGACAAACGGCTCCCGGACAATGGCCAAACCGCAGGACAGACCGCAGGTTTCACCTGACCCTGGAAAGCCCCAACTGCCACCAGTTTCGGCCAGCAACAATTGCCTCAGAAAAGTATAAAGCCTTGCCCCTGCCCAGGTTGGGCGCGGCTTCTCGGGCTCCCCTCTCTGAGCCGGTGAACCCGCCCGTGTGCTCCCAATAAAGCCTGTTTAATCTGGTCTCTGTTTGGACTCACGGTTTTTCCTTGCGGCGGCGTAAAACCTAAGAAAACCTTCAACAAAATGAAAAAGAACCCTATTGTTTGGAAGAACATATTCACCAATGGTACATTGGATAAGGCGGCGGTCGGCAAACCGCGGCTCACGAGACACATGCGGCTCTTTGGCCGCTTGAGTGTGGCTCTTCCACAAAATATCACGTGTGGGTGCGCACATACAGTGCGATTGCAACTTCGTGGCCTATGCGCAGAAGTCGGTTTTCAGCCTGGGCGAGTCTATTTTGAAGAAGTGGTTCTAACTATAGGTTTTAACTAAGACTTAAAACTTTAAATAAAGTTTATTAATTTAATTTTAGGGAACGTTGTGGATGTAGTGTCCACAACGAAAGAAGATGTAGTGTCGAGGATTGAGAAAGGTATGTTGAGATGGTTTGGACATATAGAGAGGGTGAATGAAAGGAGGTAGACGAAACAAGTATACAAGACGAGTGTGGATGGGAGAGTTGGAAGGGATTGACCTCAGCAAACGTGCCTCAATCAGATTGAGGACATTTTTTGCAAAGGCCAGCTTAGGAGTACCCTAATTAAGTTAATAACAATGTACCTACCTATATAGTTTAAGTTTAAAAAATTTGGCTCTCGGAAGAAATTTCAATCATTGTACTGTTGATATTTGGCTCTGGTGACTAATGAGTTTGCCGACCACTGGGATAAGGAGTTAATTTCCAAAATATATAAAAGCTCAAACAACTCAACACCAGGAAAACAAACAATTCAATTAAAAAATCAGCAAAGAACCTGAATAGACACTTCTCCAAAGAGAACATCCAGATGGCCAATAGACATATGAAAAGATATGCAAGGTCACTAATCATCAGAAAAATGCAAACTAAAAATACAATGAAGTATCACCTCAAACCTGCCAGAAGGACGACTATCAATAAGTCAACAAACAACAAGTGCATGTGAGGATGTGGAGAAAAAGGAAACCTAGTGCACTGCCATTGTAATGCAGACTGGTGCAGCCAATGTAGTTTCCTCAAAAAACTAAAAAGGCACTGCTATTTGACCCAGCGATCCCACTTCTGGGAATATATCCTAAGAATCCTGAAATACCAATTAGAAAGAATATATGCCCCCCATGTTCATAGCAGCATTATTTACAATAGCTAAGGTCTGGAAATAGCCCAATTGGCCATCAGTAGATGAGTGGATTAAAAAAAGCTGTAGAAAGAAGGATCTCATACCCATTGGGACAACATGGAGATTATTTGGCTGGGAGAGATAATCCAGAAAGACAAATATCACATGATTTCACTTTTATGCGGAATCCAATGAACAAAATAATCTGATGAAGAAAATAGGTCCAGAGGCATGGATGCATGGAATAAACTGACAGATCACAGAGGGGTGGAAGGTGGGGACAGGAAGAGATCAACCAAAGAATATATATGCATATATCCATTGCCCATGGACACAGACAATGATGTGGTAAAGGCCTGGGGTGGGGCAGGGACTGGGTGGAGGGGAGCAGAGGGGTTAACTGGGGAGCATCTATAACACTGTCAATAATAAACAAAAATAAACTTCATATAAATAATCTCTTTCTAAAAAACTTGGACAAATTTTTAAAAACTCAATTACTAAGAAAGAAAACACCTTCTAAATAATTTTTAATTTGTTTGTATACTTTAAACTTTTAAAACATAAGATTACTTCATAAATAAATAAAGCAAACTAAAAAACTGATTGATAAAAAGTGAAGTAAATAAATAAAGAGGGAATTTCTTTATTAGAAAGAAAAGTTTACAGGTCAAACAAAGTTCATGCTCCAGAAGAATCAGAGAAAGAGGACAAGTCAGTAATTTCTTGCTGCATAAGAAACCATCCTAAAACTTAGTGGCCTCAAACAATAACTACTGTACATATTTTTTTTTCTCACAAATATATGGTTTGACTGACTGGTTCTTATATTGGTCTTGCCTGGGCTCACTCCTGTGGCTACGTTCATCACATGAGGGTACTCCTTCTTTGGCAAAACTGTCAGAGCCTAGTTTTCCTGAAGAAAGTAGAAAATGAGACAAGGGTTTGTGGGTAGCTGGCTTATTTTAGGAATTCTTTCCAGGGAGTAAGAAAGGGGGGTTGAAAATAGTGAAAGAAAGATGCAGGAAAAGTACAAACAATTTATATTTTTAATCTGCTTCACTGTGGGCAGCTTTTTCTCTATATCACTAAAAGCCTCTGAGGAGCCAAGAAAATGCAGCTCAGAAATGTCCATGAGACGGACACAAGATTGATGTCCACAGAATGAGACATCCCTTCCACTTTTTTATTGACATGCTCCTATGATGAAGCCACCATTTGGTGAGTATTCACATGGGGGAAAATATCTACTCTCCCCAACCCCACCCCCACAGAGATGTCTATCCACAGACCTCTGCTTTGGACCCTCATTGTCACCAATTTTCCAATCACATTCCTTCCAATTTTCTTACCATGTAGCCAAATCATTGGCCACATTCAATAAAATTTCTATATAATCACACCTCTGGCCCTTTCTCTTTCCAAGCAAAATGAACAAACAGATTGACTGCTCAACCAGGCGACAGTGTCACAGCTGTCTGGTTTTGGGTGGTGTCTGCAAACCATGCATCCCTCTAAGGACCAGCCACTACTTTCCTCCTTCACAGTGAACAGATCTTGTGTCCTTGAGCTTGAAATTCACAAGCACTTTTCAGCTTCCTCCTACCCTCCTGTTAAGAGGGGAAGGCTGAAAGTGGGTATTTTCTTTCCTCCTTTGCAGAGCTCTGGGAAAGTAGTTTACGTTGAGTGCATGCAGAGAACCAAAAGCTCTGGGCAGATGTACTTCCCATGAACATATTCAACCTGGGTCAGTTTTCTCCTCTTGCTGGAAGCATGGCGGCAGTTTCTCAGATCTCGATAATGAGAAACAAGAAAAGCTCCTGGAGGAAACACCTAATATGCTGACCCCCACAACTGGGTCCTTAGGAGTTAACTCTCAAGCTATTCCACACCAAGCCAACAGTTTGGCAACTACCATTTAAATTTTATTTTCACTTCTGCTCCCACATCATCTGCTCCTGGTATGCTGTGATTCTCTGTATTTGCTTGTCTCTGCAGTTGTAGGGTTGTCACTATCTCATGTAACGTCAATTCTTTATGCACCTAAAAAGAGCTGTTGGTTGTCAATTTGCTCAGCTTTTCTCTTGATGGAAGAATGAAAGTGATGCCTTCCAAGTTCTTTGTATGTGCTAGCAGAAAGAGGAAGTCCAGAATGTGTACAGTTAAAAAAAAAAGCTCCAAAATTTTAAAATCGTTAGAAAATTTAATATATTTAAGGAATGAAAATTCAATCAAAATCTGCAATTGAAAACAATTTCAATGGTAAACATCACATCCAGCCCTGTTATGATAGGTTGGCAGAGGCATTTATTCTTAGCATATAAGGAATCCTGCCCAAAGCAATACAATAACTTTTAATTTTCCTCAGTCTAAAATCTATTATCACCACAGCAGGTGTCATACAGCACTTTTTTCCCCTATGGTCTTGTTTTGGTGTGATAAAGTGTAAATTTAGCTAATACCAATCTGCAACTATTAAGAACTAAGCCTGTGCCCCATTTCTTGCTTTAAACCTTGAATATTTATTGCATACAACACAGGTATTCTCCAAATTCCAGTTTACTGGAATTTAAGGTGAGTGTGAGAATTAAGACTTCAAAGAGAGAGAGAGAGAGAGAGAGAGAGAGAGAGAGAGAGAGAGAGAGAACCAAATCAGCAGAATCAGAATGCTCATATTGCTAGTGAATAAGCATTCTTTATAAAAATAATCTTTAATAGATAACTCTATTACACAGAGAGGGTAGAGAACATCTACTTATAGTGTGAGGTCTGTCATATGAAATAGTCTTAGTTAATTAAAGCTCTTAGACTGTCAAACCTCAGAGGGAAGGTAGGGGAGGGTGGGGGTAAGGGGGAGAGATCAACCAAAGGACTTGTATGCAATGCATATAAGCCTAACCAATGGACACAGACACCAGGGGTGTGAGGGCATGAGTGGGGGGGTGGGGGGTTTTGGGGGGATAAGGACCATGTAATACCTTAATCAATAAAGAAAACAAAAACAAAACTCAAAAGTGTATAAATTTATTTACATTTTCTAAAATGTCATTATCTATGAGACTTTTAAGCATCAGCCTAAATTTTCATAATGTAAATTATATTTTTCTAATGTGATCACAAATTAAGAAAATTTAAGAGAATATCTATGACGTTATTTTTAGCAAACTAGCTGAGCATCTGCTCAAAGTCTGAAGTCTTCTAACAATTGGTGCTTTAACAATTAGGTCAAAATTATTTATAACTAGAGTCCCAGTACATGAAAATTCATGCACTAGAGGGAGGGTCCCTCAGCCTGGCCTGCTCCCTCTCACAGTCCAAGTGCCCTCAGGGGTGGGAGGCAACCTGGCGACCAGGAGAAGGCAATGCCCTCATTACACCTCTGCTGCTGCCACTGCCGGCAGCGCAAGCCTCGGCCACCCTGGTAGCCTGAGCCTCGGGCCGGCCCTGGGTGGCTGGGCAGCCAACAGCAGAGGCTTGCCTGCACCTCAGGCAGGCCTTGGGTGCTCAGGAGACTGGGGGACTCTGGAGGCAGGCACGTGGAAAGGCCAGGCACACCCCCAGGAGGGCCCGGCCTTGCTGCGCGCTCCTGCCATCTCAGCGGGATTGAGGGGATTGGGTGCTACCATCTTGTGGCTGAGGGTGCCGCCATCTTTGAGGGTGGGGCAGTCAATTAGCATTATTCCCTCCTTATTGGCTGTGGGTGCCATCATCTTTGTGACAGTGTGAGGGTCAATTAGCATACTCCCTCTTTATTAGATAGGATTAGCATAGTCAATGTTAGTATGTAAATTATTTTATTAAAATAACTTTATAAGACCTTGGATGGCATGTAGCCTTTGAATTTCAAATAATTTAAAGCTTTTGGTCTATAAATATTTTTCACTGGTTTGTTTAACATCTCTCTATATAAAAGCCGAAGCGACCGTAACGGTGGAATGACCAGAACAACTGGAATGACTGATCCTTATGACGCGCACTGACCATCAGAGGGCAGACACTCAATGCACAAGCTGCCCCCTGGTGGTCAGTGACTTCCCACCGCGGGAGCACTGTTCAGCCAGAAGCCAGGCTCACGCCTGATGAGTGCAGCGGTGATGGCGGGAGACTCTCCTGCCTCCACAGCAGTGCTAAGGAGCAGCGATCTGAGCAGTAAGGAGTGCGCAGGTGGGTTGTTAGGAGAGAGCAGGCATGCGGTTAGGAGCAAGCAGGCAGGCGGTTAGGGTTGAGCAGCGAGTGGTTAAGAGTGAGGGGTCCTGGATTGCGAGAGGGATGTCCGAGTGCCAGATGTCCAACTGCAGAGATCCAACCCGGACTGGCAGTCAGACACCCCCTGAGGGGTCCCGGATTGTGAGAGGGTGCAGTCCAGGCTGAGGGACTCTTCCCCCATGCACGAATTTCATGTGCCGGGCCTCTAGTTAACGTATAATCTTGCTTGTCAGATGAATAGTATTTTATTTTTTTTTTTACTTCTCTCTTCTCATTTTCTCCACAATCATATATAAAGAGATAAGAAAAAGGATGGTAATTTTGTTGAAAACTATCTAATGCATATAAAAATATGTTTAAATTGAACCTTTGATTGACCATTTAATAAATCCAGTAAAGTTAATAACCTAAGCTGTCTGAACAATTTAGCTCCATGTAATATTTCCAGTAATAAGTTTGGCTGAACTTAGAGTAACATCTTCAATATTCTATTTTCCTAGAATCAGGGATAACATTGAATTAAATATGAATTACCTTTATTGTATATTTTAAAATTCAGTTAATCTTTAACTTTTGGCACTTTTAACATCTTCATTCATTTCCTATTAAATAATTAGTAATGGTATGTTACTTTTCAAATCGTTACCTATTAATTCTAAATGCATAAGGTAGAAACCACATGGGTAGTGACTTTGAAAGGCAGTGGCAGAACTTGCTTTTGGGAAAATCAGATACAGAACCAGAGACTTGAAAATTTAAAGTATTTTAAAGTGGAGACAGATTCATGGATATAGAGAACAGACTGACAGCTGTCAGAGGGTAGAGGGTTGGGGACTGGGTAAGAAGGGTAAAGGAATTAAGCAAACAAAAGAGAAAAAAGAAAGACTTATGGACACAGACCACAGTATGGTGATTGCCAGAGGGAAGTGGGGGTGAGGGAGGTAGAAGAAGGTAAAGGGGGAATAAATGGTGATGGATGGAAGGAGACTTGAATTGGGGTGGTCAACATATAATATATAGAATTATACACCTGAAACATATAATTTTATTAACCAATGCCACCCCAATAAATTGAATAAAAAATAAAAAAATAAAATTTAAATTATTTACAAATAAAGTATGGCTAATAAAATATTATAAAATAATAGAAAATGTCTTTATTTGTATTGATTTTTTAATTTAAATTCTTTATTGTTGACAGTATTACATATGTCTCCTTTTACCCCCATTGATCTCTCTCTGCCCCACCAACCCCCCAGCACATGCCCTCACTCCCTTACTGTCTGTGTCCATTGGTTATGCTTATATACATGCATACAAGTCCTTTGGTTGACCTCTTACCTCATACCCTCCCCTGCCTTCCCTCTGAAATGTGACGGTCTGTTCGATGTTTCTGTATCTCTGGACCTATTTTTGTTCATCAGTTTACATTGTTCATTATATTTGTCAAATGAGTGAGATCATGTGATACTTATCCTTCTCTGACTAGCTTATTTCTTTTAGTATAATGCTCTCCAGTTCCATCCATGCTGCTGTGAGTGGCAGGAGTTCTTCCGTTTTTACAGCAGCGTAGTATTCCATTGTACAGATGTACCAAAGTTTTTTAATCCATTCATCTGCTGATGTGCACTTAGGGTGTTTCCAAATCTTACCTATTGTAAATTGTGCTGTTATGAACAAAGGGTGCATATGTCCTTTCTGATTGGTGTTTCTGAGTTCCTGGGATATATTACTAGAAGTCAGATTACTGGGTCAAATGAGAGTTCCATTTCTAATTTTTGAGGAAACTTCGTACTGTTTTCCACAGTGGCTGCACCAATATGCATTCCCACTAGAAGTGTATGAGGGTTCCTTTTTCTCCACATCCTTACCAGGCCTTGTCATTTGTTGATGATAGCCATTCTGACAGGTGTGAAATGGTACCTTATTGTTATTTTGATTTGCATTTCTCTGATTAGTGACTGTGAGCATTTTGTGTGTGTGTGTCTGTTGGCCTTCAGTATGTCCACTTTCAAGAAGTGTCCACTTAGGTCCTTTTCCCATTTTTTGATTGGACTGTTTATATCCCATTTGTTAAATTGTATAAATTCTTACATTTTGGAGATTAAAACCTTCCTGAATGCCACATTGGCAAATATGTTTTCCCATGCAGTGGTCTTTCTTGTTATTTTGTTGATGATTTCTTTTGCTGTGCAGAGCTTTTTATTTTGATGTAGTCCCATTTGTTTATTTTCTCCTTAGTTTCCATTGTCCTAGGAGATGTGTCATTAAACACGTTGCTACAAGATATGTCTGATATTTTGCTGCCTATGGATTCTTCTAAGATTTTTATGGTTTCCATCTTATAGTTAGGTCTTTTATCCATTTTGAGTTTATTTTTGTGTATGGTGTAAGTTAGTGATGTTTTTGTTTTGCATGTATCTGTCCAATTTTCCCAACACCATTTATTGAAGTGACTCCATTGTATGCTCTTGCCTCCTTTGTCAAATATTGAGTATAATGGCTTGGGTTGATTTCTGGGTTCTCTGTTCTGTTCCAATGGTCTATATGTCTGTTCTTGTGCCAATATTAGGCCATTTTGAGAACAGTGGCTTTGTAATATGGTTTTTACTTTTTTTAAAGACAAAAATTATATCAATTTCAGTTTCCTTATTGAGATGTTAGAACGTTATAGAATCCAAAATATTTCCTTAGAAAGTTTTATGTGCTAGACTAGAGGCCAGATGCATGAAATTCATGCAAGAGTAGGCCTTCCTTCCCCCGGCTGCTGGCACCAGCTTCCCTCTGGCACCCGGGACACGGGCTTCCCTCAGGCCTTCCAGGCACCAGGGACCTGGGCTTCCCACGCAGCCCCAGCTTTTGTCTGGGTCTAATTAGCATATTACACTTTCATTATTATAGATTCTAGAACATCAAATATACTGTATTGTTTATACATACATGTGTATTAGGGTTGGTTTAAAGTTACACCTGGCAGCTATCAAAAACGTAATTTTTATTACTTTTTGCAGAAATTTACTTATAGATGCATAGGTGAAAATATGGTGACACAAATAAATTACAATAATTTTCTTTAAATACCAGTTTTCAGGAAACAATCTGAAGCAAGTTTAATCTCTACTAAGATTATGAACACTAATAGTATTCACAACATATTATGTAAATTATAACAAAATATATTAAACTCCCACTGTGATCAGATAGGAATATCACATTTCTACAGATGTAGTAACAGTTCAGCATCTGGCATTACTTTTAGAGCAGACAAAAGTAAACTTTAATTAGATTTCTAAAAAAAGAGATGAAAAATATGTAAACATTTTTTATAGTCCTACCTAATTGTACGTTCTTTCTAAACTTATTAAGGTATTTGTGAAGTTCTACTAACATTATAGGAGATAATGCCACCGAGGTTCCAGCACCATTTATCCACCTTTTACCCTCTTCTACCTCTCTCCACTACCCTTTCCCTATAGTAATCACCATATTGTTGTTTGTGCCTATGAGTTGTTCATTTTTTGCCTAGTCCCTTCTCTTTTTTTACTCAGCCTCCCAACCCCCTGCCCCTCTGATAGCTGTTAGTCCATTCTCTGTATCTATGAATCTGTTTCTATTTCGTTTGTTTTCATTAGATTCCACATATAAGAGAAATCTAAACATTACTTTTTTAAAAATATAGGTTAAAAACTCCATTTGATGTCTGTCCTTTGGAATTCTAAAACTTACACAGATTATGTTATAAAATGAATAAATTTAAAATATAGGTAAATTAAATAATTCTTCTGATAATATGCTAGGAATTTGCAAAGGATGGATATTTACAACAAAGTGATTGTGCAAATCTGAGTGATGGCAAGTTCATTTATCTTTTATTTTTTACTATGACCCAACAGAACACTGTTAAACTTCAATTCATTTAATAATGTGAATAGACGAACAAAAAAATTTTAGGTTATTACCATTCTCAATTTAGGTAGGTCATTGAAATGTGAAAACAAAGTAATAATAAATTAATAAAATATATGACAGAAGTTTATGTGTGACAAAATATTCAAAATTCCACATAGTAGTATGAAAACTCACATATTTCTAAGATAATTTTAAAAATAATTAATTTTAAAAACCTAAGTACAGAAATAAAAGGTTTTGGGCAAGCAATTTTCTAAAGGTAAAATAATAATGAGTAATTAATTATTCATCTATCTATTCTTTTCTCAGTCTATCAATTAACCTGTCTACTCAGCATACATTTACTGAGCCTCCAGTATATTTCAGGTAATAAACACAAAAACATGTTTATCCTCATTTATCATGAATAAAATAAAAATTTAAAAATACAGTTGCACAACATATCATAATAAATTCTATAATAAAGTGAAAGTATAATAAAATAATTAAGTTGAATCACTTAATCAGATTTTATAAAATAAAGAAGGTCATATGGACATTTTTATTAAATGTTTATTGAAAAGTAAGTTGGTACAAACTCTCTTCAGAAAAAGTCATCACATTTTCTGTTACCTTAAAGAAGCATGTTTTCAGCTACATTTATAGGTTTCCACAGCTCAATTTAATCCTGTATATTGTCACCTTTTCCAAGTTGTGTCTTGATATTGTTTTTTTTCTGTTTTTATTATTATTTTTTAAAATTTATCTTTATTGTTGATAGTATTACAGATGTTCCTTTTTTTCCCCATTAACCCCCTTCACCCACCACCCACCCCTCCCAGCCCTTCACCACACTATTGTCTGTGTCCATGGGCTATGCATATATGCATGTAAGTTTCCTGATTAATCTCCCCTCACTCACTTCCCCACCCCAGCCTTCCCTCTGAAATCTGTCATTCTGTTCCATGGTTCTATGTCTCTAGATCTATTTTGTTCATCAGATTTCATATGTGAGTGAGATCATGTGATACTTATCTTTCTTTCACTGGCTTATTTCACTTAGCATAATACCCACCAGGTCCACCATGTTGTTGCAAATGGTAATAGTTCCTTCTTTTTTACTGCTACATAGTATTCCATTGTATGATAAACGTCTATTGTTGAATAAAGACCCATAGGCAAGAAACAATCAAATTGTCAGACTGAAACTATTCTAAGTAATGCTCTGACTAGCCATCACCGCCTGGATCAATTCAGTTGGAAACTGCTTCTTAGTGGCTCTGTGTCATAGGCAGACATCTCATGAAGTTGAAATATAATTCTAGGTCAAATAATCTTGCTCTCGCTAAATTATTATCCTGGCTACTTATAGGAAAAATTTCCCTATGATAATGCCATGATTATGCCCTAAAAATAAACACATGAATCAATATCTTTTATGAATAAAAAAGGCTAAAATGTTATCCTTTGGTTTGTTCAACTTAGCCAAGATCTAAATATGTTTACATAAAAATAAGTCCATAAGCAGAAACTTTAATAAAGTCTATAGAATTATGTTTATACTTCTATTGCCAACAAATTTTTGTTTTGTATGTGTACTTGTGTTTAATTAATGTCCATTTTCTTAATTATGTGTATTAGCATATGAGAATATTTGCTAAGACTTGTTTCCTACTGTGAAAAGATACTTTTGGAAATTTCAAAGAAAATTGAATTTATACATCAATTCAAGGGATAGTAATTTTCCCTGACAAAACTGATGCTTATATTTTAGAGTTTATAAAAGTAAGCTATAAAGTAAAAGGTAGCTCATTTCAGATTTGTTCCAAGTAAAGAAACAAATTTGAAATACTTAAGCAAGAAAATGAAACTTAACATGGGAAATTTGCCAAGCTAAATATAAGATAACTAGAGGCCCAGTGCGCAGGAAATTGTGTGCAAGTAGGTCGCTTCCGCTTGCTTCAGCTGGCCGCCCTGCCCATCGCCACTTGTAGCTCATGCCCCACCCTGTCCGCCACAAGAGCTGCTGCTAGTTTGGTCGTGAAGCAATTGCGGCATCAGTACCACAGGCCTTTTATGATATAGATATTCTAATTTTCAAAAAGATAAAAAGGAAGGGGAATGTGGCCTTGAGTTCTGAATGTTGTCTTTCAGTTTCTTCCTCATGGGGGTCTAATGTCAAAATGTTACTCCCCTTCACCTTCCTCAGGTGTGTGAACAGTTTGATTTCTGTGAGCCTATGGTGAAAGATGGTATGCCATATTTAAATAACCATGGTTTAAGAAATATTCAGAAGAAACTAGAATCCCTTACTCCCAATTTCAAATCACAAGAGCATAAGTCACTCATTATTTTGAGCACGTGTTTACCTCTGTTATCATAAACCATGACCAGAGAGTGTGGTAGACCAAGTAGCAAAAGCATAATGGTTTCCACCTAGTCCTGCGAGAGGGCAGTTTTCAGAGAAAAGTGATTATTTTAGCCTCTCATTGACTGTAAAATGTCTTAAGTATATATCATATGATCACAACCAGAAAACATTGCAAGTAGAGGTAACAGATGTTACCATTAATGTATGTACAATTTGTTTTCTCTTTCTAACTTCTACTTTCCTTGTATAATGACATGAAAATACTAAATATTGAGAAAATGGCATACATGAAGGTTTATTTTTTAAATACAAGATATTTAGGGTGAGTTTTGCTTTTGCTTTCATTGTGTTTTCTGTATTATAAACGTAATATTAATTCTGAGTGAGAGGTGAGTGGAGAGGAGCAAGGGGAGGCTGGAAGAAAATGGGGAAGAGGATCCATAACAAGTTAGAAAAGTCCATTTGACATTGCCTGTTGAATGGCTTTACTTGGGTGATATGTATGCCTTCCACAGGCCATTTTAAATCCTGTTTTCAGCACAAATAGTTTTGATTTAAATGCTCAGGGAATATGTTTATCCTATTATCCTTAAAATATGATGAAGACAGGTGGCAAAATGAATAATTAGGTATGGTTTAGGAATTTATTTTCCCCTAACATTTCAACTAGAGCACAGCAAATCTTGCAGAGAGTATAGAAAGTTAATACATTTTTTTCCTATTTTCATTTTTCTCCCTCACACATACATTCTCATTATGCTGGTATTTTTTAAACCCCCACTAAGAAGAGGGAAGCTACTTTGCACAGTTAACAGCATACAAACACACAAAGGTTAAAAAATGCAATCTCAAAAATGCAAAGTCTTAAACTTTATTTTAGAACACAAGCAAACATTTTAGCTACTTCTTAATCAATTCCACATTAATGCAGTCAACTGTGGACAGTGACAACCAGTATGATTGGAGCCAATGTTGACACATTTATAAATATACCTGCCTATATTAGAAGATAAATATGCTCACATTATTCCTAGCTCAGCTGTCTATATTTATAAATGAGCAAACATATTGCCACCTATATACATACATACATACATACACACATTTTTGTCTATTTTTGAGATTACAAATTATCTGTTTCTTTCTATGCTGTATGGTCAGATGACCTATTCATATTGTCATAGCTGAAATAGAGTGCTATAGATCTATGTGTCCCTTTCATCATGTGTCTGTAGTCCTATGTCTCCATTCATTAATAAATTCATTGTGGAGGTCCAATGTTTTACTCTAATAATCTATAGGTATGATATTCAGAAAGCTTTTAAATAAAATTGAGGATCTACTACAGTGATGGCGAACCTATGACACGCGTGTCAGAAGTGACAGGCGAACTCATTTTTTTGGTTAATTTTTCTTTGTTAAATGGCATTTAAATATATAAAATAAATATAAAAAATATAAGTCTTTGTTTTACTATGGTTGCAAATATCAAAAAATTTCTATATGTGACATGGTGCCAGAGTTAAGTTAGGGTTTTTCAAAATGCATACATTCTGAGCTCAAAAGGTTCGCCATCACTGATACTACATGACACTGATATTATCAAAGTTAAAAAGAAGTTAAAAATATTTTGGGGCTTAGTTACTCCCTTCCTCTGGGAAATATGACTTTTAGAGGTTTATATCGCCCATTAAATATGCATGAATTTATGTGAATACTCTAGTTCCTAAAATCTTATTTTGATCTCTTAATCTTTCCAAAAATATAAGGCTTATTTTTTTTTTTTTGCAGATCTTATATGTTCTCCAAAAAACTATTGTGATTTCAAGGAACTGACTTTCTCCTTTTGTTGCTTTTGTATGTTGCTATGCAACTTAAATAATACTATGTTATGATTTCCCTCATGTGGGATATAAAACTAAAAGCAACAAATAAACAAAACAAACAAACAAAAAATCATGAACTCAGACTAGAAGGAAGAGGGGGTGAGGAAGTAGTAAAGGGTAAAGGTGTCAAATACACGGAAACTAAAGATTTGACTCTGGGTGGTAGGCACACAATGCAATATACAGATGATGTATCATAGACCTGTACACTTGAAACCAATATAATCTTATTAACCAATGCCACACCAGTAAATTGATTTAAAATGGATGTTATAATTGAGTTTAATATTTTGTGATTTATAAATCATTTTAAACTTTTCTTCCCACCTCTACACACATACAGAGAGAGAGAGAGAGAGAGAGAGAGAGAGAGAGAGAGAGAGAGAAGGGGATCATCAATTATTTAAATAATGATTCAGCACTGAAAGAATACACATAAATAGAAAGAAAAGCTTCAACATTCGTTCTTTATTTTGTACTTCCAACTTTAAATTATAATTTAAAAGCTAATCAAGGAAATAAATATATACTTAGTCCTTTATCAATGGTACCCAAAAGTGGGCATATAATTTCATTCTGCTCAGTATAATTTCATACCCTGAAACTAGTGATGATTTTTTATATTATTTTCCAGTTTTTGTGGAAAAAAAATTGAATTGCATATTTGTACATTAAGTACGCTGTATTGCTAGTATACTTCTCTGGGAAATAGGCTCTGCTACAGAGATTTGTATGCAAGAAGTTTATTGCTTTCAGAAATAACCTCTGTGGGAGAGTTAAAGAACAACACCAGGCAGAGGGATAATTAAAACTGCATGCCACTACAACAACGACCTCCTCTGATCCCACCAGAGCGGAGATGATCCTTCAGCTTTGTCATGAATATTGGACAGTGACTGAAACTTATAAGTTTCTCGCCCCCAACCCACCAGACCACCCCTGTGTTGGCCAATCTTTGAACATGGGCTGCATTTCCAGGAGACATAATCTTGGTCAGGTGACTCTAAACCTAAAGTAATTTCTCCAGAGAGACTCGGCTGAGAAACTACACTCCCAGCAGCTGGAGAAATGAGTGCTTCAGTCCTGAAGGTGGGTGAGGATTTTTAAACCACATGAGCTTTCTGTGAAATTTTAAGTTTGATAAGTAGGAGTTAGAGATATTTGGACTCATTTCAAGTTCAGTGCAAAAGCACTCAAAGCTCTATCAAGCTTATAATGCTCCCTAGACCTCAGCTAATCCTTATTCGGGGAGAGAAAAGGAGATGAAAACATTTTACAGCTGTGCAGGTTTTGAAATGCCTTAAGAGTGATGAGAACAATGTACAAAGTTCCCCACAATAAATCCTTTTACCAATTGAGTTCATATCTTAAGGTTGCTGAGAAAAGACACCTGACAGAGAGTGTGTGGAAATGGTTATTTTAGAACAAGGTCACATCAGAAGCAATGAACTTGTCATATGTGTATTAGTGACAGATCTATATCCCCAACATAGAGACCCAAAATATTAGATTTTGAAGGGAGAGAATAGTAAGTGGGAAAATCTGTTAACAGAATTATCTCTTTTCTTCTATGCCCTGTAAAAACACTTGTTCACATATGTGTTTAGCAATCAAATATATCTAATGTGTTATTTATTGCAATGTTAGGCACTTATACACACTAAACAAAATTATAATTTTACTTTAGAAATAGTTTCATGGGAAATTACATTTTATAAATGAAGACTTTCTTCATTTTTCCCCTTTTTGAATACAGTATGCAGTTGAGGGAGACACATCTTTCAGGGTAACATGGTCACATGTTCACCCAATGAAAATCATAATTTAATACCTGCTGAAACCCTAGACAATAAAATTTTGGCATTTTAATGTGTGAGCTGATTCACATGTCCCCTCCACTGAAAAATATAAAACCTATTATTGTGATTTTGCACTACCCAGAGAAACTGTAAGATATAATTTTAAATTTTCATTTTATTTCATTTTATTATCTGGTACTCAGGAATATCCAGTGACCTATGCTTGTCAGTTTGTGTGAAATGCATATGTAAGAAATTAGAACATTAGAGAGTTAATGTAACATCAGCCCATCTTAATGACAAGTGTGTGAAACAAAACAAATTGTATCCTGTCATAGCTGTGAAATATTTTGGTAGAGATGGCATCATGAAGTTAAACAAACATGTTTTGTCACTGTATAAAACAATTTAGAGAGGTAAAACAATTGCCATATGGTCTTTACATGAAATGAATTAATGTGACTGTGTTTAATAAAATGGTCAAATCTAGTTCATTGTGAATATACTAGTACTTTAAAAATAAAATAAAAATTGGTTTTTATCTCTTACAAATAATGGAGATAAAAATAAAATAGAAGAAAATGTATAATTAAAACACACAATACACATTTTTAATCTTGCTTTGACCCTGTATTAATATTTTAACATTTAAAATATTTTAATTTAAATTCCAAATTTAAAAATTAATAAGGATAAAATGAAAAGGAAAATTAGAAAAAGGAATTTAAAAGTCTGTCACCATTTGGGATTTAGCTTCTTGATTTTTTTTAAAACCTTACTGCACATAAGAGGTTACTGCATATAAGAATGAAATATTAGAAATGATCTTTGTAGTTCATAGTCATGTATGAAACATTAATTTTATTAACTAGAGGCCTGATGCACGAAGAGTGCATGGGTAGGGTCCCTAGGCTTGACTGGTGATCAGGGCCAATCTGTGGGGCGACCAGCAGGGTGATAGGGGGGGCCCGTTAGCACCCACCTTGGCTGGCCTGGCACCACCCGCTTGCCAGCCCCACCTCTCAATCACCACTGCTGCCACCACTAGTAGCCTCCCTCTGTGGGGCAATCGGTGGGGCGATGGGGGGAGAGGGGGGAGACCCTGCTCGCACCCACCTTGGCTGGCCCTGACAAATGTTCAGACCCTGAGTAATATAACACATTTAGAAGAAAATTTAATAGCATTACACATAAGGAAATTCACACGCACCAAAGTTAAATGAACTGTTTAGATTTCTATAATGTGTTAGATGTGGAAGCCAGTTTCATTCATTTTGTAAATAAAAAATACATGCACATAATGTTCTAGTCTCTGACCTACCTAGATGAATAAAGCTTGGTATCTAGTCAGAGGAGAACAGACTGCTGAGAAAATGTTTTTTTCCCAGATTGCTACACACTTGATATAAGCAATTTCGGTAATAAGAACAATTTTATATCATCACTATAGTGTGGACAAGGGACTCTATCCAAGCATGATAGTAGTAGAGTAAATTTCTTAGAGGAAATAAAATAATTCAAGTACAGTATTCTGAGGACATATCTGGATTTGGCTCATGCATCTTCACTCTCAAAGTAAACGAGGCTTCTATTTTTAATTTGGTCTAGCGAAGATAGCTCATCAAAAAATGACATGTACATTCAAAGAAAAAGAGACTCAGAATAATGGTTATTGCCTGGCAGGTGTGGCTCAGTGGCTGAGCATCAACCCATGAATCAGGAGGTCACAGTTAGATTTCCGGTCAGGGCACATAGCCCACGTTGCAGGCTGGATCCCCCTGGGATGTGCAGGAGGCAGCCGATCAATGATTCTCTCTCATCATTGATGTTTCTCTCTCTCTCCCTTTCCCTTCCTCTCTCTGAAATTAATCAAAATACACTAAAAAAAGAAAAAAAAATTTTTTGCAGAGCTGTTACCTCTATTGTTATTTACATGAGAACTTGAAATGATTGGCAAGCCAAGTAACACGAGAATAAATGAAATATTATGACATTAAAATGATGTTATCAAAGAATATTTAGTGATATAGAAAAAGTCATTATACAAAATAATTTTGAAAATCTAAAATAGCATTTCAACATATATATTTCATACACATAAAGGGTGAATTAATAAGAAGGTAAACATAGAGCAAAGAATGCATATTTTCATTCCTCATCTCAAGCCAATCTAAGAGATATCATCAAAGAAAAGAAGTGGACCTTCAAAGGAAATAGAAAATGTAAAGCAACCACAGAAAATAAGATGATAGTTGCTGTATGACAAGGACATTCTGATCCAGAGTGAAGAAGAGTTGGATGCCAGAGTCAAGGGATACTCTATAGGACAGGTTTTGCAGCCCTACTAACTTGTATTAAGAAAGAAAACCAGCAATCCTATCCAGAAACATAAGATTTGCCAAGGTTTGAGCTCAGCAATGACAAGATGAGATGCGAAGCTGATGAAACCAGTGCAGGCAGATCGCCCACCAGTGAGTGAGTGTTAAAACCTCTGTTTCTGTAGAGACACAATGAGGGCTGGAAAATTACAATTTTAGGAGACAGCCATCGCCCAGTGTGTAAGTGTACACAAGTCAGGCATATCTGGTGAGAAAGTATCAAATAAAAGTAAGGAAGAAGGGAAGAGGTGCCTTTCACCCTAACTGTCATGTCTTTGCTACTCAATTCATTTCCATCCCTGGGCTTTTTCCATCCTCCTGTTTGAATCAACAGCAACACTGCCACAGAAAGCCGAAAGGATGGCAAAACTTAGTCCTGACTTTTGGATTTGTTTTCCCATCTTACTAGTTGATAATGAAAGCTATTAGAAAAAAAAATAAGTCAATGGACAAAAATCAGAATATATTGTTCAGCATCAAAGACTCTATACATGGAGTCAACAAAATCCTTAGTGATAACTTCTACGTTAGCCCTGCTATTAAAAAATGAGTGAGATGATCTATACGAGATGATCAATGTTAGCTGAACCTAATGACAATCATTTCACAATTATGTAAATAAAACCATCATGTATACTTTCAAGTTATACAGTGATATATACCACTTATTTCTCAATAAAATGAAAAAAATTAGTGAGATGGAAGCTTTAAAAAATAAATAATATGCTAATCATTTTTTAAATTTTCAAAGTTATTTTAGAATAACCATTGTCATCTTCGTATTTATTTTTTCTCTAAAGGAATTAAATTTCAGCTTAGCATTTAAGAATATTTATCACAATGCCTATGGATGCAGAAATACTTAAAAGTGCTAAATATATATGCACTCTATTTGTTTACATTATTTTTATATGATTAAGAAAAGATGAACAGAGTGAGAATATTTATTAGCGTAGCTAAAACAAAACACTCCTCCATAATTTTTCAAACTATTGACATGATTATTTTAATCCTATTTTTGAATGGCAAACAAACTTTACGGAAGAGGAGTATTATTTTATACATATAATTCTTCATTAATAAGTTTCCAGCAGTACCTGCATCTCTACCCTGTGAAGTGCTTGTTTTGCATTTCTTTTTTTGCCTGAGAGTCTCCTTCTCAGCAGTGTTTCAGAAATGACAGTTTTGCTACTGGTGATAAGAGTTTGAGGCTTCAGCAGCATGCTGGGTACTGGAGAGTTTAAAACAACAACAACAACAAAAACAACAACCCAAAGCCCCACTCCTCTCAAATTGGAAGAACGGCAAGACTCTGACAAACAATAAGAACTACAGTGAGGTAAAAAGAAGAATAAATCGAGTAAATTAATCATAATCAACCCTTACCTTTGCAAAAGATTCAGATTCAGCTATTTTGTATTACAGTTGGCCCTTCCATTAATTTCTCATTTTGCTTAAATTCTGCTTGTCAACCTGTAAGAAGAAATGTTGTTTATTAATGAGGCCATAATATGTGAAAAACTTTTCTAGAACTGTCTCTAAATGCTTTGCAGTACATCCAAATGATATGTTTAGGAACAGTCAAATTGGGATGGTGAAAACTAATGAAGGATTAAATGGGCCAGTTATTATCTGCCCCAGAAGCTTGTAGATATAAGTAATCATGATGAATTGTTTAAAGAATCAGGGCATTTTTTCAATATGAAATTTTCTATAGTCAAGAGAACTCCCCCTCCACTTCAAAGATTAAGTACAATCTAGGTTTCTCGAGCCTTCCCACCTGTGTTTACAGATAGGGTTTCATAATAGGATGAATCAGGATGTCACAGCCTCTTTCCTATAACATCAGATATAAGAACTGCAGTCCCTCAAAATAATCTTTTTAATATTTCTGGGTCATCTCACATGTGCTCACAAGCATGGCTTATCCTGTCAGTAATTGCTGCTCCAAAGAGCACAAGCTAAGGACAGCCTTATCCAATAGCATCTCAACTGCCCAACCACTAACTTCTGAGTTGCCAAGATGACAAAGCTTTTCTTTCATTTCTCCTCTTCTCCCCTCCCCCCTCCCCTCCTCTCCTCTTCCCTTTCCCTTTCTCTTTATTTCTCTTTCTCTCTCTTTCTCCTTCCTTCCTTCCTTCCTTCCTTCCTTCCTTCCTTCCTTCCTTCCTTCCTTCCTTCCTTCCTTCCTTCCTTCCTTCCTTCCCTCCCTCCCTCCCTCCCTCCCTCCCTCCCTCCCTCCCTTCCTTCCTTCCTTCCTTCCCTCCCTCCTTCCTCCCTCCCTCCCTTCCTTTCTCTCTCTCTTTTCCTTCTCTTTCTTTCTCTCTCTTTCTGCTCAAAGTTAGATTTTTCTTTTCCTTTGGTTATTAAAGGCAATATGTGCCTCACTAGATATTATTTGTAAAAAACTTACTGTTCTTTGTTTTTCTTCCATGTCCCCAGTCTGCAAAATTTCAAGAATCTCTGTACCAAAAACATGTAAAGAGGATGATTTAAAATTTAAGAAACATTAGCAGCAAATGTTAACTCATAACTAAGAATACTAAAAATTTTAAAGTTATAAAGATTTTTTAAAATGCTATATGCATACATTCTGATTGGAAGTATTTTGTTATTGATTTAACAGTTGATATCTACTTAATCATAGATCAAACTCAAAGTCTTGCTTTAAGTCTATATCTCTTCATTGTAGGTCTACTTATTTATACTTCTTACTTCTATAAATACATGTCATGAAGGCCTCATCTGAAGCATAAGCCCAGTGGAGTGGAACAAGTTACAGTTTGGATTAAAAATCATAATGAACTCAGTATCTTCTCTCCCCTCTGACAATTTTTTTCAGTGGGTCTCACACAATGTACGTAAATCTCAGTAAACTTCTTAGTCCTGATATAAATCATATTTGGTGACCTGCCCCTGCAGCTTGCCAGGCATATCTGAACCTGTGTGAGTGCTTACACTTGAACTGTAAATCTGCTATACTAACCATTTTATCTTTAATTTAAAAGATCAGTCATGCTGGTGTATCCCTCTAGAAAATGGTGACTAATAAAAATTCTATGTGAAACTTGCAGCTATACACTGATTATGTAATCTTCTATTCTAATTAAATGTTATTAAAATATGCAACCAAAAAGATAATAGATTGTGAAAGAAATTATTGATTCATTCACATTGAGCTTGTTAGTATATTTTTGAGATACTAGGGAAATACATTTAATCAATAACCAGTCATCAGCTCTCACTGGATGTGGTTTTCAGACCTGGATATGTATGATTCATTATCAGTCAATCATATCCCTTCTCTGCATTCTCTGGGAACATTATTATATAGATAAAATAATTCTGAAATAAAAAAGTAGGATTATGTTTAAAGAGGAAAACAGTCACAAAATGGCAATGTAAGAGGTTTGGGTACATGTGGGGAGTTTCTTGGTTTAGGTTATATGGAATCTAATCTAATAAAAGTCAAACATGCAAATTGACCATACCTTCCCTATGCCTTAAGCCACCCCCACCAGCCAATCAGAGTGACTGTATTCAAATTAACCCAACCAAGATGGCGGCCCACAGCCATGGAACTGAAGCGAGCAGGAGGCTTGCTTGCTCCAGTGATGGAGTAAGCCAGCCTGCCGCCGGCTCGCAGCTCCACTCAAAAGCAACAAAGAGGAAGTCTCAAAGAAAATTTAATAAAACTGGGCATAAAATTGAAAAGACAACATATCAAAATTTGAACACTGACTATTAACAAAAGAAAATGTCTGGTTTTGAAAAGGAACAAAAGTACTAAAAACACAATAACATATAATATAGAATGAATGATATTGACAATAAAACATTCTTCAATATGAGCTATTAATTCATATATGCACCCTAACTATGATATGTTGTCTTTTCAATTTTATGCCCAGTTTTATTAAATTTTCTTTGAGACTTCCTCTTTGACACATGGGCTTTTAGAATTATGTGTTTTAGTTTCAACTTCTGGAGCTTTTCCTATTATTGTTCTGTTATTAATTTCTAGTGTAATTGTATCATTATCAGGAAACACATTTAAATTGGCCAGTGGTCCAGGAAATGGTATGTGTTGGTGTATTTTCTGAAGGAAAAAACACCAAAGCAATTATTATACAACTAGAGGCCCCGTGCACTGGGGTTATGTGCCCTGACCAGGAATTAAACTCATGACCTTTCTGTGCATAGGATGATGCTCCAACCAACTGAGCCATACTGGCTAGGGCAGTCCTGTTTCTTATTGTATTATTATGTTAAATTGTTTTGGAAATAATGGTCAAAATTATGCCATTCTGTATTTATTAACACTAAAAATAAAATGAGTTAAAATAATTATTAAAAATAATCCTATCTAATAATAAACAAAGATTGAAATTGACTGTACCTTCACTACGCCTCCCATTGGCTAATCAGTGAGATATGCAAATTGACCGCCAACAAAGATGGTGGTTAATTTGCATATGTAGGCGCAGAGCTGTGGAGCAAAGACTGAAGGCGGCTCTGGCTGCCAGAGCTGCGAGAGGCTTGAAGGCGCCTCTGGCCACTGGAGCCATGAGGGACTTGAAGGCACCTCCGGCTGGAGCGAAGGCCTGGGTCCCAGGTGTCGGAGGAAAACCAGTGCCGGCAGCCAGGGGAAGGGAAGGCTTATTGCATGAATCTTTTCGTGCAACAGGCCTCTAGTATGCTAATAATTTAGCTTGGAATATTTTAGTTGGCACTCTATTACTATGGTCTGAATGTCCCCCCTACCCCAGAAAAAAAGTCAGATATTGAAGCCTAGCTCCCAATGGTGATGGTAAGAAGGTGGATGGCATCTTTGGGAAGTGATTAGGTCAGTTATGGTGAACCTTTTGAGCTCAGCGTGTCAGCATTTTAAAAAACCCTAACTTGAGCACGCCCATTGGCCGGTTAGCTCAGTTGGTTAGAGCGTGGTGCTAATAAAAAACCCTAACTTAACTCTGGCGCCATGTCACATATAGAAATTTTTTGATATTTGCAGCTATAGTAAAACAAAGATTTATATTTTTGATATTTATTTTATATATTGAAATGCCATTTAACAAAGAAAAATGAACCAAAAAATGAGTTTGCGTGTCCCCTCTGACATGCGTGTCATAGATTCGCCATCATGGATTAGGTTATGGGGCAGAGCCCTAATGAATGAGATTGGCTTCTTACAACAGAGGGTCCACAAAGGTCCCCAGCCCATGTAAAGGTACATTCTCTGCACCCTAGAAGAAGGCTCTCTCCCAATCACTCCAGTGCCATGATCTTAAGACTTCCAGCCACCAGATCTGTTAAAAATAAATTTCTGTTGTTCATAAACTACACCATTTTTTTTTCATTTTTTTATTATAGCAGCTAGAATACTCTAAGACAGAAAATTGTTACTGAGAGTCTGGTGCTATTGTAACAAATATCTGAAAATGTGTAAGCAACTTTGAAACTGGTAGTGAATGAGCTGGGTGAGGAAAAGTGTCATGGTGCCTGCTAGAAAATGCCTAAATTGCTGTGAATGGACTGTTAAAGATAATTCTCAGTGCAGCTCAGAAGGAGATGAAGAGAGCTATAAAGAAGCCTCAATCTCCTTCAAGAATGCCTAAATCAGCATGAACAGAATGTTGGTAGAAGCATGCATGGTAAAAGTTATTCTGATGAGGTACCTAGTGGAAATGAGGAACATATTTTTGGGAAATGCAGGAAATGCTATCATTTATAAAACAGCAAAGAGCTTGGCTGAATTGTATTTGTGTCCTACTGTTTTTTGGAAGGTAGAGCTTGTGAATAGTGAAACTGGATATTCAGCTGAAGATATTTCTAAGCAAAGTGTGAAAGGAGCAGCTTGGCTTCTTTTGAATGCTTACAGTAAAATGACAGAGGGGAGAAATGACTTAAAAATAAAATGGGTGATCAGAAGTTAAAAGTTTATCCACATTGAAAGAAACCAATAAACACATCTTTCCTGTGGACACCTGCATTCACACATACCAAACACTTGGATTATTCCTACTCATTATTCAAATGTCACCACTTTTATGAAGATTTCTCTGATATTTCCCTACAAAGATTTTTTTACCTTTGCTATATTTCATAGTATTCAGCTATTTTATTATAGTACTCTTCTTATCATAATTTAATTTTTAGTTGATTAAATCTCTTCCTACAACTAGTTTTGAAACAGTTTTATTCAAATTTTAAAAGTCAATACCTAGCTCCTAATTTTTCAAGAAATATAGCAAAAATATGTGTCCATCTATATATCTTACCTAATAATAGACAGACATGTAAATTAACTGTCCCTCTGCTATGCTCACCAGCCAATCAGGAGAGTATGCAAATTAACCCAACAAAGATGGCGGTTAATTTGCATACATAGGGGGAAGTGGCAGAGCGAAGACTGAAGGCTCCATTTGGAGCCGTGAAGACTGAAGGCTCTGATTGGAATGAAGGCCTGGGTCCCGGGTGCCAGAGGAAAACCAGTGCCAGCAGCCAGGGGAAGGGAAGGCCTATTGCATGAATCTCTTTGTGCAATGGGCCTCTAGTATGTATGTATGTATGTATGTATGTGTGTGTGTGTGTGTGTGTGTATATATATATATATATATATATATATATATATGTATTTGTTGAGAATATTCTCAAGTAGATTAAAGTTGTAAATGTTATTTTATTATAGTAATAAATCCATCTATATTAGTGCAATTATGTTTTATGCTCAATTATTCCACTTAATTTCACATGAATCTGTCTGTCCATATTAATAAAAACATTAAATATTTTATGCAATTATAATACTCTCTTTGAAAGTAAACAATGTAGGTATAAGAAAATGGCTACCCCATGTTAATAAAAATCAAAGTGACCTACCTTGAAGTATTTAAAAATGGCAGGAAAATAAATAGAAAATTATGACATAATTCATAAATGGATTATAAAATACAAATGATCTCTCAACCCCCATATTGTCCATGAAGCTGTCCTTAGATTTATGAGTCAGTGTATATTGTTTTATAAATTTCAGTATGTTAGTTATTGATAACAGCTTTTTAAGGAAAGGTTGTGCTTGTTAAGAAGAGAGCATACCATTCATCAAAACTAAAAAATTCAATGTAGCAATATTTATTTTCATATAACAAGTATCCGCATAGTTCTGCAAAATTTCTAATCAAAATAGACAGCCATCTTTTTAAAATTACAAAATAAAAGGGTTTAGGGGTCATGAATCAGGGACAAAACTATGAAGAAAACAGTAAACATACAATTTTGTCAGCAGATGTGAGTTGTCAGGAATAACCAATTATTATAGGACTAGAGGCCCAATGCACGAAATTTGTGCAAGAGTAGGCTTTCCTTCCCCCGGCTGCCAGCACTGGCTTCCCTCTTGCACCCAGTACCCGGGCTTCCCTCACAGCCCCAGCTTCATCTGGAAGGTTGTTCAGAAGGATGTCTGGTCTAATTAGCATATTATGCTTTTATTATTATAGATATCATTACTAAAGGCTGGCCTTACTGGCAAAATAATTGGATCTCATTTTCAGAATCATATCTGTTTTCTTTTTTTCTATTTCCAGGAATATATTTTCTCCCAAGTTTGTATATACTATACCCTATCATTCTTTTTAGAGTCAGTTTTATCATTCTATTTCCTTAGTTTTTTGTTGTTGTTGTTATTGTTGTTTTTTAAATATATTACATTACATAACTTTGTATCACAAAATAAACTTTTGTTTAGGGGGTTAAAATTAAAGTTTTGACCTAATATGAACAATAAAAATTAAAAAATTCCAGACACCATTATTTTCTGTTTTAAATACCTGTATGTGTTACAGTGATATAACTGACTTATTATTTTAATTATGCAATTAGTTACTTCTAAAACATCACAGAAGCATAATCAAGGGAAGCAAAACCTAAGTTGACCCTATTAGAATTCAAACGTTTTATCCTTTAAAGAATGTACTTAGAATAGTTTGAGCAAAGAGATGATTAAAGAATTTATATAATTTGTCCAACGCTGAATAATAGTTGGTAGAACCAGAATAATAATTCCAGTTAATCGGATTTCAGAGTCTTCATCTTCTTACTTTATAGTGATAGCATATTTTAACAGTATGCCAAAGTTACTTCTAGAAAACTGCTCAGCAATGTGTATTTATGCACTATGACTCATTTCAGATTTACATATCAGTGAAGAAAAATAAAAACCACTCTAGTGTTTTAGGAGCAAATGGATTTACAAAGCTAACTAGGAGCCTATTAAATAATTGGAAAAATCCAAAAAGCAAATACCGGGGGATTTTGGTTACATCCTGTGGCTGAATCCAGTTACCCCACTGCAAGAAACCACTGTTCCACCCAAAGGTTAGGGGACTGCAAGAACTCTATGTGAAGTTTATAGGCAGTGTTGCACCAGATTGCTGCTGTACCCTTCATTATCAGTATATTGGCTCCAATAGAAGAGAGATCTATGCCTTACATCTGCCTTCCAAATCTCAAGAACATTGGCAAGACATAAATTTCTTCTAATATTTGACAATAATGCCAATTTGCTACTTGATATTTATTCATATTCTCCAAATAGAATATGGTCAGCTTGAAAAAAATATTGCTTGCTTCAAATCTAGGGTTCTCTATGTAACAATACATACATTATAGCTTCAACATCGAATGATCTAACAAAGTCCTGGGAGACCACAGTTGGTGTACATGTTATAATGGAACTGGGCCTGGGAACAGAGACTAAAACAGAGGATAAAGCTTAACCCAAGACAATTTATTCCTCTAATGTCAATGTAGTCACTAGCACTGAATAATCACATACATTAAATGGTGATTATTGACCAAGCTTATTCACATAGTAAGGAATGTAGATCAGGGATCAACTTTAAGTTTGCTTGACTCTGAAACCTTTATTCTATGTTTCTCAAGGAAAATAAAAATACACTGAAATCCTCAAAGGTTTGTACTGTTGTAAATTAGAGTGATTAAATGTCTCAAATAAAAAGAAGCAACTATCCTATATATAATCCTATATAATAAAAGGCTAATATCCAAATAGACCGAAAGGTGGAACAATCAAGACAACCGAAAAACTGAACAACCGATTGCTATGACATGTGCTGACCAGAGGACACGCGTGGAACATGGCGGGTGTCGGTCATGGCATGATGGTACAGCAGGTGAGTGGGGATGCCAGACCAAGGCGGGGCGCCAGTTGCTTTCATCAGGATGAGCCTCTGGTGGTTACTAAAAATTCTTTGCTCCTGCATGCTGCAGTCCTTCCCGGCGCTTGCATCTGTTGCTGGTGCCAGCCCCACTCACAACTGCTGCCTGGGCTTGAGCCACTACTCACACCTACTGCTGACACCACTTACACCCACAGCTGGCGCCTGAGCCACCGCCACCACTTGCACCCTCTGCTGGTGCCCAGTGCTGGTCCTGATTGCTCAGCGCCATCATTGGATATGAGCAGGCCAACGCCGTCAGGGCGTGGGAACGGTGGCGGAGGGAGCAGGACTGCCAGCAGAAAGGGGACTGGGGGCCATGGTGGGAGGGGCCAGGCAGGGGAATGGAGGATGGACCATGACCCTCCCCTGAGCCTACTGCAGCCTCATGGCCTACAGTTCCTTTCAAGGTGCACTAATTCGTGCAATGGACCCCTAGTATCTATATATATAAAAGCCAATAACTGGAATGCCAGAACAACCGAAATGACCGGTCGCTATGACGCAAACTGCGCCCGGACAACCAGCTCGATCGGGGGGCGGCCCCTCTCCCTGGCTGGCTACGCCCCCGACCGCCCCCCCTCACCTTGATTGGGGGTGGTGCTGGCTGGCCAACTGCCTGCAGCCCCTCCCCACCACCAGCTCAGCCTAATCAGCCCCCATCAGGGTGGCCGGCCGGACCCGACCCGTGCACAAGGCCTCTAGTATATATATACTTGTGTGACCAGGATTGAATGGCAAGTTCCCAAATGTTCTAATATTTTTATTACTTCATATTTCAAATGAATAATTCTTCAGTTTTTCAAATTGTGCAAAGAAAGACATCTTGATGCAAAACATGACCATGCCTCATCAAATTCCATTATGTATTTAATTAAGATATTAATGAGACGACTCTGAAACTGAGTGAGAAATTAACCTACTAGCTTATTATTAATAGCTAAAATTATTAGACCCCCCTCTCTCCTCTCCTGCATCACAAAGCACTTGGTAAATTATTTTTCACTTGCTGTTTAAACTACTCTTCTATTATTTTTTGAACTCTTCTCGTATGTCTTCTAAGAACCATTTAGAAATGGCTCATTTAACCTTTGCAAAACATAACAGTGTGATTTCAAAGATAGCATTTTGCTCTTTCTGAAATTGAGCTCATTCACATGCTTCATATTTAAGTTTCATGAGCGCTTCTTTATTTAAATGGTTATC
Source organism: Myotis daubentonii (assembly GCF_963259705.1). Taxonomy (NCBI): domain Eukaryota; kingdom Metazoa; phylum Chordata; class Mammalia; order Chiroptera; family Vespertilionidae; genus Myotis; species Myotis daubentonii. Next base: position 35,563,123 of record NC_081856.1, on the reverse strand, counting down.
TTAATAACAGATTTGTATGCATTTATGATACTGGTCACAAATTATTTCTCTGCCAATAGTTTTCCATTTAAGTTGAAATAGTAACAATGTTATCAAATTCTATTTATGTATTTAAAATAACAAATAGATTTGTCTAAATAATTATAACTTGACATCATAGAAATTGTTATAGAATTGAGTGTAAAACTTTTCTTTGGGCAAAACTAAATTTTTCATAAAAGCAAAATTATATAAATTAGAAACTATAACACATAGATATACATGTTCATGTTAAAGTGCAAGATTAAATTAGAAAGTACAAAAATACATACAAAAATATTTTTGTTTTTCTTTTTAGAGCATGGATATTAATTTAGAACTATATTTGAGAAATTAATAATAATTTCTTATTTTAATTATTCATTCTGTTAAAGTTTTTTAATACTTAAGATAAATACTAAGAAAGAAATGTTCTGATATTATATAAAAGGTCCCCAAAATTAAAATAATATTGTATATAAATAGTTCAAATTTTGTTATATTTATATCTAAGTATTTAATAATTTTGATGCCTAAAGGAGTTCTTTGGTTCTCAGACAGGGATACTGCTTCTATGCCATTAAAAGTGATATATTCTATGATTTTAAATTGTTGCCAGTACACAGAAATACAATTAATTTTGTGTATATTGACCTATACTGATCATATTTTCGACACTGCTAAACTCTATTAGTTCTTTTTGGATTTTTCTAGATTCTCGAGGATGTTCTACACAACCGTTATGTTATTTGCAAGTGAAAACATATTTACTTCTTACTTTTCAATTTTGTTGTATTTTGTTGTACTAACCTACATACTGTATTTAGTGGTGCATTACATTGATTGATATTCAAATGTTAAAGTGACTGAATTACTGTGATAAATCTCATAGGATCATAATGTATTATGCTTTTGATATACTCTTAATGTGTTTGCTAATATTTTTGTTTACAATTGCATTTATGTTCATGAACACTAACTGGTCTGAAGTTTTTGTTTTTTTTTACCCATACCTTTATCCTGATTGTGTATCAGTGTAGTATCAGTATAATAACTTGCAATGCCTGATCTAAACCGGCAGTTGGACATCCCCCAAGGGACATCCCCCAAGGGGTCCCAGATTGGAGAGGGTGCAGGCCAGGCTGAGGGACACCCCCACGCCATGCACGAATTTTGTGCACCAGGCCTCTAGTTTTACTATAACTATAGTTTTGCCTTTTCCAGAATATCATGTATTTGAAGTTATCAGAGATTTTAAAGTTATCACTTTAGTTCAATACTCTTCAAAGAGTTCAATATCAGTTTTACTATTTATTAACTCTTTTTTTTTCAATTCCTTTGAAAAATACATCTAGAATTTCATTTGTGTGTGCATACACACAAACTATTTTAGGTCAATTGTGTGTGTGTGTGTGTGCATATACCTTTGCCTAAGTATCCTAATGAACAAATATATTAAGTAAAAACTTTGCATTTTGCATATTTTAATTATTCTCAAGTAAGTTTTCTACTGGTCCTTATTAAATTATGATTGTAATTACAAAATTACTTTTAAATATTGAACTAGTTATTTTCCATTTGTCTGCCAGATCTGTGTTCTGTTCTTGTCTACACTGCAGGAGCTCTGCTACTGGCCTGCACGGACTGCATCGTCAGACTTCTTTATCTTCTGGCTTCTGGCTGGGTTTGGTAGTGGTAGGCTCAGACAGGGATCAAAGTCAAAGAGCAGAAAGAACTTGCCCCAGGTCTGTAATTAACTCTTTATTAAACTCAAATTAAGCTCTGCACCTTCCCTGACAAGACTCCCCCAAAACGGTAGTGTTTTTAAAAGCAATTAAAAATGTTTTAATCTAGGGATTATATTCTCTTTGGCTAGAAGCAGATGAAAATTTTTTAAAATGCCAACTATGTTTGTCTAATTCTAGAAATGTAGTACACTACAGAGGAGTCTTGAAATTCATTTCAAAATAATCTTTCAAACAACCTAGACCTTGTCTGATTTCTGTTTTTTCTTTTTTCAAATCATCACTTTTATCTTCAGTTCCCCTTATCTTTATCATCTCCATTTTTTTTAAGTCAGGTTTACTAAGGCACAGTTTACATGTAGTAAAATTAATCCTTTTTAAATACACAGGTTCACTAGCTTTGACATACTTGTGTAGTTTCAGAACTAACACCACAATTACAGTTTGGAATATTTTCATCATACCAAAGGAGTTTCCTTTTGTAGTCAACCCATACTCACTAATACAGCCATTAGCAATCACTAACCTGATTTCTAACTCTATAGATTCCATTTATCAGGTTTACTGATATATAATTCACATATGACACCATCACATGGTATTGTATACATATATATGCATTTTTAGAATAGTCACAGATATGTGTAGCCATAATCACAGATGTTAGAATGTTTTCATTATCTCAGAATAAACCCCATACCTTGAGAAAAACTTTGAGTCCAAGCTTCCCTTCTTAATGGAAATTAGACCTATTCCAAATTGAAAATGGTAAGCCACATTTGGCTTTTAGGAATTTCTTAAAATCTGTGCTGATTTTGTCTTTTTCACTTGTACAGCTGCCATCCCTACTGAGGGTGAAATCTATTTTCTTGGTGGGGATTATCTCCTTAAAATTCAGTTTACTTGGTTATCTTGTACTCAGTGCTCTAAGATGGGCTCCAGGTAATATGATTATGTCATTTATACAGATTTTTCTCCTTTTAACAGTGGAAATGTCATTTTCTTACATCTTGCTACAACATAGGTGGAAGCAATGCCTCTGATTTTCTTTTAAACAGAAGGCAGTGTGCTTAAATGTACCTCACAGAAAAATATTTCTCTCATTTTATTTGCTATATCCTGTGATTTGGTTGATTTTATTGTTGCTTCTACGAACCATATTTGAAAATAAAGGTACCCAAAACATAGAACCAGGAGTTTACTCCACAATTTAGTCCTTTGTCTTAGTAGTGACATCCTATCCTCATCATTTAATGTAGTCCTGAAGAGGATTTGGTCAGTCCTGCATAAAGTTCAGAAAACCTATTAGTAAGGTTAACATTAGTGCTAGTTCAGTTTTTATTGTAATTTATAACCAACAGAGATTTAAGAGCAAAGCAATCAAACAATGCCATTATGGCATTTTTTTTAAAATATAGTTAATCAGAAAAGAATTGTTTAGTGTCCATTAGAAGACTCAAATGGGCCCTAAATGTCAGCACTCGCATGAAACAACTTTATATATATATGATTTCAGGGAGGAAGGGAGAGGGAGAGACATCAATGAGGAGAGACAATCATCAATCGGCTGCCTCGCCCCCTGCTAAGGATCCAGCCCACAACCTGGGCCTGTGCCCAGACCAGGACTTGAACTGTGACTTCCTGGTTCATAGGCTGATGCTCAACCACTGAGCGCTGGGCTGATTCACAACTCTTTATAACTTAGACTGAGAGGGCTAGTATCATGTTGGGTCTTCCACATTCTACATGAAGCAGAGAAAGCCATGATTGGGGTCAACTGAATAAACTTGTAAGACAATGGGAGAAACTGTACACAGGCACAATTGCAATAGCTTCCATGACACCAGCAGCATGTAGCTTATGGAGATAGCATTGGTAAGGATGTGTTATAATTTCAAAGGTCCTTTTAATTATTCCCCTCCATGATCACTTCACATCATCTCTCAGACTCTTTCTGGTAATGCATGTCATGTCCAGGGATTTTTGTCTGTAGGATAAAGCTTTGAATTTAGATAAAGTAAGAAAAGTATCTTCAAGGAGAGGCACTTTAAGATACAGTCTAGCACTGATTAAGACAAAGAATTGAGTAGTCTATGTAAAATACCTGATCTGAATATTGAATTGATTTATTTTTGGATTGAATATACATTGCAATTAAAGAACAAGATGGATTGGAACTGAAACTTATGTAATCAGTAATCAGACTTTTATTAATGCTAAAATCAGCCTGATAAATTGGCATTTATACTCTTCCTCACCACTTGGTTTTTGGTTATACTGTTCTTTCCATTATGAAAGAAATAATTCTTAAATATTTTTATAGAAAGAGGAAGGGAGAGGGAGAGATGTGAAGGGGATCAAGTGATCAACCCGAGCATGTGCCCTGACTAGGAATTGAACCAGAAACATTTTGGTGCCGATACAGATCCCCAACCAATTGAGCTATACCAGCTGGGTGAGAAAATAATTATTTTGATAAGAATTAATCGCTGTGTTAACAGAGTTAGAATTTCCTCATTTCTCTTTCTTCATGCAGCATTTGAAGTAAATAAAAATGAAGATGACTTTGTTGATTACCAAGATCTTCACTATAAATGATAACATAAAGCATGAAAAAACACCAATAACCGCTTTTGAGATCTATATAACATTAATGTTAATTACTATATTTATAATAAATTTACTATATTTATAATATTTTAACTTAAAATGATTCAATGATATTAAAATGTACTCAATCTTGAATCTCATATTAACAAAGAATGTTTCACTCATTATGGAAATGCATACAGAAGTAATTAGAAAAGCTGGATTCCACTGAATTTCATATTTATAAAAAGAATGTCTATTTATTCCTATATCTAAGAAACACATTTTAAAAATTCTGTTGCTTTGTAACTTATTCTAAAGTTTAAAATATACTTCAGGTATAAATGAAAAGATCTGGGGAAATATGGCTCAGTGGGTTAAGTTCACTAAACACATATATCTGGTTTACACAGGGTGAAGAGTTATTCAAGAATGAGGAAAAATTTATTATTTTTTAGTTTGGAAAAGGCTTTGTGATACATAAAAGTTACATCTGATAAATGTTGCATAACTCTCAATACATTAGACACAAAAGAAGCTCTACTGAAAATAATTTAAAAATACTGCTAAGTTGATTTATGCAAATTATGAAATTATACTTAGTTGTTTTTCTTAATCCTCACAGGAGGATATATTTTTTATTTATTTTATATATAGAGAAAGAACAGGGAGAGAGAGAGAGAGAAATTGAGAGAGGTGAGAAACATCAATGAGTTGCCTTCCATACGCACCCTCACTGGGGATTAAACCTGCAAACCAGGTATGTGCCCTGACCAGGAATTGAACCCACAAACTTTTGGTGTATGGGAAGATGTTCCAAGCAACTGAACCACCCAGCCAGGTCACACATAGTTTTTATTCTTTGATTGATGCTGTGGTTTAAATCATACCCGTGGGGTTGTTCCACTCTTACAAGTAAACACGTCCCTGGCATGGCATATTAGAGTTTTGCACTGAGAGTCAGAAATCATTACTAACTGGGGACTGTGATGCGGTTTTCACTTTGCCAGGCTCAACCTCATTACCAGAGTTTTCCATGCCACAGAGGAATCCATACTGACAAGAACTAAACCAGGGTTGAAAATTGACAGAAGTGATTCCAGGGGAGAGAGTCTAATACCCAGATCAAGATAATTTTCAATATTTGAAGTTGCACTTTATTAAAAACTAAAGAAATGTCTATAAAATTCCAAATGATTAGATGTATCTCCCCAAGCTTCTGAATCTCTCTAGCCTCACTTAAATGCCCTTTAAGTTCCGTGTTCAGTGTAGATTTTGATAGTAAAAATTTCCACTTTAAGAATCCAGAGTATAAGTCCATTGCATTTTGTCCTGTCAGGTGGGAAAACATTCAGTTACTTTAATACCTTGTCACCACACAGATGTATATTTCTTGACTCAATAACACACTTCTATTTTCTGATCCTTCCATTACTATCTGGTATTAAGAAGTCTGGACACAAAATTCCATCTCATTTGTAAATGAATGCATTTAGCTATGACTTCCCAGTTGAATATACTATAAAGTAGCATATCTCCTTTAATTTACACTGCTAAGATAAACATGTCTACCATTCTTCATATGTGTTGTTTTTCATTAAAAAATAAGACATCTTTTCACTCAATGATTACTACTGTGGAAATTTCAAGGAGAGTTCAAAAACTTTATAGTGTAAAAAGGCTTCAGGTACATTCTGATTAGAGGTGGATGGCATAGGGAAGCTGCGGGAAGGCTAGATTGAGGTGAAGAATAATGGTTAGGGCTATGTCTGATTTTATCTGGTTGGTCTTGGAAATAGAGAGAAGAATTAGGGAAGCTGGAAGCTATTGAGCAAGCCCTGGTCCTCTGGCTAATTTAGCTCCTAGGCTACTTGCTACTGTGGGTTTCTGGCTGCTCACATATGGTCTGGCCTTTGTAAATCTGTTAATTTAGTCTTTCAGTCCTCTATTTTGTTCATCCTCTCCATTATGAGAAGTTGAAAAATTCAGGTAAGCCTAGAGATCTGAATCATTACTGTTCAGGGTTTGTGTAGTAATCTCTATAGCCAAATGTATTGCAAGATGTGCCTAAACTGATTGCTGTTGCATCATCACTGAAATCATCTGATGTGGGGACAGCTGCACAAAACCATATAAGATGCTGGATAGAAGGCAATGGACTAGCATTATGACCACTATGATGAAAATAACAATGAGTAGTTTTATAAAATGCTTCAGAACCAGGAAGCCCAATTGCCATACCTATATTGAAAGAACAAATCCCAACAGCCATGAGAGATCCAAATGGCTTTGGTTCTAAGATTATGTAGAGCCTGGCCCACTTTTCTTGTATTAATCCAAGCACAGCAAGAAGTATTAGTAATGGGACAGATGCCATCATGAGTAATCAATAAAAATACAGAGCATTGTGATTTTCCTTTACTACTTATGATCATGAATTGAGATTGCTCTATATTCTATCTAGGGCAGAGGTGGAATCATTAATAACTTCTACCAGAGTTAGTGATAGTTTCTTACAGTCTTTCCTCTATGATTTTTATGATTCTCATTTATGGGAACAATGCTCTGATTTTTTCACATAAACAATGAGTCAATCATTTAGGCAGTTTTCCTGAATAACTAAGAGTGGTCTTGTTTTAGGGCTCACATGTGACATATAATTTCCATGCTTGGTTATTTATATAATTAGGGTTGCTATATACAGTCAAGTTTCAGAAAACTATTCCTGAAGTGCATGAGGTGTTAGTCTGAGGCAAACAGGACCAGGTGTCCTAACCACCAAGGAAATATCTATTCAGTAGGTGCATATGGAGATCCAGGAAAAAAACCCCAAAACAAAACACTTGTTCATAGCATGAAGTCTGAACCATGGCCAGACCTTAACTGGGTTACATATACAGATCTCTATTTGTCTCTTGTAAGGGGCAAATATTTGGCCCACTGCCCTACAAAGGCTGCTAAATTTAAGTGCAACCTTTAGAGTAGCTAAAAAGCTGCTCGATTTTGTGTTTTCAACCTGGGGCATACTGTTAATTGTAGTGGAATATGTAAAGTAAAATTTTAAAACTGTTGATAGTAAACTGAGGGAGCAACACCTGTCTGGGATGCCTTACAAACTAGCTGAGTTAGAAAAGGCACGCTTTTGGACAGGATACAGAGAAAAGAAAGGTGATAGAGGGTGAGTGGTGGATGTTATGATATGCAGGAGAAAATGTGATTTCTAATTGTCATGTAGTGGTAATGCTTAGATACAATTAACAATAAAATCCAACTTTTAAATTAGCATATTTTTAGATTAATAAAACTGTTCTCGGAACTCTATCTCCACAAGAAACATAAACAAGGCCCCTGAATACTAGAGGATGCTTTAATTTAAAATACATCACATGTTCCAAATGTTCCACACATCAATTTAACATGATGGTTGTACTGTAGGAAAGAAAAAAACTCTAAAGTAGATAATAACTCAAACAATAATAAGCTTTCTTAATTTGAGTTTGTTCATTACTATACTTACAACTTTTAACTTCATTCTAATACTTCCTATTCGATTTATTCAACTATTGTTAATATACTTTATAAATGTACAAAGGTGCTTGATATTAGAAAGAGAATATTGCATAGAGTATAAAATTACTTTAATACTCTAGATTTACTTACTAATTAATATCATACTCCCTATGAACATAGTCTCTTTTTTAAGCTGTCCAAATTCATTAGGAGAGATTCATTTAACTTTACCCCACATAAATATTATAATACTTTTAATGTGCTTTTCATGTTATGTACTTAATTATTCAATTTTTAGAACTCTAAATAATTTTAAGTTTTAAATAATACCCTAAAATAATTTAACACATCCAAGGCAATTTTTGTATCAAGACCCCTCAGATTCAGATAGAACAAATCATTTTAGATAATCATAACACCATTTTTAAGGATTATTTATATTGTGTACTATAAAATCCATTTATTAATTGGCAAATTACTCCTAAACACTGTGGCCAACATGTATTGAGTCAATAAAAATATACCATTTTTATTAAAATGTCACATTTGCCTGATATGAAATATGGCTGATCCTGGACTCTAAAGGATAGTACTGAGAGTACATTGAAAATGGTAAAATACTCTTGGCCCATACACAAATTTCAGGTTATGCACTTCCATTGCTTAAGGTTAGTTGTCTAATTTATTTTCAAGATTAGATTTCTGGTCCTATTATTCCTAAATCTTGTTTTAATAGAAAATAATATTGTGACATACATACAGGGTGTCCCCCAAAAAATGTATGCACACTTTCTTTACAGCTGATAGCTCAATTGATCTTTCTCTTCAGATTTAACTCATTGGAATTAATAATTATTCAAAGTATATATACATTTTTGGGACACCCTGTATTAACAAATAATGTGACAAACATGTGACAAATGTGTTCTAATTAAAAAATATGTATCAAGAACTAAATGTTTGTTACAATTTAAGCAGTAAAACAGGAAACAAAAGCTCCAGGAAATAAAGATTATTATTTTCCAGCTGGTCTAAAGACCAAACACAAAAACATGATTTTGTTGGGAGATAGCTGAGCTCATGTTAATATATAATGTATACAAAGTTATTTCATTGATGTATTAAGTTAATTAGGAAAAAATCAATTAGGGAATGTTTCAAAAGCACTTGTCTATAAATAACTATGTTCAACGAATAACCTAAATATAAACAAAGCTGCCATTTTATCTGGGAAATCTATTAAAATTTAGTGGTGAAAAAGTTATTTTACAGGTTGTTTCAGAATTTGCAACAACCATATTTACAAAATAGAGGCCCAGTGCATGACATTCGTGCATTCGCGGGCGGGTGGGGGGGGGGGGTGTCCCTCAGCCTGGCCTGCGACACTCTTGCAGTCTGGGAGCCCTCAGGAGATGTCTGTCAGTGGGACATCCTTAGCTCTGCCGCTGCACTCACTAGCCGTGAGCCCAGTTCAGGGCTTCTGGCTGAGCTGGGCTCCCCGTGGGAGCGCACTGACCACCAGAGGGCAGCTCCTGTGCTGAGCATCTGCCCTCTGGTGGTCAGTGCATGTCATAGTGACTGGTTGTTCTGCCGTTTGGTTGATTTGCATATTAGCCTTTTATTATATAGGATTTCTTCTTGTACAGTAACTGATTAAATAATGATTCATCAAAGGAGTGGAGGGAGTCAAGGATAATTTGGTGACTGAGAAGGAAACTTTTGAAATGACACACATGAAGACATTAGTGTCACCACTTAATATTAGGTAACTTATGTGTAGAGTTGTGTTTTTTTATGCCTCAGTTTCTACAATGGCAAAGAGAGAATAATAATATCCACCCCATAGAGATTGTCACCCAAGCACATAAATTCCTGATCCTAAACGTAAGTCATAGTTTATTAGAATCATATTTTGATAGAAGCCAGCACTATGGAACAGAATACAGTCACAAAGTAATGCACTCATATAATATATATATATATATATATATATGTGTATATCTATATATATGATTACATTATTATGCTACATTATATGTACATATGTGTATGACACATATACTGCATATATTATAAATACTATATATAATTTATTAAACAACATAAATATACCTGTGAATTACGTTATATTTATGTATTATATATATTACTATATATAATACATAAAAACAAATGTAAATAACAGTTATATATAAGTACAGGTAAATCATATATATGTGTGTGTGTGTATGTATGTGTGTGTGTGTGTGTGTATATATATATATATATATATGTATATATATATATATATATATGAACATAATCTTTTCTCTTAGGCTTTGTATGTCTATATCCTATTAAGAGAAAATTTGTTTAACCCTAGTTCATATTTTAGTTTCCTGGAGCTGCCACAATAAACTACCACAAACCGGGGGGCTTAAACAGCAGAACTTTATCATCTCACAGTTATGGACATTGGGTCTGAAATTAAGTTATCAGTAGGGTTGGTTCCTTGAGAGGGCTGGTTGGAAGAATCTCTCCCATGCCTCTCTCCTAGTTTTGGTAGCCTTAGGCATTTCTTTGCTTTGTAGATGGTGTTCTCCAAGTATCTTCACCTCAGCTTCTGTCTATCCATGTCTATCTCTGGTTTCAAATTTCCTCTTTAATGACACCACTTGTATTGGGGCTTATGTAATAAATAACCTCAGTTTATTTTAATCATCTGCAAAGACCCTATTTTTAAATAAGCTCATATTTATAGGGGCTGGGGATTAAAATATGTTTTTGGAGATAATTCAACCAATAACACTCCAAGTAAATATTAGTACTTTTATAATTATATACATACTGTTACATATAAGAAATTGTACCTATTTACATTTTTCAAAAGATGTTTCTTTTTTAATGTTTTAAAATATATTTTTATTGATTTCAGAGAGAAAGGGAGAGGGGGAGAGAGATAGAAATATCAGTGATGAAAGAGATGGGCTGCCTCCTGCATGCCCTACTACTGGGATCGAGCCCACAACCTGGGTCTGCAACCCTGGGTATGTGCCCTTGACTGGAATTGAACCCGGGACCCTTCAGTCCACAGGCTGACACTCTGTCACTGAACCAGCTCAGCTAGGGCTCAAAAGATGTTTCTTAATCTATATTTTTTGCATTTAAATAACACAAAAATTATGCCAATATCTTTATATAGGAAAATGTAGGTTAAAAGAAAAACAAGTAGATGTATGTAGTAATATACACATTTTAAATATTTGTTTAGCATTTAAATTAAGATTTTAAATTATTGTGTAACAGCTAAGAAAGATTTACTGTAATAAGGCACTGTGTCATAGTCTATTACTACAACAAAGGTTCACAGTTTTTATCCCTCATATTTGTCTGATGTAGCTAATTCAAAAAACTAATGCCTGACATCTACTTCAAATAATAAAGTTTATGTGAGTTGACTTGCAAGCACTACAAAGAAAAATAAAGTCAGTTATTTGAAGATTGTAGTAAGATTCAAGAGATCATGGTGTTACAGGAAGCAAAGACCTGAAAGGGACACCAAAGGCTATGAATTCCAAGACTATAAATAAACTTGAACATAACTACTATAACTCTAAGCTTAGAACTATTGCACATTTCTTAAAAGGCACATGGTACCAGGGAGTAACAGAGAACAAGCCATAATTTTTTACAAAAAATGAACTTGATTTGGGAATGAGGTATATTGTATTTAGAACTGTGATCTTCATAAGAAATGTGTTAAAGTACTGCTATTTCTTTGCTCCTATAATTTGGGAATCTACTTGGACTTTGAAAAAGTTTCCTTATTTATCACAGTGATACAAGTGAATAAGAAAAAATAATGAGAAGTAGTATAACAATGGAAAAGGGAATATAAAATATATAATTGTTTGTTTTTACCATTTTGCTTTTTCTGTATGACTTAATATAAACCTTTACAAAGTACTTTTTTATTCAATTAGTTAATTATAAATTTTAGAAAATATTTTTCTTACAGTCCTTTAATTTTCTACATTAATGGAATCCCTGTTGTAGGCTTATTATCATTACTAGATTTGTGTTACGAATAAGAAAGACATCTTTAAATTGCCCTCTGAAACTCTTTCTCCATGTTTCATCAGTAGGAATGCAAATCTTGGCTTCAAGTATATCTACTCTTATACTTTTCCATAATAAAGTAAAACCTGATTCATATTCAACTCAGGTTCTATTTTAAAGTATCCCATCTGTGACAGTTCTGTTTTGATCATCAGCATTATGCTGACACTGCATTAGTACAATAAATGATTCCTGACACCAGGAGAAGTCCCAGGCTGCTGACCTAGAAAAAGCTGGCTCTTTAGCTTGTTTTGTTACTGAGAGCAGTTACTGAGAAAAATACAAAACTGAATGTTATTACTACCCACATTCTAAAATCCCCTGTGTTGTTGTGATATCTGTTTAAACCTCCCAACTTTCCCAAAGATTAATGGAAATCATTGGCCAGAAATCTACTACTGGGTACTATATTGGAAAGAGAAAATTTAAAATATTAAATGAGATTTAAAATAGGAAAATTATACTAAAAGTAAATATCCACAGTTTTTCTGTAACCAACGTTGCCAAGCATAACACAATGAATATAAATATATATATGTATATATGTATATATGTATATATATATATATATATATATATATATATATATATATATATATATATATTTACCTGTGCACATGTAATCACTTAGAAAAACAAAACTTTTCAAATTGTATTGGCAAACCTCACAAGCATCACAATACTCTTGGGGTGATGAACACACACACTATAGCTTACAGATGATGTGTTGTTTTGTGCACCTGAAACCTGTATAATTTCCTTTCAATAAAAAGGGGGGGGAAAGTGTTATACCAAATTGCTCATGTAAAACAGCATATAGGTGAATGTTTTGTGATTGTGAATATTATGTAAAAACAATTAAACTATTTCAATAAACCAAGATTGGAAAAGATATAAATGCTCAAATCTCCTCCCAAAACAAAACAATTCTAAATTTAGACTTCATTAGTATATCATGTTCATTTAATTATTCAATATATAGCAATTAATTAAGAATTCATTTTATGTTTAAACACAGGCTAAGTGGTAAAGAGAACCGAAAGCAGTAAAAATAAATAAATGAATGAGTAAAGAAAGTGTTTTGCATCATAAGGAACCAGATAATATTACTGGAAAACAAACTGAACGCAATAAGAGAAAGTAAATGTAGGACTGACCACATTGCACTTCTGAGGGAGCAACATAAATATTTCAAAATATTGTCAATATCTCACAATACATCTTAAGAATTGTCATGGTCAGAAAGACTGAAAGCCACATTCATATTTAAAAACTTTGGATTACTTATCTTGAACTTAATTTATTATGTGTGTGCCCATGGCTTCCATTTCATGTCTGACATTTCCTTTTTTCTTTCCCAATTCGAGCCTTCATCTGAACCACAATTAATGAACACACTAGCAGTCTTTGTCAGGAACTAAGTTCAATGAAGGGCCTAGAATCCAATTTCCTATTGTGGTTTAGAGCCCAAGGGCACAGTCAGTTTATTTCCAAAGGGTCAACTTTGAGTGGGTATCCTTTGAGTGATGGCCTAAAAGAAGGAATTTACCAGATTTCTCCATCTAACATACCCTTAAAAAGAAAATGGGAGAAAAAGTATCTCATCCTTACTACCTAGGTTGACTATTTTCAAATACACTGGATTTTATCAAGTTCTTTAAGGGGCAGCTATAATATTTTAACCATGACCAAATGCCAGGTCTCTGAGACTGTTTCTGTTCCATCGCACTACCTTCTCAAATTAGTTGGCCCGCAGCCCGCCCACTGCAATAGCAGTGAGGTGGCGAGGGAAGTAGGAGGAGAAGAGGCGGGGAACCGTGCAGTGGTAGGGCACCAATGATGGCGGTATCGACGTCCAGCATCCGTTCCTTCTATGCCTGGCCCAGTGACCGGAACACACACTGACTGGCCTGGCTCTGATTGGCCCTGATCACTGGCCAGACCTAGGGACCTCATCCATGCACGAATTTCGTGCACTGGGCCTCTAGTAGTTACATAAGAATGTAGGGTCAAAGGACAGTATTTTATTTTACTTTTCAGGGTAACACAAGTTTGAATATATGAGTATAGTGTTGAATGAACCCACAGAAAAGAAAACCATGTAAGAAAAGACTGTTATTTAGGGAAACAGGTTTCTGAGTATATAGGGTGTGATCAATGAGAGAAATTGAGGGATAACTTTGAAAAGAGGAAAATTATGTTTGTTAATGCAGGGGTTAGAGTAGATCTGAGAATAAAAAGTAATTTAGGAAATTCAGAATTTCTAAAGACACCTTCTGCTGAATTGTGTATGTTTCTCCAGAAATAATCTTTCAGGGCTCAGTGTACCAGAAAAGAAATCAGAGATTTTTTAGGGGTGATTATGGGTCAGCTATTTGAGGACAGTGGATAAAATATAGCAAAAATATAATAGCACTCATATAGCTGGTAAAAGAAAAATTATGTGGTTGACCATAAAATACAAATTTAGTAAAAGAGAAAATTCCATCAGCAGATATAAAGTGAATCCTTCCTGGAGAGTAAATGTACAAAATGCTTTGATAAGGTTAAAAAGAAAGTGAAGTGGTACATAAAGGACATACATGGATACAAAGCTCTGACTAAAGACTATGACATTGACATGTATTATTTGTAAAGGTGATTACAAGGTTGACTTTTGGCAAAGAAATTGAGCAGTTAAACTTGAGAGCAGGAGAGTGTATTTAATTTGAAGAGACAATGAAAATTTATTTGTGTGGTTTATTATATACTGGGATAGCAGTTAGAGATTTACTTCCTTTTGAAGCAAAACATGTTACAATTATTTTGCTTCAAAAGTATGTATATTTCACAAGTGTTTTTTTTAAACAAGAGAGACTATAATAGTTAATACTGATTAGTGCAATTTCTTCTCTCTTCTACATATCACCATATGACTTTTGCCTATATCATTTCGTTGGAAGTGCTTTGATTCATTATTTATAATCAAATGAGTTCTAGCCAAAAATATGCTTATAATGGTAAAATGAGACTGGATGCAAAGAGCTAATTAGTACTCCTCACTGTCAAAGGTAATTATTTCAAATAATAAGATTTAGGAGAATGAACCTAATACAGCATTTCTGCTTAAACATGAACATTACTGGGAAAGTTTCTATATACAAACTTCATCAAGATCAACAGCTTTGGGTACTGGCCCTATAAATCATAACTAACTGAGGACTTACTTAGGCCTAGTGAGTTAAACTTTTTGCTTCAGCTTCCTCATAAAAAATCATTTATATTAGATCATATTGAATGGCCTGTCACAAAGTTAGCAGGAGAGAAAGAGAACAGATAACTTATTCAAAGGAGGACAAACAGAGGTTAAAAAGAAAAGAACACTAAGAGTAATAAAATATGCAATTAAGGGCATTATAGATGCATTATTTCAACTTCAATCTGGGTTCTGTACTTCCAGATTGCTTGATATCCAAGTAAATACATAATATGTGAACTTCTGCCTGTTCCTTTGGAAACTCCATATAACACACCTTTTCCAAATACATGGAAATTTAAAAGAAGAAAGAAAAATAAAATAAAATCTCTCTCTATATAAAAGGCTAAGCGACTGTCAGACCGTTTGACTAGTAGCTATGACATGCAATGACCACCAGGTGTCAGATGCTCAATGCAGGAGCTGCCGAGCTGTGGTGACTTGGCAGCAGCAGTGACACACTCCAGAACCAGAGAGGAGGGAGCCCGATTCCGGGGTGCATCACCCAAGAACTGCCCTCTCGCAATCTGGGACTCCTTGGGGGATGTTGGAGAGCCAGTTTTGGCCCAATCTGTGCAGGCCAGGCTGAGGGACCCACCTGCCGGAAGGACCCCACTCACTCCACAGATGTGCTTCGAGCCCAGGTGCAGCTGGCCAGGGAAGGGACCACAGGAGGTTGGCTCCAGGGCATGTCCGGCCCATCTTGCCCAGTCCCACCCCGCCGGCCACCTCCTAATTAATTTCCTTTCAATGTGCATGAATCTGTGCACCTGGGCACTAGTGAAAAAACACTAGTAAAATAAAGAAGGAAAGCAGCTTTACACAAGTTAGTCTGTGAAAAATTTCCTTTATCACCTCAAATACTGCATTTTTTATATATTAACAAAGGTTTTAGCTAGCTACTTGTTTGGTTTGTTTATTTGGTTTTATGTTTGCACCTAGGGAAGGGAGGGAAGGGACAAACAACTGGAATTTAAATCATTATATATAAGTTAACAAGCTTGTGCAACTGATGAAAATGAGAGAAAAGAACTTCTCTCAAATAAACTATACAGAGCAGTATTTTAAATAACCTATTAGATTGTTAGATCCTCAGTGTAGTAAAAATCTCTGTTGAATTACCCAATAAAGCAGTTCTAAAAGGGGATAGCCCCTAATTCTCAGTCACCATAATTTATCATCATGTCCTTAACATTTTATAATTTTTAAATCAGAAAAAAATAATTTGTTAAAATAAAAAAAAATGTTTTCTCTTTAAAATAAATAACTCTATTTCTCTTGGAAATTTTAAAATTATTAAATTCATATGGAGAGTATATTTCAATTGTGGGCAATTTTGCAGGGATATCATTTTGATAAGGAGTCTATAGAAGACAGATCTCCATATTACAGATACATAAAACACTAGAGTGTTTTATTATTTTATTTTTGTTAATCCTTACTGGAGGATATTTTTCCCATTTATTTTATTTTATTTTATTTTTTTAGAGAGAGTGGAAGGGAGGGAGGGGGGAGAGAGAGAGAGAAAGATGTGAGACACATTGGTTGGTTGCTTCCACATGTTCCCCAACTGGTGGTAGGGATTGAACCTACAACCCAGATATGTGCCCTTGACCAGGAATCAAACCCATGAACCCTAGTGGGTGGGCCAATACTCTGACCACTGCTCAGCCAGGGCTACACTACAGTGTTTTAGATGTGGTGATTTAACAGGTCACTAAATTTAATCAACTGAAAAACACCTTCTATTCATTATTGCAACTCCTTTGGGAAACTTTAAGATAGTGATAACTGGATAACTGTTCTTTTAGAGATAAAGGTATATTTTGTTAGCAGTTACAAAATTTCTTTTCGTAATTTTGCCCTTCATTTGAGGATACTATTTTCTTCCCCACGTGATTCATTGAAAATTTCTTTTTTTCTTTTTCTTTATTTATTTTATTTTTTTAATTGAATCTTTATTGTTCAGATTATTACATTTGTTCCTCTTCCCCCCCCATCCTCCCAGCTCCCACCCCACCCTCCGCCCTCACTCCCCACCCACTGTCCTCATCCATAGGTGCACGATTATCGTCCAGTCTCTTTTCGCATCTCCCACACCCCTTTCCCCCCCAAGAATAGTCAGTCCATTCCCTTTCTATGTCCCTGATTCTATTATGATTACTAGATTATTTATTCACTTGATTCTTAGATTCACTTGTTGATAGATGCATATTTGTTGTTCATAATTTGTATCTTTACCTTTTTCTTCTTCCTCTTTTTAAAGGATACCTTTCAGCATTTCATATAATGCTGGTTTGGTGGTGATGAACTCCTTTAGCTTTTCCTTATCTGTGAAGCTCTTTATTTGACCTTCCGTTCTGAATGATAGCTTTGCTGGATAAAGTAATCTTGGTTGTAGGTTCTTGGTATTCATCACTTTGAATATTTCTTGCCATTCCCTTCTGGCCTGCAAAGTTTCTGTTGAGAAATCAGCTGACAGTCGTATGGGTATTCCCTTGTAGGTAACTGGGTTTCTTTCTCTTGCTGCTTTTAAGATTCTCTCTTTGTCTTTTGCTCTTGGCATTTTAATTATGATGTGTCTTGGTGTGGTCCTCTTTGGATTCCTTTTGTTTGGGGTTCTCTGCGCTTCCTGGACCTGTAGGTCTATTTCTTTCACCAGGTGGGGGAAGTTTTCTGTCATTATTTCTTCAAATAGGTTTTCAATATCTTGCTCTCTCTCATCTTCTGGCACCCCTATAATTCTGATGTTGGTGCACTTGAAGCTGTCCCAGAGGCTCCTTACACTATCTTCGTATTTTCGGATTCTTTTTTCATTTTGCTTTTCCGGCTGGGTGTTTTTTGCTTCTTCGCATTTCCAATCTTTGACTTGATTCTTGCGCTCCTCTGGTCTGCTGTTGGGTGTCTGTATAATATTCTTTATTTCAGTCAGTGTATGCTTAATTTCTAGTTGGTTCTTTATCACAACATCGAGGGTCTCATTAGATTTCTTGAGGATCTCACTACATTTATCGGCGGCTTCTAGACAGTTCTTAAGAGACCTTAAAAGTGTGGTTCTGAACTCAATATCCTCCATTGACAGTTTTGTCCTGTTTCTTTGTCTCCGCATTTTTTATGCTTTCTTGGTACACCCCCAAGTGGTCTTTGTGCACAGTCTTGTTGCCTTTAAGCCTTGATTGATGTCGGCTTTGAGAGTCAGCTGTGTCTGCAGTGGGAGAGCTTCTGTGCTGGATCTCTAGGGCGGTGCTAATCTAGCCTTTGCCTGAGGCTATCCGGCAAATGGTTCTGCGCCGGGCTTGGGCGGGGCGGGTCCCCCGGGATCTACAGGGCGGGTGGAGCGAGCAGTTATGGCTGCTCTCAGTTCCTTCCCCAGGGGCTCTGCCTCTCAGAGTCCCAGCAATGGCTGCAAACCTCGGAGAGAAAGCTGCCTTCGAGTTCTGACCGAAGCCAGACAGTCCCGCTTCTCCCGTTTGAGTCTGGGTCCCCAGAGACTCGCCCGGATCTGGAGCTCAGAGTCAAACTCCCTCCCGATTGAAAACAACAACCGCGCCCTCTGCAGCCAGCCTGCTCCGCGCGCGCACTCCGCACCTGAGTATTTCACTTCAGCACTGCGCCTCCTCTGAGTCTGGGTATGATATTCTCTTTTCTCCTACTTGTAGAATTTCCACTCAGCCAGCCTTCCTGTGGTTCTTGATGCTGTCTGTTCTGTCCTTTAGTTATATCTCTGAAGTGGTTGTTCGAGGGCAGCAATCTCTGGCGTTAACCTATGCCGCCATATTGGTTTCTCTCCATTGAAAATTTCTTTAGCATGATTTCAACATCTGCTTTTCACTTAATATAGTCCTTATAAATAATTAAATAATAAATTAGTTTTAAAATAACTCATATTCCAAAGATAGATGCTTGAAATATAGATGCTTGAAATAAGACATTAATTGACAAATGTGAAATATCTAATTATGCCCACAGTATGATTAAAATAAATTAATGTTTATGAATCAAACAATATGGAATTAAATAAAAAGGTTAAAACTAGTGGGTTGGTAGAAATTTAAAAGTTAAAAATCTTGATCCTAATGATTATTTTGTATTAGGTATAATAATGTAACTTAAGAGTTCTTAATTTTCTTAAAGGACAGAATGCCTGAACCAGGTATGTAAGAATACCAATATACACAAATCTACTTTTCTTGATTGTCAAATAAAAAATATAACATAACCAAAAATAAATAGGTGAGAGGCATTAGATCTTGTACTTTCTTCTTTATAACCCTCCAGAAGTGGAAGTCACATACTATAATAGCAAATGACTTTAACAAATAATTGCAATTGTTCGTCCAGATACTGAGAAAATTCAAGTTCATACAAAGACTTAAATTAAGCCTTGCTCTGTCAAGTGTAGACACAATGCATATTTGCTCCCATACCAAGGGCTTTCAAAATCTCATATCACTAGCCTTGAAGTTCAATATACTCTGGTTTACATTAGGGATGGAACTTATGCTTTATGATCTGAAGATATATGAAAGGACCAGTTATTCCCAAACACACCCAATGAAGAAACAGAAACAGAAGAACTACTATTAACAATGACTTTTTAAAAGGAAAAGAATGAGAATTACAGAGAAGTTAGTATTTCATAATTAGGAGACCCTACTGGGAAAATGGTATTGGGTTCTCCGTCACTGAAGGCGTGGATTATTTCCCTATTCGGCATCAAATCCACTCTCTAGAATCTGCTCCCCAATATGCTGTTTTCTCAGGCTCTTGGCTTATTCCTCTGCAGTGTCTATCCTGCTTTCCTCCTTAGCCACTTCTGCAAATGGCATTGTAGAATATTCCTTTCTTCTTAGCTCAGCTTCTTTATCAGCCTGCTTCCTGAATACAAGGCATAGGAGAGCAGAAGTCCTTCTCATATTAATATGCCCCACTCTCTTTCAATTCAGTCTGTCATCACTTTTGCCAATACAATTCTCTCAGTATTCTTCAGTATTTGATTTCAGTTTGGCCCATGCTTCAAAAGTCACACTCAAATTATTTATTCAGACATGCCCTTCTAGACTTAATTGAAGGTGTACTGGTACTAAGGAACATTCACTTATCTATTTAGGAACTTTTTCTGACTGATAAGATATGTTAGGTAACTTCTCAATCTTTAAGATTTTAATGAGTGCCATGGAAGCACTTTATTTTGGTCAATGCCAGTGGGCTGTTTTTATTTTTTCCTCTTTTTTTCTTTTTATTTTTTACCCCCATCCTTGTCCCCTTTGGGCTGTATTTTAATAGCTATGCTGTTGATTTGATCTCTGTCCACAGGCTGTATTTGAGAATATTTTATTGACATAATAAAATGTTATTGACAATAGTCTTATTTTCTCTCTCCTTCCCTGTACATCTCTTTCTCTCTGTCTCTGTCCCCCTCTCCATCCCTACCTCCAAAGTCATTTATCTAATTTTGATTATATTTCTTATAATTTACTTCAAATCTCTATGTAATGAAGTAGAAGGAAAACAACTCACAAAAAATCCTCTAGGTTTAAGTGCTTAATGAGAAATTTATATAGACTTTCCAAAAGCTATTCACAACATAATACAGTACTAAAATTCTGGGGTTTATTATAATTACAAAGATATGTCTTATCTCATTATATTCTTGTCAATAGTACATTGTACTTGGGACATTAAAGACTAACTTTTGGCTTTGTTAGGGACATAATCTCATGCAATTGAGCATTGATTTGTAAATAGCACACACAAATAGGTGTAGTAGAATTTCCCAATTAATTGGAATCAATTTTGGAAGGACATTATGATCATAGTTTAGTTTTTCATTTAAAGAGTTCTCTCACATAAATTATGCTTCCTTTTAACATTTAAATTAAGAAATTAACTAATATGTTAATCTATATAAGTCAAAGTCATTCTGACATTTTAAGATACTTAAATTAATTTCATTTGCACTGCTATTAACATATATATGAGTATAAACTCTTAGAAACATATTCATTAAATTCGTTATTGTTCCCAAAATACTTTACATGCTTCAAAAATTTGATATAATTAGATAATAGAAATATAATTTGAATTATACCTTTTACACATGGCATACACACAAAATAGGGAAGTATAATTTTTTTTCAAAACAGCTTGCTAATACATTAAATATATTACATATCTTCATTTAATTTGAATAGAGTTATTAAGAAGCAATGGCGACATGATAGAATTTCTGAGTATCTTATGTGTCACTGTGTACATCTCTTGTAATTGCTATAATGTCAGTTTTCTTCCCTTCTACCCTTCCTTTTCTCCTTCCTTCTTTTCCTTCCTCCCTTCCTTCCTGTCTTCCTTCCTTCCCTTTTTTCTTCCTTTTTCCTCCTCCTCCATTTTCTCCTTTATTTTCTTCCTGCCCCTCTTCCTCCTCCTTTCTTTTATGGTTATGGAATTACAATATGCCAAGAATTCTTGCAAATATAAAATAAACCAATATCATAGACAGTTATTGGAAGAAAAAATATATGCTGCACTAGCTGGTTTTGAGTTAAATATTTGAGATTATACCTTAATGAAGAGAGAAATGCAGCAATGCAATAATAGGGTTAGTGCTTTAGGCTAAGGAAAGGAATACCCAGCACTAAATCCCTAGAGCTGAAAAATTCCTGGTAGAATTGAGGAACTGAAATAATATGGGCAGTAGGAAAGGGTATGAGTAATGGAGAATGAATTCATAAGGTATCCTAAAACTAAGTAAATGTTGAAATCACTAGACGGTTCCTCACCTATCTTATTTTTGCTTCCTATTTTCCTTTTGTTTTTTACTTTCCTAGTTCAGAGGAAATTCTATATATTTTTTCTACTATTTCTACTACATTTTTTGTTGATGCTACAATATTTTAACAACCAAGACATAGTTCTTGTTTCTGAGTATTTTTATAGTACTTCATTATTGTTTTATGGATGTAATACGCACAACAGTAGCCTATTTTTCTTCAGACTTACAGGATCTATACAAAACACTGTTTTCAAATGATTTAGATCATGTTTTTCCTTTTCACTCCATTAGAATCATTAATTCATTTTTAATTCAGTGTGATTCATTTTTAATAATTTTCATTCCATCCCAGTTGATTAAAAGATACATATAATAAAATTTAACATTTGTGGTGTAGTTTTATGGGTTTTGATAGATGCATAGGATTATTTTATCTCTCAACACAATTACATATTGAATAGTTTCATCTCTCCAAAAACTCACTCATGATATACATTTGTAGGCAATACCTCCTCCAACTCTTTACTTTTTTTTAATCCTATATTTTTTTCTGACTTCAGAATATCAAAGAAATTGATCACACAATAGGTACCCTTGCATATCTGGCTTTATTATCACTAGAAAATGCATTAAAGTTATATCTATATTTGTATGTAAGTAAATAACAAGTTTCTGAGTAGTATCCTATTGTATAATTCCATCACAGATAATCTAATTTTTGGATAAAGGATATTTGACTTGTATCCAGTTTTTCAGAATTATGAATATAGCTACTATAACTATTCACCAGCTCTTGGTAAAATTAGATGACAGATGATTGAGTGATAGGTAGTTAGTTTCTGGTATAAATATATTTATATTTCTACATAAAGTAAAATTTCTTTAAGTGGACTTGTTGCCAATAAGAATGGTCTTAAATAGTTTCAACACATAATAATTTATCTATTAAGACTTTGTAGAAGAATATATACCTTCAGGGCTTAGAGAGAATCAACTTTCCATTCTATTCACAATGACTTCTTTCTGCTTTTAGCTATTTCTTCATGACTTCAATTGTTGCATTTCAGCTGTAGAAAGACAATTTTATGCGATTTAGGAAAAATCAAAGTCAATTTATAGAGGGAAAATCCTTTAGAAATTTGCTAGTCAAAATATGGTATAAACACCAGCAGCCTCTGCCTTGGCCAGGTGGCTAAGTTGGTTGGAGTGTTATCCACCCACCAGAAAGGTTGTGGGTTCAATTCCCAGTTAGGGCACATACCTAGGTTGTGTGTTCAATCCCCAGTCGGGCTGCATATGGGAGGCAACCAATAATCCATGTTCATCTCTTATGTCAATGTTTTTTTTTCTCTCTCTCTCAAATCAATAAAACATATCCTTGGAATAGGATTTAAAAAACAAAACAACAGCAACAAAAAACCCAGCAGCCCCAATATCGTCTGGGTGTTCATTGGACAGCAAAATATTAGACCCCAACCCAGATTTACTGAATAAGAATCCTAAGAATTATAGGTGAGTCGGCACATTAATGTTCAAGAAACACTGCTTTCAAGGACAAACCAAAACTTGGACTGATACAAATAACTTTAAGTGTCCTATCCCGTCATAATATTCAGGTTTTCATTTGTCTAAGAAACATCCATTTGATTAAAATAGGCTAAAAAAATCCAGAAGCCCTCTAGCTAGCATTCATGTAATATTCTTTACTCAATGATTGTGATTTCATTATTATCACTTTATCTTTCTTTCAAAATCTGAGAGGGCCTTCATGGGCCCCAAATAATTCTAGTTCATTTAAACTGGATGTCTTTTCAGAACACAGAGATACAGGACTCAGTATCACTCTCTAATTTAAAAGTATCCCAGTTCATGTATCACACAATCATATAGAAAAGGATGACAAACTCTGTCATTATTGAAGGCCAATCTGAGTGTGTATTGAATTGTACAGGCTCTAAAATTTCATTTCCTATTCTTCAGAAAATGCATTCATAGATTATTTTGAATAAAATATAGATGATTGAATAATGATATCCTCAAACCAAGGTAAATGTCACACTTTACACTTAGTACATTTATTCTAAGTGTAGAGTAATACAATGCATACTTATTCTAATCATAATTGTACCTGTTGTAGTTCACAATCCAGGTAAACTGTTAATCTCTGATTATACAATCTGAAATACTGCCTAGAATTCTAACAGTCATAATTTTTACATTCTCAAGAATATTGATAGGTTTTATATTGTAATTTCGATCAATGAGAAAACATTTTAATCTGAAAGGTTTAAGAGCACATGATTTATTATAGCTAAATAATACATACAGGGGTGAACAATTATGCCTACACTCCATTTATTGACATTTATTCACTACAGTAAAAATGTAACCATTAGAATGGCCATTTATGATTTCAAATTTTGCTGTCATAGGAAGCCTAAAGGCATTCTTCTTTTCTTATGTTTACTTGTCGATTTTAACTCTGTCCAAAGATGGACAAAATTCATTATTTTTCTATTTCAGAGTTATTTGTTACTTGTGAACTAGTATGTTATTATTTCAGTTTGGATAGATTTGCAATTCTTGCATTTTGTTTGAAACTGTGGTTGGACTGAATCCCAAAGACACAGTATAAGTCAGCAAAACCTGACAACTTTTCACTAGCTTTGGTTTGAAATAGGTGAAGTCAGAAATTTTCCAAATCAAAATAGAAATGTAAAAAGTAGCCCAAGGGCAAATAAACCCTTAACTAAAAGAGTAGTTGGAGGCATCATCACGAACATTTGGGACAACACTGAGCTATACACTGAGTACACTGAGTTTCACGTTCCCTAATACAAAAGTTGAGTGTCACTGATTTTATGCTCTTCTCTTTTCATCACACTGTTCAACAAATCTTTTTGAAAGTCACAAAAATGAGTCAAAATGAACTGCATGTGGTACAGAATACATTTACTTACTTGCTCCTAACTAACCAATATAAACTTTTCTATACTTAGTTCATTTAAAACAATGATGTAAAATATTCCCAGAAGTCTTAAATGGGTAGAAAACAATATTCCAAAAATGGTTATCTAAAGATTTATTTATTATACACAACCTGTTTTATCTTAATAAGAGTATGATACTTAAAAATAAGCAGAAAAAATAAAACTGTGAAAAGCAATCTTCAAATCAAGTCACTTCTACCTTTCATTTGACTCTCATATATGAAAACTAAGTACTATTTACCATAATTTATGCTATTTAATGATGATAATTATAAATAATATATTATTGAGATAATTCAATGTTTCTATGTCTGAGAATTACAGTTGTTAAATTGAGTGGGTATTTTATTACATCATCTAAATGATGGCTTTTCGATCATTAGTTTTTTAAATCCATCAGTTGATAGTGTGGTAGATAGAGCAGAGCATCACTAGACAAGGAGTCAGACAGCACATTCTCTAATCCAGGGATTTCAAATTTAACTGTGCTTTTATACAGATTTTGCTTCGGTTTCCTGAAGCAAAGTGTGTGTGTGTGTGTGTGTGTGTGTGTGTGTGTGTGTGTGTCTAGAATAACTCTAGGTAGGTATTTAAGTAAAATGCAATTGAGTCTGTGTTTTTTTTTTAACACCTATTATTTGAAAGTAGACAAATCTTATAATTTTGTTGGACTCTTTAACATGCAAATACTAATATTGCATCATAGTGTTAGGTAGGTCTGCTGGGATGGGGACTGCCCTGGGATCTTGCACAGGGGTGGGACTAACATTGCCTTCAGACCACCTGTCTATGAGCAACCCAGCAGCCAGCAGACCACCAGCAGGCAGGTTCACAACCAGGTGGTAACCTATCCTCTCCTAGCATATAAGTGGTCGTGCGGTTTGGACCCCTGATCTTCCATATGGCAGGTCAGGTGGTTTAGATTGCGCCCTGACCTTTTCCTCCTTAAAGATAACAGCTAGGCCTCAGTTGTATTTCAGCTCCAGGCTCAGAAAAACAGCAAAAGCAGACTAGTGGCACCCTGGCTGCCTCAGGGCCAGCTACTTTGACTAGTGAACCCCTGCCCTGGCACTGCCCAAACAGTGGAGACCATCACCCTGAAAAAGCACACCTGGGAAGCTGATGAATATTCTATTAAGACACTCCCCTGAGACCTCCCCTAAGATTTCCACATGCAAGAGACAGATAAATATGCTCAGGACAAAGGAGCCAACATGTGCTCTCCCTCCAAGGAGCATGCCAGTGCCATTCCCCCACAGGACGTATCCCCCAACCTCTAAGAGACGCCATGAAACTTGCAACCAGGGGAGCAATGGGCAGTGGCAGTTCGTCCCCTGAACCTATCTCCAAGGCCCCTTTTCTCTGTCTTCCCAGTGAGCTAAAGCAGCCTAGCCATTGTCTCTCCTCTCTCTAGGCTGGCCTGCTCCTCATTTGAAGTGTATCTTTAAAAAACCCATTTTGCTTTATTTTCATTTTCATTTACCTTAAAAATTTTTTCTGCCTGGATGAGAAGAACCAAGATCTCAGCTGGTAACTCCAATCGGTAACAATATCATTATAAATATTGCATGAAATGACATATATAGTCTATTTGAATTCCTGGATTATTATTGTTTACTCAAAAACATTGGTCTTCTTTCTTCTGCATTTAAATCACTACTAAAATATTGTTCATGCTTATAATTCTGATTCTGACTTATTCTTATAGACTTTACCAGAACCCACACTTTATAAATATATATAACATATATATATATATTTGTATAATTAATACACAAATATGTGTTAGATATTTATATATTTTTATGTTATATGTTTTCTTTAAATAACATGTATCCTGCTATTCTGCTAATATACTAATTAGATCTCTAGTATACAAACTAGACCTCTGAAAAGTCCAATTACAACACATAAATACCATATATTAGAATTTATTAATTTCACTATCTTCATATCCACCTTTGTAGCATCTTTTCTCTTCTCTTCTACTCTCTTCTCTTCTCTTCTCTTCTCTTCTCTTCTCTTCTCTTCTCTTCTCTTCTCTTCTCTTCTCTTCTCTCACCTTCAGCCTCCTACCTTTAGGACTTTGTGATTACATCTTGCTTTCCCAGAAAATCCAGGAGAATTTCTCCATCTTGAGATCCTTAAACACATCCGCAAAGTCCCTTTTGCCTTATTTTTTTAAAATTGTTTTATTGCTTAAAGTATTACAAAGAGTATTATATATGTCTCTTTTTTTTTCTCCCCTTGACCTTCCCCTAGCCTCCCATATCCCCCAGTGTCTTGTGTCCATCGGTTATGCTTATATGCATGCATACAAGTCCTTCGGTTGATCTCTTAACCATCCCCCCAACCCTCCCTGGCCTTCCTACTGTAGTTTGACAGTCTGTTCGATGTTGCTCTGCCTCTGTATCTATTTTTGTTCTTATAAGTTAATATATTTACAGGTTCCTAAGATTAGAATATGGACATCATTGGGGGGTATTATTCTGTCAATCACAGTATCCCTCAATCTAGGCAGGACGGCCTACTGTTTGAAAATAGAAGGGGGAAAAGCTGGGAGAAGGGAAAGCTGATTGGATACAATTGGGAGAAAATTATGGCATAAGATGTTGGCACTCTGGTCTGGAGATGAAGTGATGGAGTTGGTGAAAGATGGCCAGATAGAAATGAGAGGATTTGCTGATAAACTGTGTTGAGAGAAAGAGAGAAAGCAAGGTTTAGCATAGCACCTTTTTGCAAATCAAACTTCAACCAATAGTGCACAATGGTTCCTGTTGATGGAATGTAAATTGTAGCAGCTATAGAAAGCAGTATGCAGAGTCCTCAATAAAAATTAAACATAGAACTATAAAATGATCAAACAACCCCACTTCTGGGTATATTTCCAAAATAATTCATTAAAATATGGACCTGGAAGAGATATCTGCATTCCCATGTTCATTGCAGTACTATTCATAATAGCCAAGATAGGAAACCACTTAAATATCCATCTACAAGTGAATGGATAAAGAAAATGTGGTATATGCATGCAGTGGAATAGTATTCATTCTTAAAAAGAAGGAGAAATCTTGTCATTGGCAGCAATATGGATCGATATAGAGGACATTATGTTACATAAAATAAGCTAGTCAGAGAAGGACAAACATTGCACGGATTCCACTTAAATAAGGTATCTAATGTGGTTACACTCATAGAAGCAGAGAATATGATAGTGGTTGCCAAGGGCTGGGAAGGTAAGGAAATTGGGAAGTTGTTTTTCAAAAGGCATAAAGTTTCAGTGATGCCAGATGCATGTTCTAGACATCTGCTAGGCAGCATAGTGCCTCTAGTTCCTATGACTATAAGCAGACTCTTGACAGCATAAATCAGCATTTGTTTGAGTCTGAGAAGCTGTAGACGTAGAAAAACTAAAAGGGAAAAGTTGGCATTATCTGTACCACAGATCACTTATCTAGGTGATTCCTGTCTATTGGAAAGTGGCCAGAAGGTTTTGTTCATTCTAATGGAAAATTATACAATTGAAGAGCCATCAGAAAAGAAAAAAAAAAAGGATGGCACACATCTGAAATTCTATCTCATGTTTGATGCCTGCTGTTCAAAAACTTTGTGTGTTCACTTTGGTTCAGTATTCGGGATCTGGGGACTGGCTTTATGTAGGACTATTCTCAGGTTCTGATCAGTATAAGGGATTTCTGTGACTTCATACCAAAGCCTTTACATTTTTTTCTTCCATTTGTACCTTCCTTTTCTTCTTTTTGAAGGTTTTAGCTCTTGTTTCCTGCTTCCTATATAGACACTTGTTCTTTAATTTAACATGTTCAGAGGGCTGCCTTCCCTCTGTCTGAGAGGAAGCACTCAGTTACAAGTCATAGTGTCTCTTCTAGTTTCATATTTGAAAGTGTTAGGATTTAGGGATTTGTTGAATGTTTCCTCTTAAAACACTAATTCCTATTGCTTAGCAAAACAAAAACACAGTTTATATGTTGTTTCATTTTCTATCTAGGAAATCATTCCATTGTTCACTTTCCTGCCCTTATTTTCAGATGCTTTCCAACTTCTAGTTTAGCTTATTTTTTCTTCTTGCTGATGAAAACTTAATCTGCTCTGAAAGACTTTTCTGACACACCTCTCCACATCTGGAATAGGGGCTCTCACATACACTAATGTAATTTCTACCTTGATGTTGAAGCAATCACCGCAATTTCTTTCAATTACCTCTTTATCAATATTCTCTCTTTTACAGAAATAGAGAATAAAAGGTTTCAAAGAGCAGCAAAGGTCTCTACTTCAGTACTGTATTTGCAACACCTAACTCAGTGCTCAGAGTAGAGTCAGTAGTGAAATATTTCTGAGTGAATTAGTTAGTAGATAGCAATTCTGTGCAGATGATGCCCAAAGCTGCAATTCCCACTAGGATCCGTGTCCTGTGTTCCATTCTCATATTTTAACATACATGTTTTCCATTTTGTAAATCTGCATTTAAGACAATCCCACCACTTTTCACCCAAACCAACTCTGTTTTTTGGCGCCTGATACCATATTCCCTAATCCACCCAGTTTCATCATTTAGAATTAAATCTTAGATCTTTTTCTCTCTCCCCATACAATCATGTTTCTGATTTTCTAGATTTGACAATTTTCTGGAGTTCATTCTCCCTTCTCCATGCATGTGATAATACAATGCAGAAGATCTTACACCTTTATTTCATGAACGATTGCAAAAGCCTGCATTCTGGCCATTTCATTGTCAATATCTCTTTCCCAGGTACAAATCCTTCTCAGCTATCAAGTCACTTTCTAAGTGACAGCCACACTCATAGCACATACATCTTCCACATCCACTTTACAACCACTTTTCAAGCCATTCCATGTCCTATATAATATCTTCCAACCCAGTCTCTGGGTTTTTCTCTTTCCAATCCTCAAAACAGAAAGAGATTTGCATAGCAGAAATGATATGCATTTTGATAACAAGAATGTACTCTTTGAACTTTAGTCTCCAAATATGTAACTTTGTAATAGATGGCAAATTCCTTGTCTATAGATTGGTTTCTTTCTATAAAAATAAGATAATGGTATTTCTATTGTAGGTGTCTTATGTGGATTGTAAATGATAATGTGTGTAAAGCAATTAGAAGAGTGCTTATTGCATACTTAGTACTAGCTGTATTTATGATGTCTGCCCAAAAGGTGACCAAGTCCATGTATTATATGATATTCCAGAAACTCTGCATATGGACACAGACCATTACTAAGTCTGCACTTCGTTTAAAAATAAATACAAGTGTTTTCTTTCTTTCTCTAAAATATGTTTTTATTTTTAGATAGAGAGGAAAAGAGAGGGAGATAGATAGAAACATCAATGAGAGAGAAGTAAGCGATCTGCCTCCTGCACATCTCCTACTGGGGACTGAGCTCACAACCTTTTGGTGCATGGGACAGATGCTCAACCAACAGAGCCACACAGGCCAGGCCACAATTATTTTCTTAATACTACCTTGCTCCACTTTAGAGGAAAGCCTCTCTAAAAAGTTGTCTATACTCTCTACCATGTTTCCCATTCCCTCGTGAATCTGCTTCAATCTGGCCTTTGCCTCCAGCACTCACAAAACAACTCTTCTCTGGGTCACCAGTTATATGAAGTTATAGAGGCCCGGTGCACAAAAATTTATGCACTCGGTAGGATCCCTCAGCCCAGCCTGTGCCCTCTTGCAGTCTGGGACCCCGCGGGGGATGACCATCTGCTGGCTTAGGCCTGCTCCCTGGGGGATTGGGCCTAAGCTGGCAGTCAGACATCCCTCTGGCAGCCCGGGAGCCCTCGGGGGATGTCCACTTGCCAGTGGGGAGCAGGCCTAGCTGCAGTTGGACATCCTTAGTGCTGCTGAGGAGGCGGGAGAGGCTCCCACCACTACCAATGTACTGGCAGCCGTCAGCCTGGCTTGTGGCTGAGCAGAACTCCCTCTGTGGGAGCGCACTGACCACCAGGGGTCAGCTCCTGCATTGAGCGTCTGCCCCCTGGTGGTCAGTGTGTGTCATAGTGACCAGTCGCTCTGCTGTTAGGGTCAGTTTGCATATTACCCTTTTATTATATAGGATAATCACATAAAAATTTCAAATATGCTCCAGTATGACTCTGCAATCAAGTGCTCTTAGCTTCACAGATAAAACAACACAGTTTCCAAAAATTAAAAAGTAACTATGGATACAGTAAGGTCTTCTGCCCTTCATGTACTTGGGTAAAAATGTATCAACTAGATTCTAAATTGTTGTGCACTCCAAGTTATCAAATATCTGCCATATATTTGATGATTTAAAAAAAAACTTCTGAGTTACTTAGTAACCATTCAAAACTTTATGTACTCTTACATTCATGGGAAACTTTAACAATGGTAAACCAGGAATCTTTTCACCTATCATATATATGATAGATAGCTTACTTTCTTTTTCACATTGTGCTCCATCAGCCTTGAAGTAGGTAGTATGTACTCTGATTGAAGGAAAACTGAGCAAGTGTGTATGGAACTTGATGACTGTTGATAGTTAGGAAGAATGATCCAGCCTCCACATTTCAGCATGTCCAACTGGGAAAATTATTTGCACAAATACATAAATCTATTCTTCTATACCAACAATAGTTCAAAGCTTTCTGGTTGTGAGAAAAAGTACTTTCTGGCAAAAATCAAAGTTTCATTTTTAAAATTTTATTTGCAAGGAGAAATTTCATTAAGTCCATTTAATGCAGTATATGTGGTAAATAACTGATTTTCTCTGAAGAATTTTCTCAGAAACATGCTATTTTGTGACTGGGTTTTACTTTATAAAGGTGACTGAGTGATGACATGGAGAGGTGAATGCATTGAAAGAAAAGTTTAATGTTACTCACAGTTCCCCTAGAAACAAGAGGCCCAGCTTCCCTGCTCAGGGTCACAGAAGGAAGACCAGATTATGGTCAAGAAGCAGAACAGGATAGAGCAATAGGTTTTGGCCTGAGCCTCATTAGGGTTTATGCAGGAAAGATAATCAGGGCAAGGCAAACAATTTAGATTAGCTTGTTTGAATAATTTCCTTAGCCTCTACACTGCAGGGGTGGTCCCTGTTGCCCCTTGCCTGGCTCTAAGATGATAAAGGCAGAGGAATATTGCCTACTGGGGTGCACAGGCCAGAGAGGGAAGGTATGGCTGGGTATTGGTTATTTTGCATATCAAAGATATGATTCCTTATCCTTTGCTATGTCTAAGAAGTGGCCAATTGGTAGCCCAGGGCTAAAGGGGGCAGTCTCTCCATAGACTAAATGGTTGTTGTTTTTAAGATGTCAACATTTCATAACACACAGAAATTTTAAAAAAACACTACATAATTAATACACACGCTCACAACCACTCATAGTTGTTGTAACACAAACTGTTTTTACATGCATCAATAGACACGTATTGCAATGCATACAGTAGGGCTGCCTATATTCATGAAGTAAGGGATTCCCTTCTCAAATTCTCAAAAATTGAAGTAAAGGAAAGCCTATTAAGGGTCTTTCAGAAAACAAACAAACAAACAAACAAACAGATTTCATTCAGAGCAAGACTTCTTAGAATGGGACACTGTCCTGAGTTCGTTCAGCCTGGGCTACTGAATGGGTAATCACAGAGATACAAAGCCCTGACTGTAACTATCCAATGAAGCTCCCTGTATCCCAAAAGTAGCCACAATAAGACATCTCTGCTGTAATTCAGTGCACTAGCTGAAAAGTTCAGTAATTTGTTGAATTAAATTTCTATGTGGAGGATTAGAAAAAATTTAATGAATCAGTAATCCATTTCTGCCACAAAATAAAAGGAATATAAGAAAATTGCTTTAGAATATTGCTTATAGAATAAACACTGTATCCTCTAGTAGGTCTATACTACCCCAAAACTACACTTCTGAATTATTCTTCTTCACTAAGTAGCTTTACATTTCTGTGATCCTGTACTTAATATATGCCTTTATCACTAGAGTATAGAGTATTGAAGACATAATCATTTTTCTTTCCATTGTGTAACTCCATGCTTAGTGTATGTTTATATTATCTATCTGTTTATCTATCTATCCATCTAATCACCTATCATCTACCTACCATCTATAATAGAATTTTGTATGCCATATCTGATAAGCTTGAAGCATAGTGACAAACACTGAATTGTTGTGAGATACTGACTTTTTCTTCTCATTCTGCTTTATGCCCCATAATACAAAAATTAAAACATTCTTTACTAATGTCAACCCTATACATTGTTTTAAGTGTTGGCTTTCCTAGTAAACTTGTTCACATCGAATTGGAAGTCCTGATTTGAGCCATGTTGTCTCAGTGTCTAGACATGGTATGCTCTAGAAAAAGAAGACTGGGGGAAAAATTCAGACAACTTCATGTCATATATACTATATGCCAATAGATGCCACCATTGTACTGTGACAAGCATATATGTTGGGATAACAAAGGACATCCTTCACTCTGCTCCATTCTCTAATTGAGAATGTTTATATATGGAATAATTAAGTATAGCTTGGAAGCTATATACCACATATCCTTCTTTCTCTGCACTTGAAATAGGAATGAAAAGTTAAATTTCTGTGGAAGAAAATTTCCTATTGGTGTTCAATATACTGTTTTTACTGTTATAGTTGAAATGTTACTACATTGACAATGCTCCATGCAGTTATTTTAAGTTTCTTACAAACCATATTTTGCATATTAAACAAAACTAAAAGAAAAAATTTAAAGCCCCCAATCAGATTTATGTCTCATGCTCCTTTATTTACTTATTGTCTGGCTCTGTTCTTAAAGTGTTTAAAAATTCACTTTTGGCTTTAACTTGACACAGAAATACAGGAATAATATATAAAGTAATTCAACAAAGTTTCATTATGTGTGTCTAAGAAAATCTCATCAAATCATGAAATATGGAACTCAGCCTTTAAATATAGAGAAAGAATATGCAGCCAATACAAAAGAATTCTCGTCTTAATAAAAACTCCAGTTTACATGCCATTGTAATGAAAGGTAACATTCTTATTTTCCTCATTTCCTTTTCTTATAATTCGTGATAAGTTTATTTTGTGATTACAGTCCTTTATGATCATGTCTATTGAATGCCTTCTAACTAGAGCAGTGGTTCTCAACCTTTCTAATGCCGCGACCCTTTAATACAGTTCCTCATGTGGTGGTGACCCCCAACCATAAAATTTTTTTCGTTGCTACTTCATAACTGTAATTTTGCTACTGTTATGAATCGTCATGTAAATATCTGATATGCAGGATGTATTTTCATTGTTACAAATGAACATAATTAAAGCATAGTGATTAATCACAAAAACAATATGTAATTATATATGTGTTTTCTGATGGTCTTAGGCGACCCCTGTGAAAGGGTCATTCGACACTCAAAGGGGTCGCGACCCACAGGTTGAGACCGCTGAACTAGAGGATTGTGCTAATGTTAGTGAGATTCATCACTATTTCTACTGTTTTCAACTGATACCAAAATAGAGATTTTTTTTCAGAATTGAGTTTAATTATATCTACTTACGTGCCACATTCCAGTTTTTTCCCTACTGTTTTAGCTTAACTTGTGAGAGATTTAAGAAAGTGAATAAAAATGCATTCTATTCCATTTCCTGCTTTACTTTTTATAGAACCTCACTCAAGGTTACTCAAATTGGTGTGCTTCTGTACTACTTTGCAATCTCTGTCTATATAGACAATGAATATAATTTCATCTGAATACATGTTTAGGAATGGCAATAAAAATTGAGAAAACCATCAAATATAACAATGCTGTCTCTATCAACCTTTAGTGAATACTATAGCTCAATGAAACTTTGATGATCTTGGAAAATATAAGAAATATGTTTGGTTTATTAATAATTTCAGAGTAGTAAAGTTTCTGAGCTGTTAAAATTCTAGTGAATTTTTTTATCTCATTTCTGTCAGGCTTTTTATTCTTTATAACCTAAAAAGGTTGTATGTCATACTAATACTAAGCCATCTAATTCTTGTATCACTAATTAGCTTACTTCC
Organism: Myotis daubentonii; assembly: GCF_963259705.1. Taxonomy (NCBI): domain Eukaryota; kingdom Metazoa; phylum Chordata; class Mammalia; order Chiroptera; family Vespertilionidae; genus Myotis; species Myotis daubentonii. The sequence continues at coordinate 35,528,112 of NC_081856.1, read as the reverse complement.
TATTTTGCTGACTTTTTAAATCCCAGCCATTTGAAATTTATATATTGTCATAGTTCTGAAATGTTCTACATAGGCAAAGGCAGAGAAATGTTTATTTCCTACATGAAAACCAAGTAAGTTGAATAGCATTTTTAAAGCCTTATGAAAATATAACAAACTTTTCCTGTTTCTCTGAGGGAACAGCCAGACATGCTTTAAAGCTACCACATCACTTGACAACTTTATGAACAATTACTGAAAATAAAACATTACAATATTTTCACATGGAATTTACTGATGATTCCTGAATCTTGAAAATTTTTTTAGAAAATTTTATTTCACAATTACATAAAATAAAGAAAGCCAAACTTTGTTTAATTTTCTGAGAGTTAAGGAAGAATCTGGTGTTTCTTTTCCAAAAGATACATTTTCAATACATGCCTGTGGAGTTGTATCACCACCATGGTGGAGTAGGAGACCCAGCCTTCATCCCACAACAAAGTTCAACAATTAGACAAGAATACAGTAACAAAAACCAGTCTGGAAAGCTCTGGAGTCCATTTAAGGAACTTCAGCATTAGAACAGAAAACTTGAGAATAACTGCCCCAAAAGGGAAAAAATACAGCTTCATTTTGCCTGCATCAACCCATCCCCCAAATCATTGCTCAGAGCTGTGAGGGAACTGTCCAGGTAAAAAGAGTTAGTGGGGTGAGGAACCAGCTTCCCCAGCCTTTAGGGGCACTCCATGAAAACTCTGCTTTGCTATTACTCCTCCCAGAGACCGGCAAAGCTGAGACATATAGAGATGACTAGGGATGAGAAAGAAAAGCAGAGGCTACCAATACCAGCCACACAATAGGAGCAACCAGGGTTCCCTAGTGACCTGCTCAGCAGAAGATGATACCTGCAGCTTTCACAGCTAAAGAAACCAAGAACCAGTGCTACTGCTAAAGAACCCCTGAGGACTTCACAGGTTTTCACCCCACAGGTGTTTGTATTCATGCCAGCCACCTGAGTCCCGCTGTGCTCTTTTTCTAATCCTCACTAGAACCCTGGACCTGCACTAGCAGGCAGTTCAGGGCTCCATGCTGCACAAGTGCAAATTACCAGGCTGTCTCCCACAGCCAGCCCCCACTGCTGTGCATGGGGCTGGACCAACCCCTTCACTTATGTATTTGTACACTGCTGGCCTGCCACCTGCCACCGGCCTCCATTGCCATGTGCAGACTCACAGAAGGATCTTACAGCCTCAGAGGTACATGTTGATAGATAGCCAAGGCCCCCAAAGCTGCGTGTGGTCATGGGCTCTACAGTCAAAATATATAAAGTGGCTGAATGGATTTTTAAAAATTAAAAAAATCAAAAACGAAAAGAAGACCCAATAATATGCTGCCTAAAATAGATTCACTTCAGCTTTAAAGACACACACAGGCTCAATGTAAAGAGATGTAGAAAGGTACTCCATGCAAATGGAAACCAAAAGAGAGCAGTGACAACTATATTTATATTAGACATAATAGGCTTTAATAAAAATAGTAAAAAGAAACAAACCAGTTCATCTTTATATATAAAAAGCCAGCAAAAAGAACGCTGTAATGACTGTAACGACCGGTCACTATGATGCACACTGTGGCCCAGCGAACCGGCCTGATCAGGGGGTGGGGCGGCCAGCCCTCCCCTCAACCGGCCCTGCCCCTGATCGGCCCCTCCCACCCCAAATGAGGGCAGGACAGCCAGCCAAACACCCCCGCCCCCCATGGCCCTTCTCCCTGGCTGGACCCACCCTGATCACAATAGGGGGTGGGGCCAGCCAGGCAACCTCCTGCAGCCCCTCCCCCAGTCAGCCCTGTTCCCATAAGCCCCTTCCTGTGCACAAATTCATCCACTGGGCCTCTAGTTATATTAAAAAAGTGGTCAACCAATGGAGAGAATATAATAACTGTAAATATATATATGCACCCAACATCAGATCACCTCAATATATTAAGCAAATACTAACAAGAGTTGAAGGCAGTCATAGAAAACAATACAATAATAGCAGGGGACTTTAGTACTCCACTTTCAACAGGGTTAGATCATCCAGCAGTAAATCAACAAAAGAATATCGAGTTTGAACACTACTACTATATCAGAATGAACCTAACAGACACATATGGACAATTCCATTGAATAGCAGCAGAATATACATTCTTCTCATAGGAGATTCTCTAGGCAACATTAAACATGTATTACGATATAGCATTTAATTATAAATAATGCATAATTTCCCTTTGAAAGTCTAGCTTATGCCCACTTTTAGTTATATGACTAGTTTTACATGGAGCTGTCAATTGCCTTTGCCATCAAATATAAGTAAGGCAAAGAAATGCATGCTAAAGGTTATTCATGCTCAATATTTTAAATTTCCAGTCTTGGTTAAAGCAATTTAACAATTTTCTCTGGGGGAAAAAATGACAGCACGTATGCATTACATATTATTCACTATCTTAATAAAAGTTCAAATGCACTATAACAGTAAATTTTGGAGGAAAGTATCTCTTTTTAAGATAACATTTAAAAATTCTGTATTTCTCAGAGTCTAGTTGTTTTTCATTTATAAATAATAGTATATGGTTGTTATTGTCAGTGACTTAACTACTGAAAGAACAAAAATAAACAAAATTTAACAGATTACATATTATAAGTCTTTTATACTGTTCTTTCCTGTGGTAATTATGGTCACTTTTTGTATATCACGATCTATAATAAATATTACTCTTCATAGCCTGGCTGGTGTTGCTCAGTGGTTGAGCATTAACATATGAACCAGGAGGTTGTGGTTTGATTCTGGGAAAGGGCACATGCAGGGGGTGCAGGCTCGGTCCCCAGCAGTGGTTGTGCAGAGGCAGCCAATCAATGATTTTTTCTCATCACTGATGTTTCTATCTCTCTCTCCCTCTCCCTTCCTCTCTGAAACAATAAAAAGTATGTTAAAAATTACTCTTCATATAAAAACGTGTACACTGTGTGTGAGTATATAAGAGATGTCTTATAAAAATGAAATATATTAAAATATTTTAATAATGGTACATTATGATACACATAGTTTTAATGAATATGTCTATAAAAATACTTCACGGAAATTCACTCTGATGTGAAGAAATTAGTACACCATAAGATACTGTAATATTTTACCTCTGAAACCTATGGAGATACACTACACTAATAAAAATGAATGTGTATTGTATAAATGTTGAAAGGAAAAATAGAATCTATGTTTATGGTGAAAATAGTGCTAGATAATGGTGATAAGAGTGCTAAATAATGAATCATTATAATAAACTAGGGGCCCGGTGCACGAAATTCGTGCACTGGGTGTGGGTGGGGGGGAGTGTCCCTCAGCCCAGCCTGCCCCCTCTCACATACTGGGAGCCCTCAGGGGTTGACCCCCATCACCCTCCAATTGCAGGATCGGCCCCTTGCCCAGGCCTGACGCCTCTGGCTGAGGCGTCCGGCCCGGGTAGCGGGGACCCGTAGCTGCAGCGGCCCCGCGATCGTGGGCTTCGCTTTAGGCCCAGGCAAGGGACCCCTAGCTCCTGGGACTGCCAGCTTCGACTGTGCCCAGCTCCCATCGCTGGCTCCACCCCTACTTCCTGCTATCACTGGCCAGGGCGGAAAAGGCGCCTGATTCTCCGATCATGGCTGGGGGACAGGGCAAACGTGGCCCCAGGGCCGCCTTTGCCCTGCCCCCCAGCTCTTAGCTCCCCCCTGGGTTTCTGATCACTGTCAGTGGCAGGGGGCTTCTTCCTGCTTTCCCTTTCGCCTCCCTGCATTGTGCCTACATATGCAAATTAACCGCCATCTTGTTGGCAGTTAACTGCCAATCTTAGTTGGCAGTTAATTTGCATATAGCCCTGATTAGCCAATGAAAAGGGTAGCTCGTACGCCAATTACCATTTTTCTCTTTTATTAGTATTGATAATGAAATTAATATTCAGAGTCAAACTATGTCTTTCTCACAAATCAGCTTGACTTTTCCAATTTTCCTGATATTAATGATTTCTAGTCTCATATCATTGTAATAGAAAAAGATGTAAGATGTGACATCCATTTTCATAAATGTGTTACCACTTATTTTTTTGCATAATATGACCTATATGGACAATGTCCTGAATGGGCATGAGAAGAATGTGCATTATGCTTCTTTTTGTTAGTGGCTTTTGGTTTATACTATTGGTCAAGTCTTCTGTTTTCTTATTGATTTTCTGTCTTGATCACTATCTAGCTGAAAAGGGGTTTTTTTTTCCTAAAAAAATATGAGTCTTCTAAAACTCATTAGCAATAGCAAACACTGGCAAAGAACATGAGTTGAATTTCTGTTTCCAAAGATGTGCAAATGGCCACCAGATATATAAAAGGATGTTCAACATAACTAATCATAATGAAAATACAGATCAAAGCCACAATGAGATATCACAACCCACTGGTTAGGATGAGTGTTATGTTTTCAAAAGGAAACAAAAGATAACAAATGTTGGAGATGTGGAGAAATTGGAACCCCCATACACTGTTGGTCAAAATGTAGAATGGTGCAGGTACTATTGAAAACACAGTGTAAGTTCTTTAAAAATTAAAACTACAACTATCCTATGATCCAGCCATCCCATTTCTTGGAACTTATCCAAAGGATTGGAAATCATGATCTTGAAGAGATACTGCACTCCTATTTTAAAGGCTAAATGGAAGAAAAGAGTTAGGAAAGACTATATAGAAGCACAAACTTGATTATCCAAACACAGAATGCCAATGTGTTTTATCACCCCAAATGGGACACTTAGAAGAATAGAAAAGATTTCTATCATTAATTGTGCTGGACAGTAGACTAAATCAGAAATGTTCACCAACTACTACATATTCAGTAATATTAGCTGTTATATGTTTGATTATGGTTATCCATGTGTTAGTCATGAGGAAAGTTAGTGCATATCTTTCACAAGAAAGAGTTCTTTTTCATATCTATGCCAAAATTTTATGCAATTTAGATTTTCTCCTCCATGATTTGGCAAAATAATTGAAATTAACCATTATTATACTCTTGAATAAAATAATTTAGATAAATTACGATGTTAATTAAATATCTCAGAAATACAGGGTTGGGCAAAAGTAAGTTTACAGTTGTGAGTACAAAAAACAGAATTTATTCTTGCATTATTATTAATTATTGTATTATTTTTCACACAGACAACTGTAAACCTACTTTGCCCCACCCTGTATAGACATTGTCAATATATCCTAAATACAATTTACTAGGATCATTATATTTTACAAAAGTAATTTCAAGAATATTTTAGAATGAGAAGAATGATTCACAGTACAGTAATTAATTAGATTCAGTGTTAAAATACTTTAAGCTCATCTAGTGCTGCTTTTTCAGACATGCATATCATTTGCTAAACCATTATAATTTCTTAAGTGACCAAAAGTAACATATATAAATTGGTAAGTTGTTAAAATGTCACAATTAAGTCCACTGTCTATTTTTACTTTTTACCATGGCAAAAAACAAACAAACAAAAAACTAGCCAATCTATTTACTTCTGAAAGAATTTTCTCCATTATTTTATTCTTCATAGACAAAAAGATTGGAAGCCTTCAAAAAATGATACCTAGAATACATTTTCTGGGCTCACTGTTTCCCCATTTATAATTACCCTTTATAATTACTTCCTGCTTATTTTTATAGATCTTCTTCATTTTCCCTCTTACCAAATATAACTAGGTGATTACAAAGCAAAATTTTATAACAAGATAACTTAACAAAATTAAAAACATTAGAAAAATAGACACTAAACAGTTAAAGAAAATTGCTACATTAGTGTGAATATAACAATTTTCAGTGATGACAAATCATTGACTAAGAAAAATAATCAATGAATTAAATGAACTGTTAGGAATAAAAACAATAAAACCTCTAATATTTATTATAAAACAAATCAAGAGTCTTTATGTATATTTTATATGTTGGCTATTACAATTTTAATTAGACTAGAATGGGTAATTCTAAAGAGCGTAATCTTTATTAGTATTAAATCCTCCAAGAAAAAGAAGGGAATCTCAAGTACTTGTCTGCAAGACAGGCTTTCGATTTGCAACACGGTCTGAAACAGAGTTTCACTACTTCTAATAATCCTTTGCAACCTTTCTCATACCACATTCTCTCAAGAAACCAAGATTAGGGCCTTGGTGTGTATCTTTCCAACATCTATCTACAGACAGGTATCATTTTAAGCTTGAGATCATACTATACATATTTCTATCCAAAACGTTTTACTTTATGATTTAAAGTTTTAAAAATATATTTCAATCATTTTATGGATTCAGATGGCATAAATGAAAAACAACAGTTCACTTTTTGTTCCTTTTTATTCTGTCTAGAATCTGTTCAAAATTTCTCATCTATGATTTTATAAATTTCACCAGCATGTTATTTGTACCTTTTAATATCACTGTTTGTGATTTGTGCGAACCTTTTCAAACTGAAAAAAACAATTATCTCCTTGGTTTAGCATTTTTTCTGTATCCATCCCCACCCTTGATATTTCTCCTCCATCTATTATTATTTATGTATGTTGTAACTTTTACTATTAAAATATTGGTTCTCCTGGAACTCATATTTATGTATCTTAACCTTACCTGTATGTTTTCCAGATCTTACTAATTGTATTCTGCGGTGCATGATATTTTCTCTACTCCGCATTACAAAATATTAATGTAGTTTTCATAATCAATATTTTCATAATTTCTGAAGTTATTTAATTAAATCCAATTATTTGATAATTTCATAATTACTTTTGTACATTTTAATACTTTTCTGAAATCCTTTTCTTTCATAAACTTTTCTCTTGTTACATTCATTGAGTTCCACTTTACAGAAACCCACTCTTACATTCAGATGGATCTTCCTCTTTCTTTTTATTGTGTCAATCATGATACTCTTGCCATTTGGTATGGGAATTTCTCAACATCTGTTTTGGCCTTCAGATTAGACAGTGAAAGATATAATGTGTGAGTGTTTTTCTCAGTGGCCTGCTGTTGACTTGGTGAACAAATAAGACATATCTTTTAGGAACGTCTATTTGTCTAGATCACTTTCTTTTCAAGTATACTTTGTAATAGGTTACCATCAATAAAATGTATTCTCTTCAAGTGCTAAAGCAATTAATATGAACATCTTAACTTTGCTATAGTTACAAGTAGCTACAGATGTATCAATATCAGTCATTCTGATATGCTCAGAATATCAAAAGTGTTGGTTGGACTTTATCCCAGGCTCTTTCCAAATCTTAGGTTTCCCAGTGCCAAAAATATTAAACACCTACACTTGCATATTTTTTCCCACTGAGAATTCAAGTTCAAAGATATAATAAGGATCTTCTTCAGGCTCCAAATTTGGTGATGGTTAATTTAGCTACTGAGTTGTCCAAACAAGGAGTTATAGAAGGAAATAGCACAGATGCGTTTGCATCACTACCTTTCTATTAATTACCCTTAAATATTCAAGATGTTTTAGAAGCTTAAAAAGTACTGTAAAATTATTAGAGGTATAATAGTTGCAATACTATTATATATCAATGATGAAATTATCATTTAAGTTCAAATATCAATCTAAAGTATAGTATTCATTTGCCTATACAATTCATTTTAAGCATAAATTTCTCTAAATGATTTTGAATTTACTTAGGCAACTGAGTAATGATTTATAAAAATAAAAAGTATATATTTGGCCGTAACCGGTTTGGCTCAGTGGATAGAGCGTCCGCCTGCGGACTGAAAGGTCCCAGGTTCGATTCCGGTCAAGGGCATGTACCTTGGTTGCGGGCACATCCCCAGTGGGGGAGTGCAGGAGGCAGCTGATCGATGTTTCTGACTCTCTATCCCTCTCCCTTCCATGCTGTAAAAAATCAAAAAAGGATATATTTTTTAAAAAGTATATATTTGTAAAAAGTATGTTCTTTCCTAAAAGTATGACTGAAACTGCTGAGTATGAATTGAGGACATTGTGTTTACATGGGAGTATTGGGACATAGATAAATGTTAAATGTAAAATAATGTCAGAAGTTTAAAAAATGAAACACTCTGACACTTGGCAGCAGAGTTCCTCTAAGGAAGGAAATGTTTTATTACATACACTTTAGATGTAGTTTCAGATATGGAAACAGGTATATGCATTTCTTTCATATGAAATTAATAAAAATTCTAGTTAGGTTAGCATGGGGCGCTAAATATTAGATGATGAAAGACTGGGAAGAAAGTTGCCTAATAACAAATCTCAGGCATTGAATGTGGCCAAGGACCGAGGACTCAAATCTAGACATAACTATTTCAAAGTTAAGTTCGTTTTGACATTGCAATACAAAACCTTTTAAGCAGACCCTTTCCCATATAAACTCTTTCCATTTTTTAAAACTTAAAACACAAAGTTTTTCCCCCACACAGCTCTGATTGATGGGGGCTGACTTTGTGAAAATATCAGGGTAGTATGCTACCTTGAATCATCAAGAACCAAAAACATTTAATGATGTTTGTTTTTTATTGTGATGATTCATAAACAGAAATAATTCATAGCAATCATAACTGGAAAGTAGAGACAGCAAGTAATACATGGCAGGTAACAGTACAATTCCCAAATGCAAGAATTCAGGGTATAATTTCACTTGAAATTAAAAGGAAGACTTTACCAGTAGAAAAATGTAGCTAGCAATTATAAGGTAAAGTGAACATTGGTGAAGAGCTTGAAATACAGAAGTGACTATCTGTGGAACAAAAACATTCCTGAAGGAAATGTGAATAGATTGAGGGATAACTAGCATTTAGAGAACAAATGTGAAAACAACAAAAATGCACACAGCAGTATTGAGATATCAGGTGCAATAAGAATTTTTAGTAGAGTTTGAGTATAATTAATTTAAAAAGTCTTAATTTAGAAGCTAAAAGCTTAATTTCACCTTGCTTTTCAAAACTGATGTGTTTGCATTATCATATACCCTCTTAATATTCTGTTAATGTTAAGCTACAAGTAAAATATTTTCCAAAGACATTTCTGATAATGTAGACTCATGTCTTCACATTAGCCTAATAGAATTTTTAATAAGATTTAAACATTACCATTAAGGGAAACCAAAGTCAACAGATTATTTTAACAAATTAAAGAATTTCTAGAAATAAATGTAAAGCTAGCTTCAAATAAAACTGAAATTACAATAGATGTAAGTTATTCCAGATACAAATTCTTACAATTTTCCTTATTTTTCATATGAAGAAATTAATATTCAGAGTCAAATTATGTCTTTCTCACAATCACATGATTGTTAGTACTCAAACCTCAGGCTTCCAAACTTCCAGATTATTCATTTGTTTCTCCTAATGAAAGAAACATACAATTAAAGCAAATAAGTTCATGTTTTCCTCTACAGTTGACAGGTAACAAGAGGATGTGGTGAAATGGAGACATAGTGTTGTAGTAATAAGAAAACCAGTTTAGGATTTAAGAGTGCCCAAGGCTATATGCATGTGTCATGTACAGAAATGATTCTGCTGTTTACACTACAGTTACCTATAGGCACTAACTCTCATGCCAATTCAAATTGCTTTTAAATGGTATGGAGAAAGCATTTTCAATTTAAATCTGACTCTGCTTGAACTCTTTTTTTTGTGAAAAAACCAGTGCTTTTATGTTCCTTACCACATTAAATACACACACACACACACACACACACACACACACACACACACACACACATATATATATATATATATATATATATATATACACACACACACACACACACACATACACATAAGCACATGATCGCTTTCAAAAAATCACACACACATGCACAGCTAACAAGAGTCAGGGTGCTGACGTAAGTCAGTTCTTTTACTCTAAATTCCATATTGTTTCCATGTTGCCTATGAATTCATGTTGCCTATGAATTTGCATAGGCTTGTTTGTGGTAAGCATAAAACCTGAAAGCTTAAATTACACCATTAGATTTACAGATAAGCACAGCACTAGAAAACTCAGCAAATGGAGAAATGTGCATAACACTATTATCCGATCAATCCCAGTATGATTTACCAAGTCTCCCACCATCAATTTTACTTTGAAATTATTTAAGCATCATGAGGAAATTTGAGCAAACCCATGGTACATAGCTGTTGCTGTTTAAATTCAGGCACGTTCAGATAGAGAAGCGAAAGTAAAGTGCCACAATTTATTCTGTGTGTAATGATGATGGAGATATTTTCACAAGAAATAAACTAGCTTTCTTATATTGTACTCTAGAAAAAATCTGTTCCAGCACAAGTGTCCATGAAGGGAGGGCAGTTTATTTACGCCTGACATATACATCGCTCAAGAAGCATAGGCCAGAATCCTGACAATTTGTTTACTAAGTCACCTACCTGCCACCTATGAGGAAATTGATTTTTTAGAATTTGCCATAGTCAAAGAAGTTTTATTCAAAAGTGAGACAGATCTATGTATATAGCTAAAAACTTGTCAAATTTCTTTCAGAAATATGAGCTCAGGACATATGGAGTAGTGTCAGACATAATATAAAATTGAGACTGTCATGTTTCTACAAAAATGCTCTTATTTTAGAAGGCACTGGTTGTCTATATGCATCCATAAAGAATCTTAAATATCCACTGCAATAATCCTATCTAATAAAAGAGAAACATGGTAATTGGCGTACGACCGATACCCTTTTCATTGGCTAATCAGCGAGATATGCAAATTAACTGTCAGCCAAGATGGCGGCCGGCAGCCAGGCAGCTTGAAACTAACATGAGGCTTGGTTGCCTCAGTGACGGAGGAAACCAACGTTCCCCGCCTGCTGCTGCCTCTGAGCTGGCAGTTTAAGAAACTCTGTAACAAATACGCCCAACTTCAGCCAGCAGCTTCGCAACATTGTAAGCAAAGGCCAGAAACCTATTTTCAGCCGGAGGCCTAACAGCTGGAGCCAAGCCTCAAGCTAAAGCTGGCCCAGAATTAAAAAAAAAAAAAAAAAAAAAAGGAAAAAAGGAGCGTTTGGGAGTTCAGTCACCCCCAGCCTGAAAACAGCCCTCAGCCCCTCACCCAGGCTGGCCAGGCACCCCAGTGGGGACCCCCACCCTGATCCAGGACACCCTTCAGGGCAAACCAGCCGGCCCCACCCGTGCACCAGGCCTCTACCCTATATAGTAAAAGGGTAATATGCCTCCCAGAACCGGGATCAGCGGAGCCGTGAGGCCTCCCGGCACTGGAATCAGCATGACAGGGGGCAGCACCCAAACCCCCTGATCGCCCTGCGGCTCTGTGTGTGACAGGGGGCGGGGCCACAACCTCCCTATCCACCCTGCTCTGTGCCTGATAGGGGGGAGCTCCCCCCCCCCACGGGCCCTGCTCTGTGTGTGACGGGGTAGAGCCATAACCTCCCCCTCGGCCCTGCCCTGAGTGTGAGAGTGGCGGCGCCCCAACCCCCTGATCCGCCCTGCTCTGTGGGTGATAGAGGGCAGCACCCCAACCCCCTGATGGGCCCTGCTCTGTGCGTGACAGGGTACAGAGCCCCAACCCCCCTGATGGGCCCTGCTCTATGTGTGACAGGGGGTTGCTCCACAACCTCCCCATCGACCCTGCCTTGAGTGTGACAGGGGGCGGTGCCCCAACTCCCCAATCAGCCCTGCTCTGAGCCCGACCAGGGGCTGCACCTAGGGATTGGGCCTGCCCTCTGCCACCCGGGAGCAGGCCTAAGCCAGCAGGTCGTTATCTCCTGAGGGGTCCTAGACTGCGAGAGGGCACAGGCCAGGCTGAGGGACCCCCCCTCCCCCCCCGAGTGCACAAATTTTTGTGCACCGGGCCTCTAGTTGAATATAATAGTCAATTTCCAGTACACACATAGGAATCTTTAAAGTTTTGGATTCATTCATGTACACAATGTTCCTTATATTAAAACAGCATAATGTCATTAAGATAAACAATGCCATCTTCACAAGTGGCCCAGTTTTTACTTCATTATTTGAGAGCTTGCATTTTAAAATGTAACTGTAACCTCTACTCAGTAACCCATATCAATCTGCATGTAATACATTTGATTAACTTCTGGTCATTTATTGTACTTCATAAAGCCAATGTCATTTATTTCACATCATTTGTTATAACGTATTTTTATATAATACAGTCTTAATAATATCAGGTAAGAATATAATGCTTTGTTAAGTACTTTTACATTGTCTGTGGTGACTTATGCTGTGGGAACCACATCAGAGTCCCTGGAAAGTCAAGGCTAATTAGAGTGTAGAGGCCTTGTTGATAGTATCCTCATGGCCAAGGCCACTCTGAACATGGGAATCTTAATCAGAAATGTCCAAGGGCTATATGCAGTGTACAGCAAGCACAACCACATGGTCACTGTGCACTTCTATAGCCAAATGATCGATGTCATTGTTGGCAACTAGCCTTCGTGTCTAAGGAGATAATACATGTTATTGACCAGCCTGTGTGCTGGGCAGGGGAGGCCAGGGAAGGCAGGCTCAGAGGATGTAGCTTCTATGTTTGCTGGAGGCAGGAGAGGCTACTGAGGCTGCAGCTCTCAGGGAGAGCTCAGGTACAATTGCTGTGCAAAGGTATAGGTCTAGAGGCAGCATGTGGCTGTTCAGATAATAGCTACTCAGATAATTTCCTGCTTTGTAGGAAAGATATGTATTTGCCAGCCGGTGTGCAGCTACCTATACAGGACTGTTACAAAGAACTGTTTTACCTGATGGCTATATGGCCACTGGCTTCTGCAATAAAGACTCATCCTTATATATTCACAATTTCTCATGGTTTCTCCGTCTAAGACCTTGTGTCCAAGAAGGTCCAGTCCCTAGGCCAAGGGACTCGGACCCAAAAGTTATTATAGTGGGCAAGGTTCCAGAAGGAACCTGCCCTGGTACTTGGCGTAGTTGAGGAGAATTCAGAAGAATATATGGACTCAGAGCAACTCAGCATCAGAGCTCTGGCTGGGCTGTAGTGTCTCTGACATATGCTCAATGTTTTTCATACAGCGATATAAGGATGTTAAATAAATGACCTGACACACAAAGGTGGGCAACCTGCATTTCTGCATTCAAGCACTAATTTTAAAACATATTAACTTTACAACTTATCATTAAATGTATCAACCACTGTGAGCCTCAATTTTCTATCTTACAGAATACTATTAATAATAGTTAAAATTTTGAATACATATTTTGTAATATAGGCTTAGAAATGTGCATCCATGAACAATATGAGGTAAACAGTCTTGCTATTTTATTAAAATGAAGAACCAGGCTTAGATGTGTTATCAATTTATCCAGGCTCACAGAGCTCAGGAATTATATTTACAGGGTTTACAGTCTTGACAAATGGTGTGTCCTACCTGTGATAAATTGGTTACACTTAGTTCTAGGATTTCACTCCTCCTTATATTTATGTTGTTTGGTAAGTTGTTGTTCTAGTTATAATTTTCTGCATATCAATTTGGGCATGTGATATGCTTTGTCCAAAGTGGGTGTAGGGGTAGAAAATGTCAAGTGAAATGTTAAAAAATTACTATATATATATATTGGGGCTTGTGTTCCTGCTATGTGCATGAGAAGGTCATACTTCAGTTGAACCTGCTTATCCATGAGCAAGATGTAGAAAGTATTAAACCCAGTTGTCCCAGTTGCCTCTGGCAAGGCTAGCATAAATTACCTAAACCCACTGAGATCTGTGAATTTCACCTTATGATCAATGAGCTATAATTATACAATGCTCTTGTATTGTTATTACTTTGAGTTAAGGAATAGTTTGTTATAAATCAGGAGGTACATGATACTTGTGTAATTATAAAATGAGATTAATACCAAAATATTGATTTCAGTGATATTCATCACATATGATATGAAAACTGATATGATGTAAAATAATCTTGTGACCATTTACTTCACTTTCTAAGACTGTACATTATATTTGCTATTTTTCAAGTAAAAGTTTTAAGAACAGTCATAACTATTATGAATACACTAGAGGCCCGGTGCACAAAAATTTGTGCGCTCGGGGGGGTCCATCAGCCTGGCCTGTGCCCTCTCGCAGTCTGGGACCCCTCGGGGAATGACCACCTGCTGGCTTAGGCCCGCTCCCTGGGGGATTGGGCCTAAGTTGGCAATCAGACATCCCTCTAGCAGCCCGGGAACCCTCAGGGATGTCCACTTGCCAGCGGGGAGCAGGCCTAAGCTGCAGTCGGACATCCTTAGTGCTGCTGAGGAGGCGGGAGAGGCTCCCACCAACACCGCTGTACTGGCAGCCGTCAGCCTCGCTTGTGGCTGAGCAGAGCTCCCCCTGTGGGAGCGCACTGACCACCAGGGGGCATCTCCAGCACTGGGTTAATTTGCATATAGTCATTCTGACTGGCTGGTGGGTGTGGCTTGGGGCATAGCAGAGGTGTAGTCAATTTGCATGTTTCTCTTTTATTAGATTAGATTCTCTGTTAAGTAAAATGAAAACCCAAGTTATTTTGTTGTCTTTTTGTCAGGTTTATAAAGGTATAATTGATATGGAAAACCCAAATTAAGTGTATTATATAGTATTTTATTTTCCTGATGTAGCAAGTAGTCCGATATTAGGTAATACCACTTGTGGTTTTATATTCAATATTATTAAAGTTGATGCCACTAATTATTTTAATATTTTTCACATGGTTGTAAGATGGCTAATTGCAGCTCAAGGCATCCATTCAACTTTAAGAAAGAAAAATAGGAAAACTGGGAATGGCTGGTCCCATCACCTTTGTCTCTTTTCTGTAAGGACATTAAAAATTCTCTAAATGTGTTTCCAACAGTAATATAAACATGAAAATAGTATAGTAGGTTTAAACTTTGTTCTAAGTAATTTTTACAATATAACATATAAAGTACACACATAGGATAAAATATATATATACATTAAGTATTAAAATATATAAATTACTAATGTTACTTTTATATCATTTAATCTTCAATTTATTAGAAATAAAAACTATTTTACTTATATTTAAACTGTCATCTTTATTCTCTATGCTAATTTTTATTTTTCATGCATATTTCATCTTAAATGTTAATTACATACTGTTATTTCATTTGAATGATTGCATGTTACAGTGAAAAGTACACCGGGCAAAGAATCTGAAAACCATATGTAAATTGTAGATTTTTTCACTCACTAGATATATGAACTTTACTTAGCAAGTCAGAAAAGCTCTTTGCACTCATTTTCCTCAATTATAAAAATAAAATATTAGTATCTTTACCTACTTCTGAGAGTCACTCTGAGAATTAAAGTAGATAATGTATGTGAAACTGTATTGTGAAATGTAAAGTACTATTTTTTTTGCTACTGCTATTTTGAGAAATGGTAAAGTATTTAACATCCTAAATACTTTAAAAATGTATTAATTAACATACATTAACTGTTCAGGGGAATATTCTTCCATAGCAAAGGTACATCACTTTGAGTTACAATAACGCATCGTCCCATATTATTAAGCATGCACATGTGGATACTGGCAATCATGGGCACTAAACAGGTTCAGAATGAATGTGAAAACTGATGATGACGATGGTAGAAATAAAATTCTGAACATAATCTGCAAACAGCATATTTGGAGTAATTATGTGTCATAAATTGTATTAAACCTTGTGTTCTAAGAAAGCCTAGAGTACAGGGAATCACAATGCATTAAAAATCTAATCAGCACAGATTTATTTAGCTTAATATACACTTTGCCTAGGAGTGTCACTATTTTGAGTTTCTCATGTTAGAATCAAAATACACTGTTGAACAAATGAAAACATTTTAATGCTGCAAATTTTAATACAATATTTTGTTAAATTTTTGATATAATTAAATAATAGTATGTGATTTTATGCATATTTAAATACATTTAAAAGAGGATTTACTAAGTCTACATTATTGGGTAACATACTCTTTAGAGTCTTTGAATTCAGTGCTGCAAAGTCCATTTATGACACATTCATAATAAAATCAATGTGCACCTATGAAAGTTCACATAGAAAATCTAACTACTTCCTTTCCCAAACCAATTTCAAAAATACCCCCATGCCTTATCAATGTAGTTTTGAACAATTAAAATAACTGCATTTAAGAGCATTTATATCTAAAACTAATAATATTGCTAAGTGATAAATTTTCTATGATTTAACTAGTAGTAAATATCCTGTTTTAAAAATAGTATTATTCTTCTCTTTTATAGCAAAAACTACCATTTAAATCCCTTAGGAATGTATCAAACTGGAAACCCACATAATATCTCACAATAAGTCTAAAATAGCCACTTTTCCTACAATAAGAAAATGGATCAATGTTTCCTTGTATAGTACCTGATAGGTAGGTGGCTTGCATTGAAGTTATATTATGTTAAAAATTAAGTGCTGTTTCTTTAAATAGTAGAGCCACATTCATGTGGAGGAAAGCTTACAAAGGAGAGACACCTGCAGCTGCTGCTGCTGAAGTGCATTTCTCCTATTGATTTTTTTGCTTCATATCTTAGTCTTAGAATAAACCTATAATCCCAATTAATCCCTTTCACAAGAGAGGATTTATAAAAATATAAAAAAGGCAAATGCTTGAAAACTATTTAAGAGATGTAACAGGTGCACATGTATCAACATTTCAAGCAGACAAATTTTAAAAATAGAAGCTTGAATATTCTGGTTCCTTTTTGTTAAAATATGCATACAACTTTTTACAGCTTTCATCACACCACCATGACCCTCCAACATGCCAACACTTTTTTTTTTCATACTAATGCCACCACACAGAAGGGGGCACACCTATGTATGTATAGTCCATTACTTTTGCTCTATTCTGTCTTCAAAGGAGTCACCCACAGTAATCCCCACACTTAAGGGGAGAGGATTACACATCAACAGGAACACTAGGGGTCATTTCAAAAGCCGTCTCCAGAAGCATTATTGTTTACTTCATGGAAATTTACTTTTTAGACATTAGATATAGTATATGCCCAGGTAATAAACACATATCATAAACTCATGGAGTCACATCATAATCCATTTTTTAACCAAAAAGAAGAACTAACATAAAAAGTACTGTACTATTCATACCTACTACACACTCAGTCATCTAAAATTTGCTTCAGAAACTTTGATTTCAGATGTATAATGAGGAGTGTGATCTTGTTCCTTGGGGTCTTGGGATGTAGCTTAAAGCAATATTGGTTAGCATAAAATGTATTTGATGAGTCACATTTCATTTTAACATTAATGCAATTACTTTAAATAATGTATCTGGATATTTCATATTAAAGTTAATATAGTTTCCAAAATTTTCAGTAAAAGTTGATATTCCTGAAAAAGTGGGCATTCACTCGTGTATTCTAGGGACACATATTTCCAAAATGTAATAAATCAAGAGGAACAAAGATTTTGAGCAGCCCATACTTTGCAAGACTCATAAATCAGAATGGAAGAATATGGAAAGTTCAGTGAGAACTTCTAAAAAAGTTCATGTGAGAACTCTTAAGAATTGTACCGTTTACAATGTTTTAAAATGTCTTCAAGTATAAAGAATAATAATGAGAGTATTATCTTTTAGAGAGCTATACATTTTTAAACTCCATGGCCTATGTAATTTAATAAAGTGATGAGATGCTAATGGCTCTACTCATGATAAATATGAGGTAGTGGAATGTAGAAACCCAGTAAAGAAGCATATTATAAAGACTTAACTGTTATAATAGCTACATTATATACAACCATACCCCATGTTGTAACAGCAATATATACAATGAGTTACCTATTAGGCTAGTGTGGCCTGAGAGAACCTTGTGTCTGCTGCCATGGATATCTAGCTATTTTATAATGAATATATTTTACCCCTGCCACTGCATAAATCATACACACACACACACGTCTTCAAGGGGCCACCTTTGTCAAATCAAGAAATGCTTAAAACCCTGGGAGCAACCACTGATTAATGGAAGAAGAGAACCTGTAGCGAATACCCTCTAAGAATCAGGCAGTCAATTCTGAGATGCATTTAGCATGGTTCTCAGATAACCCTAAGAAATGTTGTGCTCCAATTGCTTCTAGTGTTAACTAGAATAACAGCACAACCTAGAATTTGCTTTTGCTTCAGCCATTTCACTTCCCCAGTCTCACTAATCATCTTTATTGGGATTACTTTGCTAAAATAAATTATTTTAGAGAAAGCCCTTGCCTTAGATTTGGTGATTAGAAAAGTATAAGGTAAGAAAATCTCTTAAGGCCAATGCTTGGTATATAAAAAGCAGACCTGAGAATTAGTAGAAAAGTATGTTTTAGCCATGGGTCAAAGAGGTGCTATGCATCAAGTCATAAATAGAAATAGTTTATAGTTATAAGTTGGAATTCTCAGAAAACAATTTCTTACAACAAAATAAAGTTTCAAAATAATCACATTTTGCTGAGTGCATTATAAACACAATTGGAAGAGATCTAAAGAGAAAAATTCTAGCTAAATATAGAAGATCTGTAAGATATGTATAGGCGTTTCCCATCAGCTGCCTGGTTAGGCGGCAACTCTACCAAACAATAATTCAAAGCCAAAGCAACAAAAAATGAATTAAATAACTCATGATGAAAAATTAAAAACAAGTAAACAATGTAAAACTTTTCATTTAAAATTGTGTGTACTATATATTAGAAATGATCACATTATCTGTTTCTAACAATAATCTAAATACTCTCATTCACTAAAAAATGAAAAAATAGAGAATGCTTATCTAATCAGGATATTATTTTTCCTGGAATGATAATTTTATCTTCAAAATACTGCTTCTGCTGGTAATATATTATTTTTATTCTTACATGAAAGTTTTCTCACTTTTCAGAATTACAAAAACATATACATACATATAGATACATATACATATAGTACATTTAATATTTATTTACATTATATATAGACATATAGGTATGTATTACATGTATGCATATTGCATACACATATATACCATTAATGCTTAAATCATTTTCTTGTAATTGATTAAAATACTTATCTTTTCCAAAGAATACCTAGATATATTTGTTGGCATTTTAAAATTGGCAGCATATTTTAACATGTGTGCTCCTATGGAACAATTTAAAAATAAAATGGTGTGCATCAAATAATGAGCAATCTTAGTACACTATGCTACAATGACTATGAAAGGATTCCTTACATTAATAATTTTCCTTACATTAATAATTGATGATTAAGATTTTCTCTTCACAAAATAATGTTTGAAGAAAGGCATATAGACCCCTTATACATCTCTTATTTTGCTGTACTCTCTCCCAATAAAGACTAGTGAACTTTCGCTTTCTTCTTGAAATTCATTCTTGCTTTTTATTTTGGTCTGCCTTGCATGTGTTTCTTCTTTTACACTGTCTACTTCCACGGTTCTTCTTGGGGCCCAGTGAGAAGTCAGTTCTATGCTACTAGCATCAAGACAGTAGGTGCAATGCTGTAAGTGCCAGGAGACTCTCTTGTAGACATATAACATTCGGAACAAACGTATCTAAATAAGGCATGCACTTTGCTGCTTCTACGCTAAAATCTAAGGGTTCTGAGGAGACTCGCATCCAGGGGAGCAATGGGCAGTGGCAGCTCATCCAAGGCTTACCCCCTGTCCTGTTTCCAGGGCCTTTCCTTTGTCTTGCTGTCCTAAACTTTAATAAGCTTACTTCCACTTCCCCCTGGACTTGTGTCTTAACATTTTTTTCTGTATGAGTCCAAGAACCTGGAGGCCTCCTGACATTAGAAATGTCCTGGACCATAAGGGGGCAGGGCCAGCCCCTGGTGTGGAAGCAGTCAGGTAACACTATATCCTAAATAACTGAAACTGGACATGCAACAGTGAACAAGATGCAAATATTCTTAACCTCATGAAATGTAAAGTCTGTAAAAGATAATATGAAATAGTCAAATAAGTACAGGCATGCATAATTGATTTCAAATATAATAGAGCTTGAAATTCTGATAAGTGTTTCAGAAAGTGACAAAAACATTTAAGTATTCTAATTAAATCTACAATTGAATACTGAGCATGCTCAGAGCATAAAGTCCCAAGTCCCTAAGGAGTTTACTGAGACCTGTGTCACCCGTCTCTTTCTATTCTGCAGCCCTCATTTTACCACTGCCTCTGTTACTTTATATGTTTAAACCAAGATGTTTTGGGGGTTTTTGGCAAATAGCATGAGATTGCACCCCTACTCCCACAACCTCTAAACATGCATAAGGGCACATAGACACATAACATAGGCACATGTGGAGATTTTGTAACTGAAACCTATTGACCCTTCAGGGCTCTGTTTAAATGTTACTTCCCTCTTGTAGTCTTTTCTTGGCTCCCCAAGGTAGGTTAAGTACTCCAGTTGAAACTCATTTGAAACTTTGCACTTCTTTACAGCACTTTTAAAAAAGTAAATAATTGGACATTTATTTATGTTTCAAGGAGAATTTGAAACCACACTGTTGCCTTGTGGTTAAACGAACTGTAATTCCAGCATCTATTGTGTGGTCCCTGGCAATGTCTAGAGTTTTAAATGAATAAAATAATATATGCTAACTCTGCCTAAGAGGGATGTTAATGAATCATGTACCCAACAAACTTTCTTTACCAGAAATTCACTAACGATACATAAATATGGTCATATGTTCAGTACTAGAAATTGAAACTAAAACGAGATTTTGAAATAGGCAGAACTCAAGAAGCAATAAATACCAAAAGTGTTAGAAGACAGGGGCAGAAAAAAATTTGAGTAAGTAAAAATCCAAAATATAGGCACAGGATAAATGGTCTGCTTTTTTGATCTGGGTCCTGATTCCCTGGGTGTGTTGACTTTGTGAGGTTTTATGAAGCTGCATGCTTGTAAAGTGTCTATAATGTATGTGTAATTAGAATACCTATGTATTTGTAGATATGTAAAAAAAAAATGCCGTTGCTGATATTTTTGTCAGGATCAGAAAAAGGCAGATTCAAAAACAGAGCAGAACAATGAACTATTGATGATGAAAGAGTTTAGCTTGTTGTTGCTTCTTATGTCCTAAAACATCTCCTGATCCTGAGATATTCCCTATTCTGGGAAGCTAGCCCTATGGCTCATCCTGGACTTTTGTGAGATTCTTGGTTTCATTATGTGCATGCATGATATTATGATCTCCCAAGTGTACATTTGTTCTGAAATACACACACATAAAAATAAATATTAACCTTAAATTCAATTATATTTTGCTTATGATTAGGAATATGGATGTCTTATGATAAAAACCTGTTCTATCAACCATGGAAAATATTTATCAACATTCATTTTCTCTAATTATACAAAAGTCATGTGGAAAGCTGATGACATGAAATCTCTTTTATCTAATCCAAATTATATTTGCAGAAAAATTTAAATCACTTTGTTAAAAAGGGTTAGGGCCTTCCTTTGTTGGAGAAAGAAATTTTCAAAGAACCTTTTGGTTGACCTTCATTACATGGTTTTGTTTTTGTTTTAGAATTTTAAACTTGGTACTGAAAGTATTTTTGTATTGTAATGCGAAAGTAATGGAATTAAATATGAAAGTGAAATATAACTCTTAAGTGAGTTTAATTTTAGGCAACCGTGTTTATAACAGAGTTTTAAATGTTATTTTCTAAAATAATAGCAAACATCTTTATAATCTACTAGTTAAAGAAAAAGCTCTGCTTCAAATTTTCCTTGAACATGGAAATTTTGTACCTTCTTTTAGTTCATGTTTTTATATTTTCCAGGAATAGTGAAAATCTAAATAAAAAAAACACATATTTCCTAAATGTCTTTAGCTCAACTTAGTGACTAGAAAATATAAATTCTAAATAACAAACTCATAGATACAGGCAATAGAATGGTGGTTACCAGAGGGGAAGGGGGTAAAATACATAGTGACAAAGGAGGCTAACTTTGAGTGGTAAGCACACAATTGAGCACACAGATGTCATAAAATTGTACACCTGAAATTTATATAATGTTCTTAACCAATGTAACCCCAATAAATTTAATAAAATGTTGAAAATCTACAGGAATAATGAGCTAAATATTAAGTTTAAATTGTACATGGTAGGTATCCTGATGTTCAATAGTAATAAAATGACACAACCCATATACATATATAGGACTTTTAAATATACTTTATCTTATTGTAAATCTTTTATTTGGAGGCCATTTCCTTGGCTCACTTCCTAATGAAAAAGGAGAAGAAAAAAGTTGATTTTCAATCATGTCAGGGAAATTTATTCTACAATCTAGATAAAAATATTTCTTTCTATTAGCTTTTCAAAGGTGCCGTACATCTCATGGTTTAATATCACTGGTTATTGATTTACTTGTTCTAAAGATTTATGATTGTACAAAAATAGAAATAATTTAACATTTTTCTTCTTGTGTTTCATTTGATTTTAACAACATGTTTCACAGACATGAATAAAAAAGATATCTTAAGCAAGTTAGGGTAAAATAGAATGAAAGTCTTGAAGAGTAAGACATAGAAGGCCATTCATAAATAATACATGGACAAGGGCTTATTGTACACTTTCTAAAACTTGCATGAACTCCTTCTTTCTGCCAGAGAAAGCGATTTTCTCAGGACAGTAAAACTAGGAAGGATAGGCTAGCGGACATAAAGAGACTTCTTGAAAAATATAAGTTCCCTTTCAGACAGTGGTTTATCCACTGGGAATTTCCTTTTATAACTAACTCGAAGTCCAATGCATGAAATTTGTGCAACGGGCTTTGCCGGGAGCCGGTCCATCCTCGCTGTTTCAAGGGACCTGGCATATATGGCATACTGTTCTTAATATGTTTGCTCACCTTCTTGGCGCTGTGTTTTAACCAAGGTCACCTCTCTGAGAAAGGTTGTTTCCCCACGTAGGAATTTTTCCCTGAAGTCAGGGAGGGGATGCCTCTCCTAGAAAGGTTGTTTCCCCAGGTAGGAATTTTTCCCTGAAGTCAGGGAGGGGATGAAACTCCTTAACTAAGTGCCAGGCGGGTAGTTAATCACTACAAACAATCATGCTTAAGCTACATAATCTTTACTCCCTGGAATGGAGATAAGAAACGCCCTAACCTTTGTAATAGAAATTGACAGGATTAGAATCAACTAGTATAAATACAGATGCAACAAGACAACAACAGACAGAATTTAGAACACAGAACTAGAGACAGAAGAACTTCGCTGGAGAGAGCATGCCGGAGGATCCTGGAGAGGGACTGGCCTCGGAGCCTAGAGACAGAGCCTAGCGGGAGAACATGGCAAGGGATCCTGGACTGAACCTGACTACAGAGATTGGCAGGAGAACCTGACTGGAACCTGGACACTGAACCTGACTGGAGAGCCTGGACAGAACCTGGCTGGAGAACCTAGCGAGGGAACATGGCTACAGAACCTCGCTGGAGATCCGAAGCAGAACCTCTCTGGAGATCCGGGCTGGAGATCCTGGCTAGGCTGCTGATCAACTGAACGCTGTCTCCGTGTCATTCCTTCTTCGCCGACTCCGTCCACACCTTTGGGGACCCCTGGACCTGCTGGGGCTGGACCCCGGCAGGGCTTGGCCCTTGCAGCCCCTCGCAGCCCTGGCTGGCCCTCGCCACACCGGCTGCATCCGGAAGGTCGTCTGGACAGTTGTCCGGACAGTTGTTCTGCTGTTCGGTTTAATTAGCATATTAGCTCTTTATTATATAGGATAATCTTTTTCCATTTCACAATATCCTCTTGAAGTTAAAATATTCAAGAAGCAAAGCTGTCAAAGAGGAAGTTTTTGTTGAAACAGAAGAAATTATTTTAAAGGATAATTAAGTTCATTGCATTTACTATCATATAAACAAAATTCTGCATTTACAGAGGCTAGAACTAAGTCAGAGACTGAAAGACCCTAGAAGCAGGACACAATTAATACTGGATTATTACTGTGGAACTAGACACTGGTAATCAGCTCTGAATCTAAGGAAACAGTAATTCATTACATGGTTTGGTAGTAAATATGTAACTCATGGATGACATTTTAAACATGACTCCCATTTCCAGACAGAAAGTGATTCCATCCCTCCCACACACACACCAAAAAATCTATAATAAAAATGTGTAATATGAAAATCGACTCACAGAATGACCGAACAGAACAACCGCCCAGATGACCTTCTGGACGACCATGCTATGACATGCACTGGTACCAGGCCAGCCAAAGCGGGTGTGGTCCAACTGGTCAGTGGGCCCTGCCATCGCTCCACAATCACCCTGCAGAGGGAGGCCCAGGCCACCCTCTTTGGGGCAATTGATGGGGGGGGGGGCTCTTGGATCGATTGCCCTGCAGAGGAAGGCCCAAGCTACCTGGCAGGCAGTGCTGCAGTGGGTGGGTGGGGCCTCCCTCTATGGGGCAATCGATCTGGGGGCCCAGTGATCAATCACCCCACAGAGGGAGACCCAGGCCACCAGCCAGCGATGCTGTGGTGGTTTGCGGGGCCAGCCAGCAATCACCCTGCAGAAGGAGGCCCAAGCGATTGCACCACATGCCTTTTGCCCACAGAGGGAGGTGACCAGTGGCCAGGGAGAAGGAGGCAGCACCACATAGATGGCAAGCAGTGGCAGTAGTGGGGGCGGGGCCAGCTGCCGCCAGCTGGGGGAAGGAAAGCCCTGATAGGCCCTGATCGCCAGCCAGGCCTAGGATACCCTACCCCAGGGGTTACAGATTGTGAGAGGGCACAGGCCAGGCTGAGGGACACCCTCCCGCGCACGAATTTCATGCACTGAGCCTCTA
The DNA here is from genome assembly GCF_963259705.1 of Myotis daubentonii. Lineage (NCBI taxonomy): Eukaryota > Metazoa > Chordata > Mammalia > Chiroptera > Vespertilionidae > Myotis > Myotis daubentonii. The sequence continues at coordinate 35,503,293 of NC_081856.1, read as the reverse complement.
GTAATCTATATAAATATACCTATATATATAAAAGCCAAGCGATCGAAACAGCGGAACTGGTAGCTATGACATGCACTGTGGCAGCCAACTGGCCCAATGGGGGCTCCAATTGGCACCCCAACTGTCCGTGGGCCCTCCTCCTGGCCAGCCCCACCCCTGATTGGCCTCTCCCACCCCAATCAGGGGCAGGGCTGGCCAGCCAACCACCCACAGCCCCTCCTCCCGCCAGCCCAGCCCCAATCAGCCCCCATTGGGGTGGGCCAGCTAGACCCCACCAGTGCATAAATTTGTGCAGGGGGCCTCGAGTTCTGTAAAAAATTGTATATAACTGTGTGGATAGACATGAAAATGTGCTGTCTACATGCTGTTCCCTGAATGACTGGCCCTCCAGCTGTGAGCAGTATGTCATTTCCTTCCCTGAGAAGACAGCACCTGAGCAAGATAAGACTACTGAGGCCTGAACATTCTAGGCCAACAATACTTTTATGGACAATATTGATTACACACCTTCCTATTAGATTGATTAAGGCTTTGTGAGGCAGGTATTGCTGTCTAAACTTTTCCATGCCAAATTCTGCTTCCTCCCTTCTTTTTTCACAGGTTTTAACTCTAATATATATATATTTTTTTACCCCAACCATATGTCCATGTCTGATTCCATAAAACTCAGCAAACTTCCTAGGTTGACTGCCAAAAAATAAAACAAACTCATATGGTATTCACTACTGTCAAAACCAGAAAGTTTTTATTAAAATTTAGAATGTATTCATAAGTACTATAAATTATCACATTATAAAATATTAAAGCATGAAAATAATATTTTATATAGTATCAATAATGTTTAAAAAATAAAAGGTAATTCCATTTAGAACAGTATCAAAAGGAATAACATTATTTGCAATAAATTTAAGTAGAGAAGTACAAGTCATGCATACTAAAAATTACACAATATTGCTAAAACAAGGTGAATGTTAAAAATAACATTCCTTTTTATGTGAAAATTCAGTATTATTAAGATGAAAATTCTTCATAAATTACTCTCTAGAGCCAAGGCAATTTCTATCACAATGCCAGCAGATGTTGTTGGGAGAAACTGACAAGTTCTTGCTAAAATTGATATGTAAATGCAAAGGACCCAGGATAGCCAAATAATCTTTAAAAAGAAGAATACATTTAGAAGACTTATATTTCATGATTTCAAAATTAATTACATGGCTACAGTAATTAATAAAATGTACTACAGGCCAAGGATACACATGCAAATCAAATAAATTAAGAATTTATAAATAAAGGTTTATATTTATAGACAATTTATTTTTTCAGATGCCATGCCAAGTTGGGGAAAAAAGATAGTCTTTACAACAAATGGTACTTAGAAAATTGGATATCTACATACAAAAAGATGAATTAAAATCTTTTCCTCACACCCTACAAAATAATCATTTTCACCATCATTATTTATTTTTAAAAAGTGTATATTTACACAACATAATATAATTGAACAATAAAAAGGAACTACTGATAAATAGTGAGATACAGTTGAACCTCAAAAACATTTTGCTAAGTGAAAAAATATAGATTCCATAAATATGAACTATCCACAAAAGGCAAATGCATGGAGACAAAATTAGATTACTGTGCCTGGGTAACTTGTCTTTCTCTGACTGGCTTATTTAATTTAGCATATTTATCTCTTCATTTGTACTGTCAACAGTGTCCTATATAACACCATATGGTCTTCTGCTTATCTTTGTATCCTCTTCAAATTATCTTACACATCTTATATTCATCCTGCCCCCTTATAACAATCCCATCACCAATCTCCAATCCCTTTCATCTTCTCCCACTGTATGCTTTGTCAGGTCACTCTGATTACCAGTGCACTACATGACCCTCCTTGCCCTAATCCACCTGTACCTGCTCTTTGTTCTTCACCTTTCATACTTCTCATTCACAACATTTTCTTTTTAACTGCATTTATCTTTATCTGTGTAATGACCTACCAGTTTATCTGGAAAATTCCAATCATCACCCAGAGCCCAATATAAACAATATTTTGTTATTAATGAATACTTTCAGCTCTATCAATGAGAGTTAATTATTCTTTGGTTCCCAAAGACTCTTTCTTATATGATTATCATAAATCTTTTATTATTTTACAGTTAAATTTCAGGTCTTTTAAAAAACTGTATCTTTATTGTTGAAAGTATTACAAATGTCTCATTTCCACCCCCCACCCCGATTATCCTTCTAACCCTGCTCTATGTTCATTACAAATAAGGTTTATTCTCTATTTTAAATCATTAGTAAACCAGTGCAGAATCTTTCTAGAATAAATGAATAATTAAAAATAATTGAAGGTAATGTTTTCCATAACTAGAAATTTAAAAATTGTTATCCCCTTTTAAATATATCCTAAATAACATGATAAAATATACTTCATTCATTTTTACTATTACAGAATAATTATAAAGAGTGTGTTCTACAGATACTCAAACTTCTTTTACTGATTAATTCACTGACATTTATTTTATTTTTATATTTTGAGGAACAAAGACTTCTTAAAAAATTTTGGGGGTCATTAGCTAATAATGAAATCGGTCATTAACTAATAATGAAATCATTTCAGCATAAAGGCTAGGATATATCAAAATCATAAATAACTCAGCGATTCATGGTACAGATTAAAAATATTTATTCTACTACAATGTCTGCTCATCAGCATTAGAAACATGCTTTCAGTTTATCAATGTCATAAATCAGTACAACAAGAGAAGAACCATTCTGTGCAGACCACAATGCAGATGTTAACGGGGTCAGATGTATTGTTTGGAGAAATAAGTACATAAAAGAGAATGCAGGTTTGAAAACATCAGGTTAGGCCTGATCTTGATTTTAGTTCTACTACATTTTGGCATGCAAAACTAGAAAATAACCAGTGCAAAAGATAAAGATACATTCCTTAGGTCAAATAAATGGTAGAGTGCCTCAGCCTGACAGTATGTCATGTACCTGATAGACAGCCAAGGAATAAATGATGATTAAAACATCTTTTGTATTTAAAATAGCTACTAAATACAAGAGTAATCTCAAAATCATCTTCCAGAGATGTCAGGATTCCTGGGATTATAATTGTAAAATTGCAGTGACAGGAGGCAAAATTCTTATGCTGCTGACAAATCAAATAAAGGAAGTTCCCTCATCTCTAGTATCTTAAGGTTATTTTTAATTTTACTATTTCAGCTCTCATATGATTTAGCAGCAAAATTCTACATTGCTTTGGGGTATTCTAACTGAACCCCAATTCCAATCATTTTTAATGATATCTAAATTTTGTGGGAACACACTGTGTTAGTTGTTTGGAGTCCTTATACCTCTATTGAGAAATGAAGACAAAATCATCTCTATTGCCTACCTCAAAAAATTGTGAGAATCATATGATATATTGTATTTGCAAGCCCACAATAAGCTGAATATTATTGTTAGAGACATTATTAAAAATATCTCTAATAAAAGTAATGTTTGTGTGTGAAATATATTTGCAAAATAGAAAAATTTACACAAATTATTAAAATATATGTATTTGTACTATCTGATGTCTCAAAATGCATATGTTATATATGTATATTTTAAATTAAAATTAGTCAAAACTTAGTTTTGGAAATAGAAAGCCTACATTTTTATTATAAATGAATAATATAATTTAGAATATTTGCTTTAAGTTAAAGAGGCATGGTGTGTATGAATTGTGGTGTTTTTTAATTTGTTTGCTTTACGCTTATCTATTTTCTTTTTTATACTGTACTAACATTTATAATATTCAAATTATATTACCTGTTTTGTTAGAGTTAAAAATAATGATGTATTTGTTAGGCTGATCTTTAATATTATAATATATACTTTAAAAAATTTGTGTGATTTGGGCAGACTCCAGAGTGCCTTGAACTTGAATGGATTTTTTAATTTTCAGATATGTTTATGGATGTAACTGTAGACCTCAGCATTCCACTCTATTTCATGTGGCTAGGAGCCCTATGAGACAGATCTTAGACCTAGTTCAAAAATAGGATTTAGATTTATCTGAGGGACTGAGGTTAATGATGGGTGTCATACTTCACACAATTAAAAAAGGTACTGAAATAAAGTTACATAGATGAGGAGGTATTCTAGCATTTAGATAAGCCATTACTTCAGGGACTAGCTATTATAAGAGCAGTGGATATGAGTGTGTAGCATCTCTGATGATGTGCAGGCTAATTACAAAAATTAATGAGTTACATAAAAGATAGGTCTAAGGAAATGTATAAAATTTTTTATAATTAAGTGGCAATGTAACATTTTGTAATACTATATTAACATGAAAAAGTTATACTCAACAAATATAACCAGAAGTATGTACACAAGTTCTATAATTAAATTATGTATATTAAGAGTCACTCCAATAAATCTAATAAAAGAAAAAAGAGTGCATATGTATATTATTTAGTAACTTAGAAAAGGTAAGACTAAGATATATTCAAAACAATGAGCAAGTAAGTAGAATAGAAATTTGTTTCTCTAAATATTACATAGGATTATATTTATAATATTTTGCCCCAAATTATTTCCCTGTAGTGTTATATAGGATGATTTCAAAGACTAGCTAACTATATCACTGATGAGTTAAGTATGTTTATTAGGTTTCTATTGCCGTGTAGAACGTTACCATTAACTTAGTATCTTAAATCAAATAACATTTATTATCTCACAATTTCTGCAGATCAGGAGTCTGGTATGACTAGGTCCACTGCAAAGCTACAATCAATGTGTTGGCCAGGATTAAGCTTTCCTGTGGAGTTTTGACCTGGGATGGATCTTTTTATAAGCTTATTCACACTATTAGCAGAATTCCCCTTTCAGTAGTACAATAGTAGTAGGATTAAGGTCCCAACTTCCTGCTGGTGTTGTTTAGGGCTGTCTATAAGCTTTTAGAGCTTTCCTGCAGTTCCTTCTCCATGTGGTCCTCTCCACAGACCCTCTCACAGCACAGCAGCTTACTTCCTCAAAGCCAGAAAAGGAGAAAGCTTTCAGCCTGAAATCTGCCAGTAAAGTGGAATTTTATAAAATATGACATAATCATGGGAGTTATCGTCAATAATGTTTGCCATATTCTGGTAAACAAGTCATAGTTCATGCCCACACTCAAGAAGAAGGGATTATAAAAAGGTATTATCAACAGAGGCAGGATTATTTAAGTGTCATTTTAGGATCTGTCCTGTGAGCTCTTATGTGATAAATTTTGTCTATTTTTTTACTTAGATGCATTACCATGGTCAAACTAAATTGCTGACCATCAGGTATTTAAAATGTGGACAGTTCTAGGAGAATGTACATATACTTTATACCATTCAAATATAACATGTTTTCTAAATAAAAGTGAAGCCAAATGTCAGTCTAAAAAAAATGTTGAGGCAGAATTTGAACCAAAGATAATTCTCTATTAAAATGATCACATTATTCTAATTAATGCTCAGGCAAGAAGCAATTTTTTTTTTAAGTTTTTAGGGTACCCACATATCTGGATTCTCAACTTGGGAAAGCAAGAAAATATATTTATTATTTTTACTTTTGTATTGTAAAAACAACCTTATTTTAGGACTAAAAAGAGATACATGAACCTTTAAAATAGTTATTGTTGCCTTTTATTTCTAGATTTAGTTCTAAATGCCAACTACTTTGTAAAAATTTGTCTCACTGTACTATTTCATTAAGAAATTTAAATGATAGTGTTTAAAAGCAGTCCCATCCTTTTTAAAAGTTTCAAGAACATTTTTAAATATACATTTAGTTGAACCATATGTAATTGTTAATTTTTGCAATATAAAAATAGTAATTTTACATGTTAGTCTTATGATGTTCAAAGATGTATGTTTGTAAGTATGTGTGTATGTATATGTATATATCTATGTGTGTTAAATGTCATCACCAATGATAGAATAGATATACTTTCCTTATTATTTTGTGAAAATACAGTGTGTGTGCTTTCTTTCTGTTTTTTTTTTTTATAAAAGATGGATCCAGAAAAACATTCTCTAAAATTCTTTATTTTAATAACATCATTTACTCTCTTTTAATTTAAGTTTACCATGGTAATGAGAAGGCTTTCCAGGCAGGCTCTGGATATCCTAATTAGTGGTAATCATGGATGTGACATATTTCTAGTAACAAAAGAAATTACATGGGCTGATAAATATCACCTTAGTCACAAACACCAACCTCAATCTTGCCTAACTAGGAGCAAGAGAAAGGAAAGAGAAAAACAAGAAAATGATGAGATTGTGCGCATAGTTTGGGGATAGACCTGGAAGAACTAGAGGCAGATTGGATGTGACATATGAGGTAAAAAATTAAACAAGTATAATTCCCACTATTTTGGCTTAGACAACTAAAAAGAGAGACACAATTACTGAGATTAAGAAAGCAAATCTGGCTTTATGGCTGTGCTTAGTTCTTAAAGTGCTCACATATGAAATTCAAGCATGCAAAAATACAAGCAAAAAAATGTCTCATTGGATTCTCCCTTCACTCCTAGCAGTACCTTATGATACGGGTGAGAGAGAAGACATTAGATAGCTTCCCCTTTGCTCTAGGATCTCTGAGACTTACCAGACCCTTAGAGGTCTGAAATACATCTTTGGAAGCCAAGATTGAGTCTGGAAAGTTAAACAGATAATTGCTCAAATAAAAAAATATGCCACAGACTTATTTAAAGTCCACAGGTTTTGAATTTGTAAATCATGTACCATTCTTGTGAGATAGAATGAAATATGCATGCCAAATACCTGGTGTATTAAAAAAATACCTGCTATATCACAGGCACTTTAAAATAGAACTATTAGTGGTATTAGGACTGAATTTTATTCTGAAAAAAATTATTATGAGGAGATAAATAGCTGAGGTGAGGAACTAAGATTTCCAGATATTTAGGACAAGGACATTCAAAGCATAGAAAACTGCCAGGCAAAGGCTCTGAGATGAAACTTAATTGGCATATTTAAAGAAAAGTATTCAGAGGTTTAGGGAAATAACAAGGACCAGATCCTATAGAACCTGTAAGTCATTTTAGTACCTTTGTTTTACTCTTGGATGAGATAGAGAGCCATTGGAGTGATGTGATTAATTTAATTTATAATACCATCACTTATGCAGATTGTTGAACATAGATTAAAGGCTACAAATAACTAGATTAAGTTGAAATCTACTTCAATGATAAAGGCAAGCAATGATAATCCTGGGCCCACACTCTAGAAAAGCCTAAATTTTGAAAATGATGAGATTGTGCACATAGTTTGGGGATAGACCTGGAAGAACTAGAGGCAGATTGGATATGACATATGAGGTAAAAAATTAAACAAGTATAATTCCCACTATTTTGGCTTAGACAACTAAAAAGAGAGTCACAATTACTGAGAAATAGAAAATTGCTTAGAAGTTCGGTTTTCGAAATGATGATATATTCGAAAAGTTTGACACCCAAGTAATTTTGAAATAGGTAGGTTGATATCAATCTACGAATTAAAGAGGGGAGTTTGGGTGTCAATAGGAGGTATTTATATCCATGAAAAAGACTGAAATACCTAAGAGAGCATAATATATTACTATGTTGCATAATATAAAAAGAGTCAATTGTGGAAAATGGCTAGATATAAACAAATAGATGTTAATAAAATGATGTTGACTCAACACCAAAACACCTCAATTTTTAAATTTATTTATAAATGTTTGATTTTTGTCTTACAAATTATTCCTAAAAATACTTAAATGATATAAAATGCCAACAATCTTAATGTACCCTAGGTTTAAAAAAAACCTGTTATCTAATGAAAAACAATTATTTAGACAGGAATTCACATTGACATTCAGTTATAGATCTTGTAATTTTACTGCAGCCACCTCTTTTTAAATTTTTAAAATATATTTTTATTGATTTCAGAGAGGAAGGGAGAGGGAGAGAGAGACATAAACATCAATGATGAAAGAGAATCATTGATTGTCTGCCTCCTGTATGCCCCACTCTGGGAATTGAACAGTGACCACCTGATTCACAGATTGATGCTCAACCACTGAGCCAAGCCATCAGGGCTGCAGCCACCTCTTTAAGATATTAACAATAGTTAATTTAATGAAATCAATCAGATTCATAAATTGTGATGCAGCAAATTCCTTTTGACATACATTCTATCTTTGAAGAAGTAATTTCTTATTTTATACTGTATGACTCTTAACAGGATTATTTTACCATTTTGCCAAATGAATATTTAAAATTGAATAAAATTGAATACTTAAAATTGAATTCAGTTATTTTATTTCTCAGTCTAATGAAATAAGCTTTATTATATAAAAACTAGAGGCCTGGTGCACAAAAATTTGTGCACTCGGGGGAGGGGGTTCCTCAGCCCGGCCTGTGCCCTCTTGCAGTATGACATCCCTGGGGAATGTCCACCTGCTTGCTTAGGCCCTCTCCCTGGGGGATCGGGCCTAAACTGGCAGTGAGACATCCCTCTGGTGGCCCGGGAGCCCTCGGGCTGTCCACTGCCAGTGGGAAGCAGGCCTAAGCTGCAGTCGGACATCCTTAGCGCTGCTGAGAAGGTGGAAGAGGCTCCTGCCATTACTGCTATGCTGGCAGCCGTCAGCCTGGCTTTCGGCTGAGCAGAGCTCCCCCTGTCGTCTGCCCCCTGGTGGTCAGTGTCTGTCATAGTGACCAGTCATTCCCAGTCATTCTGCTAAGTTCAATTTGCATATTACTCTTTTATTATATAGGATAGAGGCCTGGTGCACAGGTGGGGGCCGACTGGTTTGCCCTGAAGGGTGTCCCGGATCATGGTGGGGATCCCGCTGGGGTGCCTGGCCAGCTTGGTTGAGGGGCTGATGGCTGTTTGCAGGCTGGCCAGGACCCCCAGTGGAGACCCTCACCCCATGGGGGTTTAGCCAGCCTGAGTGAGGGGCTGAGAGCTGTTTTCAGACTGGCCACACCCCCTTCAGGGTGGAAGTGCCCGCTGGGGTGCCTGGCCAGCCTGGGTGAGGGCCATTTTCAGGCTGGCCACACCCCCTTCAGGGTGGGGGTCCCCACTGGGGTGCCTGGACAGCTTGGTTGAGGGGCTGATGGCTGTTTGCAGGCTGGCCAGGACCCCCAGTGGAGACCCTCACCCCATGGGGGTTTAGCCAGCCTGAGTGAGGGGCTGAGGGCTGTTTTCAGACTGGCCACACCCCCTTCAGGGTGGAAGTGCCCGCTGGGGTGCCTGGCCAGCCTGGGTGAGGGCCATTTTCAGGCTAGCCACACCCCCTTCAGGGTGGGGGTCCCCACTGGGGTGCCTGGCCAGCCTGGACAAGGGGCTGATGGCTGTTTGCAGGCTGGCTAAGCCCCCCAGTGGGGACCCTCACCCCATGGGGGTGTGGCCAGCCTGGGTGAGGGGCTGAAGGCCATTTTTAGGCTGGCCACCACCGCGGGCTGGAAGCAGGTATCTGGGATTTATTTATCTTCTATAATTGAAACTTTGTAGCCTTGAGCGGAGCTCAGGGCCAGCAGGGCAGGCAGGAAACTTGGCTTCCTCCATTGCTGGGGGCAACCAAAACCTCCTGCTTGCCCCGGCTCTGTGGCCGCTGGCATCTTAGTTGAGTTAATTTGCATATTCGCTTCTGATTGGCTGGTGGGTGTGGCAGAGGTATGGTCAATTTGCATGATTCTCTTTTATTAGATTAGATGTGCTATTCTATAGCAATTACAATTCTTTACGAAAGGTTTTAAGCTTTTAATACATATTTCATACATACCATTGGTATTTTTTTCATTTATAGATTAGATTTTCTTTTACACAATTGTATCTTAATTTTAATTTTAAAATTAATATTCTAAATAAATTGTGATTTTAATAATCCCAATGTTTAAGAAAATTGTAGTAAGTGTAGTGTTCTCACTATTGTACCCACTCTTTAGAATCAGGATGGACTCCCACTCAAAATTTGATTCAGATTCCCAAATACACATCTCACCCCACCCCCCACCCCCACCCTATGGTTTGAAAAGGTTTATTACTAACACAGTGAGGCGTTTGAAGGAGAGTAGTTCAGACATCCAAAGCTGCTCTAAAGATGACTTGTAGGAGAAAGAGAGTAGGAACAGAAGACTGTATTTTATGAAATGGGACCCAAGTGAGGAATTCTGTGTTACTAAAGGTTTATGTGGTATGAACTTTCCAGTGGTAACAAAGGAGTCAGCACCAGTCTTTCACATTTGCTTTCTCAGATGTGGAGAACGAAAGGAAGAAAAAAGGATGAAACTTAAAGGATATCACTGCTCAAACACATGCGCGCGCACACACGCGCACACAATGGTGTTATACCCTTTCTCAAAAGGTCTACAAAAAATATGAATACTAAAATTGATTTTTGAAGTACAATGTCTACATTACAAAGGACAAAGAATTTTAAAACCAAAACTGTAAATTAGTCTTAGGAAATGTTAATATTGGTACAGGTTTTTTTCAATGTAATTGTTCTAAAAACAAGCTTTTAAAAAAAAAGCTTGAACATTTTGCATTCTTTTCAATCTGAATTCTATTAGCGACTTAAACACACACACACACACACACACACACATACACACATTCTTAATATTAATGTCATTCAATGGTAATTTACTTTATAGGTTAAATGTTATGTCTCACTGAGTTCTAGAAGTCTCAGGAATCCACAGTAAGAGTGTATAACTAAAAATCAAAGGCATATGCAAACTTATGATGGATAAGAACTTAGCTCTTGCTTCCAGGTAGCAGAGATGTTTCTCATATTTCTCCAAATTCTATTGAATTGATCAGAAACTAGTACTATATGTATCCTTGGCTGGAATTTACACATTGGAGAAAGCGTGGGCAAAGATAGAATATGTCTACAAATAACAATTTGTTTACTGATAATTGGGTACATTCCCCTTGTGTTATTGAAGTTGTGTGTTTGAATAAAAGCTTTCTCCCTATATATAAGCCTTTCTTTGATGATATATTGCCAAGAGAGTGACAGTAAGGCCATCAATTTATTGTTATAACTAAAGCACTGGGAAAGAATTCAAATGCAATTTGATATGGGCCTCTTTAAAAAATGCTTTAATACATTTCATTATAGAATTATAAATCCTGCATCCATTAAAATTGATGAGTTGACAATGACATGCTAGGTGTAATACTATTGACCATAATTTTAAAAAGGTAATATTTCAAAACATAATCAGTCACTTTAACCATCACCTCTTTTCTGACATTGATACTTGAAAGCTGATCTTCAAGATGTAATGCTAATAAAATATATTAATCAAATACATATAATACACATGAATTTCATACATTTTACATTGCTTCTAAACCTTTGAATTGAGTATTTTTGTCCTCACTGTGTAAAGGACATTGGTTATATCTAATAAAGATGCTTACCTTACTTTCCATTATCCTGGTTTAATTAATAATTATATATTTAGAGTAAAATTACCATGCTTTCTCTTGTATAATAATGAAGTTTTCAGAGCTTGTCATTATTTCAGAGGTACAGTACATCCATTTCCCTTTCGAAATTAAGGGCACAAAGATTCTCTAATGATTTTCCATAGCATAGAGCTCCTAACAAGAGCATCTGACTACAGGGTGTGTTTCCTTCTATGTTTTCTTGGAAAATGGAAACACGACAGAGTAGACACTTATTTATTTAGTGTGATTCAAAGGATTCTGAAAATTTCCACTTACTGAAAATACTTTCTTCTTTTCAGCCTGAAAAGTACAGGTTCAGAATATAAAATTCTCAATATGAACAACAAAACTAGAGATTAAATCATTATTATATATTATCCATGTATATGTGAATCTAAGATTATTTAGTACTAAAATATGTAATTAAGGCATATTAATATACCTGTAGTTTACTAGGTATTCAAAATTACATTTTAAATAAGTGATCATATATAAGAAAATGTCAGTCACTTCCCTAACTGTTCTTTTCTCACAGCAGACAATCATTGAGAAAGTCATTTGTAGACATCTAACTTTTGCATTTACCAAGTAGCTGCACACTTATTTCTGAAAATCTACATATAGAAGAAACATAAATTAATGGTCCCTTAAAACTGGGAGTGTTTTAGGAGGTAGAGAGATGGGTGGTAGTGAAATAGAGTTACTACTGATCAGTACAAGGTTTCTTTTGGAGATAATGGAAATAATCCAGAATTAGAATAGGGTATGCTTGCACAACTCTGTGAATCTATTTTTAAAAAAACACTGAAGTGTACACTTTAAATGGGTAAACAGTATAGTATATAATTATCCTATATAATAAAAGGTTAATATGCAAGTGGACTGAACAGTGGAACGACTGGTCACTATGACGCTCACTGATGATCAGGGGGCAGACGCTTTTTAGAGGAGCTGCCCCTTGGTGGTCAGTGCGCTCCCATAGGGGGAACGTCCCTCAGCCAGAAGCCGGGCTCATGGCTGGAGAGCTCAGTGGCTGTGTCAGGAGCCTTTCCTGCCTCTGCTGCAGTGCTAAGGACCCCTTGGCAGACATTACCCTGAGGGAACCCGGAGTGAAAGAAGGAGCAGGCCATGCTGAAGGACCCTCCCCCCAACCCAGTGCAGGAATGTCCTCTAGTATATCAATAAAACTTTAAAAGTTCCTGTTAGGAAGATATCATTTTAATGCACATCTTTATATCCATATGCAAAAGGTGTTCCCTAGATTTCCCTGTGTAGATTTCTCTGTGAAAAGTTTTCAAGAGAAAATTGTTTGTTGAATAATTTGGCATAGATTTCACTTTTGTTTTATAGTTTAAAAACGTTAAGTTTGTGTCAGTGTATTTTGGCTCAATATTGTTTTATGCTTTTGTTTAATTTTCAAATTTAGATTTTAAATGGTGGAGAATAAGTATTATCATGAATCATATAATTAAAATTTTCTTATTACAAATACATGCTTCCAAACCTGCACCCCATAAAAAAGTAAAATCTTTTTTATTATACTGCTATACTTGTATAGCTGAAACACTTAAAATTTATCATTATCACATTGTTTTATATTTATAAAGCCTATTACAGTCTATCAGTTATTTTTAATTATCATTTAACTAGAGGCCGGAGCACAAAAATTTGTGCACTGCGGGGGGGGGGGGGGTGTCCCTCAGCCTGGCCTGTGCCCTCTTGCAGTCTGGGACTCCTCGGGGGATGACCACCTGCTGGCTTAGGCCCACTTCCTGGGGGGATTGGGCCTAAGCTGGCAATCAGGCATCCCTCTGGCAGTCCAGGAGCCCACAGGGGATGTCCACTTGCCAGCGGGGAGCAGGCCTAAGATGAAGTCGGACATCCTTAGCGCTGCTAAGGAGGTGGGAGAGGCTCCTGCCATCACTGCTGCACTGGCAGCCATCAGCCTGGCTTGTGGCTGAGCAGAGCTCTCCCGGTGGGAGCACACTGACCACCAGGGGGCAGCTCCTGCATTGAGCGTCTGCCCCCTGGTGGTCAGTGTGTGTCATAGTGACCAGTCATTCCCAGTCATTCTGCTGTTAGTGTCAATTTGCATATTATCCTTTTATTGTATAGGATAGAGGCCTGGTGCACGGGTGGGGGCCGACTGGTTTGCCCTGAAGGGTGTCCCGAATCAGGGTGGGGGTCCTGCTGGGGTGCCTGGCCAGCCTGGGTGAGGGGCTGATGGCTGTTTGCAGGCTGGTCAAGCCCTCCCCAGATCAAGCCCCCCCCAAGAGGGGACCCTCACTCCATGGAGGTTTGGCTAGCATGGGTGAGGGGCTGATGGCTGCTTTCAGGTTGGCAACACCCCCTTTAGGGTTGGGGGGTCCCCACTGGGGTGCCTGGCCAGTCTGTGTGAGGGGCTGAGGGGCGTTTTCAGGCTGGCCAAGCCCCCCCAGCAATGGAAGCTCCCAGCCTCTCTTTTCTTTTTTTTTTAATTCTGGGATTTACCTTCTATAATTGAAACTTTGTAGTCTTGAGAGGAGCTCAGAGCCGGCCAGGGCGGGCGGAAGGGAAAGCCTCCTGCTCACTCCAGCTCCGTGGCCACGGCCGGCTGAAAGCAGGTATCTGGGGTTTATTTACCTTCTATAATTGAAACTTTGTTGCTTTGAGTGAGCTCAGAGGTGGCCACGGCAGGCGGGAAGTTGGCTTCCTCCATCTTTGGGACAACCGAGCCTCCTGCTTGCTCCAGCTCCGTGGCTGCCAGCCACCATCTTGGTTGGGTTAATTTGCATATAGTCACTCTGATTGGCTGGTGGGCGTGGCTTAAGGTGTAGTGAAGGTATTGTCAATCTGCATGTTTGTCTTTTATTAGTGTAGATTATTAAAACCAATGAATTATTAATATAAGTGACATTCCTACACATTTATTAAGTGAATCCTGGGCCATACTCATAGATAATCCATTTCCTAATTAATCTTGTTTAGAAGTAAGTCGTACAAACTTATACACAGAAATTCTGAATGACTGTAAGCAGGGTTATCAGTAACCCCTTCATAAACTAAAGCCATGCCAACATGAGAAGCCTAATAAATTTTAGTTGAGCTTGAAAAAGAAAAAGCTGTGTGAATTCTCCAATTAAACTTGTGTGTCTGTGTATTTCTAGCTCATCATTTTGCTTTATGTATTTTGAGTCTCTGTTGTTTGGTGAAAACACAATTAGAATATTAATGTCTTCATGGTGAATTGATCATTTTAGCAGTGTACAGTGTCCCTTTTTGTCTTTAGCAATTTCCTTTGATCTGTAGTATACTTCTTTGGATAGTAGTATACCTACTCTTACATTTGTCTGTTTAGTATTTGTATGGTGTATATTTTTTTCATCTTTTTGCTTTGAATCTACTTTTGCTTACTTTTAAAGTGAGTCTCTTACACATGGTCATATTTTTTTAATATATTTTATATTGATTAAGATATTACATATGTGTCCTTATCCCCACGTTACCCTCTACCCCCCACCCCCGCTCATGCCCTCACCCCCCCGTTGTCCGTGTCCATTGGTTAGGCCTATATGCTTGCATATAAGTCCTTTGGTTGATCTTTCCCCTTACCCCCATCCTCCCCTACCTTCCCTCCAAGGCCCGACAGTCCAATCAATGCCTCTCCATCTCTGGATCAGTCCTTGTTCATCAGTTTATGTTGTTCATTATATTCCACAAATGAGTAAGATCATGTGGTATTTATCTGCTCTCCAGTTCCATCCATGCTGTGGCAAATGGTAAGAGTTCCTTTTTCTTCTTCCTCTTCTTAAAGAATACCTTTCAGCATTTCATATAATGCTGGTTTGGTGGTGATGAACTCCTTTAGCTTTTCCTTATCTGTGAAGCTCTTTATCTGACCTTCAATTCTGAATGATAGCTTTGCTGGATAAAGTAATCTTGGTTGTAGGTTCTTGGCATTCATCACTTTGAATATTTCTTGCCACTCTCTTCTGGCCTGCATGGTTTCTGTTGAGAAATCAGCTGACAGTCGTATGGGTACTCCCTTGTAGGTAACTGACTTTCTTTCTCTTGCTGCTTTTAAGATTCTCT
The DNA here is from genome assembly GCF_963259705.1 of Myotis daubentonii. Lineage (NCBI taxonomy): Eukaryota > Metazoa > Chordata > Mammalia > Chiroptera > Vespertilionidae > Myotis > Myotis daubentonii. The sequence continues at coordinate 35,487,730 of NC_081856.1, read as the reverse complement.
GTCTTTTGCTCTTGGCATTTTAATTATGATGTGTCTTGGTGTGGTCCTCTTTGGATTCCTTTTGTTTGGGGTTCTCTGTGCTTCCTGGACTTGTAAGTCTATTTCTTTGACCAGGTAGGGGAAGTTTTCTGTCATTATTTCTTCAAATAGGTTTTCAATATCTTGCCCTTTCTCTTCTTCTGGTACCCCTATAATTCTGATGTTGGTACGCTTGAAGTTGTCCCAGAGGATCCTTACACTATCTTCATATTTTTGGAATCTTTTTTCTATTTTGGTTGGGTATTTTTTGTTTCTTCGTATTTCAAATCTTTGACTTGATTCTTGGGATCCTCTTGTCTGCTGTTGGATCTCTGTATATTATTCTTTATTTCAGTCAGTGTATGCTTAATTTCTAGTTGGTCTTTTTTCATATCCTCCAGGGTCTCACTAAATTTATCGGCAGTTTCCATAAAATTCTTGAAAAACCTTATAAACGCGGCCTTGAACTCTATATCCAGTCGTTTGCTTTCCTCCAGTTCTGTCATTTGTGACCTGTTTCTTTGTCTCCACATTTTTTATGCTTCCCTGTGTTGGTAGAGTGGTTTTGTGTGCTAGGTGTCCTGTAGGGCCCAGTGGCTCAGCCTCCCCAGTTACCTGAGGTGGACACTCTTGGTGTACCCCCTTGTGGGCTTTTTGCACAGTCTTATTGTAGTTATGCCTTGATTGTTGTAGGATCACTGGGAGGAATTGACCTCCAGGCCATTGGCAGTGAGAATCGGCTGTGTCTGCAGTGGGAGAACTTCTGTGCTGAAGACACCCTTCTGGGGCAAGACTTGCTTCAGTGGGGCTTTGGTGCTCACTGAGTCTGCGCCCTGAGTGTGTCCCTTATTGATCTGAGGAGTTGTAATCTGGATGGTCCCCCTCTGACCACTGGGTACACTGGCTCTTGGATCTAAGGCGGTGCTAATTTAGCCTCTGCCTGAGGTTACACAGCAGGAGCTACGAAGAGAACTGCAGATTCCCCTTCCTTTTTTGGAGTTTGGAGGTGCCCTGATGAGGCCCAGCTGTGAAGCTATGCAAGCCGCTGTGGGGCCTTGGGCCTTCTCTTGGAAGTTCTGGGTCTGTCGGGCCCAGCTGCAGTTTGTTAGGTAATTTTCAGGTTGCAAAGGGCCAGGGCATTCATATGCAAAAGCCTCTGCCACAGCCTGGGTGGGGCAGGGTCTCAGGGAATCAAAGGGCGGAGCAAACAGCTATGGCTGGTCCTCAGCCCTTCCCTAAGGGGCCGCGTGTCTCAGTGTCCCGATAATTGCTGCAAGCACCTCTGAGGGAAAGCTGACCTCAAGTTCTGAGTTCTGCCAGCTGCCAGACAGTCCAGTTTCTCCCCGTATGAGTCCTGGGTCCCCAGAGACTTCCCGGAACCAGAGTTCAGAGCAGTCGGGAGCTTGTGACTCCCTCCCGATTCAAAAAGACAGCCGCGTCCTCAGGTGCCAGCCCCTTTCTGTGCGCACGAGCCTCCGTACCTCTGCACTTTACTTCTGCAGCTCCTCTGGCTCTCAGTGTGTTTTTCTCTTTCCTTCTAGTTGTAGAATTTCCACTCAGCCAGCCTTACTGTAGTTCTGGATGATGTCCGTTTTGTCTTTTCGTTGTATTTTTAAAGTTGTTGTGGGAGGCAGCAATTTCCCGGTGTTTCTCTATGCCGCCATCTTAGTTTCTCTGTATCACATGGTCATATTTTTATCTCCACTCTGCCAAACTCTCTTTGTTTGGATATTTAGATAGAAATAATTGCCTTAACTATACGTTATTTTTTAAATATGTCTTTTGTTGGTTTTTCTTTTATTTTTTTTACATGTCATCTTATTTGTTTTCTGTTTGTTTCCTCTGCTTCTTTTTTATTTATCTTCCCAAGTTAATTAACAATTTTTACATTTTTTAATATGTCTCTGTGTATTTTCCTTACTGGATTCACTGGATATAAAAGTATACATATTGGAGGAGGGCAATGGGGAGATAAGGAAACATGTAATACCTTAATCAATAAAGAAAAAAGAATATTAAAAAATACATATTTATTATAGTCTGCTGGTATCAACATGTTGGATCAAGTATGAAAGCTTAACTCCTAAATTATGTCCCTTTATTGGCCCCATTAAATATCTATACCACATATAAAAGGCTAAGTGACCAACTGTACGAACGTACATATGTACGTCTGACCATCCGACCAACCGACCAGCCGGTATATATGCCACACACTGGCAATTTAAAAATAAACACTGACTCATGCAAGGAAAATTTTCCCATATAATTTCTTAATAGTATTATTCCTTAAGGGAATGCCGTGTCATAAATTAAAATTGAAAGTAGGTGCAATCATCATGCTACTGAGAAATCTTAATGGTAAATGGGGTCTTTGCAATGGTACTAGATTTATTATCAAAAGATTGTGACCTAACATAATTGAAGCTGAAGTATTAACAGGATCTGAGGAAGGAGAGGTTGATCTGATTCCAATTACTGATTTGTCCCATTCTGACACTGCCCTCCCATTCAAATTAATTCGAAGACAGTTTCCCATGATGCCAGCATTTGCGATAACTATTAATAAATCACAAGAACAAACTCTAGAAAGAGTAGGAATATTCCTACCTGAACCTGTTTTCAGACATGGTGAGTTATACTAGTACGTTTGTTGCTTTCTCTTGAGTTCGAACAGCATGTGATGTTAAACTTGTAAATACTTCATCACAAGGAAAATTAGTCAAGCACTCTGAATTTTTACTCTTAATGTGGTGTACAGGGAGATATTAGAATAAATGTAATCAATTTACCAGTTGTTGTTTTTATCAATGTTGTTTTTATATCATGTTTTTGTTGTTTTTATATCATGTTTGTGTTATTTTTATGTCATGTCTGTTGTTTTTATATCATGTTGTTATTGTTTATTAATCGATTTATATATTATTTTCATATACATTTTACTAATTTTCTTTCATCTCTGACACTTCTATTATAGAGAAAGGGTGAATAGCAATATTAAAATATTTTGTATTTTAATTTTATGATACTATATTGTATATACTATTTTGACATGTAATTTTTTGCAGTAATGTAATTACCGCACAACTCTTTCTTCTAATTAATTTCCTTTCAATCTGAAGGAATCCGTGCACCAATCAACTAGTACTTTATAAAACTCACGAATAAAAAGTTATTATGTGTACATATACTTCTGCTTTTTCTGTTTTCTTTTTCCTTCCTTATGCTCCAAAATTCTTTTATCAATGTCTTTCTGTTTCAATAACATCCATTAGCCAATTTTTAAGGGAAGGGCTGCGGTAACAAATTTATTTACTTTCCTTTGTCTGGTGATCTTTTATTTTCTTTTTATGTCTCATAGATAGTTTTGATGGTTATAGAATTCACAGTTAATTATTCTATTCTTTCAAAACTTGAATATTATATAAGGTTTTCTTTTGGCCCTATAGCCTCAGATGAGAAAACTGTCATAAGAATTAGTATTCCCTTGTAGGTATTACATCACTTCTCTCTCATTGCATTCCTTATTTTTTTTTCTTTTATTTTTTAATATAACTAGTATACTATTGATATTCTTTGAGTATTTAATATTTGGGATATAGCTAGCTTTTGAATCTGCAAGTTTGTGTATTTCACCAAATTTGTGAAATATTCAGCCATTATTTCTGTGAACACTCTTCTCGAGTCTCTTTTTCTAATCTTTCTGGCTCTTCAATGATATAAATGCTGAATCTTTTGTTATTTTCCCAGAAGTCCCTGAGTCTCTGTTCTTTATTTTTCCCCTGTTTAGGTCTTTTTATTGTTGTTCAGATTGTGTAAATTCTATTGATCTGTAGTCAAGTTTTCTGATTTGATCCTCTGTCATCTCTACTCTACTACTGAACCCATCTAGCAAATTGTTATTTTAATTTTTAGCTCTAAAAAATTTAGTTTGAATTTTATTTAATTTTTAGTCCTATAATTTGTATTTAGGTATTTTTATAAATTTTATGACTTTACAGATACTTTCCTAACTTTTATTTATTTCAAGAAAATTGACTGTTGAAGCACTTTCATGAAAATTGCTTTAAAATTCTTGTCAGATATGTCAAACATCTGATTTGAGTGTTTATGTCTGTTAATTGTCCTTCTTAATCAAGTTGTGATTATCCTGGTCTGGGTATGATGAAGTCTTTCTAATTATATCCTGGACATTTGTCTGTGTTTGAATATTTTATCATAGTAGGCAGGCATCCTGCTTTGGTTTAGCATACATGTTCTAGCCTACTTTTGTTCACAGTGTTTTCAATGACAATGTCAAGTTCAGGACATTTGCATGTTATTTTTGGTCTGCTTGGTTTATCTGGTGTTGTCAAGGCTTTGACCAGTCAGTCCTTACTCGTGCTGTGGGACAAAAAAGGTTAACCTGGTCCAGACATCTGGATGTCCTTCAGTGAAAGAGGGACTCTCAGAACTATAGGGATGAAGATACTTCTAGCGCTGGACAGAAGTGTTGGTTCTGTTGAACAGAGACTGCTTGCTAGGGTAAGGTCATTTTGTGGCAGGCAACCCCTCAACCCCTCCCCAGGAACTACCTAGAGCACTGATGGTGAACCTATGACACGTGTGTCAGAGGTGACACGTGAACTCATTTTTTTGGTTGATTTTTCTTTGTTAAATGGCATTTAAATATATAAAATAACTATCAAAAATATAAATCTTTGTTTTACTATGGTTGCAAATATCAAAAAATTTCTATATGTGACATGGCACCGGAGATAAGTTAGGGTTTTTCTAAATGCTGACACGCCGAGCTCAAAAGGTTCGCCATCACTGACCTGGAGTCTATTTATGTAAAATTGTGTTTAATAGCATAGAAATTCAGTTTATCATATGAAATACTTATTTTCATAACAATATTAACATAATTATCCCTGAACACTCTTTCTTCTGTCTAGAATTTTAGTCTTAGATGTCAGAAGTTCTGATACTACTACCTCAATTAATTTGCTTAAAATTAAAAAAAAATTAAATTGGTCTCAAGAACACCTATCAAATATATTAAAGTACCTAGAGCTCATTAAAAGCCTTGCAGTTACAGTTATTAAAGATGACGTGTGTTTTTTTCTATGAACCTGACATGTGGTTGGCCATATTGACATCATAAGCTTCACAGGAACAGACAATGTAGAGAGCATACCCTGGCAGAACCATACATTCATTCATTTTCCAATTATGATAGATATGGTAAATAATGCAATCTGGTCGGTAAGAATCCATTGGTCTGGAGTCAAGAAGATCTGAGCTCAAATACTGGCTCCCCCATCATAGAATTGTATAGACTTTACTATTTTACAAAATTACATTGCTGAATAGCATGTAACATATACCTTCTGGTAACCATGTCTACAATGATTAAATATTGGACACTCCTTCCATAAATTTTTCACTTCGTACATCAGGAAAAAATGGCTTTACCTTCTATGGCCTATTTATTCAGGTTGTAACTTGCCTCATAGTCAAATCAGATGTGACTACCTGACAGTTTGAGGAGAATAATGAACTGAGAGGTTGATTTTTTTCCTTCCATGAATGCAAAGACATCAAATTTCCAAGATTCTTAAAGTATTTGTGACTAAAGAGTTATAGCAAGGAAGTGACTAAAATTGTAGTAATGGCAGCTGAAGGAATCGGCATTTATCCAATAAAAATTTATGAACAGCTACTCTATATCAGAGGCTTTTTTATTTACGTGGGGTCCAACAGTGAGTAAAACATCAAATAAAATTCCTCTCTTCATGGTACTTACCCCTAATGGAACAGAAATCAAACGATAAATATATCTGTAAAATAAATTATATTCTACTAAATTATTTAGTCTGATAGAATAAGAGCCACAAAAAATTGAAATGTTGGCAACTTAAGATTGAGAATTAAATATGTCTCAGTAATACAGTACATCCGAACAAAGATTTGAAGGAGGTCAGGTTGTAAGCTAAGTGAATATATAGAAAAAATATAGTAGGCAAAGAGAAATTAAGAGAAAATCCCTAATGTAGTGTTATTTGTAGTTTGTGTTACTTGTAGCTTTGGAAAATTTCACCCAGAGCAGTTGAAACATTGTGAGCAAAATGGTATATTAATTAAGATGCCATAGAGTTGATGAAAGGGAGTTTTGATGGTTAATTTTATGTGTCAACTGAGTGGATCACAGGGTTCCCAGATATCTGGTTAAACATTATTTCTAGGTACGTTTGCAAGGGTGTTTACAGATCAAATGAGCTTTTGAATTGGTGGACTCAGTAAAGTGATTTACCCTCCCCAATTAGGTGAGCATCATTCAATCTATCTAAGGTATGAATACAACAAAATGTAGAAGGAAGAATTTTGCCCTTCCTGCCTGATTATTTGAGCTAGGACATTGATCTTCACCTGCTCCTGGTGCTCCTGGATCTCTGGCTTTTAATCCTGGACTGGAATCTATATCATCAACCTGTCTAGTTCTCTCAGGCCTTTGAACTCCAACAGAATTACATGACCTGCTTTCTTGTGTTACCAAAAAAACAGCAGGTCATGGGATATCTCCAGCCTCCATAACTGTATGAGCCAATTACTTATAATAAACATCTTCCTGTGTGTGTGTATCCTATATTGGTTCTGTCTCTCTAGAGAGCCCTGACTAATAAAGGGGCATATCATTCCTGTATCTTGAAGATCATTATTAATATTTTTTGACATCTGCATTTAATGTAAGTAAAATAGAAGACTCTGGGATGTTAGGGGAAAATGACATGATAGGATTTAAATTTACAAACAATCATCTTGGTTTGGTTTGTTTGCTTAAAGAATAGATTGTAAGGGCATTAGGGAATACAGGAAATAGCATCCTAATAACTAAGCATGGGGCCAGGTGGGCACTTGAAATATCAGGGGGGACCACTCAGTAAAGGACATGATTTTCTAACCACTGTGCCATACATTTGAAACTAATAAAGAATAACATTAAATGCAACCTGTAATTAAAAAAAAAATACAGATAAGGAAAAAAACCCCAAAAGGATAGACTGTAAGAGAATAAGGAAATGACTAGAAGACCTATTGTGAGATCAATGCAGAAAACTGTAGTAATCATCCTGTGTGAGAGCTGCTGGATATTAGTGGTGGAATACACAATATATTATTTTGAATATATTCCAAAGTTGAAGCTTTGAGCATTTTCTGCTAAATTGAATGTTAAGTATAAGAAAAAAGAGGAATAAATATGATATAACGTATTTTGGTTTGAACCAACAGTGCTGAAGCTATGTACTACTGCTATAAACACGGTCTTCTATTTTTTTCTTCTCTATCCCTCTCTTCTTCCTCCTTAAAAAAATTCATAATTTTACCCACATTAAAAATCATGTAACTTTTACAACCATCATGTGAGGAAGATAGAACAGGTATCACTGTCCACATATTTTAGCTGAAAAAATTAAAACATGCAAAGAGAGGTTGCACAAGAAATTTGCTTGTAACACTGGTTCTTTGGCTGCAAGTACAAAAATTTCTCCACCTGAAGGAAAGAAAAGTAGGCACCAATGTTGGCAGGAAACAAGAGATTTTCTGAAGGCTTTCAGAGCCCTCTTGGAGATTCACTAGGCAAAGGCCTATATGGGAAGAAGGGAATATTTAGAAAAGAAGTCATCTAATCCAGCACAGCCATTTTACAAAAGGGGATATGGGCTTATGTGAGGCGGCTAGAAAATGTGAAAAAAGTCTAGGATTGACAGGCAGGAGACCTAAGCTCTGCCCTCATAAAGAGAAAACACACACACACACACACACACACACGAAAGAGAAGGGGTCAATAGGATACAAGTATCTTGGTTTGTATAACTGGAGGGTGCAATTACCCTTATGAACACAACACTTACCCAGATATGTAACTGTGTTCTTTCTATATATGCAAGCTCCCTGTGTAATTTCAGGAAGAAAAGTCAATATTAAAACTTGAAAATTCCTTCCTTATCACTGTTTTTAAAATATAGCTTGCTATTTGGCTATATGTGCCTCTATGGCTTGGGGGTGGGGGGGATGGGTCAAAATTAATTTGATTGAACTTCCCACGATTTCAGACTGGAGGAAAGTAACTCAGATTTCAGGTCACCTTTATACTTTCCTAGATAGATCATCTTGTAATTCCTACAGGGCATCAGCAATGGACATAACATTTCTGTCAGGGGTTGTAATTCTTTAAGTAAGCATACCTGCTAAAGGGAACATTCAGATTATCTTCTTTACAAGTGTGGCTGGAAGCAATGGGTAATCACTAGGTATTATTTGGAGTTACATTTGCTTGGATAGTACTCTCCAAATTTCACAACATTGTATACACATAAAATTATGCTTTAAGTACTGCCCCCTCTAATAAATTTTAGAGAATGTGGGGGCATCTATATGGAACTGGTGAATAACTCAATTAAATTTTCACCACATTACAAGACTATGATAAATGTAATGTGTTAGAATAGCTATTAAAATAAAATTTGTACAAATGTCCAAATAAAACCTTTTCAAATTTATAATAAGCATATTTTTCTGGCATTAGTACAACTTTATATCACTAATTAAGCTTAAATATGATTCACACTATTGTTTTTCTAGGCTTTTTGTTAAGTATCTAAATATCTTGAGGATCACCATTGATGAGACTTTTTTGGTTTCATAAAAGGTCATAAAAGGTTTAAAGCCATTTTTAAAGTCATTCTAATGTGATACAATTTATATTTAAAGAATCTACAGTTCACTCTTTTCTTTCATTAGCAAGTGTGATATTGGTATTTCCAAGAGCTATACTATGAACATTTGAAAACAATAGTGAAGCTCTAATTTTTAGAATACCAATGCATTGGTTAGAATCTCATGATGTAATCTGCATGCACATCAGTTGCAAATGGAAAAAAAAAAAAAAACACCCTGAAAAACTGATGACAGTATCTTAAACTTCTGCTGGCAATTCACCTGCCAGACGACTAGCCTAGTGCTCATTGCTTTCAAATCGAGCATCATGGGCCGTGTACTATGTGTCTTGGGCACTTGGAATAAGAACCCCTACAGAACGGCAACTTCGTTCACTACTGGCAGTGGCATGCTCTGCAGCTGGCTGCTAAGATAGGTGTTCAAGTGCCTACATTTTGCATTTAAAAGCCAAGTACAAAGCATAAGATGCTGTTCATCATTCTTGTTGTCTAACTGGTCTAACTGCCTGTGGGGATTGCAAGAAATTAAGTTCTTAACCTTTATTGTTCATCCAAAGCACAAAGTAGAATTTAAGTGACAAGAAATAACAGCCCATAAAGGAGACACGAGAAAATTATTATGCACAAAGTTATAAGGAGTAGAGGTGCAAAAATAGCTGTGTGACATTTTATAATTTGGCTATAATGCAAAAGAAGAAAGCTGATACTTGGTGAATGCATACAGCCATGTAGGAGCCATGACTACTGTTAATGGCAGCTTGTCCAGAGAAATACCAGAGATAAAAACAAGAATTGAAAGTGAGCCAGCAGAGTACAGTTTAGGGTACAATCTTTGGAAGCATTGCTTAGAAGCGGGAAATGAGAAACTGAATAATGTTGAAAGGCAATGTAGGGTCATGGGAGGTTTGTAGGGAGATGGTTATGAATGATGATACCTGAATATGTGTATGGGTTAAGGATATAAAGTAAATGAGAGAAACAATACAAAGACATAAAAATAGTGAAGGCAAATGACTTAGAAGCAAAGCCAGGGAAAGGTATGTGGAAATGTATCCTTCACAATAAGACAGTCCATCCTGTAAAGCTGAAAGAAATTTAGTTAAAAGGGGCAACTCAATATTCTCATTGAAGAAGGAAGTAGAAAAGTGTTTAAAGTCTGGTTAGTGGTAAATGGGAGAACAAATAATATGACTTATGGGTAGTGCTAAGAACCAGAAACTTGAAGTATCTTCCCCATGATACAATCTTGTTTCTCAAAGATGGTGCTAATTATATTAATAGCAATTACTTATAAACTGCCCACTGTGTGTCAAATGCTATTTGAAGCTCATTATAAGGATTGGTAAATTGAACTCTTCACAGAAATCCTGTAATAGGTAGTATTATTATACTAACTCAGTAAATGAGGAAATTTAAGTGTGGCACGAAAAGGCAAAGTAATTTGCAGAAAAGTCTCACTGCTAATAATTGATAAAGTTGGGCTCTGAACCCAGTAGTTTGACTTCAGAGTCTCCACACAAGTACTGAATTAAACTGCTACTCTGTGAACCAAAGCAATTTTCTTTCCTTAAAAATGTTGTTGATTAAACTGGAAATGAGGTATACCTTTAAAGATACAACATAGGTATTGAAGTTCAGACTACTTACTATGTATGATGATAGCTTTTGTTGGCTGACTTCATACCTATGAATATATTCTGTTTAAGCATAAAGTTAATTTAACTAATGGATATAAAAAATTAAGGTTTACTTAGAATTATTTTATCTCAATAGGGTTATGGTTTAAGAATGAAATAGTATGCTAATATTGTATTCTCTGGAAACAGTATGGTGATTTTTAATGAAAATAATAAGAATATACAATATTTAAGAAAAGTTGCCATTTAATTGCTTAAGGGAGAAACAATATCTAAAATGCAAAAACATTTCATGCTATTTTGGTATTAATTTTGATCAAGCTAATTCTAAGTTTTGATAAGCATTGGATGAGTTTTCTTTAAGGGTTGATCTCCATGTTTCTAAATACTATATGAAATGAAGGCATATATTATTTTCCTTATTATGTTTTATATCCACTTCTTATTTCTATTTAATGGTTTTATTCATGCTTCATCCCACCAAAAATAACAACCTTGGAGGGAGGTATTCATAAAGCTCTGCAGGACTTGTTGAACAAATGAGTAAAGGGTCCAGAGTCTTACTTATACTTAAACTGCTTGTTCTCCACCTCATGAGTGTGAGTTTCAGAAGGATAGAGAACAGATTTTTTTGCCTACTTTCCAAAAATAATCTAAGGTAAAAAGATTATTTTAGCTGGGGAAAAAAAGAGTGAAGAGTTACAACAGAAAAGAATTGCACTTGTGACTATGGTGGGCAGGATTACACATTTCCAGTGAACCATACGCAGCTCTACTGACTGGAGCTAGTCTGGGGTTCTGTAAAAGTATCTCCACTCAAGAGCTCTAGCTAGAGCCAGATATGGATCCCAACAAATGGAATAAGCAGAAGCCTGGAGGCTAAGAGGAAGTCAAATCAGCCAGTTTGGCAAGGGAGCAAGTAGATGCTGTAGGAATATGCAGGTGTGGAACTCATGTAGGGAATCTTTTAACAATGTCCAAATTTCACCACAAAAAGAAGAGCCAAAAATGATCATACTCCACATTAAAGATAATCAAAACCAGAGTTTAACTGGATTAAACTAAATTAAGATCCTTCTTATCTCTCCTCTTTTCCTTGGGTTCAGTTAAACTCAAAGCTACACATGAAAAAAAAAAGTGAACTCTACAATACGGGTTATAAAATAAGTAGGTTTCCATACCCCCTCTGTCCATGAAGATTTACAAATAAGAAACCACCCTAAACCATCAGAATGGCAAATCTGTAATGCAAAACACTGAGATTTTGATATGCTTAATATTTTACTAGCATACAATTATTTTATTACTTGAAAAAAAATTAAAACTATAGTGGAAAAGTCCTACTGAAAAGGTCAGGTAATAATTTACTAACAGAGTAAATTAATGAAGGAGTCTGAGAATAATGCTGGGTTTCTGCTACATCAAGAGTTCCTTCTCTTTTTATAGCAGCATAGTATTCCATTGTGTAGATGTACCAGTTTTTATGGAGCTGGTTACAAATACATTACAAATGATCAGAAACTAAAAATTCATACCTTCTCCAAACTTATGTAAGACAGCTCTTTTTAATATCTGAGGTTATAGCAGTAATGCTATTCAAATATGGATTTTACTAATATTACTTTAGCACATATTTGGGTTTTCTCTGATTTCAGTAAACACTATCAACTGCCCACTGAACAATTCTACAATTACACTCTCTACTTATCACTAGTGAAACTATGTTTAGCTGGCTTAGTTATACATAGTAGAATGCAGCTAATATTAAAGGATGAGACTCTGGAAGATGATGACAAGCATTGTTAAGACTTAAGACTATCAAAACACCAATCAGAAAGCATATATTCAACCCTATGTTCATAGCAACACAATTTACAATAGTTAAGATTTGGAAACAGCCTAAGTGCCCATCAGCAGATGAGTGGATTAAGAAACTGTGGTACATCTACACAATGGAATGCTACACTGCTATAAAAAAGAAGGAACTCTTACCATTTGCAACATCATAGATGGAACTGGAGAGCATTATGCTAAGTGAAATAAACTGGTCAGAGAAAGATAAATATCACATGATTTCACTCATTTGTGGAATATAATGAACAACATAAACTGATGAACAAAAATAGATCCAGAGACAGAAAAGCATCAAACAGACCATCAAACCTCAGAGGAAAGGTAGGGGATGGTGTTGGGGGCTTGGGGGTGGGTAAGAGATCAACCAAAGTACTTGTATGCATGCGTATAAGCATAACCAATGGACACAGACACCAGGGGTGTAAGGGCATGTGCTGGGGGGTCGGAGTGGCTGGGGAGAGGTCAATGGGGGGAAAAGGAGACATATGTAATACTTCCATCAATAAAGAATAAGTAAATAAATAAATAAATAAATAAATAAATAAACAAACAAACAAACAAACAAACAAATAAAGAAAGACTTAAGACTATCAGTTCAGTGGATCAAGTATATCAAGGCCTGTAACTAAATGAGTCTCTTTTTCTTTTCTCAGTTCATTGTTATGTGCTTCAGTGTCTGCATTTTTTTTTAATATATTTTATTGATTTTTTACAGAGAGGAAGGGAGAGAGATAGTTAGAAACATTGATGAGAGAGAAACATTGATCAGCTGCCTCCTGCACATCTCCTACTGGGGATATGCCCGCAACCCAGGTACATGCCCTTGACCGGAATCGAACCTGGGACCTTACAGTCCGCAGGCCGACGCTCTATCCACTGAGCCAAACCGGTTTCGGCCAGTGTCTGCATTTTAACAGAAAAAAAAAAGGGAGAGGAAAAAGAGGTATGACTATATCTGTAAAATTAAAATACATTTCAGGAAAAGTATATCAAAATCATATGAGCCAAATCCTGGTACTTCCACATTTCTTATTGGAAGTTAAAAGGAGAGGATTTGGAAATAGATTGGATTAGGGGCTAACAACATATTTGACACTTATTTTTCCAAATTATATCCTATAGAAATTCACTTTATCCAGTTAAATAACAAAGCATAGATTCATTCAAGACTCATTCCTACATACTATATTATTTGTTTTTTCTCAATTGGTCTCCATCAGTTTCTCCTTCATTAGGACTTGGTGTTTTTTGCATGTCAAATTTTTTAGTGAATTGTAATACTTTTGGTTCTCTAGGCTGATATGTCTTTATTATGCAACTGTTATAAAAACTTAATCCATCCTAAAGACTAACATTCCATCATCTGTTGATAAAAATACTTACTTTGTTTTCCTTCAGTTTTGCATTTCTGACTTAAATGTAAATTCACTGTGAATGATATTACATACAGAATTTTTATTTGAAATATATTTTTTCTTTTAAATTATTTTACTATATCAAAAGTATCTATACTTAGTTGAAATACATTGCAGTAAGAACCTCTGCTAACTTAGGCTACTGCTTACCTTTTGGCTTCTAAAAATGCACCAGCATTCACTGCATAGAAGTCTGATTTTCTCCTTTCAGAATTCACTGTCAAAGAGAAACATACAATTATGGGTGGTATGTATTATGAGAAGCATAGTATTCCTTTATTTCTTCCAGGTCAAATATCAGTGATTTACTATACATCACCATTATGTCTCCCTCTTTCAAAGATAATTTATTTAATTTTGTTTTTACTACACCAGTAAGATGTTTTTTGAAAGTAAATTGACTTTTTATATTTAGATTCTTTTTCCTGCAACTTGTGGTTGAAAGAAAGCATCTGTCATATTATGCCATCTTTATTTCTCAAATCTCCTAGGGGGATGTTCTGAATCATTAGTTTATAATCAGTTTTTGTTTTTAATTAAATATCAGCAATATGACTGAGTTAGAAATAAACAGGATTTGGTTCTTGTTCTCCCAAATATATAGATTTATGGAAATAATGTTTGTCAAAATACATGATAGGTTAATACAATAACTTTTATAAGAAAAGCAACATTTGGAGCTTTTCATACATAAATTAATTTTAGGAAATCAGAAAAAAAAGTTTGAATTGAGTAATATCAAAATCATTTACTCATCATTCAAGTAGTTCATTAACAAATCTGAGAGACTTAGAGTATCTGTTAATGTGACTGTACAAGGAGTGTGGGCATGCTTACATTCATATTTGCAATTTTAACTATAATACATTTATATAGACTCAAAAGCTGCAGATGGAATATAAACTAATATAAATTGTACTATGCATGTTAAGATGGCACCCATCAACTAGTAAAAGCTACCCCTTCCTAAGATATATACTTTATTTTGCTCAGTTTAAAGATGAACATAAAAACCTAGTAAGTTTTGTGCTTCATGAAAAATAAAACACAGATATATATACCCAAATATATACCTCAGAGCCTTTAAAAAAATACTTTGAATAAGGCTACCAACAATTAATCTTGGGATAGAACAAATTTATTGGCATATGTGATAAAAAATTAGGCAAGTATAACATTACAAAACTCAATGCTATTCAGATTGAATAACTAAAATTTTAGGAAACATGTATATACTTTATATATTATACATATATGCTATATATTTATCAAGTATACAGTGTTAGGAATGAAATGTTATATAATTCCAAACAAAGAGGATATTGCATATTTACTCAACTCTATAATAATTAAATTCAGAACGTAAAGAACTTTATTTTTCTCAGAAAATAAAATAGACAAAGCCAACTAAATATAAAACGTAATATGAAGGCCAAGGTACTTGAAGGAAAATAAAATTTTTCTACAAACTTTTTTTAATAAACTTTGGACCTTCTATTTTTTATGCTGAAGCACTTCCAAAGCATTATGTTTGCTTACAAAATATGGCTTAATACAAATAAACCAAGGTTATTCTATACAATATGGCAGCATAATTACTGAAACACCCTTCCTTCCCTAATTCTCACTAACATAACAAAATATTATATAAAACATTTACATCTTACTTTTTAATATGAAATAGTTCAACCTTTTCAACTATATATTTTTGTGCTATGTTCTAGGAGAACTCCACTGCTCCACCTTCTGGTTTTAACAGCTTATTTTTCATTTGTTATCCATTCTTCCCAGGATTTAACATAAGTGTTGTTTCAATTTCTGTATCAGTTTAGATACTTTCAGCTTCCAGAAATAGAAACTGGCTCAATTATGCCTCCAAGGTCCCATTTCTTTATCATATTGTGTCTTTTGCTTTTTTTGTCTGTCTTTTGTTGAATCTTGCCTTTGGCATTTACATGATCTTAACCTGTTTTTCCTCATGGTTTTAAAATGGCAGCAAGTAGAGTCTGAGGCTAAATACTTTGATTTCAAATCCAGAAGGAATAATAGGGGAAAACAAAATCAGTAAGACAAAACAGAAGTAAACAAAATAATTACCCAAATGTCCCTGGAGTATGAACTGTAAAGCCTTCCACAAATGCAAAGTGCAAACAATTAAGCCATTTTACTGGAAAGCAGAGTGAAAATAGCATAGATGGAAGGCTCATCCTAGAAAAAGGAATCGGCTGTCAATCCCTGCTGACATGGGGAAATAGCTGAATAAATCTATTTCTCTGTCATTAGCCAAAACAGCAAGGGTGACTAATGGTAGGCAATTTACACTCAAATAACTAGTCAGTTATTTTTAAAATAGTAATTCTTCTTGTTTTTAGAATAAGATATCACCTTATTTCCCTGGTTATATTAATATGCTCATTTTAATAACTTAGAATTCCATTTATTAATATTTTCTTATTGTTGTTGACATTCCTTTTTTTGTTTCATTTTTTGTTTTTCCTTAGAAGTCTATTAATTTGATTCATACTGATTTAATTGTATACCCACCTAGCATGTGCCCATTGCTGCCAGTGTTTTTAAGAAATTAAAGCCTAAGACCTATGCACAAAAGGTTATCAGATTGCAGAACCTCTATATGACATCAAAACAACAAAGGATTTAGGAACTTGCTTTTTTAATAGCTCCTCAGAATAACAAATTCTACTTCTCAGAATAAAAAACAACAAAATTATTTCTACCTAAAGAAGAGATATAACTAAACTTGAAGAAACCTTACTATACCTTTTAATATCTATTAAAAGGTATAGTAATGAAAAGCAGAATTTAAAAAAGAGAAAAGGAGGCAAAAGAAGAAGGTATGGACAAAACAGTTTAAAATTACAGGGGAAAGGAAATTTTAAAATAGAGGGAAGAATCTAAAATGCCAAATGCTATATGGATTAATGAAGAATAAAAACTCTAAAAGAGCCCTAACCAGTTTGGCTCAGTGGATAGAGCGTCGGCCTGCTGACTGAAAGGTCCCAGGTTTGATTCTGGTCAAGAGCATGTACCTTGATTGCGGGCACATACCCAGTAGGAGGTGTGCAGGAGGCAGCTTATCGATGTTTCTCTCTCATCTATGTTTCTCACTCTCTATCCCTCTCCCTTCCTCTCTGTAAAAAATCAATAAAGTATATTTTTAAAAAGAGACAATGCATTCTAAAAGCCAAGCATTATTCAAAAAAACAAAAACAAAAAAACTCTAAAAGATCATTCACCTTGATCTGTGGAAATCACTGGTATTCACTTAAAGTATTATTTTGTTTAGTGATGGCCAGAGATTCCATTTGCAAAGAAGTTAAAAATTACAAACAAGTAAGAAGCAGTATTTACCATCTACATATATGTAAAATAATGCAATAAAACAAAAAAAGTCATATGATAGCCTGATGGAATGACAGAATTATATAAATTTTGCATTTAGAACAATGCAACATTTACTGAAATACTGTGGTAGTCAGGAAATAATAGGGGAGAAAAATGGCTAACACAGATGGGTTAAAAAAGAATAGGGTTGGATATTTAAAGACTCAGAGAAAGCTTTGGAGAGATAATCCTCATGAAGAATACTGTATTTAATACATAAAAACCACTGTATCATTTAGTGTACATACCAAGAGACCTTTGAGAGCAAAAGTGAGACTACTAATTATTAGAATAAAACAGGCATAACCCCAGATTGTCCAGGCAACCAATCCCTATGGTCTTCTACTACATATCGCAACAGCATAGCTCAGATTTAATCAGCCACAAATAAGTGTGTGTGTGTGTGTGTGTGTGTGTGTGTGTGTGTGTGTTTAATTTGTTGGCATCTTAAATCTTAAGCCTGGCTTAAGACACTAATATCTGAAACATCTAGTTCTGTCCCCTCGTATTGTTGATATTTTGGATGTAATCTTCTAAAAAAATTGAAAACCAAGCCCTAATACTTGCATCAGTCTGGAGATGAACACAATAACTAAAGTAGTGCCAACTAATATGGGGGTAGAAGACATATGTAAACTATGCTGGGTTTATGCTTGTTTAGTATCATATCCCACCTTTAATGTAACAAATACATGGCAAGCCAAGCTGAAAAGGCTACATAATATAAGATTCTCATTATATGATATTCTGGAAAAAACAAAATTATGGAAACATTAAAAAGATAGATGGTTGCTCGGGGAGGAAGGGATAAATAGGCATAACATAGAGGACTTCCATGGCAGTGAAACTATTTCTTATGTATAATGATGGATACTTGTCATTATAAATTTATCAAAACCCATAGAATGAACATCAAGAGTGAACCCTAATGTAAACTATGGACTTTGTGTGACGATGATGTATCCATATAAGTTCATCAATTGTAACAAATTACTGCTCTAATGAAAGGTACAAATAGGGGAAATATTATGGGTGAGAGGTAGAGGGGGTGAATGGGGATTCTGTACCTTATGCTCAAATTTGTAGTGAACCTACACCTGCTCTAAAAATAGTCTATTAAAATATTTGTAAATGAATGGCAAATGAAAACATGAATTTAAACATTTCATAAAGTTGCCAATTGAACCGAATTTTAATAGCTGTTTAAAATATTCAATAGTTTAGGAAAACCAGTAGGTGTCTCTCATGCTCTATATATTTTTAAAAATTATAATAACTTTGAAAACCAATTCATATGTAAAGGAGAAAACAGTTTAATGGTCAGCAAGTAAAAATAATGGCGTTTTAACTTAAGTTTATTTTTCACTGAGATTAGGTTTGCTTAATACCTTTACTATGTACAAACAATATACTGTATATCAACACAGTGGATGCTTGGACAATCTTTGACTTGTGAAATAAATTTGGAAATCTCCCATTTAACATTTGTAAACACATAACTTCTGGTAAAATAAATGGCGCTCCATACAAATTTACTCCATTTTGGAAATCATTAGGGATGACCCATGATTCATGCATATCATCTTTAAGATGCCTGTCACATTTAATCAAGGTTATCATATTTCACAGATGCAATGACCTTGTTAATTTTATATTTTTACATGTCTCATTTGAATATATCATCTATCAAACTAAACAGATATGATTGCATCCATAAAATTCACAAACATTCATTAGGCTATGAAAAAGGGTCTGTTTTCAAGTGAAAGAGGCACTTTTACTTACCCAGTAGGTACCCAAATGTGTGGACTTGATTTCCAAATTCTATCCCTAGGCACTAAGACCACGTGCCCTTAAAATATAGTGCAAAGAAATCCCAAGAGTATATGCCAAGTATTTGGACACACACACAAAAAAAGTAAAATTGGATGAAATGTGTTATTAATGAGGCAAATGGTGAAAAGTATGAAAATGTAATTTAAGAGTTAAGAACATAAAATTAGAAAGTAAATCACTCTTCTTTTTGCCAGAGTGGTATTCTTGTACAGAATTTTGTAGATGCCAGTGATAATGTTTAAATAAGTATAATATTTCAAATTGTAATTGCAGATCACTGGATAAAAGCATCTTGCTAAATTCTGGTTATGAGGTATCTGTGAAGAATATGGTATCTGACAGAACACTTTCCGGTTAATGGGAACTGACCTTATTTTCCGTGATGTAAAATTTAAAATTAGTTATTAGAACAAGAAGATAATTACAAATTGTAGGCTGAAATCCCATCTGGATCAATTCAATTTTTATTTTCACACAGCTAAAGGATGAACTATTAACACTGGTCCTTTATCTTTTAGTCTTATCTAGAGCAAGCAAAAAAAAAAAATGGTTTTACCCAACTCATCACCACAAGAGAAGTGGAAAACAGAAACATTTTGTAGCTGTGTGGTACTAGTAAAGTATATTAGCTGTTCAGAAGCTTGGTTTCCTCACCAGTAAAATGTAAGTGGCATAAACATCAGCAAGATGTCAGAATAAGACACTTTGAACCCTCCTTCCTCCCACTGAAACACTGATTCAACTATACATGGACCAGTTCTATTTGTAAGAAAAACAGGAACCATCTGAGAGGCTTCTGCACCCTGGGCAAGTGCAAAACCAACTGTATAGAATCTGCAGGAAAATTTGTGGAAGGAAGTAACTATTCTCCTAAAGTAACTAGATAGATGATAGATAGATAGATAGATAGATAGATAGATAGATAGATAGATAGATAGATAAAGATATAGATATCTTTAATGCACTGTGCACCTGACATTTTTGTAGTACCAATCACAGTAATTATAGAAAAGATGTTTTATCATAACTTTTACTGCATTCTGTGTGTCATTTACAAAATTAAAAGTGTTTCATTATCTAAAATAATACTATAATAAGTATGTCAAATGGAACTTTCTTATGGTCGCAAAAAAAAAAAAAGACACACATCAATGAGATATACCCTCTTAACAAATTTTTATACAGCACAGTAAACTATAAGCACAATGTTGGACAGTGAAATTCTAGAACTTTTCAATGTACATAACTGGAACTTTATACTCATTAAATAACAATTCCCCATTTCCCTCTTCCTTCAGCCTCCTAGCAACCACCACTC
Source organism: Myotis daubentonii (assembly GCF_963259705.1). Classification (NCBI taxonomy): domain Eukaryota; kingdom Metazoa; phylum Chordata; class Mammalia; order Chiroptera; family Vespertilionidae; genus Myotis; species Myotis daubentonii. The sequence continues at coordinate 35,467,530 of NC_081856.1, read as the reverse complement.
TATCTTTGGCTTCTATGACTGGCTACATTGGACATCTCATGTTAAGTGTAATCATGTAGTATTTGTCCTTCTGTGACCGACTTATTTTATTTAGTATAATAACCTCCAGGTTTTGCCCATGTTGTTATAAATCACAATATCCCATTATATGTTATAACACTTTATTTTTATCCATTCTTCCCTTGATGGACATTTAGGTTGCTTCCACAACTTGGCTATTGTAACTAATGCAGTTAAACATAGTGGTGCTAATATCTTTTTGAAATCCTGATTTCAATTATTTTAGAAAAATATCCAGAAGTTGGAATGCTGGATCACATGGTAGTACTATTCTTAATATTTTGATGAACCTCCATACTATCTTCTTTACAGGATAAACTGATTTACATTCCCACCAACAACATATGAATTACAATTTCTCCACATCCTTGCCAACACTTAACTTTTTTTATAATAGCCATCCTAACAAATGTGAGGTATTTCATTATGGCTTTTATATGCATTTTCCTGATGATTAGTGATGTTGAGCACCTTTTCATACACATACCTGTTGGCCATCTGTATGTCTTTTTTGGAGAAATGTCTATTCAAGCCCTTTTCCCATTTTTTACTCATGTCATTTGGGTTTGTTGTTTTTGCTACTGAGTTGTAGGTTTACCTATATATTTCGGGCAATAGCACCTTATCAGATACATGGTTTGCAAATACTTTTCCAATTTTTTAGGTTGCTTTTAGAATTATTTTGGACGATGATAAAAATGTTTCTAATATGAACATGGAAGAAAATAAAGAAGTAGATGCATCTTATAACACACCATGATACAAAATGGAACAAGAAACGAGAGTTAAACTTAAAGTGGTAATGTTATATTATTTATAATATTAACAAAGTATTTGCATTTTAAAAGACAGCTATAATATTAAATTAGAATAGCTATCCATAAAGATTGGTACATGTAAAATCTAAGTAATATAAAAGATGTCCCCAAAATATGTAAACAGATTTTTTTCTGATAAATTAATTGATGTTTCTTTCTTTTCAGACTTAACGCATTGGAATTCAGTGTATACATATATTTTTGTGACACTCTATATAAAGGAAGCAATTGTGCAGAATTGTTTTAAATATATCACTGGTCCAACTTTTTTTAATTAAAAATTATTTTAATAATACTTCCATTGTTTCTGTATTCCTACTAATGTTACCAATTAAATAAAGTGATACTAACCCAGTATCCTCTACCTAGTTTCAGAGGGGGAAAATGCTAAAATTCAATTAACTGAAAACATTTGTCTTTAATAGACACCCTCCAATGTTCAGCTTTATACATCTCTATTTCATCCAAATAAAAATTAAAGATCAACACCATCTTGAAAGGAAATAACTATAAACTAGAGGTTTATTTGTAAAAATCACTTTGGGGAATTACTCTGGAGAGGAGAGGAAAATGGAACTGAGGTGATGCTCCAAGGGTCTTTATTTATAACATTCCATTATACATATATTCATATCCTGAATTTGTTTTGATAAAACAATATCTTCTCTTCATTTTGGGTTAATGCATAAGTAATTTTTATATTATCATTTGCAATTTTTATTTAAAACTTAATCAAAATTGTGATAGGCTAAATACTTTGCCCCACAGATGTGTCCATGTCCTAATCCGCAGAACCTGTGATTATCTTACTTTACATGGCTTAAGAAAACTTTCCAGACATGTGTAAGTTAAGGAACTTGACTAAATTATACAGGTTGGCCAACTGTAATTCAAAGATTTCTTATAAGGAACTCAGGAGGGTCTGAGTTAGAAAGATGATGTGATGACAGAAGCAGGAGGAAAGAAGATGTGATGATGAAAATAGAGGTCATAGTGATGTGGGACTATGAGCCAAGAAAAATGTAGCCAGCCTCTAAAACTGAAAAAAAAACAAAAACAAAAGAGTTGACTCTCCCTTAGAGTCCGCAGAAGGCAGGCTGCCTGATGATGCATTTTAGATTTCTGACTTATAGAACTATATTAAAGTAAATTTGTATAGGTATAACTTTTAAATTGTAGTAATTTGTTAAGGAAACAATAATGAATACAAACATATATGTAAATCTTTATACACAATATAAATATAAACAGTATAATTAAATTGTTTGCACACACATTCACACATGCATGTGTATGCACGCGTGCTCACACACACACACACACACACACACACACACACACACACACACACACACACACACACTTGGCTGACTGGTGTGACCAGATAGGCTTTCTTTTTTTGAAGATATTCCTTTTCATTTCCTTAGAGCATTTACATAAGAAAATTTAAAAACTGCAAGTAATTTTCCTGTCTTTGAAATGTACATAAGTGTGCATGTGAACTTCACAATTAAGATCAACTGCAACTTCAGGGTTTTCTTCTACTCAGCATCCTAACATCTTTTATCCTAGTATTATTATACTAAAAAAAAACAACGATGAAAATGAGAAGTAGGAGGGGAGAAGAGAAGAAGGAAGAGAAAGAAGCAAAGCTAAATCATTTAATCCCTTAACTGTTTAATATATAAAGACCTGTTTAATGTGATATATATAAATAAATCTATAAATAACTATTTATAGATGACAATAATCTATGAATAACTTTTATCAGTGTCTTCCCCATTTGATAAGTGTAAAATGAGGAAAGCATTGTATTTGAAATTGAGGTGAGCAGTCTCACAGCAGGAAAGGAAGAGGAGACAGTAAATGGACAATAAACTGATAGACTTCATAAATTCTCCTTCGGTTGACTATGTTTGCTTCAACTGACCCATAACAAATAGATACCTAATTAAAATGTATTTTTTCCATGCAGCTGCAAAGTGGACAGTCTGCTACCATCAGAATTATGAAGGTTTTTTTAAATTCAGCTGACTTACTGTGAAAATACATTTTCTGCAGAGAAAACACTAACTGAAACATTACATAGTTCCTATTTAAAACCTTTCTATGTCTCACACTATTAAATATGTCCACATTTGCCAGTTTCTCAAGAAGTCATTTTTAGTTTTTAAGTAAAAGAAGATGAACCTTAAAACGTTAAAAATGTTGACAGGTTCACTTTTGTTATTTTCCCTTAATTTATATATTTGTTTTATTCACTACTGCTTTCAATAGTTCATCAAAATAGTTGTTTCCCTTGACTTTGATTTAAACACTTCATAACAACACTAATGTAAATGTTTTTAAGGAATGAATAATCATGAAATGCTTTAGTTTATAAAAAAAAAATTAATCCTAGTCAAGATCTACAAGATCAAGGAAGATTTATGAGATTTCAACAATTCACATAGCTTGGATAAATTTAGAGGAACAAGTAGGTTAGTTAAGAGCTTCAGAAATAGATTACATATGGATAATTAGAAATCTCAGCCATATTTGTCATGTACAAGACAAAATTCCGAAATAAAAGACAGAATCACCAAAAATATTTGAGGATGGAAGAAAATTAAGACTCCATAGCTATAATTAATAGAAAACATGAATTAGTTGGAGGTAAAATTTCAAAGACTATGACTATTAAAAGATAATATATTTATACTCAGGGATTATGAGTTTCAGAGATATGGAGAATTCAATAATACAGTGAAATTACAATTTCCCAGAAATGGTATGGATTGGATTGGATTAGAAACTTTACTGTTACATTGTGCCAACCATTAACTGTGAGGACAAATATAGATTAAAAGAGGACTAATTATCATTTTTTAATTAAATTTATTGGCGTGACATTGATTAATACTAGGGAAGATATTCCTTTCCATTTCCTTAGAGCATTTACATAAGAAAACTTAAAAATTGCAAGTAATTTTCCTGTCTTTGAAATGTACATAAATTATTTGAAAACAAAATAGGCCTTTTATGAGCTTTGTGAACCACAAATATCTTTCTCAAGATCCTAAGAGCTATCCCTTTGAAATGTAAACATCAAGGTAGATTACAGCCTTTGCAATGGGCACCTTGCTCCAAGTTGCAAAATCACCTGTTCTCATCCTATATAATAAAATGCTAATATGCAAATTGTCCTCTCAACCGGGAGTCTGGCTCTCCAACCACCTGCAGCCCCTCCCCCAGCCACCCTGGCCCGATCTGATTGGCCCTGATCAGGGAAGGCTGGCCAGACCCCATGCATGAATTTGTTCACTGGGCCTCTAGTAAAGACATAAGCAGCCCTTACAACCCCACTTGTATAGAGTCAATAAGTTAACACAGATGGTCACTCCAATTACCACGTGAAGTGTGTATGACCTACACGTAACTGTCAGGTCCTCTTCCTTGAAAACTATTCTTCATAATGAGACAATCTATGTAATAGGCTGTATTTGCTTTGCTAAAATTTCTTCCTTGTGAAAGACTGTCAAGAGAATGAGAAGACCCATCCATGTTATCACAAATGGCAATATTTCAACTTTTCTTATGGGTAGATCTTGAGAATATCATGCTAAGTGAAATAAGTCAAGAACTATATGATTTCACTCATATGTGGTATATAAAACTGAAAGCAACAAATGAACAAACAAGAAAAAAAGTAAAAATAAAAAACCATAAATGAATACAATAGTATGGTGGTTACCAGAGGAAAAGAGGCTGGAGAAGAAGTAGAAGGTAAAGGAGGTCAAATATATGGTGACAGAGGAAGATTTGACTTTGGGTGGTGGGATACACAATGCAATATACAGAAGATGTATTATAGACTTGTACACTGAAACCTATGTATGTAGTTGTATTAACCAATGTAACCCAAAAATTTTTAAAAGAGATAATGAGAAGATAAACCACAGACTGGGAGAAAATATGTGCAAAAGTCAAGACTGACAAAGGACTATTATCCCAAATATACAAAAAACACTCTTAAAAACTCAGTAATAAAAAAAATAAACATTTTAAAAATTGGCCTAAAACCTTGACATATCACAAAAGAAAATACACAGATGGCAAATAAACATATAAAACGATTTTCTACATCATTTGTCATCAGGAAAAATGCAAATTAAAACAACAATGAGATATCATGACACACCTATTAGAATGGACAAAATCTGGAACACTGACAACATCAAAGGATGACAAGATGTATAGCAACAGGAATGCTCACTCATTGCTGGTGGGTATGCAACGTGGTACAGTCACTTTAAAGGACAGTTTCGAAATTTCTTAACAAAACAAAACATACTCTTACCACAGATTCCAGCTTTTACACTCATTAGTATTTACCCAAAGAAGTTTAAAACATATCCACGCAAAAATCTGTACAGTGATGTTTCTAGCAGCTTTATTCACAAATGCCAAAGTTTGGAAGCAACCAAGATGGCCTTCAGTAGATGAAAAGATAAATAAAATATGTTTTTTCCAGAAATTTAAATTATTCTAGCTAGAAAGAAACTATGAAGCCATGAGGAGACATGCAGAAACCTTAAATACATATCATCAAGTGAAAGAAGCCAATCTGAAAAAGCTGAATATTATAATGATGGAGTTGTAATAACCTGGTTATTATTTAACAGGAAAAGAGGAAAGGGAAGACTAGATATAGGCATGACATTTATACAGCTTTGCCAAGAAGCTGCATTTAACATTCTCCAAGTCTGTTCCCGACTGATAACGGGTGAAGAGATTAGTCAAAGGCAGTTTAGAAGCATGCCCAGTAAGACCTGAGAGATGGGGGAAGGTGTCTACATATCAGTCATACCTGGGAACAAATTAGTGGCCAGGATGGTTGTAGCAATTGCAGACTTGCAAAAGCTGATTATTTACACTTCTAAACAAAGGAAGGTGTCTCCCCCCCCCCCCCACACACCTCCCTCTCTCTCTCTCTCTCTCTCTCACACACACACACACACACACACTCTCACTGAGCCCTCTTTGAACTCCAAGGTGCAGGGCCATGTTGCACTCCAGGTAATGCAGTGGTTCTCAACCTTGGCTGCACATTAGAATCACCTGAGAATCTTTATAAAATCCTGATTTCTGGGCCTCGTCCTCCAGAAATTCTGTTTCTTTGTTATGGGGTGGGGCCACAACATTGGTAACAAAGAAACAGAATTTCCGGAGGACGAGGCCCAGAAATCAGGATTTTAAAAAGATTCCCAGGTGATTCTAATGTGCAGCCAAGGTTGAGAACCACTGACGTAATGGAATGATGGACTTTAATTAGTTTGAATGCTGAACCACACCCAGCTGCAACATGAAACCGGAGCTCTGGACCCTGGCTTTGCTGAACTCCCAGCTGCCCCTCTTTTAGGACTGCTTTGGGGGAAATGGGACATTGGGAACTGGGGAATTTAAGTCCATGCCAGTAAAATCTTGTACCTCTCATACTCCCCTGGGGGCTTCTGAATATTGTTATTTCAGCATCAACCCAAGAACTCCAGTTTCTCGAACAACAGAGGGTTCCCACTTGTGTACTCCTTTGGCTGTAGAATGATTCCAGAGCTATATGACATTCTAGAAAAGGCAAACTATGGAGGTAGTAAGAAAATCCATATTGCCAGGGTTTAGTGGGGATGAAAGGATAAACACATATGGAGGACTTTTAGGATGGTTAAAATACACTGTGTGATGCTATATTGATAGGTACATGTCATTATACCTTTGGCAAAACCCATAGGTTGTACCACACCAAGAGTGAACTATAATGGAAACTATGAATTTTGGTTTATTACGAAGTTTCAATGTAGGTTCATCAATTGTAATAAAAGTATCAATGTTGGGGAATGTTTTGGATGGGGGTGGTAATACATGTGTGGGGCAAGCGGATATATGAGATAGCTCTGTATCTTCTCAATTTTGCTGTGAACCTAAACTGCTATAAAAAATAAATTCTCAAAAATATATGTGGTTTAAACATAAAAATCAGAAAATTCATATTGGCAACCATACTGCCATCTAATCTATAAACTCACTCAAATTTTACCTCCTACCCAATAATAATATTTATAGCAAAAGCATCCATCCAGAATCACATCTAATATTTATATTTGTCAGGTGTCCTTAGTCACCTTCAATCTGAAACAATTTTGCAGTATTTTCATATCTTTCACAACCTTAATATTTTGAAGACAACAAGCTTACCACTTTATTATGTTATTTTAGATTTTTCTGATGTCTCTCCTACACCTTCCCTCTGCTTACATTTTTAATAAAATTTTGGCAGGAATATCACAGAAGTATGTTCTTTTCATTATATATTATCAGAACTGTGTTTTTCATTATATTGTATAAGGTGCTACAAGATTTTTATTTCTTCCATTACTGGTGATGCTCATTTGGTCACATGTTTAAGGTGGCATCTGCTGGGTTTCTCCAGAGTATGTTATAAATGTCATGTCTGAAATGAATTAATGCATTGTGAGAAGATGCTTTGAAACTAGGTAAAGTCATTGTACTTTCATCCAACAAAACTATTAGCAGTCATTGATGATTTTTGCCTTGTCAATTGTAAGGACTATAATTGCCAAATGGTGGTTCTCTAATTCCACCTGTTATTGTTATTTTACTAGTTGGCATTCTATAATAAGGAAAAACTTTATTCTCCCACATTTAGTCACATATTTATTTTTAATGTAAGTACAGACTCATGAATCTTATTTATTCAGATTATACCACTATTATTACATAGGCTGATATTCAAATTGCCCGATATTTGGTGAGTACATGTCATGCAACCTTGTTTCTATATCATTTTAAAATTTCTACACCATTACTCCAGCACTTCTTACACCACACACACATACAAAACCACATATCTTCATCTATTCATATTTTAGTTGTTTCACTTTTATTTTTATAGCTATACGTTTTTCAAAACTAAGGATGTAGCTTCTTAGTATTTTTTGTTATCCCAGATAACTTCACTTAGTGGTTTCCTTGCTAGAGACACTTAAAAGCATGAGAGCTGATGTACTGCTTTTGCTGAAGTGTCCTTCCTGAGACAGAGAGAGTAAAGCTCTAGTTCTACATACAGCTTATTTTTTGGCCTCACTTTTGATGCTGAATCCTATTAGTAGCATAGAGAGGCTAGTGAACAGGAAAAGGTGGAGGATGGGTGTGGTGGCATTTAAAAATATATAGCACTGTTCACCTGACCACTTTTCTTAGCTCTTGCAAAGGGAAAAAAAGAAGAAAGTGTAAATAGATAAGTAGAAACTAATGGTTAAATTCATCCTAATTATTTGACATTGGAATAATTTAGTTATTTAAACCCTCTATAAACTGATGAGCAAAAATAGATACAGAGGCAGAGCAACATCGAACAGACTGTCGAACTACAGCGGGAAGGCTGGGGAGGGTGGGGGTGGGTAAGAGATCAACCGAAGGACTTGTATGCATGCATATAAGCATAACCAATGGACACAAGACACTGGGAGGTATGGGAGGCTAGGGGAAGGTTAAGGGGAGAAAAAAAAAAGGAGACATATATAATACTCTTTGTAATACTTTAAGCAAAACAATAAAAAAATAAAAATAAACCCTCTGAACTTATTTCCCATCTATAGGTTTATAAATAAGAAAGTTTTACTGATCCCTTCCAGATTCAAAAGTTCAATGAGCCAAAGTTGTGTAAAACACTGTTTCATCTTTGAGTGAGACTGAGATATCGGGAATCGGATAGAATACAGACTCATCAGGAATTTTGAGGTTCAGAAATAGAAGTTGACATGCCAGTTATAGGGAACAGACAAAGCCAGTGATAGTATCTGAGTACTTAAGGACCATGTGTCATCTGTGAGATTCACATAAGGCTGTCCAAGCTGAATCTTTAAAAACAAAAGTCTTTCTCATAGATTACAATCAAATTTCTTCTTGGCCAATTTTAAAACAAATTTCCTATAATACTTTTGTAATAAAATTTCATACTATATTATTTCTCCAGAAAGGCTTGGTATCATGTGCCATCAAATATGTAATTAATAAATATTTATTTTTTCTAATTTTATCCTTTCATATATAATCATTCACAAGTTGCGAATGGGTGATTTAAACATTCATATTCTATAACTTTTTTCAAGGATGTGTAATAATATACATAATCTAACCTGTTATCTTTCCTTGACTTCAAAACAACTGCCTTTCAAATTCAAATAAATTTCTCAAACATGAACTGGGCATAGAAATTTCTCTTAAATCCAAAATTCACTATAAATGCATATTTTAATTTTCAACATTTCTTGAGTTTACAATCAGGGTATGTTTAAAACTGCTATTGTGTGAGTTTTATAAAATAAAAGAAGAAACATTTAATACACTAAAAATATATGGTATGTATTATGGCTATTGTTTCATTAAAAAATGCTGATACATATTAGAAAAAGATAAGTAAAAACATTCCACAGGTCATATTTTCCAAGAAAGAAAAAGAATAATACAATTTAATTCTGCACTATCTTAACTCCTTAATTTCACTCCTAGAAAAATGGTTCCCTCTGGTTCACAGATCTCACAAGGTTTTCACTGGTATAGAGCTGTATTTCCAAACTGCAGCCAGGTGAACCAGGATTTGGAGTTGACCTTTAACACCAGAGTAATATATGTCTCAACAAGTTTCTTCCACTGACAGATGACAATTTTGTAATGCTGTTTTCACCCCAAATATTTTTAAAGTTTCATTTCATTTTAAATATTGAAAAATCAATAGAATTAATAAGCCAGTTAGTTAATATATTAACATTAAACAAAGCAACTGAATAAGCTTGGCAATCTGGACCTACATACATGTGAATCTTATTTATTAGACAAATTTCTTTTGGAAATGTCTGTACTACATTTTTATCTTCCTCTGGGTTACATTGCACTGTATTCTGAATAGGGCTTCACCTACAATAATTTTCTGCATCTAACTTGTTTGATTGCTTTACAGGTTGTAAATCATAAAGCTCCTAACATGCTTTCAAAGGAATCCGGAGTCAGATTTTTGCCATTTCAGCCTGTTCATAATGCAACCCTATAGGAAATATTTTTATATGTTTCTAGGTGTTCTTTAGGTATGTACATATCACTTGTTAATCTTCTGATTTCTCTTTCCTCATTCCTCATCCTGTCAGAAGTCACCTCAGAACTCATCTTTCTTCATTTTTCTTTATGTTGTTATAGAATTGATATACAATCATCTTAATAATACTCTTCCAAAAACTTTCCCCCACCTGTCTAGATGAACCTACCTCACATAAATCTAAACATCCGTATATTGTCATATGTATTAGAACAGTAAGCACTAATGCAAAAGTTATACAATACTCAGAAGCTTACTTATACAACTGGCCCTCAAGAATATTTTAAATCTTATATTAATTTGTGTTATTTAAAAGTAGTACTTCACACATTTTCTATTGTCCTCACTTTTTATCACTTATGTCCTTAATCTTTCCCACCCCGGATATACTGTAAGCAGATAACATTAAAAAACAATCAAATGAATAAACAAAAGACACTGTCAGATAGAAACCCCAGGTATTCTAAGTGGCAAACCTACAAAAATACAATACTATTCAGTTTTAATAAAGGGACTATGATCCTATTCAAGGACAAAATAACCTCCTGTCCTGAGGCTTCCTTACTTTTCCTCCCTCTCAGGAACTGTCAATTTCCAAAGCCACTGTCTCTCAATTTGAGACCTCATGTGAAATTTATCTTTTTCACATTTAAGTCTTTAAATTTATAAAAAAAATGAAACAATATAAAACAAATTCACATGTCCCTTTAACTACAGCCTTTCTGTCCTCCTCAAAAACTACTTCAGAGAGTTTTCATTCCCAGTCCTTATTTCTTCATCTCCCACTTAGTACTCAAACACTTTGGTTTGATATCCTCATCCATCCTCCACACATGTAGCTTGGGGTGATCATAGCAATGACATACATATTTCTAAGGATCTTAGCATGAGGAGCATTTCCAGGATTATCAGGCTAAGCCCTAAATGCCATCACAAGTGTGCTCAGAGAGTTTAAACAAAGAGAACAAAGTAGAGGTGAAGATACAAGGAAGACAAGTGATATGGCCACAAGCCCAAAATTCCTGGCATCTGCTAGAAGACACAACAAAGAGATCCTCTCCTGGGGCCTCCAGAGGAAATGTACCTCTCCTGATAGCCTAATTTCATACCTGTAATTAAGCCACTGAGTTTTTGACAAATTGTTACAGCAGCCATATAAAACTGACACAGCTACAGAGCCCACATTTTTGTGATTAATAAGTATATTTTAAATAACATAATTAAAGCATGCATGAATATGGGCTTCTAAAATTAGTATCACTATATCCAAATCCAATTTGGAAATAATTCGCACTGAATTACATTTTAATTCAGACATTTTGCAAATCATTATTAAGTAACTATCATGTGATAGTTCTTGGTCCTAGAGTGGATTATGCTATAAAATTTAGGGTAAACTCGTTTTCCTAGGATTATTAGTCAGTTTGTGGCCCAGTGCACAAATTTGTGCACATTGAAAGGAAATTAATTAGAAGAAGTATTTTACTATTGCTATTCGCCCTTTCTCTATAATAGAAGTGTCAACCAAATTCATGATGGACAATACACATGCGTGCGATTGGTGCCAGTGAGAGCTTTATATGTATCACGCATATGCAAGTCAACTTAGCCTTTTATACATATAGAATAATCTTACTTAATTAGACTTGCTTTCTGATTTAGCTAAACTTTTCCAGCCCAGTGAAGCACCCCAACTTCTCTTTCAGGTAATTGTCAGCAACACAGCAGTAAATAACAACATTAAGCAGATTATTATTGTAGATCAAGCAGGGAGAACCAAGAGTAAAATATTTAACTGCAGCAATGTTTGCCTATATTCTACGCAGTGAGAAAACGGGAAGTCATTTTCAAGGTCCACCATTTCATACTTCTTTTCAGGTGGGTCAAGTTTCTAAGCTTTCTAAATCTCCATTTTCTGGCTAAAGAAAAGAAAATAGAATTCCACTGAGTCTTCCAGCTACCTACTCCAGGACTTCTGTGAGGATCAAATGAGATGAGGCATGGGAAAACACTTTACAGACATTTGGTTATAGTGTAAAATGTTTCCACCTGGCTATAAAGCAAGTTGTGTTCCTGGGCTGAAGAAACTCCAAAGAGACTAGTCACTAGGGAGAGGAAGCCAGGCATATTAGCCTTTTGTATATATAGATATTTCAGAAGAAGCCTGTTTGGTTTTCATTTTTTTCATATTAAGCTTTTCCGTAGTTGTGGTAGGCAGTTAGAGAGATGTGAACTGAGCAAGGATGAAGGGCCAGGTACAGAAGGTTACCAGGGTGGAAAGCCCTGGGTGCCTAGCAAAGGGCAAAACTAGGAAGACAAGGACCTTGCCCCCCATCCCCAATGGATAACCTTTTCTCTCTGACCATATCAATGGTAATGCGGTTTAGACTCCCCAATCTTTCACATCCCTGGTCATGTGATTCTGATCCTCCTTTGATCTTTCCTCCAGTCATGTGGTACACCCCCTTGCAGGAGGAACAAGGGGCCAAAGAGTGGCCTCATGAAACTCCCATGGGATAACATCTAGGCCTCAGCTGTGTTTCAGCTCAAGGCCTAGAAAAGCAGAAAAACCAGAGAAGTGCTGCCCTGGCTGACATCAGGACCAGCTGCATTGACTAATGGCCCCCTGCCCTGACATCAACCAATCAGTGGAGACCAGAACACTGAAAGGACACACCTGGAAAGTTGATGAATATTCTATTGAGATCCTCCCCTGGACCTCCCCTAAAATCCCCACCATTCAAGGCCCTTGGGAGAGAGAACCCAGCTCCCTCTGCCTATTGTGACCCGGCTAACACCTTTCCCATTTCCCTTTTCTTCCCTCCCCCCCCCCCCCCATCCCCGCCACCCTCAGGTGTGTTACCTTTATCTTTGTCTCTCTTAAGCTCCAAGGACCTTTCTTTTGCCTCTGTAACTTATTTCATGAGCCCATTCCTTACGCAGCTCACTTTTTGTTCCTGTGACTTTCTAAATAAATTTTCTCTTATAGTTTGAGTCTTGGATCTGAATTATTTCTGAGCCAGAACTCAAGTACCAAGGTTGCTGAACCTTGCAAGGTCCAGTTTAATTCCACAGGTCTAACACTTGGTGCCATTTTCTCTCCACCAACATAGTTTTATTTTTTATCCCTTGAAAATTTAGTGTTTAAAATGTTATTATGCTAAAATTACACTGTTCATTTTAGAACTCAAAATAAGTACAATAATATAGTTTTAAAGATAACAGGTATAACTCCCTATTATTCTTTTATAATATTTTAAATCAAATTACCCTTAAAATTATGTATTATTTATATAACTTCAGGTACATGTGATACATCCAACACACAAGTTTTAGCAGTATTTTCTATACTAGCAGATTGTAATATTGGCATTTACACATTTTTTCTAGAGAGGCATTATCTAGGTGTCAAATTATTGCAGAAGATATCTCTGCTTTACCTGCTTTGTTCTTATTAATATTATCATTTTTCTCACTTGTAAAAATTAAAATCTTTTTCATTAAGAACTTTGTAGCTGACCGTATTCCTGAAAAAAAAAAAAAAATTCCTGTTCTAGCTTTTAGTGCTAAATATTCATAGCAGCCATGGATCTTTTGGTTGATGTGTTATTACCCATTACACTTCTGCCACTTTCAATCTCTCAAAATTATGGGTACCATAGACCAAAAAAGATGTTAATTTAAAAGTCTTTAGTCATTTGTTCAGTTTATAAAGTAAAATTATATTCAGTATAAAAGGGAGCCTATAATAATTTCTAAAAGACTGTAAAATAATATTTTAAGGACAAAAAAAATGGGACTGAGCAAAGATTAGCAATACTGAAAGCAATAAAGCCTTCCTGGAAGGACTGCAGAAATGGGTACCAATATCCAGGACTTGAAAGATGCAGAGCTGGTGATTTCCACATACCTGATTGAAGACACTTATTCGGCCTACTGGGAAAATAAACGGGTCTGGGAGAATGGCTGTAGATCAGTGGTTCTCAACTTTGGCTGCACATTAGAATCACCTGGGAATAGTTTTAAAATCCTGATTTCTGGGCCTCATCCTCCGGAAATTCTGTTTCTTTGTTACTAATGTAGTGGCCTCGCCCCATAACAAAGAAACAGGATTTCCGGAGGATGAGGCCCAGAAATCAGGATTTTAAAACGATTCCCAGGTGATTCTAATGTGCAGCCAAAGTTGAGAACCACTGCTGTAGATTATATAAATTTAATTAGGTGGTGTCTCTAAATTGCTGATGTAGGTGTGGCTTCCTTCCTTAATCGCCTAGTAGTTAGCTTTTTGCTCTGCACCTGTTAGTAAAGGCCAACAGAGCAGTTTGCTTCCTGGTGAAAAGAGCAAAATATCTCAGAGGCATATCAACTCTCCAGACCTAAATCATAACTGAGTCAGCACTGTGATCCTTTTTCCCTTCGCACTGGTCCATTACGTTGGTATTACGCTGATTTAACCTCATGTTCAGGAAATAGCTAGTCTAGACATACTGACACATCGTTTGCCAGCCAGAGGGTGGGGGAAAATGTACCACAAACACTCAGGGAACTTTCACTTCTGAGAAGTGTACAGGGGCCCAGTGGTGTGGGCCTGCCAGGCTCTTCCTCCTAAGGCAGCAGTTCTCAACCTGTGGGTTGCCACCCTTTGGGGGTCGCCTAAGACCATCGGAAAACACATATATAATTACATATTGTTTTTGTGGTTATAATCACTATGCTGTAATTATGTTCAATTTGTAACAATGAAAACACATCCTGCATATCAGATATTTACATGACGATCATAACAGCAGCAAAATTACAGTTATGAAGTAGCAACGAAAATAATGTTATGGTTGGGGGTCACCACAACACGAGGAACTATATTAAAGGGTCGCGGCATTAGGAAGGTTGAGAACCACTGTTCTAAGGTGATAGAAACATTGCTGTACCTGACCCCTCCTCCCACGAAATATAGAGGCACACAGTTTAGAATTCTGGAGGCAACCTAGTGCGCATCCAGGTGTGCCACTCTGGTCCACGCACCGCTACTTCTGAGTGGTGCCCAGAACTAAAGGAAGCTCTGCAAGGGGTGTAGGGTGCCATGTTAATAGATGTTTGCTTAAATGCCCGGGGCAAAAAAAGGAGGAAAAAGAAAACACATACCTTCCCATCTGTGCCGATTGGCTCCTTGGTAGTTATTACGTGGACTGCTTAGTCAGGTTGCCATGGCCTCCTCCTCCCGGTCAGAGCTCCTCTCCCGCTTATGGAACCTGAAGAGCAGCCCCCAGGGCGGGGAAGCTTCCAGTGACCACGGTCTGGTCTCCTCTGCGCATGCGCGCTGCTCTGGGCCCGAGATTGTGACTTCTCAATCTCGCGTTATTTGTGTCTCAGTTAACGCGGGAGCTTTTCGATCCCCTATTTCCCGCGAAGATTCTCTTTCCTCAGCTTTTCCTTCCAGAATGCCTCTCACATTTTTAGCGTCTCAGTCAACCGGAATCAGCTGTCCCAGGTGGCAGAGAGGTTTTTTGTTTTTTTTTCATGTGTTTTTCGTGTTTCTGAGGAATGCCCTCTGCCTAGCGCCCGTTCCTTCCCGAGAGGGTCCAGTCTGGTTGGAACAAAGCGAGGTACCTGCTGAATTCCTCAGGCTCCTCGGGAGCCGCCATTCGGGTGAAGGCGGACAGATTGGGGAGCAGGTTTGCGCTGAGCCCCGAGCCGGGTTGCATGCTGGGAACCAGGCGGCCAAGATGGCCGGCGAGTCAGGTGTGAGGGGGCCGGACGAGTAAAATCACTGCAAAACCTTCCTATCATTCCTAAGGTGGCTTTTCCTTGATTTAGCAAGAATTGGTTCCTGTAAAGCTCCCACCGTTTTTCCAGACTTCCCACAAGTTGATTTGGACACTTTTTGCTCATTTTTCTATCGATTTTTTTTCCTTTGATTGTTTTGAGCGATGAGCCCTTGAAGTTATACTACTTTTGAAATCTGGAAGTGTAAGTTTTCTCTGTAAGACTTTTTAAAAAATGACGTCAAATGCCTTTACATATATATTTTAGAAATACCTTGTAACTTTTGAGAACACTAAGCATTTTGATAGAAACTGCGTAAAATCTACAGATCAGGAATTGCCATCCAAGTGAGCTTCTGAATACCTGGACATACATTAGATCTTTACTTCCCCCTCATGAAAATCTTGCAGTTTGGTGTGTAGTTTTAGGCATTTCTTCTGCCCAATGTGTTTATAAGTATTTTATTCTTTTTGACTATGTGAATATGCTTTCTTTATTTAAAAAATGTACCTTTATGGTTGAAAGTATTACAGATATATGATTTCTTTATTTTTGGATCACTTCGTATTAGCACATAGGGGTCCATTGGATTTCTATATATTGATCTTCTTTCTGAGTTCTTGCTGAGCTCATTATTATTCACTAGAGGCCTGAACATGGATATAAAATTTTAGTCTATGACATTTACAATGTAAGCGTCACTTTTTTAAGAATATCAGTAATTATTCCTTGATTTTAAGTTTTATAATAAAATTACTTGAATTATTGGTTACTTATTTAATAAGTCTGAATAATAGACCATCTGATGGAAGCATGTATTTTTCACCAAACCTGTTCTCATATCCTCTTGCATTTAGATCCCCTATGTTAAATTTTCTTCATAGATTAGTATATTGGACTTGGCTTACATGATGTCAACTATGCAAATAAAAATCAGTATAAAGAAATAAGATGTAATTTTAGGTGAGGTTACCTCTGGATGGATACAAACAGTATATATCATATAACTCAATGGGAATATGCTAAACAGTTAATAGTTAAATTATGATTCATTTTTATTACATTTTTACACAAATATTTTTAATTGTAGTATTTAAAACAATTTTAAATAAATTAAATAATTTACCTTTATTTCAATACCTTGGGGTATTTCTTGCCCCAAGGTAAGAGAGTTCCCTGATTTTACCTATTTTTTAAGCTGCCCTTCTCCTTTTTACACATCTAAATTGCTTAGATATATTGAATGTTAGGAGCACATTTTTAAAAATGAGTAAATATGAAATGATCAGAAGAGAAATATAATGCATCATGGTGGCATGTAGTAGCATTTTGGGAGGTATATAAACCAGGGAAGCTTATCTGCCATTTGCATTGCAATGTTAAGGGATTTCCCCGTAGATCTTGATTAACTTTTGCTATCTAAACACACCTATATTGCTTAATTAGTTTATGAGACAACAAGGAAAATTATATTTCATGTTTGAGTTAGTGTTGGACAGGGAAATAAAACAATGAGAGAGAAAGAGAATTTAATAGCGATAGAATTGAAGCTTGAGGAGAACATGAAGTCATAAGCCATGGGTATTTGTTAGCATATTGCAAAATATATTGACCTTCCACAAGACTAAGGAGATATTTAAGTTATCCATAATTTTAGTGATTCAGTAAATCATCTGGATTAAACTTGGTTTCTTCACATAGAAAGTTGTTTGAACTGTGGAGTAAGAGTCCATCCTAGACACAGCCTCTCCCTCCCCAGTCATATTGTGATTGTGATTTATTCCTCCCATTTTCAAAGTTTGGCATATTTTGAGTCTCTCGGAATTATTCACCATCTGACTGTCTCCTTTGAGTGCAAAAGTCACCATTTTCTCTGTTGTTGCTCAGAAGGCAATTTGCTGGTATGATATTCCAGGGTTTACTTTTCAATTGCACTGTTGCACATTGGAATTCAGGAAATATGTCTGTGAAGCTCAATTTATTTATTCAACCAAATGCAGTTATTTGGAAAGTATATTCTAAATATACGGTTCTAAAATGACTCTACCGTAATCTAAAAAGATTTAATATATCTAGTGATCAGTTCCATGCAAAGGATATAAATTTCACATAGACTAACACTAACAGATTGCAAGGTTTCTAATGAGTGAGTTTCTATGTCTTCTAGGTCCTATACAAATATGCAGCCATGATAAATGAGAACTGAAAAAAATATGAACGCTCTTCACAAGGTAATTACCCAATTGGAGATTATATTAAATTAAATATTTTGCTAAATTTCTAAACTAAATGCATACATTTTTACCTTAAAGATGGCAACATGCGTGGAATCTTTTCTGAGTAAAAAATTATTGTACAGGTGTTTTCATTACAATTGAGGAGATGTCGAAAGTCAATATTCAACTCAATTCAGCAAGTTTCAGAAGTTATTACAGTAACCTAGAGTTGGCATTTATCATGTATAATTTTCATATGCAATTGCAAAACAAAACAAAACAAAAACCCACATTCTAATTCTGGGCATCAACTCAGATTCTGAGAACTTATAATTTACATTATATTGAAACCCGCACCTCAGTAATAATATGTGATATGGCCATATTATCTGAGTAACATTTGTATGTGAGATATCAACATGGCTAAAAATATACTAAAAGGAATATAGAACTTCTTTCCCCTAAAAGCCATAGAAAAATGCTCTTTCAACAGTCTATTCTTTTTCAAAACTTCCACAAAACAATGCAAATGTAACCCTCCAAAGAGAAACAAAATTCTGTTTCTTTATCAGTAAGCTGAAGGAACGGAACATTAAATTTTGCTGCTAGAAATTTTTCTCTAAGTTGAGCAGTAAATCAAATCATGATTTGTTTAGAAAGCATAGCTGTAATTGTTATCTACATGAGCCCTATTGTGTCATTTGCACAATGTTAAAAGTGTAGTAGTACTGGACATATTCAATGTCTAATTTGTGTAATTGTCAAGGGAGGGGCCACCATATAAATACCACGTTAAGGTGTTTATAATTCTGGGACACTAAATTTTCTAGAAATGTCAACCCAACTGTTTATATCACTGGTAATATTGAGTGCTCTTGCTGCTTTCCAGTTTTGGGGATTTCATATTTTTAAGGCTTACTTATTATATAACTGATCCACCCCACACTCTTCTCCTATAACAGGGACAGAATACATTACAAATCATGTTATAAACTCTAGTGTTGTCACAAATTTCTAAATGTTATTTAACTTTTTCAATTAGATTAATAAAAGCAATCTCTGAAAATGGTGCAGACTAACAAAAAGTATTGTAGTTTATGCATTTTTCTCACTTTATTTCTAATAACCATTTCATTGGGGGCAAGGGGGGATGGGTAAACCAGCATCTGTTTTATTCTTCAAACTGGAAATAAAAACAGGAAAGCAGATTATAAGCCTGTTTTCAAAGATTAAGCAATTTTACACTTCAAAAATATTTTGGTTTCAAAGATAAAGAACCACACAACCCACATACACACCTTTATATATGTTAGCTAGTTTCCAAATGTAGTATGAAACCTATTCACCATACCCTGCATGTACATTAAGTACCTACTATCAAGAGTGGAATACTCTGCCTTTTAAATCTGAGATAGTGTTGTGACTGCTTTGTCAATAGAATGTGGACAAAGTGGGGTTTGAGGACTTTTAAGCCCTGGCATTAAGAAAACCTAGCACCCTATAGTCTCCTCCACAGAGCCCTAAGCTGCCATGTAAAAAGACCAAGTTATCCTGCTGGAGAGAGAGCCACTCGAAATCTTGGAAGTTCAGACGTAACATATATAAGAGAGGTCACATACAGAAGTACTAAGGCACCAGATATTGAGATCCATAGATAAGTGTGACCACCAAATGACTGTACGCACTTAAGAGATTTCAAGCTAGATTTATAAAGCAACCCCCAGCTCAGTTCTGGCCAACACACATAATCATGAGATATAACAAAATGGCTGTCAAATTTTGGAGTTATTTGTTATTGACTATATTGACTTTATGCTGTTGCAAAAAAAAACTTAAAACCAATGTCATTCATTTTGGGACAATGTGATTGGTAGAAGCTGGAAGCACCTTGAGAATACTGTTAGGCTTCAAGGAAAGGGAGGAAACTATTATTTGAGCTGAAGAGAAAGGGACTTAAGTTATATAAAATCAAATAATTAACAAAATAGTCAACCAAGCTATCATGAAAGATTGAAAGGGAACCTTAAAGACTTGTTGACCTGGCTAATGAGATTTCTAGGCAGAACATAGAGAGTGTGAACTGTTTTTCTGTGTTTGTTTGATTAAAAAAATATGTCAATGATAATGTATAGGAGAAGCCCAATGAACTGAAAATAGAACTGCTCAAATTGGCGGGGTAATTTAGAGGAAACATAAAAAAGCGAGATTGTTCTGGCTTCAAAAACAAAACTTTGTCTTGTTCTCTATTTTTCTAGAAGGCAAAAAGGAAATAAAATAGGAAATAGCCTCAGAATAAAGGTCAAATCTAGGCCACTACCAGTAAAACCCAACCTTGGGGTGAATTTTAAATCAAAGATTAATGTAAACTCCATTTTTGAACCTTAGAAAAATCTAACGCCTTATTTCTAGACATTTTTGCCTAGAAAAAAAAAAGGCTCTAGGTAAAAAATAGGATTTCTAAGTATGTAAGGGACACACTACCTTAGCAGCCTTAAGGGAGGTCCAGGGTACAGAAGCTTCCACTTTTGAAAGAAATGAGTAGGATTTTTCTCTTTTGTCTAGAGGATTTTATTGTAATTTGATACATAAAAACCTATAAATTTTATTCAAGGAATTCTATTACATCGGATTGAAAGGAACAGATACAATTCATAATGAAAAGAGTATCCCTGGGCTCTTGCAGTCTACTATAAGCAGGATGCAGGTTAAAAAGCTGTTGAGCTGCAAACATGAAGAATTTCTTATACAAAATGAGGTTAACTCAGAGGGCAAATTAAAATCTGGGAGGGTGGAACTGACATCTGTTAGGGGCCTCTTCAATGGAACAGGAAGCTCTAATCAAGGAACAAGATATACTGGTATATCTCCAGTTGGATATTAAAATTACTATGAGCTACTTAGTCCTCTCTTCCAATCATTCCTCCCCCCCCCCCCACTCCCATTTGCATGAGAGCCTACTACAGATTCTCTGTCACTGCTCACTACTGGGATATTGGCTAAAGGAATACAGAAAACTTGTCTATTTCAAAGGACTTTAACTGAAGAGGGACACTATTCAAGGAAGTGAACCTGGGAAATCACATCAAGGAGCCTCATCTATGCGGGTCCCATTTAGATTAGGAAATTCTAGAAATCAAGCTGATACTTTAAAGCAGCGGGTCTCCACCTCTGGGTCGCGACCCCTTTGGGGGCCGAATGACCCTTTCTCAGGGGTCGCTTAAGACCATCTGAAAACACATATATAATTAAATATTGTTTTTGTGATTAATCACCTTGCTTTAATTAATGTTCAATTTGTAACAATGAAATTGGGGGTCACCACAACATGAGGAACTGTATTAAAGGGTCGCGGCATTAGGAAGGTTGAGAACCACTGCTCTAGTGTGTGTGTGTGTGTGTATAAAGTTTGGTAACTTCTAAGAGGGAATGTAAAAGTTAAGATATTTCTACCATAGTAAAGTTTTATACTGATGTATTTTATTCAGTGGACAGCTAAACAAAAACTTGATTTACAGGTCTTCAGAGTTTTTGCTTGAATGTCTGTTTCTTAAGTATTCAGTGACAAGTCCATTTCATTCTCTTTTAAATAAACAAGTGTATAATACACAAACTATTTTGTTCCACATTGTTGCTTATTAACTTGCATTATGTCCCAAGGCATCAATTTCACATTGGCCCTCTCCTGATTAACATGCCAAATTATAGATAATTCTTTTCTTACATACCCTTACACATACAGAAGTAAAAGTGCTTTTAATATATATATATATATATATATATATATATATATATATATATATATTTATTTACTAGTCTTTCTAAGCAGCACAAAATACTTCAAACTACCTACTCCAGTCACTGTAAAATTTATGTTCACTGTCACATCTTTAAATAAGCAGTTTGAGGGAAATGTCCTTTTCTATTTCTCCCAGGGAAAGAAAAGTACAAAGATATGGGCATTTATTATTCTAACTTACAAAAAGGAAAAAATGTACATATACATAACAATGTTTGGTCTGCATTTAAAATGCTTTCCAATCACAAAGTTCTTCTACTCTCCACTTTTCTGGCACAATCCATATCTTGGTCAAAGTTTCAGCTTCAGGTATTTTTAGTTTATATATTCTAACTAGTGAAATTTCAGGATTATGACCAAGATAGCAAATTAGTTTGTCTCAGTTCTGAGGAAAAAGAAAGGGTCACTGATTCTATTAACTAACTTTTAGATTCCAGGATAGCCCACAATACCTTTGGCAGACATTAATGTGGTATTCCTTAGATATGCATCCAATGTTGAAAACAATTTCCCAAGGAAGATCCATCATCACACACCTATCTCTGTTAATGCCAGCCCACATGAAACCAGAGCATGTTGTGACAATTAAGTTTTATAATTTAAAATTCAGTATTTCTCTGAGTGGAATTCCTTTGTCATTCTGCATGGGATGTTTGACTATATTTCCATAGCTCTTTTTTTACTAGTCATTCCTCTCTTTCAAAAACTCTATATTTTCTCTTGTTAAAATTGTTGGATCTTTGTACTGGTTGTGTAGAAAAAAAGCTTATCAACATTTTTGATTAAAGGAAAAAAGGTCACTAAAAAAAACACATTTTCCCACTATGGTGATAGAACAATACAAAAATTTTCAAATATTTTTTAAACTATTGTTAAAGTGATTTTTAAGCTATTATTCATTTACTAATTACAAGTGCCTTAAGAAAAATTGGAATCATTTTGTATCTTTTATGTTGTCTCGCAAAACATTTGAAAATAAATGGCACTTAATACATGTTTCTGAAATAGTTAATCAATGAAATTATGTTTTTATATTTTAACATGTTATTTACACTATTTTCAACTGATATGACATAAGAGAAAGATTTAAATATATTAATATCATACACACATGCCAAAACATTTATACAAACACCATACATTCAGGAATAACTTACATTTCAAACTATAGCAAAATGCTTAATAAGTCATACCATCTCTGTTAAAGAAGTGTGGACATGTTTTTGCCTCATTTTTAACCTTAGGAAACAGGCTCAAAATGTGGAAAATTATAATATAGAGAGGGTGCCCTACAATGTTGGGTACAAATAGTATGGATTCATTGTAAACTGTCTGTTTTCTATGTATTTATATAAGCACTAGAGGCTTGATGCATGAAATTCATACAAGTGTAGGCCTTCCTTTCCCCAGCTGCTGGCGTCGGCTTCCCTCTGGCACTTGGAACCCGGGCTTCCCTCCAGCTGCCAGCAGGCACCTGGGACCTGGGCTTCCCTTGCAGCCCCAGCTTCGTCTGGAAGGATATCCAGTCTAATTAGCATATTATGCTTTTATTATTATAGATATTTATTTCTCAATAAGTTTGACAAAGATAATCCTTCCTTCCTCTGATGGACAAGATTCTTCTTTTCCATTATATATAATAAAGGCTAATATGCAGATCAACCAAACAGCGGAACGACTGGTTGCTATGTCGCCCACTGACCACCAGGGAGCAGACACTCAAAACAGGAGCTGCCCCCTGGTGGTCAGTGTGCTCCCACAGGGGGAGCACCACTCAGCCAGAAGCCTGGCTGACAGCTGGCTAGTGCAGCAGTGGTGGCACGGGAGCCTCTCCCGCCTCCGCAGCTAAGAATGTCCAACTGATAGCTTAGTTTGCTCTTTGTGGGAAGCAGGCCTAAGCCATCAGTTGGACATCCCCTGAGGGCTCTTGAACTGCAAAAGGGCACAGGCCAGGCTAAGGGGACGCCCCCCCTTCCCCAGTGCACAAATGTCATGCTCCAGGCCTCTAATTTATAATAAACTTAAGCAAATAGGTTTTTATTGGCTTATTATGCAAGTTAAACACTGTAAACATTTGTTTTTCTATTTAATTTATTTTGATTGCAATACTTTCTTAATCACATATGATTTAGGAACAAAATAGTATAGTTTTAAGTATAGTCATGGTACCATGTACACAACTTGGTTATAAATCCTGACCTCACCATTTACTAGCCATATGATTTTACTTATTACATTTTTTTTTTTTTTAGTTTCTTTGTCTGTAAAGTGGTAGTAATACTTGTAGTTAAGTAATAATGTTGTAAGGACTGATTCACTTAATATATATAAAGAATTTAGACCAGTGATAGCAAACCTTTTGAGCTCGGCGTTTTGAAAAACCCTAACTTAACTCTGGTGCCGTGTCACATATAGAAATTTTTTGATATTTGCAACCATAGTAAAACAAAGATTTATATTTTTGATATTTATTTTATATATTTAAAGCCATTTAACAAAGAAAAATCAACCAAAAAAAATGAGTTCACGTGTCACCTCTGACACTCGTGTCATAGGTTCGCCATCACTGATTTAGACAATGCCTGGCAGAGAGTAGGCATCATAAAAATGTTAGCTACATGCCTTTAAAAAAAAAAAAAAAGCGTGATTGTTTGAACTGATTTTCCAGGTGTGAAATTTTCAAACAGGAACAAGAAAACTATGTTTTTACTAGTTTTATTGTCCACTGTGTGTTTTCTTCAATTGACTACCCACATACTATTTTGCAGAAGTATAAGTTCCTTCTTTCCTTTATATATTAATTATTTCTTCCTAACTCTTCCTCTGCTCTTCAGAAATTCAGTGGGTGTACCCTTGAAGGAAAATCACAGTATTCCTAGTTTTAGAATGTTACAAAGCCAAATAGGTATGAAACGTCATTTCAAGTATTATTACATTTAAACAAGAGAATAAATTGGTTTTCTATATGATGTACAGATTAAGATCATAGTAGGAAGAAGTGATTTCAACTGTTTCACCTTAGAATATTAATCAAGGCTTACTGAAAGGAAAAATAAAGAAATAAATGTAGCATTATTATTATAGGACTTGTGCATCCTTTCCCTCCCCCAATTGAGGATTGATTATTAGTAAGGACTCCTGAGGGTAAAATTTTGGGTTTCATTCCTTCTGTAATTTCCTATGCTCAAATACTTCTTTTCCTTTTAAATTTGATGGCCTGCTATCCATCTTGATGTTCTAAAATCCTGCCTTGATAGACTCTTCTATTATCATGTACATTAATATTATGTGGTTCCTGGGAACATCTTTTCTGTTATGTCTTAACTAGTGGCCCAGTGCACAAATTCATACGCATTGAAAGGAAATTAATTAGAAGAAATATTTTAATATCACTATTCTCTCTTTCTCTATAATAGTAATGTCAACCAACTTCATGATCGACAATGACAGATCGAAACACACACCTGCGACTGGCACCAGCGAGAGCTTGATATATATATGTATATATATATATATATATATATATATATATATATATATATAGAGAGAGAGAGAGAGAGAGAGAGAGAGAGAGAGAGAGAGATAAACTTGCTTAATTAGACCTGCTTTCTGATTTAGCTAAACTTTTCCAGCCCAGTGAAACACCCCAGCTTCTTTCAGGTAATTGTCAGCAACACAGCAGTAAATATCAACACGAAGCAAATTATTATTCCAGATTAAGCAGAGAGAATAAGGGTAAAATATTTAATTGCAGTAGTGTTTGACTATATTCTGCGCAGTGAGAAAACCTGAAGTCATTTTCAAGGTCTACCATTTCATACTTCTTTTCAGTTGGGTCAAGTTTCTAAGCTTTCTAAATCTCCGTTTTCTGGATACTGAAAAGAAAATAGGATCCCACTGACTCTCCTATCTACCTCCTCCAGGACTTCTTTGAGCATCAAATGAGATGAGGCATGGGAAAATGCTTCACAGACATTTGGTTAAAGTGTAAAATGTTTCCATCTGGCTATAAAACAAATTATGTTTCTGGGCTGAAGAAATTGCAAGGAGGCTAGTTGCTAGGGAGAGGAAGCTGGGTGTTGCTACATGACGTCATTACCCAGTACCCACAGTGACCGTTTCCAGGCCGGGCTTGGCTGTGAGCCACATTTTACGCCATGGGGTCTTGGCAGCATCAGCTGCGATTTGGTGGGGTGTCGCTCTGGAGTGGTGGCAGGACCTATGTCCCACTTGGGGGAAGCCAAATATTGCTTTGTGAGCGCCAGGTCCGCAGTACCTTTTCTCTGTAAATGGCCAGTTTGCATCACAGCAGCTCCTGCATTGAGCATCTGCCCCCTGGTGGTCAGTGCGCATCATAGCAACTGGTTGGACAGTCAGACACAGCATATTAGCCATTTATATATACTAGTATGTAGATAGTTTTAGGAGTACCCAATCCCACTGAAATTATGCTAAATCCTGCTGGGGTCTGTCT
Organism: Myotis daubentonii; assembly: GCF_963259705.1. Classification (NCBI taxonomy): domain Eukaryota; kingdom Metazoa; phylum Chordata; class Mammalia; order Chiroptera; family Vespertilionidae; genus Myotis; species Myotis daubentonii. The sequence continues at coordinate 35,441,255 of NC_081856.1, read as the reverse complement.
GTGGAAGACAATCTTCTTTAATATTTTAAGCCTGTCTGTTGAAATGCTTTGAAATCTAAATGTCCCAGGCTTATGGCTTCCTATAATTACAGATTTTCCAATGTAATTTCTCATTGATCTCTTTACATACACACAAACTTCACACTTTATTTAAGACTCATTAAAGTTATAATTTATCCATTACCTTATACCTATTTCACTACCATAATTACTAACTGTTCATAGCATCTCACATTGACATAGTTAATATTTTACCTTACAACCACAAATGCTATTAGTAACCTGTAATATTTACTTTAATCAGTAAAATAATATTCACTTCATTATCTTCATGTGAAGACATATAAAAAACTGAATCAGATTTTATTTAATATTATCAGTGACCCGTATAAATGAATTAAGTGGACAACTAGTAGTTGCATAGTTAAATATTAAATATTTCCTTTGATAAAATTTTTTCTCTTCAAAAGTGTCTATTAGGCCTTCATATCATTATCTTGTTTAATGAATTCTTTAATTTTTTCTGATAACCAAGTTGTTATAGTATTTTCTTGATTGCTTGGAATTAAGTTATTTTTAAAATGAATTAACTCATTGAGCATGTGGAAAACACTGGCAAAGCATATCTTATTTTGAAAAAATTATTTTATCGGCTTCAATATTTATGTTTGGATCTCTCAGTGTTCAGCCACAAAATATAAATCACACAACAGTTGTTTTAACAGAGAACATTTATTATAAAGTTTAGCTCTTGAAGAACTAATAAGACTTTCTCAGTTCTATGCTGCTATATAAATACTATTTTTTTAGTTGCTTAAGACAATCATGATTTTTTTTCTCATGATTCTGTGAGTTGACTCAAATAATCTGTGCAGTCTTTGTATTCCAAGTGGTCCAAGTGGGATAACTCATGCAGCTTCATACAACTGGGAGCTCAGCTGGAGCTGGAGAATCCTAATGGCTCATCCACTTATCTGGCAATCAGTCAGGGTAGCTGAAATGCCCAGGTCTAGCTAGATTTATCTCAAAGAAGCACGGTTGGATTTCTCATATGGTGGCATAAAACTCCAAGAGAGCAAATATAAAGTTGCCAGGTGTCATTTCTGTCTGTCCCATGCTATGTTCAAGACAAGTTTCAGTGCCTACTCAGATTCAAGGTGAAGGTTAGTAAACTCCACTTAAAGGTAGGAGTTGCAAAAATATACAAGGATGGGTAAATAGTTGACAATTGTCATAGAAGACAAGGCATAAAAATGAATATTACATGCATGGAGATAGCAATAGCAAGAGGCAGTTACCCATCTAGGGCTGGTAGAACAAAGAAAACAGATTGGGATAATTAAAAACTTAAAAGGTTGCTCCTGCCCTGTGTGGCTTAGTTTGTTGAGCATTGACCTGTGCACTGAAAGGTTACAGGTTTGATTCCTGGTCAGGGCACATACCCGGGTTGCAGGTTCAGTCCCAGCATGTCTAAAATTGATGTTTCTCTCTCCCCATCTCCCTTCCTCTGTCTGTTTAAAATCAATAAAACCTAATTTTAAAAAACACACACAACTTAAAAGTTTGGAGAAACCACATGAAGCTGGAAGTCACTGTTTTCTGAAAGCACAGCAGAGGGACCCCTGGGGATGGCACCAAACATTTTAAGTGTTAGCCTGTTAATCCTGTGTTTAATCTCATTTAGTCTTTCATGAATGCTGGTATCTCTGAAAGTGCATGATGAGAATGGTTTTAAAAGTATTGAATTTTCTTTTTTTAAAAAAATATACTTTATTGATTTTTTACAGAGAGGAAGGGAGAGGGATAGAGAGTTAGAAACATCGATGAGAGAGAAACATCGACCAGCTGCCTCCTGCACACCCCCTACTGGGGATGTGCCCGCAACCCGAGGTACGTGCCCTTGACCGCAATCGAACCTGGGACCTTTCAGTCCGCAGGCAGACGCTCTATCCACTGAGCCAAACCGGTTTGGCTGAATTTTCTTTAAAAACAGAATTTTGCTCTTACTGAAACAAATTGTCCATGGTGTGTTACTGTAGTGAATCAAATAGGATACAAATAGGAATAAAAAGATTAACAGGAAGAAAACAGAATCAGTTCTATTCTCCTTCCAGAATCTTTGCTCCTTCTAGCATCCCCTACTGGTAAGTTTAACAAAGAGTGAGCTGGCTGAGCTAAAGTGGTTTGTAGACTCTGTCCCTACATTAACAAAACCCATTGTAGTCTTGTGAGCATAATATCCACTTCTGTATGTAAAAAATAAAGAATAGAAATGTGTACCCTCATACCTTAGTGGATAATTAAAGTTGAAATATGTTGTAAATTAATTTGCACTATGAAATGTTAAGATAATAAAAGACATGCTCCCTGATGTTGACTTTCATAATGTCTTTGATGTTTAGTAACCTTTAACTAAACATCATACTATAAAAAAGCTATATTATTTTCCCTGCATTAAAAATTCATTAAGTTCTATGAGTCTTACAAATAGTTTATCAAGATAGTATCAAAATTAAGTTTAGTGATTACATTACTTTAATGAATCTATAGACTCAAGGATGGCTACTTATATTTGAGTATTTATGGCCTAATATGTGTTTTGTTTCTTATCAGTATCATTACTTTCATTTCTATCACATATATAAAGTGAGCCCATATACAGAGTTCAATTATGTCAAAATTTATAAGAAATATTTTACTTATACATACTTTATTTAAAAGGATAATTTGAGATGCTTATATACTTAAAATATAAACACACACTTCTAGAATTTATAATAATTCTTAGTTATGGATAGAAGATCCATCCTCCTATTTTTCTCTAGAAGACAATGGATGCCTCCCATTCATTTCAAGGTTGCTAACATGGTCAATCTCTTATTCTCTTTTTTATTCTTCAGCTTCTTAATATTACAACAGGAGAGTTCTGTAAACAAGTTATACATTGTAGAAAGTGGCTTTTATGTAACACTCTGTAGGTGGATATTAGAATGTCAGTGTTTTTAAGAAATTAAACTTTTATACCTAGTTTGAAATTAGGATAAGAAGGAATTTTGGATGTGAATGACTTTCAAAGGTAAACCTAGTTGAGAAATGAGAATAGACAAATAAAAGTTCATACCACAAACCTAAGCTTCCCATCATGTAATATTCTTCACGCAGACTGAATTACTTATAGAACAGGTAAGCTTTTTCTAATGGCATTCTGACTAAATGGACTGCTGGCTGGCATGGCTGTAATTATATGATGTCAGTATTCTATGCAGTAGGCAGAGATTTCATCTTATCCATCATTCACGAAGGGCAGCAGGAATCCCACAGTCATCAGTTCACATTACAATTGTTTTAAACTCTAGGAGTTGTTTTGAAGTTAAATAAGGATCAAAGATCTTATTGCCAGTCATTATGACCTGCAGCCATATAATTTTAAACCAGAGGTTGTGCCACCCACTTGGAGTAAGGCACAGCAAGTTTTCTTATAAGAACCACAGATAGAGGAGATACAATACCATCACACTGCCTCTGACTTTCATGAGGAGGCATTTTTTGTTTTGTTGTTCTTTGTGAAGTACTGCACAATAAATGATACTTTCACAAAAGTTACATCTGATGTGCTGAATACATAAAGGGGAAAGAAGTAAAACTTACTTTTCCATCAAAATGCTTTTACAATGACACATTTACTGAGGAAATCACAGCATATTAATCTGGTACCTTGTAGCAATCATCGGGGACACTATGCTCATTATTTAGAAAATTCCTGTATTAGCTTCCTTTGATTTTGTGTAGCAGTGGATAAATTATAAAATAGGCTAATTTTTATCCTGTATTCAGAAGTACCCATTGCCCCCTAGTTCCATCTGACATTTTATTTACAATATTATTTTCTGGTTCTGATTCTTTATTCTCACTATCTGAAAATCCTAAAAACTGAGGTATGGTATCATTATCTAGAAGTTCTCTTTTTTTATTGCTCATAAAATTCAGTATGCTTTTGTGCAACATTAATAATGCATGGCTGTCCACTTATGTTTGAATTATTCAAGAGACAAATATTTTTTTTATTTGGGGGTGTAGTGAAAAATTTATGCTAAGTGTTTGAAACATTCTAAGTCTTAGTATGTAGATCCTATAAGATTTTTTAAAATTTATCAATGTTATGCTTAAGAATATCTTTATTTGTGATATGAAAAAAAAATTGAAAGTATAAGGCATGGAATGATGAAATGGAATAAGTTTAAAGAGAACATACTCTGAGCCAGAACACTTGGTTTGAATCCTGCTTTGTCACATGTAAGCATTATGCCCTAAGGGATTTAACCACCCTATCTTTTAATTTCTCATATCAATGCAAGAGACAATAACAATTTTTACACCATAGAGTTTTATAAGATTTAATGGAGTAGTATATTTAAAGTATATTGATAAACGTAGAGTAATTTTGAGTAATTGGTACATATTAAGTACTAAATAGTAATCTCCCGAGGACAGAGAATTGGTCAGTTTTGTTTGGCACTGAATTTATATTATCCAAAAGAGTGCCAGATTTTATTATTTGAATTCTAATTCCTTCCTTACTGTTCTGAAACTACATTTTCTAGGTTCCTTTGCTTGATATTTACTAGGTGGGTTCAACCATGGGTAAGTACTGTTAGAAGATGGGTGAGAAAGCAGAGGAGACACATATTCTTCTTTCTTGAGCTCCCTCTCACATTGATTTTTCTGTATTGAGTGCCTCTCCCCTGTGCCACTAGTTCCTTAACCAGCTCCTTCTTGGGGGTACTCATGCAGTTACAAATGGCACTAGCTTTTAAGTTTTATTGACATTACTTCGTCCCTGTGTTTCTCCCATTCTGGGTGATACCTGTCCTCATGGTTATTCTTTATGTCCCTTCAACATCTCCTATTAGTTTTCTCAGCTCCTTTCATTATCTATACAAGTCCCTGTGTAAAATCATTTCTGAATAAAATACCTAGAATATTTTTTAGTTCCTTGTAGGGCTCTTATTGATACATTGCTCAATTAGTGTTGCCAAAATGAATTAATAAAGAAATCAACATTTACTACATATTACCACATGATGTAGTCTAGTCCCTGAGGTTGCGATACTATCACACAATGAGGAGCAAGCTGTATTTCAATGTGTCCAATGTGGTAATCTTCAAAGGCAAGGTGTCTTAGAAATGAGTCTATTTTCATAATACTATGCTTTTGAGAGTAATGGAGCAGAGAGGACTCAACCTCTATTCCTACAGACTGAAATAAAAAAAAAATGCGATAAGATGATGGCTCTTGCCATACTAGAACTGTTATGGTACAAATGCTCTGTGTTTGTATGATACTTTGAGACTTATCCAGATATATCAGCTCTTATTAAAAAAAAGGAGAAGAAAAGGAAGAAGAACAATAACAATACCACATTTAGAATTCGGAACCATGTAGACACAATCATACCAATATCCCCAGTACATCAATTCAAGTGTAGGATGAATATACCATGAGACTAACATAGGACATTGGGGATGAGATGAAGTCTCTTCCTGATTTATCATTGTGTAGTGTACCAGTACTAATAGATTTTCTACTGGTAGAGTGTGCCTTCTTGGATGAGCTCTTTGTTTGAGTTAGAGAGTTTGGGATGAGCTATACTTCCTTACTTCCAGACTTATTTTTTTAATTCTTTTCTATTTTATTGAGGAACCATCTTGTAAAGATATGACTTCATTTTTAACAGAGAATGGTAAGTTAAAAATAAAGCAATAATGTATAACAGTGGAATTTCAAATATAGAAACATTCTCATGAGAAAAATAGTTTATTGATAAGGAGCTTTTTTGGCACTCATAAAATCACATCAACTGAGAAACTTTCTACACATTTTACAAAGAAGGCTCTTTTTGTTTGTTGCCAAATTGTTAACTTTTAAGCTACTATAATATCTTGAATGCATGAACATTATTCTCACTATTATAATAGCATCTTATTTCATAAAACAAACTATTTTATGTCAATAAACTTGAAGTAATTACAGTATTTCCATTTTTCTGAATACAATGCTAACTACACTTGTATTGAAACTATTGAATTAATGCTCAGTCTTTGATTGACTCAAGCTATCACCATTTCCTGAGCTGCATCCTTAGACATAACAAGATTCAGTACACTTCATGTAACTGAAAAATAGGATAGAGTTTGCTGTAGGCCAGAGTCCTAATACTCCAAAAGACTCAATGATTGTCCCTATGCTGAGTCTATTTCAGGATATCAGTATGCACAAACAAATTATTTAATGTGGTTTTTCCCAGAGCTTATTAAAATTATCTTGCATGTGGTAATAGTAGTACAAACACAAGAGGTAATTGGGTACAGATAAAGGGTTCTGAAATAGAAATCAGAAGAACCAAGTATCATTTCATTACTGCCACATACTTTGCTGTGGGAATTAATGCGGATGCCAATTGAGAGGATTAGGCTGAATCATTTCTGAAATTTCCTTCAACAACCAACCATCTAAATGAGCTTTTCTACTATTTAAGCAGAACTAACATGTCTTTTGGTTATAAATTAGACCTTGGTAATAGAATAATTTGGTGTGTGTTTTTCTACTACCAGAAGTAAAAAGGAAAATAGATTCTATTGACTCTTAAATTTTATAAATATCAATAGAAAAATCTTTAGGTTTTGAAGGACTGGTAAGCAGCTGGACATTTTTGCCCAAGTGGAGTTAACCATTCATCATAAAATTATGCTTATTTGTTAATGATATTTAAATTATAAGTAACAATCACTATTTTTTAAAGAAAGATTTTCCCTCTATTTCCTAGCAATTACAATAATAAATGCAGCTATTTTAGGATCTACATGTAGAAATAAAGATTTAAGCTGGGATTTTATCAAATATTTGCATTGGCTTATAAACACAATTGGTGAAAATATATATAATTAGTGAAAAATAAGTTAGCCTATGATTTGTTTCAATAAGGTTTCTTTTCAAATATAGTATAAATATTTTGGAATTGTTATTATATATTTAATAATGTATTTATTTAGTAATTTAGTTTCTTATTAATTATTTAGTAATTGTTTTTTGCATTAAAATGGTAATTAAAACCTGAGGTTATAGCACAATTTAAATTCACTAGTTTGTGAGCTTTTAGGAGGAGATACTCCTCATTACTCAAATATAAGTTACACACTTGTCTCGTACTGTTATTTCCCCCTTCAACCTGCACTCAATTTACATATTCTGCTCAAGAGAAGGTGGGATCACCTGCCTTTATAAACAGAAGAATAAACTGGACGTCTTCTGTTCGGCTACACCTTGGTTCCCATTGGAAGATAGCTTTTCCCTATCCTTCAGAGGACAGGCTCCACCATATGGGGATCCCTGCCACAACAGGATTGCCTCTGTGTGTCCAGGTGGATAAACTCTTCCCAACCCAGGTTTCAGTTTGAAGGCCCATTTGGATCTTCCGCAAAGCAACATTGTTAATTAAATTATTAATCAGCTACAAGAGTGATATTTGAATCACCATCTTTTTTCCTTTCCTTTATTTGTCAATTCTGTTGGAGAATAGAGGTACTATTGTGAGGGTGTTACAAAGTCCCCAACAATTGGACATTGGTCCTAAATGGAGAGAAATTAATCAAGAAATAGAATTTCAGAATGAAATAACATAGCACAGTATTGTGATGAGGCAGAATACAGAGACTTAGGTGAATATTTGGACAGGGCATTTTTGAACTTGGTAGTTTGTAGAGGCTTCTATGTTACTAAGCAGTAAACAGATTACTTTAACCTTCTGACTTAGGGAGAAGAAGCCTCATGATATTTTGACACCAGCTTAAAGTGGGACTATTCACTGATGAATCGCTTTGAATACAGGTTGTAAATTTTAGGCCTCTTCAGAAGAGAGGTCTGCATGGCAAGTCCTAGCACATTTCTTGGCATTTTCAGGAGACTACTGCAGTGTCCAGCAAGTATATACTAGCCACAGAAACTTCAGCAGAGAACCGGCCTGGGGGGCCTGTAGCAGAGGCACACAGCTTTAGAATGCAACGCTGTTATTTATCTTTACACAGGCAACCATTTTTCTAATAGGCATGGTTTAGTTTTGGAATAATGTAGTCTTTCTAGACCTACTGAACTGATGAGTTTTGCTTGCCTTAGGGAACACTACTGGGAAATTATTTGTATTTCAAAACTACTTTGAATTTGTATAAATATACAAGGAAATCTTTAGGAGGACTAACCTTAAATGCATGTATGTTGTCCGTAGGATGGAGAATAGGGGTAAATTTATTATTTAATTTCCAGCTGCTAACTGTTATATACATGGGCATGCAACTTTGCCTACAAAAATATGAAAATCCAAGGAGAAGAAAGGCAGTGCCTGACCATAGGTTGAATGAACTTAATATTTAGATTTAAAATATTAGCTTTAGGTAAGATTCTCCTAAATTCTATTTACCAACTAAAAGGGTGTGGACACCAGCTGCAAACCTTTCATATGAGGCAGTTGTCTTGGACCTAAGTGATTGAAACATGTTTTTAGCCCAGACATAGAAGACTCATAAAGCCAAACAAAAGCCTTCTTAGGATATTATTCCTAGTTGAATTCAAGTTTGCACCTTATTGATTCTCAACAAAAGTTACTAAATAATTGATATGCAGATGTAGTTGAAAAAAATCTTCAGACACACTTCCTTTCTCAAAAATCATAGAATCTTTTCTATGATCTTGGATATCACTAAGAAACTGATTCTGAAAACATAGTTTTGCCTAGACTTTATTCTTCTAGGAGCAAGAAAGAGCTTGTTTTTAACTTTAGTGGTTGTGTGTTCTATAATATTTTTGCCCTATTTAATAACAACTGAGATACCTCAAGACTTGGCCTTAAGCTAATTCACTTTTGAGTCTCTAAGGAACCACAATAATCACAGTGAAAGAAATCTAATATTCAAAAAGCTGACAGAACTCTAATACCACTTGAGGTTGAAGAGTCACTTGGCTAAAACAAAATACAATTCGATATTGGGACAGATTCTAATTCCTTTGGATTTTTAACAAATAAAGCAGGAGATTTTTTATTTCAGGTGTGAATTCCTTTGAGATTAGTGAGAGGATTTAATCTTTAAACTTTAATATCTTCTTGGAAAGTTCATACTGCTAAGGGACTTATATTCAAATTTATGGCACAGTGTTAGCATCTTATTATTGAATGCTTTTATGAATTTTATTATTTGATTACTTAATTTAGTCATTTAAACTCATTGGATAATTCCTGATAGGCTATGTTATAATCTGTCTAAACCTGATTTGGAATGAAAAATGGGATAGAGAATAGATTTTAGCCTTGGAGCAGAGTAGTTTTCCCATGAATTTAATTAGTGTATTATTCAGATCTATTTCAGAGCCCCAAATTACAAAATTTTAACAATTCTTCAGTGGTCTCAATGAAGGAGGTATTGCTTTTGGGAGGGACAGCATTAGGAAGGTGGAAACAGCCTAGGGCTATCAAATCAATAATCAACTATAATTAGACAAATAACCTCATCTTTGGTAGCTTATGGTCTTAACTAGAGGCCCAATTCATGAAATTTGTGCAAGAGTAGGCCTTCCTTCCCCTGGCTGCCGGCACCAGCTTCCCTCTGACCCCCTGGACCCAGGCTTCCCTCACGGAGGGAGGCCCCGCCCACCCACTGCAGCCCGATGGTGGGGGGCCTGGGACTCCCTCTTTGGGGTGATTGTGGAACCCCATGATTGATCACCTTGTCGACCAGTGGCCTAGGCCTCCCTCAGCAGGGCGATCACAGGGCGATGGCCAGGCCCCTGACCAATCGCATCACATCTGCCTTGGCTGGTCTGGCACCAGTGGGTGTCATAGCGTGGTTCCAGATGGTCGTCTGGATAGTCCTCTGGTTGGTCATTCCGCTGTTCCGTTTGGCTGTTTGGTCGATTTGCATATTACTCTTTTATTATATAGGATGATTAAGCCCAGTGAGTTAAGCAAAAATAGCTGGAGAATGATCATGAGGACATGATTTAGTCTCTCTTCTTGATGCTTCTTTCCAAACAGTGAGGTGATTTTTTTATTATTTACTAGGGGCCCGGTGCACGAAATTCGTGCACTGGGTGGGTGTGTGTGTGTGTGGGGGGGGGGGGGGAGTGTCCCTCAGCCCAGCCTGCCCCCTCTCACATACTGGGAGCCCTCAGGCGTTGACCCCCATCACCCTCCAATCGCAGGATCGGCCCCTTGCCCTGGCCTGACGCCTCCGCCAGAGGTGTCAGGCTTGGACAGGGGACCCCCATCTCCCCCTGATCACTGGCTCTGGCCCCCGCCCAGGCCTGAGGCCTCTGACCCAGGAATCATGCCTGGGCAGGGGACCCCCATCTCCCTCTGATCGCTTGCTCCACCCCCCGCCCAAGCCTGATGCCTCTGACCCAGGCTTCAGGCCTGGGCAAGGGGACCATCATATCCCCCCAATCCCCGGCTCCGCCCCCCACCCAGGCCTGATGCCTCGGCCAGAGGAGTTGACCCTCATCACCCTCCGATCACCAATCACTGGATCGGCCCCTTGACCAGGCCTGAGGTCTCTGGCAGAGGTGTCAGGCCTGGGCAGGGGACCCCCAGCTCCCCGCGGTTGCAGGCTCCGCCTCTGCCCAGGCCTAACGCCTCTGGCCTAGGCATCCGGCTCGGGCAGCGGGGACCCGCAGCTGCAGCGGCCCCGCGATCATGGGCTCCGCTTTAGGCCCAGGCAAGGGACCCCTAGCTCCCGGGACTGCCAGCTTTGACCGTGCCCAGCTCCCATCGCTGGCTCCACCCCTACTTCCTGCTATCACTGGCCAGGGCGGCAAAGGCACCTGATTCTCTGATCATGGCTGGGGGGCAGGGCAAAGGCGGCCCCAGGGCCGCCTTTGCCCTGCCCCCCAGCTCTTAGCTCCCCCCTGGGTTTCCGATCACTGTCAGTGGCAGGGGGCTTCTTCCTGCTTTCCCTTTTCGCCTCCCTGCATTGTGCCTACATATGCAAATTAGCCGCCATCTTGTTGGCAGTTAACTGCCAATCTTAGTTGGCAGCTAATTTGCATATAGTCCTGATTAGTCAATGAAAAGGGTATCGTCGTACGCCAATTACCATTTTTCTCTTTTATTAGTGTAGACTAGAGCCCCAGTGCACGGATTCGTGCATCAATGGGGTCCCTCAGCTTGGCCTTTGGGGATCAGGCCGGAACTGGTTCTCTGCCATCCCCCAAGGGGTCCCAGATTGCAAGAGGGTGGTTCTCAGGTGACACACTCCAGAATTGGGCTCCCTCCTTTCTGGTTCTGGGTGCATCACCCGAGAACCACAGCTGCCAAGTCACCGCAGCTCAGCAGCTCCTGTGTTGAGAATCTGCCCCCTATGGTCAGTGCGTGTCATAGCTACCAGTCGTATGGTCCCTTAGGCTTTTATACATATAGATTGATTTGAGTGAGGGGGGAGAGAGAGAGAAAGACAGGCAGAGAGAGAGAGAGAGAGAGAATGATTTTTTGTTTCACTTATGCATACATTGGTTGATTCCTGTGTGTGCCCTGGCCTTGACATATTGGGACCACAGATGTTCGAACCAACTGAGCTAGCTGACCAGGGTGAGGTGATGGTTTTGTTGTCATTCCTGCAAGGGTTTATTTTATTCCTAAGTATTCAATTTGACTTTAAATAATTTGTATCAATGAGGTCATTCTGAGTTACTTTTATTGATTTTTAAAATTTATGTTAGTTTATATTCAAGAAGACTATAGTTATGTCTTATAAAACAAGGAAATCAGAAGGGAAGGGTTACACCTGTCATGACCTTGCTATATTTCCTGTCTTTTACATCTTATTGCCATGCCATTTCTGATTCTTTACTCTCCATCATTTCATTTCACACAGTTTTACTGTGTTTTATATTAAAAAACTTTTTAATCTCTTTTATTACCTGAAAAAAATTGTTGTAATGTATCCTGCGAATCACACAAGGACACCTCAAGGAGTCGAATTAAGGGGTCACATTTATTTCAAAGCCGGGACTACGAGGGGGCAATGCTCTCCAAATCTTATAGTGATCAAATGGCCGTAACACCAGATTTATATAGGCAAAAATCACAAAGGTATTGATTACATCTCAGGGTTTGGAATGAGGAACTTGGTTTGCAAAAAAAGCAGTTTGTTATAGAAGCTAGATTGAGCCGATTAGTTATCTACAAAGATCAGTTATAGTTTTGGGTCTTGGGACCACTGAGTTGACAGAAACACATTATCTGGAGCCATTGGGTCTTGGGACCACTGAGTCAACAGAAACACATTATCTGGAGCCACTGAGGCAATTTAGAGTAATTGTGCAATCCTGGTCTCCAGGTACAGAGGAATGTGTTTTCTAAAACCAGAATGACCACAATCAATGGGGTATTCAAATTACAATCAATAGGGTATTCAATTGAATGGGATGATTTATATAATTCAGAAAATCAAAAAATAACTTTCCTATTATTTTAGCAAGCAAATAATGACAGAATTCAAGTCAGCAGGGTTAAAATATTAAACATTTACCCAACCATGGTTGCTACCATGCTTCAAAATGATTTGTGGTATAGATTTTAATCATGAATAAGTTAAAGTATTTCCAATAAGTAATCATAGGAAAGTGGTATCAAATCTTTTCAAATTAAAAATATACTATCATATAGATGTAAAATTTCATTTTTGAACAAAAATGTTCAAAATGAACATTTATAAATAATATTTTTACTTTTGGAAATACAAGCTAGTAGTCACTTATTAAATGGATGATTTTACGTTAAAATATCATATTTGGTGAAGGGCCGCTCCTGTAATGAGGGCATAAAGACTTCCATACAGTTGCTCTACAGAAAAACAAACTGGTTATTGTAATGCTCCTGAAAATGGGTGTGAGCAGAATATACCAGTCACAACCAGTCATTTCTGGATATTTGATGAAAAAATGAACAACAGACACACTTTTAAAAAATCAAGTATATTCAATTATTCCTGACTCAAATAGGCTACACAGGGTCAGTTACTTTGCCTTATTTCTCAACAGAATGTTCTTTATGTTTTACTCTTTTTTAAATGATTCTTTCTGGAAAGTGTGACTTCATATCTACTGCTACCAAATAACTATGAGCATCTAAGCAAAGAATCCAAATACTTCTTAGAGTTTTATACTAAGATTATTTTTTTCAACCTCAACTTTCATTACTATGATATCAACTCCTAGACTGACTATAGTCACCAAAGGGGTTGGAACTAGGACAGAATCTTAATAATACTCTCTGTATTATTGCTTTGACTTGCTTATGTTTTTTGCAGAGACAATAAGAGAATGTTAATGAAAACATTTTTGTATTTCTTATAAAGATTTTATGAAAAGAGCTGATGTTTTCAAAAGTAATTAGGTAAAAGAAAATTAACTTAGATGTTCAGTTATTTTAAAATGATACATATAAAATAAAATGAATCTAAAAAAGCATCAATTTCTCAGCTTTCTAGCTAATTATTTTTATTTGACCTTTGAGAGAGTGTTTATAATCAATGATTATGGAACACATTATCATCTTATCTAACATTATTAAAATGTACTATAGAATGTGTGTTTATTAAAATAAGAAATTAGCATATAATTATCTAACACAATGCTAACCAGACTGTGTTCTCCTAAAACCTTAGCATTCGCAAATTAGTTGTTCTAAAAGAAAAAAAAAAAATCTATGGTTAAAAGAAAGTTTATTAAAGCTATACCTTATAATCTCACCTTAAATTGACAAAAGATATTCACTTATTTAAAATTCCAAAAAATACCAGTGGGAAAAACAGTTTAGTTTCTTTAATCCATCATTTCCCAAAGATATTAGATAATGAATTTTTTTTCAAGCATACAGCTTATAATCATAATATTCCAAACTTAATATTTAAGAAAACATTATTCTATATCATGGCTTGGCATCATTTTCAGTAAGGAACCATTTAGTAAATGTTTTTGCCTTTTGAAGCCAGTTTCTATTATCTCTATCTCTATCAAAACTACTGTGAAAGCAGCCATAGACAAACCAAAACCAAGGGTATGACTGCATTATAATGAGACTTAATTTATAAAAACCTGAGGAAGACTCCGTTTGCCCATTTGTTGGCTGATTCCTGATATATATGGCTGCTTCTCAAACTGTGGTTTATTAGGTCGTGATAATGGAGTTGCTTTATTGGTGAAAATAAGGGAGAATAAATAAGTGGAGATCATCTCAATTTCACTTATAGCTACTCAGTCTACGAACTGTTATTTTTCACAAGTCATTGATTAAATTAAATCTACTCTAAGAGTTTAATTTCTGTTTTCCTCATCTATAAAAATTAATGAGAATTATTTCTCTAAGAAGCTGACTAAGTATCTGTAAAATAAAATTTATAGGGTAAATTACCTAGTATCATATAAGTTCTTGGCCAAATTTATAGTTATTGCCTTTGTATTATTTTATGAATATATGTAATATTTTCAGAGAAGTAGTCTGCTTCTAAAACATAATTTAAAATTATAGATTAAGATTTTGTCATAATTATTTTGTTTTGTTGTTTTAAAATATTTAAGAAGTATTTTTTCAAAAAACAAGAATATTTAAGTCTTTCTTTTGTTTAGAGATTATTTTTACTTTTTGTTAATGAATAAGATTTTTTCAATAAAATTCCCCATGGTTAATATCTGCTTTTGTTATATTTCTGTTAATAATTTTATTTTTGCCTAATAAAAAGTGTGACTATTGAAACTGCTCAAATTACTATCTTCACATTTGTTGTCAGAGTGTAACAATGAGCATGTGTCCTACATAAGCAATTAATATAACTTTCAAAAAGGCATTTAAACTCAAAATATATGTTTGCTCCAAAACTTGCTTTTTTACATTTTTAAAATTTTTTCTTTATTCATTTCAGAGAGGAAGAGAGAGGGAGAGAGATAGAAACATCAATAATGAGAGAGAATCATTGATCAGCTGCCTCCTGCATGACCCCTACTGGGAATCGAGCTCGCAACCCAAGCATGTGCCCTTGACTGGTATCAAAGCTAGGATCATTCAGTCTCTCAGTCCAACACTTTATCCACTGAACCAAACCAGCGAGGACTTTATTTTTTAAATATATTTTTATTGATTTCAGAGAGGAAGAGAGAGGGAGAGAGAGATAGAAATATCAATGATGAGAGAGAATCATTTATCGGCTACCTCTTGCACACTCCTTACTGGGGATCGAGCCGCAACCTGGGCATGTGCCCTGACTGGGAATCGAACCATGACCTGCTAGTTCATAGGTTGACTCCCAACCACTGAGTAACAGTGGTTGGGCCATATCTTTCTTTATTCTGTTAATATGGCATCCAATTTGGAAATTTTAATTTTACTAATTTACACATATCAATCATTTTAGGCATATGAGGGATATGTGTAAATTACATAAACACACACATAAAAACTAACAAATACATACACTTAAAGGCTCAATTTTGACATCCATTTCATAGAAAAGAAGTGTAAAGAGTAAGGTTGGTTTTCATTGAAATGGGCTAGTAAATCTCTTTAGTCTTAATGATTCTTTTATGAAGAGGTTAGCCCAAGAGTTTTCTTTTTTGGAAGATATTATTATTACTATTATCACAAATTAAATCATTGGAACATTTTATTTCTGAAATTCTGAAAAACTATCATATTTTATTTTTTACTTTATGTAGAAAACCATTACAACTAGGAGAATAAGTAAAATTGCATTTTTACTTATAGATGGCAAGAATATAAAATTATGTTATTACTCAAATTTGAACTTTCAAAATTAAAATCAACTCATATTCTGCATGCTACATTATCAAAACAGTATTCTAAGATACACACACACATACATACCATAATGTGTTTAAAAACAGAATTATATTAGCATAAATATTAGAGTTTTTTCCAGATGAGTGCTTCTGAAGAATTGTAGCCATTACATTTTAGAACCCTTTTGTCTTCTTTCCAAATAGCTAGTGGTATTAATGAGATTTTCTGTTTTTGCCTCAAGAATTTATTGGAATTGTTATTGGGCTTCAGAGAGATTACCTCATGTTGTACCTATATTTTATTTTATATACTATTGCTCTTTCTAAAGGGTATATTTTTTAATGATTAAAAATTCTATGGAGATTATATAGGAAAAAATAAATAAAATGGATTCCTCAAAGATATATACTAGATATTTATAACTTTCTCTTTTTGAATAATTATTTGAAAGGTTATATTTTTTGTTCGCTAACTTGTTTAATCATTATTTATTGCAGAGATACAAGGACACAGAAATTATTATTGCCAAGTAATATATTTATAAAATATAGGGTTTTTTTGGCGGAGGTGTAGAGGACTTATAATAAGAGAAGGAAGAGAGTATACATGATCCCCAGGCTGCTGTGATCTCATAGAAAGCAGTGTCCAGTGGACCGTGCTGGACTGCACTCATACAGGCTCTTCCTGCAATAAAAGGGAACCCCACCTTCTGAATGACTTATGCATTGTAGGGACATTGAGTCAGGGAATTTCTAAATGAGTTTATAATAATGAAATTTACTCCTGGTTGAGGAAAAGGTCCAGATACAAAGTGAGAACCTCTCAACTTCAGGACTCATTCATGTGAACCTCTTCCTATTTATTGGATGACTCAGCCTGGGAGGGTCAGCTCACGGATGAGTATATTTACACTCATTCTGCTTGTTAATCATTATATGACTTTGTTAAAGAGCACCCACAAGAAAAGTTTTGTACATAATAATAGTTCCAAAATATATTAAAGAACAAATCTAAAGCACATGATTAGTTAAAAACTATACACTGATTCTTCTAGGTTACCTGGACATCTTCATACTAAATAAATACAGTATCCATTTAAATGCAGTATTTCAAAAATATTTCCAAGGTTAATAGAGAGTGATTGAAATGTTGTTTGATAAACACAAAAGTTTATAGTTAATCAATATAATGTCTAATTTCCAATGTCCAATGCTACAATGAAATATGAAGTAAATAATAAAATAAACCAGGTTCTACACTAGATCATCTTTGACATATATTGGAAACATGCACATACTAACTTTTATTGCTGATGATAAATACATGTGTAAATATATTATCAATAATAGAATGGCATATAGCAACTTAAAATTACATAAGATTACAAATGTAAAAATAATGTCTATGTCACAATAAGAAACATAAATTATTTAGTGGTAATAGGAATAAGAGAAAAAATAATAGAAGCAACAATGTAAATATGAAGACTACCTGAGTGCAAGTGCTCTTCATTTACTGTTTCTATGATTTTGTATGAATTTCATAAAGTCCTCAGCACTTGTTTCATCATTGTTAAAACAAGAACACCCCCCCCACACACACACACACCTGCACACGTGAAAGCAATGTACCAGGTAGTGTAATAACCTAAATTACTGTTTTATTGAACCACAATCTATAGACATTACTGAATTTTTTTGTTTTGCCATGAAATTTAAGAAGAAATCTCATGCACATTTAAATATAGATAATACCTAAACACTTCCACAGTTATTTATGCAAATAGTGAAAATATGTTTTATATTTTAATACATATTTTATACGATATGGTTAAAATAATTGTGGCACATCTATGGCAGAAATCATTACTCAATTAAGAAATGTTATCTATACTAATAAAGAACTAATATGCTAACGGTTGATACACCAGAAGCAGGGAGGCACTGGGAGGAGGCGGGACCATCCCGTCCAGGGAGGGCAGGGGTGAGAGCGCATAGCTCCCCCCTCACCAGTCCTTCGCCACCCATCGCTCACACTCAACATTCTGAATGCCCCGCGGCCCACCAGCCAGGGGAAGGAGCTTAGCGCAGTAGGCAGGAGTCTTCCATGCTCGCCTCCGGCTCCATGATGGGGCGGAGGTGCCTTGTTGCTCTGGAGATGGGCCTGAAGCGGGGAGGCGTCCAGAAAAGGCAGGACCAGCCCTAGGTGACTTGAGGGACTGAGGGCGGGCCTTGAAGCAGCCAGAGAAGTCCAGAGGGTTTGGGGTCTGGAGCTCTGGTGGAGAGGTTCAGATGTCAAGGCAGGGCAGCACCGCACAATTTCAAATCGTGCGCTGGGCTCCTACCATATAAATGAAATGCAAGACAATGTTCCCCGCTTAAACCAAATTTGAATGTTCTATATGGATTTTTGTCTGCAGTAAGAAATGTCTCAAAATGAATGTGACAACATATAATGTGACAACACAAGAAACAGAGAAAAGAGTGGAAAATATCCAGTTGAATGATTTTGGCATAATAAGAGTTGGTATTTGACATGATCTATAAATGACAGAGTATTTAAAGGTGGAGATTGTGGCAAAGAAACAGTTTTCATTATTCTGTGGGATTTTCTTTGTACATGTCAATGTATCTTCCATAAAAGATAACCAAAGAAGACTAGTGCCTTAACTGTTTTCTCAAGTCAGTTTCTTTTTATGAAATATTAACATATTGTCTTTCCTTATATCTAGTAGTCACTCTGTACTTACATTTATAAAGTTTCTCCTATTGTTGTTATTCTGGTAATAGCAATATTTATATTTGAAGAATTTAATACATGGGGTATGTTGTTTAATACTGTTAATATTGTTTTGTTCTGTTAGTGTTGTCTTTGGCATTTTAAGATTAGAATGATGTTTAAAGAAAATTACCTATACGATATATGATATGTTCAATCTATGTGCTCAAGTTTTTTTTTAAGTACACATTTAAGATGGGTAGAAAGATGTACTAACAATAGTAATATACAGATATAATTTAAGATGATAAATAATACCTTTTTCATCACCATATAGCATATCTTAGAACAGGTTTACTAGTATTGTGTTTATAAGCATTGTAAAAGACTTCTGAATCAAATTAAGCCATATGTAAAACATGTATCTAATCACAGTTCAGGGCAATAACAGTATTAACTAGCTACTTTTCTAAGATTTAAGGAGTGTTACGCCTAATTGATTTTACATTAGAAATGGCCTAAATCGCTTTTAAAACAAAGTTATTTCTAATTATTGAAACTGTGACTTGATTTTGAATTAAAATTTTAAAGACCAAATCACAATACATTAAAAATAACATATGTTCTTTCAAAGATCTAAAGAAATAACTATGGTAATGCCCATAATTGTTTTTAGTACATTAGTATGCCTTATGAAGTCGGTATTGTTGAAGTAAGAAGGCATTTACCTCAAAACAGTACCAGTATCTTAAACATTTGATTACCCTGTCCCTAAAATTACCATTAATACATAATTGTAAGCTGGACTAATGCAATGTTGTTATGCATTGGGCATATGCCCCTTCCCTACTAAATGACTTAATTATTTAGCTGCTGAAGTGCTTCTGGCTACTCTGCTGCCAACCTCCTAAGAAATTGTCCTGAAATGGAAAGAGTTTTCATCCAAGGAATGCCAATGTAGGATATAAGGACATGGTCCTCTCACTGCAATGCTGCATAATCACAGAGAACTATCTATCAATATATAATAGTCTTACAACGAAACAATTGGAAAGACCAGAATGATTGGAACAACCGGTCGCTATGACATGCACTGACCACCAGAGGGCAGATGCTCAATGCAGGAGCTTCCCCCTGGTGGTCAGTACACTCCCACAGTGGGAGTGCTGCTCAGCTAGAAGCCAGGCTCACAGCTGGTGAGCGCAGCTGCAGTGGCCGGAGCCTCTCCCGCCTCCTTGGCAGCACTAAGGAGGGGCGAGCCAAGCAATAAGGAGTGAGCAGGCGGGTGGTTAGGAATGAGCAGGAGGATGGTTAGGAGAGAGCAGGCAGTTGGTTAGGAGTGAGGGGTCCCAGATGCGAGGGATGTTTGACTGCCGGATGTCTGACTGCAGGGATCGAGACTAAACCAGCATTCAGACATTCCCTGAGGGGTCCCAGATTGCGAGAGGGCACGCCAGACTGAGGGTCCCCCCCCCCCCACTGTGCATGAATTTCATGCACTAGGTCTCTAGTTTATTTATAACAGCTAGACTGTGTCTTGGTTAGAAAATAGAACAAAGTAGAATTCTCAGTAACTAATGATAGGAGTAAAATTGGTGCACTTTGGACAGTTTAACGAAATTGAATACCACATATAATGCAACTCAGAAATTCTTCTCTTAGGATATATAAGAATGCCTGTATGCATGCTCCAAAACCCATGTACAAGAATATTCATGTAGGCAGTATTCAGAACATTGAAATGACAGGATGTCTTTCAGTAGAATCCTAATATAGAAAAGCCCAGGGTCCATAACATCCAAAACAAACAAAGGCTCGATGAACCGGAAGTCAATCCTGCAGTTAGAGCTGGGTTGCCAAGGTGACCCAAGACTGCTGCTGCTGGGGGCGCAGCAACCCAGCACTGACTGCCAAGGGATCTGCGGATCAGGCCCGGAGAGAGGTTTGGAGAAAGAAACAGGGTCTGATCCGTAGCCTCTGTGGCAGCTGTTGATCAGCCCTTGCCTCTCTCTTTCTCTCTGGGCCTGGCCAGCAGCCGTGCCTCTCTTTCTTTCTGGGCCTCCACAGGGGCTGCTGATCATCCTCGCCTCTCGGATCAGGTCCGGAGATAGGCCTGGAGACGCTGACTGGCATAGAAACCGACCAATCAGAACCAAATCTAGGTGAACTGTGAGGAGCCAATGGCTGCCTAGGAGGTGGAGCTTTTGACACTGACTGGCATAGAAACTAACCAGTCAGAACCAAATCTGGGTCAAGTGCGAGGAGCTAATGGCTGCCTAGGAGGCAGAGCTTTTTACGCTGACTGGCATAGAAATGACCAATCAGAACCTAATCTGGGTGAAGTGCGAAGGCAGAACCTAAGGTGGGGGCTGAGGAGGGGTTTTAAGGGAAACAGCTGTTTGGTGTAAGGTGTAAGAAAGTGGTTCAATTTCTTAATAACCAGTTTGGCAGTATACTGCATATGGCTGGCTATCAGTCCAGATATAGGGATTATGTGTTTTTGCCTGCCAACAGCATCTCCTCCTGCTGAAAAAGGCTTCCCCAACCTCATTTAAGCAATCCTATCCTATATAATCTATCTATACTAATAAAAGGGTAATATGCTAATTAGACCGGGTCTACCGGCCATAATCCGGCTGTCCGATTTCCTTCCAGACAAAGCCATGGTGGTGGGGGCTGAGGCAGAGGCAGTTCGGGGTGATCAGGCTAGCAGGGGAGGGCAGTTGGGGGTGAGATAAGGCCGGCAGGGGAGGATAGTTCGGAGCAAGATCAGGCCTGCAGGGGAGACCATTTGGGGGTGAGATCAGGCCAGCAGGGGTGGGGAGTGGGGGGTGAAATCAAGCCTGTAGGGGAGACCAGTTGGGAGCAAGATCAGGCTGGCAAGGGAGAGCAGTTGGTGGTGAGATCTGGCTGGCAGGGAAGGGCAGTTAGGGACGATCAGGCAAGCAGGCAGAGGCAGTTAGGGGTGATCAAGCAGGCAGCCAGAGAGATTAGGGGCAATCAGGCAGGCAGGCAGGTGAGCGGTTAGGAGCCAGCGATCCCAGATTGTAAGAGGGATGTCCAACTGCCGATTAGGCCTAAACCGGCAGTCAGACATCTCCCAAGGGGTCCCCGATTGGAGAGGGTGCAGGCTGGGCTGAGGGAACCTCCCTCCCACCCCTGTGCATGAATTTTTTGCACCGGGCCACTAATCTATATATATAAAAGCCTAAGCAATCGGTCTACTGGCCCACCAGATGACCATCCAGTAGCTATGAAGCACACTGACCCCAGGGTTGCAGATGCTCAACACAGGAGCTGCCAAGCTGTGGTAACTTGGCAGTGGCAGCTCTCGGGTGACGCACTGGGAACCAGAGAGGAAGGAGCCCGATTCCGGGTTGCATCACCTGAGAACTGCCCTCTCACAATCCGGGACTCCTCAGGACATGTCAGAGAGCCATTTTCAGCCCGGTCCCCACAGGCCAGGCTGAGGGACCCCACCAGTCGATAAATCCATGCACCAGGCCTCTGGTATTAAATAACGTACACAAAATGATAATGTATGAAAATGAATGAGTTAATGCTACATAAAAGGATAAATTTACAAACATATTACCACAGATATATGGTTTCATAAATATAAAATACAAAGTTAGGCAAAATTAATTTAAGGTTTTAAAAATCAGCTCATACTTAACTTTGGGTGGAGGGCAGAACTATTGATTTAGAGGTGCCATATTAGAGGCATCTAGAGTTCTAGAAATATTAATTGGTGGGTAATTATAGATTTGTTCATTGTGTGATAATTTACTGAAATGAACACTTTTGATTTAGGCATTTATATTCATGTGTTACACTGCATCTAAAAAATGACAAAGTATTTTTAAAAAAGTTTCAAAGGCTACTTTTTTTTGTTTGCTTAAGATATAAATTTCATTTTTGTACTTGGTTAGAAATGGTTAAATTGAAGGCAGTATATTATGTTCAAATTAGTCATGGACAGATGGCTAGATCAAGATTAATATTCTTGTAGTTCCATTAAGTATCAGTGTGACTTTGGGAAAGTCATTTAACCTTTACCGGCTTAGTTTACCCTCTCTACATAATTGAAAATCTGCATATTATTAGTTTAATAATTCTGCAAGTGTTTGGTTTACAAGTGGGACATTTCATATTTGGACATTCCAATATTCGTGTTACCTTTTTTTTCCTTAGAAATATAAAGTGCTTTAAAAAAAAAATCTGGGCATAACATTCCCTAGAAAGAATAAGAGAAATATGGCTTCAGATTTCAATTGCAACAGATTTTGTGCCACGTTATTACATTCTGGCTGTTGAATTATACTAGTAAGTGTAGGTGTTGGATGAGAGTGTCAGGTTACTTCCATGGAGCTAATTCATAAAGGAAGAGCTTGTCCTTCTCTCTTTCCTTCTTATACTTGCCTACATTGTTACGATTGGCATTACAGAAGTCAAAGGAAAACATTAGTTGACTTGGGTATAGAAAGCACAAGTAATGACAGTGGAATATTATATAGAAAATTCCATAGAGATGCCCAACTCTGAATTGCTGACATCCAGACTTCTTTTATATGAAAGAAATATAGTTTTGATTAATTCAATACTACTAAGCATTTTCCATAATATATACAAATAAACTTAATTTTCAACAATGTGGCTGACACATATAATTAATTATAAGCTATTCTTTGATAAAATAATACTAATTTTTAACATTAATTATTATGGATAAATCCAATAGTGAGCAGTAAACATAAAGCATAAAACTGCATAATCATTGCCCTTTAATTTGTAACCTCAAAGCTAATTACTGCATGCCTGCATTACTAGCCTTGGAATCTATCTGAACTATTGCCAAAATGTGCTTGCCCAATCCCTCATCTCTGAATACAGAATTTGTTTAGTCTGCAATGTCTTTTAGTTGTTGTAGTATATCACTGAATGTGTTTTCTAGAAGAAATATGAAGTATCTATACTGCTACTTGTACTTTTTATTTTCCACACCCAGTCAGTATTGTTACAGTGCTCTATGTTTTTCTATAGCCACCACCGCTGCACTTGCCAGCCGTGAGCCCGGCTTCTGGCTGAGTGGCACTCCCCCTGTGGGAGCTCACTGAGAACCAGGGGACAGCTCCTGTATTGAGCTTCTGCCCCCTGGTGGTCGGTGCACGTCACAGCAACAGGTCATTTTGCAATTGGGTCAATTTGCATATTAGCCTTTTATTATATAGGATCTGTCCACTTTATGAAATTACCATTGTAATAATGTTTACCTCATGCTAGTAATGTTTCTAATATGAATTTGTCATTTCCATTACAGAAATTAATTAATACTGAGATATTTTTGCTTATAAATGAAGTAATCACTCTAATGAGTTAGATATTTTTACAATTTCGTTTAATCCATAAAGACAATAAATTCCATAAAATATATTTTCACCAATTTTGAATTAAAACATTGAAATTGTGAAAACATCTCTAATCGATAGTAATAATGATAATTTTGTATGAATTATTTAAAAACACATGGGATACATTCTTAACTGTCACAATTAGCAGAAGTCAATTTAAACATTTTCAGTGCATCCAAATCACCAAGTAAAATTCACTTGAATCAGTAATGTAGTGTTTCCTACATAGAGTACATAGAGGTTTTCATGATAATGTTATGAAATTCTTCTTTTAAAGTTTTCATTTAAAAGTATTTCCAATCAGAATTTTGCTCATTTTTATACGGGAATATTTTGGTGAAATTTAACCATGGATTTGTATTTAGGAAAACCTGGTCAAAATATGGTTTGCAACTTAACTACAGAAATGAGTTAGAAAATCTAATATGTTTCTATTTTATTTCTTTTCATAGCTAGGGCATATATTTACCTCGGTATATAAAATACAAATATTTAAGAAAACACTGATAGGAACAAAAATTTTTCACCAGAGTATGACCATTATTTGAAGACAAATATGTATGCAAAGTGGTGAATTACCTTCCTTTAGTTTATAAAATACATGTAAACTTGGCCTCTGCCCTCTAAGAACTTTTGGTATAATTGTCTGAACAAACCGTTACTAGTTAATTAGGATCACTAGTGTTTTTAGCAAACAAAAATATATCCCAAATTTATAAATTTTATTTTTACACAACACTCATGCTTATTTGAACCTTGATTTATTTCCCTAATCATCTAACATTATTTATGGCAATATTTTCTAGAAATAGGTTAGATAAATATGCTAGCATAGTCTATGATGATATAGATAGATAGATAGATAGATAGATAGATAGATAGATATAGATATATCTATGGTGCTTCTTTCAGTATGTCTGTTTCTGATATTTAATTTTAGTCATTATAATTAATTGAAGGTGTTTGTTTTATTTATTTTTTAGAAATTTTTATAGAAATGATACATCAATAGCATTGCCTTTTGGTTTTACACACACACACACACACTTTGTTAACACTATGCACATGCATTTCAAATGTATGGACTACATAACTACTCAGGAAAGCTATGTAAAAGTTATTCTACATAACCTTTTTAGTCTTCCTTCTCACTGAAGAATTTGGTGTTGTCAGAGTGAAATGACAGGAAATCCTAACAATGCCAATTATAATACTCAGAGTCATGTTTTCAGTAACTGGTTCTGTTTTTCCTTATAATTGTCAGTGCTACAAATGCAGAGTAGCTTTAGTGCTGTCAAGACAGAACCTATGTGTCTATTAAATGACTAGCCTACCAAGCTGATGAAATTATTATTAATTTGATTAAATGAAATTTTTTTGTGTGTAGATGTGTATGTGTGCATGTGCATTCATATATATAATTATATACATCTATATCACCTATAAATTATTATAATATGTAAGCCAATTGATTACTTCATGTTGAATTTTATTATATGTATTCTGACTAGCTATCAGGAAACAGGATAAAAAAGAATTTCCCATTGAACTGCCAAAGAATTGAGGTAATCAGAGGACCTGTGTTACTTTGAATCCCCTCTTAGCACTAATCTCAAAGCTGAATTATCTGAGAAGTTCATTGCAGTTGTTGTCAAAACTTAACAATAGGACAGTTGTGTCAGGGCAGCTAGGTGTGGTTTATATTTGGAAATGAAGATAACATAAAGCTTTCCAGAAGGAATACTCCAATTATAAAGCAATATTATGCTGCCTAAAACCAGGATAATTCCTATAAATATAACTTAACTTGGATTCAATAGTGCAATCTGTGGAATACAAAGAGAGATAAAGCATAGCGATTTTAGCATGTGAGTTCATGGGTTACACTGAGATTGATTTTTTTCTCCAGCGCTCAATAGCTATGTCACATCAATAAGTGTCTTCAATACTTCCAGCTTCAGTTTCCTCATGTATACAAAGGAAATAATAATAACATTTAATTGTACTCACCAAATATTCCATCCACTCCTTCCTCATTTTCCACGTGCCTGGAACTAATTTCAAGGCAAAGTGACTTATTCTGGCAAATAATAATATGACCTGATTGATAACTATGTTTTTTTAACTGAAACTGTGGGAAATTTATGCATGATTCTCTAATCTTCCTTTCATGATGAGCAGCAGTGGACCAAGGAGAAAGAACTGAAAACAATTCCATACCACCTAGGTTTCTATTTTGGTCCCAACACAGTATTAGCTTTGTGGCTAAGCATTGCTCCTCCTGACAGAGTTGATTCCTCCAGGGCTGTCATCTGCAGTTTAAGCTTCTAATTAAATAGTTTATGGTCCCCATGTCCTAAAACTATTACAAAAGAGAAGCTTACTTTTCATAGCGTATTTACCTCTAAAGAGCTCTTATTACAAGTGAAAGGCTGCATTTGACTCATAAGTTCTCTTCTTTACTGAAGGAACAGTTATTATGTCTTGGAACTTAAAATATTTATCTGATTAGCAATGGATGAAGTACAGGCAACATTTTCAAAAGGAGAGTCTATCACTCAGTGGCTGTAATTTCTTATCTATAAATCCATTCTTTCTGAGAAAAAGTTTTCCGATTGATAAATAATTATAAAAGAGGCCAATAATATAAATGACATGAACACAATATTTTTATCTTTAAAATCTTTCATTTATTAGTCTCAATTCTTTTTTAAAATATATTTTTATTGATTTCAGAGATGAAGGGAGAGGGAGAGAGAGAGAGAAACATCAACGATGAGAGAGAATCATTGATTGGTTGCCTCCTGCACACAACCTACCAGATACTACGCCCATAATGAGGGCATGTGCCCTCGACCGGAATGGAACCTGGGACCCTTCAGTCCACAGACCGACGCTCTATCCACTGAGCCAGAATGGCTAGGGCAATAGTCTCAATTCTTTAGGTAGCATATCAACAACAACTCTGGAGTTATAAATATGCAACTTGAATAAATCATTGTGTAAGATTTCTTAAGCTTTGAACACACAATGTCAGTTTTTATTTTTGTTTACTTTTCTAAATCTACTGCCTGTCTTCTAAGATAAAAACATCAACAATACGGGAAAGAGTGTGCTACTTTTAAATAATTTTGGCAAAATATGGTTAAAATATGGTATACCATATTAAATATGAAAAAAATGGATATGCCTCAAACTAGAGATTAGTTACAAACATGTTTGTAAAGTAACAAAATTTTAATTTTCAGCAATATGGCAAATATATGACTCCTAGAAATCTTAGGTAAAATGAAATTTGTTCAACGTACTTATGTTGTGAGAATAAACTCTTGAAGTTCAGGTCAGTAAAAATGTTTGCTTTTCACAAGAAGCATTAAAATAATTTTATTTTCTATATAGTTAAAACAAAAATTAAATATAAAGGCAAATAAAACATTTATAATATTAATCTAAAAAGTAACACTCTTTTTTAAAAAATATATATTTTTATTGATTTTTTACAGAGAGGAAGGGAGAGGGATAGAGAGTTAGAAACATCAATGAGAGAGAAACATCGATCAGCTGCCTCCTGCACACCCCCTACTGGGGATGTGCCCACAACCAAGGTACATGCCCTTGACCAGAATCGAACCTGGGACCCTTCAGTCCACAGGCCGACGCTCTATCCACTGAGCCAAACTGGTTAGGACTAAAAAGTTAACACTCTTGATTAAAGTTTAAAATTTGTTTGAAAACATAGAAAAACAACAGACATAAAATGATATACTTTATTTAAATATATTAATAGCCAAAATTTATGTAATATGAAAACTCCGTTATGACATTTCATGGAATTTAACAAGGTGATTCAAAATGTGATTTCGCATTTTGAAAAAATAAAGAACTATTAAATCTAAGACTATACTGTAGAAAACCAAGAAGTGTCTGACAGATAAAAAGGTATTGCAAACAATGAAATGTAATGATTTGTTGTAGTCATGGGGATGGATAAACAGATCATTGTCACATTTTAGGAAAAGCCCAGAAATAGGTTAATTTCAGTAATGACAAAGACCTAGGTTGTCAATTTCTAATTTTTTATCCATCACCTTAGGATCCATTATTCAGTTTCTGATTCACAAGAAGCATTAAAATAATTTTATTTTCTTCATAGATTTATTATGGCTTTTATTTGGGGTTTCTTTCCAAGCATATAGTCCATTCTAGTTTTTTAGTTGTTATATTTTGCTAGAATAAGATTGGCCAATTTAATTTAATGTACAACAAGATAATTAACAACTGAGATAGATTCCAACTTACCCTAGTCTATGTTGTCAAGGAAATGCTGTAAACTTCTGGTCCAAAAATTTGTCCTTCAGTGAACATGGAATAGGAAGAACTATGTCCCCATAGCCTTTCCAGCTGTGACTCTCATGGAAACACAGAGAGTCATCTTTGTCAGTTTAATTAAACAAACATATATAATCTCCAAATTAATTTTAGGACTGTCTATTTTTTTTTTGCCCTCACTTTCTGAGAAATTTCGACAGATCAATGGCATATAGATAGATACTTACAGATATACTACTAATGGAATTCCTTGTCTATACATGTTGATTCAGAAAAATATATCCTTATCCTCAGTGGGAAAGTTATAAACATTGATCATTCTGACAAATATGCCACTTAAAACAAAGTTAGAGAGAAAAAATATCCTGCCCCAAACAGTGCAACTCTACTTCCATTCCATTTTGCAGACTTTGTGGCTCCTGCCTTCTTCCCTCCCTAGTTCAGGGAGGAAGATCCCCATCACTGGATCTCCTTTCTAGCTTATGACAGCTATTTGCTTATCCAAACTTAAGTTGGACATGTAATATTTAGAGAAATGAGACCTTCAGGGGACTTGATGATAAGTGTAATAGTGATGATCACTTGCATTGCTACTACTTTCCAAACAAAAAAGAAATCTAAAATTACCCTACAAAGAGATCACAATCTGAAGGCATTGCTTAAAATCTCTTTATCCATAATTTTATCAGTCTTGCTGAACTATTTTTGGTCCGAACTGAAACTCAAATTTACATAAGAGCCAGAAACCATCTAGCTCAGTGATGGCGAACCTTTTGAGCTCGGCGTGTCAGCATTTTGAAAAACCCTAAATTAACTCTGGTGCCGTGTCACATATAGAAATTTTTTGATATTTGCAACCATAGTAACACAAAGACTTATATTTTTGATATTTATTTTATAAATTTAAATGCCATTTAACAAAGAAAAATCAACCAAAAAAATGAGTTCACGTGTCACCTCTGACACGTGTGTCATAGGTTTGCCATCACTGATATAGCTGTTCCTCAACCTCATCACCTTCTAATGTCTACATAATTTCTTTTAAAAAAGACTTAAATATTGGCTGAGCACTTAAACATTGACTTAAGAAAAGATGCTTTCTTCTTCCTGAAGAGGAAGTATAATGCCCTCAATATATTTTTCCCATCTGCTTATTTTCTCCCTGCCTCTCTGTCTTAAAGAATGCGGTCCAGGTATAACCACTGCACTCCCACTGTCCCCCAAGCAAGCAACTGAATGGTTAATAATGTTATTATCACAATCTCATTACCTCATCATACTGGGATGGTAGGGAGAACTTCAGACATAGAGGGAGAAGAAGGAGTGAAGAGCCCTGGGTTCTTCTCAGTTTTACAAAGTGTTCTGGGTGATGGCTAATTACAAAACCAAGTAAAAGAAGCCGTGAAACCATTATAAATCCTGTCTTGTAAGGTTTGAGCCAATTCAACAGCTGGAAGAGGGACTCAGAGTAGGCTGTAATGGGATTAGGGCCTTGGGACATTTCCCAGCAGCCTTCTCCCAGGGGCTAGTGCTTTGCTGGAGTTTGGGGGTTTCTTGTTCTCTTTTTTTAAATATTTTTAGTGATTTTGCAGAGAGAGGAAGGGAAAGGGATAGAGAGAGATAGAAACATTGATGAGAGAGAAATATTGATCAGCTGCTTCCTGCATACACCTTATTGGGGATGGAGCCCGAAACACAGGCATGTGCCCTGACTGGGAATCGGACTGGTAACCTCTTGGTTCATGGGTCAATGTTCAACTGCTGAGGCACACCAGCTGAGCTAGGGGGGTTTCTTTAGAGAGGAGTCATAGAAGGTGGTACGAGAAACCTAAGCTAATTCTATTATGTGCCCCCAAAACAAATAAAACACCAGCTATAGATCTTCAAAGTAACCTCCCATACCCCAAATAGCGAGAGAGAGAGAGAGAGAGAGAGAGAGAGAGAGAGAGAGAGAGAGAGATGGGGGGGGGGAGAAGTGTATTTATGTAGCACATGAAGCTATGAAATTGCAGAGAAGATATTTTCATGCTTATTGGATGTTCAGGGCTTGCAGAGCAAAAAATACCAGCAATATAGATTAAAAATGGTTGAATAGTAACCCTAAGAGTAAAATTCTCCTGAGAGATTTATAGGTTTATCTCTTCTGAGCTGTGTGTTTACATTTTGAAGGAGGATAAAAGCCCAAGCCTTTAGTTTAAAAATCTGGGGACCTCTCTCAGAGATTTGTTTACATTGGGGAAATGGGGCTTCTCTCCCTTTCTCAGGAGAGGAGAGTGGCAGCTGGGCAGCAGTTCCTTTACAAGCTCTGAAATTTTTCACATCAGGGTTCTTCATCCACATCCAGTCCCTGGTAGGTACAGTTGACAAGTGTGCTCATTGCATTGCCCCAGGGAGGCTGGGGTAAATCATTCTGATCTCTCATCCAGAAACTGCATGCTTTACTTTAGAAGAAAATAAATATAATTCAGAGTTATCAGAGATAGACTTTGGCAGTCATAGTTTTGCTACTCAGGTGTGCTTAACAAAACAATCACAGCTTCATAGAGCTATAATTGATATGCTAAGAACTGGCGTATTTATTGTGCACAATTGGATGAGTTTGGACATAGGCTTACAACTTGAATACCAATGTGACTAGCAGATGAAGAAGGGGAAATATCTTGCTTGTTTAGCATATTGGTTGGCTTGATATGATATGTAGATTGGCCTGGTATGTCAGTGCAAGCTGAAAATATATTTTGGATGTGTAGCAGGCAGTTAGACAGACATGAGAAGAGCAAGGATGGTGGGTCAGGTACAGAAGGTCACCAGGGTGGAAAGCCTGAGGTGCCTAGCAGTGGGGGAATTAGAGAATGGGACCTCATGCTCAGGGTGACCTTTCATGTCATTGGTCATGTAGTTTGGACACTCCCCTGACCTCTTCTCCCCTATCATGTCACTAGTCCTATGGTAGACCCCCCTTTTGAGGAAAAAGGGGGGAAGAGAATAGCCTCATAAGATTCCCAAACAAGCCTTTGCACAACCACTTCTGTAAGCATGAAGCTCTCAATACAGTGACGAACAAAGCCTTGGGTCTGTTGACCACAGAGACAGAGTTTTGGTCAAACTAGAATAAACAGCTAGGTCCCAGTTGTGTTTCAGTTCCAGGCCCAGGAAAGCAGCAAGGCCAGAGCTGACATCAGTGATATTGTTGGAATAACCTGATTTTTATTTAACAGGAAAGGAGTAAAAGGGGAGACCAAATAGTATAGTTGTGTCATTGTCCATATTTTCCAAAAAAACCCTACATTTAACACTCCAAGTTTGTTCCCTGCTCATTGATGGGGAAAGGGACAGGAGAACGGCAATTTGGATGAATACCCAGTAAGGTCTGAGTGACATGGGAGGCTAATTGCCTGTGAGTCAAACCTGGGAGTCAGTGGCCAGGATGGGCATGGTCACTGCAAGTGGGAAACCTAGTTTGGTCCTTCTCTCTTTCAGGACCTGCCCTCTTGGGACTCCTGCTGCCGGGGGGGGGGGGGGGGGGGGGCCTAGTTCCCCTCTGCCCATATGGCACACAGCCATGTTGGTCTCTATACATGGACTGATAGACTTTAATCTGACCTGAATGCTGAACCACACCTGGCTGCAATGTGGAATGGAAACTGGATGCTGGCCCTCCTTGTGGCTCTGCTGAACTCCCAGCTGCCCCTCTTTTAGGACTGACTTGGGGAAAATGGGACATTGCAACCCAAGAAATGTAACTCTCCTCCAATAAAGCCTTCTTCCACATTCTATCCTCCCATGGGGGCTTCTGAAAATGCTTATTTTATGGCACCCCAAGAACCTCAACCCCAAATGACAGGGGAGTTTTATCTACCAGCATCATCGGTGACTTCTGTTTCATTCTTCCTCCTTCTTTTTAAATGGGAGTGTTTATTTTGATGTATGGGGTATTTAAAGATTTGTATTGATTTCAGAGAGGAAGGGAAAGGAAGAGAGGGATAAAAACATCAATGATAAGAGAGAGTAATAGATTGGCTGCCTCCTGTATGTCCCTGGGGATCAAGCCTCAACCCAAGCATGTGCCCTGACCAGGAATCGAACCATGACCTCCTGGTTCATAGGTCAATGCTCAATTACTGAGCCACACCAGCCAGGCTGGTGTATTGGGTATTTAGAGGGCAGATAATTTGTCTTTTTATCTTATAAATGTCTGGATTTTATATACTTGACATAGAGGTTACTACATATTAGTATAATGCAGCAATCCTGGACTTGAGGCACCTCTTGGTGAAAAAAAGTAGTTTAGTTTTTTTGGTTTTGTTGTTTTGGTTTTAAAAGCTGAACCAAGTGATTTTACCAGAGGGTAGACTACAGTATTTATTGTTCTCGTTTACATATAGTTCTTTGTTTCAGGATTCTAATGAGATCATATTTCTGGCTCCCTTTTAATGAAAGGAATATTTAACTACTTCTATCCAATGAATTGTTAGTGGAATTTAACAAGTGCTGTTTCTGAATCTGAGTATTTAATTTGTAGATAAAAGATTGTCCAGAGACCTTTTCTACTCTGCAAGAGAGAATGCCAATCTTTAGGCTGGTGGCTGCTCTTTCAGCCGGAGTCCTAGATTAAGGAGAAAGGAGAGAATTGCCTGGTTGTGGACGTGTTGTGTGAACAATAACTAAACTCTTTTTATTTTAAGCTACTATAATTTTGGACTTGTTGGTTGTTATAGATTAGCAGTCGATTTTTATTTCCTTTGTTTAGCTATAAAATATATTTTATTTGGAACATACCTTGCAATAATATTTTTGTACTTTTATGATAGTGCATGTTTGTTCCTTTGTCTTATTTATGGCAATTAGCAATGTAACTTTTGCAATTATTTGTCCTTTCTTTACAGTGTACATAGATCACCTAAAGGGGTATATTGTAAAATCAGAGTCAGATATCTTACTCAGAATCAAACTCTGCCAATAGATTAAATGTTAAAAGTAATTGCAAGACACAGGCAAAGTAAAAAGAGTCCAAGATGACCAATCCATCTCCTTAGATTTTTGTTATGTTAAGACACGCACTGGTCCAAATTTAACCTGTAAATTTTTCCATGATATATCAGGGTATTACTTACACAAAGAGAGCTTTTTAGATCATTCTGGGTCCAATCAGGAGAGAGAACCACATAGTTGTTTGAACAGTGTTAAGTTCAATAAAAAGAATCATTAACTATAACAAGTGATTATAGTAAGTGTGCTGTAGTAAGTGGCAGTGTGCTCTACTGACAAAACTTTATGCCAACTGGCCTAGGCGTCCGGCTCGGGCAGCGGGGACTCGCAGCTGCAGCGGCCCCACAATCGTGGGCTTCGCTTTAGGCCCAGGCAAGGGATCCCTAGCTCCTGGGACTGCCAGCTTCGACCGTGCCCAGCTCCCATCGCTGGCTCCACCCCTACTTCCTGCTATCACTGGCCAGGGCGGCAAAGGCGCCTGATTCTCTGATCATGGCTGGGGGGCAGGGCAAACCCCTGGGTTTCCGATCACTGTCAGTGGCAGGGGGCTTCTTCCTGCTTTCCCTTTCGCTTCCCTGCATTGTGCCTACATATGCAAATTAACCGCCATCTTGTTGGCAGTTAACTGCCAATCATAGTTGGCAGTTAATTTGCATATAGCCCTGATTAGCCAATGAAAAGGGTATCGTCGTACGCCAATTACCATTTTTCTCTTTTATTAGATAGGATTATTATATAGGATTGGTAACTGTTGGCCATGGCATTTGAGTAATGAGAGAGAAGTTCTAGTTTGGGATGTAATTAAGGCTTCTATTAACAGAATTTAGAAACATAAGAGAAATAACTAAGTAAAGTATCTAAGGAAGAGAGGACAAATAAAACTTATTTCAGAAGATGCAGAAATGTTGAGGTAACTGTGTTGCCAAAAAAAAAAAAAAAAAAAAAATCTTTAAACATTTTCCAGATTTCCCTGAATCAACACTTTGTACATTTATCTATATTATTACTTCAAAATATTGTCTCCTACTAATTTTCCAAATTATAGCCTGTCATCTTAACTGTATTTTCAAATTGTCCCAAATGTTTATTGAAATTTAAATCATTTTCAGTCTTATAAATTTGTACATTATATTGTGAACATGATATGTTACACTGTTATTTTCATAACAAATAATTAAGGCAATAAATTAAAATGTCCATCATTTGTATCTTCGCTTTTAAGAACCTGTGATCATTATTTTCAACATTCAGAAAAAAAGAAAAATAGGTCTCAATATAATAAAGACACAGATGTCATAAAATAAAATTAGCTTCATGGATTTTATCAAGTGCTAAGCATCTGTATTTGCTTTTAGATACCATCTCTATATAAATAAATAACTAAAAGTTGTTGCCTGAGGGAATAAAATCAATATTGTAATAAAAATCAGGGCATATGCCAATCAATTTATTTACCTTTATTATGCAGGAAGTAATACTAGGGACTTTAGCATTTCCAGCATTTCCTTAGGAGAACTCAAATGCAGTATAGATATCTCTAAAAGAACCAAATTATTACGTCTCATCTGTTTTCTTTTCTTTGGATTTTTAAAAAATTCCCTCCTTGACATGGGCATGGTAAAAAACAAACAAAACACAAAAAACCCACAACTGAAAGTGATTGTTTCTTTTTAAAAAATATTTTTAAACATTTTTCAATTAGAGTTGTCTTACAATATTATATTAGTTTCAAGTATATAATCCAGTGATTAGACATTATGTAACTTACTAAGTGATCATTATGACAAATCTAGTACCCCTATGACACCATAAATAGTTAATACAATATTATTGACTTATACTGCACTTTATATCCCCATGACTATTCTGTACCTACCAATTTGTACTTCTTAATCCCTTCAACATTTTCAGCCATCCCCCAGTCCAAAGTGATTGTTTCTTAATGGTAACAAATAAGGGAAAATACTAAATAAACATGATTTTCTGATTTTAGGTATTATACTATTATGTGATATTTTAAGATGTGATTTGTAAATGAACAAGTTTAATTGCATAAAAGGTTTTCTTGAATAAATTTCTGGCACACAGAAGTTTCTCATCTATTAATTTTGTCAGAGGCATAGTCCTGACGTTTATTTGAATATGTCATTAGAAGCCACCCAGTGGAGCCTGTGCTCAGCATCCAGGGGTGAACAGTCTTGGTCACAATAGTAGAGATAATGGTAGTAGAGATAATTATACAAAGAATGTATTTCCTTAAATATTCGTAAGACTATGTTTAAGGTGAGGCCCACTATAGAGTAGAAGTTTCAAAGAATGCAAAAACTATAATAATTTTGAATTGCAGAGCAGTATATGGATCATTTAGGTAAACTTCTACCAACTAAATGGTGCCACCTAGTAACTTTAGTTTGTTATATGACACTTGGAAGCCTGACCAAGTTAATTAGCCTCCAAAGTACTTATTTTTACTGAGTGACTTACTGGAAGGATTGTTATGATTATGGAGTATAGCAAGGCCATATAACTATTATTAGTAAAACTAATTATGTGGCAATTAATTCATGATTTGACATTAACTTGTGTGTTCTAAAGGCATAACACACTAGATTAATTCTTCCTGAGCAGCAGGCTGCCATTTAGTGCCTAGAAAGAAGTAATTTAGTGACTAATACCTGATGCTTTAAGACTTTCATGTATTGTAAGAATAAAAACTATATCCCTAGAATATTTTTATCATCATTGTTTATCATGGAATTATGCCTAGTTTTGTAAAAGTGACGCATATAATTATAGCTTTATGCTTCAGCGTATTACTCCATTATTTCTTTTTTACATTTTGTTTTTATATTTCTGGTGAAAAATTTATCTCTTTCCTACATTGTCTTGCTTTTCATATTATTTTTGGTAGTTATATTTTCACCTAGTTAATTAAAAACATTTTATTCTGTTAGTTATTTCTATTAGTACCAAGTATAGGAAACATTTTTAAAAATCTAAAGACCTGCTTGTTGTTTTTGTCTTACCTATTATTGAATTTTATTTGTATTTCTTAAAACAGGCATTTAAAACCCTGGACTATTCTATGCATATCTTTGCTTCCTGCTATTCTATGATTCTATTATTTTATATTTAAAACATATTTATAAGTGAAATACTGTCTTAAATAGTTTAGAAAACATAATTTATCTTATCACAATAGGTATAACCTAGCTTTGTTATGGTATAAGAAAGCCATGTTTGCTAATATATACAAACAAGAAATAGTTTCTGCACTTATATATTTGCCAGCTTTGAAATTGCACCCTATATGCTTAAGTATGCTTTAGACACCAACATACACTTGACCTTAGCTGTGGTCAATAATAGTTAAATGATTTGATATTGAGTAGGTCTGAACTTGTATTTTGTAAAAGATGCTTCCAATAAGTATGTTACCTCTTTCCCCTTCTTTGTAAAGTTCTCTTGTTTGAGACTTACAAACCTTTAGATAGTTTATTTTTCCTCACTTCATATTCAACCCTTTTTTTATAATGATGAACCCTGAATGCCTGTTAATAAGTCTCTGTTTTTGGAGTTCTTTTTATTAAAAATAAATTTTACAGAGTGTATACTATACTAGATATTTTATAGAATACAAAGGCATATATACATATATAAATTAAAAAGTGTTTCTACTTTGAAGACACTCACAGTGGTAGTAAATACATAAATAACTTCAGTATAATATGATGAGTGGTATGACATAGAAAATACAGATGAATAGAAAAAAGTGTTATCAATATGGTAGAATATTAAGTTATTAAAATTGTGCTTTTTTCATAGGAAAACTTCAAACTATATTCGATAAATATTTTGTCATAGAATGATGTCTGATGTATAATAGAATTACTAATGATATTACTAATAATATTCTGTCCTTCTTTCAAGAAAAATATTAATCTAAATATTTTTTATTAATCTCTATTGAGTACAAACCTTCCTAATTAAAACATCCCTGAACTTGCTCTCATATTTGAGTTATTTCTAACAGTATTTGCTCAGTCGAGTTTATTAATACTAAAGTCATATTCTGACATCTATTACATCTTAAACTCTAGAATAATATATATATTATATAGTGTCATATAATATACATATATATACATATATATGATATTATTAATCTGCTCTAGCTAAAATAACATATTCAGCCCTATATCTGTGATTGGAAATACAATTTGGTCAAGGTTGTAGTAGTCTTTTGTTATTTGTATCTTTAATAGTGACACTAATCTATCATCCTGCCAGGGATGCAGTACTATTTTTTATATATTATATAGGCTTTGGTTAGGGACAGTTTCAGAAGTTGACACTTGGCTTATTCCATAAACCAAACAACCCAACATCAGGCTACTCCAAAAGCCAAGTATTGCAATTTTACACACAAAGACTGGCCACTGGGTAGTTCTGCAGATTCATTTTGCCCACCGTAAACTATACTTTATTAAAGTCTCCATTTATTACCTGTACAAGTAAGTTCCCACCCTATGAATGGAGTTTATTATGATGCTTTAAATTTCTTGGTATCAATGTCAGTACAGTCCCTACATCTAACAGTCTTTAAAATGGGCATGCATATAAGCCTAACCTATAGACACAGACAACAGGGGGGTGAGGGCATGAATGGGAGGGTTGGGGGAGTAATGGGAGGATAAGGACACATGTAATACCTTAATCAATAAAGAAATTTAAAAATTTTTTTAAAAAAAGTCTGGGTATTTCCCTTTCCCCAATGTACAATCACTCACGTAAATGGCCATAGGGTCTCCACTGGGAAAAGAATATCATGGTTTACTTGCCACACAGGGGTGCAGGCTCCTTTTTCTAGGACCTAGAATCTAGGGTTATGGTATGGAAACCTCTTTAGTCAATGGGCTCCAGGTCTGAAAATTGGATTAAGTCAATTAAACAAAGGAATGTGACTTTTCATTTGAGAAATTGCCTTCTTTATCCTGCTTCTTCATTTTTATCTTTTTGGGGGAGGGGATTATATATTAAACTAGGGGCCCGGTGCACGAAATTCGTGCACTGTGTGTGTGTGTGTGTGTGTGTGTGTGTGTGTGTGTGTGTGTGGCGGGGGGGAGTGTCCCTCAGCCCAGTCTGCCCCCTCTCACATACTGGGAGCCCTCAGGCGTTGACCCCCATCACCCTCCAATCGCAGGATCGGCCCCTTGCCCAGGCCTGACGCCTCTGACAGAGGCGTCAGGCCTGGGCAGGGGACCCTCATTTCCCCCCATCACTGGTTCTGCCCCCAGCCCAGGCCTGATGCCTCGGTCAGAGGCATAGACCCCCATCACCCTCCGATCGCCTGATCAGCCCCTTGCCCAGGCCTGACGCCTCCGCCAGAGGTGTCAGGCTTGGACAGGGGACCCCCATCTCCCCCTGATCACTGGCTCTGGCCCCCGCCCAGGCCTGACGCCTCTGACCCAGGCTTCAGGCCTGGGCAAGGGGACCATTATATCCCCCCAATCCCCGGCTCCGCCCCCTGCCCAGGCCTGACGCCTCGGCCAGAGGAGTTGACCCTCATCACCCTCCGATCACCAATCACCGGATCGGCCCCTTGACCAGGCTTGAGGCCTCCGGCAGAGGTGTCAGGCCTGGGAAGGGGACCCCCAGCTCCCCGCGGTTGCAGGCTCCGCCCCTGCCCAGGCCTAACGCCTCTGGCCTAGGCGTCCGGCCCGGGCAGCGGGGACCCGCAGCTGCAGCGGCCCCGCGATCGTGGGCTCCGCTTTAGGCCCTAGCTCCCGGGACTGCCAGCTTCGACCGTGCCCAGCTCCCATCGCTGGCTCCACCCCTACTTCCTGCTATCACTGGCCAGGGCGGCAAAGGCGCCTGATTCTCTGATCATGGCTGGGGGGCAGGGCAAAGGCGGCCCCAGGGCCGCCTTTGCCCTGCCCCCCAGCTCTTATCTCCCCCCTGGGTTTCTGATCACTGTCAGTGGCAGGGGGCTTCTTCCTGCTTTCCCTTTCGCCTCCCTGCATTGTGCCTACATATGCAAATTAACCGCCATCTTGTTGGCAGTTAACTGCCAATCTTAGTTGGCAGTTAATTTGCATATAGCCCTGATTAGCCAATGAAAAGGGTATCGTCGTACGCCAATTACCATTTTTCTCTTTTATTAGATAGGATAGTTTTTTGTTGTTGTTGCTGCCTCTTAATTTTACTCCTGATGACCCCATGCCTCTCATGAGAAGCCCTGGAGGCTTTGCTAAGGTAATTACCATCTCCTGGCTTCTGCTAGGTAAATGCTCTTTCATTGGAGGCACCACATCCCCTTGGGTATTAATGAGGCCACCTCTGCTGCTGTTGGTGGTGCTGATATCCCTTTCACCCACCCTTTCCTGAGGGCTTTGGTAACTGGATATACTCTGGACCCTCAGTGGGAAATAATTCTTTAGTCTTCTGTCTCTCTTAAGATATGAATTTCTGCTTGTTCACTTCCCTCAGCAGTTTTATTACTTCCTAACTATCTGTTGGAGTAACCCAATCATCTTTGCTTCATTAAGCAGTGGTCATTTGTTTTTCCAGACCTCAATAGCCATGTTAACTGTGATTTTGCTCCACTGTCTGGGTCCTTGCAATGGTGTTAAATCAGCACCCTAATAAAATGCCAGGTCAGCACATCCTTGCTTATCCAATTTTATATTCTGGCACCTTTGATCTAGCATTCTCAAAACTTAACCCCCCGGGGGTATTCCTTTGGCTCTTCCAATATTAACTAATTCCTACAACATCTTTAGTGTCTAGAATTTTTTCTTTCCTTGGCAGGTCCTATTTATGCTGAGATTTAACACTATTTATTTGTCCTGGTAGCCAGGAGAAGGGGTTGGGACAATTCCTCAATGTGGCACCTGTTTTCTTGGAGGGGAAAAATGGTTGCTACATCTTCCTCCATGGCAGGAGTTCCATGTCATCTTAGGGAAGGGTGGACCACATCTACAAGCTCTGAGTAGATATGCTTCAAGACAAAAATCAGCATTCCAAAGAGCAACTATCCAAAAGTTTTCTGTCCTATGTTTATAAGGCCTCATTTGTCCAAACCCCATCAGCATTTTATCATAACAGACTAGCTTGTGTTGGCCAAACATGTAAATGTCTCTGAAATGGCAAACCTACCATATCTTTAGTATGCTAATTAGTTGCATATGCTTTTTAACTCCAGGAGGAAAATATCCTCTTAAAAGTATATTTTTGAAAGAGCCCCTCTGCGGCTCATGTGGAATATTTAACTGCATGTTAACAATAGGTTTCTTATTGTCCTTCAGCATGGTGTTGATGCAATTTAACAGAAGTAAGCTAAATCTACTGTCTGTATTGACACAGTTCCCCATATATCTTTCCAATGCCTGGATCTTTTCTATAACACACCTCTTCACCAGGGTAAGTTTGAGTATCACTTGCATTAGTTAGGATCTTCTGAGAAGCAGACACCAAAGCTGGGCCAAAATGACAAAATATTTATTGAGGAAAATCTCTCTGATAGTAAAAAAGGAGGAAGCCAGAGATGGTAAGGAAAGCCTTCAGACCTTCTGTGGAGGAGAGTGAAAGAGAGGGTTGGGTGGGAAGGCACTCTGTCTGTAGCACTGATCTTAAAAACATTACTCCTATAGCCAAAGTCTTCCATCAGAGAGCTCGTACATTTTAGATGTGTATATCTGCGTTAGTATATCCTGCTGCTCTTATTTATTAGCTTCAAGAAGCCTGTAAGGAATGTGGCTTCAGTGCTAACGTTACGGTAGATTCAGAACATGGTAACTGGGGTCTTTTGTCAATTTCTCTTCCCCATAACAAGAGATCTGAGTGGGACATTTTCATTCCTGCCATATCATTTCATTGTTATATCTACACTCCCAATATGTGGATAAATGAGCAGATAATAATTGTTTGAAATATTTTAAGTTCTTGTTTGAACATTGCACTTTCCCCTTGTACTTTCTTTCCTATTTTGAAATGATAGATAACATGAGGCTAAGAAACAGTCTGATTTCCTGAGAAGGAGAAGTCTAGTAGCTCTCCAGGTGAATATAAATTTGATTCATAAGTTCACCTAGTAAGTTCTGCCTCAAGACACAATCAACAGTACTGAAATTTGAATTGCCTTGTGATACTTGTACATTGTTACCATGTACCTAACACTACTGAGCAAACCACTCTATAGTTTACAAGATGTGGTACATTTTGGGGTAGACATGCCCAAATACAAATCATACTTTTGCCATTTTTTGTCTATAGAACCTGGAGTGAAATTTATTTCTCTAAATCCCAATTTAATATAAAATACCTAACACAATGATTTGGGGGTGAGAGAGGGATTTTATGGGATCAAATGGAAAACCTGACAGGTGTTCAGTTTATATTACTTTATTGATTGGAAGACTTGCAGTGTTTTGATACAAACATTGAAGCTAACTAAATATGCTTTTATGGTCCTTGTTTTATATGGAAATTAAATTAACACACCATCATATATTGTACTTGATTTGATAATGATTATGTTCTAGTAAGATTATATTTAATGTTTTAATTATTTATATGCATTATAGTTATAATATAAAAGTTAAGTTAGCATTGTATTTCAAACCTGGATCTATACCATAATTATTGTGGAATATTTCACAATATTCAGAGTCTTGTATTCTACATCAGATTTACTTAATCAAAACCTCATAAGATTGAGTTAAGTGATGCTTAGTTGTCTAATAAAGCAGAGCTTTGTAATATTGTTTGTTAACCATCCTCCTAGCTTATTTGATAAATGAAGAAAATAATACTTCTCTGATAACATTCACAATAGTGGATACAGTGATCACTTTAAATATAATTGAGGCCGTCTTTTGTTTACTGGTTATCAGGCTATCACAAATAAGTCATTAAAAAATGAGGAAGGTATTTGTAGTAGTTAACTAGTGGTATGGAAAAATATTACCCTAAGACTTAGAGGTTTACTACAGCAAACATTTATTATCATTTTCTGAGTGTCAAGAGCTTCAGTGTCATTGGTTCAGGGTCTCTCACAATGCTTCCAGATGTTGGTCTTGGCTGCAGTCATATCAAAGTTTAACTTGGGGAAGATCTGCTCCCAGACATATTTATATGGCTTTTGTCAGATCTCAGATTCCCGCTGGTTGGTGACTAGATATATCAATCAGCTCCTTGCCAGATGGGCCTATCCATAATTCAGCTCACATGGTAACTGACTTTCTGTAGCGTAACCAAGTAAGAGAATTAGAGAGAGGCACAAATCAGAAGCTACAATATTTCTGTAAACTAATCTTAGATGGGACATCTCATAGTTTACTTTATTAAAGGTGAGTCAATATGCCTAGCCTACATTCAAGAGGAATGGATTATACAAGGATGTAAATACCAACAAGCAAGGATCACTGGGGCACATTTTTAAACTGCCTACCACAGCACTGATCATTGATTTCAATATCATTGCCACTTACATTTATGTTAATATCATAATACATTCAATCATTTATTCATATATTTTATTGGTTTACTGGGGTCTATTTTTTAAGATATTACCCCATTATGAGTTATGCATATCTTACTCTGTTCAGGCTACTATAAAAAGTACCACAGACTGGGTTGCTTACAAACAAGCAAAATTTATTTCTCACACTTTCAGAATCTGTGAAATCTATAAGCAAGGCACCAGCAAGAATGTGTTCTGATGAGGACTCACTTCCTTTTCATAGCAAGAGCTGTACATGGTGAGAGGGGCTAAGAATATTTCTGGAGCCTTTTTTTAAAAGGTCTAATTTCATTCACCTTCCTATTCTAATTATCTCTCAAAGACCTCATCTCCTAATGCCAGGGCTGTCCAGCAGACCCTGAGCGATGGATGAACAGATTTCTCTGACACACATTTCTGTGAAAGAGAGGCCTAAGGGACTGTTTTACTTTAGAAGTAAAAAGCAGTCCTGTTCACCTGTCTTCTTAGGCTTTTATTGTCACAACACCTTGAACTCAAATATTAAATACTATCAGCAGGGTAAGCATCATTGAGAAAGCACATGCTTTTACAATGTTGGGTCTAAAAGACTAAACAGAGATTTTAGCAAAACACC
Organism: Myotis daubentonii; assembly: GCF_963259705.1. NCBI lineage: Eukaryota > Metazoa > Chordata > Mammalia > Chiroptera > Vespertilionidae > Myotis > Myotis daubentonii. The sequence continues at coordinate 35,397,854 of NC_081856.1, read as the reverse complement.
TGGGGGATCGGACTTGTTTGGAAAAGTCAAGGTAGTGGCTGCCACCTTTGGCAAGGTCCCCCTAGAGGCCTCTGACCTTTCGGAGAATCTTCCTTACAGACATTCCAACCAAGTCCCATGCTTCCCCGCATTCTAATATAATCACATGGGGCAATAGGATTTCAACATATGAATTTTAAGGGGACATAAACATTTAAACCATAGCAATGTACCTTAGAGAAAGAGCCTTTATATGTCCTATTCATTCTATTCATCTGTAATAGTCAGAGTCATAATGAATTTGTGTATGTTAAAAATATTTCATGTGCTAAAACCAGTTTGTCTCAGTGGATAGAGCGTCGGCTTGCGGACTGTAAGGTCCCAGGTTCGATTCCGGTCAAGGGCATGTACCTGGGTTGCGGGCACATCCCCAGTGGGAGATGTGCAGGAGGCAGCTGATCAATGTTACTCTCTCATCGATGTTTCTAACTCTCTATCTCTCTCCCTTCTTCTCTGTAAAAAATCAATAAAATATATAAAAAAATATTTCATGAGTAATTATTTGATTTCTCCATAAAGTTGTCAACATGGTTCTATTTTTCATATTACCTAAACACATTCCTGAGACCTGAACATTTCAGATCTGTTTTCAAGAATTCCATACAATTGGACTCAACTGCTATCATAGTCTCTAGTGATATTCTCTAAAATATGTCTGGCATAAATTTTAGTTTGAATATTAGCTCTAATAACCTTATAATTCAGATGAATTTTGGCATATCAACAGTTTGACATTTAAATAGACATTTTGAATAATGAAGTTTTCCCTAGTTTGTTTTTATTCAGCTGGATACTTCATAACTAACTTGTCTGTCACTATACCCACAAGTAGAAATTCAAGATATAATTCTCTCATAAGTCACAAGTAGCATGCAGTCTGAACCTTCGTTTCTTATTTGTCTTTTTCTAATTGTTCACCTCTTTTGGAACCCAAGTCCTATCTCACTGAAAACTGATATGGAAAACTTCTCCAAACGACTACTTTACTTAACTAAATATTAAATATTTTCTCTGTGTTATCCCATATACAGGCCAATATGAAGCCCTTTTTTATTGTTGACACTATTACATATGTCCCCTATTTCTCCCCCTTTGATTCCCTACACCCTCCCCCTCCTAGCCTTCACCACATTATTGTCTGTTCCCATGGACTATGCATATATGCCTGTATGTTCTTTGACTAATCCCTATTTAATAATCATATATTACTCTAAATTAATATTTCATTCCCTACCATAACTAAAGTAAAAATGAAGTATATGAAATACGGTGCTGTCTTTTGATATAGCAACAACAACAACAAAAACCCAACACAGTTATTGAAATGTACGATGGTTGAAACAGACATGAGAAATTTTTATCTCACTTACATAAAGCTTATTATTACTGTTCCTGTTTGGTGAGTAGCTTACATCAAGTAGTGATTTAGGAACACAGAACTCTTTGAATGTGCAGCTCTATCATTTTCTTGACTTGACTTTCAATTCACTGTGATTTCCAGTAGAAGGAGAAAGAACATGAAGGAATATGTCTAGTAAGTTTTCATGAGCCATATTAAAAATGGCTCACATAACTTCCATTCACATGTTATAGGCTAGAACTCTTGAAAGGAAGGAGTATCAAAGAATTTGTATGAATTTTAGAACCACTATCATTACCTGCTGTAAGTTATATCAGATATTTGCTTAAAAGAAAATGTGACCAGGGCAATATCATAATCCAACAAGTGAAAATTTAGAATGCATAGGCAATTAAATCAAAATGATATTATATGTGCAGAAGTTATAGCTTAAAATTATGGATGCATAAATAAATAAGAATTAATGTTATCCATATGGAGCAGAGGAAAGATTTATATAGATAGCCATACATAGGGTGGCGCAAAAGTAGGTTTATAGTTGTGAATACACTAAACACAGAGTTTATTTGTGTATTATTATTTATTAATTATTGTACTATTTCCATACAAACAACTGTAAACCTACTTGTGCCCTACTCTTTATTACTAGACATTGAAGAGTAAAACAATCTCCATAGGTAGATTAGATGAAGAAGGATATTTGATAACCATTGGTGATCATCACAGTAATAATTATTTCAGGCAAAAGTCATTGATCAGTGATACATGATCTGTATACTGGATTGTGTATCTACCACCCAAACTCAAATCATTTTCTGTCATCATATATATTTGTCTCCCTTTACCCTTCACAGCTCCCCTATCCCTCTTCCCCCCAGTAACTACCAACTATACTGTTGTCTGTGTCTGTGAGTTTTAGTTTCATATCATATATAAGTGAAATCACATGGTTCTTAGCTTTTTCTGACTGACTTATTTCACTTAGCATTATATTCAGAAGGTCCATCCATGTTGTTACAAATGGCAGTATTTCATCTTTTCTTATAGCTGAATAGTACTCTATAGTATATATACAGATCATGTATCATAGAAATCTATACTTGAAATCTATATAATCTTCTTAATTAGTCACCCCAGTAAATTTAATTAGAATAAAGAAATTGAAAATAACTACATACTGTTCAAAATAAAATCATTGCTCAAGTGAGATCTGACAAGAAAGAGACTATGTGCATCTCATATTTATGCCACACAAGATACTTATTAATGTTAAAGAGAAAATAAAAATCCTAATATTTGAACAATTTGACAGATCCTATGTTAACCATGACCAAATTAACATTACTCGTAATTAGAGGGATAGTATCAAGTGTTTTCTGATATAGTATACTGAGAAGTAAACATCACCTCTATGTAATGCCTACCCAAAATGCATAATCTAAATCTATTTGTAAGGAAGATATCTCATTTGTACTCACAGAATTTTAATTTATGGAGGTGACTTATGATCTAGAGAGGTCCATGCCAATATAGATTCTTATTACTTACATTTCTGAGAAAAGGGACATGTCACACCATACAAATATCATACAAGGAAAGTATATTGGTTAGGAACCAGGGAAATTCCCAGGCCAAAAACTTCAATGGGATTTCCATGGGAAAAGCAAGGCAAAGAAGAGTAAATAATGTAGGATAGGCTAGTTTGAATAATTCCTGAGCAAACTTTGGTGATAGGAGCAGTCAGTTGCCTAGCCCTGGCCCTTGCCCTTGCCCTGACCCTGGCCCTGGATGATTTAGGGCAGGAGAACTAATGGCTTGGTGAGTGAATTTGATAAGGAGATGGTTGATGGTGTGAGTTCTGGACTGGTTAGTTGGTCTGTGAAGAACATGCTTGCAGGCAAGCCTTTGCTCTCAAGAATAGGCTAGCTCTGAAGAGGCACTCTCCCCAGTTAATGAAGCCGCAAATGCCTGAACATCAAGAATAAAGAAAATAATAGTTCATATAAGGAAATATAGTTAATATAATTTGTCCCATGATGAACGGGTGCCAAATAGATAAGTACAGAATTTAAGAAAACACTATTGGAACAGAACCACCAGAAAAACCAAAATAGAGGTGTTTCTATAAAATGGATAGCCTAGTCTGTATTCTTCAAAAAATACTGTCATTGAAGACAAAACATAGGGAAACTATCCAATTTGAAAGAGACCAGGGTTTTTTGTCTGAAATATAGCAAAAATTCACCTTTATGGTTGTACAAGCCAATTTTAGCAGACCTTCAGCTCTTTCATTCTATTACTACCCAGCTTAGTCATGCTGTTATTCTAAAGGAAAGACATAGATATAGCAGGGAGTGGGAATAAAGAGGTGAATTTATTTAATAGGGTCCTATGGCAACATACTGTGTTATAAGGGCATTGTACTTGGTTTTGTTTTTGAAATGTGTCCCAGAGTAAGGGCTTGCTAATCCAACTAAGGCAGATAGGAATCAAGGACAGTGATTTTTATGTTTATGTGTTTAAGGCACTAGCGTGGAGAGAAGGAAGGCCTTTCATGGTAGACAGTTTATTGAAGATTACTTGGTCTGTCAATCCTCTCTTTAGGAGGCATTGTTAGTAAAGCTCCAGGATCCTAAAAGAGCTAGAATTGATTACATCAGTGGGAAAGTTTGATATGTCTTAACTCCCGAGGCATGAGGAGTGCAGCTGCATTCATCTCTTGCTATAATTCAAGGTAGGACAATGGAAAATGTGACAAAAATTTGATTATAGAAGAGAAAGTCAGACATCATTTTATTTGTCAGGATTAACCTTATCCATCCTCTATAGGCAACTGTAGCTGTTAATGTTAAACTTCTCTCATCATCAACTTGTATTTTAATTCCTTCTCATAATGTATCTTATATAATCTGAAAAGTCTTCATATTTATTTCAACAAATAATTAAAATAAATTTTCTAGGCAGGATTAATTTCCTTTTTTGAAAATTTTATACCAGATTGATAGAAAACTGTGGTTATAATGTATTAAGAAAAATAATCTAAATTTAAGTGAACTAGGGTGCCCGGCTAGCTCAGTCAGTAGAGCATGAGATTCTTAAATGTAAGTGAACTAGACAAATCAAAAGAATGTACAAGGATTTAAAAATGATCAACCAAAGGACTTGTTTGCATACATATAAGCCTAACCAATAGACACAGACACCAGGGGGGTGAGGGCATGAGTGGGGGGGTGAGGGAGGCAATGGGGGATAAGGACACATAAGTAATACCTTAATCAATAAAGAAAATAAGTAAGTAAATAAAAATGGCATAGTAAGAAAATTAGAAGTCAGGATAATCATTACATAATAACATTCACAGATAAAATTAACGATAGATCATTTTATATGGATCATAGGTAAAACCTATGATTAATATTTCTAATATTCTGTATAAAATAATAAAAACAAAAATTTAGCATAAAACAAAAATTTAAAAACATGGAAAAAATAAAAATATATACTATGAAACTTTAAAAAGACCTATTTAATGTATCAATAGGCTCATCTCATATGAATTTAAAGATAATTGTGTTTGAACATATAATATACACATGATGGAAATCTTACAAAAATATTAATGTCCATTTGTTGCCAATTATTATATCAACTTTTCAAAGTTGAAATTTTTGTCCACAAAGAAAACTTCCATATAGTCAAAAAAGCAGAGCTCCACTGGTGTGCTCAGTGGTTGAGCATCGAGCTATGAACTAGGAGGTCACAGTTGGATTCCAGGTCAGGGCACATGCCTGGGTTGCGAGCTAGATCCCCAATAGGGAGCATGTAGGAGGCAGCTGATCAATGAGAATTTTCTCCCCTTCTCCCTTCCTCTCTGAAATCAATAAAAAAATAGTTTTTTAAAAAGAAACTCTGGCCAGTGGCTCAGTGGTTAAGAGTGCCAGCCATGCATCAAAGGGTCATGGGTTGGATTCCAAGTTAAGGGCACATTCCTGGGATGAGGTCAGGAGGCAACACAATGATGTGTCTCTCTGACATTGGATTTTTTCTCTTTCTTTCTCCCTCCCTCCCTCCCCTTCTCCCTCCCACTCTAAAAATCAATGGAAAAATACCCTCAAGTGAGGATTAAAAAGAGAGAAAACAAAAGCAGAAATTAGTTAGGGCAATTTCTCTACATGAAAATGAGCAACAAAATAAAATGTTCCCTTAAATATGTGGGAAAAGTATATTTGTGTATATAATAGTGGTAAAACTGTTCAGAATGACATACATATATTTAAATGTTTAGTTCAAAAAAATCCATGCTGATATTTTTTTAATGCTCACAGTTTATAGTATCTCTTATAGTTATAAAAAAATATTTGCTCTTAGGAAGAATATTCTACATAATCCTCAAACAGGGTTATCCCAGTAACATAACTTTACAATTAAAAATCAATGTCAAAAGTATTTTAAACATGAAGGTTTTAACTAAAAGCTAACTTTTTTTGAAGTCTTATGTGACACATTTCATCATTGAAGGTTAGATTAGTTGTTCTAATAGTAGTAGTGAGTAGTAGTAGCTGTAGTGGTGATGGTAGTAAAATTAGAATATTAAAAAAAAAGGTTTAATCATAAATCTACTTGAAATTGATAGTTCTGAATTCTTATCACATGATATATAGGAAAAAAATATGCTTAAAACTTGAAATGCCCTTCAACAAACATGGCCTGTTAATTATTGGACATCTCCATAATCTTATGTTTGGTGTGAATTTGTAACATTATTTTGAAAACGTTTTAATGTATATTAAAATATATTAGAGTTGGTCTAGAACAACAGATCTTGTCAGTCAGTTCTGTTACTTGAATAATGTTAAAGATATTAACATATGTTTCTATTTTCCTGCATATAAATTTGATGCATATTTTTCAACTACATGGGCTTTTGAGATAGACTTAATGGTATTTTATAAGACTGACAGTAAAGTTAATAATATTATCAGATAACTTTTAGAAATGAAATCCATTGCATAAAAAATACATGAACTTATATGTGAAATTCAATAATAATTTGTTTTATAAACTTAAAACTATTAGAGTGAAATCCAAGTCTATAATATACAATTTGCCCAATGTTTAAAAAATGTTTACAAGAATTTTCCCTCTTTGTTAATTAACTAGCCATAGAATCAGAAATTAAATCTCCAATTTTCCATTCCTTGTTTCATTGTCATTTGCTATCTGACCACCTTCCTGGTGTTTCCTGCAGAGTCAGGATTGTCAGAGACTGATAAATTGGTGCTTTCACTTAAAGCATTTCCCTTGCCCTCTAAATCCCCAATCCATCTACTACGGTCTGTGATTTCTGACTACAAGGCTTTGTGGGCTTCTGTCAGCACTATTCAGCTAAGCTGAAGAAGGAGACAGATTTGCTACTGCAAAATTGGAGCATGTAAAAAATCCATATTTTTAGCACTTTCTTTTGCTTCCTTTTTTCAGTCGTATACTTAAATCCTCTGGCTATGTTTGATTATATGGCTTTTTATTTTACTTATTATTTTTGTTATATTTTTAATGATAGATTTTATTTTCTTAATAATAAAGTCCAGCACTGTATCTTGATGATATTATATGGGTGATGACATTTTACACAGGGTGAATGGGTAAACATGAACATATAAAGGAATTTTGATTAGCTAATATGTTTATTTAATTGAAGAATAAATACATGCAGTGGTAATTGTTTTATTTGAAATAGAAAAAATTCACAAAAATGACTATTTATAAAGTTAAATAAAAATGACAATGTATAAATATTATCAATCTCTTACTTTGGTTATAAATTAATAACATCTTGATGAATATTGACATTTATAAACTAAATATTTTACCTTAGATATAGTCAAATAAAAGTGAAGTTTAGTAAAGAGATAATTACAAGATATTTTTAAAACATTTTATTTTGTTTCATGCACAATATTGATTTATACTATAATACAAAATATTATAACATTAAGACATGAATTATGCTTGCAAAGATCTAGACAATAAATTAGATAAAGTATTGCCAGAATTGATTCTTGAACTAAAATATCCTGATTTCAATCCTAGCTGTCTCTAAAAGATAAAGACTTCAGTGTTTTCTCCAAGAGAAGTAAAGAGAAAAGTACTGGTTATAAAATTGTATTTTCTGTAGGCACATGATGTCTGCAATTAAATTGTCTATATCCAGATACTATTGTTTTTTCTGCCTTTATATCTTATTGTAGGAATAATTTCTGGGTATTTATGGTTAATTTACACGATTAATATTTGTTTGTTGACTTTGTATTTACTATTGTCTACTATATAAATACACAATCTGATTTGAGATCAAACTCCTAAGAAATTTTAAATTCTTAGCTTACAGCAACGAATTAATCAATGAGTAAATATTTACTTTATGAAGAAATTATGCTCAAATCAACTTTGCTTTAAAACTGTGACTATAGTTTTCATTTTCTAAAAAAATAATTGGTAACTATAACCTCAAATATCTATGATTTTTTTTAATTAAAAAGGGCTTCCATAAATATGTTAAATATCTGAATTGTCCAATCTATTTGAATAGTTTTTGAAATACATGACCATTATAAAAATATTTTATCGATTTTTAGAGAGACAGAACTGGCGGGAGAGAGAGAGAGAGAGAGAGAGAGAGAGAGAGAGAGAGAGAGAGAGGAGAGAGAGAGAAAGAAAGAGAAATAGCAATGTGAGAGCATAGCATCGTTCACCTCCTACCAGGGATTGAGAACACAACCCAGGCATGTGCTCTGACCAGGAATCAAACCAGCAACCCTTCAGAGCATAGGATGATGCTCAATGAACAGAGCTACACTGGCCATGGCTGAATATATTTTTAAAACAACATTTAAAAGGTTTGAATGGATATACTTTTTGATTTCATCAGTAGTAGTCAGTTCTAGCTCAATTAAAACTCCAGAATTATGTTCTATGGAAGCGGTTCTCAACCTGTGGGTCGCGACCCCTTTGGCGATTGAAGGACCCTTTCACAGGAGTCGCCTAAGACCATCCTGCATATCAGATATTTACATTATGATTCATAACAGTAGCAACATTTCAGTTATGAAGTAGCAACAAAAATAATTTTATGGTTGGGTCACAACATGAGGAACTGTATTTAAAGGGCCAGAAGGTTGAGAACCACTGTCTATGGAACACAATTTCTACTCAGGATTTGAGTCAGTGTTACTTACCTAGTATATATGTAATTTGATACCAAAAAATGCAAGGGAAATGGGTTCACATGAAATGAAAAATTTAGGATAATTTTAGTGTGTTTTAAGATTTCTGAAATGCCACTCTGTATGTCCAAGAATATATCAAATATATCTATTATATATAGTGCATTAGATATTAAGGTTCATATACAACTATGTAATGAAGGATTACTTTATAAAGAGTAATTTGAATATTTACTAAATGTTTTTGGAAGAAAACATAGAATAATCTAGTTTTGAAATTGACTCATTTTTAAAAAAAAAATTCCACTAATTGGAATTTTTAAATTTACTTTATGAAAAATCTTAAAAAGAATCTATTTTACCTTTAAAATTTAAAAAAAATAATTTTTAAAAACAGCCATCTTCATGAAATGTGTTTACTAGGGTTTTTTTATTTTTTATTTTTTATTTCTAATAAATAAATTTGTGATTAGCTTTTCAAATAAGTCCTTTTTTTTCTGACTGATATAAGAAACATAATTTAAAGCAAATGACTACCCTGGGCCTACTATCTAGAGAGTTTTCTGAATCATTGTTGGTCCTCAGAGCATCATTTTTGTTCTTTTATGTCTCCACTGAGTGTTTTGCCATTATCAATTATAGGCTATACACTAAAATTATTCTAACATTTCAAACCTCTGGGGTAGCACAGTGAGATCACTGTCATTTGTTGCCCCCAAATACTCAGTAATTTCTGTAATTTTATTATGTTATAAACTACAACTGGTTTATTTTCCCTTCTAAAAATATATCTTGTGATTCTTTTACACTGGGTCTAAAAAACCAAAAGGTCTCTAATCTGCTTTCTGTGTATAAATGAGCTTTGATGGCACAACTGGGATTGAGTTTCTTTATTTCAAGTCACTAACATTAGATATGTTGAAAGTTTTTGTATACTTGGTCAAAGTACAAATTACATCTTACAGTTGGTAAATACAGGCAAAAGTATGTATCTAGTACAACCAACACATATATACACAGATCCCTTACTAAAAAATGTCTAAACTTTTTTGACTTCTTTCATGTTGGTACTTTCAAGGGAAAAAACAAACAAACAAACAAAACCTTAGATAAAAAGGGAGAGGGAAAAGAAGGGCATATTTTAAAAGGACATACAGTATATATTAGTTAGAGACAGTGGCATTCAGTTATAGAAACCAGGTCACCTTTGCAACCCTTGTATTGTAAAGAATTTTTAAGACAGTGGTCCTAGAAATGTGTGATATTAGTAATCAACCTATATTTTAAATGTTAAATTCATTAAATAATTGTTTTCCTTGACAACATATGTAGTAAGTTCTATATAATATGTAACTCCATTGAGGCATTAATTTAAATAGTAATACTATTAGTTTTACAACTTGATAGGGAAGCAACTGAACCTCAGAGATGTGTAGTGACCAGCCCCTATCCTTGCATAGTGAGTCCATAAATGAGCCAAGTGCACTCTAGCACAGGTATTATCCAGAATTTGCTGATAATCTCTGAGTTATTCAGATTCGGTATGACCTGGACAAATTGGAGTCTATAACAGCTCACTCAGTTCCACCTTTCTCATCAGAAGTTTGGAAGTAGGTCCAGTAACCCTCAAGTATCACTCTTGGAATTTCATTGTGAGTTAGCCTTCACTTGAGCGATGGACAAAATGAGTGTCTATGAGGTTGCTGAGACAATTACGAAAAAAAAACTGATACTAGGAAGAAGAAAAAAAATAGCCCATAGTGTCCCTCAGTTGACCTTGCTTGTCCCCTGAAGTGTTGATTAAACAGACTATCTGGAGCATATTCAGTTATCAGGGCATGAGTAAAAGAGATTTTTAAAGGTACTCATTCTATTTTGAGACTCTTATCAGAAGTAAAATTTCTCTTCTGATATCATTTTTTTTTTTTTGGTCAAAGTAAATCTGCAGCAAAGCATGGAAGAATAATCACTGAAGAGATGAGACATGGATATTGGCGTACATTTATAAAACCTAATACTACCTATTGCCTCCCTCCTTCCTTCTTTAACCTCTTAAGGTAGCCCACCCAGCCTTAGTTTTTGTTGTAGTTAGTACACATTGTTGCCTTCACTACCATATAATCTCTTTTACTGCACAGATTGTTTTGCAGTTGGATTGGATTGAGGTGAAATGTGTCCTGCCCAATAATAAAAAGCCATTTTGACTCTTATCATCTTTATTGTCTGATTTCCAAATATTGAGATGGTGGCATCAATAGAAAGGTAAAGTGTGGAGACCTAAGTCATTATATTTGAGTCATGTCTCTGATTTATAGCAGATTTTCTGTGAATAAGAAATAAACCATTCTTGTCTGATAATATTGTGATTTTGGATTTATTGGTTGCCACCACATATGCTGGCATATATTAACTAATTCAGCTACCCTCCATCATGAATTTTTATCACTTTAGTTTATCTCAAGATCAAGCAGTAGATATGTATTTTACTTTGGTACTAATGGCACTTTGCTCACAGAACATATTGAGTCCTATTTTTTTCTTTTGATTTATTCTTCTTTTCCTAAGTAAGCTCACAAAAGTTACACAAAAGGATAAGATGACTTCCCAGCATAAGTGAACAATATAAACAATAGTAAAAGGCCTGAAATTTTTGACTACACTCAATAGTTTAATAATAAAACTTCCCTTGAATTATCAATTAAAGTTTTGTGTACACAGATAAATTAAAACATAATAAAAATATCCTGTCCTTTTTCACCATAAAAAATAAGCAGAAAATAATTTTAAGTATGTGTATATATTTTATATTATCTTTTGTTGTTAAAAAGTAGCATTTTATATCTTATTCAGATTTCTATTATTTTTCACATTTTGCCAGCATATTTATTTTCAACAGATGTGCGCACACAATACACAAATGTTTGCACATCTTTCTTTTAGAATATACATCTCAATCTCTCAAACCTTTTCCTGACCCCAGAAGACAAAAGTACCGACACTGTTATTGGTTTACTTAAAATATAAATTCCTTGGTTCCTTCTTTCTAACAGAATCCCAATATCATTTAGGTGATTCATGGTAGGCTGACCCTACTTCCAGCACCACTTATAAATTCTGATTAGTGAAAGTGAATATGGTGTTCACAACCCTATAGTGTGAATGGTTTGTGAGTATAATTGTAATCTAAGTCTGTTAATTAGACATGAAGCAATATTATCTGAGAGTAATCTGAGTAAAATTTGTTCAATCCATTGAGGAATTTGGACATATTGTTCCATTTATGCACATTGTATTGAATGTCTGGCATATCTTCAATCACCTTTATACCAAATAAATGTAAAACCAACATTTGGTAAAAGTAAAAATTGGACAATTAGAGAAAAATTGAAAGAGAGCAAAAATGAATTGTGCCTGCGTCCTGTCTATACTGCCTGGCACATATATGGAACTAAATTAATTATTATTTAAACATGAAGAGGTTTCTTTTTATTATATTAATTGACAAATACAAATATGAATAATAAAAATAAGTTTCTAAAATATGACAAATATTTTCTTTTAGAAGAAAATCACTATTTTAAGGTAACACATTATGAAAAATTTTAAATGGATTATTTGTCAATTTTATATTAAAAGTGACCCTTTCTATGATTTGAAGATAAAGAATAACAACAAATTTATTACCTTGAATACAAATATAACAGGAAATACCATGATAACTTTGTATCTGATTAGAGAAAATATTGTCAATGTATGTCTGACACTGAGCTCTCTTATCACAATGGTATATCCATTCTTTTTGTAAGATGCAATTGCATACATTAAATTCACAGCCGAGATTTACATTTAAAAATAAGCTACCAGATAATCTAAAATAGGAGCAATTACGAGAAGGAATGTTCAGTATATTGTCTACCCTTTTGTCCATAAACTTTTAATGAGATTTCCTTGGGGGCATGACAGACACATTTCTAAGTTTGTCAAGAATGCCAGAACAGGTGAATGTGCACTTACCACCACTGTGGAGGAAAATAAAATCATAGCCATTTATATCTCCTGGAATTAAGAAAAATCATATGGGAATCCTTAAACTACATAAATGTAGATAGAATAATTGTAATTTAACATAATATATGTGCCTCAGTTTCTTTCTTTGTAAATTAGCTTAATATTTGCCTTGTAGAACTGCAAAGATGCAAAACCTTAGCAAGAACTGAGCAAAGTTACTGAAATAATTTAGCTGTTCATTAAACACTTGCCTAGCATTTCTTTCTTATTATCTTTGTTGTTTATTGTTTTCCACACCACATTGTAAGAAGCAAGCTCCATTTTCTGAAGATGAGTCTTACTATACCCACTCTTCATAAAAACATGCCTGACTTCATTACCTTTCATTTAAACCACTAAAATAAAAAATACAAGTAGCATTGTAAAGAATCAAAGTAGAGGTTTTTTTGCTAAAAACCAGAATTTTTAAAAGTCCGACAGCAGGATGAACTCATAAAAAGGACTATTAAAATTTATATTTGTTATATTAGCTTGTTTTGGTTTTATCATCTTTATAATGCTTCAAGTTTAATTACCTCCTACATATTCATTTCATTTATATCATTACATATGTTACATATATTACATTACATAAAAATAAAATGGTGTCATGTAGGCAGATGAAGCAACAGAAAGGAGGACAAGGAAATAGAAAGTCTAGCAAGAAAATCTGCTACATAATAATGTGTGAATATAATTTTATGAAAACATCATAAATCAATGGGGAGGGTTGGAGGATGTAAACAGTAGTATAAAAATAATTTGTTTAGAGAGAAATATATGACATCAAATAATTTTCTAAGCTATTAAATATTTTGATATAAAATAAATCAATAAATAAAAACCTGAAGGAAATTGAGATGAATATTTATCTGATTTCTGATATAGAAAGAATTTTGAAATTGAGTTCTGTAGTGCCATGTATATATTTCATTTTATTTTATCTTATATCCCAGAACCAAGCAAATGAAACATGTTGTAGATGTTTAAGGGAATTTTACTGGCGAAATAAAGAAATGGATGAATTAAATAAGTAATTCATTAATTGTAGCTTGGTTAACTTAAACTCAATTTTTCTAATTTGTTCTTTTATTTGGATGATAGGCATTTCTTACAGACGATAGAGAGATGTTATCGGACAGCCCCTTGAGTCAGAGAGAGAAGGCTGGCTGCACCTCGGTTCTTGTTATGCTCTTATAAATGAATTTAAACAATGGACTCCAGGTAAGAATTTCATTGTTTTAAAGTAAATTTATTTTAAAAAAATTAAGCATGCACATATATTTAAAAAGCAAAGATATTCTTATCTCAGTTATTGTATTAATTTTCTGTGATTTTTCTATTGACTAATATCATAGAAGTCTTTTATTAGTGGCATTTCCTTTTTCCTCATGCACACAATTGGGTTTTGTTGGAAAGTCTTATAACCTAGATTCATTGTGTTTTGTTTTTTTTGTCTAAGACATTTTGGTTTGCTATCTATATTGCTCTCTCTGATATTATGGTGATCTTAAATAAATTAAAATATTTTGCTACTGTTGTCAACTTCTAATGAGTATACATAACACTTAAAAGTACACTATAGTTATTGGTTACTAGAGGCCTGCTGCATGAAATTTGTGCATGGCGAGGGGAGTCCCTCAGCCCAGCCTGCACCCTCTCCAGTCCGGGACCTCTGGCTCCTAACAACTTGCCTGCCTGATTACCCCTAACCGCCTCTGCCTACCTGCCTGATCACCCCTAACCCCTCTGCCTGCCTGCCTGCCTGCCTGCCTGCCTGATCGCCCCTGTCTCTGCCTGCCGGCCTGATGCCCCTAACTGCTCCCCTGTCTGCCTGATCGCCCCTAACCACCTCTGCCTGCCAGCCTGATTACCCCCTAACTGCTTCTGCCTACCAGCCTGATCACCCCTAACCACCTCTACCTGCCAGACTGATCACCCCTAACTGCTCCCCTGCCAACCTGATCACTCCCCCTGACTGCTCCCCTGCTGGCCTGATTGCCCACCCCCCACCAGCCCAATTGCCTCCTAACTGCTCCCCTGCTGGCTTGATTGCCCCTAAATGCTCCCTTGCCAGCCTGATGGACTCTAACTGTTCCCTTGCCTGCCTGATCTCCCCTAACTGCCTCTGCCTCACCCCTGCCACAGGCTTTGTCCGGAAGGATGTCCAGAATGCTGTACAGAAGGTCATTTGGCTGTCCAGTCTAATTAGCATATTAAACTTTTATTAGTATAGGTAGTTCCAGCTACATGAGAGGTTAAATTTTATTATACCTCAAAAAATTTAAATAGACATGAAGATATGTCTAATTCTTACAAATTGACTGTAGTGATACTGAAGAAACACATTTTTGAAGATGCATATGAAAAGCTAGAATACACTGGATTTATGAAAACAAACATAAAATAATATTTTTATTATGTCAGTTTGTATACTAGTAAGATATAAATGTGAGTGTATACTTCCTAGGAAATCAATGATTTACCATTATTGTAGGAGTTTTTCTATTTTCTTTATACTCATAGATGCTAATATATTTAATAATTCAAAATAAAAGAGCAAAAAAAATGGAAACTATTTTCTCTTTGGAAGGAGAATATATTACTTTATAGTGGGGATGGCTTACTATACAATAAATCCATTTTAATTAAATATTGAATTTTTATGACAGGTATTTGTTTTATTTAAATAAGTACATTTTAATTAATTTCAACTAGAAGAAATCAACAGTTCTAGCAGAATGATAAATGGTGACTCACCCTTAACCCTAGATTTAGGAAGATGGCAGAGAATTGTGGGTACTAGAGTGAAGGCAATGCCTTTCCCCAAAAGGAACAGATGACTCTCAGCTTTGTCTGATTATTACTTTGTAAGTATATAGGATCTGTGTTGCCAGATTCTCTTCTTCACAAGTAAAGCTATAAACCCAGAGTTTTAAATTAAAAATAAGTATTGTCAATAATTATTATTCAAAATCATCAAAATAAACACAAGGCTGACTGTGTACTTCAAAAGATGTCTTTGAGCCTCTATTTGACAAATTTATAAGCAATTAAGCAAACATTTTTGTTCTCTCACACTCAGAACTTTATCAATATTTACTAGTTTTAGGATCCCATATGAATCTTTATCCAGTTTTTGAATTTGGTACTGATCCTGAATGGTGTGGATAATGTCCATAGGCAAAAAGAGATATCTTAAATAAGTGGGGGAAAATCCGCAAGAAAGATTAAAAGAAAGAAAATGAAGAACTATTGAGTATAATTATAAGTGTGTTATCTTCTGTGGGCTCCTTAAGTTCTGTCTAGAGAAAAGCCAAAAATACCTCATATTTATACCATGGATAAAAATAAACATATTTGCAATTAAAATACAATTTTGTTATATAATATAAATGTCATGTAATCTAAATTCTCTTGTTTTGTGAAATAAAATTATTCTTGTTTTAAAAATACAATATTAGAGATATTTATAGTTTTGGATTATATAACTGTTGAATCTGCATGTACATATTATAATATTTAAAACATATATCATTGTATTTATAACCTTAAAATAAATGACATATACCACTTGAAGCAATTTGAATTTCAATAGTTCAAAGACAAACTTATTTACAAAAATGTATATGTAAGTAATGTCAAATTTCTCAGTTTTCCCAAAGAAATATAATGAGTAATACATTATTACATTTGGTCTTTAATATGTAAGGATTAGAATTTTCCAATTACCAAGGGGTAAAATCTCTTATAGAAACAAATTCTTATCAGAGTTTGCAGAAGAGAATGTTTTTCTCCTCTACTTATTAAAGTCTGTCATATTTTTATATTGCAGTGTCTAATGAAATTTTGTTGCAATGACAGAAATATTCATTTATAAAATAGAGGTCAAAGTTGCATAAACTCATTCTTCCAAATTGCTGTTATAAGTTTGGATAGTTCTTTGAATACACAGAGGAAATATAATGAGAATGAGAACAAAAAGGATGTTAAAAATAACCAACAAAGGACTACCTAGTCATCGCCATATATTTTAAAGTTGTTCTCACATTGATGCTGAGCTTTGAAAAGAAATTCCACACTTTGAGTACATGAATATAAAGTAAAATACTTCAATGAAATGTATTATAAACAAATTCTAGAATTAAAACAAAAATAAGTACTGAGTCTAGATGGTGTGCCTCAGTTGGTTGAGTCTCCTCCCATAGAGAGATCAGTTAGATTCCTGGTCAGGACACATGCCTCCTTGCTGGTTAGATCCTCAGTAGAGGAAGCACAGGAGGCAGCAGATAGATGATTCTCTCTCATGGATCTCTCTCTCTCTCTCTCTCTCTCTCTCTCTCTCTCTCTCTCTCTCTCAAATCAATAATAACATATTTAAAAAATTAAGTACTGAAATTTGTAGCATAAAATCTACCTTATTTTAAACTAACCAAGGGGAAAATGTATCCATATATGTGCAGTTTGCTTTCTTTTGCAGATTTGAATTCCTCATATTGAACCACCAAATAATTGATGGTAATGTAAAGTAGCTATCATTGTTTCTCATCTTTATATTTAAGAGTGTTTTTTAATGTGATAACAGTTTAAACAAGAATAATACAATTGAAAAGCTATAGATAATAGGAAAATGAAAAAATCAAGCTGTAGCTCACTGCTCTATTTCTAGGGATTACTTGCTGCTCTGGTTGTAAATAAAGCATTTAAAAATAGGTGTATGTCCCATGCAATGTTTGGTATGACTATATTAATATGTATGTCTTTATTTCTTATAAATTTCATGCTTTAAAAAAGGTCATTTCAGATTTTTGAATTGAGTAACATTTTTGTGTGTATTTGAAAATGACATGTGTTTCTTGTCAAGACTAGAATTTATTTAACTTGTTATCTGTTTTCTATTGAATTTTACTTTATTCCCTGATGTCTTCATGGATATATACCACAAATGTGTAAGAAAATATTTTTATTTATGGCCATATACATTACAGAACTTTTCTACTCCTTGAATTATCTTCGATGCGAGTTCATGAATGTTTTCACAATGAACATTTTATCTATGATGTAACTTTATCGTGAGCCTGGCTTTCAAATAACTGGGATAGAGGGAGGTCAAGGAAATTTTACTGTGTCTTTTACCCAACTTTCCAAAACCATCTCCCAAAGAAACCACAAGTGAAAGACTTTATTTCAATCCCAAATTTAAGGATAGGTGCTAAATATAAAGGCATTTGAGGAGGATATTTAAATTAGAGCACATTTCGAAATAGATGAAGTCATCTATATAAAAAGCATGCTGCTGTAGGGAAAAATGCATAATGTCAACTTTCAGATTCTTCTTTAGTATCATGGGATTTTATGCTATGCGCTTGAAATGTACAGCTATTGTCAAAGGTCCTAATCTTATAGGAAAAGAAAATCCAGACATTTGATGAATGTTATTTTCCAGTTCTTTTCATTTCTAAGGCAGATAATTATGTGGAATTGTGACAATCACTATGGGGCTTCAAGGATGGAATGCCAAAGCACCACTGTAATGGTTCAAGCAGAATGTTACTACCATCCAGGGAGTGGGCATTGCTTTCAGGTTAAAAATCTTATTAAGGTATTAACACTGTGAAAGCAGACCAGCAATGGCTGAACTTTAAACAATGTAGATTTATATTATTTGCTGGCCTCATGTCCATAGATAAATTAAGCATAATGATTAAAAATGTGAATCTTCTGTTTCATGTCCTATGTTCAAACCAGGGCTTCCCCACTTTGTAGCTTAGTATCATATACTGCCTATTTCTTTGCAACTAAATTTTCTCATCCATATATTAAAGGTTTTAATTGTGTCTTCTTCAAAAGGATGCTGTAAAATTATATTAGTTAAGTCCTGTACATTTTTTGCCCATTGTTCAGCATAGTAAGTACTCAAATATTGTTGTTAATGTTATTTTACTGCTTATGTCAGATAATTATTAGTAATGTTATCCTTTTGCCATTTATTTTGAGAAATGTCCACCTATTCTCTATAAAAATGAAATATACCTAGAAGTTTAATAGCTTTCATTCTTTCAAAATAGCTGGTCATTTACAGAAACTGATAGTTCCAACACAAGTGTAGAAAGATTAATTTAATTATGAAGCAAACTATTTAAGAACTTTTTTGCATATGAATGTAATCTTTACTTTGTTATTTCATACTTATTCAATGGTAATAAAAACAATATATTGTTTACTAGAATTGCTTAGCATGCTTACTAAATTGTTAATATTTTAACTATACTGCAAAAATATATTCAATATTTAAAGAAGTATTATTTGTTATTAATTTATCAAAACAGCACAATAGAAATGCTAGATGCATATTCCTATGCCTTAAATATCTTTAAAGAAGCCAGACTACTAAAAATGAAGAAATTATCTCATTTGCACAAGCTTTTAAATATATTCTGCAGTGAAATATATAATTCTTGCTCAATGACTGCCGATTAATAGATTTATGTCATTTACCTGCTTAAATATTTCAGTTATTGCACTTTTCTATACTCTTTTATGTTTTTTTATGCCCCCCGCCCCAAAAAAGGATCTTGCCTCATGCACTTTATACCTCCAAGGAAGGTGAGTTTTATAGTTATGAATTCCATAAAATCATATGAATGGAAATTTGGATATCTTACCTAATAATAGACGAACATGCAAATTGACCATACCTTCACTAGGCTAACCAGCCAATCAGGAGAGTATGAAAATTAACCCAACAAAGATGGCGGTTAATTTGCATACATAGGCTCCAAGCGGCAGAGCAAAGCATGATGGCCCCGGGGCTGGAGCAGCAAAGCCTGACAGCTCCAGGGCCGGCTCTCACCGGAGCCCTGCCAGAGTGAAGGCCTGGGTCCTGGGTGCCAGAGGCAAACCAGTGCCAGCAGCCAAGGGAATGGAAGGCCTATTGCACGAATCTCTTCTTGCAACAGGCTTCTAGTCTATAATAAAAGCATGATATGCAAATCGACTGAATGGCCGAACAGCTGAACGTCTGGATGACCACACTATGACATGCACTGGCATCAGGCTAGCCAAGGCAGGTGTGATGCGATTGGTCAGGGACCTCACCATCACCCCACAATCGCCCCACAGAGGAAGGCCCAGGCCACCGTCCGGTGGGGCAATCAATTGGCACAGGGGGCGGGGGTTCTGCGGTCACCCTGCAGAGGGAGGCCCAGGCCACACTCTGCAGGGTGATCGATTGGAGGGCTCCGGTATCAATCGCCCCACAGAAGGAGGCACAGGCCACGAACTGGCAGGCTGCAAAAGGTTGGCAGGGCCTCCCTCTGTGGGGTGATCAATGTGAGGCAGAATGACTGGTTGCTATGACATGCAATGACCACTAGGGAGCAGATGCTCAATGCAGGAGCTGCCTCCTGGTGGTCAGTGTGTTCCCATGGGGGGAGTACCGCTCAGCCAGAAGCTGGGCTCTCAGCAGGTGAGCGCAGCAGTGGGGATGGGAGCCTCTCCCACCTCTGCGGCAGTGCTAAGGATGTCCTACTGATGGCTGGGGCCCGCTCCCCGCGACATCCCCTCAGGGCTCCCGGACTGCAAGAGGGCACAGGCTAGGCTGAGGGTCCCCCCTGAGTGCTCCAATTTCATACACTGGGCCTCTAGTTTAAAATAAAAGAAAATGTATAAGAAATTATGAATGTGTATGTAAATATAAAATATTTTTCTTTATTTTTAAAAACATTAAAAGATAACTTACTAATTAAATAAAAATAAACATAATTGAAAATATTTTTTTAAATTACAAATAAACAGCATATTTTGAGTTTAATGCAAATATGGGGAAAATATACAATAATGAGAGCACAAAGGCAGAAAGAAGGGAAATGGGCATTTACAGTTTTGTGGATCTTGAAAAAATTAAGTGGTATGAAACTGCATTCAATGTATTGAACCTACCCATATCCTAACACATTTCCACATGTCCTTTTGTAATCTCTCCATTCCACTCCTCATGACCGTTGTCCCCCCAGTAAACCACAGATCTGCTATCACTACATATTAATTATTATTTCCTAGGATTTTCTTTAAATTGAATCATTCATTATGTGCTTTTATGTTACTGTTGGTGTTAGTGACCTGGCTGCTTATGCTCAGCATAATTATAGTGTATTGAGATTCATACATTTGTTGTGGGAACAAATGATCCTTTATATTGCAGAATAGTATTCAATTGCACAGATACAGCACATCTTGAATATTCATCAATTGATGGGAATTTGGTTAATTTTCAGTTTTTAGATACTATATTAAAACAGTTACGCCTGGCTAGTGTGACTCAGTGGTTGAGCATCAGGTTCAATAGTGAGACAGGCTCAATTCCCAGTCAGTGCACATTCCTGGGGCTGCAGGCTTGATCCCCAGTGGGGGCATGCAGGAGGCAGCAGATCAATGATTCTCTCTCATCATTGATGTTTCTATTTCTCCCTCTCCCTTCCTCTCTGAAATCAATAAAATGTATTTTTAAAACACAGAGGTTGTTTTCTACAATACATTAATTGTTGGGAATAAATGGAGAGAGTGAGTGATACAGATCTTATGAGTATTTTGTCTTGAGCCTCTGGGTACATAGTTTCTTCATTTACAAATATGTGAAAGAATAAAACTTGAGACATTTATGGCATTTGCAGTGCATGTGTGAGGATAAATCATCAAAGGAGAAGAGAGGAAATGGCACGCATTGTTCAGAGGCATATAAGTGCTAAGGAATGATTCACAAGATGTTGGGTGTGACCAAAAGTACCAAATTATGACAAAATTGATGCAAATAGAAAATATTAACTGTATTTTAAAACAAAGTTAATATGGCAATAACATATTTGCAATTCTGGAGGGGTTATGGCCTCATGCTGGATTGGAGTGGGTTGAACAGTAAATAAGACATGAGGAAGTGGTCCTCTATAAGAAATGCTATCAAGATTATTGAAGGTGAGCAGAGAAATCAGAAAATCTGGAGGGAAATACTTTTTAAAAGAAGTGTGGGAGCTATTTTGGGTTATTATTATGAGAATAGAGAAATTCATTTATCTTGAGAATAAACAAATTAATATTTTGTTGATGAGAGAGAACAGCACTGAAAGGCTAATTGATTAATGTTTTAAAATTTAACATTTAAATAACCCTGAGATAACAATTCAAATATAAGTAGTTTGTTTTAGAGGTGTAGAAATACTAGGAGGGAGGTGGGAAATTGGAACAGGAAGAAGTCAAAAAGTTGTGTTATCAGGTCAGCTAGCATGATGAGAAATAGTGTAGAACACACATTTGTTATTTCATCCAGCATCAAGAAGTTAATGTATACCTATTTGAAAACTTTCCACAGTTGTGAATTTCAAGATCTGATGGGATCCAGTAACTTTCCCTTGAGAAATCCCTCAGGCACACAGAAATAGTGGCAGCTAGAAGTTGTCCATGAAACCAGCATTGTTAAGGCCTAAAGGCTACAGGTGGAGCACTTACAGCATCACCCAAGTCAAAACGTAGATACAGGTTCCAAAACTGAATATTATAAACCTTAGGTTAAAGTATACATTTTTGCCCTGACCGGTTTAGCTCAGTGGATACAGTGTCGGCCTGTGGACTGAAGGGTCCCGGGTTCAATTCCAGTTAAGGGCATGTACCTTGGCTGCGGGCACATCTCCGGTAGGGGGTGTGCAGGAGGCAGCTGTTTGATGTTTCTAACTCTCTATCCCTCTCCCTTCCTCTCTGTAAAAAAATTAATAAAATATATTTTTTTAAAAAAAGTATACATTTCTACTTTACACATTAGTTTTATTGCTAGCTTTACCCAGTGGCCAGATAAGTTTCTATTGAATGAGTACAAAAAACGTTTTACATAAATGTTAAAGGCATGCCTTAAAATTAAATACCCATTGCATTTTGAAGTTATTTATTACATGTTCTTACAAGCTAATCTATTTTTAAAGTATGATACTTTGTAAAACACTGTGTAATATGAAACACAAGAATTCTCGAGAATCGTCTGTCATGTGTTTTAAGATAAATGGTACAGTTTTTATCCAACAAATAATCTCATTTGAATAATCGTATATAATAAAAGGCTAATATGCAAATTGTCTCCTTAGGAGCTCGACTGAGACCAGTTCTATTGCTCGCTATGATGTGCGCTGACCACCAGGGGGCGGCACAGAACATGGTGGGTGACCAGCAGTGGTGGCAGGGCACTGAGGGAGCAAGAAATGGAGGAGGCGGGGAGTCTGGGAGGCTGGGAACCTGATCGGCCCTGATTGCCTGCCAGGCCTAGGGACCCTACTCATGCACAAAGTTCATGCACCAGGCCTCTAGTTTTTAAATAATTGTGGTGGTTATCAAAACTTGAAAAGAGCCATATTTAAATTGTTGCCCTCAATGGAATGTTTGGACAGAATAGCTTACATAATAAAAGCAATGGTTATTCATGTAAACTAAGAAAAAAATTTCCATGCACTTTTAATTAGTTACAGGGTGACATGTACAATTTAGTAAATCGTTTTGTCATTTTGCCTAATACAACTGCCTGATGTTGAGATTAAAGATGACTAAACTGGAAGAGACAGAAAACCTTCCTTTTTTACCATTTAAACTAATATTTAAAACTTTTAGGTAAAATGACTCTACTTGTTCTTTAGTCACAAATAAACTGAATAAATATTTAAGTGGAAACTATTTTATAAAGACTAGCAATTTGGAAAAGAATATGATGATTAAAGTCACAGTAAGCTTATGAATGGTTTTGCCTAGAGTAAGACAATCAACTAACTCAGTTCAGAGAAGTATAAAAGAGAGTGAAAATTACCGTTTTAAATATTGATTCCTTCCACTAAAAAGGTAACAGTGCTTCTTTAAATTCTTATATCACAGTCCCAGTTGGTGGTTGATGATTCTGACAAGCTGGGATGCTATGCTCTTAACAAAGCCCAGAGCTTTAAAGCTGTTATACAACAGTGATTTTCTGATATGCTTGATATGAGTATAAACTTTTATTCTAATAATGCCATCTTGAAACTCTGACACCCCCGTAGTCTTAGAAAAGAATTGACAGCCCTGGGCCCACTGAAAATGACATTGTTTAAAATGCTAACTATCAATGACTATTGGAGAAAAAGGAGACTATTCAGATGAGTACAGATTTCTATGAAATATATATATATAGTGACCTGCTTTAAACAACTAACATTTTTATGGCGATTATATTTTTTATTCTGTGGCAAACTGCCATACTATTTTCCATAACTGCTGCACCATTTTACATTTCTATCAACAGTGCACAAGACTCTAATTTTTCCACAGTCTCATCAAGACTATTGTTTTTAATTTTTTCATAGTGGTTATCCTAATTGGTGCGAAGTGGTATTTATTGTGGTTTGATCTGCATTGACCTAATGAGTAGTGATGTTGAGCATCATTTTATGTGCTTCATGGCCATTTCTATAACTTTTTTTGAGGAATGTCTATGCTAGCTAGTCCTTTTCCCCTTTTTAATTGTTCTTTTTGTTGTTGAGTTGTAGATATTCTTTATATATTATGGATATTAACATCTAACATTTAATGCTACACCTATAAGCATTCTAAAAACACCCAACATTTTTCAAATTAAATTATATTAGGATAGTGACAGATTGGTGTCTTCTAAATACATAGTTACTAGGTTGTTTATTTTTTCTATGGCTAGCCTATGTTGGGTGGAGTTTTACATGGAATAGAAAGCAGGCAGTCTCTATATGGCAAAAACTTCTGATTTGGGCTATATTTAAAGTAATCGGAAGTTTAAGAATTTTAGTTTTGTGACAGTAGCCTTTAAGCGAATGATCCTTGCCTGCTATAAAGAAGTAAACAACATAGGGGCCGATCACAGGTGCAATTTGGGGCCCATTTATAAAACAATCCATCGCTTGGTCCCATGTTGCTTTATATAAAACTCAATGTGGATAATTCCCTGGACATGACTATCTGTATTTCCTATAATTATTTTGTGGTAACCTCAAATATGCTGTTTCTACTATCTCAAAAACCATTGATCCTGCCCTTGCCGGCATGGCTCAGTTGGTTCAGTGTTGTTCCGTGCAGCAAAAGGTCACTGGTTTGATTCTAGGTCAGGGCACATGCCCAGGTAGCAGATTTGATACTCAGTCAGGGTGCATGCGAGGGACACCCGATCAATCTCTCTCTCTCTCTCTCTCTCTCTCTCTCTCTCTCTCTCTTTCTCTCTCTCTCTCTCTCTCATCTAAAAACATATTTATAAAAAAAACAAAATAAAAAAAAAACATTGATGCTAGGATGGTTAATACCTAGAGGACTATTAGATAAGTTTGATTTTTATGGAATAGTGAAATCTCCCAAGTACTTGACCCTAAAAGACTCACTAGCTCCAATGCCATAAACAAACTTATCTAATGGAATTTTGAGTCACCAACCTGAGTATAGGAAATATTGTCAAGGTTGGAAGAGAGTTTATTAAAAGGGAAGCATTTGACTTCCTCACAGGTCCAGCAGACTCCCTCTGCTGCTTGTATTCTGTTTTTCTATGAAGGTAAGTGTGTGAGGCTTAGTGCAAAATCTGGGTGGTACTAATAGGGGCATATGATATTATAGTCAAAGAAGATTGGGTGTTATTTGCCTTGCATTCAGACTTGGGTCGACTAAATTGGTTATTGTCTCATCCACTGTTGCGCATATATTTGTGTGACATGAGCCTCTATGTATTATGGTTGGATGTCAGAGGTCAGGGAGATGAGCTCATTTTGATGAATGAGATTTTAGTGGAAGATTGGCCAAGAGAGAAGCATTATGCTAACTGTTAAAATCAGGTTGAAAGTATCCTACTATGTGCTATGCAGTATAGTAACCACTAGACACATGTGGCTATTAAGTAATTAAAGTGAGACAAGAGTCACTGAGAAATCAGGTTTTTAATTTTATTCAATTTTTAATAAAAGTTTGGTGGATACTATCTCCTTGTGGTTTTATTTTGCATTTCCATAATGCCAAATTATGTTGCTCTTTCTGTGCACTTATAATTAACTATATTTACTGATTAACATTTAATAAACTTGCTAATTTTAATATATTTAGTATTCCTGTGAATTAATTATAGTAACTTGTTAATTACAATATGTTTATTATTACTAGTCAATGGTCATGTTTTGAGAGGGAAGATTCCAAATCAAGTTAAGAAGTTTCCTTTTATCTTAGCCTTTCTTTTCTATTTCTATTTTAAAATTGTGAACTCATGTGTTAAGTCTATAAAGTTAATTTTGTTATTTTTATGTGCAAAAAATCACACTTAAGTCATTGAGCATTCTATATGTAAATTATATTCATATATAATTTTGACATCTCACATTTCTTTAGAATGTTAGAATTCTCGAGAGATCAAATAGAAAATATTCAATAAAAGAGTTGATGAATGGTAAAAACCTAGAAGAAATTTATCAGGATGTGGATTTCACTTTATTTGAAAATGCTCTTGGAGAAGAACATTTGAGGAGTCTATTCCAGAGAACATTATTGCAAACATTTATGTCTTTGCATGTGTGCATGCATATGTATACATATGTGCATGCCTGCTTGTCACACTAATTCATATTAGCTCAAAATGATGAAGTTAGAGTGAAAACATTACATATTATCCTATCAAAGATAGTCAGAATAATTCAGGTAGGAAATTACATACAAACTTCATTTTAAAATTATGTATTCCAAGTAAGAGTTGTGATGTCTCTCTAACCAGTGGTTCTCAACCTTCCTAATGCCGCGACCCTTTAATACAGTTCCTTATGTTGTGGTGACCCCCAACCATAAAATTATTTTTTTTGCTACTTCATAACTGTAATTTTGCTACTGTTATGAATCATAATGTAAATATCTGATATGCAGGATGTATTTTCAGGGGTAGAGACCCACAGGTTGAGAACCGCTGCAGCTGTTCTTACATATTTAGTATTTTTTATATATTAGCATTATTTTGACATGTGATAACATACCTTTTTACTAGAAGAGTTGGTAATCATATAGGTAATTTATAATTACATTAAATTTATATATATGTAAGTTCTTTCTAAGCCTTTCATCCATAGAGTATGATTGTATGATATTTATCTTTCTCCAACTGCTTATTTCACTTAGCATAATGCTCTCCAGCTCTATCCATGCTGTTGTTAATGGTAAATGCAGACTGATGCAGCCCTTGTGGAAAACAGTATGGAGTTTCCTCAAAAAATTAAAAATGGAATTTCCTTTTGACCCAGTAATCCCACTTCTAGGAATATATCCCAAGATATGAGAAAAACCAATCAAAAAAATATATGTACCCCTATGTTAATAGCAGCACAATTTACAATAGCTAAGATTTGGAACTCTCCCCATTTGCAACCTGAATTTTGATAACATTAAAAATTTCTGTAGCAAAGTCAATGTCAAGAGAATGAGAGGAGGTGCTATAGGCTGGAAGAAAATATTTGCAAAAGACACATCTGATAAATGACTGATATCCTTCAACATGTTTTGAATGATATCTCTTAACTTTAAACAAAGAAAAAGACAATATTATTTAAACAATTGAGTTTTGTTTGAGAATAGCAGAGGAATTGCAATTCAGGACTAGCAGGCTATGGTGAACAATAGGCAAAACCAAAGCAACAAAGAGAAAGTCAGATTTTATTAGGATTTGGAATTGAATTGGGGAGCGTGGTTTTGATTTTTTAAAAGTTCATTGCAGAGAAGAAGAGTTCAGATGGTGGCTTTTAATTGGCTGCAGTGGCGAACAGCCTATGGCAGATATTACTGAGCTATGTGGGAATCTTTCTTCCTGCTGACTATGCAAGAGATGAGTGGTATGTGTGTGACAGCTCTCATTTCATGGCTTCCTGGCTCCATTTTGGAATCAGATTTCCTAATTAATTTCATTTTGTATTTTGTTTCGTATACCAAAATGGCTTATCCACTCATATGACCTTTTACTCTACAAAATCTTAATCGAAGTGTTGTCTAGTTTGACCAATGCTTAAATTTTTCTTCTCTGTGGTCACCTCAAATGCATGTCACTTGACAAAGTGCTGAATGAAATGACTTTACAGGTGTGTCAAATTAAACTGGAAAATATATTTATAGAAGGAAGAAACACTATCAACAAGTATTGACCTATAGCAGTGGCTCTCAACCTTGGCTGCACATTAGAATCACCTGGGAATCTTTTTAAAATCCTGATTTCTGGGCCTCATCCTCCGGAAATTCTGTTTCTTTGTTGCTAATGTTGTGGCCTCACCCCATAACAAAGAAACAGAATTTCCGGAGGATGAGCCCCAGAAATCAGGATTTTAAAAAGATTCCCAGGTGATTCTAATGTGCAGCCAAGGTTGAGAACCACTGACCAATAGTATCCCAGAATGTTCCCTGAAGCTTTAGAATAAACCTAAAACACAAGAAAAGGGAACAACTGCCTACAAAATGTTTAGACTATAGGGACACCTTTACATACATATGCCAATCCTACATTTGCTGTAATTAGTCTTTGTATACTGGCCAAGGTATTTGAGCCCATGACTTAATATCCTTAGGATCTCAGTTTTGTTATAAAAAAGAAGGAAAATTAATCAATTTCCACTTCAAGTAATGAGAAATTAAAATCAATAATGAGAGATTAAAAAACAAAATATTTTAATTTTGTGTCTCTTAGATCACAAATTTACAAAATGAGAATGCCGTGTGTTTTTGTGTCCTCCCTTAATTTTTACATGACATGAATGCGAATAACTTTCATAAATAATTTATTTTTAGCGATGACTTGGACTTAAATTATGACACAAAGGGTTTATATTAGAACAATATTTATACAATAAATTGTTAAATTTAAAATACCTGAAATAGTCATAAGAGTAAACAGAAACTACAGTAGAAAAAAACTAGTGAGATAGAAACAAAATAGACATATTTAAGGGAAAATATTTCTGGGGCTGCAAACTCATTTAGTGGGGTTTTATGGTTATGGTTATGTGTTCCATGTTTCATATACGAGGGAGTCAGGATGAATAAAGTATTATGAGTTCCACCTGTGTACATTCTGGTGTGTTAGGATACTATAATAGGATACTACAGAGTAAGTTTAAGATGTAATTTTCTCTGATGTGTTTTGCATCAAGATTGAATAGGCAAAAGGGGAGAACCATTTTTAAGAAAATCACAAGATTTGAAATGGAAGTAGGGCCTACGCAAATGAACTTTGAATTGCTAGGTTCTGGTGTTGTCACTAGGTATTTGAATCAAAGCCATACTTTGACTTGAATCTTTGTCTTACATACTGGGTAACATACTATTATTTTCTATGAAGTCAGAAAAGTGTTCATTTCACGTCAAAAATCAAACAAATAACTACCAATAGAGAACTCTGAGGCCCCTCTCCTCTTTTTCTATCACTCCCTAGTCCATGGTCCAGGCTTTTACCTAGAATCATTAATTTTGTGGTCTGGTAAATGCATTAGAGAAGATATAAATATATTTTAAATTGGCTTCTTTTATCAAAACTTAATTTATTCTCATGGCATAATTTGAATGTTTCCTTTTAAAAAAAAAAATCTAAGGAAGTGTAAAAATTGAAGACAGAGAGAGCAAGAAGAAAAGACACCTAACTTTACCTCAGTGGTGAGAATATGGGGGAATAAGGAGTGATGAAAAGGACAGGAAATCCTGTTTTACCATGAATTTATATACTCTAATGCCATGTAAACTTGATAGTTTAAAGTTGAAGAAGCAAACAGGGGATATAGAGTGTTCAATAACAGAGGGTCAGATTAATACCTGTTAATAACTCAAGGTGGTGTGTATTGACGCTATTTAATAAAGGCGCCAAGTTTGTATCAAAACTAAGGAGTAAGTTTTGTCTTGTGTATCTGCACCAAAACTTTTGAGTCTCCTAATGAATACTTTATAGATTTATTCAAAATATTAAAATAATTTGATTTAAATGCTGATTTTGCTTGTCTATTAAACTTAATCCTACATCAAAAATTTCTCATTTCTTTATTCAAAAACTAGTTTATGAAATTGGCAGAATATTTGCACATTGAAGTATAGCATCTGCTTATATTAATTAATTAGAACTTAAATATTACACTCATACAGTAATGTTCCTTGAATTAACATAGCATTCTATTCCATTTTATCTTAACCTTTATTCTTCTAGAAAGCCAAACAAAACTTTTATAATATCCCCCTCTATTTACCTAGATCACTCCATTTCACCAGATAGCTCCCCAGAGAATGGTAAAGAATTAATATATATGTTGATATACATTTGTATTATATATCTATCAAATGGATAGAAATCAGATATAATATCAGTAATCTCTTGAGAATGACTTTCTGACATTAGTTATTTTGGTATTAATCATTAAAATATTTCTTATTCTCAACAAAATTTAATAACATGGTTTCTTATTCTTTCTTGAAAATTGAAATTGAAATTGGTTTTGAAAGATTCAGTGTTATCACATATTTGTAAATATGTTCATATATATAGTTTTGAAAATAATATCATCACATGAATAAACTTACAGGATTTTAAAAAGATGTTCCTATATTCTGGTTTTCAGAATTAATTTAGAGTCAAACATATGTTATATCTGAAAGATATTCTCTAATTTACAATTTTTGTTAAAATTCTTATCAGTTTCTGATTATCATATTCTTTTCTTTATGGTTGTGTTGTATCATTTATTCTAACAAGATAAGCCGTGGGATATAATAGAATGACTATGAGTTTTGTATTAAGATGCAGATTTTACTAGCTCTGGCACGTAATGTCTTTATGATCATAAGCAAAGCACACGTTGCCTGAGATTTATTTGAAAGCAAATAAAAATGCTAAAATAGAAATGTTCAAGAAAATTGCATTAGCTACTGTTTATATTTATGAATTTCCATGCATATGTCAGACATGTTACTAGGTATGATCTCTCATATTCAAACTCGCACACATGTACCTATCATTTTTCACCAGCAAATTTAACTTTATTGTGGCCCCTTTGTACACTTAGACACAGAATTGTTGATAAAGGTATCTAAAATATTAGGATGAAGACAGATGAAGATTTAGACAAGCATGCAGTAGGTGGATGTGGGTGTGCTTTTAGGATTACCACCTTTGGAAAGGAAAGGCCTGGGTAAAGAGAACAGTTAGGCTGTGATGCAGTCTCGCAAAGTCTTCATCTGACACCGCAGAAAACTTTGAAGGCATAATGACCCTTCAATATTGTCCCAAATGAGGGCAAAAGAGTCAGGTCTTTATTTCCCCCGCATTAACCAGTCATTAGATGCAAGATTCCCTGGGAAAGGGGTGTGATGTTGATTGAGACACATCTTATTAGCTGAGACAGTTCCCAGAGAGCTCTGACAGTTGAGGGATATCTGCAGGGAGCACTTCTAACAACCGGCAAAATAATGTCTTCCATCCTGAAGGGGGATCTGGGTGGCATATCACAGCATAATGCACTATATAACTCTTAAAAACAAATGTGGTAGAAAGTTAATTTTCTACCCAACAGCCATTCTCCACTTTTTTTTCCTTCGCACATAGAAGCTCAATTTAGTTGAAATTACCCTAGCAGTTATTTATGTCAGGGAAGATGTTTATATCCCCAGATCCTAAATTAAGAAAAAAAAAATGATGGTTGATACAAGCAGCCCCATTCCCCTGGGGTCTGGGAGAGAATTAAATCCTAATGCCCTAAGACAATCATTTTATATAATAAACTAACTTCTCTCCCAAGTATCTGAACTACTGCAGCTATGTTCTGTCCTTGGAAGAATTGAGAACATAGTGTCTCAAGTCATTTTTTTTTTCCTAGGGCTTAATTCTTTCCTATAATCCTGATGGGAAAAGGCTGAACCATTTCATGAGGTCTCATTAGACCTTTCCATGAAAGGCATTCTGAAATAACTATAGGCCCCATGCATGAATTCATGCACAGGTGGGGTCTGGCTGGCCCACCCAGATCAGGACAGATCTGGCTGGACTGGGTGGGGAGAGGGGAGGGGCCATCGGCCGTTGGCAGGCCAGCCCCACACCCTGGTCGAACTCCTGATTGAACTCCTGGTCGAGGGGACAATTTGCATATTAGCCTTTTATTATATAGGATTCTGGCCAATGAAAAGTAAGGGGGGATTTTTAGGAGACTTCTTGGAAAAATTGTGCTTAGAAGGTGGGTAGAGAGAGATATTCTCATACTTACATCTAGATGCTAATATATAAAGTTAAATTGCATAAATATTGTATGGCCATCTGGAGAATGGTAGAAACTGGAAAAATGCTGAGAATGACAGAGTAAAAAGATGGAGAGGAAAGAGATCCTTGAGGACTTCACTTAGTTTAGGAATTAACCCATCCTAGATCCTTCCTATTAACACCCACCGACATATGTAAGTTATAAAAAAAAGTCCTATTATTTCAGCATGACTATTTGGGCTTCTGTGGTCATCAGTTACTCTGGACTAGTTAAAAAAAATGAGATCTAACCAAGGTTGCAGTTTTTCCAATTAAGCAAATTAAACTGAGAATGGAAAAGTTAAAGTCTATATTTAAGGAGTCACATGTATTAATGAATCATGGGATTTGTGCTGGATAAGCTGACAAATGAGAGCACAGTAAAATTAGAATAAAAAGTAGCAGTACCAATAGGTTATAATATCTGTAGAGATAAAATATTTGTGTTAGTGTTACAAAAAATAAGCAGGACAAAATTAGTGTATATAACCAAGGGAGTAAATACCTGAAGTACAGTGGATAATAAAACCACAGAGTGGAAGAGGACAAGACTTACTGAGGCCAGAATATTTGAAGAATAATCTGCATACATTTTTAAAAAAGAAATGCTAGGAATTTATAAACAGGTAGCAGTGGGAAGATTTATAGCAAGACCAGAGCCAAAATCCTTATAGGATGAGAAAGGTGATGGGAAACTGCAGTAAGACAGGAGATAGTTCAAATAGTCTTATTAGATGAGATTTAATAATAATCCTATCTAATAAAAGAGAAAAATGGTAATTGGCGTACGACGATACCCTTTTCATTGGCTAATCGGAGCTATATGCAAATTAACTGCCAACTATGATTGGCAGTTAACTGCCAACTAAGATTGGCAGTTAACTGCCAACAAGATGGCGGTTAATTTGCATATGTAGGCACAATGCAGGGAGGCGAAAGGGAAAGCAGGAAGAAGCCCCCTGCCACTGACAGTGATCGGAAACCCAGGGGGGAGATAAGAGCTGGGGGGCAGGGCAAAGGCGGCCCTCGGGCCGCCTTTGCCCTGCCCCCCAGCCATGATCGGAGAATCAGGTGCCTTTGCCGCCCTGGCCAGTGAGAGCAGGAAGTAGGGGTGGAGCCAGCAATGGGAGCTGGGCACGGTCGAAGCTGGCAGTCCCGGGAGCTAGGGGTCCCTTGCCTGGGCCTAAAGCGGAGCCCACGATCGCGGGGCCGCTGAAGCTGCAGGTCCCCGCTGCCCGGGCCGGACGCCTAGGCCAGAGGTGTTAGACCTGGGCAGGGGCGGAGCCTGCAACCGTGGGGAGCTGGGGGTCCCCTGCTCAGGCCTGACACCTCTGCCAGAGGCCTCAGGCCTGGTCAAGGGGCCAATCCAGTGATTGGTGATTGGAGGGTGATGAGGGTCAACTCCTCTGGCCGAGGCATCAGGCCTGGGTGGGGGGCGGAGCCGGGGATTGGGGGGATATGATGGTCCCCTTGCCCAGGCCTGAAGCCGGGGTCAGAGGCGTCAGGCTTGGGCGGGGGGTGGAGCAAGCAATCAGAGGGAGATGGGGGTCCCCTGCCCAGGCATGATTCCTGGGCCAGAGGCCTCAGGCCTGAGCGGGGGCCAAAGCCAGTGATCTGGGGGAGATGGGGGTCCACTGTCCAAGCCTGACACCTCTGGCCGAGGCATCAGGCCTGGGTAAGGGGCCGATCCTGCGATTGGAGGGTGATGGGGGTCAACGCCTGAGGGCTCCCAGTATATGAGAGGGGGTAGGCTGGGCTGAGGGACACTCCCCTCCCCACACACACCCAGTGCACGAATTTCATGCACCGGGCCCCTAGTAGCTATTATAAAAAGCAGAAGGAGAATGGTCTAAAAAAATGGGAGGCGGTTTTCAGGGAAACATTGTTTTATAAGTGACTTACAATTCAGTAAGAGCAAGAAAGCTAAGACTGGTTTAGAAATTCTTAGGGCATATTGAAAACATTAAATGTGTAGTTGGGAAGAGGTTAAAATCAATGTCCTTATAAAATCAAATTTGACCTTGTGATTTCTCAAAGTGTGTGTGTATGTATATGTAATTGTTAAAGTATTTTTAAAACCTTATTGACTAGAAAGGTCTAATGAAAACATTTCTGAATAAAATTTTGGTAAAACAATGAAATACACACATATAAAATTGGAAAAACATATCCATGTATTTTATATTTGTGGTTGAGTCAACATTAACACAATGACTAAAGTGTAAAAAAATATATAAATTTTTTGCATTCTTCCAGAGTTGACATCATTCTTTACAGTCCCTATCAGCAGTGATCCTGATTTATTCTAGCAATAGATGAGGGAGAAAGGAAACTTTTAAGTTTGTCTACACCCTCTGAGATCTCTGCAAAGCATACTTAATATTTAGATCTGTATGATTAAAAGACTATAACTCAATAAAAAAAATGTGCCTTTGGGAGGTCAGAAAATAACTATGTAAAATATTAATAAGACAAACACATTGCAGAGAAAATTATTAATAAATGTAATACACACAAATATTAATGGTAATTGCCTTTGGATGGTCAGAAAATTAGCTTTATTTTCTTCATTGTACTTTTCTGAATTTTCCAAATTTTCTAGAGTAAGTATATCACAATATTGAAAAATATTTTTTTGTATCAGAGAAATTGTATCTTTCAAATTCTTTATTATAGACACATATACTGTTTCCTGCCAGCAGTTCCAATCTAGAACTTTTTTTTTTAATATATTTTATTGATTTTTTACAGAGAGGAAGGGAGAGAGATAGAGAGTTAGAAACATCGATGAGAGAGAAACATCAATCAGCTGCCTCCTGCACATCCCCTACTGGGAATGTGTCCGCAACCCAGGTACATGCCTTGACCGGAATCGAACCTGGGACCTTTCAGTCCGCAGGCCGACGCTCTATCCACTGAGCCAAACCGGTTCCGGCCAATCTAGAACTTTTGACAAGTAATCAAAGCTTCTCCATTTATTGCTAGAACATATCTGAATAATAGTTTTTCTTTTCTAATTGAATACAACCATTTTGATTGACAGCTTTTCATAAGTAAACAACAGTAAGTCTTATTGATGGCAAAGTGAAAATGTTGTGTGTTTTTACTGTATAATTAGTTTTGTATTGTTGTTGTTTAATTTAGAATGTTTGTGGTTTTGAAATTAAAGTACACTGTTTTAAGATACAGACAATACCAAGAACTCACAAAACTACATAGGATCTGAGACCTCTTAGAATACAAGATGAACTATTAAATTTCCTCTTCTTTAACTACTTCACTTTTTCAATATAATGTCATAATCTTACAGTTTTCCTGTATTGACTTTTAAAGAATTTAGGTAATTTAATTGTGCCAATATATTCATCTAACTTCTCTATATTGTTATCCTTATGAAGAAAACTTAGTAGATTTGATCATGAGGCACAATGAGTTATCCTTTTAGAATGGATATTTAGGAGCAGAAAGGAAGAATAACAGTCTTTGCTGTGTTCAGTCAGTCAATATTATTTAAAAAGCAATGCAGGATTGCTGAAATATTAGTTTTGCTAAAAAGTGCATGTGTGAATTTTCAGTGCTTTGTAGAAATCAACAATATGTAAGACTGTGCTTTGAAATTCTCTTAACTACATTTTTTTTTGGAATGTCCCCAGGCAAATGTGCAGTCAAAGGTTAATAACTGATTCTAGGACATCTTCCTTTAAAAGTTATAAAATATTGTCTTAAAACAAGGCAACTGAATAACCTTTGATAACTTTTAATAATAACCAGATACACATTTGGTCTTAAGAATACTTTTATTATATTGAGTGGTAACATGCAGTTAAAAAATATCAATCACCAGGCATATTTTGTGTCAAGTCTGCATCCATATTTAATTTGTTATTAACTCAAAAGTGTATTCACTAAAAAGTCATAAATGAAAGATTTTTCCTAGCATATCTTTATTAGGTAGCATTTTCAAATGTCTAACATAGGTTTGAAGCTTGAATAACAAAACAGTAGAGTAATAATACACACTGATAAGAATTTAAATGCCTATAGGCATGAACATTTTACTTGTCTTATTCAATGGAATTATCAAATTGAGACAAATTGTAATTCAGCTTAATGAATTGTTTGTTGAAGGAGTAAGTGAATTTCCTCAGACTGTGTGAATTAATATTCATACAGCCACTGGGTATTTTCTCAGTAGGAATGTCCTATCTCAACTAAAGAAGAAATTATGCTGTTTAACTATTTAGTATAACTGAGAAAAAAATCTTAATGAAAAACTTTAAATTAAGATATGATGTTACTAAAATTCTTAACATTTGAGTATATAGAAAAAATTAATTATTTTTAAAATTTTAGTATGGTAAGGACACAACCTGAGATCTACTCTCTTAACACATTTTAAAGACAAAATACAATATTGTTAACTATAGGCACACTGTTATACAGCAGATCTCTAGAAATTTTTCATCTTGTATAACTAAAACTTTATATCTTTAGAATAGCAACTCTGTTTTATCCTTCCCCAAACACTGAAACTACAATTCTATTGTCTTTTTTTATGAGTTTGACTATTTTAGATACTTTATATAAATGGGTATTGCCAATTAATCTTAGACCAGAATGTTAAGAATATAATGAGTAAAGGATACTCTCTTCAACAAATAGTGTTGGGAAAACTGAATGCCCGCATGCAAAACAATGAAAGTGGATCTTATCTTACACTGTACTAAAAATTAACTCAAAATTGATTAAAAGTTTTAACATAAGACCTGAAACTGCAAAACTCCTAAAAGAAAACATAGGCGAAAAGTTTCATGACATCAGACTTAATGATTTCTTGGGCATGACATCAAAAACACAAGTAACAAAAAATACATAAGTGGGACTACATCACACTAAAAACCTCTGTACAGCAAAGGAAACAGTCAACAATGTAAAAGACAACCTACAGAATGGGAGTATATATTTTCAAACCATAAATCTAATAAGGATTAATATCTGAAACATCTAAGGAACTCCTACAACTCAATAGCAACAAAAACAAACAAACGAATGAACCTATTAAAAAAAATGGACAGCCGAAACCGGTTTGGCTCAGTGGATAGAGCGTCGGCCTGCGGACTGAAAGGTCCCAGGTTCGATTCTGGTCAAGGGCATGTACCTGGGTTGCGGGTGCATCCCCACTGGGAGATGTGCAGGAGGCGGCTGATCGATGTTTCTCTCTCATCGATGTTTCTGACTCTCTATCTCTCTCCCTTCCTCTCTGTAAAAAAATCAATAAAATATATTTTAAAAAAAAATGGACAAATGACCTGAAAAGACATTTCTTCAGAAAAGACACAAATGGCCAAGATGTAAAGATGTTACATGATTAGACACTCAACATCACAAATCATCAAGGAAATTAAAATGAAAACCACAATGAGAAATTACTTCACAATTGTTAAGATGGCTATTTTATAAAAAAAAAAAAATAAGTGGTGTCAATGATGCATATAAATTGGAATTAATAGACACTGTTAAAAGAAATCTAAAATGGTGCAGCCATTATGAAAAACAGTATGGTGATTCCTCAAAAAATAAAATTAGAATTGTCACATGGTATAGCAACCCTATTTTCTGGGTAAATATCCAAGAGACATGAAATCAGAATCTTGAAGAGATATCTTTACTCTCATGTTCATTGCAGCATCTATAATAATAAAAGTATAATATGCAAATTGACCGAACGGCTGGACAGCAGAACGACCTTCTGAACAGAGCCGGGGCTGCAACTGCCATGGCTGCAAGGGATCCAGGCAGCCACCACTGCTGTGAGGGAGGGACCGGGGCTGCGAAGGCCTACTCTTTTCATGTATTGGGCCTCTAGTAATTTATAATAGCCAAGATATGAAAACAACCTAAATATCCATCAACAGATGAATGGATAAAGCAAGTGTAGTATATACATTCAATTGAATAGTATTTAGCCTTTTAAAATGACATCCTGCCATATATAACAATATGGGTGAATCTGGAGGACATCAATGTTTAGGGAAATAAGCCAATCGTAGAAGACCCAAAATTGCTTTAAATGATTATTCATGTTGTATCAATAGGCTATTGATGCATAAACAAGAAAGTAAAATCATTGAAAGGTTTCTTAAATATTAAAATTAAATATTAGGGAAATACTTTATTAGAGTCATAGTCTACCTGTGTTTATTCTTTCTAGGGCCCTTATAGCCACCAAGAGAGTATGTATGTATTAGGAGCACACAGAGGGAAAATATTCATAGTTAATTTCCATTGGAAAATGCAGTCAAGATTGTGTTGCATAGAATGGGAGAAAAGGAAACGAACAACTTTTAAGAATATTAAATATCCTACAATGATCTTGGTTCATCTTATTTTTGTTTGTCTTAATGACAATTGGGAAAGCATTTTTTTAAAGAGTGGTGAAAAATGCTTAAAAAGTTATTCTCAAATTCTGGGAATGAGACACTCACAGGAAAAAGTAAGAGCTGAATCTGTCAAATGTTTTGTGGACAAGCTTATGATAGACTTCCTGGTGAGTAACCGACGTCTTGGTGCCCAGAGGATAGTCTCTGTGTGGAGAATGCTTTCAACAGAATGGACCTGGTTGTCTGAAATTACTTGTGTAAAAAACCTGGGATCTAAAAATTTATGGCGCATGGATTTCTGCCAGATATTATGGAAGGTATATAAATATTTGAGATTAAATGGTGATTTCCCTGTTCTAAATGGCTCCCGTGTGAATAAGGTAACTGACTACACATCTCATTCAGAAATCTCATCTATTAGCATAGATCAGAATAGCTTCATGGGAGAAGAAAGAAACTGTGGAGTTTTGTTAGGGGTCCTGGACTTGATGTATGGGAGGAGTCTGATTTAGAAATCTATTATATGGTGTAATCTCAAATTGCTACTGTAAGCAGGATTGCCTTTTATGCCCATGAGGTGTAATTGCTAACACACTTTTCTTTTTATAAGAGAAAATAATAAAACAGTTATGAGAATTTAATGTCAGAATGGCTGTGTAGAATTCCTAGCCTCTTAGTATGAAAAATTGGAAACTTCCCGTAATATTTGAAGACAGGGTGTGGGGAGTAAGGGGTAAGGTTTACCAAGGTACTTGGGGGAAATAGACTTAATTCAGAGAAAGCAGTTAAATGGATAGATAAAAATTACAATGGTGAAAGGGATGTGAGTGATTATTTCTGTTTATTTATTCTTGCTAGCAACTAGTAAACAGCAGACCTATGGAAGATCAGGACCAGAGTCCATCTGGAATCCATTTCCGTGTTTTCAGACAGGTTTCATCAGTGCCTCTCACATGTGAGCAGCTTATAAAGTATTTGTTAATTAATATGTAAGTCTGTAAAGAACACATTTCAAACATAATCATTAGAAATGTACCCATTTCTTCTCCTTTGAAACCTATAAGAAGGGATGTGAGAAATATATTGACCTCAAGTTGATCTTTAACTCAGTTCTGCTAAGTTAAGACTGTCACAGTAATTCCTGAAATGTTATTTTAATCATGTTTAGGACTTGGGGGAGGGACAAGGCTACTTTTTAGACAGATTGACTATATAAAGTAGCTGAGACAAGAATCCCCTCCATTGACATAGGTGTTGAAAATTAACATGCGTCTTGCTTTGAGGTTTAATATTAAAATAGTTTGGTCACAATTTCTCTTGAGATTACAATAGAAAATTCAGAAGTTTTTTTTTATCTTCGGTTTTTAGAGCTGGTATTCTACATTGGAGATAATAGAGCAAATATGACTTCCTGAAATAGTAACCCAGAAAGATATTACTCTGAATCATGCATGATGAGGCCACAGCCAACAAACCAGGTACACTATCTTCACATCAGAGTGGAAGGAATATAAAATCTTATATAATTAAGAAATGCTTTTTGTAATTTTTCATTATAAGTGACATTCAGTAAAATATAGATAATACATTGAGTGTTTGAAAACAGTTATCAATTAATAACTCTCCTTGTTAAAGTTTTTAAGTGAAACAAGGTAAGTTTATTTGAATGATGGCTTTTTACTTAAATCAAAAATAGAATTTGATTTTCTTTCTATTTTTGACATTTTAGTTAAGGCAATCTCTGAAAAAGAATAATGTATGGTTTTTATAAGATCACAATCATATCAAAGCAACAAAAGCACAAATTTTAAAATGAATATTCATTTTGTAGAATTTTTAATCAATGTCTTCTGAATATGCTGAGATTATATAAGTATCTGGATGATGTTCTTTATCTAAATTGCTCCTGTATAAAAAAGTGAGTACAGGTCTCACAAATATGCAATTTAAACTTTCCTAATTATTTCACAGTAACAGTATATCTTTTGTGTAAACCATAACATTGTTTAGAGGCTATTCATTAAAGTCTTGATACTGATTATCTTAATTTGGCGATTAACTGCCAACAGTAAACCAGGTGGTTTTACTCCTGCGATTTTATCAGCTAAAAAGGATTTATTTGCTGAACATTATTAGAGTTTTGAATTATTGGGAAGGGAATGTCCCTTCCTTAATCTCCAACCTTCCAAGATTTCCATGCTCAAATCACTAATAACCTGTGATTTTGTTACTTTACTTGCCAAAAGTGTTTTTAAGATGCGATTAAGGTTATAACCTTAAAATAGGGAAAGTATGTTATAACTTTAAAATAGGGAAAGTATGTTAGATTGGGTGAGTTTCATCTAGTCTGTTCTGATAAGGTCCAGGACCCCTATTTATTTATTTTTTTTTATTTTTTCCCTCACCCAAGGATATTTTCCCATTGACTTGTTGATTGTGTTAGTGAGAGAGTGGAAGAGAGAGGGAAAGACAGAAGTATCGATGTGAGAGAAACACATGGATTGGTTGCTTCCTGCATGTGCCCCAACCAGGGCCTGGGCCAGGGAGGAGCCTGCAACCTATGTACATGCTCTTGACCAGGAATCATACCCGGGACCCTTTGGTCTGCAGGCCAATGCCCTATTCACTGAGTCAAAACGGCTAGGGCCAGGGCCCCTATTTCTATGCAAGATCATGCATTGATACTGGTAAGCACAATATAGATTCCATAAAACTTGAATATTGGGGGTGCTGGACTACTTGTGAAAACCCAGCAAAATATTTTGCTGCATTTTTATTTAAATATACCATATGGAAAACTGATCAACATTTCACTTCTCATAAGCCCCCTGACTTCGTTCATTCAAAATATTCTAGTGGGAGAGTTTGAAAGAATGGAAACCAACATGATTGATTAAACTTGATAAGGACAAAGGAATGTCTGCTGAAAAAAACTAGACTTTGAACAAGCAGGAAATATGGCAAACAGTGAGGAGTGGGTTTGAAAGACAGTTGAGAGAAGGAAGGGAGAGAGATTTGGAGAGTTTTAGGTTTGGGGCCATGAAATATTTAGTGATAGCAGATTCCACTGATCTAAGAAGTTTTTATTTACCTTATAAACATAATATTTTTGATATTTTAATGAGAACATTTACGTCAACTTTTAATTATGCTTGGGTGTAAAGATGCATGTTCTAAATTTGATTAGTGCTGAGGTAAGTCAGGAGACAGCTCAGTTTTATACTAGCTTCATATTAATATAGAATAGAATATACAGCCTTCCCTCCTCAGAAATCAGATTCTAA
The DNA here is from genome assembly GCF_963259705.1 of Myotis daubentonii. Taxonomy (NCBI): domain Eukaryota; kingdom Metazoa; phylum Chordata; class Mammalia; order Chiroptera; family Vespertilionidae; genus Myotis; species Myotis daubentonii. The sequence continues at coordinate 35,356,224 of NC_081856.1, read as the reverse complement.
CAGACACAAAGGAATATAATATTGTCTGGCTGGGCTCTATGTAATGCCTAGCTGTATCAAATGATTTTTTTTAATTTTTTTATTTTTTTGCTTTTTCTCCTCCCTAAGAATGAACTATGTAACAGTGCTCAAAGCAATTAAGTTTTAAAAGGATTAGGGAAGAGAAAGGCAGATCAAAAGTAAAAGGCATTAAAAACCAGCCATTTTTATAAATCAAACTTAATATTCAACTTTTCAAAGTCTCCATTTCTCTTTAAAAAAAATAGAACATAATTTGCCTAGGGCAGTCCAAGGTTTTAGTAACATATCTATAATGGACAGGTTTTCAGGTAAAATGAATGCAAAGACCATGTCTAATTCTTGTTTCTACATCATCACCACTACCATTCAACCATCTCTAATCTCTGCTAATGTCTTTAATATAGTCACTGAAAACATTTTTCTATTGATTTTAACTGAATGAATTTGAAGGCATTCACCTTGACATCTTTTCGCAGGAAAATAGAAGGTTGCCCTCTCTGAAACATTTGGTTTATTGCATAAAATGTTGTACATGATTCTCAGTCTTTATACAAGAATTATGAGCAGGGCAAGTGGGAAGACACATTACTTTGTAAATCTGTCATGCATAGGAAAATGGCATGATCATGCTTTTTCTTGGGAATACATAGAGGGAGAATCTTGTTAACCTTCTTGCTTTTCACACAATCAGGGGTTTCAACATAAGGACTGTGAGAAAGATATAGTCTGATCTTTCCACTTGCACTATGCCTGGCTTAGAGGTAGCAGTTGTCATTGATAATGTTGCTATTATTATTAATTATTATGTGGACTACCTTATTTTGGCAAAAATACTACATTTAGGATAGTGCTATCCCAAAGCAATCATCTTTTTAGATTAGATTATTATGTTATCTACTAGAGGCCCAGCACATGAAATCATTCATGTAGGGTCCCTATGCCTAGCCTCCTGCGATCAAGGCCATCTTCTGCCTGTTCACCAGCCCCCAACCCGAATGCTGCCTCCTCCGCCAGGCTGTCAGGCCTTTGGGATCACCAGCTCATCCCCGGCTGCTCTGGGGCGCAGGCCTGCGGGAAAGCATGCACCGGCAACTTCACCGCCATGTGCTTTGCAAGGCTGCTGCTGATGGAACGCATCGCCTGCTTGGGGCCACTCAGGCGGGTGCTGCCGCCACTGCTGCCACTGGTGCTGGGGCTTGAGGCACTTATGGAAGCTGCAGGGCGCACCTGCGATCTACCCGCCCCTGCGTGAGCAGTCCCAAGCGGGCAGCGCTGGCCAGCCCAGTGCACGTACATGGAGGTGAAGTCACCGGTGCCGGCTTTCCCATAGGTCTGAGCAGCCGGGGAAGAGCTGGTGATCCCAATGGCCTAACAGGGGTGGGCAAACTTTTTGACTCGAGGGCCACAATGGGTTCTTAAACTGGACCGGAGGGCCGGAACAAAAGTATGGATGGAGTGTTTGTGTGAACTAATATAAATTCAAAGTAAACATCATTACATAAAAGGGTACGGTCTTTTTTTTTTTTTTTTAGTTTTATTCATTTCAAACGGGCTGGATCCGGCCCGTGGGCCGTAGTTTGCCCACGGCTGGCAGCCAGCCCAGTCCTCCCACCACCCACCCCAATTCCCCTGTTTACCATTGCTGATCCATCGGAGCCTACAGGCCGGGGGCAGGGACCAAGAGGTGCTCAGTGCACCTCATGGTAACTAGTCATTTGGTCATCCTGGTCATCACAGACACTGGCTTTTTAGATAGATAGATAGATAGATAGATAGATAGATAGATAGATAGATAGATTTATCTTTACTGTACAAAAAAAAAAAGAAGAAGAAGAAATAAAATGAGACTTTCCTATTAAATAGAGCAGAACGTTCTTTCCTGGACTTAATCAGTTTTGATATTTCTCTAAGGAGTATATCAATTTCAGACAATTGTAGAAACATACCATTATGTAAATTAGCCCCAGACATTTCTGTTGTCCTCAAACTGTCCCTTAAACTGTTGTATGGGACAGCAAATGGTACAGTGGAAATTTATCTATGAGCCATTAATACAGGGGTTGGAAAAAGTAGGCTTATAGTTGTGAGTACACGAAACACAGAGTTAATAAAGCTGTTGTAATAATCATAACCTGTATGTCTTTTTCCATACAAACAACTATAAACTTACTTTTGGCCACCCCTGTATATGTGCCAGGTATTTTTATATATAATATCTCACTTTATATTTATAGCAATAATATGTACTCTATTTATTTATATATATGCCATATATATATATGATTTCTGAGTTTAAAAATATTAGGCAACATTCCCAAATATCTTAGTTCAGGCTGATCTAACAAAATACCATAGGCTGAGTGACTTATAAACAAAAATTCATTTTTATTAGTTCTGGAGACTGAAAGTTTTAAGGTCAGGATGTGAGCATGGTGGAGTTCTGGTGAAGGCCCTGTTCCAGGTTGCAGACTGCCAAACTGTTGCTGTATCCTCACAGGGTGGGAATAGGAAGAACGCTCTCAAAGTTCTTATTTCATAGGACATTAATGGTATTCATGAGGGCTCAGCCCTCATTACCTAATCACCTATCAAAGACCTCACCTCCTAAAACCATCACATTGGAGGTTAGGATTTCAACATTTAAATTGGGGGGAGGGGGGGATATAAACAGTGCACAGCACAAAAGTTTCAGCTAGTACAATTCTCATGCCTTATATTTTTACCACACTTTCATTTTTGAAAATAAATCTTGGAGAGAATGATAAGGTTTTACAGATGGTTAGTAATCCTATCTAAGAAAAGAGAAACATGGTAATTGGCATACGACCGCTACCCTTCCCATTGGCTAATCAGGGCAATATGCAAATTAACTGCCAGCCAAGATGGCAGCCGGCAGCCAGGCAGCTTGAAACTAACATGAGGCTTGCTTGCTTCAGTGACGGAGGACTCCAACGTTCCCCACCTGCCTTTCCGGCCTCTGAGCCTGCAGTTTAAGAAACATTGTAACAAATATAGAAGCTAAACAAAACCCCAGAAACCAGCTTTCAGTGAGCCCGAGCCCAGATCTCAGAGCTGGAGTTGATACAGAGTTTCGATTATAGAACCTAAACAAACCAGATACCTGCTTTCAGGAGCGGAGGCCTAAGAGCTGGAGCCTCAGAGCTAAAGCTGGCCCAGAATAAAAAAAAAAAGAATAAAAGGAGCGGTTGGGAGCTTCCGTCACCCGCCAGCCTGAAAACAGCCCTCAGCCCCTCACCCAGACTGGCCAGGCACCCCAGTGGGAACCCCCACCCTGAAGCGTGTGTGACCAGCTGCAAACAGTCATGATCCCCTCACCCAGGCTGGCCAGGCACCCCAGTGGGGACCCCCACCCTAAGGGAGTGTGACCAGCTGCAAACAGCCCTCAGCCCCTCACCCAGGCTGGCCGGGCATCCCAGTGGGGACCCCCACCCTGATCCACGACACACTACAGGGCAAACCAGCCGGCCCCCACACGTGCACCAGGCCTCTATCCTATATAGTAAAAGGGTAATATTCCTCCCGGCGCCGGGATCAGCGTGACAGGGGGCAGCACCCAAACCCCCTGATCGCCCTGCGGCTCTGTGTGTGACAGGGGGTGGGGCCACAACCTTCCTATCGGCCCTGCTCTGTTTGTGACAGGGGAAGGCGCCCCAACCTCCTGATCATCCCTGCTCTGTGCCTGATACGGGGGAGCTCCCCAACCCCCTGATTGCCCTGTGGCTCTGTGTGTGACAGGCTGCGGCGCCCTGCCGGGGTCCAGCCCCAGCAGGTCCAGGGGTCCCCAAAGGTGTGGACGGAGTCGGCGAAGAAGGAAGGACACAGAGACAGCGTTCAGTTGATCAGCAGCCTAGCCAGGATCTCCAGCCAAGTTCTGGTCTGGATCTCCAGAGAGGTTCTGCTTCGGATCTCCAGCCAGGTTCTGTGGCCATGTTCCCTCACTAGGTTCTCCAGCCAGGTTCTGTTCAGGTTCTCCAGCCAGGTTCAGTCACCAGGTTCTAGTCAGGTTCTCTCGCCAATTTCTGTAGTCAGGTTCAGTCCAGGATCTTTTGCCATGTTCTCTCCAGCGAAGTTCTTCTGTCTGTAGGTTCTGTGTAGGTTCTGTCTCCTTGGTTCTCTTCTAAGTTCTGTGTTCTGAGTTCTGTCTTGTTACACCTGTATTTATACCAGTTGATTCAATCCTATCAATCTCTATTACAAAGGTTAGGGCGTTTCTTATCTCCATTCCAGGGAGTAAAGATTATGTAGCTTAAGCATGATTGTTCATAGTTAAAGTGATTAATTACCCGCCTGGCACTTAGTTGAGGGGTTTTATTCCCTCCCTAACTTCAGGGGAAAATCCCTACCTGGGGATTCAACCTTTCTCGGAGAGGTGACCTTGGTTAAAACACAGCGCCAAGAAGGTGAGCAAACATATTAAGAACCGTATGCCTTGGAGCTCCAGTGGCGCAATCGGTTAGCGCGCGGTACTTATAAGAACTGTATGTCATATATGCCAGGTCCCTTGAAACAGCAAGGATGGACCAGCTCCCGGCAGTGCCCCAACCCTCCCCCCCACGGGCCCTGCTCTGTGTGTGATGGGGTAGAGCCATAACCTCCCCATCGGCCCTGTCCTGAGTGTGACAGTGGCAGCGCCCCAACCCCCTGATCGGCCCTGCTCTGTGGGTAATAGAGGACGGCGCCCCAACCCCCTGATCCGCCCTGCTCTGTGTGTGACAGGGGGCGGTGCCCCAACTCCCCTATCGCCCCTACTCTGTGCGTGACAGGGGGGAGCTCCCAAACCCCCTGATGGGCCCTGCTCTGTGCATGACAGGGGGGAGCTCCCCAACCCCTGATCGACCCTGCTCTGTGCGTGACAGGGTACGGAGCCCCAACCCCCCTGATGGGCACTGCTCTGTGCATGACAGGGGGCAGCGCCCCAACCCCCTGATCGGCCTTGCTCTGTGCGTGACAGGGGGTGACTCCACAACCTCCCTATCGACCCTGCCTTGAGTGTGACAGGGGGCGGTGCCCCAACTCCCCAATTGGCCCTGCTCTGAGGCCAACCAGGGGCTGCACCTAGGGATTGGGCCTGCCCTCTGCCACCCGGGAGCAGTCCTAAGCCAGCAGGTCGTTATCTCCCAAGGGGTCCCAGACTGCGAGAGGGCACAGGCCGGGCTGAGGGACCCCCCTATCCCCCCCGAGTGCACAAATTTTTGTGCACCGGGCCTCTAGTGGGAATATAAAGGAAAGTTCAGATTTACAGTTCACATAGCAAAGTAGGTTTATATTAGTGACTGAAGAGAAATAATGGCTAGGAGGGAGGAGGCGATGTCATCACTAAGAGTTGAGCCTCAGTAATTGGAAGGGTAATGATCTGATTATTTAAGTAACTCTTTGAGGATTTTCTATTTTAACATATTGAATTAAGGAATTTGACTTGAATTATTCTATACAATAATATGGCATATTTGTTATAATTAAATGACCAATAATAATAGATTACCATTAACTGAAATCCATATTTCATTTCAGATCTTTAGTTTTTACTTATTTTTATTTATATCTAAGAGGCCACATTTTATTTAGTTGTCATGTCTTCATAGGCTCCTCTTGGACACAACAGTTTCTTAGACATTCATTGTTTTTGATGACCTTGACAGTTTCAAGGAATAATGTCCAGTTATTTGTACACTATTCTTTTGGGATCTGTCTGATGTTTTTCTAATGTTTAGACTAAAGTCATGTGTTTTTTAGAAACAAGAACACAAAGGTAAAGTGTAATTATTTAATGTCACACAAAGAGCACTTGTATGCTATCAGCATGCTATCAGTATGCTATCTTAATGTATGTTAACTATTATTACCTGGCCAAGGTAGTGTTTGGAAAAAGTTACTCTTGCTTTTCTTTTCAAACTTATATTGTATATTTTGAATGAGGTCACTATGCACAGCCTACTTTTAATGCATGGAAAGTTATACCTATACTCCTTGAGGATGAAGTAGATACAGAACTTATTTGGAATTTTATTACATGGGAATTTTGTCTCTTTCCCTTCCTCCCTTCCTCCCTTCCTCCCTTCCTCCCTTCCTCCCTTCCTCCCTTCCTCCCTTCCTCTCTTTCTCCCTTCCTCCCTTCCTCCCTTCCTCCCTTCCTCCCTTCCTTCCTTCCTTCCTACCTTTTCTTTCTTTCTTTCTTTCTTTCTTTCTTTCTTTCTTTCTTTCTTTCTTTCTTTCTTTCTTTCTTTCTTTCTTTCTTCAATCATTTGTTTACATCAATATGGACTTATAATATTTATTTTGAACTGTTGATTATAATTGAATTCTATCTAAAGGAGAATATAGGGAGGCAACCTGGGGGGAAGGGGGCTAGCAATCTGAATCTGTGCCAGTAACCAGTGTCCTGATGCACATTCTTGTCAGCCTATAATTAAGCCACTGCCCTTTCCTTAGGCAATAACCTGTTTTCCTAAATACTCTGTTTACAAGGGCCACAAACCAAGAATTTTACAGCTTAGCCAGAGGGGAGGTCACTGGACCTACCCAGGCCAGGCCCTCAGCTATAATCTTACTTCCCCATTCTAACTAACTTGGGTAGGGCTGCAAAGGCCCACTGCAAAAGCCTGGAAGTTAGGAAACAGAGAATTTAGGGATATATATAAGGAGTAATCTCATTGTATAAGGGGTTCATGCTTTGGATCTTCGAATTCCCTGAGCCAGCAGCGCTGCTTTAAATAAAGGTTTATTTTTTTCCTGAATCTTCTGAGTACCCATTGTGGGTTTCCAGTCACCTGGTAAATTCTGCAACATTATCTATCTATTTATCTATCTATCTATCTATCTATCTATCTATCTATCTATCTATCATCTATCTATCTATCTATCTATCTATCATCCATCTTTAGGTAATCTACCATCTGTCTCAAATTCTAGTTTTGGACATTGGGATATAGTTCACTTGGTTCCTATGTCTCTCTGAAATACTCTCATCACTCGGTATGTGCGTCTGTGTATGTGTGTGTGATTGTGTGTGTTTGTATATGATTATGTTTGTATATGTGTTAGCACTTCCTTACTCATAGGCACTACAAAATGATCCAGCCTTATTTATTTTTGCCCTAGACTTAGAAAACGAACACACACACATTTATCCAAGAAGTCTGATTCTTCTTATTGGAGAGTGACATTAATAACTAATATCTGAGTTCTAGGTGTGCTTAGCTCTTGAGGAATCATTATTATTAGGTCCTCTCAGCTAAGAAATCCAGGGTACATACAGGAGGCTATCAATCCAAGTGTCTCTCTCACATCAGTGTTTCTTTCTCTCTCTCCCCCACCCTCCCTTCCATTCTCTCTGAAAAGCAATGGAAAAAAAAATAGCCTCAGGTGAGGATTAACAAAACAAAACAATTTAATGTTGACATTATTGCAAATGTTCTCCTTTTCCCCCCATTTGCCCACTTCCACCCATTCCTGCCTCTCCCTCCCTTGGCCTTCATCAAACTATTGCCCATGTCCAAGGGTTATGTATATATGTTCTTTATGTAATCCCTTGACCTTCTTTATCAAGTCACCAGCACCACTCTCCCCTCAGGCACCAGCTAGATTCTATCATGTTTTTGTTACACTTAACATAGGTACCTGGAATAATGAACTCCTTTCAATTGGATAACTATTGGATCAAAGTTTATAGTGATTTCTAAGTATTATATTTTCTTTTTGTTATATCTTTGTCTTTAGTTTTTAAAAAGTGAGAATGTGATATGCAATGGTGTACCTCTGCTTGGTAACTATATTGTATTATTACCTTATATTTTGGAGAAAATTCTGAACTCCTGCTATAGTTGTACATTGCTTCAGAACTGAATCAAATATCACAGAAGGAAGATATTCATTCTGCACTGATTAAATGCCTTTTGATATTTTAGTGGTATAGGCTATCACAGAGTACTCTTTGATTGTCATTCTAACCTTGCTCTTACACTCATTGAAAGGTAAAAGCCAGGTTAGTTGGGATTTTAAATTGGAATGTGAACAGAAGATGCATTGAGATGGAGGGAATATTTCACTCCTTGCATATGTTTATTTCTCTTTATTTTGTTTTCCTATCATTGCCTTTCAATTCGTCATGGTGTTCTAATTGCGAGTGGAAAAAAAGAAAATTGTTTATTGGTATTGATGTTAGATTGGCTTGCTTCTGGCTGTTACTGCTTTCCTGGCAATTGAATAAAACAAACTCAATTTGATGTATAGTATAGGTTCACATATTTAACAACCCATAATTACAATACTGAGTCATATTATAGCACAGGCTATTTATTTTTTTCCCAATTGAAATGACAAAGCAGTCTCTCAAGGCTCTTTTGTTACCTTCTATGCATAATACATATTTTACTTTACTTGCTGATGACATAAAGTGATTGCTAGGTACTTGTTCTTTTGACAAAGAATTCCATATCTACAAAGAGACTGCACAAATTAGTTTTTTAAAAATATATAAATGAATGCAGGACTTCCGTTTGAGTCTGTAAGGGAAAACAACTTCTATTCTGCAAGCTGACAAAATCTAAGTCTTATCCGGATTACATCCTAAAAGATCATATACTTTTGGCTTCTTTTCATTATATTTGTCTGCTGATCCTCAGTATCCTATATAATAAAAGCTTAATATGCTAAGTATCTGGTCGTCTGGTTGTCCGTTCAACCAATCAAAGTGTAATGTGCTAATGATATGCTAAGGCCACTCAACCGCTCACTATGATGTGCACTGACCACCAGGGGGCAGTCAACAGTTGACCAGTTGTTATGACGTACACTGACATATGGAGGCAGATACTTCAACTAGTACATTAGCCTGCTGCGGGGTCCAGCCGATCCAGACTGAGCCAGACATGTCGGACATGCCCTGGAGCCCAACCACAGTCCCTCCCCAGCTGGCCAACTTCCCACATCCCTTCCTAGCCCTGATTGTGCACTGGTGGGTTCCCTTGGCCTGGCCTGCACCCTCTCACAATCTGGGCTGAGGGACCCACAACCCAAATGTACAAATTTCATGTACCGGGCTTCTAGTATTAAAATAAATGTTATAAGTGGGCCCTAACAAGTTTTGCTCAGTGGATAGAGCATCGGCCGGTGGACTGAAGGGTATGCACCTTGGTTGAGGGCACATCCCCAGTAGGGGGTGTGCAGGAGGCAGCTGATTGATGTTTCTCTCTCATCGATATTCCTAACTCTCTATCCTTCTCCCTTACTCTCTGTAAAAAAATCAATAAAATAAACCTACTTTCTGTCTCTTTGAATTGCCTATGCTGGATATCTATTTATATAAAAGGCTAATATGCTAAAAGTCCATCTGGGTAATGATGTCACATAGCAATGCCAGGCTTACTCTCCCTAGCGAATAGCCTCCTCGCAGTTTCTTCAGCCCAGGAACACGACTTGCTTTATAGCCAGGTGGAAACATTTTACACTGTAACCAAATGTCTGTGAAGCATTTTCCCATGCCTCATCTCATTTGATCCTCACAGAACTCCTGGAGTAGGTAGATCGGGGATTCAGTGGAATCCTATTTTCTTTTCATTAGTTGGAAAGTGGAGATTTAGAAAGCATAGAAACTTGACCCAACTGAAAAGAAGTAAGAAATGGTGGGCCTTGAAAATGACTTCAGGCCCAACCAGCGTGGCTTAGTGGTTATGCGTGGACCTATGAACCAGGAGGTCATGGTTTGATTCCTGATCAGGGCATATGCCCAAGTTGTGGGCTCAGTCCCCAGTGAGGGGTGTGCAGGAGGCAGCCAATCAGTGATTCTCTCTCATCATTGATGTTTCTTTCTCTCTCTCCCTCTCCCTTCCTCTCTGAAATAAATTAAAAATATATTTTTTTTAAAAAGAAAATGACTTCAGGATTTCTCACTGCACAGAATATAGTCAAACACTGCTACAATTAAATATTTTACCCTTTGTTCTCCCTGCATGATCTATAACAGGGGTCCTCAAACTTTTTAAACAGGGGGCCAGTTCACTGTCCCTCAGACCGTTGGAAGGCCGGACTATAGTTTAAAAAAAAACTATGAACAAATTCCTATGCACACTGCACATATCTTATTTTGAAGTAAAAAAACAAAACAGGAATAAATACAATATTTATATTTGCATGTGGCCCACGGGCCATAGTTTGAGGACCCCTGATCTATAATAACAATCTGCTTCATGTTGATATTTACTGCTGTGTTGCTCACAATTACCTGAAAGAGAAGTTGGGGTGCCTCACTATCCTGGAAAAAAAGTTTAGCTAAATCAGAAAGCAGGCCTAATTAAGCAAGTTTATTCTATATATATGGTTAAGTTGACTCGCGCATGTGCGATACATATAAAGCTCTTGCTGGCGCCAATCGCACGCATGTGTTTCCATCTGTCATTGTTGATCGTAAATTTGGTTGACACTTCTATTATAGAGAAAGGGTGAATAGTGATATTAAAATATTTCTGCTAATTCATTTCCTTTCAATGTGTACAAATTTGTGCACCAGGCCACTAGTTTCATATAAATGGAAGGATATAATGTATGTGCTTTTGTGTTTAACTTCTTTCACTTAGCATAATGTTTTCAAGGTTCATCCAGGTTGTAGCACATATCATAACATTATTACTTTCTATGGCTGAATAATATGCTATTTGTTTATTCATCATTTTACGAACAAATGGATGATGTCTAACGTGTGGCTATTATAGTAACAAAAGAAATATTCATGTACAAGTTTTTGCATGAATATATGTTTTCAGTTCTCCTGGTATATACTTGGGTTCAGAATTGCTGGACCACTTTATGTTTAACGTTTTGAAGACCCATCAAATTATCATCCATAGCCGTTGTACCAATTTCCATTCCTGCCAGCAATGTATGAGGATTCCAAATTCTGCACATCTGTGCCAACACTTGTTAGTGTCCATTGTTTTTATATAACCGTCCTAGTGAATATCGAGTGGCATTTTATTGTGTTCTTTATTTGTATTTCCTTAATGGTATTAAAAATGGTTAGTGACCATTTGCATATCTTATTTGGAGGAATATCTATTCAAATCTTATGCCATTTTTTATTTGGGTCACTTGTCTTTTTATGGTTGAGTTATAAATGTTCTTTGTATACTGTGAAGACTAGATCCTGATCAGATATACAATTTGTAAAGAAATTATTTCATTCTATCTTATTTGTTTTTATATAAATATTACATCTATAAATATTAAAACACCTCTCAATACAGTGTTTTTGTTTTTTTTTTAAATATATTTTATTGATCTTCTACAGAGAGGAAGGGAGAGGGATAGAGAGCTAGAAACATCGATGAGAGAGAAACAACGATCAGCTGCCTCCTGCACACCCCCCACTGGGGACGTGCCCCCAGCCAAGGCACATGCCCCTGACCGGAATCTAACCTGGGACCCTTCAGTCCACAGGCCGGCGCTTTATCCACTGAGCCAAACTGGTTAGGGCTCAATACAGTGTTTTAATTTTTGCTTTATCAAATGATATGTTTTAATAACCTCAAAGAAGAGAAGAAAATATAGTAAATCATATTTACTCATAGATTTACCTCTAACCTACTATCTATTTATCCCAATTAACATTTAGTGTCATTTTCTTCCAAAGTAACTAACTTATTTTAACTTTTCTTATAGCAGAGATTTGCTGATAACACCATATCTGTTTTGCTTTTAACTCAGTGTATTTTTATCTTGCCTTCACTTTTATTAGATAGAATTACTGGATATTAAGTTTTTATTTGACTAATTTGTTTTAATTATACCACATGAAATACATTGTTCTAATGTCCTCTGCCTCCTACCATATCTTATTAGTTTTTTCATGTATATATAGCATTTTTTTTTGTCTTGTAGCTTTCAAATTTTTTTTAGCTTTCTTCCACATTCTACACTTTGATGTGTGTGTGTGTGTGTGTGTGTGTGTGTGTGTGTGTGTGTGTCTTGCATGGGTTGTATTAATTTATTGGGTTGGGATTTTCTGCACATTTCTCTCTCTCCTATCATCGTGGGAAATAAACTGCACAGTGCTGCATCACATCAAATGGTCCCACTGCACTGTGATGTTCTGTTTTTGTTTTTTTTTTCTCCTTATTTTTCTTTTGCCCTTTCAGATTGGGTAATTTCAATAATTCTTTCTTTTTATACACTGATTCTTTTTGCATCTCTAATCCTATAATGTTTTTACTCTACCACAATTTTTATTTCAGTAGTCATAATTTTTAACTGTAGAAATTCCACTTTTTAATAATTGTGTTTCTCTGTGGAGATTATTGAGCTATTTATTCACAAATACAATATTGTCCTTCAGTTATTTGAATATATTATAGTTCATTTGTTTTAACTTATTTGTAATAGCTGCTTTGAATTATTTGTCTGCTTAGGCCAACATGTGGCTCCACTTATAGTTCCTTTATGCCTTTTTTTCTTATTGTGGGTTGCTCACATTTGCCCTTTACATGTGTAGTAGTCTTTGGTTGGAAACTAAATAATACCGTGATGTGTTATAGAGATCACATTCTCCTGTGCTCTTCTGAAGTTTGTAAGGATTTTGTGTAATAGGAAGTTGTAAGGATTTCAAAGTACAGTATGTGGTTTCTTATCACCTCTGGTCTCTTTTTAACTTTCCATTGCTGCTTTTTTAACCTGCCCCTCTCTGAGTTACCCCCTTCTTGAAAAAGTTATCAATCAACCAAGACTGTAGCAGAAGACGGTTACCCCTTCTGTAGGTTCCTAGTTTCTGGCAATTCCTCAGTCTTCAATGGTTCTGCTAACTTTTACTCTGTACCTTAACACTTCAAGTCTCTGTCACTAGAGCTATGCCCTGTTGAGGTATGCACGCATGTAAAATACAATAAAAAAAAATTCATGCATCTAGCTTCTTGTTGCTCCGTCTTTTGAAGTAAGTAAATTTCTCTTTGGCCCCTGCCTCCTTTTTTGCCATTAAGCCTCTTTTCACTCCCAGGTCTCTTAGTACATGCAGTGTTCAGCTGTCAGCCAGGGATTTCTGGCAATTTATTCTTTGCATGTGTTTCACACTTTCTGTTTTATCTTCCTGTCAAGAATTACCTGTTAATTTCCAGATGATTTCTCAGATCAGAACTCTCAGATTAATTTGCCAGTCAGTTTTTACACAGGGGCCTTTGATGTTCTACATATATTTAAAAACCATGTTTCTGATCAAGATAGCCATGAGCACAGTTTGAGAGACAAATACTAGTCTAAGGGCCATGATCACTCTTAGCAGTTACAATGATATTCTCAATATAAAATCTACGGCTTGAAACATTGGATCAAGACAAAGAGTTTACATGTAAATCAGGACACAAAGCATATAAAAATTGTAAATTTTATCTTGGAAAACTGTAGATACTAATATGTGGAATAGCACTTAATTTGCTAAGAAATAGAAATAATTTCTCTAACAAAGTTATAAAAGATTTCCAGAGAATAGCCATCCTTATTAGGAATATGATTACAAATTAGCTCATACTCATTCAGTGCTATCAATATTGTCATCATTACTCAGTTTTGTCATTTCTATAAAACCACATTCCCATTTGTTCAATTTCTAATTTATGTTTTCATAAATATACTTTTCTTAAAGTTTTCCCTGAGCCAATATTATGCTATCTTATTCGTGGTAGGACTACTCCGTGTAATTCCTATCTACCTCTTAATGTTTAGGTCAAATAATAATCACAGTCACACGACAATTTGTTAAACCACTTCACGGGGATATATTTCCCCTCTCAACCTGCACTGTATTGATAATTGATAGTACTTATTTGATATACCAGTATTTAATTTATAAAATTACATTCCTTCTTATATTTTAAAATGTTACATAAAATCTTTTTATACTGAAGTATATTATATTATCGTTGAAAGAAGAGATATTTCTTATATTTTCTTATTATTCCAAAGTTATTTTGAAAAGTTCACTAAACAGAAACACTCAAATTATTTTATAATCTCTTTGAAAAGTAGGACACCACCAAAAGGCCCCTAAAATCCTCTCAGAACCATTTCTTAATCCAGCTAAAGCTTTGGCAATTATTTGCAGTTTTCAAGCAACTATTCAGTGATGTTAACTTTCCTGATATATGACATAGAGTTGTCAGTAAGGAGAGCCCTCATTGTCTTGATGTTACACAAAACTTAACAATGATCCACTGTATTTATGATATCAGGCTACTTAGACCTAGTGAGAAAAAAGTAGCAAGTTTTCTAAATTATCTAGGATTGCATATACATGTCAGACAATCAAGGACAAGTCCCACAAATATTTATTTAGAGGCCAGGCATGCTGGTAAAGTTTGAAGGAATTTTATAGTCTGGGACATTCTGAGACAGAAAGAGAAAAGAGAAGTTTCATTTTTAATTTTCTACCAATAAAAGAGCTAGAGTAGTTAGTAGTATTTGGGGGGGAGCGGAGAGACCGGGGGTTGCAGTAGATTAAGCAAGCTTTACCACACTTAGAAATACTGCTTCCACCAATTTACTAGTTTTTTAGGAGTTTGTCAAAATTTGATTGCAAATCAGAGTAAAATATACCTCTTTAGTCCAATCTATCATTTAAGAAGTCTTGCCTTTTAGGGCATATAACACAGAAGATCTGGGGATACTAGAGGCATTCATGTGGGTCAAGATGATGCAAGGTATCTCTTTAGTAAGAAGACCCTTGAACAAAGTCATATGCTGTGTTCTTGGCTGAGAATCATTTGCCATTTAAAAATACCAATGTGCCATTGGATGTTACTAAAAATTGAACAATTGAACAGGAAAACTAGGCGACTACATGATAAGAGCTGTTAAATAAAAGATGTGTATTTGCAGATATATTGAGTCATTAGTTTAAGTAAGCACAGCAGCTTACCATTGAATGATGGTTTTGGTTTTGGAAAGATTTAATGTAGACTTTTCTGTCGTTAATTTAGTTTTACTAGTAAAGCATGATCCTTCCTATTCTCCAATGATGGCATCAACTGTTCAACAGACTCTCTTGATTCTGCCTGTATGAACTTAAACTTCTCCAACCTTATGTATGCTCTGGGAATTATTCATTACTTGCAGCTATTTTTGTTTGTTTTTGTTCTGGACTAGTGGCATTTACTTTTTTAATGAGCAGAATATTATGATGTCAAAGGTCTGGGAAATATATCCTGCAGTTTTATATCTCTTAAACTGTGTATCCCCCACATGTCAGGGATTATGCCTGTAATTTCCACCAACGTTTAACGTTTCAAATTCCAATCTGTTTCTTTAGCTTGGATATAAGTATTCTCTACTTGGGCTTCTCATTTCCAAACCTTGGACGGGAAAATGTCCCCAGGCAGAAAGCTGGGGTCATTTAATATTCATTGCATTTCTTTTCCTTGCTTCAGGGATCACAGGCATGTTCTGCCTATTGTTCCATAACTAAAAGCAGCTGCTTACCATATTTTGTCCAGTTTTCTAGTTTTTATGGTATATGGTAAATCTGATCCCAATTACTGCATCATAGACCAAAGTGGACATTCTCATAACTTTTTAATTTAACAACTATCAAAAGCTTTTAAAACATGAATCATTTAGTTGAATCACTTTTCTTTATTGAATTTGGCTGTTGTGTTGGCCTGTTCTGAGCTACATTTCCATTCCTGAAGTGAAGTCACAAGAATTATTCATAGCAAAGTTCTATAATAGGCTGTTTTGCTTTTTGTTTCAACATTCAACTTGTATAAGGCTATGAAGCTAAGAAATAAAATCAAGAATCTGAGATACGGAATTGTTCAGGAATCTTAGGTTGCATAATGTATTAGATAAAATATACTATGAAAACAATGAATAAGACTATAATAGTGTAGTAGGTTAAATAAACAAAATTCATGTCTACCCAGAACTTCAGATGCAATCTTATTTGGAAATAGGATCTTTACAGATGTAATTAACTTAAGATGAGGTTATATAGGATTAATGTGGGTCCTAAATCTAATAACTGGTGTCCTTAAAAATAGAGAATGAGCAAGAGACACAGAAAAGAGGATAAAGGCAGAGATTGGATTTATACTGTTCCAGGTCAAGGTTTTTCAAGGATTTCAAGAAGACACCAGAAGCTAGGAAGGAGAAGGGAAGGATTCTCTCTATATCATTTAAAGAAAGCATAACCCTGTTGACACCTTGATTCTATATTTCTAGCATCAATAAGTGTGAGAGAATAAACTTCTTTCATTGTAAACCACCAAATTTGTGGAAATTTGTTATGACAGCCCTAGGAAACTAGTGCAAATAGAAAACGTAGCTTGAGAATGTAGAAATTACTATTATACTAACTTTACATTTAAGGAAATTAAAGGAAAAAAAGTTTAAGTAATTCTCCTAAGAGCAATTGGTAAAAAAGGTTTTACAAAGTCATAGAGGTGATAAGGGACATTATATTTGCACAATATCCAAGAATTAAAACTGCAATTATCATGTATTATGAGAGTGAATAATTATATACTTCAAACTATAGATTTTTAAACAAAATCTGTTGAACTGACATAGCTCTTTGTGTTATATTATGGCAAATTGTACTTAACCTTTATTTTTAAGTCAGGGGTAAAATTATACTTAATCTATACTTAATCTATATTACTCTATACTTAAATAGAAAAAAAAGAGATTTTAATTGGTGATAATAATAAGCTTTCTATTGGTGATAAAAATAAGCCGTTTATATGGCATCCTTTGCTTTTTAATACTATCTTCTTTCTTGAATGTTTTGTCTTGCAAAATATGTTCACTTTTAGTACTGCTTTTGTTATTCATTCTAACAGGTATTCAGTTTGATCACCTTGAATTTGATAGACTTAGAGGTTTTTAACTAATGGATTTTTAAATGTACATTTATTTTGAGGGTGTTTTTACAGTATTTGCTGCAATATTTACACATATTTGAAATTCAAAGCAAAATGTCTGCCAAATTGACTAGAGCAGCGGTTCTCTATGGGTCACAACCCCTTTGGCAAGCGAACGACCCTTTCACAGGGTTCACCTAAGACCATCCTGCATATCAGATATTTACATTATGATTCATAACAGTAGCAATATTACAGTTATGAAGTAGCAATGAAAATAATTTTATGGTTGGGTCACAACATGAGGAACTGTATTTAAAGGGCCAGAAGGTTGAGAACCCTGGACTAGAGGGATTTAACCTAGTTTTGTGGGTATAATTAATTCTTTAGTTTCTCCTCTAAAAGTATAAATTATAGCCACTTAATTATTTCTCACAGTCTAATTTATATTCAAAAATCTTAGATATTATAGAGATCAGTTACATATGACTATTTAATGTATCATTTGTTTATAATTTAAACCAATTTTTATTTTATAATTACTATTGACATGCAATATTATATTTCAGTGTATACCCCAGTGACTAGACATTAGATAATTAAGTGACCAATCCTGATAAGTCTCATACCCATCATTTATTCTTCAGAGGAGACAAAATTGATTGAAATTTAGAAGAGAGGCCAATATTGAAGGGAAATGTGAAATGCATCTTTAATCTGAATTTCATACATTTTATACCTATTTTTTGTGGCAACATTTATGAGCCAGCCTGGCTATTTTTTCTATCTTTTAAGTGAGCACATGAAAAAAAATTGTTGATTAGTTTGCATGCTCCAGTTAGAACCTTATTTATATTCCAATGGAGTCAGAGGATTTGTGGGATGCACTAGCTGACTTTCTATAAAGCAAGCTTTGCATAATTCCCACTGACTTTTCCAAACACAACCTTTTTTTTTTCATCTTTCTGCTGTCTGCTAAAACTGTAACTGAAGTGGTTAAAGAACTTGTGCCACTGAAAATACATGATAGATTCATGTAGGAAAAGCATTTAGAAAAGTACAAAAACAAAACATTTGTAAATTTTTATTATTGTACTAGAGGCCCAGTGCATGAAACTCAGCCTGGCCTGTGCCCTCTTGCAGTCTAGGAGCCCTTTGGGGAAGTCCAACTGATGGCTTAGACCAGGGGTGGGCAAACTTTTTGACTCGAGGGCCACAATGGGTTCTTAAACTGGACCGGAGGGCCGGAACAAAAGCATGGATGGAGTGTTTGTGTGAACTAATATAAATTCAAAGTAAACATCATTACATAAAAGGTCTTTTTTTTTTTTTTTTAGTTTTATTCATTTCAAACGGGCCGGATCTGGCCCACGGGCCATAGTTTGCCCATGGCTGCCTTAGACCCACTCCTTATGGCTTCTGGTGCAATGACCACCAGGGGACAGCTCCTGTGTTGAGTGTCTGTCCCCTGGTGGTCAGTGCACATCATAGTGACCGGTCATTTTGCCATTTGGTCGATTTGCATATTAGTCTTTTATTATATAGGATTATAACTGGCAGTTTTATGGCACTAATGACATTTCAGGATGTAATACATTACTATTTTTCATGTTGAAATAGACCAAAAAAAGATGTTTTGAGCAAAATACCTTTATAATTTTTCCAATAGAATAAAAGGAGCTGTCTGTATCTTAAGATTGCATGGAAATACCTTAAGTTAGTGATCCTTCAATTTAATAGTCTAGTAAAAATTATATTCTAGAGTATAGTAACCTTAATATATGTGAGTTATATTAGTTTTTATAGGTAAGCATCAATATAGTTTTAGAAAGTAAATTTTTACATAGTAACATTATCTATTAATCTCTAGCAAAATACAATTTTCTTGACTAAAATATTACGTAATAAATAATTCTAATTTCTATATTTTACATATTTTATATTTTTTCATTTAATACAATTAAGATATAATATTCAGATATGAAAATTATCATGCTTATAGTTTATTAACTCATTGGAAATCATTTTTCTCATTGTTATATTTTTCTAGTTGTTAAAATTATTTATATGTTAATAGGCTCTAACCAAGAAACACATAATGTATTGGGCTAAACAAAATCATAGAAGTTTCTTTATCAAGTTGTACTTTTGAGATGAGTGGTCAAAATTTTTGGCTTTGCTATACATAGTTATTTAAGAAAGTTAGTTTCTTCAACCATGTTATTCCACCTTTTGCTAGAGTTTTGTGCATATTTACTTTTTCAAAGGTGGTTTCAGGCATATTCAGGGACCAGATCTCAGGAAAAACAGAGATAAATTCCAGAGGAGAAATTTTTTTTAATTAAGTGCGGTGCTAGAGCTACACAGCTCTTATGTTTAGTTTTCATTTGTGTGTATTTGGCCATATAGTCTGAAATAACATTAGAAAATTGTAAAATATATTCTATATCTAGATGGCCATGGGTGTAGGGTAAACTCTTACTCTGGAAGAAAGATTCAATTTAATCAACATTTCTGCAATTAATTATAACATTTACAGAATTTAATTTATGCATATTCAATTTGCTTCACATTAGATAGTATAAATTATTTTAATTCACATTATACTAAATATAATTAATTTCAATTAGTTTATTGATGCAAATTTTATTTTGCCAAGAAATCAGACTATTCACCTTTAAGAACTCTCTGACCATGAAGAGATGATCAAAACATTTATTTGCATATCAGTGAGCACAGAACATAAAATAGAAAGTCATTTTTATATTAAGTTTAAATATCTCTGCCTTGTATTTCTGGAAGCATTTTGGACACTTCCCCAATAGTAGTGGAGTTTAACATTTTTTATTAACATAGGATCCTGGGCACAAGCTGATTTCCTTTTAGGTCCATGTGAGTAAAACACTTCTTGCTGTTGTCCCTACCTCAGCAGGGACATTAAAGGAATATTTACATTTGATGAATAACAGTTTAATCTTCTGAATAATGTATTATACCAGGTTCCAGTTTCTATAACTTCTCTTAAACATTAATATTCTTCAAAGTCCCTTTCACCACTGTAATTTCCTTCATATAATTAAGGTACACACACCCCAAAAAATATCATTGTAGTGATTATCATGGTAGAGGAATGAAAATATATTATTGCTACCTTTTAAGTTACTATGGCATTAAATATCAGAAAGGGGAAGTTCAAAAAGAAACATAATTGCTTTGGGCATTTTGATTACTTATTTTATAATTCTATTAAAAGCAATAAAATTTTATTTAAACATTCTTAATGACTTCTATTTTAAAAAATTAGTCTATTACCTACATATCATCTATTCTCTAATATCTGTAACTACTAAGTAATAATTTATAATTTTCAGATTTTGAAAATGAGTAATGCTTGTATTTTCCTTTATCAGAAAGTTTTAGAATGTTTCAGATTGGCAGAAAGTTTTTTTTTCTTTTTCTTTTTTTTCCTGCCCAATGGGGAAAGCTAAGTCCCCAAATTGCCTTAGGCCACATGTAACAACTCTGTTTTAAAATGTGCATGTCATCAATTCCTTAAGCAGAAAGAAAAGACATGTCTATTTCTGAATTTCTGCAATTTTCTGTATTCTGCTGTCATAAAAATTGAGCAAACAATTGTTATAAAATTATATTTCATTACAAAATGAAATATGCACTTGAAAAAATAAATCTAATTCTAATTCACATTATTTTTATTACTGTTTTATTTTTTTCACACATTAATTTTAAAAATTCCTGTAAATCTCAAAGAGAAATACATTACACTGATTCTCTTTTTTTGTTCTTCTAACAGTTATTTTTATAACACTAAATTTAAGTGTATTTATCTATTTTAACTTAGAAAGTCCAAAATTATTGAAAATGTCTTTATATATTTGATTAAAAAATTATATGCAGGTCATATAACATATACTTATATTTCAGATTCCTCACCTATAAAATCATGTATAGTGATAAATTTATTTCATAAGGTTGTTTGGGAATTAAAGTAAGGTTATTAGATAATTTATTGATATAAACACATTTAGAGTATATTTTTATAAATAACTTTCATAATACCCTAAATGTAGTGATGTTTTTATTTTGTACAATGTATAGTCTGATTTGTATAATAAAAGTGTGCCTTTAAAAAAAGGAGTAAAAGTTGTAGATTTAATAGGATGCTTAATCTACAAATTGGATACAGTCTCTGATTAACAGCTCTTGTTCTCCACCTGAAACTCTTCTATTTATGATAATAGATGTAGACTTTATTCTCCTTTCTGTGGTAAGCATAGGTATTATTGTCTTTTTTAAATACGATTTTATTGATTTTAGAGAGAGAGGAAGGGAAAGGGATAGAGAGAGAAACATTGATGAGAAAGAAACATCAATTGGCTGCCTCCTGCATGTTCACTACTGGGGATTGAGTTTGCAACCCGGTTATGTGCCCTGAGCAGGAATCAAACCAATAGCCTCTGGGTTCATGGGTCAGCACCCAACCACTGAGCAACACCAGCTAAGCTTATTGTCCTGTTTAATCTTTAATATCTCAAGGAACAGCTTAGTTTGTCTTCTATTAGACAGAAATTTCATTATTTTTCTTCTCTGCTAGAACTTACCAATAGAAATAACACTAAAGTTAGCCATCAACATGATAAAATATATTGCAAAACAACAAAAACAATTAAAAAATCCCTTTTAATTTCAAATATATTTATTGCTCATGTAAGGTTTATTACAGATCCTGGTTACTCTGCAGAATAATGTCCTCTAACTAAAGGCTCCCTGTGCATCTAAATATCAACAACTGCTTCCACAGTCACCAATGTGGGGCAATCTAGAGTCTTGCACAAGTTAAATATCTCCATATATAAGTGACAAACATTATTGACTCTTCTATTTCTTTAGTTAACATGGCCAAAATGGGTACAGTTCTGAGAGCAGAAAAGTGCAACCTCTTTCTGTGCTGAAAGTGGAGAAATAAAATTATCGGTGAGCTGCAGCTGTATATACTTTCCTAGGATGCACCATTTTTTTTTTTCTGTAACACTAAGGATCTAACGATTCATTAAGAAAATTTGAGTTATAAAAATTTGGGCCTATCTAAGTGATTTATGTATTACAGAAGAGGAAATTAATTTAAAATATGCAGCTAAAATTATATTTTTTTTGTGGTGTATCTATATATTCTACTAATACACTCTTTAAAAACAATCTAACATAATGAGAGTGGTGGTGGAATACAGTATGATGCACAGTGAATTTCATAAGTTATATTTGCCTTGGAGTATATGTATGGGCAAGTACACATCTCTTACAATATTCTGCAGTCATTAAAGTCACGCTGACTTTCCCTGATAGTAAGAAAATTTTATCCTCATCCCCTTGATGATTATAACAAAAGTCTGGATAATTTATTTCAAATCTTCATTCTAAATTTATGATAGAAATGTTATCCATGTTAAGAACAACCAAATCTGGTCTACCTTAATGCTATCAGAATCTGTGACAATAATAATGAAAAGTTATTCGTTAAGGCTGATTATATATGGCATTTCGAAATGTTTTCAGACTTACTTTGCAATACAGAGAGCTATGTAAAATACTTTAAGATAAAATAAAATATTACCAAAAGTTTTAATAATACTAGTGTAATGATTTTTATTCATTCACTAGAGGGCCAGTGCATGGATTCGTGCACCAGTGGGGTCCTTCAGTGTGGTCTGTGGGGATCGGGCCCAAACCAGCAGTCCAATGCTGCCTGCCACTCCTGCTCATCTCGCCCCCCCGGTGCCTGCCACCCCCGCTCAATAGGCTCACTGCCACTCTGCTGCCATCTCTGGGCTGTGGCAGCCAGCCATGAGCCTTGCATCTGGTGCCCCTTGGTCAGCTGAGCAGCGCTTCCGCTGTAGGAGTGCACTGATCACCAAGGAACAGCTCCTGCATTGAGTGTCTGCCCTCTGGTGGTCAGTGAACATCATAGCGACCAATCAACCGGTCTGACAGTCCACCAGTCAAATGGTTGCTTAGGCTTTTAAATAAATAAATATATACATATATATATATATATATATATATATATAGACTAGAGGCCCGGTGCATGAATTTGTGCACCAGTCGGGTCCTTCGGCCTGGCCTGCAGGATCGGGCTAAAACCGGCTCTCCAACATCCCCTGGGGGTTCCAGATTGCAAGAGGGCAGGCCAGGCCTAGGGATCCCACTGGTGCACGATTGGGGCCAGGGAGGGATGCGGGAGGTTGGCCATCTGCGGAGGGACCATGAGAGGGCCCCAGGACATATCCAGCCCATCTCACTGAGTCCCAATTGGCCGGACCCCAGCAGCAAGCTAACCTACCAGTCGGAGTGTCTGCCCCCTGGTGGTCAGTGCATGTCATAGTGACTAGTTGAGCATATCATTAGCATATTACGCTTTGATTGGTTGAATGGACAACTGGATGACTGGACACTTAGTATATTAGGCTTTTATTATATAGGATTTGTTTAAAAAATTAATATGTGCCTGTAAATTGGCAAATGCTCTACCAGAGTCTGGGGATACATCAAGGAACAAATATACCCAATTCTGATATTACAAGTATTTACTGTGTACATGTTCTAGCAATCTAAAAATGTATAAGGTATCAAGAATATAGTTTTGTAATTCTATAAATTTTAGGTGAATTCATATTATAGAAAATAAAACAAATATTTTCAGAACAGTATTTATCAGCTAATATCTCTTCAACTCTAAAACATACATCATTAAACCTGTAGTGAGAAACAAAAAATAAAATAATAAGTAAATAAATAAATAATAAGTAAATGATGGTAATGTTAAAGAATTAAATAATTCTGGCATAGGCCAGAAAATAAAAGATGTTAATAAGAAAATGAAGCTCAGGGGAACTTTAGTATATTTTTGCAGCATGTGTTATTCTAAATATAATGTATTTACAGATAATCCTGAGAATTTTCTTATTTTTTAATAATACTTAAAGTTGATTCTCAATGTAAGCTATAACCATTTGATAAACTGAATGAATGCACGATTACAAATTAATAACCCATTCTTCAAAAATGTAGTAATATTGTTTCTCTAAGTCATTTATATTTTGTATCTTTCCCTAGACTCCAGATGTATACATGCTGACTGCTTAAAATGGTGCTACAAAACTGAGGATCTGTTCATTTTTAAAATTACTGTTTTTCTCTACCTTTCTCAGTTTTAAAATTGCTAGTGATCTATCTTGGATTAAAGTATAGTCATAGTCAATTTTTTCTGCAATCTACAATAGCCAGCCCATCATTTTATTATTTTACTTCTCAATTCTAGAATTTCTTTCTTCTTTTGCATTACATTTATTTCACAGCTGTGATTAACTCACACATTTATTCAGAGGAATTATATTTCCCATTGAATTCTTTGACATGCTTAAAATAAGTGCTTTAAATTCTCTATTTGTAAATCTCAACCTTTGGGATATTTTTTCTATTACTCTTTTTTTTTCTTGGCCATTCACATTTTTCTGTTTTTTTCACAAGTATAGCAGTTTTGATTTTGTAATGGCTGCTGTGGATATTTGACTGTAGAAATTCTGGATTCTGCTAAGTCCTTTAACTTTCTAGCAATTGTTCTCTGCCACTAAAATTCACTGGATTCTCCCACACTTCTGTACAATTTAGGGTCATTTAAATATATGAAGGCATTAAACACAGATTTTGGAGCCTCTCTCTCTCTAACTCCATCTTTCAGAATGATTATCCCCTACATTCGAACTGCTCTCTTGTGCTTTGTCCACCAGCTTCTGCATTTTCCTATTTGAGTTTCAGACATCTTGCAAGGCTCCTGGAGCGTGCCTTCAGAAAAAAATCTGCATACATGGTCATCTCACCCATTGTACCCCACTCTCTTAAAGGACCATTTCTTCCCAATTTCTGCCTTTCTTTCTGTCCTAAAGTGTTTTCAGGTATAGAACATATTTTCATGTATATTCTCAAATATTTTCTCATTTTTCATACATATATCATTTTTTTCATATATATGCAGAGATAATAGTTATTATCTAAGGGAATATTAGAGAAAAAATAAAATGGTATTAAATGCGGAACACATTAATATTGTCCATGTAGCCTACAGTAAGGAAAATTAATGTGAATGATTGAAGAATAAGTATGCACTAAGTTTAAAAGATTGTGAATATATGCATAATATTCAGTGAACAGTTAGTACTTTCTCATTTTAGAAATATAGGGAAAGCCATGTTGGGGGGATCCTATGATGATATCTAGGGACCAGATCAGAGTGAAGTTTATGTGCCAAGCTAACCTGTTTGAATTTTACCTGTTAGGCAATAATAGTCATTGTAGAATTGCAAACAGATAAATATCATGATCACATTTATTCTTTAGAATGATTCCCTCTGGCATGGTTTGGAGGATAAACTGTAAGGTTGCATATTTAGAAACAGAAATGTCAGTAAGGGTACATTTCAGAAGACATAATGATTACTTGAACCAAGGCAATAGCAATGTGGATAAGAAAGAGAAAATTGTCCCCAGGGTTGTTAAGGAGACAGTAGGGAGGCAGAGTTGAGACTACTACCATAACAATCAGCTGCCCAGGGTTAGATAAAGGGGAATATCAAAGTTAATATCATAGTTCCTGTTTTAGTGATTGAAATGTAAATATTATATCTACCTATACCTATACCTATACCTATACCTATACCTATACCTATACCTATCTCTTCTTTAAGCTACCTGAGTTTTGTCAATTCCAATTCTAAGGACCCCTCTCATGTGTATTTGGATATCTTAAAATTAAAAATATCTGTAGTAGTCTTCTAAACTTAAGAGAGAAAAAATAAAATCTCACATTTTCAAATAAGTGTGCAGAAATAGGTTTATAATGACATCAGTAAAGATATTATAGATACATTCTCCTTCTGGCACATGTTTTCTGTCATCATTTGAAACATATATGCTATAAAATTAAGTGCTGTAGGACTGTAATTAGGCATGAATTCATGAGATGTCAGCATAGATATTGCTCATCAGCAAAGAAAAAATGCAGAGTGTGGATAAGGTCACCAGTCTGGTATGAAAATAAAAAGATTCTAAGGATAGTGTTGAAAGAAATAACTCATTTTCATGATGTCATTAACTACTAAATCTATGAGGCTAGAATAAAATATTTCTGAATAATACAACAGATTAAATGTATTGTTTAGTACCTTCAAAATTCTGTTGAGTTGACTGTGGATTATTGAAAGACCAGAAGTAATGGTTTCAATGGGGGAGTTAATACGAACTCACCCTTGCTCTTGTGGGAAGTGAAGGCCTCCTCTTCAGTATGCTGCCTGCCTCTCTTGCAATACATCAATCCATTTTAGACAGACATCTTTATTGCATCTTTCTAAAATGCATTAAGTTTACTATGAGATCATGGGATGGGAATGGGGAGAGGGAGAAAAACTATGTCAACAAATGAAATATTTCAAGTAATGCTCTATCCAGTGCCGGGAGCCGGTCCATCCTTGCTGTTTCAAGGGACCTGGCATTTATGGCATACTGTTCTTAATATGTTTGCTCACCTTCTTGGCACTATGTGTTTTAACCAAGGTTTCCTCTCTGAGAAAGGTTGTTTCCCCAGGTAGGGATTTTCCCCTGAAGTTAGGGAGGGAATAAAACCCCTCAACTAAGTGCCAGGCGGGTAATTAATCACTTTAACTACGAACAATTATGCTTAAGCTACATAATCTTTACTCCCTGGAATGGAGATAAGAAACGCCCTAACCTTTGTAATAGAGATTGATAGGATTGAATCAACTGGTATAAATACAGATGTAACAAGACAGCGAGAGACAGAACTTAGAAGACAGAACCAAGAGGCACAGAACCTAGACCAGAACCTACACAGAACCTAGAGACAGAACATGGCAAAAGATCCTGGACAGAAACTGGCCTCAGAACCTAGAGACAGAACCTAGCGAGAGAACATGGCAAAAGATCCTGGACTGAACCTGACTACAGAAATTGGCAAGAGAACCTGACTAGAACCTGGCAACCGAACCTGGCTGGAGAACCTAGCAAGGGAACATGGCTACAGAACCTGGCTGGAGAACCTGGCTGGAGAACCTAGCAAGAGAACATGGACACAGAACTTGGCTGGAGATCCAAACCAGAACTTCGCTGGAGATCCTGGACAGAACTTGGCTAAAGATCCTGGCAAGGCTGCTGATCAACTGATCGCTGTCTCCGTGTCATTCCTTCTTCGCCGACTCCGTCTACACCTTTGGGAACCCCTGGACCTGCTGGGGTTGGACCCCAGCAACCCAGGAAGTTGTGAGGCTTTTACTTTTGTCATACTGGAATATACATTTCAGAAAAAAATATTTTTTCTTGTGTAACAATGGTGAGATGGAAGAGAAAAGGGATATAGTTTATAGTTGCAGACTTTTCTCTCACACTCTTTATGATTGTCTGATACTCTTTCTTCAAATGACTAATAAGAGTAGCCCCCAACTTTATAACAAAAACTAATGCTAAATAAGTATATTTTTAGGTATATGACTTGTATCTCAATAGGCAGTTACAAAAATATGAATGTTCAATTTACATAGAAATTAATATTTTCTTGGAGTAGACATTGTTTCCCTAAGAGGAAAAGTCGACTGTATTGAATGAAATGTTGAAAAGAGTTTAATTGTTTTCCGTATGAACAGACTAAAATTATTTAAATATCACCATATGTTCCTCTAAATAATTTAGAAAGTAATGTCCATTTTATTTTAAACTCTCAAGGATTTTTAATGGGTAAGAATATATTTTAGGTCTTTATTGAAAAGTAATTAATATAAAATGCACCTGGAAACACTGTGGCACATCAGAGACATGAGATAGATGTTTGATAAATTATTCTTTATATATATATATATATATATATATATATATATATATATATATATATATATATATATAGCTAATATGCAAAGTGTCCTCTTGGGAGTTTGACCGGGAGACTGGGAGTTCGATCACTCGCTATGATGTGTGCTGACCACCAGGGGGTGATGTGGAATGAAGAAAGGCCCCGGCTGGCAGCGGAAGGCCTCATTCGCCCATTTGGCCCTGATTACCTACCATTTCTAGGGACCCTACCCATGCATGAATTTCATGCACCGGGCCTCTATTTAAAAATAATTATATTTTGAAAGCATGGGATTTTTTTAATGTGTAGCAAATGGTAATAATACTAAATGAAAACAATATTTTTCTACTAGAGGCCCAGTGCATGACATTTGTGCACTGGGGGGGTGGGGAAGGGCGGGGAGGGGTGTCCCTGAGCCTGGCCTGTACCCCTTAGCAGTCTAGGAGCCCTCAGAGGGATGTCAAACTGATGGCTTAGGCCAGGAGTGGCAAACTTTTTGACTCGAGGGCCACAATGGGTTCTTAAACTGGACCGGGGGCCGGAACAAAAGCATGGATGGAGTGTTTGTGTGAACTAATATAAATTCAAAGTAAACATCATTACATAAAAGGGTACAGTCTTTATTTTTTTAAGTTTTATTCATTTCAAACGGGCCTTAGTTTGCCCACGGCTGGCTTAGGCCCTCTCCCGCGGGACATCATTAGCGCTGCTGTGGAGGCGGGAGAGGCTCTCGCCACCGCCACTGAGTTCACCAGCCATTAGCCCAGCTTGTAGCTGAGCAGGGGCTGTGAAAGCGCACTGACTACCAGGGGCAGCTCCTACATTGAGTGTCTCCCCCTGGTGGTCAGTGTGCATCATAGCTACCGGTCGTTCTGCCATTTGGTTGATTTGTATATTATCCTTTTATTATATAGGATTTGGTTTTACAATTTTGAAAAAAAATCCTTCTAGAAAAATCCTCGTAAGCAAAGATCTATTTATTAGTTTCTGTTTGATATTCCTTTGGCTTGTCCTTTTTTTTTTTTTTTTTTTGTATTTACTTGCAATAAGCTTTAAAAATGCAGAAAAATTGATACAATTATTCAATGAAAAATCATATATATGTATACATACACTATATATATACATATATTTTATAATGTGCTCTAAAAACTTAGAAAGTATTCTCACAGTAGTAATATGAAATGAATTAATTCAACTCTCATGTTTTATAAATGAAAACCCTTGTGTCTCACAGGGAAATGCCCCTGAAAACAGCATTTTATTATTTTTTAAATGTAGTTTATGTTTAGCTGGTATTTATAGATACAAATTGACTTGTGAGGTTATGTAAATGCTTCTGTTTTGAAAAATAAAAATAATTAAGACCACAAATTAACTAATAAGCTCCCAGGAGCTCCTGAGTTAACTGCAGTGGCAGTGGCAGGCAAGGGTAAATCCATGCTACTCTAGAGCTGGCTGGGGCAAAAATGAGCATAGCATTGGCATCAGCATTTTTCTGCATGCTGAGACATAAGTTTTGGGTTCAAGCCATGCGGGGAGCTCTGACACTCAGCTTCCCTTTTGATTAACATAACAATCATGTTACATGCAAAACTGAGTTACTGTCTTCTTTAGTAGCTATGAGGATGGATCTCTAGGTCTAATTGTGGTTACCTTGTATATTTTCAAGTTTTCTGCAGCTGTAAATTATTCATAAATATTGTGACAGGGTGAATCCAATAACTTGTCAATATTACAGTGGCTTATAGATTGCCATTGAGACCAAGTTCTAGTGTCTGTAAGTTTTAGAACTATTTAAACCAATCTACACAACTTCTGCTACATGATCTGTTCTCTCAGGCGTGCCAACCATAGAGTATTTGTCTGGAATGGAAACTTCCGGATTTGAGGATCAGAAGGTGAAAGATATATAACATATATAAAAGTCCATCCCATATATTCCATTCCCTCTCCCCTGGTATTGAATAATGGGTAAAGTCTATAGAGAAAAAATGTTTAGGCATCTTGGTAGTATTTATTATGTAGACTCTTCCTTTCAATAATAATAGACACTGTTTCTTCTTAAATATTGAATGCTAGTTTAATGTGATAAGCAGCTTATGTACTCTAAAGATCCTTTTGTGAGGTGTGACCTTTGTAGAGAAGGAAATGGTTATTTCAACAGGTTATACACATTATGAGTAGTAGAAATTGGAGCCAGCCTATTTTTAAAAGCCATAAGTTTAAGCCTTATTTTGTGGCAAGTAACCCTTTCTGATTTTCATCAAACAATACCTCTTTGTTTAGAATCTTTGTTTTGTTTTGGGGTCTGCAGACACCAGAGAGAGTGAGCATTTGAAAATATTTAAAGTAATCTAAATAAGAGAGTCTGCTTTTAGTGTTGTAAATGCGTGTTACAGATCAAAACCATAGCTTTATAATAAATATAACCAAACAGCAATAGTAATAACTAACAATAATATATAACTTTAGCTATTGCATGAATAATTTTTTCAGACAACATCTTGTTTGAACCATATAATTATTCCTTGAGGGAAATGTTATTATCTCTCTATTATAGATAAAGGTAGTCTTCAAAAGTTGCCATTTCAATCATGGGAAATCAATGCCACAAAGTCTTCATAGTACTTTCTTTTACTATAGCAAGTTACTGAGCTGTGATTTTTCTCCATTCCCTAATCAGCATTTATTATTTATTTGAAATAATATTAAAATTGCATAATCTCTGGAAATAATGTATTTCTTTATTTAAATAATAAATGGCTTCACTCTTCATAAATGGTGTTTATTTTTTGTTATTCTTTTTAAAAATCATTGTGTCATGTGAACCATTTATTATTTGGCTATGAGAGACGTTTTTTCTTTTCTGTTCTGCTTAGTCAGGTGTTCAGACATGTTTCTGTTCAGTGAATTAATGATTTAAGGTACTTGTGTTTATATAAATATATAAATATATAAATATATACACTAATAAAAGACAAACGTGCAAATTGACCATACCTTTGCTATGCCTTAAGCCACGCCCACCAGCCAATCAGTGACTATATGCAAATTAACCCAACCAAGATGGCAGCCAGCAACCACGGAGCTGGAGCAAGCAGGAGGCTTGGTTGCCCTGGCCATGGAAGAAAACAAGCTTCCTGGACAGCTGCTGCCTCCTCTCAAGGCAACAAAGTTTCAATTATAGAAGTTAAATAAACCCAGATATCTGCTTCCAGTCGCCATGGCCATAGAGCTGGAGCAAATTAAAAAAAAAGAAAATTAAAAAAAGGAAGACTGGGAGCTTTGGTCGCCAGGGGGCTTGGTCAGCCTGAAAACGGCCATCAGTCCCTCACCCAAGCTGGCCAGGCACCCCAGTGCGGACCCCCACCATGAAGGGGGTTTGGGAAGCCTGAAAACGCCCCTCAGCCCCTCACTCAGGCTGGCCAGGCACCCCAGCGATGACCCCTACCCTGAAGGGGCTGTGGCAAGTCTGAAAACAGCCACCAGCCCCTCACCCAGGCTGGCCAAACCCCCATGGGGTGAGGATCCCCACTGGGGGGCTTGACCAGCCTGCAAACAGCCATCAGCCCCTCACCCAGGCTGGCCAGGCACCCCAGCAGGCCCCCCACCCTGATCCAGGACACCCTTCAGGGCAAACCGTTCGGCCCCCATCCATGCATCAGGCCTTTATTCTATATAATAAAAGGGTACTATGCAAATTTACCCTAACAGCAGAACGACTGGGAATGACTGGTCACTATGACACACACTGACCACCAGGGAGCAGACGCTCAATGCAGGAGCTGCCCCCTGGTGGTCAGTGCACTCCCACAGGTGGAGTTCTGCTCAGCCACAAGCCAGGCTGATGGCTGCCAGCACAGTGGTCGTGGTGGGAGCCTCTCCTGCCTCCTCTGCAGCACTAAGATGTCCGACTGCAGCTTAGGTCTGCTCCCTGCTGGCAAGTGGACATCCCCTGAGGGCTTCCGGGCTGCCAGAGGGTTGTCTGACTGCTAGCTTTGGCCCGATCCCCCAGGGAGCGGGCCTAAGCCAGCAGGTGGACATCCCCCGAGGGGTCCCAGACTGCAAGAGTGCATAGGCCGGGCTGAGGGACGCCCCTGAGTGCACAAATTTTTGTGCACCAGGCCTCTAGTATATATATATGCTGTGCCCTTGTGATCTATAATAAACCCTAAGGATTTTAAGCAGTTGTGCATTAAACAATGACATGCATTTTTATTGTAAATGATTTCTGTATCAGAAATAATCAAATATAAAACCAAAAAAAGTGATAACATCTAAAACACAGCTGTTGTTCCCCCCCCCCCCCCCTAAAACTCTATGGGAAGAAACCTAAGCTTTGACAAACTCAAAAAAATGCTCACCTCAGTCCTCTCTGAATTCATTTTGAGAAATCTAGAAATATATACCTTATAGAGAGCTTCTGTCATGTAGGAAAGATTTGGGCAATATTTTTCTAGTAGTGGGAAAAATGTCTTCACCCAAAGCTGTGTTCTATCTCCCTTAAAAAAAAAAAATAACATGATGGCCCAGTTGGCATGGCTCAGTGGTTGAGTATAAACCTATAAACCATGAGATCATGGTTCAATTTCCAGTCAGGCCACATGCCCAGGTTGTGGGTCCAATCCCCAATCCCCAGTGTGGGGCATACAGGAGATAGCCAATTAATGATTCTCTCTCATCATTGATCTTTCTTTCTTTCTTTCTTTCTTTCTTTCTTTCTTTCTTTCTTTCTTTCTTTCTTTCTTTCTTTCTTTCTTTCTTTCTTTCTTTCTTTCTTTCTTTCTTCCTTCCTTCCTTCCTTCCTTCCTTCCTTCCTTCCTTCCTTCCTTCCTTCCTTCCTTCTCTCTCTCTCTCTCTCTCTCTCTCTCTCTCTCTCTCTCTCTCTCTCTCTCTCTTTCTTTCATCTCCCTTCCTCTCTAAAATCAATAAAAATATATCATTTAAAAAATAACATGATAAAGTATTACCAGTGAGTGAGGACATCAGTATGTGTTTTACACAATCACATACACTCAGTTCTATATTACAGAGTTTTTAAGAATACAGCAAATTATCTGACAGAATCAATAGTTCTTTATTTGTTACCTCAGTAATTTACTGTCTATCTGTTACAAACCAATTTAAAGATAATTATACACTGATTATTGGAATCTTAATGATTAAGAGATATGACTTTATTGGGAGTATGAGATCCAGAAAATAACAATCATTTTATTCTAAATTGCTTTTATTCAATCTAAAAGAAGAGAAAATCTCACATGATTTGACAGTCAGTGACTAATAAATAATGAATTCTCAAGGAAATCCAATTGAATGTAAGATGATGTTGGATGACAAAGTGACTATCCTGGGTGTCCCAAAAAATGTATACATACTTTAACAGCTGAAAGACTCAATTGTGTAAATGAAATGTAGTTTAATAAACACTGCCTTTATATTTATTTAAAGTGTATGTGTACATATTTTTGGAACATTCTATACTTGGGAGTATTATTCTCAGAAAGAAATGATCTGGGGAACTAATTTAGAAATAGTTATTCTTGAAGACAATATCACTAATCGTTATTGTACATCACTCAGGAAAAAGTCAGTTAATTTTATAAAGGTATTCTATTAAGAATGCTTATGTAGACTGCTTAAAGTTATATATTGTACCAGAAGTAATAGATTTCTACAAAAATAATGTTTCCTTATTTCAATTATGGAAATCACAATTATCTAAATTAGTTTAATTTGTGGGAGAAAGAGGTTAACATTTCTCAATTATTTTTCTTTGATGACACAAACTGTTTATATTAATCCTAAATGATTTTTTATTCCATTTTCTAAATGAACTTGCATTTTAATTTCACTCTGGCACTAGAACAATTGAATAAGTTAAATTTCATTTCTTATTTAAAAATATATGTTATGTGTTTAGATAAAATACATTTGCATTATGGTTATAATATATTATATCCTATGTAATAAAGAGCTAACATGCTAATTAGACCAAACAGCAGAATGACCATCTAGACAATCTTCCAGACAATGCCAGGGCTGCGAGAGGCAAGGCAGCCAGGGCTGCGAAGGCCAAGATAGCTGGGGCTTTGAGGGCTGAGCCCCTTGCACAAATTTCGTGCATCAGGCCTCCAGTTATACTATAATTTGTAATAATTCTTAAAATACTATATATTTTAGCCCTTGCTGGTTTGGCTCAGTGCATAGAGCATCAGTCTGTGGACTGAAGGGTCCTGGGTTTGATTCCAGTCAAGGGTGCATGCTTCGATTGCCAGCTCGATCCCCAGTTGGGGGCGAGCAGGAGGCAGCCAATCAATGATTCTTTCTCATCATTGATATTTCTATCTATCTCTCTCCCTTCCTCTCTGAAATCAATAAAAATATATTTTAAAAATATTGTATATTTTATGTGGAATCTATGACAATGAATTGCCACTAAAGTAACAAAGAAATGAGAAAAGAACCTATCAGCAAAAGTTATCAACTTTTAGAATGGGCATGGATGGAGGGAAGGTGGGGAAGAGGGCAACACTGACTGTTGCCAAAATTAGCAATTCCATGCCAAAAATAATCTCTATTATCATTTAAGATTATTACCCTTGAATGCCATCAATTTTATTAATGAAATAGAACAGATTTGTTCAGTATACTGTATTATGATAATGGAATCTTCTATATCAGCAGTGCCAATACAATAACTACTAATCACCTGTGGCTACTGAATCTTAAAATGTGGAGCAATTTACAATATGTTATATCTTAACTTACAGGGTTTCTTTCTTCTTATACTCTTAAACTGCACAGTTTTATCTACTGATATGTATGAGTCAGTCTGGAAGACAACATGACAACATGAAATATATTAGGCAATGACAGAAAATTGGCAAATGTTGATTATTGTAGAAGCTGGATTATGGGCAAATGAGTATTTATTATACTATTATTTCTATTTATGAGTATTAAACATTTTTATTTCTTTTTATTTAATTCAAATTAATTGAAGGTTTGGATGTTTGAAATTAAACCTTGAAACAATTGTAAATTTAAATCGAATCACCTAAGAAAAAGAATTAAAGATATTTTGTATAAATAATTAATGAAAGTTCTTTCTATATCTGCATTATTAATAAAATGGCATAAGGAAATAAATTTTAAGGGCAATAACCACAAAATTTAATAAAATGGAATATATTATCATAATTTTCATCTTTTTGTCCAATGGTGGTTCTTTATAGAACACAAAGTATAACCATTTTACTCAGAATCATTATGTTAAGTGAAAAAAAAATCACTAAGTGGGAAAAATATTTTCTGTTTGTTAGTGGACAGTCCCTTGAGTTGAGGGGAAAAACTATTCCCGCTCTGGCTCTTGTCAACCTTGAAAGAAAGATCAGACAAGCAAACGTCTCTATTTCCAGAGATGCTACAGAAGCAAAAACATACAAGTGATGTTTGTCTTCCTTGAAGTATATCCACATAAAATACTCCAAGAAACAGCCCTCTAAGGATGAATGTTGATAGGGGACTCTTGTTTTGTTTTGTTTTTTTGTTTTTTGTGAAATGTTCTTCAGAAATAATTCAATTTCCTGGAAGGATAATTGGGATACAAAGAAATATTTGAAGATGTAGTCACTTTTCTAGACTAGATATACAATGTCAGTATTATTTTAAAACTAGAGGCCCAGTGCATGGACTTCATGCATGGGGTAGGGTGCCTAGACCTGGCCAGCAATCAGGGCCATTCTGGGGGGCGACCGGTGGAACGATGGGGGACCCCCACTGGCATCGCCTTTGCTGCCTGGTGCTGCCCGCTTCCAAGCCCCGCCCCCTGCTGCTACCACCAGTTACCTCCCTCTGGGGTAACTGGTGGAGCAATCAGGGGGGCCTCCGCTGGCATCCACATTGGCTGGACTTGCAAGGCCAGGTCAAATCTTGTCTTTTGTTGAATTATGTGTTCAGAGACAATCACAACACGAAGAACTATTAAACAATTCCTGCAATTTATTTGTTACATTAAATGTAGTTCAATCGAGCATTGAAATCCTGAGTAATTTTTGAAAAAATATTTACTAAAATACTTTTGTACTTATTTTACTTAAATAGACAAAAACATTTTCAAGTTATGTCTTTGAAAAACCTGAATATGTCAAATTTTATATGCAAATTAAAATGTATTTCTTTGAATTAGATGAGAAGAATAAAAAGTCTACATATAAATTTTCAGAGCTATTCAAGACTAGTCTGCAAAACAGAAAACAAAAAAACCTTTTAATTAAAAAGTCAGTAAATGGTAGATTAAGAGCTCAAAATTATAGTTGATACTTTTTTGGCATTTTTATTCTCTGAAAGAAGTAGAAGAAAAGATAAATCAAGTGAATGACAGTAGAAAAGGGCAATGTTAAATAAGAAAATAGAGCAAATAGATACATTTTTAAAGAAATTTTTGCTTTTTTTTCTTTATTAGTTTTTTATTCTTATGTTTGCTGAGTGTGAGAATGACAAAATGAAAAAGTCATGCAAAAAAGATAAGGCATTTATAATAAAGACATTTTTATTTTATGCTATTTTTAAATTTAAGAAAAAAGAAAGAAGAATGAGTTGTTCTAAGAATCTTAGCAACATTTTGTCCAAGGGCAGAGTGAAGAAATTAAGATATTGCTTGTGCTCTGAGGAAGGATCTGTTTATAAACAATATGAAATTGTTAGTGCAGGTTGCATAACCAGGAAGCATGAAGATCACAAATGAGTAAATATGGAAGGAATTATCTCATTTAAATTGAAACCCAAAATTGTGTCATTTACAATTAAAATTGGCTGTCATGCATGGTTTAGAACATGCCTCACACATCT
The DNA here is from genome assembly GCF_963259705.1 of Myotis daubentonii. Lineage (NCBI taxonomy): Eukaryota > Metazoa > Chordata > Mammalia > Chiroptera > Vespertilionidae > Myotis > Myotis daubentonii. Next base: position 35,319,564 of record NC_081856.1, on the reverse strand, counting down.
GTTTTTATAAAACCTGCAAAGCATTATTGTGTACATGAAAAGCGAAAGATCAAGAGCTAATGGCTTACTTGGCCTAAACTGTCTGTTCCTGCACATGGACAGTGCAGCTCACTGTGCTGAGTTTAACCTCCTGTCGAGGACTTACAGGCAACATTTACAAGCTCATCCACGTAAGAGTTAGGCTTCCCTAATTTGAAATATTGCTGCAAGACATTTTCCTTCTTTTGGCTCTCTATAAAAAGAAGCAAAAGGTTATTTCATACTGGGACATAAATAAATAATTTACTCATAAGCATAAATAGAAGCAGATTTATAGATGTACTAGTGGCCCGGTGCATGGAATTCATGTACATTAAAAGGGGATTAATTAGAGGAAATATTTTAATATTGCTATTTGCCCTTTCTCTATAATAGAAGTGTCAGAGATGAAAGAAAATTAGTAAAATGTATATGAAAATCTTCCTCCTGTCAGAGTCTGGGGCATGCTGCGGCACGCAGAGTCAAGTCCCTGCCCACCCGCAGAGCCTTAAAATCTCATGAGACCCAGACCCAGCTGGCCCCACCCCCATTGGGCAAGATCCAGACCCGGCCTTCGCACCCTTGTCAAGCCCTGCCAGACAGGGGCACAACCTCAGGTCCCCTGGCCCAGCGCTGGTCAGGGGGCGCAGCCTCAGGTCCTCTGTCAAGCCCTGCTGGGTGGGGGGTGCAGCATCAGGGACACCATCAAGCCCTGCAGGGGGCGGGCACAGCCTCAGGTTCCCCAGCCTGGCATAGGGCAGGGAAGGCAGCCTGAGATCCTTCGGCCCAGTTCCAGGGCAGGTGGTGTGGACTGAGGTCCCCTGGCCTGGCACCAGGGCAGGGGACATGCCTTGAGGTCCCCTGGCTCAGCACCAGTGCAGGGGTGCAGCCAGCCTGAGGTCCCCTGGCCTGGTGCCAGGGTGGGGGGCATGACCTGAGATCCCCCATCAAGCCCCTCAGGGTGGGGGGCACAGTCTGAGATCCCTTGTCAAGCCCCGCCAGGTGGGGGATGCAGCCTCAGGACCCCCGTCAAGCCCCACAGGGTGGGGGGTGCAGCCTCAGGTCCCCCAGCCCAGCACTGGGGCAAGGGGCACAGCCTCAGGTCCCCCAGCCCAGCACTGGGGCAAGGGGCACAGCCTCAGGTCCCCTTCCCTGGTCCAGCACCACGCAGCCTCAGATCCCTGCTGATTGCTCATTGAGGCTCATTACAGGAACTTGGCCTCCACTGTGGGTGTGGCCATCTTGTGTTAAAGAAACCCCACCTCCACTGTGGGCGCTGCCATCTTTGTGATGGTGTGATGGTCAATTTGCATAGTCCCTCTTTATTAGATAGGATTATTTTGAATAAGATAGGTATAATCATCAGGGTCATGGCTGGACATAATGTCATACTAAATAGGGGTGATGAAAGAGTTTAAAGGATGGAGGATTACAAATGTGGACAAGGTGAGGGAAAACTATAAAAGGAGATAAAGAACTCTGCATCTAGTAGCCTTGGGAACCTATCACATTTGTAATTGAAGAGGCATACAGAGGGGCTGGTAGAACTAAGCAAGAACTATACCTGTAGAAGATGACCACTGAATAGTATTCATAAACTTTGTTAAAGACACTGAGGCACTATCATATAGGAAGAACAGTCATAAATAATCCAACCTCTCTTCCCATTATTGTAACTCTGGCCACCTCTTTTGATGTTTGAATATAACTACAAGACAGAGTACATATGATTTCCAGAAAATGCCATATGCAGAAATAAAACACAGAATAGAGCAGAGAATGGATCTAGAGAAACAAAATGATACTGAGAGCAGTTTACCCATTTTTCTCACAGCATCAACTTTTCAACTTTGTCCAGATAAAATCTTTCTCTAAATCCCAGAGACAGAGTGTCTTATCAACTACTATTCCATTATGCATTGATGTCAAACCACTTATACTCCTGTTAATGGGTTGAATTGCGTTCCCTTCCTTCCCTGAAATATATTAAAGTTTTAACAGGTGGTACCTATTAGAATGTGACCTTATTAAGAAATAAGGTTTTTAAGGATATAATCAAGTTAAAATGAAACCATCATGTTCTGAATCCAAAATGACTCCTCATTATAAGAAGGGGGAAATGTGGACACAGACATCTATAGAAAACACCGTATGAAACACAGACGCAGAGAAAGATGGTCATATGAAGACTGCTGAGGAAATACAATTATAAACAAAATCATTTACCAACCCAGAAATTCTCTTCACAAAGGTATGGGAGAAATTGTTTTAACATTTTTTATTATTGAATGAGCATTACCCAAAATGTGATGTGCAGAACAAATAATCTGCTAAGAGATTTCAATGGAAATCTCACTCTTATTTATCAAGGTAGATAAAACTCATTACATACATTTTTTTCAAGATAAACTATAACTAGCCCTCAAGTAAGAGGACATGACAGTGCCATTTGTCACACATAGTTCATACTAACTTTATGTGGTAGTTGAGGTGAACAGACAATTTCTTTTGATGCTTACATTTCAGAAATGGCCTTCATTTCTTTGAGAAAGGCATTTCTAGGTCATATAGCTGACAAAAGGCCTATCTCATTTTCAAAATCATTTATTTACATTTCAAAGATGACAATGTGCTTAAAAATTAAGTTTTCTAAAGTAGATGCTCTAAGTAAAAGAAGGGGAGAGGACTCTCTTTTCTTCTTTTCAACAGGGGAAATATGCCTCTTATTTTAAACTGGAGACCCAGTACATGAATTTGTACACCAGTGGGGTCCCTTGGCCTGGCCTGTGGGATCAGGCCAAAACCTTCTCTTTGACATCCCCTGAGGGGTCCCAGATTGCAAGAGGGCGCAGGTCAGGCCAAGGGATCCCACTGGTGCACAATCGGGCCAGGGAGGGATGCAGGAGGTTGGCCATCCAGGAAGGGACCGCGGGAGGGCCCCAGGGTGTGTCCGGGCCATCTCGCTGAACAAGCTAACCTACCTGTCAGAGCTCTGCCCCTTGGTAGTCAGTACATGTCATAGTGAGCGGTTGAGCGGCCTTAGTATATCATTAGCATATTATTACCCTTTGATTTGTTGAATGGCCAACTGTTCAACCAGACACTTAGCATATCAGGCTTTTATTATATAGGATTTTTATTTGTCCTTATGGGACAGAGGCCTACTCGAGTTGTGCTGCTAGATACTAAGGATCCCCTTCAGAGACCAGGAATGAAAGAGGCAAGGAAGGCAAGGATGGGATGTCCCTCAGAGGCTTTGAAGGGAGCATGGCCCTGCCAACATATGAAGTTGATATTCTAGCCTCCAAAGCTGTGAGAAAATGCATTTGTATTGTTTTCAGGCATCCAGTTTGTGGTACTTTGTTATGGTGGCCCTCAGAAATTAATAGAATTTTCATCTAAAATTTAGTGTTAACAACCAACAGTACCTTCATATAATTTAGCAGAAAAAGTGTGAGAATTTAAGAGAAGAAAAAAAAAATGAATCAACCTAAAGCATAGGTACTTTAGTCTTATCTTCTGTTAGTTGATCACAGGAAGCTATGTTGATAATCATGATTTCCTACCTGGACTCCCCATTTCCTGATCCTGTATCTTCTGCTAGGAACATGGCATGTCATGGATGTTTACCAAGGGGTGTGACCCTAATTTAGTACTCTCATGATTTAACTCCTTAGTGATTTTAAGTATTTTCCCAAAGACCAATAATTTTAAGTATTTTCCCAAAGACCAATAATATTAGCCATAGACATAATATCTGAACTTCCTTGTCCCCATTATAAAACAGTTACCCAATTTCCAAGAGGATCAAATTGTTCTGTGTATTAGAGTTTGTAGAGCCTACGATGTCCATATTATAGACCTAGCTTTTAATTCGGCTGATGTGTTACCTGATAAAAGTCCTCCATAGTTACTGGCACCTTAAAGCCTCATGTCACAGAGATGTGAAACAAAAATTTCCTAATGAACGATGTAGGTATAATAATAAAAGAGGCCACTGGCACTCCATCTGTGTCCCATACCTGTGACTTCTCCCTACGTGGGAAACAGCACCATTATATTCTTTTCTCTAGCCCTGTGATTCTGATAGAAAGGGTACTTGAACAATCCCATGGCATGAAAATATTGTTGCATTCTTATAGTGTAAGTTATTTTTACCTTAGGCAATGTTGTATGCCATGCCATGATGATAAATAAAGTATCCTTAAGTCCATAAATTATACTCTTAAGTGCTTCCATATGTATCTATTGCAATATAAACAACCAAGAAGAAAATATTATTACTTAAGAAAAAATTATCATAATAGATCTTAAACATAATATAAAGCTAGAATAGTACATTGTGAAGGAAATTTGCCAATATTTAACATTTTAATGAATGGTAGGAAATCCTGGAAAAGTACAAATCAACAAAACTGACAATAGAATAAAACAGAAAGCAGGAAATTCCTGTATCTATTGAAGGAATTAACCTCAAAATATGAAAACCTTATCACAAAATTATATCTTGGCACAAATGACTTCAATAGTAAAAAAAAAAAAAAAAAAAAATACTAATATCAGACCAGGATTTTACATGGCAAGAAAATAAGAAGCCAATTGCACTCATGATTATAATGCAAAGTATTAGCAAATTTAAATCATCTCTATATAATATGGTATATGATTATGTTATTACAAATTTTAATATGGTCATGATATTCTTTTAAAAACAATGTATATAACTTATCAAATTAAGTGGGAAAATAAAATTATTTAGCTTATGCATTGCAGAAATTGAACTTGATAATTTCCAAACATTTATATGATGTTATTTATACTTAAACTATAAAATATAACTTTATAGATCCTGGAGCAAATATTGTATTCAGTGATACAATATTATAATTTGCTTTGATATCAGGGAGAATATAAAAATGCTTGCTACATCTGTACCTACATAACTGAATTCTGCAAGTTTTATTCAGTGTAATAGGACAAAAGAAAAGATAAAAATTGGAAAGAAAATAGAATAGCTAAATTTGAAGAAAATGTCAAAATCAAGTTTAGTAATCTGTATGTATAAAAGGCTAAGTGTCCGTCCGTCTGACCGGTAGCTATGACACGCCCTGACCACCAGGGGGCAGATGCTCCATGCAGGAGCTGCTATGACACACACTGCCCATCCTATATAATAAAACCCTAATACGCAAATCGACCAAACGGCAGAAACACCAGCGGAACGGGTGCACTGACCACCAGGGGGCAGACGCTCAATGCAGGAGCTGCCCCCAACCAGGGACAGCTCCTGCATTGAGCGTCTGCCCCCCAAGAGGGAGGTGACCAGCGGCAGCGATCAGGGGGTGGAGCCGGCTAGCAGGCGGTGCCAGGTCACCAGCCAAGGAGCATGTCAATGGAGACCCCCTGATTGCTCCACCCCACTGGTTGCCCACAGATGGCCCTGATCACTGGCCAGGCCTAGGGATCCTACCCTATATATTGGGAACAGTTTCTTAGATTTAAAAATTAAAACCTGGCAAGGCTACTCTAACACTGAAAAAACAGGATGATGTAGCGATAACATGCATGGACTCTGGCTTGCACATTTTGTGGTCAGCCCTGATTCTGACACATAACTGTGTGACAAAGCCAATTACTTAACTTATCTCTGCTTCAGTTTTTCCACCCACAAGATGGGAGAACTGGTACTACTGCCTCAGAAGGGTCATGTTATGTAATACTTTTATAATCAGGGCAAAAAAATGTAGCTGCCCATACAACGGTAAGATGCCTTTCACCTGTATGAAAAGTATGCTCACTGGTGCATGCAGTGTCCTGGATTGCAAGAGGGATATCTGACTGCTGGTTTAGACCTGACATTCCCCAAGGGGTCTTGGATTGCGAGAGGATGCAGGCTGGGCTGAGGGATTCCACCCCCCATCCTGTGCTTGAATTTCATTCACGGGGCCTCTAGTAATATTAAAATAACTAGAATAGCTTGCAATGTGGGTGAGTACATAAATCAGTATCACCACTTTAAAAAACTATTATTGTGTACCAAAACTGATCATAAACATACTCTGCTATACGATAATGCAATTCCCACTCTTAGTACTATAGCCTACAGATAAGCAAGCTTATTTCAAAAAATTTATACAAGCATCCTTCGCATTGGATTATTTTAAATAGCTCAAAATGAAAGTGGGAAAGCACCTATCAATCTAGGGTAGATTTAATAACTACCTTATGGAATATTGATATAATTATATAATTTGATCAATAAAAATAAAAAAGAAATTACTGCTGTCATTACAGACAATTACACAGATGAATTAACAAACACAGTGTTGCATGAAGTCAGACACAACATAACATACTGTATGCTGTATAATTCCTTACACATGCAACTTTTTACAAGAACAAAAATAAGTTATGATTTTAGAAGTCAGAATATTTATCTTTGATGGGATTGATGACTGGGAGTAAATACAAATGAGGTTCTTCAGATTCATATAATGTTTTCTATCTTGATACTTAGAGATTTCATGGATATGTTCATATTGTAAATATTCCTTTACAATACACTTATGGTGTGTGCTGTTTACAAAATGTTTATTATACTTCAATTTTAAAAGTAAAAAATGTTTTTGTAGTATTTTAGTCATATAATATATAGTTTTGCAATAAACCTAGATGAGATTTAACTAATTATATTTAAACTATAGTTCTAGCACTGGAAGTGTTGTAAAACAACGTTCAAAATGTTTATCATACCCATACAGATAAAGCAATATATTTTATATGCAATCAACTATGTGCTAAAAAGTTCTCATTAAAAGTGGGTTTTTCAGATATTCTGTTTATGGTGGCATTAAATAAGTGCTTCAGTATCTTAACTCAAATATAATTCAAATAGTATCTCTGAAGACATATAAAACTATTATTTATGTTGGGATTTCTTTTAGCTTTGTGCTTTAGTATAGCACTATTAAAAATGCAATTATGTCAGTTATGCAAGAGTAATACTAAACAAAAATTAACTTCATGAATTTCATCTCAGCTTGAGTAGCAAAATGATTAAAACATAATTATCTTTATATTTTAAATGAATGTTAAAAACAAAATTTTATGAACAAATCTCAATCCAAAAATGTTGATATTATTTCAAAAATTTATACCTACATTAAGGCAAACTGCTTATTTTGAATTTTTATTTGAGTTTTCTGACAACTCAATAAAAAGTGAAAATAATACCTTCAGAAATATATAATATGAAAAGTTGCTAATTAAAAACTTTAAGAAAAATCTATGTTCAAACTAAAGTTAAGTCTGGGATGGTTTCCTCTGAGTCTCAGAGAGAATATTCTGTTTTCTTATTTTTTCCATCTTATAGAGGTCATCTACTTTCCTTGGCTTATAGCCACATTCTTCATCTTCAAAGCCAACAATGGCAGATGGAGTCTTTTTTCAGGCTGCCCCCTTTTATAAACAATATTTCTCTGCCTCCCTCTTGTAAGGATGCTTGTGATTACATTGGGCCTACCTGGATGATCCAGGAAAATCTTCTAAATTCAGGATTCTTACCTTCACTATATCTATTAAATGCTCATTACCATGTAAGGTAACATATCCACAGGGGATTAGTATGTGGATGTCTTTGAAGGTCCATTTTACAGCTTTCTACAATTCCTTTTTTCATTTATTTAGCTCATTTAAAACCAGAGCTTCGTTTCAATGTATTGTTTAAATAGAATGTATGATAGAAGAGTGGAGATTTGGAAGACTAATGAAGCCAAAAGGAAACTAAAGGTCATAGTTATTGTCTGGGAAGGAAGGAATATAGAAAGAAGAAAGGAATGTAGTTACTTTCAGGATAATAGACTGAGTAGTACAGGAACACAGAATAATATTTTTTTTTCTATGAAGCAGTTTGAAGAAAACCTTGATTGTAGGCCCTCAAAATTATGAAATTTTAGCGACTGTTACCATATTCAAACCAATAAAAGTGTGTACTAGTATGTTAAAAGAAAACAAAGTTGGCAGTATTTACTATAGGTTTGGACAGTGAAGATATGAAAAAAAAGAATTTTGAATCAATATTCAAAACAAGAATTTTGAATCAATCAAACCCCTAGGTTTCAAATGTGATAATGAAATGATAGTTATTGATTTTATTATGCTCAAATGATGGGGTGTATTGTTTTACCACAGAATATGATCATTTTCAATTAGATTTTTTTTTTTACTATTGAGATTTGAGAGTTCTTGATATATATAAGTACTAATCCTTTGACGGATATGTGGTTTGCAAATATGTTCTCCTAGTCTATCCCTTGTCTTTTAACCCAGGTAACAAAGTCTTTCACAGAGGAAATGTTTGTATATTGGATGAGACCCAATTTCCAACTTTCCATTTATGGGTAATGTTTTTGGTATCAAGTCTAGGGACTTTTCACCTAGCACTATATTCTAGTGATTTTTTTGTCATTTTTTTTTTAGAAGTTAGACACACAGTCCTAGTTGAAGAAAGCTTAAGTGTTATTTCAAAGTCACTTACAGCTCCCCGTATTTAATTGCTATAAACATTGGCACAGGAAAATCTGCTAATTCAGTCAATTTGTATTCATTTCTTATTGTTCCTGTAACAATTCTTCATAAACTTGGTAACTTAAAACAACACACATTTATTGTCTTACAGTTCCAGAGGTTCTGAGTCCAAAATGAGTCTCATTTGGATAAAATCAAGTATGTGTGTCCCTTTTGGAGGGTCTACAGGACATTCTGGGGTTTTTGCCTATTCCAGCTTCTAAAGACTGCTCCCATTCTTTCAGCCCATGGCTTGTTTCATCTTTTAAAAATATATATTTTTTAATATATTTTTATTGATTTCAGATAGGAAGGGAGAAGGAGAGAGAGAAACATCAACGATGAGAGGGAATCATAGATTGGCTGCCTCCTGCACACCCCTACGGGGGATCGAGCCCGCAACCCAGGCATGTGCCCTTGACCAGAATCGAACCTTGGACCCTTCAGTCTGCAGGCCGATGCTCTATCCCAGTGATGGCGAACCTATGACACGCGTGTCAGAGGTGACACTTGAACTCATTTTTTTGGTTGATTTTTCTTTGTTAAATGGCATTTAACTATATAAAATAAATATAAAAAATATAAGTCTTTGTTTTACTATGGTTGCAAATATCAAAAAATTTCTATATGTGACACAGCACCAGAGTTAAGTTAGAGTTTTTCAAAATGCTGACACGCCGAGCTCAAAAGGTTCGCCATCACTGCTCTATCCACTGAGCCAAACCAGACAAGACCTGTTTAATATTTTATTTTATTTTATTTTATTTTAATTTTTATTTTTTTTAAATATATTCCATTGATTTTCTACAGAGAGAAAGGGAGAGGAATAGAGAACCAGAAACATCGACCAGCTGCCTCCTGCACACCTCCCACTGGGGATGTGCCCGCAACCAGGGCACATGCCCTTGACCGAAATCGAACCTGGGACCTTCCAGTCCACAGGGCAATGCTCCATCCACTGAGCCAAACCGGTTTGGCAATCTTTAAAGCAAATAATGGTTGGTCAAGTATTTCTCACACCACATCTGTGACAGTGATTTTCTTGTGACTTCATTAACATTACTCAGGCAATAGAAACTCATTCTCAGACCACAAAATACAGGATATATTTATTCTAAAATAGTTTGCTTTATAAGGAGATGCCATAAAATCTATACCATAACTAGTATACTTCAAAAAATACTCTACTAAATACTAAATAAAGCCTCAAACTTAAAGTAATCCTTAACCAGTCACAAGATTAAAACTATCACCTGTCACATTAATTTTTGTTTTTATCTCAAAGCAGTTTTACATATGAAAGATATTAATTTGCATGCATATCAACCTATAATTTGGAGGGGGGTTCAGCTCTTTGTTTACTATTTTGAAAGAAAAAATCAAGCAAGAATAATCATTACATAGCCACTATTATTTCAGATAAAGTGTACGTTTTTACCCAAAGATCCAGTAATATAAATCGGATAATGAAAGGTTATAAATGAAGAGAAACTGTTGCAGAGGTCAAAGAAGACATAGAGATAGCTGAGTTAAATCTGTATTTGAAGTTATTCTGTTCGCCCAAGAGTTTTTTCTCTTCAGTGATTATCAGGTCTGGCATGAATAGGTAGAAGATAAATGACACAGAAGTATGTCTCCTTCTCCTAGTATTATCTTTATGCATAATTAATATAGCACCCAAGATGCTGGGCATTGAGAATATGAAAATTAATGGGAAATTCTTTTATGTGAATAGCTAATAAACTAATGATGAGTTGGCAAATGGTTTTCATTTGATTTGCTTGGTTTGGTCCTTTGTAAGCGGGAGCATGAAGTTCTCTGTGGAAAAAATATAAATTCTACACACAGTGGAAAAGTTTCCTTTTCAAACTTGTAATATCACCCATATGTAAAGAATGGGTGAGTGTTTATATATTTTTTTGTATATCATATTTATTGAACCTAGTCTACTTACTATGCAGTTACTTACAAAATGCCTGTGTGAATTAAAATTTCAAAATTATTAGAAACTAACAATAGAAAAGTAGGGACATAGGAGAAATTGAAGAGTTAGGGAGTAGAGAAAAGTGATCATTTAACAAGAGACATATTTCATTCATTATAATTAATAAGTACTTGCAATCTAACATGTATCCTACAGGTGAAAGTAATTTTATTGTTGTTCTTAATAAAAATGTGCAAGAAATCCCTTACAAAGGTTTTACTCATGCCTAAATAAATTCTTCATAATGATTCAGTCTCATCTTATAATTAGAATGGGATTTAGCACTAACATCCCCAAATTATATAATTAATTACATTCAGCTTCAGTTACAATTACTAATTGATACAAAGCCTCTAGCTTAACTCCTAGAGGTAATCAATTTTACAACAGGAGTTGTGAACAAGTGGTTAGATTACCTTACTTAGCTCACTAGTTCATGTTAACTGGCTAATTAGACAAAACAGTGGTAGGAAAGTTGGTAATATTTCCCACGAAGTTCTTAATTTGATAGTAAACTCTTCCAATACAGTAGTCTAAATTTTATTCTGTCCTTTAAGTCCTTCTCTATTCCTTCTCTTGCCCTCTTTCCTGTGAATATAAGATCCTACTGACGTGGGTCTATGTATTTTACAGTGTTTTTCATGTTTTCAGTGCTAGCTATAGTTTACAGAAACTTCACCTGTGGTGTAAACTAATTACTAAACTTAGAGGAAGACACCAAAATAAAAAAAATATTTCTCAGCATTCCAAGATGTTTGAGTTTTAAATATAGTGAGTAAATAAGATATTTTTTTCTTTAAGAGCTTTTACACTCCTGGTTTGGAGCATTAGATTTGAATATGGGGGCACACAGCACACAGGTGCATTGCTTAAAATGCAAATGCCTGAACTCCACTTGGAGCATCTGATATAGATTCCTCTGGCCCAAAGGGCATAATTTTAGAAACACTGATTTTGAGAACAAGAAGGATATCTTTTCAGGTACCAGGAATTTGTGTCCCTTAAGTAACTTAAAAAAACTAACCAGACAAAATTGATTTGACTTGTGCTAGCTGTAGGTTTTAATTTTCTTTATGAAGCCATATTATTACACCAGAGAGAGGTGAAGTAGCTACTTCAGCCTGTCTAAAAGATACATTTTAAATCCAAAAAAGAAAAATTATTTTTTTCTTTTTTATTTAATTTATTGGGGGTACACTGGTTAACAATTATACAGGTTTCAGGTACACAAATCCACAACATATCATCTGTACCCTGCATTGTGTGTTCACCAGTCTAAGTCAAGTCTCCTTCCATCATCATTTATCCCCCCTATACACTCGCCCTTTCCCTCCCCACAGCCACCCCGACCCCCCGCCAATCACAGTTCTGTTGTCTGGATCCTTGAGTATTTTTCTTCTTTCCCCCTCTTTTTGCTCAATTCCTGAGCTTCCCCCACACCTCCAACAGCTGCCAGCCTGCTTTCTATAAGTCTGTCTCTACTTTGCTCACTTTATTTTGTTCATTAGATTCCACATGTGAGTGAAATCATACGGTACTTGTCTTTCTTTGGCTGCCCTATTTCACTTAGCCTAATGCCCTCCAAGTCTATTCATGCTGTCACAAATTAAGCTTTCCTTCAAAAAATTTTTAAACAGGAATATATCGAAACATCTTGGCCTTCATTCAGAAATTTGACAACAATTTTCTTGTTAACTGTTGCTTAACCCAAGTGATGTAAAAGTGGATATCTACTAAGCAACTTAAACCTAGACCCTGACTCATGTCACATGCTCAGATAAGTAGTAATAGCATGCACAGAAAAATAGAAACTACCATACACATCATAAATATATGTAATTATAAAATCATTCTCTGTGTGAAGAAACACGTAGATAAAGGTCATTTTGGAGACTAGTAATTCCCTAAATCTGATTCCTAAAATGGAAGCCAGAGAAACAGACTCAATTATAATTAAAGGCCCTCCTAAATATATGAACTCACAATGTGATCTATGTTAAAAATCCTTTGGATATTTGATAAATATTTGTTATTTCTGCATTAATGTGAAATATCTCATGTATTATAAAAAACATACATATACATATATATATATACACATGCACATGCACATATATACATATGAATATATAATACTTTATAAAAGTTTCATAAATACATCAATATTATGTATAATGTACTATATTTATGTAATATATAACAATGCATTATAAAAATTATTTAAATACTACTATACTGCTGTAACTATGTGTGTCTGTGAAAATAAAATATTTTATTTAGAACTTGTTTGGGTATAAGTAACAGATTTGCCTTAAATAAAATAAATAAATTTATTAACTCATATAAATGAAAAAACCGGGGACTACAGTTAGATTCAAGCAAAGCTGTATTATGTGAATTACCTAGATTCACTCCATATGTTGACTTAGCTTTCTTTTTCTCCATGTCTTTTTTCTTTTCTTTTTTTCAGAACTGTGTGGAGGTTTAATGATTATAGATGCTGTTTTCAGTATCCTAGGTTCAAATCTTAAAAAAAAGTGTTATTACTGCTGACTATTCCAACATTGAGTGTGGGATCTAAATTATTTACCTTGCTTACTTGTTCCATGAACCAAGCCTTGATCTGTACTGTAGACAGGAGAATGTCATTAGGATGAGAAAAAAGTATCTTCTAAGACAATGATACTGCAGGATTTTTCAAGGATAATTTATTAGGTTTGTAGCTAGTTTAATTGAATGGATGATATCTTTGAGAAATAAAGGAAACTTCAAAAGAGAAGAAAGTTCAAGAATGTTAACAATTACTGGGAACCCAATCAGCAACCCTTCAGTACATGGGAGGATGCCCAGCCAGCTGAACCACACTGTCCAGGGCAACATAATTTCTATTATAGCCATGTTTACTTGAAGGGATTCGATATAATTAAATTGATATAGTGCGAAAAATGTTGGCTAAATGGATCTGGAGTACTGAAGAGATTTATAGGCTGAAAAGATATTTTAAAATATGTTTTTATTGATTGAGAGAGAGAGAGAGAGAGAGAGAGAGAGAGAGAGAGAGAGAGAGAGAATGAGAGAGAGAGAGAGAGAGAGAGAAACATTCCGACCGGAGATCGATCAAAGCTGCAGCCTAGGTGTTTGCCCTGGTTGGGAATTGAGCGAACAACCTTTCAGTGCACAGGATGATGCTTACCCAACTGAGCACACTGTCCAGGGATGACAATATGCATTTTAAATATATATGCTATTAAAACTGGGATAAAAACCTTAGGACTTGAATGTTTATGAGACTGTTGGAGAAGAACTAAACAAAGAAGGCTGAGGAGTGTAATTCCAAGGTTGCTGATCCATCTATTTTCTCCTTCTCTGGGCATGTGGTAGGAATCACTTCCTGGCCCCTGCTGTTGAGTGGGGCTGAATGACTGGTTTCACCAATGCATGCTTGTGACCACTTGTGAAATACACAGTTTAACTGACTTAGGAAATCTTCCCAGTTTCTCTCACTCTCTCCTTCTCCACAACAAAGACCAATGGCTTTAACTGCCTGGACTCATGAGTAATTCCAATGAGCACAATTTCTGTGCTCATCAGTACTTTGAATCAGGAATAAATGAAAATTGATATTTAAAACTGTATAACTCAGCCTATTCTGACTGAAACATGTTGTGCCTCTGCTACAAATTGAAACAGGTATTAAAAGGAGCATGTGAAAAACAGTCTTTAAATGCAAATTGAAAATCAGAATATATCCATGGAATTATCAAAACTGAAATGTTGGCAGCTATTTTTAAAATTATCATTACTTATTTTATACTGCAGGAGACTGTTAATAATTGTGGGAGTTATTGGGGGAAAACATACTACTAATAGAAAGCAATCTATAATCTTACATGTGTTACTCCTATTATGATCAATAAGGAAATTGCTTCTCACAAGGGTAACATCAAGGCATATCATCATGATAAAACTTTCTTTTACTCTGCTTTGAATAATATGGAAACAACCCTCTGCAATTAGCCTAAATGGCCACTGGATGTCAGTATTATGTTATGCCTGTTGATCAGTAATTTCCTGTATATGTTTCATAAAATTATCCTTTAAAAGAAAACTGTCAAACAAAAACAGTCATATTATATTAACACTAGAGGCCTGGTGCACGAATTTGTGCACGGGTGGGGTCCCTCGGCCTGGCCGGTGATCGGGGCCAATTGATCCTGGCCGGCTTGGGGTAAGGGACCTACAGGAGATTGGCTGGCCACAGAAGGTTGGCTGTGGGAGGGCACTGATCTCCAGGGGGCAGCTCTTGCATTGAGCATCTTCCCCCTGGTGGTCAGTGAGTCATCATAGTGACCAGTCTTAACAGTTGCTTAGGCTTTTATATATGTACTAGAGGCCCGGTGCACAAAAATTTGTGCACTCGGGGTTGGGAGAGGAGGTCCCTCAGCCTGGCCTGTGCCCTCTCACAGTCTGGGACCCATCAGGAGATAAGGACCTGCTGGTTTAGGCCTGCTCCCGGGTGGCAGAGGGCAGGCCTAATCCTAGGTGTAACCCCTGGTCGGGCTCAGAGGAGGGCCCATTGGGGAGTTGGGGCCCCGCCCCCTGTCATGCACAGAGCAGGGCGGATTGGGAGGTTGTGATGCCACCCTCAGTCACACTCAGGGTAGGGCCGATTGGGGGGTTGGGGCACCACCCCCTGTCACACTCAAGGCAGGGTCCATAGGGAGGTTGCAGCGCCACTCCTGTCATGCACAGAGCAGGGCCAATCAGGGGGGTTGGGGCTCTGTACCCTGTCACACTAATCCCGGTGCTGGGAAGCCTCGCTGCTCCGCTGATCCCAGGGCCAGGACGCCTCTCGGCTCCCCTGATCCCTGGCCCGGAGGCCTCTCGGCTCCGCTGATCACCGGGCCTCCGACTCCGCTGATCACGGGGCCGGGAGGCCTCTCGGCTGATCACCGGGGCCGGGAGGCCTCTGGACTCCGCTGATCACCGGGCCGGGAGGCCTCTGTACTCCGCTGATCACCGGGCCGGGAGGCCTCTGGACTCCGCTGATCACCGGGGCCGGGAGGCCTCTCGGCTCCGCTGATCACCGGGGCCGGGAGGCCTCTCGGCTCCGCTGATCACCGGGGCCGGGAGGCCTCTCGGCTCCGCTGATCACCGGGGCCGGGAGGCCTCTCGGCTCCGCTGATCACCGGGGCCGGGAGGCCTCTCGGCTCCGCTGATCACTGGGGCCGGGAGGCCTCTCGGCTCCGCTGATCGCGGGGCCTCCGACTCCGCTTATCACTGGGGCTGGGAGGCCTCTCGGCTCCGCTGATCACCGGGGCCAGGAGGCCTCTCGACTCCGCTGATCACCGGGGCCGGGAGGCCTCTCGGATCCGCTGATCTCGGGCCGGGAGGCCTCTCGACTCTGCTGATCCCAGGCCCTGAGGCCTCTCTGCCCTGCTGCTTCAGGGCTGTTTGGCTTCGCTCTGCTTGGAGCCTGAGTATGCAAATTAACCGCCATCTTTTAGCTTCTATAATTAAAACATTGTATCTTTTGGAGTTGTTGCTTCAGGAGCTCAGAGCCCTGCAGCTGCGGGGATCCTTGACTTTCTCCATCGCTGGGGCAACCAAGCCTCCTATTCTCAGCTGCCTGGCTGCCAGCCGCCATCTTGGCTGACAGTTAATTTGCATATCTCACTGATTAGCCAATGAAAAAGGTATCGGTTGTACGCCAATTACCATTTTTCTCTTTTATTAGTATAGGACTAGAGGCCCGGTGCACAAAAATTTGTGCACTCAGGGGGGTCCCTTAGCCTGGCCTGTGCCCTCTCACAGTCTGGGACCCCTCAGGGGATGTCCACATGCTGGCTTAGGCCCGCTCCCCAGGGGATTGGGCCTAAGTTGGCACTCCTACATCCCTCTGGCAGCCCAGGAACGCTCAGGGGATATCCACTTGCCAGCGAGGAGCAGGCCTAAGCTGCAGTTGGACATCCTTAGCGCTGCTGAGGAGGCGGGAGAGGCTCCCACCACTGTACTGGCAGCCGTCAGCCTGGCTTGTGGCTGAGCAGAGCTCCCCCTGTGGGAATGCACTGACCACCAGGGGGCAGCTCCTGCATTGAGCGTCTGCCCCCTGGTGGTCAGTATGTGTCATAGTGACCAGTCATTCCTAGTCGTTCTGCTGTTAGGATCAGTTTGCATATTACCCTTTTACTATATAGGATAGAGGCCTGGTGCATGGGTGGGGGCCGGCTGGTTTGCCCTGAAGGGTGTCCCGGATCAGGGTGGGGCTCCCGCTGGGGTGCCTGGCCAGCCTGGGTGAGGGGCTGAGGGCCGTTTTCAGGCTGGCCACAGCCCTTTCAGGGTGGGGGTCCCCACTGGGGTGCCTGGCCAGCCTGGGTGAGGGGCTGAGGGCCGTTTTCAGGCTGGCCACAGCCCTTTCAGGGTGGGGGTCCCCACTGGGGTGCCTGGCCAGCCTGGGTGAGGGGCTGATGGCTGTTTGCGGGCTGGCCACAGCCCCTTCAGGGTGGGTGTCCCTGCTGGGGTGCCTGGCCATCCTGGGTGAGGGGCTGATAGCTGTTTGCAGGCTGGCCACGGCCTCCAGCCACCCAAGCTCCCAGTGGAGGCTGGTTGGAAGGAGGTATCTGGGACTTATTTATCTTCTATAATTGGAACTTTGTTGCCTTGAGTGGAGGCCACAGCCTGCCAGGCAGGCGGGAAGCTTGGCTTTCTCCATTGCTGGGGCAACCAAGCCTCCTGCTTGCTCTAGCTCCGTGGCTGCTGGCCACCATCTTGGTTGGATTAATTTGCATAGAGTCGCTCTTATTGGCTGGTGTGTGTGGGTATAGCGGAGGTGCGGTCAATTTGCATGTTTCTCTTTTATTAGATTAGATATATACATTTTTAATATATTTTTATTGATTTCAGAGAGGAAGGGAGAGAGAAAGAGATAGAAACATCAATGATGAGAGAGAATCATTGATTGGCTGCCTCCTGCACACTCGACACTGGGGATTGAGCCCGCAACCCAGGCATGTGCCCTTGACCAGAATCAAACCTTGGACCCCTCAGTCCGTAGGCGGATGCTCTGTCCACTGAGCCAAACTAGCTAGGGCTGTGCTAACATTTTTTTATGTTTAGGCAATCCAGCATTTAAAGTCCCCTTACTTACCAAAATTTGTATTTTGTGCTTTTTGTTTAAAATCTCTGATACTGAATTTTAAAGGGTTTATGTTGAAAATACATAAAGCAGATATTTTTCTTTTGTTTGATATACCTATTTCAACTATTTTACATTATCATTGGAGTCAGTAAGTATGTTTCCAAAATCTAAACTATATCTGTGTTTACTTCTTATTTACTTGTTACTATCACCACGTTAAGATTGTAGTAAAATTGGTAAACTAATTGCTGAATACAGTTTAACCTTTCAGAATTATTGAAAAATAATAGTATTGCCCTTAAAAACTTTATTATTTTGTTTTATGAATGAATGTAGGATTTTATGACTTGATATTAATATTAGTGTCTAAGTATAGTAGATAGTATTGAATTGATTTATTTTATTAAATTGATAGTGTGAAAAACAATGACATTAAAGTTTAAAATATTGAGTTAAATAAATTAAGATAGAATTCTGTATTTTAAGCCACAGCTATTTGTAATGCATCATATTATCTTTACTGGTTAAAAAAAAAAAAGTTTATTCTTTCTGATTTTATCTGAAATTTTATTCTCTGAGAAATACTGAATGGGTTAGATTACCATATAATATTGAAATTGACATGATCTAAATTTTAATTATTACCTAGTGGTGAGTCAGCGTAATCAGTTTTTCTTAAAATTTGTTAGAGAAAATTTTCTGATATACTGGTGATAAATTATTTTATCCATAAATCCTCATTCCTTAATATTTATTCAGAATACTTTGACTTTTAACATTTACTTAAGAAATTGAATAAATATACTAGCATAATAAAATAAAAGGATGATATTCTTATTTAATGGTATTAAAGAAAATCTTAATAAACTTGTATATTCAATATAATTTAGACATTTTAATGTGCTAACTCAAATTCTCATTTTGAATCACTCATGAATATATACAACTGTTAAGTAATCTCATTAATATCACATATGAAAATGCTCAATACTTTTATATATTTTAATTTTATATGCAGATTAAATGTTAAATAATGAAGTCATATATCTATATCTATGTCTAGATCTATCTTTTCATATACTTTTTTTCCTTCCTTGGCCAAATTTACATTATGTGTTGGGAGCCACTTTTTTTAAAACATGATATATCAGCTTGCTTTATTCATTGATTTCCAATATTATCATAAGAATTTATATATGTGTAAAAAATTAAACAAGTAAATAACTTAATAAAAATGAATTTTAACACATTTTTAAAATAAACATGAAACATAAAGCTTATTAAAATAATCTCAAATTCAGATTCTTATAGCCTTTGCTTTCCTAGTAAAATTGTTATTTTTTCATTCTGGAATGAAAGCCCTCTTTAATTAAAGTCTAGTTGACATGCAATATTATATTAGTTTTAAGTATCTAACAGTGATGTGACATTTATATACCGTACTAGAGGCCTGGTGCATGAAATTCATGTTCAGGTAGGGTCCCTAGGTCCGGCCAGCAATCAGGGCTGATCAGGGCCTTCCTTCCCCTGGCTGCTGGCTGCCGGTTGGAGCCTTCCTTCAGTCTGCGCTGCCCCCTGGTGGTCTGCACAAGTCATAGCAAGCAGTCAAACTCCCAGTTGTTCGAACTCCCAATGGGACAATTTGCATATTAGCCTTTTATTATAGAGGATGAAGTGATCACCAGGAGACATCCAGTAACTTTCTGTCACCATACAAAGTTATTGTGATATTATTCACTATATTCCCTATGCTCTATTTTACATTCCTTAGAGTTATTTTTGAAATAAGGTTTTACATCTTAATACCCTTCATCTTTTTGCCCACCCCACCACCCAACCCTCTGGCCACTATCAGTATGTTTTTTGTTTATTTGTTTTTTGTTTTTTATTTGTTTTGTTTAAATTTCATTTAGTTTAAGTAGCCACTCATTTTGACAGGTGTAAATTAATTTTCACAGCTACCAGGCTCCCTTCATTGTGGGTTTTACTTGCATTTCCCTGATGATTAGTGATGTTGTGTATCTTTTTATATGTCTATTGGCCATCTGCATGTCTTTGGAGAAATGTCTATTCAGGTCTTCTGCCCATTTTTCAATTGGATTATTTGTTTTTATGATAGAAGCCACTTCTTGTGGAAACTGTGCAAGAATAGGGATTGGCTGGGATTCCATCAACTCTTAGATAAACACAATAAATAGGGAGTTTGCACATGGTATCAGCTGAAGTGGGTAGAATTATATTTGGATTAACATACAATTTAATTAATTATAAGTATTTCTTATATTTATTGTAGTGAATGTTCTTCATTTTCATTTGAGCTACCAAATAAACTTAATTAGAAAGACAGCTTAATGGACATATGGTGAATCCTATATAATAAAGAGGTGATATGCAAATTGACCATCACTTCAACACACAAGATGGCCACCCCCATGTGGTCAAAGATGGCCAGCAGGGGAGGGCAGTTGGGTGGGACCAGCCCTGCAGGGGAGGGTAGTTGGAGGTAACCAGGCCTGCAGGAGAGGGCAGTTTGGCGGGGGGGGGACCAGCAGGAGAGAGCAGTTAGGGGCAACCAGGCCAGTAGGGGAGGGCAGTTGGGAGGGACAAGGCCTGCAGGGGAGGGCATTTGGGGGTGACCAGGCTGGCAGGGGAGTGCAGTTAGGGGCAATCAGGCTGGCAGGGGAGCAGTTAGGCATCGATCAAGCTGGCAGGGGAATGGTTAGGGGGTGAACAGGCTGGCAGGGGAAACGGTTACAGGATAACAGGCAGGCAGGCAGGAGAGCAGTTGGGAGCCAGCAGTCCTGGATTGTGAGAGGGATGTCCGACTGCTGCTAGCAGTCGGACATCCCTCAAAGGGTCCCAGATTGGAGAGGGTGCAGGCTGGGCTGAGGGACACATACCCCAGTGCACAAATTTCGTGCACCAGGCGTCTAGTATTAAATAAACAAAAACTGAAATAGAAAAAAAAATAATACATTTCAGACCTCAAGGTAACTGTAAAATTTTAAAATATTGAACCATTTTTTTCTTTCTTTTGAGTTCCCAAGATGTTTTTTCCCCTGCCTTTCTGTAATACTTTTGCTTTTTTGTGTCCCTTTGGGATAAACTTTTTCCCTTTAATCATGACTTCTATGGAGAACTTTGTTTTGTTGTGGTATCAATTGTGGTCCTAAATCACTGACTTTCATTGCAAGTTGTGCTTATTATCTAATTGATGCAAATGTGATGAATATTAAGTCCAAATTGCTAGAAGAGAGAATCTGAGTGATCTACCTTAAATTAGGTGGAATCTTTCATATAATCACCTACTATAACCATTTTGGACTCTCGTATTATTTAAGGTTTCTTCTTTCAAGGTTACCTATTATAAATATACTATTATTATTGTCCTACTTTCACAAATAATAAAACAAATTCTTAGGGTGCTCAAGTAATTTTTCAAAGTAGAAATGAAAGTAAATCATAGTTTCATGCCTTTAAAGATTCAGATTATTTAACTCTATTTTCTTAACATAAAAAAATAAAATTATAGACCAGATCTATATAGGTCTGCCTATAAGAAAATACTGTATTAGTGTAAATTCAGTATTTAATTGCATGGTAGAGCTTTATTTATAATTAAACAACAATACTATAACATCCAGAGTTTATCAGGAGCTTATTATGAGCCAAATAATTTTTAATTGCGTTGAATACATCATCTAATGTAGTCCTCAGATAACTTAAGTGAAGCAGATATTTATCATTATTTTATAGATGAAAAATTTGAGCATTAACTATGTTAAGTGACTTAGGCAAGGTCAGATAGTTAGAATATGGAGGGAAAAGATTTTGAAATTAAGATAAAAATTAAAAAAGAAATTCCATAAACATGTTCCAGTCAGAACTTTATGGGATACCTATTCAACTAATATCCCCAGACATAAGTTCCCTAAAGCCTAAAATATCATGTAATTTCTATAATTTGGAAATTTAATAGAAGTATAGTCATCCACAAAATTGCTCTCACTTTAGACACCAGCCACAATTTCAGGGGTCTCCAGGGTTACCTTCACTCAGACCAATTGGCTATAAATTTTGGGCTTCTCACAATTATCTCATCCAGAAAACACCTTCATAGAAACAACCAGAAGAAAGAAATCATCTCAGCAGTTTCCATGAACTAAATCTACACAACTACAAAGAACCACGCAATATCATATAAGATAGTGACTTCCCCTCCTTTTTTAAAAAAATATATTTTTATTGATTTCAGAGAGGAAGGGAGAAAGAGAGAGCGATAGAAACATCAATGATGAGAGAAAATCATTGATTGGCTGCCTCCTGCACTCCCCACACTGGAGATCAAGCCTGCAACCCAGGCATGCACGCTGACTGGGAATCAAACAGTGACTTCCTGGTTCTTAGTTAGATGCTCAACACTGAGCCATACCAGTCAGACTCCCTGTTTTTTACTGTAGTCTACTGTCTCAATCATCCTCTAAGTTCATTACACTATGTTTTATAAATAAATAGATAATTCTTTCCATTCCCTATCTATAATAAAACTGTAATATGCTAATTAGACTGGATGTCCTTCCAGACAACCTTCTGGATGAAGCTAGGGCTGCAAGGGTAGCCCAGGTCTCGGGTGCCAGAGGTAAGGCAGTGCCAGCAGCCGGGGGAAGGAAGGCCTACTCTTGCACCAATTTCATGCATCGGGCCTCTAGTTTAAATATAAATATAGTATGATGTTGATTTGCTTACCAAAAATCCCCACCAAAAACCACACAACACAACAAATTTCTGGAGTGACTAGTGACTTTGAGTTAAAAAATGCTAAATATAATTAGTTTCCCATAACGGAAATTGATTCAATATATAGTTAGCCAGGGAAAATAATGCTATTTTCTGTTTCTTCTCTACTAAATTAAATTATATGCTTTTAAACAATTACCTTCAATGCTAAAACATCCTCAATTTTCAAAAGGGAAACCAAGGTATATTATATTTATCGCTAAAGAGGTTATTAATTTAATTATAAACCAAATTATATTAGATAAAAAGAAGGTTGAGGGAAAATAGAATTCAACATAATCTCAACATGTAAAATTTTGTTCAATAAGTATAAATTTGACTTGGAAATGGAAATTAGAGCTGAGTAAAATACACCATAACTAAGTGCATAATATAAATAGCAAGATTTAAATGTTATCAAACTACTAAGAATTACTATTTAAATGACCTTGTATTAACACTCAGGAAATAATTATGAGATGTTTCTGTTTACTTAAAGATCTCACAGTTTTAGCTTAGATCCATAAGCAATTGAAAGAAGGTGTAATAAAGCAATAAATAAAAAAAATAAAGGATCCACCCTGAGATTGCACTCAAGTGCCTTACTGCCTTAAAGATAAAATCTCGAGAGTAGATAAGAACATTTATGGTCTGGCCACTATTTTCCCAGCCCTCTCTCTAACCACTCTCCATATTCTGTACATTGTGTGTTCTAACTGTGATTCCTTAAACAGATCAGAAATCTCACTAGTAGTTCTTGCTTTTTCTGCTTGGAATAAACTCCATCCCTTTCAACCACCAGACTAACTCACTCTATCTTCTAAGCCTACTTCCATGAAGCAAGCAGATTTCCCTGTGCTTCATTGCCCTGGCGAAGATTATGATTCTTCCCTAAACATGAAGCTGACTAAATGTAGTTTACTTTTTGGCTTTTTGTTCTGTTTCTCTAAAACTTATGCTACTCTAATTGGTATTCTTGTAGGGCAGCGATTTTCAATGTGTGCTGCAAAGATTTGTAAAATGTTGAATACCTGACTATGTTTTTCAGGGGCACTGACCTCTTTTCCCTTAGATTGTCAAATAAAAAAAGTGACAACAGCAATAGCCATCTGGTGTGAATGAATCAAAATTATACCTTTTTTTTGTCAATTCCGCAAAAAAATATATATTTCTTGGTGTGCTGCAGAATTTTAGTAATTCATTTATGTGTGCCATGAGATGAAATGCTTGAAAATCACTGTTGCGGTGGGATGAAGGTGAAGGGTATGGAAGGAGACCAAGGGAGACAAGTTTTTATAAAGTGGAAGCAGGTTGAAAGCCACCAATAGGAGTAGAAGCAGTAGCATTCTTGGGAAGTAGCAGTATCTCTGAGGAGGTGACTGTGAGGTACACCTGGGGAGAGTGAATCTCAGGGACATGCCCAAGTTCATCCTGCTCCATGCTGGTCTGAAGCAGCAGAGCCTGTGGACCTGGGAGAGCAATGGGAACTGGCACAACAGATGTCTCACCTGGAAAGAGAGATTCAGATCACCATTGCGACCTCTCCTATCTGTCATTGCCTCTGACTAACCTTGTAGAAAGTGTGAGAATGAGTCAAGGAAACCTCATTCAAAGTGGAGTCAGGAATCCCTGAAGAGGAAGTTCTCATGCATGTACCTCCCCCACCCATCACAGCTTACTTTACACATTTGGTCAGGAAGATGCTTACCTTCCTACCCCAGGAGGAGGAAGGAACATTTTCTTCTTGCACTTCAACAGACCAGTCAATGAGAAAACTCTACATGCAGCCAAGGAGAAACTACCACCACCCTGAACTCCTACTGTCCTCCAGTGGACTCTTGCTCATAATCGCCCATCCCAACTTCTTCCTTTTTGTCTATAACATAATGCTCCCCTCCTGGGTTCTATGAACTTGTTTATGGTTCACCATACTTTGTATGTCTAGAATTGCAATTCCTATGTTATTCCCAAATAAACATATACAGTATATTAAAAAAAGCAAAAGTGTTAACAAGAATCAACCTATTTTTATACCAAATGATTATTAATTTATAGCTCACATTATTTTAGAAATTATTCAAGTCAGTCATTAATTTATTGGCTATATTCTTTCTGTTATGAAATGCTTGAGGCAGGCATCTTACTTTACCTCTTTAGAAGCTATCATATTGCCTGACTTACAGTGGGTGCTGTACCAAAAGAATAAATATAAGGCAAAATATGTGTAATGTATGTTACATATTGATACTTCATCCAGACTTCAAAGCCCTTATTCACAGGCTAAATAACTTGAAATTTTTATAAAATTACAAGAGGAGTAGGGGCATTTCTGAGAACTTAAAGAATGCTAAAGACTCAGTCATTATTTGGTCTGTGGTTCTGTGCAGGGGAAAAACAAGCAAACACATTTATGATGTATCCACAATCAGGAGCAAAGATTTTTGTGAATGGATAGTTTATGAAGTTGTCTCAGTAAATATGCTTCATTGTATAAATTCTCTTATAGCCATTATGTATGATTTCTGCAAAGGGGTTGACTATGGCCTAAGTTAGGGAATCCAAACTGACCCAGAGATGAACTGACAAGTCAATTGCAGCTGGGAAAATAAACACATACAAAAACAGCAATGATACAATAAAAGCAACCAAAATCATATAAGTTTTTTGTAACATCCTCCAGGTTATTTTCCTCACTTGAGGTGGGCAAATGACTTTTTTTTCTGAAATACCCCATTTAGATAGCATATTCCATTTAGATAGCTTGGGACTTGGCCTGATGGCACTGTGAGAGCCTTTGTCCTGAGATGGTGGGAAGGCTTAGTGGCCCTGGATCCAATTTCTCTTCTGAGGTTCTTGTCAATCTTAAACATTCTAGCTAATTCATCTGTTAGTAAACTAATGCCTTTGTAAATAAAAATGAGATTGTTATGTATCCTTTTTCTTCATTTATATTGTGTATTGTGATCTTTTCATATATTTTTAATGCCTTGTTTATAAAATGTGTTGATAGCCACTATGTAAAAGCATTACAGAAGGGAAGATTACACTGTTTTACTTAAAGGAGTAAGTTGAGTAGTTGTGCATGTTTTTATATATTCTTATTAATAGAAGCTTTGTTTGGAACAAATACTTTTCTACAATTAAATACCTCTTTGTAAGAAATCGTTCCAAATTAGGAAGTGAATCTTTAACTTTTTCAACACCTTCAGGTTATTTTGCAAAGTTACTTTAAGTGGAGCTTTCCAGTCTATACAACCATTTTCCAAATCACATCAATGCAAAACCAAAGAACATAAACCACTTTTTTTTTTTTGCATATTGGTAAAATAAGGAATAGTCATAGCCAAGAAGACTACACATTCTTACTAAAACCAAAGAAATAGATCTCAAAGTATTATATACTTTACCTACTTTAAATTCACATGACTAATAAAAAGCTACCCAACTAAAGCTTTTAAGGCTAAAGTCTTTATGTTTGCAACTAAACAAATGTGGACTGGTTCATATAGGTATATTGGATCACAGGAGAAAATAATGTTATTATACAAAATTATTAAGCATCAGGAAGGCAGTTTGTTTGTTTATAAATTCACGGGAAAAAAACATTTTCTTTCCTCAGCAGAGTAACAAGGCAATAGTATGAATGTCCAAAGTTTAAATGTTTGTTTTGCTATTAAAGAAGGTTTTGCAAAATTAAATCCCCTCTGAAACACAAGGTTTTAAGATAAAATAATGTTATGCTGAATATAAAGAAGTTTGAGGTCCAAAACTCTTTAAAAAATTTTTTAATGAAGTCTAAACATCTAAAGGAAATTATCTTTTTTGTTTTTATTACTCTTTTATTAGAACACAAAAATATATAGGGTGTCCCAAGAAATGTATACACACTTTAACAGCCAATAGCTCAATTTTGAAAATGAAATGTATTTTAATAAACACTGCCTTATATACTTATCATAGTTATTGTAGTATGTGTATACATTTGTTGGGACACCCTATAAAATAGATATCATCCTTCAACTAAAACCAAGAGATATAATTTCAAAAAGGTATTTCACAATATAATGGTTTTAAAAGATAGTTCATAATCATAATATGACAAAGAGCATAGCCTGAAAGTTTAAATGTCATCATGGTGTAGTCTTGAGTTTGAAAGAACTTTCTAGGTAGGAGAATTCATTTTCTAACTCCTAATTGCCTTCTCTTCACTCCCACTTTCCTTGGCTTATCTCATAGGTATGTCTTGAAGTCCATTTTATGAAATACAATAGCCAATGATCCACTCCTGAGCTCTTGAAAATGAAGGTCAACTCCTGATCTAATAATGTTTTTACAATAAAATAATTCATTTCTCTTTATTTTAGAGAAAAATATACCAAAAAAAACCCCCTACCTTGTAAATCTAGAAAAATTACCTTGTCTCTATGAAACCAAAATGTGGGTGTTTGAGTCCGAATTCTTCTCTCACGAAAATTGAAGAATGAAGTCACGGACAAAAGCAATTAATGGGACTGGAGTTCATTGGGAGAAGCCAGTCCTAGAAAAGGTGTAGCTGGGTTTCCAGGAGAAGCCCAGTGGCCAGAGCTTCCTTTCCATATTTCATTCGGGAGTAGTTTAACATCCAGGTTAATTAAAGTCTATTAACCCATGTGTGGAGGCCCACATGGCCATAAGCCACGTGGACAGGAGATATGCTCCCAGCAGCAGGCACATCAGGTATCCATTGTGCACTGCTCCAGGGTACAGGGGGCAAAGAGGAAGCACAGGCACTTTTAATTTAGGGGCTGGAGACATCCTTGCTAGCTCTAGATTGGTAAGCTGCAAGCTGCCTGTGTTAGCAATATGCATACATTTTCAAGTTCATGACTCTCACTCACCCTTCCTTCCCTGCCTGGTTGAGGTGCCTTAGTAACTCCTCCTAGCTGGGTTCCGGGTTTTACTTCCTCCTTCCATGGTCCCGCCTCTCTCTACCTAACTTTTTTCTGTCTCACCTAAATCTCTACTTTACATGTTTATAATATTTTAACCACATTTGGGAGAATAAGCATAAATTGAAATCATATAATCATTTATTAATGTTCACTAATTCAATCATCAAATATTGAGCCTCACTGTTAGCCAAATACTCTGAATTAGGTATTCACCAGACAAAACTCCCTTCACAAAGGAACTTGGAGCCTGGTGAAAAGCAATAATGCATCAAGGAGGCCAAGCAGAACATAACACAAACACGTGTGAGTGTGTGTGTGTGTGTGTGTGTGTGTGTGTGTGTGTGTGTGTGGTCACCATGAACATTGATAAATGATAAGAAAACCATGGGCACAGAAGAATAGAAAGCAATCTTTACACTAAAATCCTGAAACAGTATTGTGACATTTCATTACAGATATTCAAGCTTTTTGTCTCCCACTAATTAAAAGAATCATTGACTACAGAGCAGGAGATTTTTACTTAAATTTTGTGGTAGCCATTTTGCCAAATAATTGAACTTGCCAGTCAGTCACTCCCATTGTGTTGGTTTCATAAAAGGAACCTATGAGGTGCTGTTTACTAGATCCCATATTAAATGATTTTCAAATCTTCATTTCCCCAAGTCTACTGAGAACCAGCAACCAGGAACTGCTTAAGTTACAAATTATTTGGGGTTGAGCAAAAACTTATTTAAAATTACATTAACTTTAAGATAATTTACTTAGGTAAGCTCACCATTGACATGCTGTAGCTTTTCAATAGAAGGTGACCTTTTGCATACTTAAAATCTCTGACATCATTAGGAGATTAAAAGCCCTTCCAATAGAAATGTTCACATTTTCCGGAGCTAGCAACCTTCTCTTAGCATACTCATTCTTAAAATTATATAAAGAGAAATAAATAAAATGCTTTCTTTCTTAACTGAAATCAGAGCCAATTAAGAACAGATACAGGAGCCATAGTAATGGACATCAAAATGTTAAATTTATCACTAAAAAAATCATAGGTAGTTAATCAGCTTAAATTAAATCATGCCGAGGTAAAAAAGGACCCCTAAATTTTATGGCTTACAACAAACAGGTTTATTTCTTGACAGTACATTTCTACATGGGCTGACTGTGACTCGCTCCATGTCTTTTTTATCTGAGCGTCTCAGATATAAGAGCAGCTCCTATCCGAATCCCTTCACTCATCTCATGGTGGAGAAAAAAGAGTGATGGTAGATTTGTACTTTGCTCCTTAAAGCTTCTGCTTAAAAAGTGGTTCATGTCACTGAACACATTTCATTGCCTAAAGCAGAGATTCTCAAACTCAGCATTACTAACATTTGAAACCAGATAATTCTTTGTTTTTTGAGGGAGTTTTCTTGAGCATTATTGTTTAGTAGCATCTTTGTTCTTTACCCACTCAATACCAGGAGCATCCTCCAAGTTGTATAAAATAAAAATGTCTGCAAAAATTACCAAATGTTCCCTGGGGGGAAAATAATCTCTAGTTGAGAATTCCAGGTCTAAGGAAATTCACCCAGCCAAGACTGGGGAATCTATAATAATAATATGCCGGGGTTCTTGTCCCAGCATCAAGGAGGGTTCAGGAATCTGGAAAAGGGGCTGTGCCTAGATGACATAGGAATCCAGAGACTAATAAAGGATCCGAAGACGAGATATAATTTTGAAAGGCATTGGGGGTCAGAGGACCTTCAGCTAAAGGAACTGAAGACATTAAATAAGAAAATAAACACTCCAAAATACAATGCCAACCATGATGAGATGTCCTCAGCTTGAATTTCCACCATTAACATTATCAGGAACAAAGTAATTATTGATCAAATATTATAATCTAAAGGTACTTAAGATACCTTTAGTTCCTTGAGGTAGGTTAAGTTCAAAATTTTTGATGAAAAAGAAAGTCTAAAAGTAAATAATTATTTCAACCTAAGTTAAAATATAAATAATCTGCCCTAGCTGGTTTGGCTCAATGGATAGAGCGTCGGACTGTGGACTGAAGGGTCCCGGGTTTGATTCCGGCCAAAGGCACATGCCTGGGTTGCGGGCTTGATCCCCAGTAGCGGGCGTGCAGGAGGCAGCCAATCGGTGATTCTCTCTTACCATTGATGTTTCTATCTCTTTCTCCCTCTCCTTTCCTCTATAAAATCAGTAAAATATATTTTAAAAATATATATAAATAATCTGATTATAAAACTATTCAAGTAAAAATAATTCATTTTATTTTTTCTATACTCAGTCCAATCCTGAGACATGCTGGATATCTGGTAGACTTAGGGTTCCTTCAAGGGTTAAAACCTGAATAGTATATTGGAAAGAAACTAAAGTCTCTTTGAGATCTTAGTGTTATACTCATCCACAAGTACTTCCAGGGTCTAGTAAAAATCACACTAATGAATAAGAAAGAAAGGGCCCTGACCAGTGTATAAAGTGGTCCAGAGCATCAAACCACACACTAAAGGGTCGAAGGTTCAATTCCTGGTCAAGGGCACTTACCTGGGTTGCAAGTTCTATCCCTTGGTAGAAGGCAACCAATTGAGGTATCTCTCTCTCATAGATGTGTAAATGTTTCTTCCTTTCTCTCTCTCTCTCTCTCTCTCTCTCTCTCTCTCTCTCTCTCCCCCCCCCCTTTCCACTCTCTCTAAAAAGCAATGGGAAAAATATCCTCTGGTGAGGATTAACATAAAAGAAATAAAGAAAAAGAAAGGAAGGAAGGAAAAAGGAAGGAAGGGAGGGAGGGAAGGAGGGAGGGAGGAAGGAAGGAAGGAAACAGGCTCAAACCTAAGTAATTTAGTATTGTTATTTCCTATGGCGAAAATATTCCTCGCAAAACTGTATTATTTTAAGTATATTTTTATTGATTTCAGAGATGAAGGGAGAGGGAGGGAGAGATAGAAACATCAATGATGAGAGCGATTCATTGATCAGCTGCCTCCTGCATGCCCCCTACTTGGAATTGAGCCCACAACCCCGGCATGTGCTCTGACTGCGAATGGAACAATGATCTCCTGGTTCATAGGTTGACGCTCAACCACTGAGCCACACCAACCAGGCGCAAAGCTATATTCTTAATAACCCTGGACTTAGCATTGCCAAAGAACCTGGCAGTCTTAATTGAATCCTAGTTAAACAGTGTCTATGGGGGAAAATCATTTGACTTCAGCTATAACAGGATGCCTGTCAGTCTATGCTAGTTGCCTGGAGACTGGAATCTTAGAATATAAATTTAAATATGAAAAAGTGCCCATAAAGAGTATATTTTGACACATTTTTGACCATATTCAGATGAAAATTCACCTAGGCATACAGTCTCAATTGTATTTTTTTTTTTGGGGGGGGGGGGAGATATTTCTGACACTTTGAGAAACTTAAGCCTTATTTTAAATACTTTCTCTTCAAGCATATTTAAAAATTATTTTCTTCTAAGACCCACACTTTGGTTATCCCAGTGCTGAACTGATAGGGAGAAGGCACTCTAGCTCACAGCCAAGCTGCCTCATTCCTTACTATAAATTAAAGTCACTCACTAAGGTTGCATTGTTGAAATCTAACTGCATATTTTTTTAAAGTGTCCCCACGGTATAATATAATTTCCTAAAAATTCTGCATGAATAGAACCTAACCAAGTTTCATCAACCTTTAAAAAATCATGTAGCTGGCTTGACTTTGCATGTGTATTTCACTTATGTGTTTCTGCCTATGGATTCCTAGACAAATGCAACAGAATCTAGAATTAAAACATACACTCAAAAAGGTAATTTTTCTGTTATATGTGTTGATCCACTATTAATAAAGGGTCACAGAATTCAAGAAGGTGAAATAGCCTGGCTGGTGTGTGGCTCAGTGGTTTAGTGTTGACCATGAACCAAGAGGTCATGGTTTGATTCCTAATAAGGGCACATGCCCAGGGTTCTGGCTAGATCCCCAGTAAGGAATATGCAGGAGGCAGCCGCTGGATGATTCTCATTATTGATGTTTCTCTCTCTCCCTTCCCTCTTTCTCTCTTTCCCTCTCTCTCTCCCTTCTCCTCTCTGAAATCAATAAAAACAATTTTTAAAAGGAGAAATAAAAATGTTTTATTATGATATGTTGACAAATTTTAGATTTGCATGTATATATATATATATATATATATATATATATATATATATATATATATACATATATACATACATATATATATGCTTGTTTTTATTACACTCCTGTATAAGCATACCCACCAGGCACAGAAATTACTAGAATTCCAAAGATCTCTATGATGGGAACCTGTTTTACTAAGTCTAGCCCATAGCCTAGATAGGATGAGAATAGATTCTCTATAATCATGGGCTATTATGACAGAATGATGGTGGGAAGACTGGGCTAAAAATCAGTTTCTCCTCATGATTCCACTCGCAGATAAAGCAATCTTCCTCTGATGGGGAGGAATAGCTGTGGAGTGCTCAAACAGGCTAACAGAGCCACTCAGGAAAATTCTCCCCACATAGGAAAATAGTGCCAGGAAATGTAAATTTCCCTCCCCAGTATTGCAAATATTTTACTAAAGTATTTGAATAATTATTAATACAATAATACATATATTTCATATAATGAAGTCCAATCTTTAGATAATAACAATATCCTTTAAAAATACATAACAATTATATATAGAATAGGATTAATTGTAGTATTTTCTGAGTTACTTGTCCTCAGCATTAACAAATGAACAGGCTTGAAAATAATTACATTATGTTTTTATGCTATATATTGCTCTTTAGATAAAATATAGTAATAATGAATTGATAATATGTTAAGATAATAAAAGAAAGAATAAATTTATGTTTTAATAACTTCATGACTTTTAGTTTTTCCCCCTTTAGTTTACTCTAAAATATTTTTAAAGTGTCAAGCACTGTGCTTATTTTATTTCTTTTTTTAAACTTTACTTTCTTTTTTATATCATCTAAATATGAAGAATTTTTTAGAAGATACTGTTCTTTTTTTTTCAGTATACAGTGATTTTTAGGGGCAATTTATAAAGTAGACATAGCTTTGTCTCTTTGAAGATATAATGAAATACTATGCACATTCCAAAATACCACTCTTTCTTATATTGATGATTTTAGGAAGTAAATTATTATTTTAAATGACCATTTATTTATTCATCCAACAAGTATTTCTTTGACACTTACCACATGTGTGGTGCCCTTCTAGGATTGGCAGGTTCTCAGCCTACTGAAACATATAGCTCATGAAGGGAGAGGATAGAGATGATCTGTGAAATGCAGCAGATTTTATTTTAATTCACTATGGACAAATTTAACATTTTTGGCAATGAAAAATATATTGTTATGAGATAAAGAATAAACTTAATTTCAACATTGATATTATAGAGTTATTGGTAAAGGAAATACTATAGACAAGAGAAAAACTAGAAATAAGAGTTTGAATATCAATTTAATAATCATTTCTCTAGCAGATAATGAGGCCCTAGTCCTAGAGATCAGAGCTTAAAGACTTATAAGTTCCAACAGAAAGTTCACTGTATTTGAAGTAGCATAACTGCTAGGTCTTAACTTTTGCTCATAACTCTATTTCTTATATTTTAAATAAGCTAGGAGAGAGAGAGAGAGAGAGAGAGAGAGAGAGAGAGAAGAGGGGAGGGGAGAGGGAGAGAAAGAGAGAGGAGAGGAGAGGAGAGGAGAGGAGAGGAGAGGAGAGGAGAGGAGAGGAGAGGAGAGGAGAGGAGAAGAAGTAGGAGAAGTGGGAGATAATAGAGGGAAGGGCAGGGGAGAGGGAGAGGGAGAAGGAGAGAGAGAGAGAGAGAGAGAGAGAGAGAGAGAGAGAGAGAGAGAGAGATTGATTTCCTAGCTAATAAAACTAGTATCAAAAAAATAACACGAGAGTCACAGGCAATTTTATTGAAGGGGACAAGACAGCCCAGGATAGAGAACATAGAAAGAGAACAACCAACAGGAAATATGATGTTTAAAAGAAACAAAAATTGAAACAGGGCAGGCAGGTGGTATACACAGGCACAAAATAAAAAGGTCAAGGAATATGTTGTAATCAATTCTCAAACACTGTGTAGGAAGCAGATAGTCCCTAATACTGATTCTGTCAACAGGGGTATAAAGGTCAGATTGTGGCAAATTGTACTAGATGAGCTTTAATATAACATTAGATTTTCTTCATCATTCACTGTGAGATAGTGCTTGATGCAAAATGAACTTATGGTCAGTCCAGAAACCAAAGTTTCTGTTGAAATGGTACTTTTATTTTCATGTGAATAAATACATAAGTGTTGATAATAGGTTTTAGTGGCCTGTGAATACATAAAGGAAAAACCATATGTACTTATTAAACCTACAAAATGTGTTCATTTTTTAGTTGTTAAAGTCTACAATACATTTTGTTTAAATTAATGGAGATTGTCCTCATCAGTTATTATAAGAACAGTGAAAGTTGTGTAAAACTTGCCTTTCTTCAGCTCTCCATTTGCCACTTATTAACTGCGTTTAAGTAATTTGGTAATATCTTGCTGTCTTATTTTCTTCACACAGAAAATCCTATATAATAAAAGGCTAATATACAAATTGACCAAATGGCAGGACGACCAGTCGCTATGATGCACACTGACCACTAGGGGGTAGGTGCTCAATGCAGGAGCTGCCCCCTGGTGGTCAGTTCGTTCCTATAGGGGAAGCACCACTCAACCAGAAGCTAAGCTCATGGCTGACGAGCACAGTGGCAGTGGCAGCAGTGCTGGGGATGTCCCACTGATGAGGGGAATGGGCCTAAGCCAGCAGTTGGACATCCCCCAAGGGCTCCCAGACTGTGAGAGGACCCCCCTTCCCCAAGTGCATGAATTCCATGCACCAGACCTCTAGTAATATAATAAAACCTATTACTTAGAGTTATTGTGATAGGATAATATCTTACACATAAGGAATGCTCAAATACTAAATAGTATTGATTATTAAAAATCCACTTGTCCAAGGAAAGATGAAAAAGGAAAAAAAGTTCTTTGGATTCTTGCTATAAAGTCCATTACTTCTGTTATGAAAACTGACACTACATTATTTTGTGTCTATAATTATGTTTGTCATGTGACTGAATGAATTCTTTAAAAGGCATTTATGGTGGACAGACACTCTAGGGTGACCCTACTAATGAGTACAATCTTGTGTAATTCATTCTGGGGGCAAGTATAGACAGGGCCTGTGACTTGATTCTAAGCCAATAGAATTTGGGAATGGTGATGGGATATCACTCATGTGATTAGGTTATGTCATATGACAAAGGGGAATGGGTAACCCAATTTTCATTACATTGCATTATATAAGAATCTATCTCAGTAGATTAGAGTTAAAGAGAACTCTTTGCTGGTTTTGAAGAGATAATCTACCATGTTGTAAGTTGGCCTTGGAGCAAAGAACTGCTAGAGGTCTCTAAGAGCTAAGAGAAACTCCTGTATTAGACAATCTAACTCTTTTTTAAAAAAAATATATTTTATTGATTTTTTACAGAGAGGAAGGGAGAGGAATAGAGAGTTAGAAACATCGATGAGAGAGAAACATCAATCAGCTGCCTCCTGCACACCCTTCTACTGGGGATGTGCCCGCAACCAAGGTACATTCCCTTGACTGGAATTGAACCTGGGACCTTTCAGTCTGTAGGCTGATGCTCTATCCACTGAGCCAAACCAGTCAGGGCAGACAATCTAACTCTTAATTTTTGGAATAAATAATATACTTTCATCAAAAATATAATATTTACATTGACTAATTTTTACCTGTGATTTTAAAATAATATATTGGATATTTTGAAGAATTAGTCTTCAGAGAGGATATGTCAAATTAAACTATTAATTGTACATTTATTCTTTGTTTTTTAAAACATATTTGCAAGGCATCTCTGAATCGATGTCCTGTTCTTACTCATTTCAGGAAGTCCATTTAGTGTTTGTCTTTGGTAGTCTCCATGTCTTGGCCACTGTGAATAATACTGCAGTGAACACAGGGGTGCATATATCATTGCACATAAATGTTTTCAAGTTTTTCCTGTAGATACCTGGTAGAGGGACTGATGGGTCATATGGTAACTCTATAGTTAGTTTTTTGAGGAGCCACCAAACTGTTTCCCATAGTGTCTGTACCAGTTTACATTTCCATCAGCAGTGAATGAGGGTTCCTTTTTCTCCACAACCTCTCCAACACTTGTTGTTACCTACTTGTTGATAATAGCCATTCTAACAGGTATGAGGTGGTGTCTCATTGTAGTTTTGATTTACATTTGCAAAGTGAAATTTAACCAATGTTGCTGAATTCATGTCACATTCAATGATAGATAGAATTGGATTCTGTTGTAGCACTTTTCATCTATAAAAGCATTAACTAGGAGTGATTGGGTTAAATTTTATAATATATACATATTTAGCTAGGAAATAAAGCAGAATAAATTAAATTCAAGAAGTTTACTATAATGAAAGTTAACTCTATGCCAGTTTCTACAATTTCCAGGGTTTGGGGCTCTATATCATCTCTTTAAAAAAATAATATATTTTTATTTATTTCAGAGAGGATGGGATAGGTAGAGAGAGATAGAAACATCAATGATCAGAGAGAATCATCAATCGGCTGCCCTTCTGCATGCCCCACACTGGGGATGGAGCCTGCAACCTGGGTACATGCCCTGAAGAGAATCAAACCATGACCTCCTGGTTCATAGTCAATGCTCAACCACTGAGCCATGCTGGCCGAGCTACATTAACTCTTTAGATCATTAGAATTTTTCTTCCTTAAAGCTGAAATATCCTAAATTTCTTTGTTATATTTTATTAAATGTATTGAGATGGCATTGGTTAATAAAATTATATAGATTTCAAGTGTATAATTCTAGAACATACCATCTGTCTATTGCACTGTGTTTTCACCATCAAAGTCAAATCTCCTCCTAGTACCATCTATTTGACCCTCTTTCATTTCTAACAATAATTTATTGCATTTTGTTTAGATCCCCAGTTTTAAAAATATACAAAGCAAGTGTATTTTTCAAACAGCATATTTTAGCACATTGGAAATGAAGCTACTACATGACTTTGTTTTGGAGTAGTTTCTACAGAATTCTAAAAACTTACTTTCTGTTCCAGAGGCATGGATGCATGGAACAGATTGACAGTGGTCAGAGGGAAGGAAAGAGGGAGGACTGGATGAAAGAAGATGAAGCGATTCGCTAAAGAACATATACGCACATCCGATTGACACAGACAACAGTGAGGTATGACCAGAGTAAAGGGAGGGGGCACAGTCTGGGTGGAGGTGGGCAAGGCAGGGGGGAAAAGAACGTCTGCAATAGTGTCAACAATAAAAATAAAGTTTAAAAAATAAAGAAGTTTACTTTCTAAGGAAGATGTAACATGGTAATTAGAGGAAGACATTTTGAGAGAGCAAAATTATTCCAAAACAACATTACTTTTTTACCTTTACCTATACAGATGCAAAGTTTATTTACTGAAGGAATGATGAGATCAAATGGTAGTTCTAACATTAACTCAAAAGATTATTTTTTTCATGTTTTAGAGCAAAAAAATAACCTTAATATTTTAAATAACATAAAATTACACCATTGGTGTATATATATCTTTAATGAGGCATTTATACGTTTAATGATATTCTGAATATGTTTTTACTTTAAAAAGTCAGTAATTTAGAAATTGGTGTAAAATATTTTATTTCATAATTTTCCTTTCATATCAATTGGTATCTTTCATTTAAATTACAAATCATTTTTGGTAACCACACATACAATCTTTCCACTAGAACCATAGTGGTTTATATAATCAGTAAATTACTTAACATTTACTACATCTACTCAGAAACCATGGTTATATAAATAAGAAACAAAATGCAATGGGATTTGATGTCAAGTGGATATACTCTGACTCTTTAAAAAAGTTGCATGCATAATATAATATCTAAGGATAAGAGTTAACTTACTTTATTATTAGTTTAAATTTAAACACAGTAGATTTTTCACATTTGCAAGAGACCTATCATGAAACTTTCTCAAATACTCAAATTTTTCTGTGGTACTAAAATATAAATGTTAATAAGTTTTCTCATGTAATTTATGGGTCTTTATTATAATAATTTTATTCCGTGTAATAAATGTAATCAATGAATCTACATAGTTACTGTGATTAACCCAATTTGCTATGTGACTCTTGTACATGCGGTAACTTTTTAGTAAAATCCTTTGATCTTTTGAGATTCTGGTAATTTATTCTCTTTAATTTTCAGTGGGGTTTTTTTTTCAAACTTAAAATTTTAGCAAAAACAAGTCCTTCACATATTAATTTGTGTATGTATATATAGAAATATATATTAAATCTATATATGTAATTATATGATAAGTTTGAGTTTGGGATTGGGTTATGAAGAAATGAGAGGTTGTTTTGAAAGAACAGGAAAAAAGATTTGCCCTTTTTTACATGTGACAAAGCAGAACATAGCCATTGTGATAAAAAATACTTTGAAGAATACTTTATAATTTTTGTGGCATTTTTTTGCACACATTAGTTCAGCAAATGAGGTGTGGTAGATGGATAACAGAGTTTTGGTTGGTTGGAGCAGAGAAGATGGTCTGGAGTAAGATAAGAAAGGAGGTTGAAATATTTGTTAGGACTCACAATATAAAAACAATGACATTTTTATTGGAAAAATATATAAAAACATTTTTGATGTTTTGGATTCAAGATGATCTCAAATTCACAAGTGAGAAACTGTTTAATCATGGTTCTAGGTGTAAAATAAAAAATTACATTAAATTAGAAATTTTTTTTGTCTCTGAGGTGCCCCCCCCCCCCCATTTCATTATGCCTCCCTACTGACAAGTCAAGGGACAAGTATAATAAAATACTTCCATTAATATGTAGAACGCCATAAGTTTAAAGCAGTAGGTTATATAGTACATATGCTAGATATCACAGATAGCACATGATATAGCAACAGTGACTCCAAATTTAAATAATACAAAAATAATAGAAGTGTTAACGTATTGTTCTTTAATGTGGTTTATGAAGAATAGCTGCTATCCTTTGGGAGTCTGGAACTTTGATACATGACCAGTCATCAATAAAAAGTCTCAAATGGGCTTTCCTGATAGACAGCACTTCAAGAATATTGTCACAAATAGATACTGGAGGAATTAAGCCTGACCTATGTGAATCCATGGATGAGGAGTCTTGGAAACTGGTTTCCAGTGGGACGTCTCCGTTTGCTTCTTTTAATAAATATTAGCCACAAATATAATTATCGCTGATTCTAGTGTCTTTCTAGCAAAACTCCAAATCTGGGAGTTGATAACAAGTGTCTTGATGGTATTTTAGAAAGCTATACTATGTGTAACTCATTCTTTGTAATGGGGGTTAGGGAATAAGGACAGAACTTGTCACAAATGATTTTCAGCTTTGACTGAAAATTCAGGATCTGTTTATTTTCAAATTATCTCGTTTTAACTGAATTATTTTCACTCTCTTTTACTTGACCTATCAGTTCTATATTGTCTATATCAGGACTGATATTGATCTATCAGTTCATAATTTAGCAGGACCTAATATATAATGAGATTTGGCTTAGGGCAAGCAGCTATCAACAACGAAGAAATCAGTTTACCCACATATGGAGATGAAAGTCACAGCCCTGCATAGCTAACAACTAAATCTTGGTATTTGGAGAAGAGAATAAAATAACAAAATGTGAAAGTATAATTATCCAAGTGCTTCTAAGACCAAGGCTGATGATGCATAAAGTTAAGAGAGTCCTTTATTTTGGTAATATGGGTCAGTTTAGGATAGTGTTACTCAAGCCTGTGTCTGCATAGTGACAAGAAAGATGAGTCAAATATACTTGTGAAAATTAAAACACATTATCATACACTTCAGAGCGGTATAAGGTTTAACAACCTCTACCAAGTTATTAAAAACCAAAGGAAAAAATGTGTCTTACAACATAAATGAATAAGTATCTCAATCGATGTCCTAAATTTTTCCCTTGCCCTAGGCATTTCCTAATACTTAGTGCAGCTACTTACTCATATCTAGATTTTCAATGTCTTCTAGGAGATGTAATGTATCTTTAAAACTTTCATATTACCCACTGTTTATAGAATAAAGTCTAACCTCTCTTCACCTTCATTATCTTTCCCTAACTTTTATTCATGGCCTCATCTTCCACACAACTGTCCATACACATTAACTGTATAATTCTATTATACTACAAGATTTCCATACAACTGTCCACATTATAGTAATTACATAATTCTGTTATATAAGACTACTTCTACTTCGACATGAAATTACTATGCTGTTGCAGAAGGTAAGATTTCCTTCTTTTATGGCTGAGCAATATTCCATTGTGTAGATGTACCACAGTTTTTATTTATTTATTTATTTATTTATTTATTTATTTATTTAGTACCACAGTTTTTTAATCCACTCATCTGTTGGTGATCACTTAGGCTGTTTCCAAATCTTAGCTATTGTAAATTGTTGCTACTATGAACACAGGGATGCATACATTCTTTCTGATTTGTGCTTCTGGATTCTTAGGATATAGTCCCAGAAGTGGAATTGCTGGGCCGTAAAAAGTTCCATTTTTAACTTTTTGATGAAATTCCATACTGTTTTCTATAGTGGTTGCACCAGTCTGCATTCCCACCAACGGTGTACTAGGGTTTCCTTTTCTCCACAGCTTTTTTATTCACTCATCTACTTGCTTCTATATATGTTATTTTTAGAAGCAATATTTTAGAAGCATTTTTCTCATATTTATATTTTTTATTCCTAAAATATACTTGTGAAAGTTGATGAACCCTGTCAAATGAAGACTATAACAAGTAAATATATGTACATACATATTTTTAAAAATTTATTCAAATAAACCTTCCATGTATTCAATGCTTTTGACTATATTTTGGTTAAGTGTAATAAAAAGAATTTAACATTTCAATTAATTTTTTAGATTTAGGAAGTTATATATTTGTAAAACATTGTGTAAGAATTAGCTGAGCTCTTAAATAATAACAAAATATAATTTTAAAATCTTCATATATTTTGAAATCAACATGTAATATTTGTCTAGATAACTCTTTGCAGTAAGACACTGGGGCGGGGGGGGGGGTGAGGGCATGTGCCGGGGGGTAGGGGAGGCCGGGGGAAGGTCAATGGCGGGGAGGGGGAAAGGAGACATATGTACTACTATAGGTAATACTTTAAACAATAGAGTAAAAAAAAATTTTTTTAATAAAAGACCATCCTGACTTTCTAAACTAAGGACAGGGAACAAAAATTTCTACTTTAAAAATATAATGTAACATATTACATATAATAAAATATATATACTAAATATTTAAAAAACTAGTTGTTCATTAACAGTGTAAGTTGATAGATAAATATTTGACAAAAAACACTTAATTTTAATAATGCTGATGGCTCAATAGATTACTGAGTAAAAAAGTAAAGTTTGGAAATACACAATTACCAGGAAATGATATTTGATTAATTGTAAATTAGACACTTGTGTTAGTAAATAAGAGGAAATACATGTCAGTACTTAAGATGATAAATGGCTAGACACATTAAAGTTGTTATTTTCTCCTTAAATTTCTCAAGTTTAACAAGATTGCATTAAGCATGTTAGGTAGCTACTTGACAAAAAAAAAAAGAGAAACCATGAAACTAAATCAATACACACAAATAAGCACGTTTTTATACCATCTCTAGCAAGCAATCAAAGAGTAGATGATGTGTACAGAAGCATACTACTGATGATTTCATAAACTCAATTCCTCATAAAAGTTGATTTTGTGAAAGCCACAGAAGTTATCAGAATAAACAAGTGGGAGAAAAATTATAGACAATCAGAAAATACTGCTATCTGAGGGGAAACTGAGCATTTTAACCTAAAATATCCATAGAAGTTACACATATCTAAAGATTTTGGGGTAATCACTCATTCTACACTTTGCCAAGAGTAACCTCACTGGAGATGGTTAAAAATGTAGAATGCAATTGTAGAAATGCTTGACACCTGAATACATAGTATTTAACTACAAAATGCAAGTGCATAAATGACCCACACATTTCCAAATTTGTGTGTGTGTCTATATACATATAGAATACATTATCAAATAACTATAAATTTGAAAAGGATTCCCAAAATAATGTAGTACACTTTCTCCAAGCATATAAATAAAATTGAAAATTAGAGTCTACACACAAAACATAAATTATCCCTTTTGCAAGACTGAGAGTTTTACAGAAGTGAGTGACTGTCAGATTTAAGGCAGCTAAATATAATAACATCATTAGAGACAAATGAGATAATTAAGCCTGCCTGGTGTTTAGAGGCGTGCTTAAGAGTAATGGCTAGGACCCTAGATGGCGGTGCCCAGGGTGCTCACCCACTGCTCTTGTGGGCAGACACAACTGTTGGGTGTGAGGGTGAAGTCCCCTCAGCACCTTTCCTGAGCGCCTGGCTGGCGAAAGCCAAAGCCAAAAAGACCACCCTTAAAGGCAGCCTGAGGAAGAATCCTGAATACTGATTTCACATCCCCATGCTGGCCATTCACTCAAAACCAGGTGAGTTTCATGCCTTTGTGTTTTCTCTTTGTCAAAAGTAAAGAAATAACAGAGAGAAAACTAATGAATCACCAAAGCAGTAATGAATAGAGGTGTTTGTGCGCACACCAAAAAGACAGTTTACAAACCGAAAGCACTGAAACCAAAACATGGAAGGAGGCTCAGGTGTATGTTGTTGTAAAGCAGCTTGGCTAGTGAGAAGGCAGCGACTGGTTTCTCTTCACAGAGATTGATTATAATATTAGAATGTTCTTGATTAATAGGGAATTCGTTCATGGTTACCTCATATTAATTTTATGAAACAGTTCAAGTTTTACTTACGATTTGCCAGAGGTGTAAGCAGGAAATGACCCAGATCAAGTTAGTCTTGCAAAATAAGCTAAATTAAGTGTTGTTTATATGACTAAACTTGTTTTGTCTGCTCAAGGAGTTTTCAAAGCTGGTCTCTGTTTTTGATATGAACATGCTGATGGCATCAAGTGACAGGCATGTGAAGCTCTTAGGACTAGAAAGGGCGTGGGGAACTATGAAGTTAGAGCAAACGGTTCTCTGAACAGGGTGGACAA
The DNA here is from genome assembly GCF_963259705.1 of Myotis daubentonii. Lineage (NCBI taxonomy): Eukaryota > Metazoa > Chordata > Mammalia > Chiroptera > Vespertilionidae > Myotis > Myotis daubentonii. Next base: position 35,276,921 of record NC_081856.1, on the reverse strand, counting down.
TGTGCGCAATAGGGCTTGTTCTCCAGCACTGCGTACCTAAGGGTTTGAGTGAGAATAAAACATAAGGGAATCAACAGTAAAAACTACATCAGATTTTAAAAGGAAAAGAGCAAATGGCTGGAAATTGTGAGACGATAACTCCACAAATCCCTTCTTTTATTCAATTTTAACATTATTCTTTGAGTTTTATTTTTTCTTACATAAATATAATTCTCCCTACCTCGTACCCTCACATGCCACTTATAGATGTCAGTGACCAAAATAATAGTCAATCCTGATAGAAGCTATAAAAAATGATTTTAAGTTTCCAAATCTGCAAATTAAATAGCAAATTTGACTCTATTAAGAATTAATTATTTGATTTATTTATGGCTACTGCATTTTATTAATACTTAAACTTTGAATTAATTGGCAGATGTTTTTCTTATTGTGAGCATTACATTAATGGCACCCAGAGGTGAGGGTAACAGCTGCTATAGAGTCTACATTGGAGAGAAATGGTTGTAATCACATGACCAGATGGATATGAATAAAAGAACAATCTGGATAATCTTGGATATGTAAGATCCAAAGCACTGATGAACCCCATTAGGCACCAAAAGGCCAAACTACGGAATTCTAAGTGTAAGATAAAAAAGAGACACAAGTCAAATGTTTGGATCACTCAGGAAGAAACTAAGATGTGAAAATAGTGATTCTCTTTTCCTTTGGATTCATAGTTTACTTAACAATAGTGTTAGTTTTTTAACTAAATCATCTTATGAGACAGAATTGCATCTACATTAATCAAGATTATAAATAAAACACAAAAATAACTTTCCATAGTTAAATCAATTTTTATTTTACCTTCCTTAGCTTTCATATACATTATTTGGGTTAATTATGAGAAATACAGACACTTAATGAAAGTGCATATTAATTTAAATAGAAGTAATGGTAATGCCCATCTTTTATGAGCACAAATTTTACTTTGCAGATGGTATCGACTGTCATCCATTGCTTAAAGAAAAGCACTATTACAAAAATTATCCTATGTAATAAAAGGGTAATATGCAAATTGACTGAATGGGGAAACAACCAGAATGCCTGTAACCACTCCCCCCAGCTGGCCCCGCCCCTGAGCGTGCACCCGGACCCTGATCAAGGCAGGGCCGGCCAGTCCCACCCCGAATGGGCACCCCCACCCCAATCGGGTGTGGGGCCAGCCAGCAAACTGCCTGCAGCCTCTTGCCCCAGCCGGCCCTGCCCACAGCCCATTGCCCCAGCTGGCCTGACCCCGATGGCTCCCATTGGGGCAGGCCAACTGGACCCCACCAGTGCACGAATTCGTACACTGGGCCTCTAGTTCTATATAATTGGGATTAGATATAGCAAATCAACAAATATTTGAATGTTACCATCTTTTTTTTTTTTTAAATCCTCACTTTGTTTTTATTGACTTTAGGGGAAGAGAGAAATATTTATGTGTGAGAGAAATAGACTAGTAGATTAGTGGCCTTCCATATGCTCCCCAACAGGGGATCGAACCAGAAACCTAGGCATATGCCCTGACCAGGAATGGAACTCAAAACCTTCTGGACTACAGGGATAATGCTCCAACCAATCAAGCCACCCAGCCAGGGCATGAACATTGTAGTCTTACTAGAGGCCAACACATGAAATTCATGCAAGAGTAGGCCTTCCTTCCCCCTGCTGCCGACACTGGCTTCCCTCTGGCACCTGGGACCCAGGCTTCCCTCCAGCTGCTGGCAGGCACCCAGGACCCGGGCTTCTCTTGCAGCCCTGGCTTCGTTCAGAAGGATGTCCAGTCTAATTAGTATATTATGCTTTTATTATTATAGATTATATAAAATGTATCAGAATGCAAATAGGTCACCAACTTTTATCAATGAGCTTTTACTTTTATAGAAGAATAATAGGATAAAACCAGATTTTGATAAATAATTTAGGGTATGCTATTTCAAAATTATCAATAAATGTATCTCACTTATTCCTTTGAACTCATATTTCATATCTGGTTATAGAAGTTGCTATCATTTATTTTATGTATGGCATCTTCATTCTCTCCCTCTGCAATAGATTATTTTCAATAGATTATAAATATGCTCAAATCTTTCCATGATTAATAAAAACTTCTTTTGGCATTCCTTTGTCTACCTAGTTAACTATATATCTATTTATGAATCAAATTTCTTTAAAAAATATTTCCTTGTTTAAAATATAATAAAATATTACTACATTGACTTTCTAATATAAGCATGTCAAACTCAGGCCAGATAAACAAGGTTTAGGTTATGTGGGCTCAAAAAAACAAAAGCTTCAATTTTCATAGAAACATAGGTTTATTTCAGTAGAGACGTGCTGAATACAAAGGGCTGAAATAAATGAGTAATCATTAACATAAAATAATGGAACATTTTAATAAAAATTAATATTTTTTCTTGAACATTAATTACCAGACACTGAATAACTGCACAAATTAATAAGCATAATGCAAATAAACCTATTTTTCTTGTTCTCTGAAAGCAAATTATTTCCTGTTGCGCACACCAAACAAATCAGTCCAAGACTAATGACGTGGCAATCAGCTGCTAAAATATTTGCTGCTAGTATTAGCAGAGAGAAATGGTGCGCCTGCGTGTAAGGTGCGAAAAAGAAATGAATGCAACACGATTATCGTAATCATTCATTAGTGAACATTGGAGTTCATTATTAATAATTATGTATAACAAGATATTATAAAAATTAAGTTATGAAATTTTTATCAAAATATTTCTTACATACTGTTATATTGGCTGGGCCACAAAAATATTCATCGTGGGTTGCATGCAGCCCATAGGCCGTGAGTTTGACATGCTTGTTCTAATAAGTCATATCATAATTCTTTTCTTTTAGCACTTTTTTGAATTTATTGGGGTAACATTGGTTCAAAAAACCATACAAGTTTCAAGTATACAGCGCAATAAAACATCACTTGCATACAGCATTGTGTACCCCAAGCAAAGTCTCCATCTGTCCCTATTTTTCTCCCCTTTGTCCATTTCCACACACCCCCCTTATTATTAACAGAAACATGTAATGTAAAGGAGGAACCCTTTGGGGAATTTAATAGTCCATTTTACTCCAGACATACTGATTTAAGATTCTGATAAAATATTTGGGTAGAAATATCGGTTCCATATTTACATTAAAGGCTCTGGGTCAACAGAAAAATTCTTTGCATGTAGATTTAGGTTTTTTAGTGGAGTTCTGACTCTTTTGAAAATTAATATATACTCACATATCCTCATTTTTATCTGTGTTTATTTACAGTAACTTCCCAATGCAATGCTCACAGTAGTATTTATTGAGTAAATGCTAATCAAATTGCTCTGTACAGATATTATTTTCCTTTAATAATAAGGAACATTTATATTAAGTATGCCTGGGCTGATTTTATCCTTAGCTAGATTTCACAAAATCATTAGTGCATGAATTATACAGAAATGTCAAAACACATGAAAATCCATATTTTATATTGGCAAAATCTATATCTATATAAAAGGCTAATATGCAAAGTGTCCCTGCAGGAGTTTAACCAGGAGACTGGGAATTCTACCGCTTGCTATGACGTGCTGATCACCAAGGGATGGCATGGAACAAAGGAAGGCTCTGGCGGGGAGCCGGGGAAAGGAAGCCCCAGCCGGCAGCCGGAAAGCCCCGATTGGCCCTGGTCGCCGGCCAGGCCTAGGGACCCTACCCGTGCATGAATTTCATGCACTGGGCCTCTAGTATTATATAATACTTAATGAAGTCCAACTTTGAGAAAATCAAATATTAGGTCAGACTGGACTTTTAATCCACACTAACTGCTATTAACTTACGCCAAAGAAAATTAGTGGTTCATTTCCTATAAGCCATTATTTCAAAGATAAGAGTTTTCTGTAATTTTCATATATTGCTTTTGCTAAATATGTTGAAGGCCCTTAAAAACTGGTATATGTCACAAATGATAATAAAAGAAATAACAGAAATGAAAATGTAATAACCTTTAATGACAAGGAGAGCTCATTATGCCTACAGTTTTTGTATTAACTTTTTATTCAGTTTTAAATATTTCTTCTATTGCTTGGTTTTTTAATATGCAGTTTTATTCTTTGTTCATTCTTATGTCATTCTTTTCTTTAATTTCTTCTCTTTTGACCCGTTATGTTAAATAATTCTTGCAGAAGAGGATTTGTCATCACTGCCATAATGAATTAAATTTTCTTTAAGCCAGACCTGGCATGACTTGTATAGCAAAGGAAACTACCTGAAAGGCTAATAAGGGGAACACATGAATGTGAGTGGATTATTACAGTTTAATTAGAGCAGTTAAAATTCTTCTTGAAAACTGTTCAGAAAAGTATTCCTTAGTAGAGGATATTATATTCTTTAAAATTCCCTTATTCAAGAACGCAGCCTTATTACTGCTAAATGTAAAAGTATAGAAGTAAAAAAACTGTAACTGAGTTGAACTTTTTCTAGCCTCTTTTTAAAAATTTCCAATACTAAACATGCTGCATATTTTCTCAATTATCCATTCTAATACCTTATTATATTTGTAGAATTCTCTTTATTCCACTTATATTATGCATATTTAGGTAAATAAGGAAGATGAAAATACAGTGAGGCCTTGACTTATGAGTTTAATTTGTTCCGTGATGGAGCTCATAACTCAAATTACTTGTATGTCAAATCATAAAGTCAACGAGTGAGACACGTGATGCTGGGCTGATGTTGTGGCATTCACTGTGACGTTCGCTGCGCCAACTAGCGGTGGGGTATCTGAAGCTGGCTCGTAACCCGAATTTTAGCTCGCAACTCAAAGCAAAAAATCAGCCGAGAGATGGCTCATATCTCGAAAAACTCGTTAGTCGGGACACTCGTAAGTCAAGGCCCCACTGTAGATTGCATTCCTATATTTTTGGAAACTACTACGTAATTATGGTATATGATTTTATAATTTAACTAGAGTCCTGGTATATGGATTTGTGCACTGGCTGGGTCCCTCCACCTGGCCTGCGGGGATCAGTGGACCTCCGCGCCGCTGCAGCTCAGCCTTACCTGTCAGCTTGTGGGGCTCTAGCCCGCTGTCTGCGTCAATCAAGCATAGCACGAAGTAGTGCGTGAAGTGGCAGGCAGCAAGGAGGAGCCCAAGCCCAGGTTGGGCACTGCTCCTCTCATCCGGGCCCCACTGTGCCTGCTGCCACCCCGCTCAGGTGGCACAGGGGGAATGTCCACGGGAGAGGCTCGCACTGCTGCAGCTGCGCTCGCTAGCCATGAGCCCAGCGTCTGGTGCCCATCTGTCAGCTAAGCAGCGTTCCTACTGTGGGAGCACACTGACCACCAGGGGGGAGCTCCTGAATTGAGCATCTGCCCCCTGGTGGTCAGTGCACATCATAGCTACTGGCTGATCGTCTGGTCACTTAGGATATACATATATATATACTAGAGGCCCGGTGCACAAAAATTTGTGCACTCAGCAGGGAACGGGGGCTCCTCAGCCCGGCCTGTGCCCTCTCGCAGTCTGGGACCCCTCGGGAGATAACGCCCTGCTGGCTTAGGCCTGCTCCTGGGTGGCAGAGGGCAGGCCCAATCCCTAGGTGCAGCCCCTGGTCTGGCTCAGAGCAGAGCTGATTGGGGAGTTGGGGCGCCGCCCCCTGTCATGCACAGAGCAGGGTGGATTGGGAGGTTACGATGCCACCCTCAGTCACACCAGGGTAGGGCCGATTCGGGGGTTGGGGCACCGCCCCCTGTCACACTCAAGGCAGGTCGATGGGGAGGTTGCGGCGCCACCCCCTGTCACGCACAGAGCAGGGCCCATCAGGGGGGTTGGGGCTCCGTACCCTGTCATGCACAGAGCAGGGTCGATCATGGGGTTGGGGTGCTCCCCCCTGTCACACACAGAGCAGGGCCCATCAGGGGGTTGAGGAGCTCCCCCTTGTCACTCACAGAGTAGGGCTGATAAGGGAGTTGGGGCACTGCCCCCTGTCACACACAGAGCAGGGTGGATCAGGAGGTTGGGGCGCTGCCCTCTATCACCCACAGAGCAGGGCTGATCAGGGGGTTGGGGCGCTGCCACTGTCACACTCAGGGCAGGGCCCATGGGGAGGTTATGGCTCTACCCTGTCACACACAAAGCAGGGCCCGTGGGGGTGGGGGATTTGGGGCGCCGCACCCTGTCACACACAGAGCCGCAGGGCGATCAGGGGGTTGGGGAGCTCCCCCGTATCAGGCACAGAGCAGGGATGATCAGGAGGTTGGGGCGCCTTCCCCTGTCACGAACAGAGCAGGGCTGATAGGGAGGTTGTGGCCCCACCCCCATCACACACAGAGCCGGAGGGCAATCAGGGGGTTTGGGTGCTGCCCCCTATCATACTGATCCCGGTGCCGGGAGGCCTCTCGGCTCTGCTGATTCTGGTGCTGGGAGGCTTATTACCCTTTTACTATATAGGATAGAGGCCTGGTGCATGGGTGGGGCTGGCTGGTTCGCCCTGAAGGGTGTCCTGGATCAGGATTGGGGGCCCCCACTGGGGTGCCTGGCCAGCCTGGGTGAAGGGATGATGGCTGTTTGCAGCTGGTCACACACCCTTCAGGGTGGGGGTCCCCACTGGGGTGCCTGGCCAGTCTGGGTGAGGGGCTGAGGGCTGTTTTCAGGCTGGCGGGTGATGAAGCTCTCAACTGCTTCTTTTTTCCTTTTTTTTTATTCTGGGCCAGCTTTAGCTCTGACTCCAGCTCTGAGGCCTCTGCTGCTGAAAGCAGGTATCTGGTTTGTTTGGGTTCTATAATCGAACCCAATGTATAACTCTCAGCTCCGCTGAGATCCCGGCGGGCTAAAAGCAGGTTCCTGGGGTTTTGTTTAGCTTCTATATATGTAACAATATTTCAAACTGCAAGCTCAGAGGCCGGCAAGGCAGGCAGGGAACATTGGAGTCCTCCGTCACTGAAGCAAGCAAGCCTCATGTTCACTTCCAGATGCCTAGCTGCTGGCCGCCATCTTGGCTGGCAGTTAATTTGCATATCGCCCTGATTAGCCAATGGGAAGGGTAGCGGTTGTACGCTAATTACCATGTTTCTCTTTTATTAGATAGGATATATCCATTGCCATGTTAGTTATCTCTGGCAATCCTTCTAATAGAACTCAGAGTGTTTTAAACATAATTCCTTGGTCCTAATCATAGAGTAGAAACTAATGTAAAATTACTGGAATCAAACTATTGAAAGTCAAACAATAATCTGCTGATAGATTTTACTTAAAATTTAGTTGAAAAAAAGTTGAATTTAGAACCTATGTTTACTATATAAATACCCATGTTTCTTATAAAAAAAAATAGTCATTGACCTGTCTCTGATTTAAACACCCAAGTATTTGCAATGCACAGCTCTTTTACTATGCATGTTTAATTTTATTAAGGATATTTTGTTATTTTTTAGAAGATATATATGTTTATTTTGAGTCTGCAGGCCGACGCTCTATCCATTGAGCCAAACCGGTTAGGGCTATATATGTTTATTTTTAATTCTCTTATGTAGTTTTATGTTATACTTACTGTTTTATAGCTTTTGGTTAATATTCCACTTAGAGTCCATTTTTTCTAATTCTTTAATACATATTTTTTCATCATTACAAGTGATAACTTTTTGTAATGTATCAATATTAAAAATCCTCTATCATTTGAGATGACACCTACTAGTTTTATATTGTAAGTAAGGATACAGTTAGTTCAGTTATTCCTCTTCCTCTAATGCTCTATAGTGAAGTACAGTGAGAAAATGAAGAACAAAAAATAATGTGCAGACCTTCAGTGGTATGTGTAATAATATTGAATGAAAAGTAGGTTTAATTAGAGTCCCAGAGTAAAAGCAATTCAGAATAGTGCATGAAACTATTTAATAAAAAAGTAAAGAATAGCACTTTTTTGGAAACCTAAATTAAAAATGCAGTATCATTTATAATCACTCCAAAAATATTAAATATTTACTTATACACTGAGAAAATTGTGTAAGACTTAAATGCTGAAAATGCCAATGAAAGAAATCAAGAAGGTGTATACACAAAATATATACATAAATTTTATGAAAGGTAGATTTTAAAAGTTACCAACTATAATTTTTGATTTGTCCTATTTTCTCAAAAGTTGTCTGAAATATTAGTAGAGACATACCTTGTTTATAGATTAGAAAACTCAATATAGTAAATATGTGAAAATTCTCCAAATTGATCTATAGATTTAATACAAGCTCTATAAAATTTCCATCAGGGTATTTTTGGTTTTGTTTTATGTTATTGTTTTTTTGTTTTTGCAAAAGATATGTTTATTCTAAAATCTTTATGTGATAAACTTGCAGATGACACATATACACAGATGAGTTTGTGAAAAACTGGTGAACTATGGCTAATGTTGATGGATTTTATAAATATTGACTTCCTGGTTGTGAAACAATTATGCAACATGTTATCTTTGAGGGAAATTTAGTGAAATGTATATATGATCTATCTTTATTATTTCTTAGAATCATATGTGAATCTACAGTTATTTAAAAATTAAGAGCTTAAAAATATATAAATGAACTAATATTCTGACTAAAGGTTAAAGTTAAAAGAGCAAGACTCAACCGAATGCTGTCTATAAGAAGCCAGTTTTAACTTAAATTATGCTTAAAAAAAGATATGCTTTGCTAAAAGGATGTAAAAAAGATATATCATACAATAGTAATCATCAAACAGTGGCTTAAGATAAGAAATAAATGGCAACAGTAATGATAATGTAGCTGTCAATCCTATCTAATAAAAGAGAAACATGGTAATTGGCGTACGACCGATACCCTTTTCATTGGCTAATCAGCGAGTTATGCAAATTAACTGTCAGCCAAGATGGCAGCCGGCAGCCAGGCAGCTTGAAACTAACATGAGGCTTGCTTGCCTCAGTGACGGAGGAAACCAACGTTCCCCGCCTGCTGCTGCCTCTGAGCTGGCAGTTTAAGAAACTCTGTAACAAATACGCCCAACTTCAGCCAGCAGATTTGCAACATTGTAAGCAAAGGCCAGAAACCTACTTTCAGCCGGAGGCCTAACAGCTGGAGCCAAGCCTCAAGCTAAAGCTGGCCCAGAATTAAAAAAAAAAAAAAAAAAAAAAAAGGAAAAAAGGAGCGGTTGGGAGTTCAGTCACCCCCAGCCTGAAAACAGCCCTCAGCCCCTCACCCAGACTGGCCAGGCACCCCAGTGGGGACCCCCACCCTGATCCAGGACACCCTTCAGGGCAAACCAGCCAGCCCCACCCATGCACCAGGCCTCTACCCTATATAGTAAAAGGGTAATATGCCTCCCAGAACTGGGATCAGCGGAGCCGTGAGGCCTCCCGGCACTGGAATCAGCATGACAGGGGGCAGCGCCCAAACCCCCTGATCGCCCTGCGGCTCTGTGTGTGACAGGGGGCGGGGCCACAACCTCCCTATCCACCCTGCTCTGTGCCTGATAGGGGGGAGCTCCCCACCCCCCCACGGGCCCTGCTCTGTGTGTGACGGGGTAGAGCCATAACCTCCCCCTCGGCCCTGCCCTGAGTGTGAGAGTGGCGGCGCCCCAACCCCCTGATCCGCCCTGCTCTGTGGGTGATAGAGGGCAGCACCCCAACCCCCTGATGGGCCCTGCTCTGTGCGTGACAGGGTACAGAGCCCCAACCCCCCTGATGGGCCCTGCTCTATGTGTGACAGGGGGTTGCTCCACAACCTCCCCATCGACCCTGCCTTGAGTGTGACAGGGGGCGGCGCCCCAACTCCCCAATCGGCCCTGCTCTGAGCCCGACCAGGGGCTGCACCTAGGGATTGGGCCTGCCTTCTGCCACCCGGGAGCAGGCCTAAGCCAGCAGGTCGTTATCTCCCGAGGGGTCCCAGACTGCGAGAGGGCACAGGCCAGGCTGAGGGGCCCCCCTCCCCCCCCCGAGTGCACAAATTTTTGTGCACCGGGCCTCTAGTTCATCAATAAAACAAAATCTAACTGTGAATGTACTTAAAAGGTTTCCAAATACATAGATAAAATCAAAACTGTCAGAAATAAAGGAGAAAATAAGACAAATCTAAATTACAGTTGGTAACTTTAAAAATCTGTCACAATTTGTTTAACAAATGCACATATTTAGTATATACATTTAAGTGAATTTCACAAATGAATGCTGTCATGTAATTACCACTATAATGAAAATATAGCACATTTCAGTTACCCCCAGAATGCCCTCATGCCACTTTGTTTTAAATCCCTACACATCAGCTCAGAAAACAACTCATATTCTACTTTTTACTATAAATAGTGATTGTTCTAAATGTAGTATAAATGGGATCATTTCGTACTTATTCTTTTGTTTGACTTACTTTGTTCAGCATATTACTTTCAAGATTCATTCTTTTTATTGATGAGTGAAATTCTCCAATACAAGTATAATGTGGGCTGTTTATTATTTTACTTATGAAGAACAATTTGGATTGTTTGCAAAAGATTTAGAATATGTACATAAACTTCTACTTATTAAGAACAAGGCTGGCTGTGGTGACTGACCTTCATAGCTAAAATAGAAAACTATTTGGGAAGTATGAAAAGACATTTCTTATGCCTGTGACATTCAGCCTCCATGAATGTTGGAGTAATTATAAATAGTGTCAAAGTCCATTTTCTGGCAAGGATTAATTATGTAAGAGAATTATGTCTGCTGTGGGCCTATCTTGTCAGTCCTTTCTTTTTTTAAAATATGTTTTATTATTTTTTAGAGAGAGAAGGGAGAGAGATAGAAACATCAACGAGAAAGAAACATTGATCGAGCCTGCAACATGGGCATGAGCCCTGTCAGGAATCTAACCATTGACCTCTTGATTCATGGGATGATGTTGAGCTAACTGAGCGACACCAGCCATGGTTTTATCAGTCATTTCTGTTGACTTTTTACTTCTGTCTGTAGTATATTTGATGAAGAGCTTCTTATGATCAGTTATGTTTTATGGGAGCCAGCACACATCCACATTTAAGTACAAGAACTTTAGTCTATATTTTTAAGAAATGTTCCAATTAAGAAAAAAAATATTGAAAAAGAACACTTAATAGAAAATTACATTCATCAAGACAGTATTTATGGCTTGGTATTTTAAAGGAAATAGATGAATGTAGTGTCTGGGAATAGGTGCCAAAGAAAATAAGTGGGGGGAAAGTATCTTCAAGAAATGTTGCTGAAATAACAGATAACCAGTTGGAAAAAATGATTTGAAATAGATAATTTTTTACACACAAATCTGAGAATTGAAGGTTTTATAAGAAAACAAAGGAGGATATTTTGCAATCTTGACAAAAAAACTGATTCCATAGGAAAACTGAAACACTAACCATTTAAAAATAATAAAATAAATTCCATAAACCTTAGTAACTTCTGCTCATTTAAAAATTCTGTTAAGGAAATAAATATGAGAGCTACAGACTGAGAAATAATATTGATAACATTTCTGACAAAGATCTTGTATCCTAATATACACAAGTTCTTACAACTAAATAAAAAATCCTACAATTTAATAGAAAATTAAGAATACACTTGAAAAGACATTTAACAAAAGAATATACATATAAACGAACAGATAGCACACAAAATAATGCTTCACAACATTAGTCATCTAGAAAATAGAAACAGCACAGTGACTTACCACCTCATACACATGAGAGTAGTTTGACTATATCAAACCCATCCAATTTTGGCAATGATGAGGAGCAATATTTTTGATGGCAATATTGAACTCCCAATATTTTTGATGGAAATATAAAATGATGTGACACTTTTGGAAAAACCATTAGTTTCTTATAAAAATAATCCTTAATCTACTTTCTGGCCCAACAGTTCCATTCCTAACTACTACCCGAAGGACATAAAAATAAATATCAACAACCCTGGCTGGGTGACTCAATTGGTTGAAGCATTGTTCTATACATGAAAAGGTAGTGGGTTCGATTCCTGGTCAGAGCACACACCAGGATTGTGGGTTCTATCCCAGGTTGGGCTGTGTGAGGGAGACAACCAATCGATATTTCTCTCTCACAGTGATGTTTCTCTTTCTCTCCCTTCCTTTCTGTCTAAAATCAATGGAAACATAGCCTCAGGTTAGGCTCTAAAAAGATTATGTGGAAATATATATATCTCCACAAAAAGTCTGTGCTAGAATGTTCTCTAGTGGCTTTACTCAAATCAACAGAAAATTGGAAATAATCCAGATGACAATTAACAGAAAACAGGGCCACAAGTTGAGGTATTTTTATAATATGGACTACCATTGAACTATAAAAAGAGTCATTGATACATTAACAACATGGGTGAATCTCAGCATGAAAAAGTGCAAAAGTAGCACCTACCCCATGGTTTCATTTATATGAAGTTCTTTAATGAAAGCAAAACAATAAATTCATAGATAAAAGTAAACCCTATATACACTTTAGTGTGCACACCTATGCTAAAATTTCCTCTTGATTTAAATAATATACACACAGCACAGTAAATAGAGTACTTGTATAATGAATATTTGCATGTATAAAATAATTCAACTTAAAGTTAATTTTCATATACTATGGGATACAATGATGAATAAGCTACAGTCTTTGTTCTCTATGGGCATAACATAAACTGAATAATTTGTGTTCTCAAGTCCCTAAAATACAAAGTATGACAAAATAAATTTTCTATTGAAAACTCAGTCAGGCCTGTCTGGTGTGGCTAAGTGTATTGAGCATTGTTCCTTGCACCAAAGGTCACTGGGTTGATTCCAGGTTGGGGCACGTGCCTGGTTGTGGGCTCCATCCCCAATAGGGGGTGTGCAGGAGGCAGCCAATAGGTTTTTCTCTCTCTCCTTTCCTCTCTTTCTAAAAAATCAATAAAAACATATTAAAAATTCAGTCAGAATACTTTGCAAATGTATAAGAAGAATCAATTAATACTAAGTATGGAAGGGCCGTGATCATTATGTCATTAACTTGGCTCACTAGCAAACTGAAACATTTACAGCAACCTGATGAACCTAAGTACATCAAGAACATTTCCTTGATTAAGGACTATTTAATAACTGTGATGTTACTTGGAGACCTCCATTAAGCTAATACTAATTAAGGGCATAATTTTAATTATGATGATAACACTAGCATGTCATAAATAAGTTCAAACAATGGATTAGGATCCAAGCTATGCTAATACTTTTATCTCTAGGTCCTTGGGCAAGTAAACTTTTCTTTACCCTAAATTAATAATTTTTGTCTTGTTTTGTATTTATACCTTCCAAGGAAAACCCTTCACACTTAAACATTTTTAATTCTACATTAACTTTTGTGGTATTTTAACTTAAATGGTTGATTATTTACAATGTCTTTTGGTTTAAGTTTGAAATTGGAATTGCAGATTTTCTATTTTCCAATGGCTGCTTTATATTCCAAACACCTATAGAAAACCCAATAATTTTTCAGCAGTTCTTTGATTATATACTGAATTTCCATAACCTTTTGTATAAAATCATGTTTTTCTATCTACATATCCCTACTTTGATGATTTTAACTTTGAAATGATTAAAAAGATAATGTATCCATAATAATAGAGTAATCTGCTAATTAGACGGAACAACCAAATGACCTTCTGGACATCCTTCTGGACGTCCTTGCAGATGACCTTCTGGACAAAGCGGGGCTACCAGGGCTGAGGCAAGCCGCTACAGCTGCGAAGGCCGAGCCCTTTGCATGAATTTCATGCATTGGACCTCTAGTGTGTGTGTGTGTATATATATAATTATTATATACTTATTTTTCTATATTTATACTGATTTCAGAGAGGAAGGGACAGGGAAAGATAGGAAAATAGAAAAATATCTAATTAGAGACGAAGATGGTAATTGACTGTACCTTCACTATGCCTCCCATTGGCTAATCAGCGTGATATTCAAATTAGCAGCCAACAAAGATGGCAGCTAATTTGCATACTGCAGGCAGGGCAGGACAGCACGACCCGCCATTCGGGCCCTGTGTGCAGCCCCGCCCCCAGCCGGGACACCCATTTGCCGCCTAAGCCCTGCCCCCAGCGGGGACCCCATGGCAATTAGGGAGCAGGAAATTGCCGCCCGCAGGCAGCACCCAGCAGGGCCTGACCCCGGGTGCCCTGGCGATCCAGCCATCGGTGAGTAGGAAAGTGTGGGCTGTAGGCAGCACCCAGCAAGGCCTGCTCCTGGGTCGCCATAGTGATCCCAGAGCAGGGAAGGGCGGCCTGCAGGCAGCACCCCACCTTGGCCACAGCTCAAGGGAGAGTACAACATGCAGTGGAGGCCAGGAGCCTGAGAGATCAATAGAGAGGGTGCCTGCTCCAAGCCTTCATGGTGTGGCTGGGGGCAGGCCCCCAGTAGACACACACACACACACACACACACAGCGCCTACTCTGAGCCTCCAATGTGGCTGGGGGCAGACTCTGCTGCCAGACTGTGGCCATCAGTAGGATATCCACTGAGGGCTCCAGGACTGAGCGGCAGGCTAGGCTGAGGGAACCCCACCCCCCAGTGCACGAATTTTGTGCACCAGGCCTCTAGTCAATGATAAGAGAGAATCATTGATGGGCTGCCTCCTGCACACCCCCTACTGGGGATCAAGCCCACAACTGGAATTGAACCATGACCTTCTGGTTCATAGGTTGATGTTCAACCAGTGAGCCACATGGGCTGAGCTCCTTTAGATCTTTTGGTGAAATGATTTATAACCCAGCAGTGACTTACAATATGATGTATTAGAAGTTCATTTATACATTCTTTATTCTTTGAAAATATTGTGTTTTCATTCAGAAAAGTATTTTACTGTGCTATCTTATTATTTCTAAAGTTCTAAGTAATTTGTTATTATATTATAATTATTATCTATTGTATCATTATAATTATTGAATTTTTAAAATGAATATATCTTATAATTCTAACTATTAAACATGAAATGAATCATCTCAATTGTTATTCATATGTTTTTCCTATTCATTTTGAATATTAGTTTTTCTATATGAAATGTGAATCAAATGGTTTACTCCGGGCTTAAAAATGATCTTTTATAGCTTTGGCTGGTGTTTCTCATTGGTTAGCGCTTCAGCCCACATACCCAAGAGTCTCAGGTTGGATTCTCGGACAAGGGCATGTACCTGGGTTGTGGGTTTGCTCCCTGCCTCCTATTTGGGGCATGTGCAGGAGGCAAGCAGTCGATGTGCCTCTCTCACATCGATGTTTCTCTCTTTTTCTCTCTCACCTCCCTTCCCTCTTTCTGAAAAGTAATGGGAAAAAAAACACATTCTCTGGTGAGGATTAACAACAACAACAATGTTTATAGGGATGACATGGAATTAACAAGAAGAATTAATGTATTTTTTGAGATAGATAATTCCTATTCAAGTATAAAGGATGTGTTTTAGTCCTCTTTTGAATCTATAAACATTGGTTCAAAATTTGCTCCAATAGCATTTTTTTTTCACATTTCTTCTTAGATTTATTTCTTAGCATTTTATCTGTTGTAACTATTATAAATACAAGTTTGTCATTAATTATTCTAACTGATTCTGGTGTGTGTTGTTAGAAATTTTATTTTTAATATGCTTTGTAGTCTGCTACAGTTTTTGGTTATATCTATTATTGATTCTCTTGAATTTTCTAGATACTATCATATGACATACAAATAGAAATCATTTTACTTTTCAAGGTATTATGCCTATAATAGTCTCTTCATGCAAGATTGCCTTTTGGGAGGTTTCCAATCCTCACTGTATGAGGATCCTAGTAGTCTGTCATGTAAGGTCTTTAATTGCTATAAATCTCCATTTATCTAATTATAAAGGTTTGACATAATGCCATGAAAACGTATCTTTAAATTCAATAAAAATGTTTGCTTTTATAAATTTTTTGAATATGAAATTGCCGGGGTCCAACCCCAGCAGGTCCAGGGGTTCCCAAAGGTGTAGACGGAGTCAGCGAAGAAGGAAGGACACGGAGACAGCGTTCAGTTGATCAGCAGCCTAGCCAGGATCTCCAGCCAAGTTCTGGTCTGGATCTCCAGAGAGGTTCTGCTGTTTATTGTCTTGTTACATCCGTATTTATACCAGTTGATTTTAATCCTGTCAATTTCTATTACAAAGGTTAGGGCGTTTCTTATCTCCATTCCAGGGAGTAAAGATTATGAAGCTTAAGCATGATTGTTTGTAGTTAAAGTGATTAACTACCTGCCTGGCACTTAGTTAAGGAGTTTCATCCCCTCCCTAACTTCAGGGAAAAATCCCTACCTGGGGAAACAACCTTTCTTAGAGAGGTGACCTTGGTTAAAACACACAGCGCTAAGGGGAGCAAACATATTAAGAACAGTATGCTATATACGCCAGGTCCCTTGAAACATATGCTGTGCAGATGTTTCTATCCTGCAGCAACTGTGTCAAGCAGCAAGGATGGACTGGCTTCCGGCATGAAATGGTACTTTAAAAATCAGCTTTTATTTTTTTTCTATGTATTTTTCTGGATACCCAGAATTAGTATTACCTGTGAACTGTAACAAGATTGATTTTGCCCTTCATTCAAGCCTTGTGCTGCCCTCCTAGTATCTGATCCCAATTCTATTGGTAACCTCCGAACCATAACAGTCTTCTGAGAGTAAACCTTATGTCTTCATGCCATTCTAAAATAGAGTCATAACATTGTCTGAAAATGATTTGGCTCAAGTTTTGGAGGATAGTGCAGTTGGTTGAGCCAATGTAGATTCTAAAGTATCTCAAAAAGTCTTATTATAACCACTGTGAATGACTTTCAGTCTGCAAGCATGAGTCTTTAAAAATACTGTTTATTTTTATATATTCTAAAGTTAATATAATGCAATGTTTAACCTGAGTCTTTTCTAATTATTCAACTGTTTAATTGTACTCCACATGGTTCTGTCATATTTTCACAATGTTTCACAGAAAATATAAAGATAAAGGTTAATATTTACATATTTATATGACTACTTATCTAGCCTTATTAGTTATATGTATATGCACATTTTCTATCATCACTTTAATGTAGGTATGGGATCCAGTATTTAGTCATATGGAATTAGGAAAAAACCCACTTTTTGATGACACCTATTTACAAAACTTTCTACAAATGTGTTACAAAATTAAGACCCAATAGTATAGGAGAATATAGGGTATTTATGTTTCACAAATGAGTATTAGTGTGGTGGATTACATGCATGTTAATGGAGCTTAGTCAACAAATGCTCAGGGATCACTGCCATAGGGATCACACCATGACAATGGCTACCTCATATTGGGTTCTGACCTTCAATACCATGAATGCTTACAAAGTAGCTTTGTAATGTTAAAAGAAAAGCATGCTTCATAATTCTTAAAAATTTATTTCATGACAATCACTTTCTAAAACTGCATTAGAGTACTTTAAAGCTTAACTGTTATTTTATTGAAGAAAGGGGATTAACTTGGAAGTGGTTTCTTGATAGCTTCAGTCTCCATATATTCTTTTTTCTTCTTTTTTTATTGTTTAAAGTATTACAAATAGTAGTACATATGTCTCCTTTTTTTCCCCCCAATTGACCTTCAGTGACTATAGCACATAAGTTCCACAGAAACTCTAGGAATTCAAATGGCCACAGCAGGAAGTTTTCACTATTCAAAACAACTAACTGTTCCAGTACAAGAACATTACAGGGGCCTGTTATTATGTAGTTATTTCAGTGGTGAAGATCTGATCTAAAAACAATTCCTGTGCCTGTCATTTCTCAACCTAGGTACTGCATGTAGGGAAAAAGCTGCAGGTAAATGTGCATTCATTTTCTAAATAAAGACATCATTATTCAGTATTTTGGTTCACAGTTACTTGGTAGTGTGAGAAATATGATTGCTCTCTAAGACTTCAATAGAATTATTGAACATTGAATCAGAATAAACAACCAGTTTCTTTTTTTAGTCAGAATATTGTTGAGTATCTATAGCTACTCTGAGAGCACTGTCAATATAAAATTGATTACTCCAAATAAGGCCACTAGTCTCATAATAGTATGGCAAGCCAGGAAGTAAGCCATCAAACTAGTGTGGAGAAAAATTATAAACATCATATTTTGATTTAATACCATATTTAAAAAATTAAAAATCTAAGTCAAACCAATTTAAAAATATAATTAGAATTAGTATTTGAGAATATTATGATATATATATATATATATATATATATATGGCATAGGAAATACCAGCAGGTTTGATTTAATAACAATATGTTATTTCTATTTGCAAAAAAAAAAAAAAGTGTTGAGATAAAAATAAATACAAGCAATTACCTAAGACAGCGAATGGGTGCTAACACTAACTGCTAATGATGAAATAGAAATCATCCATAATATGATAGGAAAAAACAAACAAATTATGTATGTCACCACCCAGATAAATCCAGAGTGTCCCATGCCACTTCCTAATTAATAAATGCCCCCTCCACAGAGATAACCATTCTTAATTTTTACACCATAGATTACCTCTGGAATTACTGAAATTCATGTAAATGGAATCACATAGTCATGTACTCTTTTTGTTTTTTACTTTTTCATTCAGTATAATGCTCTAAAACTGTCCATGTTGATATACATGTCAGTAGTTCATTCTTTTAACTTATTTCTCTGTACTAAACCATTATATGAAAATGCCAAAATTTGTTTATTGACAGACATTCAGACTGGATTTTAAGCTGTAATGAATAAAGCTTCAGTAAACATTCTTATTTAAGTCATTTTGTGGACACATGTGTTCAATTATCTGAGTATACACTTGAGAGCAGATTTCTGGGAGATGGGATAGATCTATTTTTCAAGTGTTTAAAACTGCCTAATGGTTTACAAATGGTTATTCTACATTTTGTAATATTATTTTAATTACATTATTTACTCTATATTTTTAATGTGGCCCTATATATGTTAATATATGTTGATGTAACATCCTGCTATTTTTTTTCTATCTGCCCAACTTGGTTATATTTCTTTATCCCACATTATTTTTATATTTTTATCATTTTATAAATTGGCTCTTTATTCCATGTTATATCCACAACTGGGCTTGTTAGCTGAATTTTCTTTGAATTGCATTTTTTGTGGTTACACTGGATATTAAAATGTTCTTTCTTAGGAATTAGAGTCACTATGTTACTAGTCATGGAATATATTTGTTTTTAAATGTAGAGAAACTTTGGCTGAATCTTTGGGGCATTAATTATTTTAGTTATATGTTTTATTATTATAGATTAAAGTTTTCTGTTTAA
This sequence comes from Myotis daubentonii, assembly GCF_963259705.1. NCBI lineage: Eukaryota > Metazoa > Chordata > Mammalia > Chiroptera > Vespertilionidae > Myotis > Myotis daubentonii. The sequence continues at coordinate 35,257,596 of NC_081856.1, read as the reverse complement.
ATTTTAGTATTTTAAAATAAATAAACTAAAATAAATAATAGGGCAAGTGTTATTCTCAAAAAAGGAAAGCAATTCCATTGTTCTGTGTATTAAATATTGTCAACTTTTAGTAAATTAATAATTCTATGAAGAAAAGTAAAATACATATTGACATTACAGCTTTAAAATGTTTTCCATTGAGGTAAATAGCTTTGCCAATTGTTGTACTCCTCTTTCTTTGCTTAATGGTTTTTATCATACCTATCACATAGAAGATGGTCAATAAATATGAATCTTTTTCCTCCTGTATGACTGCTGCTACTTGAAGTATCCTCCTTGCTTATTATCATCATAGCTATTGTTGGCAGTCTTCAGGATCCCACTCGTCTCATTTTCTCTCCTAGAACATTTTAGACTATCCCCATTTAGAAAGATCTTTATTTTATAATCAGACCTGTCTATTTTTATTTTTTACTTTATTCTTTCCTTTACAGCCTTAATCTATTGGAATCTCAGTTTCTTTATCATTTAAATGAATAATCTCTCTCCATATAGTGCCTTCCATCAGTTGCATCACTTCGGTAACTCTAGTTCTGCTGTGGTAAAATCTTATATTGTTAATAACTCTTGGTCAGAAATTATTGTCACCTTGTTGGCTGTGAATTGTTGCATGAGTGCAGCAATGATAGTGCAGTGTGAATGAGGTTTGGTTAAAACTTGTTCCAGCCCTTGACAGTTGCTCTTTGCCATAGACATAGAATACTCTACCAACACCAACTAAATCAATGACAGGAATAAATGTTTTTATTTATACAGAAAATGTGTGTGAGAGAGAAGAACTTACCAAAAAACTATAATGCAGATAAAAAAAAAGTGATGATATAGAGTGCAAATTCTTAGTGAATGAGTAAGTTAGTTTATAGTTTCTTGTGTTTTTGATCAGTTTTGCTCATCTTTTATTATCACTCTGTTCATTTCTGCTTAAAATAAAGTTGTTTCTGACCAAAATAATATATATATGTATATACATATACATATATATTAATATGCATACATTTTATTCAATTGAACATTTTATTCAGTTAAAATCTTCAGGGGAATAAAAAAATATAATGACCTTTTCAGAGCTAAAGGAGAGTTTATGTAGATGTATTCTATCACTACTTTGGGAGAGAAACACAAGCAAAATGAGCTATTTGTATTCATAATTTGATATTTACAAAATAATTCACTTGTATCTTTTAGGAGATACTTGGGGAAAGCCCTTGGATACTTTAATATCAGGATGGGGAGAGGATCAAAAATAGATTTCTTGAGAAGTCTAACTAAGGGAGAACAGGGACTCAGTTCTGTAATGAAAATCTTCAATAACCTATGAGAGGACTCCAGTTTAAGTATTTCAAGTAAAACTATATATGTGTATTTTTAAATTTGAATTGACCATCATTTTTTCTTTCATGTCCTTGAGAAAACCTATGTGGGGCTACAGTGACATAATTGCATTCTGTCCTCGTTCACATCATCCCATAATGAAAGTGTAGGCATATATACACTGCTGAATATGAAAAAATAAATAAATGTTACATAAACATTTTTGGATGTTAATTGTTTTTTATAACAATAAATTTAAAAAATCTTAAGTGCACGGTTTGAAAAACTTTACATATTTATATGCATGTGCAAATAAATATATACAATGTTTCCAGCACCAGGAGGCCCCCAATCAGTAAATCCCACAAGGAACATCATTCTTCTGATTTTCACAATAGATTACTTTAGTCTGTTCTTGAATTTAATATAATTGAAATTACCAATTACAAATTCTTGTATGAATAATTTTTCTAAAAGTTATGCCTATGACATCCAAGGTGCATGTCAGAAGTTAATTTATTTTCTATTGCTCTGTAATATACTGTTATTTGGGGGATTGGGGTATCCCTTTCCCCACTGAGTGCTAGAGGTGGAGTCCTTATGATATCTCGAGAAAAATAATTTTCTGAGATTCGCACAGGAGGATGATATTTATTGGCATGTAATTACATCACTTCCATAAGGCTAGAAGCAAATCCAGTGTCCAGAGTTTCCATTCCATGTTGCAGCCGTGTCCAGTTCATCTTTAGGCTAGATATAGTCCATTAGTCCATTGTGTGTGTTGGGGTCCACATGGCCATGGGCCATATGGGCAAATGCCAGGATGCAGGAGCAAGAGAGCCCTGCAAGACAGGAGTCAATCACATCACTCCAAGAGGAACCAAGAGAGAGAACTCCTTTGTTTAGGGCATTAAGTATCCTAAAATTTCACACATTTGCAGTGGCCATGGCCATTGTGGACAATGACCTGTTTCCACGTGTGACAGATAGTCAAGTACCTATCCAACCTCAACTTGACTGGGCATGTGTTCATTCCCCTCCCTGTCCTGTCCCTTCATCCAGCAATTGCAGAGAATAGACCAGTGGCTCCTTGGGAAGTGTAAAGCTTTAGCTTCCTAGTGAAGCTGCCCAAATGACATGCCTATAATATTTGGCCTTCCCTTTGCTCCTTTCCTGTTATTAATAACTTGGTTAATTACACTGGTATCAATACCAGTGTACAAATACATCATAATATTAACCTATTCTGTTGTTAATAGATAGTTGTTTCCAATATGTGGCTATTACAAATAAAATCATTATAAATATTCTTAAATACTTTTTTGTGGACATAATACTAATTTTTTATTCAAATAGGGAAACGCTGTCATTGTACATCCATATACAGCATTAGACAGGGGTGGGGAATGTCCAGCCCACGGACCATATAAGACCCACAAAATCATTTGGTGTGGCCCAGCCACATCATTAGAGGCGAGTTAATTAAATATTTGACCAAATATAACAGGCTACTCTTTATGTTGATAATTTTGTATGGCTGCAAATGATGTTATAAATATCCAAATGTCCCTTGGCAGAAAAAGGTTCCCTACCCCTGCTTTGGAAGGTCAATTAATATTCCAAAGCAATTATACCATTTTAGACTTTCATCAGACACATAAGAGAATTCCCGTTGCTGCACATCATCAACAACACTGGGCTTTGAAATCCCTTTTTTATTATTGGATTTATTGAGGTGACATTGTAGGAATTCTAGTGAGTGTTTCTTATTGGATTTTTATTTGCATTTCTCTGAAGGTTTTTTTTTTCACATTTGTTTGTCGTATATGTAATGTGCAATCGATTTTTGTATATTGACTTTAAACAACCTTGCAAAATTTTCTTATTAGTTCTAATAATTTATAACACTTCATTTTCTAGCTATGCAATCATTACATATTTTATCAGTTTTTCAATATTGTTGCATCTATTCCTTTTGCTTATGCTATTTTTTTTTTAACTAGCCAGGACGTTATATAAAGAAATGTTAAATGTAGAAATAATAAATCTTATTTCTGTTCCTGACTTCCTGTTTTGGGGGAGTTTCTTATAGTCTCACCAAGTGCAGTATGCAGTTTAGGAGATAAACAGTGATTACAGAAGAATTTGAAGGGAATTGTGGAATTGAACTCACTATGGTTTCTTCCTAAGAGTTTGTTCTTCAAATTCAAGTCACTTTGTTAGTATCAAACTCTAACCTCTGTTTTTATTACATGATCTTTTGCACCTGAATTTTTCTAATCTGGAAAAATAATAATAATAACATTACCTACTTCACAGGCCTGTTGTTTGTGTTATATATAAATATATATGAAGCAATTCGAATAATGCCAAGCATAGAAGAAATTCCAAGCTAATAATGATAAATAACAATTTAAAAAAAAGGAGAGGATTGTGACAATAATTAGAAATGTTAAAAACATGTTTTATTCCCCTCACTCAGAAAAAGAATAATGATAGTGCTATTTTTCTACTTGTATTAGATTTTAAAGAGAATATGAATGTAAAATAATTTTCATCTATTCACACATATATATCATTTCAGCATAGATCTGACTTTCTGCATTAGAGCCACAGATAACTCTCTGATATGAAATTAGTTTTAATAATTGATGCCACATCTTAAGGAATATTTGCAGTTCTTTGGGAAACACTTTAACAGAGAATATAAATAGATAATAGTGAATTTTTTTTCTTTTCTTTTTTTTTACATCTCTACTTTGTGAACTTCTTTTGGTCAAGGACCATGGAGAGATAACTATAGCAAAGTGGTTAAGCCCAGGCTCTGGAGTTAAGGTCACCTAGGTTCTGATCCTACCTCTACCATTTATTAGTTGTTTAACTTGAGCGAGTTATGTAACCTCTGTGTGCCTCATTTGCAAAATGGGACTGATAAATGGTACCTGTTATATAAGGCATTGTGAGGACTTTAAATAATGATAATACTTGTTAAGTGATTTGAATAGTACCCAACATACCACTCAGAAATGTTAGCAGTCCTAGTTCTTAGTCATTCAGCAGCACAAACTATTCACTGGTTTTGCTAAAAGTTTTGAACCATCCTATATAATAAGAGAGAAACATACAAATTAACCATCCCTCCACTACACTCAAGCCACTCCCAGAAACCATGCCCACCAGCCAATCAGGAGCAAGTGTGCAAATTAACCCAACCAAGATGGTGGCGGCCACGGAGCTGGAGCAAGCAGGAGGCTTGGGTTGCCCCTGGCGATGGGGGAAGCCAAGCTTCCTGCCTGCCCTGGCTGGCCTCGGCTCCGCTCAAGGCTACAAAGTTTCAATTATAGAAGATAAATAAATACCAGAAAAAAAGAAAAAAGAAAAAAAGGAGAGGCTGGGACCTTGGGTCGCCGGGGGGCGTGGCAAGCCTGAAAATGGCCCTCAGCCCCTCACCCAGGCTGGCCAGGCACCCCAGCAGGACTCCCACCCTGATCCAGGACACCCTTCAGGGCAAACTAGCCGGGCCCCACCCATGTACCAGGCCTCTATCCTATATAATAAAAAGGTAATATGCAAATTGACCCTAACAGCAGTACCACTGGGAATGACTGGTCACTATGACACACACTGACCACCAGGGGGCAGATGCTCAATGCAGGAGCTGCCCCCTGGTGGTCAGTGCATTCCCACAGGGGGAGCTCTGCTCAGCCTCAAGCCAGGCTGCCAGCTGCCAGCACAGCACTAAGGATGACCGACTGCACCTTAGGCCTGCTCCCTGCTGGCAAGTGGACATCCCCCGAGGTGTCCCAGACTGCGAGAGGGCACAGGCCAGGCTGAGGGACCCCCCCGAGTGCACAAATTTTTGTGCACCGGACCTCTAGTGTGTAATAAATAGGTTAACATTACAGTGATGCCAGTCAGATGAATTTAGTACTGAGTAGGTTGTTAAGTGATGTGTGGAGCAGGGTACAACTTGTTTTGAGTAAGAGATGAGAAGCGTGAGGTCAAGTCAGCACCAGGAAAGATGGCTGCTTTTGAGAACTTTGGCCACAAATACTAGAATATTAAGGATATATGAAACAGACTCATAGAGAACAGACTAATAGTTGTCAGGGGGGAGAGGGAGTTGGGGCACTGGTGAAAAAGGTGAAGGAATTAGGCAAAAAAAAAAAAAAAGACACAGATAACAGAATGGTTATTGCCAGAGGGAAAAGGAGGGAGTGGGGGAGATGGAAGAGGGCAAAGTGGGTATAAATGGTGGCAGAAAGAGATTTGACTTTGGGGGGTAAGTGCACAATGCAGTATGCAGATGATGTGTTATAGAATTGTACACTTGTAACCTGTGTGGTTTTATTAACCAACTAAAGGCCCAATGCATGAAAATTCATGCAAGAGTAGGCCTTCCTTCCCCCGGCGGCCGGCACCAGCTTCCCTCTGGCACCTAGGACCTGGGCTTCCCTCTTCCAGCACTTGTAGACTCCAGGAACCCTGGCTGGCTTCCCTCTGGTCCAGGCTTCATTAGGAAGGATGTCTGGCCTAATTAACATATTACCCTTTTATTATTATAGATGTCAGCACAATAAATTCAGTAAAAAAAAAAAAGAATGTAATAAATGTGTTCAGATTAGAAAATGATTCTACTCAGCCACACTAGACTAAAGGGCAACCAAGTAACTGGTGTGATGATTATGGAGGTTCTTTTATACTGTGAGAAATTATACCATAGGAATAACTGTAAACTTGTGCAGTGATTTTCTGATGTTTTAATCTCTTCAAAATGTGAATGCAAAAAAGTCAGCATTACTACTCCTATACGAAAAAGTTGTGTTAAATAAATACATACTGAATGAACCAATTTAAAAAAAGAAACTGTTGACCTGTCCGGTGCGCTCAGTGGTTAGAGTGTCAACTCCCACACAGAAAGGTCGAGAGTTCAATTCTCAGTCAAGGGCACATACCTGGGTTGCAGGTTTGACCCCCTGCCTGGTCAGGGTGTATGCGGGAGGCAACCAATTGATCAGTGCCTCTCTCACATGGATGTCTCTCTCTTTCTCTCTCTCCCTCTCTCTGTAATAGTGAAATTTTGATAGACATTTCATGAACTGTTATAAAGTGGAAAGATGTGCCTATGATATCTAAATAGCATTACTTAGAAAAGAGTAAAAGAACAGAAGAAGAAATAAAAGTGACTATTGTGTGCTTTTGTGCATGTAAATACTGGGTTAAAATTATGACATATTCAATCCATTGCTTTTCCAATTCCTGAGACTGCTATACAACTTTAAGGGAGATGGAAGTGAGAATTTGGGTGAACACTCAATTTTTTTAATGAAACTAATTTATCAGGATTATTTCATGTAATCAAATTTGAAATTATACTAGTACATTTGACATATGAAAGTCTCAGTGTAACATAGCCAATCACAATTTAATTTCCACTAATAAGCAACATGTCAAAGATTCACTATAAATTAAACATAAAACAAGTAAACATAAATCATTATGCAAACACTTTCCCACAATTGTGAAAGAGACAAGATTGAAAACCTTTCTATAAACTGATTAGAAAAACAATAAGAAAATGAGCAAAGAACATAGGTAAACAATTTATAAAAATATGAAGTAAATAATACTAATAAATATATAAAAACCATGTCCTACCTTACTAGAAATTAAAGAAAGGCAAATAAGTATAATTAGATCATAAAGATTCTATTTTTTACCTATCAAATTATTAGGCCAGTTTAAGGTATTATTAAATTCTCATAAATATGCTGAGATTGTGGCACCTTCATGATTGACTAATGAGTGCATACATTGTCAAAATCTTTATTGGAATCAATTTGAAAATATTGATCAAAAAGTGAAATTGACTCATTGCCGGGAGCCGGTCCATCCTTGCTGTTTCAAGGGACCTGGCATATATGGCATACGGTTCTTAATATGTTTGCTCACCTTCTTGGCGCTGTGTTTTAACCAAAGTCACCTCTCCGAGAAAGGTTGAATCCCCAGGTAGGGATTTTCCCCTGAAGTTAGGGAGGGAATAAAACCCCTCAACTAAGTGCCAGGCGGGTAATTAATCCCTTTAACTACGAACAATCATGCTTAAACTACATAATCTTTTCTCCCTGGAATGGAGATAAGAAACGCCCTAACCTTTGTAATAGAGATTGATAGGATTGAATCAACTGGTATAAATACAGTTGTAACAAGACAGAAACACTCAGAACTCAGAACACAGAACTCATGAGACAGAACACAGAACTTCAGACACAGAACTGAGAACACAGGGCTTGGAAGACAGGACAAAGAGAGACAGAGCCTAGGCACAGAACCTACACAGAACGTTCTCTAGAGACAGAAGAACTTCGCTGGCAAGAGCATGCCGGAGGATCCTGGACAGGGACTGGCCTCGGAGCCTGGAGGCAGAGCCTGGCAAGATATCAACTGAACACTGTCTCCATGCCCTTCCTTCTTCACCGACTCCGTCCACACCTTTGGGGACCCCTGGACCCGCTGGGGTTGGACCCCGGCATCTGGCGCCCGAACAGGGACCCCTAGGTAAGCGCCCCGCACTCGGGACGGATCGGACTCCACCGTAGGAAGAAGGTGGATAGTCTTCGCCAACTCCGTCCACACCTTTGGGAACCCCTGGAACAGGATTCCCTTAGGTAAGTCCCCCCCCCCCCCCCCCGTTGAGAACCCCACACTCGGGACGGATAGGACTCCACCAGGGTACTGCAGACCCCCCTACAGAGGATAAGTAGGGTAAGAAGGTGGATAGTACAGAACTTAGATTGACAAGATGTGCCATACTGAGTCCAAAGAAAGAAGACTCTGTATTGATCTTTAGATTAAGAAGATGTGCCATACTGAGTCTAAAGAAAAAAGACTCTGTATTGATCTTTTAACATATATGCTTGCTAGCAGAGGAATTAAGGTTACTCCCAGTCAGACAGAACGTTTTATACAAGAAATATGTCCATGCTTTTCTGAGGAAGGAAAGGTAAATGTAATAGCATGGGAGAAGGTAGGCCCAAGGAGCCTTATCCTTAACCCCACTGCAGCCTTTCCACCCCAGGAAAGTGCAGGATTGGCAAGCTCTCCCTGGGATGATAGATCAAGACTCAGGTAATAGTGGAAAGTGCCAATCCTACTCTTAAAATGGATATAAGAGAGCATTTCAGGTTTTTCTTTTTAATGCTTGCTTTTAAAAAATAAAAAAGGAGGAATTTGCTGGGAGCCGGTCCATGCTTGCTGTTTCAAGGGACCTGGCATATATAGCATACGGTTCTTAATATGTTTGCTCACCTTCTTGGCGCTGTGTTTTAAGCAAGGTCACCTCTCCGAGAAAGGTTGAATCCCCAGGTAGGGATTTTCCCCTGAAGTTAGGGAGGGGATGAAACTCCTTAACTAAGTGCCAGGCGGGTAGTTAATCAATTTAACTACAAACAATCATGCTTAAGCTACATAATCTTTACTCCCTGGAATGGAGATAAGAAATGCCCTAACCTTTGTAATAGAGATTGATAGGATTGAATCAACTGGTATAAATACAGTTGTAACAAGACAGAAACACTCAGAACTCAGGAGACAGAATTCAGAAGACAGAACCTACATGGAGCCTAGAGACAGAAGAACTTAGCTGGCGAGAGCATGCCAGAGGATCCTGGACCGGGACTGGCCTCGGAGCCTAGAGACAGAGCCTAGCGGGAGAACATGGCAAGGGATCCTGGACTGAACCTGACTACAGAGATTGGCAGGAGAATCTGACTGGAACCTGGACACTGAACCTGACTGGAGAGCCTGGACAGAACCTGGCTGGAGAACCTAGCGAGGGAACATGGCTACAGAACCTCGCTGGAGATCCGAAGCAGAACCTCTCTGGAGATCCAGACCAGAACTTGGCTGGAGATCCTGGCTAGGCTGCTGATCAACTGAACGCTGTCTCCGTGACATTCCTTCTTCGCCGACTCCGTCCACACCTTTGGGGACCCCTGGACCCGCTGGGGCTGGACCCCGGCAACTCATATCATATAAATTATAAATTCTATTCCTAGGACTTCATATTTAAGAAAATGATCAGAAGTATGGGGAAAGATTTATGTAAAAAGAAGTGTGTAATAAGATTATGAATAATATTGCCAAAACCGGTTTGGCTCAGTGAATAGAGCATCGGCCTATGGACTGAAAGGTCCCAGGTTCGATTCCGGTCAAGGGCATGTACCTGGGTTGCGGGCACATCCCCAGTAGGAGATGTGCAGGAGGCGGCTGATCGATGTTTCTCTCTCATCGATGTTTCTAACTCTCTATCTCTCTCCCTTCCTCTCTGTAAAAAATCAATAAAATATATTATTTAAAAAAAAAAGATTATGAATAATATTTATAGTGGTAGTACTCATAATAGTGAAAAATAAGAACAAATTAAATATATAAACAATGAGGAATTGCTAACAAAATTATGGTATATCTACAAATTCCAACCTTATACAAAGCAATGTATTGTTTTTATTTGACATCACTTCCCCAATTTTATTCTTGTGAATATATCCGTATTTATGCCTGAGATCTCCCCTTGTCCAAGAGAAATTCTCATCTACTTATATGTCTCTCTCTGTCAAACACAGTGTTTACAAAGCAATGGGAAGAGACTTATTGGGGGCCAATAGAGTCCCTTTTATATCTTTAACTCACACTAGAGGTAGTCAAAAGCAGAAGATAACCTCTTTTGGGGGATTAGATAACTTATGTAAATAAAGAATGTAAAGCTATTGGACCATTGCCTCTACCTAGAACTAGCCCCATTACGTTGAGGGTGCAGGGCAATTTGAAAATGGAGGGCTTTGCCGGGGTCCAACCCCAGCGGGTCCAGGGGTCCCCAAAGGTGTGGACGGAGTCGGCGAAGAAGGAATGACACGGAGACTTCTCCAGCCAGGTTCTGTCTGAGATCTCCAGCCAGGTTCGGTCACCAGGTTCTAGTCAGGCTCTCCTGCCAATCTCCGCAGTCAGGTTCAGTCCAGGATCCCCTGCCATGCTTTCTCGCCAGGCTTCGCCTCCAGGCTCCGAGGCCAGTCCCTTTCCATGATCCTCCGGCATGCTCTCTCCAGCGAAGTTCTTCTGTCTCTAGGCTCCGTGTAGGTTCTGTCTTCTTGATTCTGTTCTAAGTTCTGAGTCTTTCTGTCTTCTGAATTCTGTCTCATGAGTTCTGTCTTCTGAGTTCTGAGTCTTTCTGTCTTGTTACAACTGTATTTATACCAGTTGATTCAATCCTATCAATCTCTATTATGTTCTTTCCCATTCCAGGGAGTAAAGATTATGTAGCTTAAGCATGATTGTTCATAGTTAAAGTGATTAATTACCCACCTGGCACTTAGTTAAGAGGTTTTATTCCCTCCCTAACTTCAGGGGAAAATCCCTACCTGGGGAAACCACCTTTCTCAGAGACCTTGGTTAAAACACATAGTGCCAAGAACAGTATGCCATATATGCCAGGTCCCTTGAAACAGCAAGCATGGACCGGCTCCCGGCAAATTCCCCCTTTTTTATTTTTTAAAAGCAGGCATTAAAAAGAAAAACCCAAAATGCTCTCTTATATCCATTTTAAGAGTAGGATTGGCGCTTTCCGCTATTACCTGAGTCCTGATCTATCATCCCAGGGAGAGCTTGCCAATCCTGCACTTTCCCAGGGTAGAAAGGCTGCAGTGGGGTTAAGGATAAGGCTTCTTGGGCCTACCTTCTCCCATGCCATTACATTTACCTTTCCTTCCTCAGAAAAGCATGGATTATTTCTTGTATAAAACGTTCTGTCTGACTGGGAGTAACCTTAATTCCTCTGCTAGCAAGCATATATGTTAAATGATCAATACAGAGTCTTTTTTCTTTAGACTCAGTATGGCACATCTTCTTAATCTAAAGATCAATACAGAGTCTTCTTTCTTTTTTCCAAACCTCAGAACAGCAACAGGAGATTATTAAATCAAATTCAGGGACCTTCTGAGCACAGGCCCCATGCAACTGCACAGGTTTCATGCCTATGAAACTAACCCTGTTTCTTCCGTTTGGAGATAGACTCTGCAATGGGAAAGAACATAAACAATCTACAGGGAGAACAAGAGAGTCTTGGTGGTTCAGAGCCAATGACTATGGATAGCCTAAGTAGAGTGCTGCCTTTGCAAGTTAATTAAGCAAATGCATTTATTTTGACATAAGATAGTGTAAGTTAGATTTATGTTAATTGCATCCTAAATTATTTGAATATCATTTGTTATGATGTTTGGGAAGAGGTTACAATAACCTGGAGAGTTACACATTTTTAAATCTTCAGTAAAAAGAGTAAATGAATATATTCTTTCAACAAATGAATGTTGAGTGTTTTTTATTCAGTGTGTCTAGCTGTATGCTAGGTGTTTATATAAAAACAAACAAAATCCTAGCTCTTCATGTTCTACTAGGGGAAGTTAGATTATATGCAAAAGGAATAAGGGAGTATATAGCATGTTAGATGATGATAAAAGGGAAACAAAAGTCTTATTAAAGAAAAACTAACTTTTTGGAAAAGATTTAAAATATATGGGCCAATGTACCACACTGATATCAGGAAAGGAATATGTAGCTGCCTGTACACATGTCCTGAGTTAGAATCATGTGGTGCCTGCTCTATGTGGAAAACAATAATGAAGATCAGTGTAGGTATAGCAGGAAGCAGGAACAGACAGATGGGGACGGAGAGGTAGACAGAGAGGAAGAGAAAATGATAATGAATTTTACTACATGAGATTGTAAGTCATGGGAATGTTTAGTGTTTTGACAGAATCTATCAGTTTTGACAGGTCACTCTTGCTCTTGTTTGTAAAAAGACTAAAAAACAGTAATGATAGAATATGTGAGGTAACAATGAATAATGATCAGATTCTATATATATTTTCAAGTTAGAAGAAGCAGGGAGGCAACGATGACAACACAATTTTGGCATTTTTATTCTTTAATTTCATTCAAGAAATGTTTAATGATTTTATTAAATGAAAAGAGAATAACAAATGAGCAAATGAGCATACAGTAATGAACATATTAGAAAATGCAAGTTTAATATGACTATTGTAACTATAATGTTTAAGATTGGACTTTTGAAGTAAACACCAGAGCATGACAGTATTTGCATCCTATAAAAAGGAATATGGAGTTTAATTAAAGGAAATACAAAAGCAAAAAAAGGAAACTGTTTCAAGAGGCAGGAGCACAAATACTGACAACTATGGAAAATTATCAAATTACTTAAAAATATGAACAAAATTAAACTAATAATTACATGGAGCATCAGCCTAGCATTTAGCATTTAAAATTAGTTGGATAAGATCCCAATTTTGTCACTTCTAATTCTGTGACTTTGAGAATATATTTATGTCTAACATGATAAGCAGAATATATGTCATCTCCAAAATCCAGCTATAAAATTTAGAAAGATGTAAAATGGAGAGAATGTATTTTATAAGCATAGAAACCTGTAAATTTGATTACATCTCAGATTGATTCAAGCATGATTTTGTATCATACCTTCACTAATTTTTTAGTTAGCATAGCTTTAAACTGATTATGCAAAATTTTGTCTCTATTTTCTCATCTGTAAAATCAAAGTTAGAGTTCTACTTTTCACATAAAGTTGTTTTGAGAAATTTTGACAAACATATATATAAAACACTTTTTATTGTTGCTGACACAAAATGCTCAATAAATATTGATTGTATCATTAATATTGTTATTCCATCAATCACTCACAGTCTCCCAGGCTATGTGAGCTCTATTTTATAAATGTCACTACTAATTTTCAAAGCAACCTTGTAGGACATGTTGCTTATCCTTATTTTACAAATGAGGAGATTAAAATAATAATAAAAAAAACCGTGTAGGATGTTTGGTAATTTCAAAATGATAGAACCAGATTTTGCATTTGGTTATAAAATTACCCCTTTCAAAATATTTGCTATCCAAGAATATATCCAAAGATTACCTAAGGTGGTCCTAATTAAGAAACAAAAGTTTTCAATAAGCTCTCTCCCCCGAAGGCTGATTTAAACTCTTCAGATTATGCTTACAGAATATTAATTCAGAAATACATTCAACATGTCCATTATCCATGGGGTAAAAATTGAGTTAAATATTGTGTATATAGGATTATTAATTTATGAGTTAGAATAAATCTTGTATAGATGCACTATAATAAACATATTTTCCTTCAGCTACTAAAAATCCTTGGGTTTAATTTTGTATAATGTATGTAAGCAAATTATAATTATTTTCACAGTCAAGCTGTGCATGTTAGATCACAATTAACTGATTTAACAAAGTTAGCTCTGTGAATCAGACTAATGCACTTTCTGTTTATAATGTAGCAGCAGGAATAATAATTTTGAAACCCCCATAAAATCAATGCTTTCAATAACTATAAAAACAACGTAAAATAAAAAAGAGCTCATTAAAAAGTTTTATTTGAACAGCACAATACCATATTTTTCCCTAATAAAATATCCTTTAGGACTGAGGAATGCACTCCAAACCTGAATTCTTTTTTATTTTGAGAAATATCATCTCACAAATTGCTAAGTGGCAGCAATAATAATGTACTTCACTAAAACCACCTTATGTCTTACCAAATTTTACTGCAACTTTTATTTTTAATAAAATAGATGCATCCCAAGTATTAAAATCTAAGACAAATCATTAAGTCAATTAAAAAATAATTTAGTCTCTTCTGAATACATATGCATTTCCCATTATATTCCAAATGACTTTGGAAATTGTAGAACATTGTGACTTCACAGCTCTCATAATTTTATGTCCATATGAAATTTTCTCTCCATGTCCCAACCAACCTTCACATTTTTTCCCTAGAGTTTTCTCTTTTCCATCCCCACTGAAACCACTTAATTAATTTTATACAAAGGCTTTCTGCAAACTGCATCCTGCTATTAAGTCTTTCCCCCCTCTAATCTATTCTATACAAACACTGCCAGTTTAAGCTTCCTGAATTAGATGCCTTTCATATAATTTCGAATTTAAAACTTATACACTACCTAACAGATGAAGGTGGAATCTTTGAATCTATGTTTAAGACCAAAATATTCTGTGTCCTGTTGCTATCCTCCTTACTTAGAATTTATTTTAAAAACTAATATTAAGAACAACAAATTTAGTGATGGCTTTTAAAAATATTTTATCATTCTCAATTCCCACCTCTTTTCTCATTCTCTTTCACCATCTATAAAGGAGAAAAAGTATAGTTTGCTTACCACTCTCTATCCATTACTCACCATTATGCCAGGCACACTATAAGTCTTCAAAAATATTTCTAGAATGGAAGAAACAGGACTAACTACTCTTTCTTTTATTTGTTCTTGGGTTTTGCCCAACTCTTTCTCCTCCCATTTCTCCTCTTAGCTCTGCAAAAATGAGCACTGTTCTTCTGAGAACCATTAGAAATCTAACAGTAAAAAAATATGAAGTGCTTGAAGGCAAAGAGCTAACTAACAAGGCAGTGAAAAATTATGGGCACAGAAGTGAGGAACACAAGAAAAACCTGTAAATATTAACTCAAATTGTGAGGCCACTTCTCCTCATCCCCTCTCTTCTACTAACCATCCCTTTGGTCTCTGTTTCTATGAGTCTGTGTTTGTTGTGCTTGTTTGTTTTTAGATTTATCATATAATTAAAACCATATGTTATTTGCCTTTCTCTGCCTAACTTATTTCACTTACCATAAGATTCTCTAAATCCATCTATGTTGTCCCAAATGGCAAGGTTTCACTCCTTTTTGTTGCTGCATAATGAAAAGTTACAAACACATTGCAGAGTTGTAGGACAGGGAGTGGGGTAATTTAATTAGGTGTCTTCACAGTATTCCAAATTATTAATATAGCATATAAATTTATAAGTCGACTCGTTAGTTTATGTAGATTGGGCTCAGGTGATATTGGCTCTTCTTGCTCATGCATATGAGGGTTAGCTAAAAGCTCTTTATGTATTTTCCTCCTCATTTTGAGACCAGTGGGCTATCGCAAGCATATCTTTCTTTACTTTCTCATTCCTTCCTTCCTTCCTTTCTTCCTTCCTTTCTTTTTTTCTTTCTTTTTCCTCCTGTCTTTCTCCTTTACCTTTACAATTTTTTAATTGAAAATACTTTATAGCAGTTTATGGTTCATACTGTAAGGTAGAGATATTTCCCATATGTCCCCCTGCCACCATACATGCATAGGGTCTCCCATTATGTCCCTCACCAGACTGGTACATGGCTTAAAATTGTGGGACCTATACTGACACATTATAACCATCTAAAGTCCATAGTTTATTTACACTTTACTCTTAGTTGCTACATTCTATGGATTTGAGCAAATATATAATAACGTTATGGACTCATACACAGTATTTTCACTGCTCTCAAAATTCTCCATGCTCTGCCTATACATCACTTCTTCTGTTCAGACATATATTTTTATGGTGATGGCAAAGAGCAAGTTAAAATGTGTAGGGTGTAGAGGGTCTTGGATGGTAGTAAAAAATTGTTTCATAGCCTTTCATAGTGACTTCTGGCTGTTTCTTCTTCCCCTGGCCTTAAATTCATGAATCCGTACACTGCTTGAGCCTTGATACTGTATTCTTCTCCACTCCAACACTGAAGCTGTGTTAAAGATAGTAAGATGATATCTTAGAGCCAGCTATCCATACAGTCTCCAATTCTATTGCACATAAGAGATGTGGAAAATAAGACTTAAATATAAATAAATAATTTACTTGTGAGTCTCTTAATTGACATGTAGCCCTAATTCCCAGTTATGTTCCCAGAAAAAGTTTATGCAACATGACTTCTTTTAATATGGCATGAATAAATATTATTGCCAAGCAGAAAAATTACTTTAAAAATAAGAGCTTTTTAAAGGATGTCAGTTAGATTCAGGATTGATTTTTGAGTTTATGACAAGTTTTATAAACCTGATCTTAGATTATTTCTAGATGAAAAAACATATCTTCATATGCTTGCATTGGTCATATTTGATAGGATTGAAAATTGCCTTTACTGTGCTTTGTCAGAGATGAACAGTATTTTTTGAAATTTTAAATTTTTACTCCATTTTTCAAGTATATAAAAATAATATTTTGTTTGTTTATATGGATCTCTGAATGGTCAGTTGGGCTGCATACTAGTAAAAGCAAAATTGCTTTATTTTATCCACTATCATCCACTTCATCTTGTTTCCAGAGAGAATAGAATTAATCCTATTAAATTTTGTTACATTTCTTAAGAGATAATTTTTTTGAATCCTTGGCCTCCTCTTTCAGACTCTCCCAAGAAACTGGTTCTGCTAAGACAATGACTAAGGCAGTATTTTCTTATCTTTTCACTCAGTTATTCCTTCTGTTGTGTGTTTTTAAAAACAGTGGGATAAAAGACAAATATTAGAATTAGCTATCGAAGATGTTGGGGGAAAGTGGCCACAGGCCTAAAGTCTGATTGAGGCCAAGTAATTAATTATAAGGTAATTTTATTCTGTTCTGAGTGACTTTGTCTCTCAATGTTGTGGAAATGATATAGTGGATAGTATAATAGCCAACAAGGCAAGAACCTGAAATTCTTCTAAGAACAAAGCAATTGACATGATGTGTCAACTTACACAAACAAATTAACCTTTCTCTATCCAAGTTTCTCCATCTGTGAAATGAACACTAAAACATTTGTCTGGAAGGCTACCAAAAAGTTTCACAGATTAATGAGATGATATTCTCAGGATCTTTGAGACCTGAGATTCTTAAGAAGAAAAAAAAACAAACAAACAAGAAGCCTAAAGCAGGAGAAAAAGTTTAAGGGCATATTTTTGCAGCAAATACAATTATTTTTTGCATATAATTTAAAAGATTTGCTTTATAAACCCTAAATATTGTAAGTTATATATTGTGTATACATATGCACTGCAGGTGTTTCTGGCAAATCAAGCAGTATAAACATGAAAAATTAATGAAAACATATTATTTTCCAACTTATACCCAACAATATTTTTGAAAATATTTTGACAATTAATGACTAATTTTAAACATATGTATGTGATTTATTAAGATACTTCATATGAAATGTCTCGAGTGTCTAGCACATAGTACAAATCCAATAAAATTCAGTAATACTACATTTATTTTTTTAACTACATGTATATAAATATTCAACACCCTCTCCCAATTTCACTAAGGTTTCTGTGAAATGAACACTAAAACATTTTTAAATGCCCACATTTGTGTGGACATTAAAAAAAATAATTCTTCTAATTTTATGTCATATACTTATGTTAGATCTTTCATATCACTTTCAACCACTTTGTGAAATTTTTGCCAAGCGCTTGCTGTTTAAATTCAAAGTAGCTTCAGTTTTTTCAGTGGAACTGACTTCGTGGATTTAATAGAAATAACTAACATTTACTTTATATTCAATATTACATTGCAGCTTTAGTAGGTAGCTCAGTAAGTTATCTGTGATGAATATATAGCCTTAACTAAATGCCTATGAAGAAACATATATCTCTACTTGTCAGAACATATAAAATCAGTCTCAAAGTGTTGCATCAGAAGTGCAAATTTTTTAACTGCCCTGGAAAATTTTCAAAATAAGTTCTATTTTGGCCCTCACATATATGATTCATAATAACAGGGTAAGCATATCTTAATCAATCATCCTAACCCTCAACCTCACATTGAATCAGATGGTTACCCTTTTTCTTAAACTTGACACATTTCTTTTTTCTCCCATGGCTTATAGGTTTATGAAGGCATTTTATACTAAAATCTATGGTTTATATTATTTTTTCAGTGTGGGAACATGACTTTATAGTAGTTTGGACAGTTTCCTCTCCAGTTAGCATACAATTATAAATGAAAGACTAATTAAAAATATATTTAAACAAATATTTGCTCTTTTTGAAGTTTAGATTATTGGCCATATTAGCTCTCCTACCATCTGTTATGTTAGTTCAAAGGCGGATTCTATTAAGAACAATGAATCTCCTGAGAAGTTTAATTCTCCACAGTTTAAACATACTTGTGCTTAACTTTAACTCGATTCTTATTTAAATGTTATTCTTACAACATGAAGTATTTATGACCAAGAATACTGAGTGTAATAGTTTCATAATTCCTTATATTTTTTTCTCTGTAGGGGCAAATAGTCATTTATTCTTAACAACAGATATCAAGGCAATTAGTAAATTGGATATAGTCACCCTTGAGTTTGTGGACAAAGAGTTACTTGCACTGGGCCTCCTTATTTAATAGCAGCTTCATCATCCAAACAAGTAATTGATTTCTTTTGAAGGTAATTTCTCTTGAAAACTAACATTTTTATGGCTTCCCAGAGTTACTGGAAATGCAGCAGACTAACAAAATAGTCATTGCAGTGCATCTGTTCAGTTTGTTTGGCTCAATCACTGTGTGACAAACTGTTTTGTCAATTTCTAAGCAGGAGGACTACATTTTATGCATTAGCAAATGTAAAACTTATATGCTATGAAACTTTAATAAAATTCTAGATTAGTTAACATCTTTAATGTTAAATATGCTATGACTATGGTCTATTGCCTAGGAAAACTGAAGAGGCAAATACTAAATATAGAAAAAAAACTAACTCCATGTAGCATATTATAAATTTAAAGATAAGGAAACATCTTTAAGATATTTTGTTACAGTTTCTAATACTTCCCTTTGAGATTTGATAAAATCAAGAAGGCCGTTTATTGTTGATTCAAGAAAATTGTAATGCTGAATTTTTTAATTATCCTTTTATTATTGGAATATTTTATCCTAAAGAGTGCTTCAACACTCAAACATATACCTTAACATATTTATATAATATATGAGACATTTCAAACTACCTCTCTCTCTATATATATATATAGCATCTCAACATTACCTTAACATATGATATATAATTATATGTCACATATAAATATATAATATATATCTCAACCTATGTATTTTAGAGATATATAACTGAGCATGCCAAAACAGAACATGTTCATTTCTGTATTTTAGATGCTCTTGATCATGGATTTAATTTAAATTATTGATACAATATTATTTATTGAAACTGAGAGAGATGAAAATACTTGATGGTTCATGATACAGGATAACTTCCATGATCATAATAATATGCAACATTTAATAAGATGCTACTAAGAAATAAAATATTAATAAATTCCAAAATTATCTTATAAGTATACTTAGAAAAAAAATTTTAAATGTCTGACTACTAGTATCATTCAGAAGAATGAATTTTTTTAAAATATATTTTATTGATTTTTTTACAGAGAGGAAGGAAGAGGGATAGAGGGTTAGAAACATCGATGAGAGAGAAACAACGATCAGCTGCCTCCTGCACACTCCCCACAGGGGATGTGTCTGCAACCAAGGTACATGCCCCGATCATAATCGAACTTGGGACCCCTGAGTCCGCAGGCTGATGCTCTATCCACTGAGCCAAACCGGTTAGGGTCAGAAGAATGAATTTTAAAATAACTTCATTAATCATGGAAGTGCTTTAATATTTAAAATCTACTTGAGCCCAGCCAGAGTGGTTCAGTGGTTGAGCATCGACCTATGAACCAGGAGGTCATGGTTTGATTCCCTGTCAGGACATATGCCTGCATTGCAGGCTCCATCCTCAGTGTGGGGCATGGGACTGGGACGTACAGAAGGCAGCCAATCAATGATTCTCTCTCATCATTGATGTTTCTCTCCCCAAACCTCTCTCTCTCTCTTCCCCCCTTCCTCTCTGAAATCAATAAAAAATATGTATAAAAATATTTTTAAAAATCTACTTGATATAACAATAATATTTATCTTTCTTAATGTGATGTAAACTCTTTTAATATGATATAACATCCTGAATAATAAACAATAGGCTTATAATAACAGCCTCTGACACCAAGAGGATTACTAAGAATAGTGGCAATTTAATAAGACATTAGCAATTTAATCTGACTGGATTTCTTTAATTTTATCTTGTTGCTTTCATAGATTATTATTTTTCTTTACTCAAGGGAGTATAAGAGATATCGCCAAAAATATCAGTTAAAACTCAGACTATAACACTTACCTGGTTAAGCAAATAATCTTTCATAGAAATAGCCATCCTTTAATTTTTTTTTAAACTGGTCAAATTTCAATATAATCTGAAAATCCTGAAAATTAAGGAACATTTAAGAGTAATTTTGAACATAATATAGAACTGAGGTACGGTGGGAAACTTACTAATGTTGAATGTAAAAGAAACTGGAGAAGACCTCAATCCCTGGTTATTATAAGAAATGCACAAATGAACATCAATATGTATGAGGTTTTTGTTTATTTGTTATGTGTATTTGTCTAATAATTTTTAAGAACATATTTTGTCAACATTATTGTCTAATGCCTAGACCCATATGTAATAATGGGAATTGTATTTCGGAGTCAAACACAACTTCAGATCTTATAGGTTCCATTCAAGTTATGGTCTATCTTTCCTATTATAATCAACTAGAGGCCCGGTGCACAAAAATTTGTGCACTCGGTTGGGTCCCTCAGCCCACCCTGTGCCCTCTCGCAATCTGGGGCCCCTTGGGGGCCCCTTCCCCTGGCTGCTGGCACCAGTTTTCCTCCGGTGCCTGGAACCCAGGCCTTCGCTCTTCGCTGGGAGGGGCCCACACGGTGGGCGAGGGGCTTAGCTCTTTTAAAAATACTTCTGAATGTTTGTTAAATAACCCTGTAGGAATCTACTTTCTGAAACATGCTGGTTGTTAAGGGCTGATTTGGGTAATCAACAAAATGTATGTTAAAATCCTAATCCCCAGAACCTCAGAATGTACCTGTATATGGAGATAAGATCTTTAAAGAGGGGATTACATTAAATTGTGGCAGTTCCAGTGGGACCCCTTAGCCCATCTCACTGAGGTCCTTATAAGAAGAGGAATGTTGGGGTCCAGCCCCAGCAGGTCCAGGGGTTCCCAAAGAAGGAATGACACAGAGGCAGCATTCAGGTTATCATCATAGCCAGGTTCTCTTTTTATTGTCCTGTTACATCTATATTTATACTATTTGATCCTATAAACATGCCTCTATAAGCTTTTTTTTTTTTTGCATCGGGTCCATTTATTGGGGGGTCAGTCAAAGGGGGAGCTGGCTAGGGTGGGGTAGGGCAGCAGCTTGTCTGGCCCCCAAGAAACCCAACTTAAGTCCAGAGCCTCGAGGGCTTAGAAGCCAAAGTCTTCCTCCACCTTTATCTGCACGGGGGCCAGCTCCGGAGTCAGCGGGACTCCTGCCCAGTGCCCTTCCTATGGCACTCGCCGCCTCTTCCAACTGCTGGGCCCCTCGCCAGGGGCCGGGCTGCTGGCTTCTGTGGGCGCTGGCGTCCTCCTGGGCGGGGACAGCCCCTCTTTCTCTGGAGGCTCGTTCTCAGCATTGCCTGGGTTGGGGGCATCTCTGCCCTGGCTGCCCTCGTCCTCCAGTAAGATGGTGAACTGACTGGCCCGGTAGTTGTCACCGTAGGAGTCCAGCACCTTCATGAGGAACCTCCGCTCCTGCTGGAGTCTCCCTGTTATCCTCTATATCTGATGGAGCCTGTTCAGGACCCGCTCCTTCGCCTGCTCAATCTCCCTGCAGCGCCGATCCAGCACCTGGTACTTCCTGCGATTGAGTTCCTGTTGGCGCCACCCTTGCTGGCCTCAGGCTGCCTCCTCCTCTTCGTCTCGCTCCTGGAGGTGTAGCTGCCCAGACCCCCAGACACGAACTCCACTTCGGTCTCAAGCTCGCTCTCCAGGATGTGACCACCTTCAGCGGAGGCAGCGCCAGCTCTCAGCCGGGAGGTGCTGAGAACTCCTCAAAGCCCACGGCTGCCATGGACCCCTCTCTCTGCTCCAGCTCCATTTCTTCCTGGCTCCCGACGCAGAACTTCCAACCTTGCAAGCCTCTAGTTTAAAGTGGCTTTCGAAACTACAGCCCATCCGATTTCACAGCCAGGCACCCAGGCCCTGGCCGCTAAGCCTCCTGGGAGTTGTAGTTCTCTATTTCCGGCTTGCCTCCCTCGCCCCACCCCCACCCCAGTCCCAACTGAAAGGCCCTGCTGGCTGGTCTAACCCTGTGGCCAGGCATCTGAGTCACCTCGGGTCTTTATTCCTGTCCCGACACCACGCCATCTGACCATGGAGGAGACTCTCTTGCGAGGCCCCTGGGTCTCCTTCTGGGTCTCCTCAGCCCAGGTACTGGATCGCGTGCCCCAGCAGCGATACAGCCCTGGTGCCTGGGTCTCCTTCTGGGGCCTGGCTGTATCGCCCCCGGACCGGATGGCGTGCCCCAGCTGCGACGCAGCCCCGGGCCCTGGGTCTCCTCAGCCTGGGCACCGGATTGCGTGCCCCAGCGGCAAAAACAGCCCCGGCGCCCTGGGTCTCCTTCTGGGTCTCCTCAGCCCAGGCACTGGATTGCGTACCACAGCTGCAACTCAGCCCCGGGCCCTGGGTCTCCTTCTGGGGCCTGGCTGCGTCGCCCCTGGGGTCCAGATGGTGTCCCCAGGCAGCTATGCAGCCTGGCCTCTGGCCTCGCCTCTGGGTGTTCTCCCATCACTGGTGATCAGTGATCTGAGAAGCCAGGCAGACATCCGCCTCTTCCCTGCCCCACCCAGCTTCTCCCATTACTGGCCCAGGGCTGGCAAAGGCGGCCAGGTTCTCTTATCACAGAAGCCGGCAAAGGAGGCCTGGCTTCTCCCAGCAAAGGCAGCTCGGTTCTCTGGCTCTTGGCTGCCGCCTGGGTTTCCGATTGCAGTCAGCGGCAGGCAGCTTCTTCCCTCCTTCCCCTTTCGCCTCCCAGCATTGCGCCTATGTTGGCAGTTAACTGCCAGTCTTAGTTGGCAGTTAATTTGCATATAGCCCTGATTAGCCAATGAAAAGGGTATCGTCGTACGCCAATTACCATTTTTCTCTTTTATTAGATAGGATTTCTTCCTTGCCAAGATCAATCCTTACTTTCCAAGTTACTACATTGTTGTGCTATATACTTTTTGATGTCAGCAGAACAAAACCAACATAGTAAAAAAGGAGACATTTATTTTAAAACAAGTAATTATCCATTTATTTTAACACTAGAGGCCTCTGGGAGTGAGGAGGGGAGGGGTCCCACAGCCCGGCCTGCACCCTCTCACAGTCTGGGACCACTTGGGGGACGTCTGCCTGTCTAGGATCAGGTCTAAGCTGGCAGTCCGACATCCCTCTCACAGTCTGGGGCTCTCACAGGCTGGGACCCCTCTCTCCTTACCACCTGCCTGCAGCAGAGGCGGGAGAGGCTCCCACCACCGATGCTGTGCTTGCCAGCCATGAGCCTGGCTTCTGGCTGAGCAGAGCTCCCCCTGTGGGAGCACACTGACCACCAGGGGGCAGCTCCTTCTATGAGCGTCTGCCCCCTGGTGGTCAGTGTACATCATAGCGACCGGTCATTCTACTGTTGGGTCAATTTGCATATTAGGGTTTTTATTATATAGGATGACACATCAAAAATACATTAAATATTATAATTCCTCAATCGACATTGCAATTAGATAACCAAATTTACCTGGCAAACCTCTTGGATAGCATAGATTTTGTTACTTTCTTACTTTTTCCATACCCCATGATTTCTACTATAATTCTATTATTACATTTTCCAGCAAATATATACAACAAAATGTCCATTTTCATTCATGTCATTCTTCTGGTATAGTTTTCTACATTAAAGGCATGAATCTAATACTATTTTATATATTATCTAAGAAGTAATATTTTTATGCCTCATATTTTACATTTTAATAAAATTAATATCTGAATGTACATTAGTTATTCATACCTACTTTTCCTTTCTATGCCATGAAACTTACAAAGCTTTCCCTTTACTAATTTATTTCAATGTCATTCTTATCATATATAGTATTAGTTGCTGTAATTTTATGCAAGGGTTTACTTCTATAATTCATCACTTTGCAGAAAATGACATTGAACTTGTTGAATATATCATAACAAGCCATTCAAATAAGGTGCACTCCATCTTCTCTAGGCATCAGTTATTTTATAAGATTTACAGTAGATTGTGCAGTTAAAATATGTATTTCACTGAGAAAGAAAGAGCTCTTTTAATGTTTAATTAGTCTACCCATGTTATATATTTCTCTATATATTACTATATTAATGTTTTCCTCTGTATTTCTCCTTCTCATTAAACCAGTGCTTGAATTACATGAAACTACTTTGCTTAACTCTAGACAATGACTATCAGAGCTTTGAATAAAACTATATTTTTTGTTTTTCTTAGTGTTAGACTTTTATTTTTACTTGGTTAGTGACAAATATAAAGGGAGAGAAAAATGTGAATGTACTTTTAAAGGAAAAACTGGATATGTTATTTATTAACATATTAGGTCAACTAAACTTTCAACAATGACATCTGGACTCTCCCCCAGGCTGCAGTGAAAACAAATATAACAATATAAAATGAAATAAATCGATAAAAATTAGCATAAAATATCCATTGAAATTAAACTTTTAAATAATTCAAATTAAAGCTATTATGTGTGCATATGTTTTGTCCAGTGTATCACTGTCCAAAGTAGCAGCTGGCATTTGCTTCTCAACAAGCCACTCTGAAACTTCTTGAATAAAATCTCTGTCTCCTTGTTCATGGATTCCCTGGTTGATTTTCTGGGTGGATCTGGATTATCTGTGGCTGTATCATCTAGGGCGGGGCCTCAAACTACGGCCCATGGGCCATATGCGGCCCGCCGAAAACATTTATCCGGCCCACCGGATGTTTTTGCCGCTACTGCCTGTCCTGCTTAGCAGCCAACTCGTCCCGGGCCCACAGTACGCATGTGTGGAATGTCTGAGGGACAGTGAACTGGCCCCCTGTTTAAAAAGTTTGAGGACCTCTGATCTAGGGTAAACTAATTCACATGTCTCTGATCTCAATTTATTTTATGGCAAAGAATTAAAATGAGAAAATGTGAACTCTTTGCTTTGATGTGAAATGTTTATAGTAGTAAATTATTCATAATAATAAATTCATTTAACAAAAGCTTCATAGCTCCTGTATGACAGATTTCTAAGTCAATCTTGTTGACATTCTTAGAGGAAAGTCATTGAGATCACAATCTTTCAACCAGGCAAATAATATAGGCAAAGTATTTGTAATCTACTGACAATGGCTTTAGAAGTTAAGGGGTAATGTAAAAAGTTCACCTAAAATTTCATTGGCTCTGATATTCTCATTCTGTGGTGTATATCCCAATTCACAAGTAATTTAAGATTGTTATTTAATGAAAATATGCCTATTGCCTGACTATAATAAGAGTCAGTGAAATTTTGTATGAATATTAATAATTATATACATATATACACTAATCAATGGCAATAGACCAATATCATCATCTATCACAACAGTATAAGCAAAATGTCACTTTGATTAATATTCATATGTGTTGTTAAAATGAGAGGTCATATAAGTAATTATAAAGTATTTATATCTTTGACATGGAATACATCTTACTACTATTCATTATGTTTATTTTAATAAACTAAATGGTATTTTATTATGTTCAATATCTGTAACTTTCAGTAAATTCAATTGTGTTTATTGTTTTGATGTAATCTATATATATAAAAAGCCAGTGTCCATGACGACCAGGACAACCAGGACGACCAAATGACCAGTCACCATGAGGTGCATTGAGCACCTCTCAGTCCCTGCCCCATGGCACAGGCTCCAGTCACAGGAAGGCAGGCGGCAGGTGAGTGAGGCAATGAATGCAGAGAGCCGTGGTGGGTGGGTAGGCAGTGCTGCGAGCACAGCATGGCAGAAGGTGGGTGGGCGGGGCATCAAACAGCGGTGGGCTACCATGCGCGACGATTTCACACACTGGGCCTCTGGTTTATATAATAATACTAGAGGCCTGGTGCAAAAAAATTTGTGTACTCGGGCGGGGGGGGGGTCCCTCAGCCCAGCCTATGCCCTCTTGCAGTCTGGGACCCCTCAGAGGATGTCCACCTGCTGGCTTAGGCCCACTCCCTGGGGGATTGGGCCCAAGCTGGCAGTCAGATATCCCTTTGGCAGCCCCACAGCCCTCGGGGGATGTCCACTTGCCAGCAGGGAGCAGATCTAAGCTGCAGTCGGACATCCTTAGTGCTGCTGAGGAGGCAGGAGAGGCTCCTGCCACCACCGTGGTGCTGGCAGCCATCAGCCTGGCTTGTGGCTGAGCAGAGCTCCCCCTGTGGGAATGCACTGACTACCATGGGGCAGCTCCTGCATTGAACGTCTGCCCCCTGGAGGTCAGTATGTGTCATAGTGACCAGTCATTCCTAGTCGTTCTGCTGTTAGGGTCAATTTGCATATTACCCTTTTATTATAAAGAATAGAAGCATGGTGCATGGGTGGGGGCTGGCTGGTGAAGGGTGTCCTGGATCAGTGTGGGGGTCCTGCTGGGGTGCCTGGCCAGCCTGGGTCAGGGGCTGATGGCTGTTTGTAGGCTGGTCAAGCCCCCCAGTGGGGACCCTCACCCCATGGGGGTTTGGCCAGCCTGGGTGAGGGGCTGAGGGCAATTTTCAGGCTGCCCAAACCCCCTTCAGGGTGGGGGTCCCCACTTGGGGTGCCTGGCCAGCCTGGGTGAGGGGCTGAGGGCCGTTTTCAGACTAACCAAGCCCCCCGGCAACCAAAGCTTCCAGCCTTTCCTCTTTTTTTTGTTGTTTTTATTCGCTCCAGCTCCGTGGCCATGGTGACTGGAAGCAGGTATCTGGGGTTTATTTACCTTCTATAATTGAAACTTTGTTGCCTTGAGAGGAGGCAGCAGCCCGGCTGGGAAGCTTGGATTCCTCCATCATTGGGGCAACCAAGCCTCCTGCTTGCTCCAGCTCCATGGCTGCCAGCTGCCATCTTGGTTGGTAATTTGCATATAGTTGCTCTGATTGGCTGGTGGGCATGGCTTAAGGCATAGCGAAGGTATGGTCAATTTGCATGTTTGTCTTTTATTAGTGTACATAATGTTTCTGCTTTTATCCCAAATGTTCCCTTTATTTACAAGAAAGTCTTTCAGAAAAAAGAAAATCTGAGAACATGTATATGCATTTCAAATAGGGAAAATAAACATCAGGAAATAATCTCTAAATGAAAATAAGGACAATTATATTTGATCCTAAAAGAAAAAGGAAAGATAAATTTTCACTTGTAACCTATAAGATTATAGAATTCAACCACTGTGGGTGATTTCTGAACAGAACATTTTTGCAAGTTACTATCATAACTATGTTTTCACAGCATAATGTGCAAATTTATGAAGATTTTTAGATACTTAGTCATAGATTTCATTTTTCCTCTCATATTGACATTTCTGTTCATTGGTTTCCCCTTATCAGTATTATAAGCATGCCACTTATTTCTTGAAACAAACAAAACAAAATCTGCAAACAAAATAAAACAAATAAAGCCAAATAAAACATTGATGAAATTCTTTAGCATACTTCCTCTCTCACTGCAAACTTAACCCTCTCCTTATTTGAAAGTCATCTACAGTTTTCTACACTTTATCATTTACTCCATATGATATAACTGGTTTCACAAATCTGCAGTATTCTACCTGTTGCTAAGCACAGAATGTAAGGCTTATTTCACTTGACTTTTCAATAGCAATGTCAAAGTTCTCCCATGGCAAAATAACATTCTTGATTTCTTCCTATACTTCTGGTTTACTTCCCTTTTTCAGATTCATTTTTGTGTGTGCCCATTTTAAAGTAGTGATATTCATCAGAGCTCCAATTTAGGCTTTCTTGGCTTTTCAGTACACACTAGAGGCCCGATACACCAAATTCGTGCAAGGGGTTCAGCCTTTGCAGCCCCGGCTTCATCCAGAAGGTCGTCTGGAAGGATGTCCGGTCTAATTAGCATATTATGCTTTTGTTATTATAGATATAGTCACTCTTAGACAATTCCCTCTCAAGACATTTCTATTGGAATCCATTTATCATGCTATAAGAAGCTCAAATGGGGGTGTAATCTGGTCAACACTGGCAGCTGAGCTCAGAGCCCTCAGCTAACATCTCCATGTGGGTTTAACATCTTGAACATCTAGTCCTATATAATCTCATATGAGTATTTCTCTACCTGGCATCAAATTGCAAATTAATGAAAAAAACCCAAGCAAGAACCACATAGCTGAGCCCAGTTACCCCACAGAACTCACAAAGTTTACGGGTTGGCTTATATATGCAGTGATATACAACAAACACTATCTCTAAGAAATGTTAATATGGGCCAATACTAATACCAACTGCAGAATGTATTATGTATTGAAGAATTAGAAAGTTTAATTATTGAAGTTGTTTGAGAAATATTTATATGAACTAATTTTTCTTTTCTGTAGAAAAGTCCAAAATGGTTGGTTGGTTTCTAATAAAATAATCAATAATAATAATAAAAATGTGAATGAAGATAGATGCTTCTTAGTGAATTTAATATATATTTTATTTGTCAGAACTTCTGATCCTGTCATATCACTCTTAGAGAATGGAGGACTTTCACCATTGCTTTTTTCTCAGCTTTTTAAATTATAACCATTTAAAAATGACTCATCTATATATTCTCTCTCTCTCTCTCTCTCTCTATATATATATATATATATATATATCATGTTTATAAAAGGGATTTTTGAGTAATAGTGATGAAAGTACTGTAAAAATGCCAGGTATATATTATTTTAATTTTGAATAAATACCACTGTTTTCTATCTCAGTATATATGGGAAATCATAAATTAATAATCAAAAGCATAACATCTGATAAACATTCTCATATCCCTTTATAATTTTATTTATTAAGAATTTATCAGCTCCATAAAGAATCTCCAGCAGTTAATTTTCTCTTTTAATCCTTAAAACTGCTTGTGTAAGGTAACAAAATGTTCTACATTATGTTTTCGAGGAGAGTAAATTAAACACTAAAACCAAGAAATAATATATTTACCAGATATATTCTTTAATGTTCTCTTTATCCCATTTCTGCAATCATTTAATGAATCTTCATCTCCTCTCATGTAATGTGTAACAACTATGGAAGAAGCTTTTAAGGTATATATTACATTGAATGGCTATTTAATTTTCTGCCCAACTTTTACTGTGTTATTCTAATGAAAGCCATGACTGGGAGTACCAGGTCTGAAGGATATTGATGAAATTACATAAACCAGCTTCAGATCAAAGCAGACAATTTTATCACATTTTAATTTGATGTTATCAATCAGAATCAGAGAGAAAGTATTACCTACTTTGTGTTAACAACTGTATTTATTATTTAGGCTTTTTCCTCCCAAGATATTGGTTACAGTCCTCATACTGGAGTTATTTTAAAAGGCAGTGAATAATTTGGAAGATTGCATTTCTTATAGTTCTTTTAGTGTGTGTGTGTGTGTGTGTGTGTGTGTGTGTGTGGTGGGGGGGGGTGTATACATAAGTAATGTGGTGTCTCTTTTTAACACATACTGGATACCAACAAAATGAATTACATAAGTGATTAAGAGTTAAAATGGCAGAGTCCCCAGGGTAGACTAAAAGGCTGGACCTGGGTCTGCCACAGAGATGCTAGGAAAATGAGACGTTATTTCATGATGGAAAAGGTGGCAAATTGAGTCACAGGAAGGACATGCCCTTCCCAGAGGCCCCTTGTGGAGACGATTCTGTGGACTGGGGAAGCTTCCCAGCCAGCGTGGTAGGTGTGGGCTGATGACAGCAGGGGCACACTAGGGAAGGGGCCCAGGTCACAGGGTCACCCAGGAGCAGAGTCAACTCCTTCAAGAAAACGTGAACAGGACATGCTGGCTCCACAGACTCCATGATTGTCAGACTCTCCCAGTTCTAAAGGGTTTCTTATGAGATGTTAGGGTTGGAATCCAGGTCCCTTAGTTTATATGCCCTTGAGTCCTGGGCCCCTGCCTGTCCACAGTGACCACACACAAGGAGAGAGGGAGCCTCAGAGGAGAGACAGTCCTGGGACCTTTGTAGGCAGCAGGGGGCATCCCTGCAGCAGAAGGAAATGTTATGTGAGAATGGGCCTCACTCAGGGACCAGCGCACTTCTGACTGGCTCTTGTGCACAGAAAGGGATGTGGCCTGGCCCTGCTTTGACCCCCTGGGTCGGCTGTGGAGCCAGGCGGGCCAGCGATTGATCTCCAGGCTGTGATCAGCACTCTTCTCCTGCCCCAGGGCCTGTAGAAATGCGATCCGTCCTATTTCAGAGCCAAGTTAAGCGCTGTTTTCTAGGCCTACTGTCTTCCACTCCCCCAGCCCAACTGAACAAGCTGGTTGCTAGGTACCTGGTTACCTTAGTGACAGAACTCTCCACAGGGATCTGAGTGGTTATTTGTGCCCACTGGAAACTGGCAGTCAGTGGCAGAACTGTGATCCCGACCAGCCATGGAGGGCCTGCTGCCTGCCACCACATCTACCTTCCAGCTGCTCCTGGAGCACCTGGGCAGCGTGCTGCTGGTGATTTCTGAGAGCTGAGCCCTGTCCCAGAACTTTCTGTGTTCACTGGGGGATTCTAGGGGCACTATGGTGCTGGTGTCATTGGGAAGGATTTGTTTAAAAGTATGCCTGTGATCTATTTTCTTCTGTCACCTGGGACATCTAAAAATGGAAGAATATTATCAGGCTAAATATCCTTGTAAACATGGTGATTTAGCAGACC
Source organism: Myotis daubentonii (assembly GCF_963259705.1). Classification (NCBI taxonomy): domain Eukaryota; kingdom Metazoa; phylum Chordata; class Mammalia; order Chiroptera; family Vespertilionidae; genus Myotis; species Myotis daubentonii. The sequence goes on along the minus strand of NC_081856.1, from coordinate 35,226,509 downwards.
TCCAGGCAAAAACACTAATGGTATTTATTAGGAGAACCCTGTGTACAGAATGCTTTTTAAAACTTTTTCACATAGTCTGAGTAGGGACATCCTATATAATAAAAGCCTAATATGCAAATCAACCAAACAGCACAATGACTGGTGGAACGACTGGTGGAACAACCAGTCCCTATGACACACACTGACCACCAGGGGGCAGATGCTCAATGCAGGAGCTGCCCCCAGCCTTCAGGTCCCAGGCCAGCCAAGGCGGATGCCAGCACAGGCCCCCGATTGCCCTGCCAGTTGCCCTGCAGAGGGAGGTGACTGGAGGTGGTAGTGGGGCATTCGGGGGGCAGGGCCAGCTGGCAAACAGGGCCAGTGAGTGGGCAGTGCCAGGCCAGCCAAGATAGGTGCCAGTGGGAGCCCTCTGATTGTCCCACTGGTCACCCCACAAGTTGGCCCTGATCGCCAGCCAGGTTTACGTACCCTACCTATGCACACATTCATGCATCAGGCCTCTAGTTATTAAATAAATCTGAAATTTATATATTTATGGGGAAGGATCATTGAGAAACAAGTAAACTATGGTATTAATCGGATATAAGAAAATATTCCATAACGAAAATGTCTCTTTATGTAATGAAAAGTTCGTGCACCCCTTAGATCTTCACATGTTAACTCTGAACCCCATAGCACTTTGATAAGGCTTTGTAAATGTAGAAATCAGATAAAAGCATAAATGAAAAATAATGCTGAGTTTCTGCTTTGAAATTTCTGGATGATGCCAGGAACTGAACCTGAGAATACAATAGCAGAATTATTTAGAAAAAGATAATGAGCTCAAGTTTGAATAGAGTAATATTTGGGGTTTAGTGAGGTGCAATAATTTTCATTTATTCCAAGAGCAACCTGGTCATATTGCTATTCTCTGGATTAACTGTCCATACCCACTTTTTAAAATGTTCAAACCATATGTACCAGAACAAAACTCATAAAATATATGTTGTCTCTGTTCAGTTGAAAGATGAAACTGAGATTTATGGTGTTGGTTGAATGCAGACACAATTCTGAAGCAGTATTTCCAAAGCTTCTGGTATCCCTCAAAATGGTAATCTTGTAACTAGTCAGGGGTAGAGGAAGAGTTAATGGCCACATGAATTTAAGAACTCACTATAAAATACCACTTTATGAAAATTTACATTAAACATTAGCATATAAAGTACACATAGTGGTCCAGTTTTAAGAAATCAGTTTATCTTTGTTCAAAACATTTTAGAAATTTATTTAACCACAGGGGTTTTTAAAAAATTAATTTAAACTCAATTATTGTCCCAAAGCTTCAGTGTCCCAAGACACATCAATTTGGAAAATGCCCTTAAAGGCAATTTAATTAAAGACAGATAATTAGCTATTACAAATGTTACTACTTCTCCAGAGAAAACTCTACTATGCTGCCTGAAAATATTAATAAAAATAACTAACATTTATAGAAAACTAGCCATGTATCACATACTGTGCAAAATATGTGTTAGCAACATCTCTTATATTTCCCTAAGCTTTTACTCTCTCTTTCTATTGAATGTTCCACACTGCTAAAATAATCACCTACAAAATAATTTGATATTTTAACATTATTTATTTTTATCACTTGCCATTGGATCACATAGACTCCTTAATAGGATACACAAGGCACCTCATAATTTCCTATCTATATATATAAAAGCCTAAACAACCATTACAGTGGAACAACTGGTCGACCAGTCACTATGATGTGCACTGACCACCAGGGGAGAGATGCTCAACATGGGAGCTGCCCCCTGGTGGTCAATGCATTCCCACAGGGGGAGCGCTGCTCAGCCAGAAGCTGGGCTCATGGCTGGTGAGCACAGCTGCGATGGCGGGAGCCTCTCCCAACTTGGTGGCAGCACTGCTGAGCCATTGCAGCAGGCACAGAGGACAGGGATGAGCATGAGCTACACAGTGTCTGGCCCCAGTTCTGGCTCTTCCCTAGCTGCCTGCTGCTTGACTCACTGCTACATCCCTCGGGGGTCCCAGATTGCTAGAGGGCGTAGGCCAGGTTGAGGGACACACTCTCCCAGTGCATGAACTTCGTGCACCAGGCCTCTAGTTTATTTATAATACATTCATTTTATCCATTTATTTATATCACATTAATTTTATCTATTAATTTTTTCACAGAATATACTATGCTGGAATAACTTTAGGTGAATAGATATGTGGAACTTAAGTAGAGAAGGGCCTTCCTCTTATATTCCCATTTCACAGGTGAGGAGAGACCATAAACCTATGGGTAAGTTAATGTAATATAGGGGCAAGGGTTCTAAAAGTAAACATTAAAACAAAGTAAGAGGGAGGAATAAAAGTTCCTTTAGATAGGATAGTCAGGGAAGACCCTACTGAATAGATAATAATTAAATTGAGATTTGAAGATGAGAAGGAATTAGCCCCATATTCCTAGAGAAATTAATAGTGGTCAAAATGTACAAAGGCCTTGAGGTAGAAAAAAAAGAAAGAAAAATATAAATCAGGCCTAGGCTGAAGCATAGAGAATGAAGTCCTTAAAATGGTAAATTAATCAACTGTGGTATGTTCATACCATGGAATACTACTCAGCAATAAAAAAAACAACAAAGTTTTGATAGACACAAGAAACTGGATGAGTCTCTTGGGAATTATGCTGAGTAAAAAGAGCCCAAAATCTGCAAAGGTTGCATACTGTGTGATTCTATTCATACGACAGTCTTGAAATGATAAAATTATGAAACTATAGAAGTGAATAACAGATTTGTGGCTGCCAGAGTAGGTTCCATTCTCCAAAGAAATGCATATAAAATGTATCTATAGCATCCATAATAATAAAAGGGTAATATGCTAATTAGACCAGATGTCCATCTGGATGTCATTCTGGATATCCTTCCTGACGAAGCTGGAGCTGGAAAGGAAGCCAGTCTGAGTCCCGGGTGCCGGGGGGCAGCCCGAGGAGGGGGCCCCAGGTGCCTGTGGGCAGACAGAGGAGGGCAGCCAGCCTGAGGAGCGAAGCCAGCCCAGGTCCCAGGTGCCTGTGGGCAGCCGGAGGAGGGAAGTCCAGGTCCTGGATGCTGGATGGAAGCCAATGCTAGCAGCCAGGGGAAGGAAGGCCTACTCTTGCATGAATTTTCATGCATCGGGCCTCTAGTATATGTATAATATTGGTATACTGTATTTTACATTATAAATACAATTTATATAAAAGATTATATATATATACATTATCCTATATAATAAAAGGGTAATATGCAAATTGACTGAATGGTGGAACGACCAGTTGCTATGACACGCACTGATCACCAGGGGACAGACACTCAATTCAGGAACTGCCCCCTGGTGGTCAGTGCACTCCCACAGGGGGAGTGCCACTCAACCACAAGCCGGGTTGATGGCTGGCAAGCACAGCGGCAGTGGCGGGAGCCTTTCCTGCCTCCACGCAGCACTAAGGATGTCCAACTGCCAGCTTAGGCCTGCTTCCCATGGGCTCCTGGGTAAAGAGTGCAGGCCGGGCTGAGGGACAACCCCTCTCACCAACCCACACCCCAGGGCATGAATGTCATGCAGCAGGCTATATATATATATATATATATATATATATATATATATATATAGCCTTGAGAGAGAAGATTGGTGAGGAAAATTAGAAGAAAGATTTTTTTTAAGGAAATGGCTCATGCCAAAATTACGCAATTGTAAGATTGGCAAACTTAAAACCCAGAGAGGGTTGATGTTGCAGTCTTAACTTCAAAATTATAGGGTAAGCCTATAATCTGAAAGCTCAGGCAGGATTTCGTCTCTGAGATACCTCAGGTTTTTCTCCTTAGCGTTTCAACTGATTGAATGAGGCCCACTCAAATTATTGAGGATAATCTTTATTTAGTCACTATGGATATTAAACACATTTACAAAATACCTTATATAACAGTAGTGTTGACTACCCAAGTTTTCACACAATACTATCACACAGGGAGATAATGCATGAGCTCAAAGAAAAAACTATCTACTATTCATATGCAATATTTCGACTTATGTTAAACTGATTATTTACATTTTATGTTAAGGGTAGTAGCAACAAGCACCATTGGTATTTATAATTCAATCTCTGAATACAAATTGTGGGCCAGTTTAAAGACTGTCAGATGTATAGATTGAAAAATGCAAGCACAACAATTATATATTCATCACCTGCAATTTGCCATGGAACCATGTACATTGCCATGAAAAATATGTATCTTCCTAAAAGATCCTATCAAGAGTTGCTTAAATAATCAGCTTTGGTAGTGTATTTAATATGTAGTTTAATGTGTAAAATTGAGTCAAGAAAAATAGTAAAACAAAGTTTTATGAAAGAGTCCTAGGATCCTGGAGGATAATCAAAGAGAGTTTCCCACTCTAACAAAATTGAACTTTATAAGGCTTCCTGCTGTTAAGCAATAATAAAGTAATTGTGGCTTCCAAGTAGAAAGCCACAGGGAAGATAACACATATAAGAGAAATTTAAATCTGAAGTTAGAATCTAGTTTTTTATTACAGTACTAGAGGCCCGGTTCATGAATTTGTGTACCAGTGGGGTCCCTTGGCCTGGCCTGCAGGGATCGAGCCAAAACCATCTCTCCAACATCCCCGAAGGGTCCCAGCTTGTAAGAGGGCACAGGCCAGGCTGAGGGACCCCACTGGTGCATCACTGGGGCTGGGAGGGACTGTGGAGGGCTCCTGGGTATGTCTGGCCCATCTTGCCCCAACCTTGATCGACTGGACCTCTACCGGTTGGAGAGTCTGCCCCCTGATGGTCAGTGCACATCATAGCGACTGGTCAACTGGTCCAACAAATGGTCGGACACTTAGCATATTAGGCTTTTATTATATAGGATTATCCTTCATTGAGTTAACGTGTTTGTCACTTAGAAAGAACATCCAGAATCTAAAGTGACCTCAAATATAGGTTTTGCTTGTCCTCATTTGTTTCCAGGTATGCTTTATAATAAAATTATATGGTTTTAAATTACTCTTACTAAGCTGTATATATGATTTAACAATGAGTATAATAGCATACAGATTGTGGTTATTTTTACTTTTGATGTATGAGGAGATATCTGATGAATACTTTATCATCTATCTTAAAAAGTACTGATTCTTGCATATAGAAATGATATGTGATTACTTCCAGGTATTTTCATATATTTTAACTAGTTTACATAGTTTTCTTTATTTTGTTTTATCTCTCCTTTATTTATAACATCATATATTCCATGATAAGAGGTGTCTGTTATTATTTTGAATATACAGCAGAGAACAAATGCAATTCACTCAAATGCAAAATGTTCTTGTCTTTATTATTGCTTATTGTATTCAAAAGGTATTGTGTGCAAATAAAATCCCTTGAGAAATGTTATAATTTGCATGAGCACCAAAAAGAAAAACTAAGAATTAGCAGGAAAAGTTACAGACGTAGGCAAAAGTAGTCTACAGTTGTAGTTTTGTGAAACACTTGTATTATTTCTGATTATAGTATTTATTTGTGTGACAGTGTAAACCTACTTTTGTCCTCCCCTATTTCTATAATTGGATCCACCATTTACAGTTTCTTTTGTTTCATGTAGTACATGTTTAAAATGAACACCAATACTTTCAAAAAAGAGATGATGGGTGGGTAATATTTAGAGTGGTCTAAAAGATAACTAAATATCAGTCATGCTGATCATGCAAATATATTTTGAATGGACAATGAAACAAGTTTGACTGTTAATTGTAAACTTGATATGGATGTCATACTTAAATACAAATTTTATTACAATTCATATTTTTAAAGGATTGTTCTTTTTATTTTTATTGGCACTTCTAGTTTTAGAAAGTTTCAAGTGAAAGACTGAAGCAAATTATTTAAATCCCACAAACATTTAATTTATTCAAAAAGACTGAAAGGTCACATGTGGAAGGCAACCAATTCTATGTGTCTCTCTCACGTCAATGTTTCTCTCTCTGTCTCTGCCCCTCCCTTCCACTCTCTCTAAAAATCAATGGGGGGAAAAATCCTCAGGTGAGGATTAACAACAACAACAAAAAAGTTTTGATTCCATAAGAAATAGCTGATAACTCTGTCAATTAACAGTCTGTATTATTAAAGCAAGTGTATAAGTATGTGTTCTTAAATAAAGACAAACTCTTGATATTTAATTAGCATTCCCTGCTATAGATAATCTGATTATGTTATTCAGATAATGCCACCTTTAGTCAAAGCACATTACCAAACTCTAAGAGATAGACAGAATGTTATTTTACAATTTTTTAAGCCAAATAAATCAGTAGTTGCAAGTGCATATTTGAAATACTCTGACACTCATCTCTCAATATAGAAAAATTTGTTATACAGTGTTCACTCAAAATTAATTAATATTTTAAATAATATTTAAAAGGTTTGTGCATCCCCAAAAAGTTTAATAATCTCAACACAGAAAAGTGGACAGACATAACCACCAGTTAAAAATTAGCAGATAGAGGGTCAGTGTGGCTAAAGTTTAAAAAGTTTAAGTTCTACAAGATGAGGTAGTTTTCAGGCAGGGAGCAAGTAATCTACAATCTTATTAACTCGAAAACCATTGTAGAACTTACTATTTTATTTTTAAAATATCACTGTCTTTTTTTTAAATAGACTTGGTTTGCATGGGGGGATAAATCAATAATTTCATCAATATCAAATAGAGCATTATTGTTTAAGAAATGCAAATGAAAGCTTAAATTATAAATAATGCTGATAATCTAAGTTTCTGATGATTGGATATCATATTTTTTTTTTTTTACTGACAGGGATTTAAAAAAAAGTATTGGAATATTCACAAATGAATGAATATTTCATATACTTTCTTATATAGACTTTATAAAAGCTAAAATAAATTAAAGACAGTTATTAATTACTTAGTAGTAATTAATGCATATTGATTGGCTTCTGGGTTTAAATCAAGCAGGATTATTTGTTACTGATAGCTTTTTTGTTTGTGTTGGTCTAGAAATTGCCACTTTACTGTAGCAAACAATCTTATGCATTCCATAACACAGTAAGGAGTAAATACAAAGAGTCATTGAAGATTTTAATCTTAGCAAGACATTCAGGGAACTCATGGGGATTCTCCTTTTAATTGGAAATTAAATTCTAAGTGTCTTATTTACCAAAATGCACTAGGTTACACTGGTCTACTGATGAGAAAGAAATGAAATTTTCACAGTTAGGAAAGCTTATTTTGTTTTAAATATTTTAAAATATTCTTTTTTTTTTATGTTTGAGAGAAAACCGATTTTTAAGACAAAACTAATGACCTGTTTTCTCTAAATTCAAACTTAAATTAACAATCCAAAAATGTATTAGTCAGACCAATAGTAATGAAACTGCTAAGAAAGGCAATGTCCTTGTCTATAATTAACATTCATTTCTATTATTAGCATCCACACAGCCAGGTAGCAAAAAAAAACAAAAAACAAAAAACAAAAAACTCAGAACACTGTTTTTCTGTAATAGCAATTTTCTACTGTACTTTTCCCATCTCAAGTCAGTTCGTGTGGAATTTCCAAGATACTGTCACCTCAACAGGTTCTACTTAGAATTGGTACAGCCAAATGAATTAGCTCCTAATACTGATGTAAGAAATTATGACACATTTAGTGGCTTAAAGCAACACACATTTATTTTCTTGCAGTTCTGGAAGTCAGAAATCTAAAACCAAGATGTTAAGAGGACCACGTTCTTTCTGGATGCTCATAGGAGAATCCATTGTTTTACCTTTGTCAGTTTCTATAGATCATTTTCATTCCTTAGCTTATGGCCATTCCTCAAATCACTCCAACCTCTTATTTCCATTGTCACAACATCCTCCTACTCCCCCTCCCTGCCCTTATGAGGATTCTTATGATTACATTTGTCTTTTTCAGATAATCCAGGATAATACCCCCATCTAAAAGTCCTTAATCACAACGGCAAAATCCTTTATACAATGAAAGATAACATGTATAGGCTCCAGGGATTAAGATCCTATGTAATAAAAGTCTAATATGCTAAGTGGCTGGTCGGCTGGTTGGCTGTTCAACCAATCAAAGCGTAATATGCTAATGATATGCTAAGGTTGCTCAACCATTTGCTATGACATGCACTGACCACCGGGGGAAGACAGTCGACTGGTTGACCAGTCTCTATGACATGCACTGACCACCACAGGGCAGACGCTCTGACCAGTAGGTTAGCTTGCTGCTGGGGTCCAGCCAATTGGGACTGAGTGAGACGGGCCAGACATGCCCTGGAGCCGTCCTGCGGTCCCTCCCTGGCTGGCCAACCTCCTGCATCCCTCCCTGGCTCTGATGGTGCACTGGTGGGGTCCCTTGGCCTGGCCTACACCCTCTCACAATCCAGGATCCCCTGGGGGATGTCAGAAGCTGGTTTTGGCCTGATCCCACAGGCCAGGCCAAGGGACCCCACTGGTGCACAAATTTTGTGCACTGGGCCTCTAGTAGGGACATATTTGGGGAGGACATTAATCAGCCTACCACACCAAACTAATCAGGAGTTTCATTCTTTCTTCTGCAAGTTAGCATAATCATCATAGGATGGCTGGCAATAGGGAGACATTTTCTCAGGGATATAGTCTCTTGCTTCATCTCCATATTCCAACTCCTCCCGCTAATTATGTAAAATCTTCCCCTTTTGGGGGATGGTCAATCTTCCTTTTTCTATTCTTTCAAACATGAAGTCTTAAATTCAGCATTTTAAATGTCCAGAGTATGAATTGATTTTTGTACTTCTTTGGTCTCTTTTATCAAAGCCAGTATGTATAGAACATATTTTTAATGTCCTCAAAAGCATACATTATTACAAAGTAGTAATATACATAGAATATGTTCCTTTTGGTATATAAAAATGTTGACCTTGTGTATAAGATTTGTATGTAGCATGGGAAAGAAAAAAAAAATCCCTGCTTAGGGAATATGCTATGTTTCAGAGGCATTAGCCCCTATGGATCTGGAGAAAAATCATGTTTTTATAGGGCAAAGGTAACCATCAGGCTTGTAATAAAAGCTTAATTATAATAGGTCTAGAAGTATGTAAGCAAAATTGGTCACACTGTGATTAAAATATGTTAAAAAAATTATAGCCAGTCTAGTGTGTGTATTTTGTAAAGACTGTGATTTTTATATGAATTTTCAGTTCCTTAATAATTAATGATGTTGAACTGTTTTTGTTCTTTTACCTGTTTATATATCTTCTCTGTTTGAATGTTTATTTGTTTTGCTCATTTTAAAATTGTTTACCTTATTTTTGAGTTGTAAGAGTTCTTTATATATTTTTCTACCAATTCACATAGCTCGTCTTTCATTTTAAGGCAAAGAGGAATAATTTTAATGATGAAAGCATATTTTATTTATAAGTTAAAACAGTTGTAAACTTACATACCTAAAAACATCTTCAGTGAAATATATAAGGCAAACATTTAAAAATTAAGATAAGTTGATGTAAACTATGTTAAGATTTACATTTTCAAGCAGATTAAAAAATAAGAATATAAATAATCTCTCTCTCTCTCTCTCTCTCTCTCTCTCTCTCTCTATATATATATATATATATATATATATATATATATATATATATATATATATATATATATTTTCTTGTTTATAAGACAGGATCAATTATAAATGTCTGACTTAATGTTAATAAAATTGAGAAAGATAACCTGATAAAACTGAGGAGAAAGTGTATATGAATCTATAGACAGAAAATATTATGTCACCCATGATATTTTGTCCTAATGAACTTAAGCTGCTATAAGGAAGTACTAAAGAGAAGGCAATCTGAAAGGCTATGTAGTATTATATATGCTTCCACTCTATGACATTCGGGATAAGGCAAAACTATGGAGACAGTAAACAGGTCAATGGTTTCCAGGGGTCAGGTTTGGTGGGAGGAATGAATAGGCAGTGCACAGAGGGTTTTTAGGGCAGTGAAACTACTTTTTATGATTCCATAATGATAGACATGTACATTTGTCCAAATCCATAGAATGTATTACACCAAGAAAAACAATAGTGGAAACTGTGGACTTTGGGTGATTTGACGTGTCAATGTAGGGTCAGCAGTTGTAACAAATGTCCCACTCTCGTGGGTAATTTGATACCTGGGGAGACTAAGTATGCATTAGAGCAGGGAATATATGAGGAATCCTTGTATCTTCCTCTCAATTTTTCTGTGAACTCAAAATTATTCTAAAAGTAGTCTTAAAAATTACCCATTTTAAGTCTATAGCTTAATAGCTTTTAGAAATCTACTAGAGGCCCGGTGCATGAAAATTCATGCACTGAAGGGGGGGCGTCCCTCAGCCCAACCTGCCCCCTCTCACAGTCCGGCAGCCCTCAGGGGTGGGAGGTTACCCGGCGATCAGGGGAAGGCGACGCCTCCATCACACCTCTGCTGCTGCCACTGCCGGCAGCACAAGCCTCGGCCGGCCCTGGTTACCCGAGCCTCGGGTGGCCCTGGGCGGCTAGGTAGGTGCCATCCGAGGCTTGCCTGTGCCTCGGGCTGGCCCTGGGTAGCTGGGGGGCTGAGGGGACTAGGGAACTCCGGAGGCAGGCACACAGCAAGGCCGGGCCCGCCTGGAGGCAGGCCTAGCCCTTCCACGCACCTGCCGCCCCGGTGGGGCGGAGGGGACTGGGCCCGTCATCTTCTGGCTGTGGCTGCCATCATCTTTGAGAGTGGGGCAGTCAATTAGCATATTCCCTCCTTATTGGCTGTGGGCCCCGCCATCTTTGCAATGGCATGAGGGTCAATTAGCATATTCTCTCTTTATTAGATAAGATATAGCCATGTAACCACTGCACAGTTACAATATATAATATTTCCATCACAACAAAGAGTTCCCCACTTTGCATTCAGTCCTCAGTCCCTAGTTCTGGATCCTGGAAACCACCAATCTACTTTTCTGGCTTAATAGTTTTGTTTTTTATTTTTTGAATTTCACATAAATTACATCATACAATAGGTAATATGAGTGAGTCTGACTTATTTCACTTCACCTGTCATTTAGAGATTCACTATAATGTTTTTTGTATCCATAGTTTATAATAAGGCTGAGAATTTTTACATTGATATATTTACCAAATTTTTCTTTACTACTTCTTTCTTTCAGAATTTGGCAGGCATTTTGGAAAGCTCCAGTTTTGAGCTCTTGTATAAAGCTGTTTTGAGCATTCACATATAATACTTTGTACGGACATGTGTTTTTTATTTTTATGAGCTAAACATCTAGAAGTAGAATTTCTTAGGGTCTTACAGTGAATTTATGTTGAACCTTATGAAAACTGTTAAATCATTTTTAAAGTGAATGTACTGTTTTACATTCCCACAAGCAAAGTGTGAGAGCTTTAGTTATCCAAATCCTCTCACATACTTAGCATTTTCAAGATTTTTAATCGTAGACTTTTTTAGAGTATTTATTGGTGCTTCATTATAGTTTTAAGTGCATTTTCCCTCCTGGCAAATGATGTTGAGAATTGTTTCTTGTACTTACTGGCTACTCATATTTCTTCTTTTGTAAAGTGATTGTTTATTTTTCTACTGGATTTTCATGTACAGTTTTTAGTTGTGTTAACTTTTTATATATTCTGGATTGTATTAGTCGATGTTCTCCAGAGAAACAAAACCAATAGCTGTATTCTCCATGAACAAGAAAAACAGTATTATAATTTAGAAATTTCTTTCATATAAAGTAGCTGAAACTATTGGTATAGAATAGTTATTATTTAAAATATGTGTAATATTATTTAGATAAAGGAAACATGTAAAATTCTGTCTTTTTTCACTTTAAATATATAATCTCATATTTAGAAAACATGTGGGGGGCAGATAAAGGCTAAAATATTAGTGTTTTATTTGTGTAATAGCATTAGAAGAAATGCTATTAGTTTAAATTAAAGCACAGCAAGGCACTTCTACATAATTCAAGCAAACAATTTAACAAATAAACGCCATTCTTCTTTTTACTGCTTCCTAAATTGCCGGTAGCTTGAAGACAATAAGAAAATCATTTTATAATGAAGGGCAATTATAAGAGGGCAGAGGTGAAAATCTAGGAAAACTCACTTTACAGAAAATAAATGGGCAGGTGCAGTCAAATGTCTAATTCTCAGGATAAACTTAAATTGCTGTAAGTGTAGAATAAAATGCAAAATACATTTCTTAAGGTAAATTTAATTATTTGGAAAAAAAAGGTTTGTTAAAAATTATTTTATTTACATTCCATGTTCTTTGCTAGTACTTCAACTAAGCAAAATAGTTAACTACAGAAAAGCGATGTTTAGATAATACAGACAATGCATAGGTCAATTACAGAAATCTGCTGTTGGATCTGCACTTGCTATCATCATGCGGAAACAAATTACTTATGCAGCAGAAGACCCAGGAAAGATATATTGCTCACTAAAATGTCCTTATTTCTGCAGGAGACGAGCTTTATTTCCTGTGAGCTTTTATAGTACATTGAGTTTGTAAAAAACTGTATATGCACCTCTCTCCTTTCCTAAATTTCAACATCTACTATAAAGCATTTAAATAATAATGAGAACTACCATTTATGTGACATGTTTACATCTATTTTTTTCAGTTCTCACTACATCCAATTTGCATATGACAGACTGAGAATATTGAAATATGGATAAGTTATTTAAGAACCAAATTTAATAAAAAATAAAAGTTTTCAAACCCAGATTCATGTGACATCAAAGCCTGTGTTTTTTCATTTATTAATAAAATACTATATAATAAAAGGTGAATATGTAAATCAACTGAACGGCAGAATGACCATTCTCTGTGACACGACTGATCACCAGTGGGCAGATACTCAACACAGGAGCTGCCCCTTGGTGGTCAGTGCGCTCTCACGGGGGAAGTGCTGCTCAGCCAGAAGCCAGGTTCATGGCTGGCGAGCACAGCAGTGGTGGTGGGAGCCTCTCCTGCCTCCGTGGCAGTGCTAAGGATGTCAGACTGACGGTTTAGTCCGCTTTCCATGGGGACTGGGCCTAAGCCATCAGCTGGACATCACCTGAGGGCTCCCAGACTGTGAGAGGGCACAGGCTAAGCTGAGGGCCCCCCCCCCCCGCTCCAAGTGCACAAATTTTGTGCACCAGGCCTCTAGTTCTTAAATAAATATTTATTGAATGCCATTTATGTTCCATGTATTCTATAATAGGAATCAAAAATGCTTAGTCTCTATCCCCATTTAGAACCCATTAGAAAGGAGAGAAAAATACTAAACAAATATTTATAAAAATAATTTTGTTATTTATAATTGCTGATATAAAGGAAAAGTAAATAGCTTTTTGGGAATGTATTACAGAGGGATATAACCTGGGGAAAGGAGTATCTAATGGATGGCCAATATCCAGAAAACCTAGTATAAAAATAAATAAGATCATAGTGTTCCAGGGAGTAGCAACAGAAGTTGCAAACTAATTTAGGGAATGACTACATTATTTGAAATGACTGTTTTACGAAATGACATTTTTATTTTTAAAAAACACACAATAAACTATTGCATTACCCATCACAATGATAATTATTTTGGAAGTGCTTTCCCCAAAGCCTTCTTCCATACTTGCTACCAATATAATTTAAGATACTAATTAATGTAATTTAAGATACCAATCAATAAATTTTCACACTCCATTATACTGATTGAATTGATAAAGATAAGGAGCTAGGCAGTTCAGTCCACAGTCAACTCATCTTTCAAGGTCCAGGTTAAATGCCATCCTCTCTATCATATCATCTTAACACTCTCCACTAATGGCAGAACTCATCTTTTCCATTATGTTGTTCCACTATGTCTTAGTCAGCTATTTCTGCAATAATGTTGTGAAACAAATCAGCCCACACTGTGACTTCTAACAATAGGTATTTCTCATTCATGAATCTATTGGGCTTGCCTGGGGTCCAGACTGTGGGTCTGGTTTAGTTCTGCTTCAGCACTCATATTCTCCTTGAATCAGCAGAAACCTGAGACACCTTCCTTTGGCAGATCACAGTACCACAAAGTAGTTGCTCAAAAAAGATGTAATACTTCAAATGACTTTGACTTCAACTAATATACTGTCACTCCTTTCCATAGTCCTTTGGCCAAAACAAACCATTGCCAAGACAAATTAAAATAGTGAAAGGAAATATTGTACATCCTCTATCATAAGGCAGAAGATGTTGAATAAAACAATAGCCCAAGCTAACATTTCATAGCATTATATATATATATATACATACATATATATATTTAACATTCATTATAATATATTAAAATATATCAAGTAATTGTTAATTCGTGCTTTTCTTGTAACAATAACATGCAAAAACTCACTTATTCTAACTTCCTGGAATCTATTGTGAAGTATTTATTTAAAATAGAAGAATGATGGAATAATAAAGAGATAAATATTATTTTAATTCACCGTTTTTATTTAAATAATGATATTCATACACTCATTAAAATACATTTTAAGTTCAAACATATGAAAGGAACAATTAAAGAAAAATCTCAACTGTATTGAGAATATCCTAGAATCATTCCTGCAACCTCCAACTCAGTATTTTCTTCTGTCTCTGCATTAGTCAGTATTCCAATTTTTGTGGTAATTATGCTATTGCTTTATTTTAGAGTTTTAGAACCCATGGATTCAACTTTAAACAATGTAGTTCATTATGACTTTTTTAAACTTTAGACAATTAAAAATACACTTTATGAATTGTTTTATGACCTGCTCTTTTTACTAAATATTTTGTTTGAGATTCATCCATGTTGTCATATGCAGCTATAGTTCATCTATTTAAAGTGCTATGTATTATTTTTAATAAACATAAATTTATTTATTTATTTTAAATATATTTTATTGATTTTTTACAGAGAGGAAGGGAGAGGGATAGAGAGCTAGAAACATCGATCAGTTGCCTCCTGCACACCCCCCACTGGGGATGTGCCTACAACTAAGGTACATGCCCTTGACTGGAATCGAACCTGGGACCCTTCAGTCCGCAGGCTGATGCTCTATCCATTGAGCCAAACCAGTCAGGGCCATAAATTTATTTTTTATATTTTATTGTGCATTGCAGGAATTCTTATATAGCATATAAACTAGTCATTTATTAAGCATTTTTAATCAAATATCGTCTCTAATTTGTGACTTGTTTTTATTAATGTTTCATTTAATAAATAAAAGTACTTTTCTTAATGTCAAATTATCAAAATTTTCTTTTATTATCAGTGCATGTGTGTCTTTTAAAATACAACTATAACCTGAATGCATAAACATATCTTCCATTATCCCCTAAAAGTTTCTCTTTAGGTATTACATGTTTATTTAGTGTAGAATTAATTGTGTATTATATAAGGTAGGTTATTTTTTTCTACAGATGTCTAGTTGTTTCAGCACTATTCATTGAGAAATTTATCCTTTACCCATTGATCTGTATAAATAATGTATTTTTAGATCAACTTGGTCTACTTTGGGTTTCTTTATTTTGTCCTAAGTTCGGTTTACTACCTCTATGTATTAAATAATAGGTTTTATAACAAGTCTTAATATCTGTTAGAATTAGTACTCTTATCTTATTCTTATTAAAGAAGAATTTTAAAATCTCCTTGTCAATGTCCATCTGCAAAACCACCTGAAGTAATGATTGGAATTTTATTAATAAATGCAGACATCATTCTGGTGGAAATTAGTATCTATTATTCTCTCAGTCTTGAACATGGTACATCTATTCATTATTTTCTTTTTAATTTCTTATGTATTCATAATTTATATTTATGTATTTATTGAATTTATTATTAAGTGTATCACATTTGTGTGCTATGGTAAATAGTATATCATGTATTTTCATGTTATAGTGAAAAAACTGACATAAAGCATGTTGATTGCCCACTGGCGTGGCTCAGTGGTTGAGCTTAGACCTATGAACCAGGAGGTCATGATTCTATTCCAGTCGTGGGCAAACTACAGCCCATGGGCCGGATCCGGCCCGTTTGAAAAGAATAAAACAAAACAAAAAAAAGACCGTACCCTTTTATGTAATGATGTTTACTTTGAATTTATATTAGTTCACACAAACACTCCATCCATGCTTTTGTTCTGGCCCTCCGGTCCAGTTTAAGAACCCACTGTGGCCCTCGAGTCAAAAAGTTTGCCCACCCCTGTTTCTCTGTCAGGGCACATGCCAGGGTTTTGGACTCAATCCCCAGTAGGGGGCATGCAGGAGGCAGCCAATCAGTGATTGTCTCTTATCATTAATGTTTCTATCTCTCTTTCCTTCTCCCTTTCTCTCTGAAAAGGAGAGGAAGTCTTCAGTTGAAGTGCCCTAGAATTCTAGGAATCATGGCTAAAATCCAAGGGGCAGGATACCAATCACAGTCTCTGGGAGATTCCAGTGCTGGTCAAATTAGAAAAATATATTCATAATTTATGTATTTTTTAAATGTTGATTATTATCATAATCTACTCTCAGCATTAGACTTTGCCTGATTCTTCTACTTTTGTTGTTCTTTAATCTTATTTTTAATTTTACTTTTACTGATTTATTTTATTTTTAATTTTTTAGAGATAGGGAAAATGCCTTAAGATTTCTAGCCAGGCCTGGCTGGCATGGCTCAGTGGTTGAGCACCAACCTATGAACCAGGAGGACACGGTTGATTCCCTGTCAGGGTACATGCTTGGTCCCCAGTGCATGCAGGAGGCAGCTGATCAATGATTCTCTCTCATCATTGATGTTTCTATCTCTCTCTCCCTCTTTCTTCCTCTCTGAAATCAATAAAAATATATATATTTTATATATATATATATATATATATATATATATATATATATATATATATATATATAAAGATTTCTAGCCAGGCATAGTACCGAAACAAAAGTGTTTAACACTGGTTGCAAGCAATGAAAAAATTCCTTCATGATTTAGTAAACATTTAACTATTTTTGTTGCCAATTTAAATATTTATATATTTACTACATGTGTTCTTTGACAGTACTTCTTAATTTCATTTGCTTTTTGAAATATAACATAAAAGAGTCTATCTGGAATATTTTCTTGCTTCATAATTGGGACAGTTTAATTTTCACCTGCAAGTCATAAGCTTTTCCAGGGGCTAGCCTACACCAAAGGGCTAATGAAGCACATCTTGGACAACTCTTTAGCACATAATTGCCTTTTATCTCTACTAGGCCTTGATTTTTTTTTTTTTTTTTTGCTAATTATTATAACCTGCCTTTATTCTATATCCCAAAATGCTTTCTCCATGCTATATTTGTAGAAACGGAGTCACTATGTTTTTTCCTGTTTCTGAGTCATTGATTTGCTAATTTGACCAGCACTGGAATCTCCCAGAGACTGTCACTGATATCCTGCCCCTTGGATTTTGGCCATGATTCCTAGAATTCTAGGGCACTTCATCTGGAAGTCTGCTCTTGGCCTCTCACCTACCTGGCTCTCAGCCTAGAAGTTAGCATTTCTTTGGCGTTTCTTTGTTCTATGACTAATGAGTTCTATATCAAAAAGATTATTCAGAACATAGTTCCAGCATTCCATATCCAAATTACTTAGGAGAACCTGTGACATTCTAATATTAATTTAGAATAAAAGAGTATAAGAAAACCAGAAAGAAAAAGATAATTTAGAATCAAAGGAGAATATGAGAACTAGGGAGGAAAAGAAATTAGTGAGAAATTCATAGGGAATAATGATTATTATTATTAACATACTTTTCAACCTCTTAATTTAGTTGTTCACCATTAAAGAATATTTTCAAATAGATCAAGTTTATTTAAATGGTTCTGAATTTTCAAGACTTAAAGTTCTCAGCATTGTCCAAATACCTTAAATCAGGAAGTTACTAATCTTTAATTATTCAAATTGTTTAAATTCACAATTTATAACATGACATGATAAGTAGTTTATCTCTCTCTTTTTTTTCTCTCAATGAAAGACACAGATCTCACAACAGATGTAGCTATCATCAATGAAATCTGACCTTAGCGGGCTGTTGAAAACTGCATTTGATGATTAATTGTACATGATTACTGTATAATTTAGGTTTTATGCTTTTCATTTCAAGTTATACATTTGAATAAATTTTATTTGGTTATATTGAATAGCAACTAACCATTTAAATAGAAATGTTCACATATTTTTATATTAGAGTAGTTTAGTGAGAATAATTTTGAAATCAACAGTAAATAAATACAGCTTTAGCTTATCTTTCCAGTTCAGTGGCAAGCATAAAGATTTTTTCCAATGTAATTTTTATCAGTGTTTAGTAGTCCTACTAAATTGCTCTATTTTTAGTGTGATTTTTATGGTATTAAAATATAATTTTATGAATGAAAGCTAAAAATCACTCTTGATTTCTCTTTTACTCCCTGTTTCCTATATTTAATTCCACAACAAAAGTGTTTTCTAACTCCAAAATGTCATGAATTCTCTGTATTTTTCCATCTCTAATCTCTTCAGCCAAATCTAAACCAGCATCAAATCTCACAGGAGCTATTATATTTTCCTAGTGGTTCTCCTTACTCTATTCTTACCCACACTACCAACACTTCATTTCCTTCTCCGCACAGCAGTAGTGAGGGTGATTTTATTTATTTTTTACATAAATCACATCATGGCATTCACTTGTCTACAACCTCACTATGGATTTTATTATACTTTGTTAAAAAACCAAAACATTTAACATTGTCTGTCTGTAGTACCTTATTAGATTTCACCTGGCCTCTTTTTTATTATTATTTACCACTTTCTTCCTAATTTATTATGTTGTAACCACACTGACCATTTTGTTTTCTTTTTTAGAAAATGTTTTCTGAAAACCTTGTAATTTCTGTTTTCTCTCTTAGGATACACTCCATGAAAATGTCTTGATTCTTGTATGTTTTTTGTCTCAGTTTAAATACCAAGCTTAGGTGATGCTTTCTGTCTAATGTTACCTTCCACTCTGCATGGACCTGTCACTTTCTACCAGATTATTTTATTTAAAATTCAAAATGATCTTATTTATGCATTTGACATTGTTTATGCTCTGTCTCCTTTGTGAATTTTTTTTAAGCTTTATGGGGCTTTATTTGTTATCTTCTCTGTCCTCCACAATTAGAAGCTTACCACGTGATAGGTAACATTACCCAATAAATTGATGCATAGATTAATGTGAATTATTATATTCTCAAAACAAAAGTATCAATATTCGACCATTAGAAAACAAGGATTAGTAACTTGCCTCATATAAATAGACAATTAAGAAGTAAATGAGGGTGATTCTTTTGATACCTAGTCACTGCTCTTCTGATTGTAGCATATTAATGTCATAAGGACCAGACCACAAATGATTTAATTAAAAAGGAATAAGATACATCTTTCAAATTCCAATTTAGTTCCCACCAACAGAACACCATTCACCTCCAGAACTCATATTTTTTTTTTCATAAATGCTATCATTTCTGTATTCTTCTCTTTCTGTTTTAATCATTTTTCTAGTAATTGAAATGCACATAATTAGAGTAGTTTGCAGACGAGAATTCCAATATCGGCTATGAAAGGACGGAATACACACAGCAAATATAGGAGGCAACCACCTCCTGAAGAATGGGGCAGGCTGCAATCCCTGAGGGAAGGGAAAATCAGCTTCACATTTATTCTGTTTTGTTTCCCCTAAGGGCAGCTGTTGATAGTGCAGGGAAACAGACTGACAGCAGAAAGCTGTAGTCTTAGCAAGCTACTGAGAAAGTCACTGGAGTTCAGGGCTGCCAAACTGTCTGACATTTGAGAGGTAACCTCACAGGGAGGAGGGGATTCAGCAACAGGAGTCCCCATTTCTGTGTGCAAATTCCCCTCAAGGTTTTCACTGATCCCTAAAGTGTAAACGTGCAGGGCTATACTGGTAGAAACCTGTAGAAAGAGGCATTTGAGAGGTTAAAGGGCTGAGCACAAATCTTAGCAGTTACCTGCTGCTCAAAAAGCAGGGGCTGAGTTGGGAGCTTGCCTGGATGGAGGCCTTGATCAATACCCCATTTTATGAGTTGAAATCTAGGAAAGGCCACATCTTAGAAGTAATGGATTAAGATAAAATGTAATGAAGAAAGGATTAAGAAGAAAGGATTAATTTGAAATGTGACAGCCATTAAATAGCATAAAACCAACCTTCGCTGAAAAAAAAATGACCTACCTATGTTCTTTATGCATAGCAGAAGGAACATTCACCGTCGGGGGAGGGAGATAATATCTTCCAGAACTTCAACAAATGTAAGACTCGGTATCTATATGTAACTTAAAATTATGTTTCATGCTAAGAAATGGTCCAAATGACTAACAGGAAAAATGCAACAATATAAATACATTCAAGGCGGATTCAGATATGGAAGTTTGATAAAGGGATATTAAAATAACTATGGCTTATGTGTTCAGATAAACAGAGGCAAACATAGATAATTGCAGGAGAAACCAGAATCCATAAAATATGAGGCAATAGGGTGTTTGAGAACTTAAAATGACAACTTGATAGACCAACTTGATATCATGAAAGGCACACATAGTCGCAAGAAAAGCGGGGAAATTAGTGAAATGGAAGACAAATCAATTGGAAAAATCTAAACTTGTGTGAATTATTAAAACATTAAGATGATACAGAGATATATTGAGTTTTATTGATTTCCCACTTACTCCACAGGTTTTTAAAGTATCAGCAGGATGGGCAAATGACAAAGAAAATGTAAAAGTTGTCCTTATCTCTAGGACACACTGGGGAACTTCTGGGTGGGAATCAGAAAAGCTACTGGCCTTACTTAAGTGACTACAAACTTCCAGATGAATACTGACACCTGGGCACTTTGACATTCGAACTCTTTTCCTAGTCTAAGCAGCTTTATTCCTATTGAAGTTCTTTGTTTTCTAGGGTGTAAATGGAAAAGTTATTTCTCTTTCCCAAAGAGATACTTAGAAATGAATGAAATATTTTATGATGTTGAACTATATTACAACCCACCAGGTCAAGTCTTGGCAAATAGTAAGAATACAACAAGTTCATGTTTGTTTTGGTTTCCTTCCTCTCCTCCAAGGTAAGAATTTTAGTCTGGGGATAGTTGGTTTCCCAGTGGTGAAATAAATTGTCTCATAAACTTAAGATTAAAAAATATATATTTCATTTTCCAGTGAAAAGCTTTCCCCTGCTTTATGTGAAGTACTTTCCAATGGCCACCCACTTTTCCATCTTTTGTACTTCCTACATGAACTAATCAAGTTAATGAATAGCCATTCATCTGAGGCCAACTGGCTGATTATCTTTAGAAACAACATCATGAAAAAGCCTCCAGTGTTAGCTAAATACCACTCAAAACTCACATTCAAAACTGGTTAATGTATATGTCTTCCCATCTGAGCAAATACACATAAAATTGACCCTAAAATTGCTCAGGTGTAAGGGAAATTTAAACACTATTGGAAAAAAAAGTGTCAATATGCCTATCAAGTATTTTGGTTTGAGAAAGAGCCAGTCATAAAATCACTTGCATAAAAACTCACAAATATTTATAGCTAATGCAAAAAGAACACTCAAGTTTTATATATAAAGAATAAAACAAAAATATTAAACACAAATTAATGTTCCATATTCTGAGGCATTGAGAATAAATGGATACTTGCAGTAACCTATTTCCAGTTTTACTAAATCTCTCATTGTAAATATCTCAGTTGTTTTTTTTCATTACCATTGGCCTTCAAACTAATCTTCCATCTTTCTACTTTGTTTCAGCCTCTACCTTGAACATCTTATATTCAAATTGAATATTATCACCTCTATGAGGTCTTTCCTAATCACCCTGTTTATATTTCCTTTCTTCAGATTCTTAATTTATCTGTGGCTTTGTTTTCTTCTGTTACTGCATTGTACAGATTTTTATATTAGTCCAGACTATTGCCTTTCAAGAGAGCTATATTTTAAGATCATTACATTTTACCAAGTGTACAAATATAATATGTTTATGTAGGATTTAGTCTTCTCTCCAAGTCAGATTTTTTCCTTACCTTCATTTTATGAATGCCTGCCATTATATTATCCATTACAAACTTACCTTTAACCCTATGAACATTTCAAACGTAAATAATATTGGTGTTTCTCAATGGGAATTTACGAATTTATGAGGGCAAGAAGAGAATAACAGAACCAGGTGAAGTATTAATTTCTGTAGTTAAACTTATTTTTTATTTTGGTGAGTTGGTCCACTAAATAAACCTCAGTGTTTTGCCACTCAAATGCAGTCTCCATTAATCATGTAAATTGCTCTAGGTCATCAGCCAATAGGTTGCTTGTGATTAATGGACATAGTAAATATTAGATCTGTCAGTCCCACAATTCTAATCTGCTTTTCTTACTCTGGAAAATTTACTTTATTCTTTCTTTATCTTTTCAGCTTCTAGATGGTAACGATTTATCTGAGAAGCTTTACCATATGCTGTCTCAAACTGTGTTCCATTAAAAGTAAAATGAAAATATTTACATTAAGTATCATTGTATTTATTTTAATTGGTCATAAATTGCATTTATTAAAGTGAACACAGTTTAAGTATACAAATCAATGAAATTTTATACATATAAACATCTCTGTACACTGCCATCCAGATGAACGTACATGACCTTTACCACCTCTCCATTATCTCTGTCTTTTAATTGCACACATAGTAGACTTTTGAACAATGTCCCAACTCTCTTTTGTCCTTTCCCCCCCTCTATGTTTCTGTTCATATATTTTAAATTGTTTGGCCATTGTGTTTACAAATTTCCATCCTCTGTAGTCTGCTGTTAATGATATCCGAGGTGTTCTTAATGTAGGTTACTGTTATTTAACAGAAAGTTTATTGGAATCTTTTTTTAAGTGTTAAGCTTCTGTTGAAATTATCCATACTTTAATTTGTTACATCCATATTTTCTATGATGTTCCTTCTGCTTAGTGCTCTTCCTCCCAGCTGCTATTCTCTGTTAGAATCTCACCTTGTGTGTGGACAGCTCAGAAGGCAACACTGTACCTGAACTAAATTTTTACACAGATCTTTTGGGGCTCCTGAATGCATCTGCCCCTACTTAGTGTCTTTAACTGTATTTCTCTGAATCACCTCCTTCCTGTTGAGGCTGATACTCAGGGCTTGGACTCTAAGTCCTTCTCTGCAGGTGGGAAATGCCCTGGATAAGAAGGCTGAGGTGAGTGTGAGGCTCTTGTCAGGTGCTTTCCTGCACTCTAATATGGAAGCTCCCAATTGGTTGGTCCAGTGCCTGTAACCATGATTTTATAGATTGTGTCCAGCTTTCATACATTAGTTTGGGCCAGTTATTTATTTATTTATATAAATGGAATCATGCATCACACATGTTTTGTGCTTGCCTTCACTCTCTCAGATAATGTGTGTCAAATACAGTTGGTTATTCATGTCATATTATGAATACGCCACAATTATTTCCACAGTTGGTATTATCACATTTTTTTTTTTATATCACTATCAGGATTTAATTCATATTTTGGCTTTAATTTGTGTTTTCTGGTGTATAAATGAGCTTGGTGACTTTTAGTCTGTGTACTGAACATTAGCTTACTTCCTTTCTAAAAATCTTCTTGCTTAGCTTTCTATTATGTAGATTTATAAAATCTTATGTAGCTTTATAAAAGCTCTTCATATATAGTGAATACATTATGCTTTGTGTTTTGCAAATATCTTGTCAGACTCTACAATTTAATAATGCCTTTTAATGAACAAAATTTCTTAATTTTCAAGTAGTCCATTTTTTCAATGTTTGTATGTGCGGTTAGCCTTCCAGTGTCCTATATATAAAATGTTTCCTTACCTCAATATGATCAAAGTACTGTCCTGTGTAAAATGTATAATGCTTAGTGTTCTGCTGGAACTCCCCTAAGCAAGAAATATTAAGCAAGAAAACAAAAACAAAATCTCTCCTTACGCTTTCAGGCTGCCCTACCTGGATACTATCAGTTAGACCGCATCCTGGAGGAGATTTTAAGTCTCCTCATCCCTCATTCTCGGGTCTGCTGCTTTTTGTTTAGGGTTAGTTCTGGTTTGTCACATCTCTCATGCACCCGCTCCAGGACCTAACTTCTTCTCCCAGTTCATGTCTATCTAGCTGCCTACTTTAACATTTTTTTAAATCAGTGAGAGTATCTGGAAATAATATACAGAATTCAGTGTCCTGTAGAAATTTCTTCACCAAATTCTAATAATTTCTAGGCATTCAGCTTTAACAGAAATCCAATATGAGAATTTTAGATTGAGAGAAATTATTTCTGAGTCTGTTGCACATCTGTAGTTGAAGACATTAGCATTTAGATAAGAATCCACATAATAAATTCCACTTTCAATTGTCACTGGAAAAGTTTGTCCATTTAGATAAACATATTTACTTTCTGTCATCAGATAGAGAAACTTATAATGAAAGGTTTCCATTTAAGCATTAGTCGCCAAGAAATGCAGCATTAACTCTTTGTTTAACCAGAATTCGGTGACAGTTTCATCTATGTCTTACTCTTTCTACTGGTTCATTTTGTTTAATTTTTAAAAAAGAGCTTTTAATGAGTTATAATTGACTACAACAAACTACACATTTTTTGAAATTTCAAATATATAAATGTTGATATATGTTTATACTTGTGGAAACATCACCATCATAAATATAAACAACATCCATCACTCCCAGAAAGTTCCCTTGTGCCCATTTGTTATCACCCTCCTACCACTCCTGGCACCACCACCCTTCCAGCTCCACAAACAACCACTGATCTACTTCATCCCCATATAAATTAGTTTGACTTTTTATAATTTAATATTAATAGAATCATACATTAGCTAGGCTTTTTTTGTCTGGACCCTTTTATTTAATATTATCATTTAAAAACTCATGTTGTAGCATATATAAATAATTAATATCTTGTTATTAATGAGTAAGATTGTACTGTAGGAAAATACCACTGTTGTTTTTTTCAGTGCCCTGTTTATGAATATTTGGATTATTTCTATATTTACACAATTACAATAAAGCTACTATGAACATTTGTATAAAAGTCTTCATATGACATATGCTTTTATTTCTCTTGATTTTATACCTAGCAGTGATATGAGTACATCATATAGTAGATTTTTGTTTAAATTTTAAGAAACTGACAAATTGGATTTAAATATGCTTGTACCATTTTTTTTTCTCACCGAAAATTAATGAGAATTCCAGTTAAACCATCTCTTCACCAATACTTGGTGTGGTCAGTCTTTAATTGTAATCATTTAATTAAAAAAAAAGTTTATACCATTGTTTTATTTTATGTTTCATTTCATTAATGGTTAATGGCATTTAATATCATTTCATGTACATGTTTGCCAACTATGTATCTTCTTTGGTGAAGGATTAATTCATATATTATGCATGTTTACTAAATGTGTCATTTGTTTTGGTATAGAACTTTGA
This sequence comes from Myotis daubentonii, assembly GCF_963259705.1. NCBI lineage: Eukaryota > Metazoa > Chordata > Mammalia > Chiroptera > Vespertilionidae > Myotis > Myotis daubentonii. Next base: position 35,200,958 of record NC_081856.1, on the reverse strand, counting down.
GTCATTCATATGGTGAGGGTACCATACTTTTATCAGATATATTATTTGTAAATTTATTGACTCACTCTGTGGCTTTTCTTTTCGTTCTCTCAACAGTGTGTTTTTAATTGTAATAGAGTCTGATTTATCAATTTATTCTTTTATTGATTACACATTTGGTGTCATACTTAAGCAATTTGTGCCCAATCTCAAAAAGGCAGGCAAGACTCCTCCCTGATCCCTTGGCATATGGTGCTGGATCCCACAGCTCCCACAATATTACTTTTTTTCTTCTTCATAGATGAATGCCAAATTGTTGTTGTTTCAGGGGCAACATGATGAGATAGGTCTTAGTCAGCCATCTTGCTGACAGCACTAACGTAAGCAGTATTGTAGGCACTACAGGTTGTGTAGTAAACAAACAGATATTTCCCTCAAGGAGCTTATACTCTGGAGGAAGAGGACAGTGAATAAACGAATAAACATATAGTATGAGGAGGCGATACATCTGATGCATAAAAATAAAGTGAAATAAGGAGAGAGAGAGAGAGAGAGAGAGAGAGAGAGAGACACTGCTCTGTTATGAAGGAGATCAGTGAAGGCTTATCTTTTAAAATGCTATGTAAGCTGGACTTGAAAGAAATAATGAGGGATTCAAATGGTTATTATGAGAAAAGACAGAGTATCAAGTACAAATACCCGAGGCTGAGATTTTTCTTATGAAATTGTCATATAGAATAGCCCAAAATTGACTTTTTTAATTACCTAAACACCTATTTCATATGATACACCCTTACATGTCAATGACGTGTGGAAAAGATGCCAGTAAGTGTTAAGAAAAATATGACCATGGAATAGATCATTTAGCATTTTGTAATCCTGAGACATGTATTAGAATTCACTCTGAGGGAGTTGGAAAACTATTAGAGGATTTGGAGAAGATGAATAACATCATGTGATTTGGATTTTAATGGGGTCACTGAGACCACCCTGCTGAATCTAGTTTGGTAGAGAGGTAAAGTGAAAGTAGGAAGATAAATTTGTAAACTATTACAATAAAAATCCTTGGACTTTGGACCAGTGTAGTGCCATAGATATGTTGAGAAGTATTTGGATTCTAGATACATTGAAAGCAATTATCAACAATTTGGGGGCTATTAAACATAAATGTGAAAGAGAGGAGTCAAGTATGCCTCCAAAGTCTTCTGCCTAAGAAAATTAAAGAAGTATTGCTTACGAATAGGGGGAAATGTACAAGGACAAAGAGGGTAGAAATGTGAAAGACAAATCAGTTTTATATAATTTTGAGAAATTGCTTAGGCATCTGCATAGTTATGTCAAGAAAGAATTAGGTCCAGCCGGCATGGCTCAGTGGTTGAGCATCAACCTATGAACCAGGAGGTCATGGTTCAATTCCTAGTCAGGGCACATGCCCAGGTGCTCTGTTCACTTTGTATCTGAAATCTAGAAGATTCTGAGATCTGGAAGATTCTTATTCCATTTTCTGAAAGTTGTTATATGGTTAGGCTATTGCATCCACTGAGCAAGCGCCTAAATGTCATAGCCATATTTTAACCCATTAACTATAGATTGTATATGATATTTCTATATATTTATATTACATTAATTCCCTCCATGGTGCTATATGCTACAGATTATAAATCCGCTTTCACAGATAGTTCACCTATATTCATGAAATATTGTATTCTCCTGTAAGATAGCATAGCAAAGTGTCTCCTCAAATTGGACACACACAAAAAATACTTCCCCAGCATGGATAAAACTTTTCTGTAGGTTTTAACAATAATTCAATAAAACCAATAAAAAATTAAAGACATAAAACAGAAAAAAATTCTGGGTACAGAATATGGCTTTTCACTAAGCCCATGTCCCTGATTTTTCCCTATGGGTTCCTTTATATGTTGCCTTGCTCTTAAAATGACTGTTTTCATATCTAGCTTCTAGCCTATATTCCTATAAAAGTAGCCAATTTTTCTACCATCCAAGTCTCAGATTTCAGTTTTCAACAACTCTAACTAGAACACAAGGCATACAGTTTAGCTTTGACAAACCAATTCAATTTCATTGAGTGAATCTTTTTCCAGCATCAGATAAAGATTGTTCCCTGTCCTTTGTTGCAATGACTATATGCACACACACACTTCACAAAAAATAAGCAAGTATGATACATGAAGACTGTGTGTACATATGTACATAGGAATACACACATATATATGCATATATTTCTATATATACATATATTGGTATTATATAGAATAAAACATTTATCTGAATTATATATTGTTAGCATAGTTTCAATTTTGCTATATGTACACAGCTTTTGAAATAATCGCACGGAGCAATTTTCCTCCTTAAAAGCACAACTCTATACACTTTCTTACATCTTGGTTCACTTATTTACTTTACTTCACGGTCCCTTGGGCATTGAGTTGTGATCTGTACTTTCTAGCTTTGTAACATATTTTTCCTCCCAATTTCTGCAATTCCCATCAAGGTTTTAAAGATTGTAAGGCCAAATTGCTCAGCTGAGAGTAACCATATCATTCTTTCACACCTGCTGACTCAACCAAAAAGAAAAAAAAGGTTGAACCAGTCATATGGTCCAGGTATATTAAATCAACTTTGCAGTTCATTCCTTTCTCTCACATCTCTTTATTCAGTGATAATGACATTTTCCCTGTGAAGGTGATAATAGAGCTCTTTTCCAGGTACTACTCTATTTTGCCTTAAACTTGTTGATAAAACTTATGTATAACACTTACATTATTTTTTAAAAGTCAATTTTCTTTAAATCCTAATTAACAAAGTGAACTGTGAATCCATTGGGTCTTTGGCATCAGAACAGCTGCCTGGAGCCCTCTGTAGCTGTGGATTAACTCTGGGGTTTGGGGAAACTTATCTCTTTCTTCCTCAGTTTCATCATTAATAAAATGATGACAATAGGGGCACCTATATCAAAATGTTTTTATAAAGAACAAATATGATACTGCTTATGAAGGACTGTAATAATCTTGCATAGAGTTAGCATTCTGTAAAATGTTTTATTATTTATTACATATGGTATCATATGAAAATTTCACCACTCACAGATAAGCACTCCATAGGTATGCCCAATGACTCTAATGATTAAATGTAATCTGTAACTATGTGTACCAATTAGAGAAAGACATGTATTATGCATATGAAGGCTTTAAAATAATAGCAAGAACAGATTTTGTTACTTACAGACTTTTTAAAATGAATCATTGGTAGGATGCAGCTGTGGTTTGTGGTTTTTGTATAATATACAGTAATTAGGACTTTATTCCACTTTCATTTACTGAAAATAAGATACTAATTGATGGATTTCCCTTTGTGTACCAAAAGAATTTCTCTCAGATACTCATTGAACACATCTAATGTAGTTTTAAAATTAAAGTAGAAAAAATAAATATTTTAACTTCAAGACAGATACCCCAAACATTTATCCTAGGAAACTAAGCCTCACAAAATTAGATGTCTTATCATCTTGGCAGTATGAAGTAGCAAACACTTTACATTCCACTAGAATCAACTCTCTTTCAATATATTAAAATTGTATTGATCTTAAACTCCTTTCCCCTAAAAGTTATAATTAGAACAATAAGCTTATTTCAACTTTTATTGAATACCTGCTAAATGTTAAAATACCACAGATAGAAAAATATATGTAAGCATATACTTCTGATATTAGGAAAGTTTAAGGAAAATATATAATTTTCTAGAAAAACGACAAATGAATCTTATTTTTCATTTAATTGATTTATGTATATTAAAAGCTGAACACATTCTTATCATTGGATCACATTAAAGATGTCACTTGTTTATTATAATAAACAATTGAGAGTGCAAATCTATATAATTAACTATTACCCTATTTCATTAATATAACAACTAGTTGATATAATACATATCCTTATATCACTTGTACAGGTGAAAACTAAGACTCACCCAATTGGAAAGAGCCAGTAAGTAGTGGAAGATAAATTGGAACACAAGTTTGCAGAAAACCAGAGTTCAAGTGTCTGCATAGGCCCCCACATCCCTTTGTCACTCACGATGCAGAATAGCATAACTGACACTGATGGAATTCAGTTATTCTAGTTTACAAATAAAGTTTCAAAAAAAATACCCTACAATAACTTCTTTTCTCTATTAAATCCGGTTACAGAATATGCCAAAGTGTTTTGTTAAATCCCCAAAACAGATTGAAGTAAACTAATCAACAAACTTCACCTGGGATTTATACGTGACTGATTGTATACCAGATTTGTGTTGGAACTTGCTAATATATGGAAAAGAAATATTTATGATTTATCTATCTCTATTTTTCAGTGTGATTTATTTGCAATGAAGGATAGAGACAGACAGGAAAATTAAAAATAGAAAGTACCTATCCTTCTATGAATACCTAAGAATTTCAGAGAGAAAAATAATTGTAGGCAAATGTATAGAAATAATCCAGTAAATATAAAAACAAAGAAAGAAATTCAAGGACACCTAAAACTGAGATACCTAAAACTGCTTTGTTCACAATCATTAAACTATTTTAGAATTTTCTGTTTATTAATAAATTATAATTTCTGAGCACCTCTGCAAGAAAAATAAATCTTGACAGGCTAATACAATTTTCTTCAATAGATTTGCTATTCTAGGGAATGTCATAGTAATGACAAAACTAAAACAGGTCCATATACATAAAGCAAAACTTGTCAGAAATAAAAGGATAAATAGACAAATCCAGAAGCATAATGAAATATATTAACATGTCTCTCAATGTCTGATAAAACAAACAAAAACCAGTACATTTATAAAATATTTAAACAATGTGACTAATGATCAATTGACATATATAGAACACTTAACACAATATTTATTCTTTTAAAAGTGTACAAAGAAATTCTATTAAAAATACCAAATTCTTGTCCATAAGGTAAGTTCTAGTAAATTTCAAATGACTGAGGAAGTGTGGATTTTTTCCTTTTACCCCAAGATATTTGTGTTAAAAACAAACAAGATAATTTAAAAATTACCATGTGTTTGGAAATTAAGAAATTCATGTCATGCATTTTATTTCTCTTCAAATACTTGACTGATATTCTTATAGTCATGATTGATATTCTTATACATGACCATATATATAGTCATGTACATATGGTTAATGGAAGCTGGATGTAAGATGTATGTATCTATAATTGAATCACCCTATACACATTCACATATACCCAGATAGATAAATATGATTAATGAATTCAAGTTTCACTGCAAGCTGCTCTGTCATAGATTTTGTCATTTGGCACTGTCCAGTGAATTATAACCAACAATAAATGAACATGGCTTTGCCAAAGTAAAGAGAGCATTGAGGCTATGATTGCTCTCTTGTTGGTTTGTTAAGGGGAATATTTAATACTCCTATTATGAATTTTAATAGTAAGTAAAAATAGTAAGTAAAAATAGGATAAGCCGGTGTGACTCTGTGGTTGAGCATCTATCTCTGAAACAGGAGATCATAATTCGATTCCCGGTCAGGGCACATACCCGGGTTGTGGGCTCAATCCCTGGTGTGGGGCATGCAGGAGGCAACTGATCAAGGATTCTCTATCATCATTTGATGTTTCTAACTCTCTCTCCCTCTACCTTCTTCTCTGAAATCAATAAAAAATATATATATTTTTAAAAATAAGATAAGCATAGGAAATAGAAACACAAAAATAATTCTAGGGAAAATATATATTTAATCATTGAAATATGTAATAATTTCTAAGTTCAAGATTTTAAACAAAAATGTCTACATCCTTTTTATCCAACTGCCAATAATTGTTTTGTAAATCACTGGCTATGATCTGTGCCCCCTTCCCCAAAATTCATATATTGAAATTCTAACCTTCAAAGTTGATGTTGTTAGGGGGTGGGGCCTTTGAGAGGTGATTTGGTCATGAGTGTGGAGCGCTCATGAATGGGATTAGTGCCTTATGAAAGACACCCCACAGAACTCCCAATCCCCTCCCACCATGTGTGAACACAGCAAGAAGGTACCAGTTATGAATCATGAAGAGGGCCTTCACCACAAGGCATCTATGTTCAGTTCTTGATCTTTGACTTCCATAACTGAAAATTAAGTGTTTATTGTTTACATTACCTAGTCTCTGATATTTTGTCATAGTCCCAAAAGGACTAACATCACGCTAAACCCATAATAGTATGAAAATAAAATGAGATTATGGCAAGGCACCAAAAATGTAAAGAAATCTTAGAACACACAGAACAGATGTGGCATGGGTTAGAATATGCGTAGAGAAGCCTGTAGCCTAAAATCCAGAGGAAAAAGAAATCTTTTTCACAGAATCCACAGAGGAGAACCAGTCTGGAGTAAAATTTATTAACACTAAGTATAAGTCATGGAGAAACATTAGAGCCATCATTAAATCATTAAGAGCAGCAGAGTAGTCAGTTTTCTTCCCTTTTCACTAATGAGCTTTATTAATACTTATCATACACTGGTTAAAATTTGAAAATATTTCTCTGAGGACAATGGAGTGTATCTCAGGAAGGGGTCAGTTTTAGATACCTTTGTCAGAGAAGCTGAGATGCCCTTGAGAAACCTTGTACCTTTACAGTAGATTGGGATTCAAGAAAAAATGAAATATTGCCCCATAGTCACTTATCATAAGTGGCTTTCTCCCCTTCAGTCAAGGTACTGTCTTAAATTCAGAAATACTACAGAGTTCAGGAATAGTCCCCCGGAAGCTTAAAGTTGGTTTAGATCTGTGATTTAGAAATGCCATTTGCAAGAATCACTCTAAGAAAAAAGAGAAGAGAATACATTGTAGATTTATGTACAAATATAGTCATCACAAGAATGCTAGAGACAGGAAATGTGTCATTTAATAATGAATTATTATGCATTGCTCAAAATAGTGTTTGTGAAGAATATTCGGCAGCAGTGGAGAGGACAGTTCATGATACCAGTCTGTTAGCAGTAGTTTTCTCTGTGCTGGATATTATGGCTGATATTCTTCATTATGACTTTATATTCCTCAAATTTTTATAATTGATCTATTTTGAAAAGAAAAGTTTATTTAATTTCTTAATAAAATATACCATACTCAGTCAAAAACAGTAGATAATTAGTACTTAATAGTATTGCATCACAGGAAGAGTGTTGAGATTCTCCAAGACTATACAGTGAATACACAGAAGGCTAAAGCCTTCATATTTTTACCAGAGTTTCAGAAAGAACTATGGTCAAAGAAACCTGTCGGTGATGATGAAAAAGGAAGGATGATAGAGCACAGAGGATTTTTTTTTTAATTTAAAAAAATATATTTTATTGATTTTTTACAGAGAGGAAGGGAGAGGGATAGAGAGTTAGAAACATTGATCAGCTGCCTCCTGTACATCCCCTACTGGGGATATGCCCACAACCAAGGTACATGCCCTTGACTAGAATCGAACCTGGGACCCTTCATTCCCCAGGCTGATGCTCTATCCACTGAACCAAACTAGTTAGGACACACAGAGGATTTTTAGAGCAGTGAAACTATTCTGTATGATACTCTAATGGTGATAAGTGTCATTATACATTTGTCCAAACACATCATATATACAACACCAAAGGTGAACCTAATGTAAACTATGGACTTGGGTGGTAATGATGTGTCAGTGTAGGTTCATCAATTGTAATAAATGTACTTACTGCTCTCATGGGGGATGTTGATTATAGGGGAGGCTATGCAGTGTGTGAGGGAAGGGGTTATATAAGAAACCTTTGCACCTTGTCTCAATTTTGCTGTGAACCTAAAACTACTTTTTTAAAAAAGAGAATGATCATGCATAAATATAGGAAGTCAAGAAGGGTATCAAAAATAGATCAATTTAAAACCTAAGGCCATTGATACGAACCTATGTGTTTCAGCAATTTTAGAAAGTTTATTTATTTTTGCATTGCTTCATTTAAAGTTGTTTTTATGTTATGTTATATAAATTTTGACCTGAGTTACATTAACACTTTGTTACTACTGCAATAAGGCACATATAAAACACCTTGTTTACTTGGGTACAGTACATGTATCTTCATTTGTCAATAGCTGTGGGTTGACAGTGTATTTATTCCTAATATAACATAACAGGCAAAAAAAAGTGTATAATATGCAAATGTGAACATGCTAAAAACACAGTTTAGGAGAAATCTTATAACAAAAAAAAGACAGATTTAATAAGGTCCACCAAAAAAATAAATTGGTTAGGCTTTATATGATTTCTGCTTAAATACATGTAATAATTATATTAATCAATACTTTTAATGTCTGCTGATATGCTAATACCAAGTTCATTATAAGATATGACAAATAACCATCTATAATAATAAAAGCATAATATGCTAATTAGACTGGACATCCTTCCGGATGTCCTTCCGGACGTCCTTCTGGACAACCTTCTGGACAAAGCCGGTGCTGTGAGGGAAGCCCAGGTCCCAGGTGCCTGCCAGGAGCTAGAGGGAAGCACAGGTCCCAGGTGCCAGAGGGAAGCCAGTGTTGGCAGCTAGGGGAAGCACCTGCCCTTGCATGAATTTTGTGTGTTGGGCCGCTAGTGAAATATAAATGGCCATTGTGTAGAACTTTGCACTATGGATCAAAATACCATATAATAAAAAAAATTAAGGTTTCAGAGTCAAAATGTGAATATCCTTAGTAAGTAAGCAAGCAGGCTAGATTTTTTGGTGTATTTGTCTAGTGAAAGTCCATTATCCCATTGCCACAAATATACCTAAGAAGCTAAAGTGTCAAAAATCTAAATCTATAAGACCATTTTTCCTATGCATACTCATTTTCCTACTTAAACTCATATAGTTCTAGCTTGAAAACAGCAATTTTACTAAAATTATTATCAGCACATTTTTGTGAAACATTTCTATAATTTGACAACGTAATTAGCACTTCAAAGAACATATGGTGTCAGTGACTGGGAGCCAACTAACTAAATAATAATTAAGATTGGAAACTCAAAAAAGAGAAATAAAAATTAAAGAATTTTTAAAATGTAGAGTAAGGGCCTTTATAAAAAAGTTAAACAAAAAAGAAAAAAATCAAGAAATATTCTCAACGTCAAATGTAGAATTTTAATTTGGCAATTAAATTAAAGTAGAAAAGGTAAAATCATTTATTTTAAAAAACTAAAGTAACTTTAACATAATTATCTTGAAGGTTTAGGCAAAATATTAAAGACTTTATTTATTTATTTGATACTATTCATAGTTTTCTCTTTTATATTACCAAAGTCAGAGCATATTTTGATTCCAACTCAGATTTTCTATTTTCAAATTCATTTCTGGGATGTTAATCATAAAAGGATTTATAAACAGCCCTGGGAGCTCTTGAAGTCATCAGAAAAAACAACAACATATCAATCCTTAGAAGATTTTGGAGGGGCTGCTTAAGCACTACTTATTCAAATCTATCACTAAAAGACCATTTATTATAGAATATCTCATCATACAGTGCAGGTAATTAAAATATTGTTCAAAAGCAGCACAAGTACAGATAATATATATCCATGATAAATATAAAGACACATAATATTGATAATCCAGTAATTTTTCTCATTACAAGGTGAGACCAAATAGATTGACAGTTCTAAGTACATGAAACACAGATTTTATTTTTGTATTATTATATATTAACTAGAGGCCTGGTGCCCAAAATTTGTGCACTTGGGGAGGGGGGAGTCCCTCAGCCTGACCTGAGCCCTCTTGCAGTCTGGGAGCCCTCAGGGGATGTCTGACTGCCCTCAGCCCTCACCATCTGTGAGCCCGGCTTCTGGCTGAGCGATGCTCCCCTGTGGGAGCACACTGACCACCAGGGGGCAGGTCCTGCATTGAGTGTCTGCCCCCTGGTGGTCAGTGTGCATCATTGTGACCGGTCATTTCACCGTTTGGTTGATTTGCATATTAGCCTTTTATTATTTAGGATTATTGCATTATTTTCCATATAAACAAACCTAAATCTATTTTGGCCCCACCTGGCTATTAAAATATAATTGAAAAATAAAACTGTATACATTTAAAATGTATAATGTGATGCTTCCATATACACATATACTCCGAAAAATTTACCACATTTTAATACATTGATCACCTCGTGTATCATGTGTGTAAATGTGTGTGTGTGTGTGTGTGTGTGTGTGTGATGAAAATGCTTAAGATCTGCCCTCTAAGCAAATTTCAAGTATGCGATAGAGTATTATTAACTACAGTCACCATCATGTATGTTGTGAACTTTACTACCCTTGAATAACATAGCCCCATAATTATTTGTATGTCTCCTTTGGAAAGAAGTCTATTCAACTCCTTTGCCCATTTTTAAAATTTGGATTATTTGTTTTTTGTTGTTGAGTTGTATGAGTCCATGTGTATATATGTTTTACCTACTTTAAATATTAACCCCTCTTTAGATATATGTTTTGCAAGTATTTTCTTCCATTCCATAGGTTGGCTTCTAATTTTGTGAATTATTTCCTTTGATGTACAGGAAATTTTGGTTTTATATAGTCTCACTCCTTTATTTTTGCTCTTGTTAATTGTGCTTTTGGTATCATACCTAAGAAATCATTTTCAAGAACAGTGATAAGAAACATTTCCCATATGCTTTGTTCTAGGAATTTAACCACTGCAGCTCTTACATTTACATTTTTAATCCATTTTCAGTTAATTTTTGTGAGTGGTGTGCAATAGGGATTCAGCTTCATTCTTTTACATATGGATATCTAATTTTCCCAGCAGTATTTAGTTATTTATTTATCCTCACTGGAGGATATTTTCCCATTGATTTTTAGAGAGAGTGGGAGGGAGAAGGAGAGACACACAGAGAGAAACATTGATGTGAGAGAGACACATTGATTGGTTGCCTCCTGCATGTGCCCCTATCAGGGCTGGGGATTGAGCCTGCAACAGAGGTATGTGCCCTTGACTGGAATCAAACCCTGGACCCTTCAGTCTGCGGGCTGACATGCTATCCACTGAGCCAAACAGGCGGCTATGGCCAAGCAGCATTTATTAAAGAGACCATCCTTTCTCCCATTGTGTGTTTTGGGGACACTTGTCAAAGATTAGTTGACTTTTTATGTGTGGGATTATTTTGGGGGATTCCCTTCTCTACCACTGTTCTATATGTCTATTTTTATGACAATACCATACTATCTTAATTATAGTAGGTTTGTAGTATATTTTGAAATTAGGAAGTGTGATACCTCCAGCTTTGCTTTTCTTCCTCAAAATTATTCTGATGATTTGAGATCCTCTGTAGTTCCACATGAATTTTAAGGTTTTTTTTTTTCTTCTATTGCTGTGAAAAATGCCACTGGAATTTCTATAGAGGTTCCATTGAATCTGTGGATCACATTTGTTTATATAGAATTTTAACAACATAAAGTCTTCTAACCCATGAATATGGAGTGTCTTTCCATTTATTTAGGTCTTTTAAAATTTATTTCATCAATGTCATAGTTTTTAGTGTATAGATGTTTCATCCCTTTGGTTAAATTTATTTCTAATTATTTTATAACTAGAGGCCCAGTGCACGGATCATACACCAGTGGGGTCTGTCGGCCTGGCCTGTGGGGATCGGGCCGAAACAGGCATTCTGACATCCCCCAAGGGATCCCGGATTGCGAGAGGGCACAGGCCAGGCCGAGAGACCCCACTACTGCACAAATCTGTGCTCCAGGCCTCTAGTATGCATATAAGATCTTTGGTTAATCTCTTTCTGCCCCCCCACAACCCCTTCCCTCTGAGATTCATCAGTCTGTTCCATGTTTCCATGCCTGTGGTTTCCACTCCTGCATCAAGTGTCTGCCCCCTGGCAGTCAAGGCGTGTCATAGCTACCAGCCTGTTAGCTGGTCTCCCGGTTGCTTAGGCTTTTATATATCTACTAGAGGCCCGGTGCACAAAAATTTGTGCACTCAGGGGGGGGGGAGGGTCCCTCAGCCCGGCCTGTGCCCTCTCGCAGTCTGGGACCCCTCGGGAGATAACGACCTGCTGGCTTAGGCCTGCTCCCGGGTGGCAGAGGGGAGGCCCAATCCCTAGGTGCAGCCCCTGGTCGGGCTCAGAGCAGGGCTGATTGGGGAGTTGGGGTGCCGCCCCATCATGCACAGAGCAGGGCGGATCGGGAGGTTGCGATGCCACCTCCAGTCATGCTCAGGGTAGGGCCGATTGGGGGGTTGGGGCACTGCCCCCTGTCACACTCAAGGCAGGGTCGATGGGGAGGTTGTGGTGCCATCTCCTGTCACGCACAGAGCAGGGCCAATCAGGGGGGTTGGGGCTCCGTACCCTGTCACTCACAGAGCAGGGCCCATCAGGGGGTTGGGGAGCTCCCCCCCCCGTCACGCACAGAGCAGGGCGGATCAGGGGGTTGGGGCACCGCCCTCTATCACCCACAGAGCAGGGCCGATCAGGGGGTTGGGGCGCCACCACTGTCACACTCAGGACAGGGCCGATGGGGAGGTTATGGCTCTACCCCATCACACACAGAGCAGGGCCCGTGGAGGGGGCATTGGGGCACCGCCCTCTATCACCCACAGAGCAGGGCCGATCAGGGGGTTGGGGTGCCGCCACTCTCATACTCAGGGCAGGGCCGATGGGGAGGTTATGGCTCTACCTGGTCACACACAGAGCAGGGCCAATCAAGGGGTTGGGGCGCTGCACCCTGTCACACACAGAGCCACAGGGCAATCAGGGGGTTGGGGAGCTCCCCCCTATCAGGCACAGAGCAGGGCTGATCAGGGGGTTGGGGTGCCTTCCCCTGTCATGAACATAGCAGAGCGGATAGGGAGGTTGTGGCCCCGCCCCCTGTCACACACAGAGCCGCAAGGCGATTAGGGGGTTTGGGCGTTGCCCCGTCACACTGATCCCAGTGCTGGGAGGCCTCTCAGCTCCGCCGATCCCGGTGCTGGGAGGCATATTACCCTTTTACTATATAGGATAGAGGCCTGGTGCGGGCCGGCTGGTTTGCCCTGAAGGGTGTCCTGGATCAGGGTGGGGGTCCCCACTGGGGTGCCTGGCCAGCCTGGGTGAGGGGATGATGGCTGTTTGCAGCTGGTCACACACCCTTCAGGGTGGGGGTCCCCATTGGGGTGCCTGGCCAACCTGGGTGAGGGGATGATGGCTGTTTGCAGCTGGTCACACACCCTTCAGGGTGGGGGTCCCCACTGGGGTGCCTGGCCAGTCTGGGTGAGGAGCTGAGGGCTGTTTTCAGGCTGGGGGTGACTGAAGCTCCCAACCACTCCTTTTTTTCTTTTTTCTTTTTTTATTCTGGGCCAGCTTTAGCTTTGAGGCTTGGCTCCAGCTCTTAGGCCTCCGCTGCTGAAAGCAGGTTTCTGGCCTTTGTTTACCTTCAGTATTTGAAACAATGTTGTGATCCTGCTGGCTGAAGCCCGGCAACTAAAGCAGGTTTCTGGGGTTTTGTTTAGCTTCTATATTTGTAACATAGTTGCTTAGAGTTGCAGCTCAGAGGCCTGCAGCGGCAGGCTGGGAACGTTGGAGTCCTCCGTCACTGAAGCAAGCAAGCCTCATGTTCACTTTAAGCTGCCTGGCTGCTGGCCGCCATCTTGGCTGGCAGTTAATTTGCATATTGCCCTGATTAGCCAATGGGAAGGGTAGCGGTTGTACGCTAATTACCATGTTCCTCTTTTATTAGATAGGATAGATGTCTGATGCTATTGTAAAGGATTGTTTTATTAATTTCTTTCCAATAGTTTTTTGTGTGCAGCAGTGATTTTCAACCATAGTGTCACAAGAATTTTTAAAACACGCAATACCGGACTGTTTAGTCAGGGGCAATGACCTCTTTTCCCTTAGATTGTCCAAAAAAAAATGACAACAAACAACACAACAATAGCCATCCAATGTGAATGAATCAAAATTATACCTATTTTTTGTCATATCAGCAAAAAATATATATTTTTTGGTGTGCCACATAATTTTAGTAATTGGTTTATGTGTACCATGAGATTAAAAAGGTTAAAATTGCTGGTGTATATAAACACAACTGTTTTGTATGTTGATTTTGTATCATACAGCTTTACTAAATTTATTTATTATTTCTAACAGCTTCTTGGTGGAGTCTGATGTGTTTTCTATACATAAGATTATGTCACTTGCAAAGAGAGACAAATGTACTTCTTCCTTTTTAATTGGATATCTTTTACTTATTTTCTTACCTAATTTCTCTAGCTATAGTTTCCAGTACTATGTTGAATAGACTGGCAAGAGTGAGCAATCTTATCTTGTTTCTGACCTTAGAAGGAAAGCTTTCAGCTTTTCACCACTGAGCCTGATATAACCTTAGTGGTTTTTATTCATGGGGGTTTATTAGGTTGAGCAATAGTCTTTCTATACATAATTTGCTGAGAGTTTTTGTCATGAAAGGGTGTTGAATTTTTTTCAAATGCTTTTCTGCATCAGGATTGTATGATTTTTATCCTTTATTCATTTAATGTGGTAGTATTGATTGGCATATGTTGAACCATACTTGCATTCCAACAACAAATCTCAATAGATCATGGTGTATGACTCTTTTAATGTCAGGGTTCATTCAGGAAAGAGTTATGCTATCAATTATTTTTTAAAGAAAAGTTAATAATGAAATAATGCATGAGGATTAAGTCAGTGTTAATTATGTAGCTGAAAATACAAAGAATACTAAGATGTCACAGAGTTAGCAAGTGCTGGAAGCAGCTTCCGTTCCTAGGGCTAGGAATTAATGGAGAAAGCATTAGAATTATTACAACTCAGAAGTTTGACGTAGCTGCACAGAGCTACTTCAGCTAAAACAGCTGAGAAGGGGATAGAGTCAGCTACTGCTGTTGACTCTGAGTTGAGAGGAAGGTTTCTGTGGGTCTGTGACACCAAACTCTGAGATTGTTCCGGTTGACTGGCAATGATATCTCAGAGCACAGACACATTCTAACTCAGTTTCACATTTTCTGTGCCTCATGTGGGGTATCTTGTGATTATCTGTATTCTCGAAGCAATTAAGATTTTTTATAGTCTGTTTTTTTATTGGAAAATTAACTTTTTGCCTAAGTTGAAGCTTAAAAAACAATTACTTAATAGCTAACTCTAAGTGTAAGTACTCTAAGATTATTCCATGTGATACTACAAACTACTCTTTTTTTAGTACAGCCAACTATATTTTTCTGTTTATTTTTTATGTTTACTATCATGAAGACTATAGTAATATTGAATATAAAACATTATTGGTAATGATAATTACTAAAAGAATAATTCAGTGGCTTTAAATTTACTACCTGGAAGTAAAAGTGTATATCCATTGTAAACATGGAAGGCCTACTTCTCCAGGGTCCTTATGCTTGGGCAACATCTGTGTTTCAATTTATTGTTTAATGTCAGAAAGATGCCCATATCTGTGACAAATTTCAAATTAAAATAATTACCCTGGATAAATTTTCATTCATTTATATTTGATTGGAAAAAATAAGGATGTGGACATTGATTTATTTTATCTCTAAGGAGAGCTACATGTTACATCTTTCTAACACAACCTAGCAAATATATATTGAGTACCTAAATGATGTGTTTCATTAGACTCTGGAGACTCATAATGGTGACTAATGCACAAAATAAAGAAAGGAAGCTTTTCTTAGCTAATTGCCTCTTTTACATTTTCAGTTATCTATCTCAAAATTTACTGCTATCACTATCAAAACACACATTTACTGCTCTCAGCATTATACAACATTGTTATGCAAGAATCTCTTATGTTTGAAGGTTATTAAAATCTGACAGTATTACCAAACAGCCTGAAAAATCTATTATGACTTCATTTACAAACCAAGCTGTATAAGGAAATCAAGGCTTAAATAGGAAGGTTAGAATAATAGCAACACATAGACAGCACTTACTATGCTCCATCCACAGTTCTATATTCTTTACATCTATTAACTCAATCTTCATCGAGTAAACTTATTTGAATCTCAAACAAACTATATGAAGAAATTATTATCATTATTATCCCCATTTTAGAGATGATGAAGTTGGGACTGAAAAAAAGTAATTTTCCCAAGGTCAGACAACAAGCAAATGCAGAGCAGATTGTTGAAGCCAGATAATCTGGCTCCAAGATGAATAGTTTAAGAGAATTTTAAAAATGCACACAGATAATGAGAAGCTAGAACATTAAGGCAGAAAGATAAGAGACTTTCATGTTACACCTTGATGTGTATCTCACTCAAGCTGTGAACTACCCAGCAAGTCAATTAAGCATAAGGCTCAATGTCCTCATGTATGAAAGAGTGATAATTGAGGGCTGTGGTGACACTTAGAAATCACAGGTAATGATCCAATATCTAACATAAATTGGGGAAGTTTCCAGGGCTATTTTTACTAGCAGCTTTGCTTTGGGATACCTGAAAGCCTTAGTACATCCTTATTGTGATGATGTTATTTCATTATTTCTCTTGGTCTTTAGCCTAAGACAGCAGGCCCTAAATGGAGTGGCTTATGGTAAGCCTCATGTCACCTCTTGGAGGCTTAATTTGATTATAGTTTTGGCTCTTCCAGAATTGGAATCCTAAACCAATCAATCAATCAGGAATAGCCTGATCAACTTTACTTAGGTAACCCACCCCAAAGCCTGCTGCCATCCCCTATAAGGACAGAAACCAGTCCTCTTCTTGTCTGGTATAACTTCCTTGTTCCTGCTCCTTTCTGACTATTTAAAAATTATCTTCCTTATAAAGTTCTTTGGAGCTCATTTCTGTCTGATAGAGTGGATGCTGCCTGATGCATAAATCACTCAATAAAGTCAGTAAGATCTTTAAAATATACCCAGTTGAATTTTGTTTTTGAACACCTGTAATAAAGATCTTTGGGGTTAAAGAGAGAAAAATGGGTAAGCCTTAAGTTCCTGCAGACATTCAAAGGGTATATAAATAATTTCAGAATTATTTTCATATTTCTCCCTAACTTTTTTCTCTTTTGTAAAAATAAGAACCATATAGTGATATTCTTTGAGAATATTCTGGATAGTCATTTTTAAAAAAATATATTTCTTTATTGATTTCAGAGAGGAAGGGAGAAGGAGAGATGGAAACATCCATCAATGATGAGAGAGAATTATTGATCGCTGCCTCCACGCCCCCTACTGGGGATCGAGCCTGAACCTAGGCACGTGCCCTTGGCCAGAATCGAACCTGGGATACTTCAGTCCACAGGCTGACGCTCTATCCACTGAGCCAAGTCCACTAGGGCTGGATAGTCATTTTTTAATATTAGTGATGACTGTTACAAAAATACAAGTGCCTAATAATCTATTATTTATATCTTATAATAAAAATAATTTAGTAATTGACACTACATCTTTTATTTTTCTTTAATCAGGGGAGATTTGGACTGAAATTTAGTTTTTAACTTACCTTTAGCTATTTTCAAAAGGATGAACAAGAAGTAGAACTTTTTAAATAATTAATTATGACTGAGAACACATAGATACTATATTACCTATCAATATTAATGAAGTTGAAAAGTGTAAAGAATTTATGGAGCATACCTTTAGTTATAAAGCAATGTTTATAAACTTTGAAACATTTTTGTTCTTTTCCTTTTTTAGGTTTTGTTTCTCAGTATGAATAATTTTGAAATAGCTAAACTTAGAACACATTTAGAAAATACTTAAATTGATGAAAAGTCACAAGCAATTTTTTAACATTTTGTACAAATTTTTATTCCTGCCAAAATACAGTTCCTTTTCACAGAATATTGGGAATTTTATTAAGTAGTTTAAGCAGATGAGACAGAGAAAGAGAGAGAGAGAGAGAGAGAGAGAGAGAGAGAGAGAGAGAGAGAGAGGTGGGAGAGAAAGATAATCAACTTATTTCATGGTGTTGAAATGAGTATGCAACTATGTAGGAACAAAGAGAATGTGTGGAGATGATGTTGCAGTGGTAGAAATTTAGAACATGTTTCAGGCCACATTCTCATTCTACATAATTTCCTTCATATTTGAAGACAGTACAAATGGTATATTAGGATAATTTCTCAAGTTGTGCACTTAGCATGGTGTAGTATGCAGCTTTCACCTCATTACAGATTATCTGCCTCTACGTATGGTAGGATGAAATCAGCCAAAATATAATAAGTATGTACTGTGTCTGTCATAGTTTAATGTAATTTCACATTGTTAATGACAAAACCTTTTTCATGATACTTGAAGAACAGTGAGGCAGACTATTTAGGACTATGGTCATAGGCACAGGTATTACTGCAATGGTGTTTTGCAGTAGGAGAGAGATTGGACTCAACTCTGAATAAAATAAAGAAAGAGGTATTTATAGCCAAGAAGGTGGGTGGGGAGGGTCAGTGGATGGAAAAATACTAAGAGGAAACATCAGGGGTAAGGGAGGATTCTGGCTAAACAGACCTAACAATTTTTGCTGAAGGCAGGCCAGGGTGATCAGATACTACTTCAGAGATGAAGGGATGAAGAATTTGATCAGATATTGAGGGTGCTTAGACATCAAAGGTGGGGAATTCAGGTTAAACCAATTTAGCAGGATTCTTACTAAAATTGGGCTTTTAAGGACATGCCCAAAGATAGGCCTTAGGTGAAAAAGAGCTCAGAGGATCCTGATTAGAGTTGGTCGATGAGATAATATTTGTCACTAAAGTACGTATTCTAAGAATTATAGATTGCTTTTTCTAGAGGGAAAAATACTTATTTTAACATGGATAATTAAAGACTTTTTAAAATGTTATATAACTTAAATTTCTTTTAAATATAAGATATTAAGATAACAATCTTGATTATTCAGGGTTATATTTCTGGGTTTTCATCTCTGCATTATACTTAGCTGACAAATTTTCAAAAAACTTAAGATGATCAGACTAATAACCTTGTTTGTTGCCTAAAGGGCCCAGGTTAATTTTTATGAATATTTTACTGAGATATTTTATCCGAAAATTTGAACAATTTATCCCCAAATACATAAAATTTGTAAAAATATTTATTCAGTGTTTTTAAATAAGTCAAGTTATTTAATCTTACAAAATACCACATAATCAGAAGAAAGTTGAAATTATATTAATTTCTAATGATGTATGCTCTAAATAAGAAATGTTATTAGAAGTTAAAAAAAACATTATTTAATGGTAAAGAGGTAAATTATACAAGGAGATAGATCATATAAATTATACTATTGACTACCTTGACCTAATATTTATAGGCCTCTTAATCCATAATTCATAGAATATACTTTTTTCAAGTGCAAATGGAATATCCACCATGATACCTTATATTTTGAGCCATAAAACAAACCCTACGACACTTATAGAATACTAAAGGCCCAGTGCACAAAATTTGTGTGTAGGTAGGGTCCCTAGGCCTGGCTGGCAATCAGAACCGTTCGGGGCCATCTGGCTGCTGGCCAGGGCCTTTTTTGGTTCCACGCCACCCCCTGGTGGTCAACACACGTCATAGCGAGCGATTGAACTCCCAAGGGGACACTTTGCATATTAGCCTTTTATATATAGAGATACAAGAGGCCTGGTGCAGGAAATTCTTGCACGAGTAGGGTCCCTAGGCCTGGCCAGCAATCAGGGCCGATCTGTGGGGTGACCAGTAGGGCAATCAGGGGGCCCCCACTGGCACCTGCCTTGGCTGGCTTGGGGTCTGCAGGCTGGGGGCAGCTCCTGAGTTGAGAATCTGCCCCCTGGTTGTCAGTGCACGTCATGGCGACTGGTCGTTCTGCAATTTGGTTAATTTGCATATTAGGCTTTTATTGTATAGGCTATAACAAAAAGTATGTTCTCAGATTATAATAGAATTAAACTAGGAATCAATTATTAACCAATAGTTTAAAAATGTCCAAGTTTTTGGAAACTAAACAACACATTTATAAGTAATCTGTTGGGCCTGACCAGCATGCCTCAGTGATTGAGCATCCACCTATGAATCAGGAGGTCACTGAATGATTCGCAGTCAGTGCACATGCCTACGTTGCTGGCACGATCCCCAGTGTGGGGCTTGCAGGAGGCAGCCGATCAATGATTCTCTCTCATCATTGATGTCTCTATCTCTCTCTCCCTTTCCCTTCCTCTCTGAAATAAATAAAAATATATATATTAAAAATAAAATAAATATGTGGGTCCAAGGAGAAAATACAAAGAAAATATTTTAAAAAATATTTTGAGCTAAAGCAGTACTTTGGAGGAAATTATAGCATTAAATGTATACATTAGGAAAAACATCTAAAATTAATAACCTGAGTTTCCACATTTCAAAACTAGAGAAAGGTGTTAGCAAAGCTATAATTTAACACCTCATTTTCAATAATCAAAATACTGGAATAACTTTATTTGCTACTTTTTATAAATCCCAATTTTAAACCTATGTCAGACCACCCCCCCCCCCAAATACACATTACTCATATCTGCTTGAAGACTACATATTCTGGTATACTGTATTTGAAGATAACCAATAGACCTACTATCATTAGTTCTTTGGCATTGTTAAGTAACTTCCTCATTAATTTTCTTGCTACATTCTTGAATTTCCAATGGAAATTCCAACTCCTGCCTAAAGAACAAAATAATGTAATACATCATTTTTATTTTAAGATATTTCTTCATATTTCCCTTTCTTCCTCAATAGCTTTGTTATCTCCCAAAATATTTTTTGGGGGGGAAATAGTAGTAATTTCTTATTTAAATTCATTTAACATGGCGTTACTATCAATTACCAGCTTCATGAAAGCAGATTGATATATAGGAACATTTTTACAAGATGGACAGAAAAAGCCTCCGGCATAAAAGGTTCAGTGCACTTTGCACGCTCATACACATATTTAATGACAATGAAAGCATCACTTGATTTCAGAATTTTAAGTTATCATAGAAGGAAAGTGGGATGTTTCAATACAAGTTCAGCATTAAAGCATAGGATCTATTGTTAAAGCTTAAGATATAAGAAAGTTTCTCTACTGCTAATGGGGGGGAAACAAGCTTGGAACTAAAAATATGAAGCTTTCCTTTTTACCTCTCTTCAGATTCATTTCTGTATTACTTTTCACCCTTTTATCTTTCAAGCAGCCTCCTTTAGCCTATATTTAGAGAAGCAGCTGGCCAATATTCTGTGTCAATAAACCATGATTCGCCTATGGGGTTTCTGGAAAACAAAAGATTAATTTTTAGAAAGTAGTTTCTAATCTTGTTTACCTGGTGGCAACTGAACTGTTCAGCAAATAAAACAGTTTTTGAGAGCAAAAATGAATTAATGCTTGGGGGTGGAGAGTTTTCTAAGAACTAGTGATTATGTTGCATAAACATTTAGACCCATTCATAGATTTACTATGTTGTTTATAGCTGTCATTCTATAAAAGTTCAAATGCTGGGAAGTCATGAACCTCATGCTAGAACATGCATATTTCTCTAAGAGCAAGGCAAAGTTCTGGATTATGTCTAATGTGTCATGCTGCCATCTGTTTAACATGGATTTATCACCAGTTACTGGCTCTGAGTAAGAAATCTTTAAAATCTTTATTCAGTCTGAACAGTGATCTGTAAAGTTTCCCCCATAGAGCCTCTGTAGGACTCCTAGAAGTCAGCCAGCACCATACTTAATACAAATTCAAAATAAAAAAAAGCTACAAACTAAAAAGATTTCTCTCCAGCTGTGGCTAAACTGTAGCTCATTGCTTTAACTTTTCCTTCTCTGACTCCAAGTATTGCAAAAAGAACAGCTGCATGGGCCATGCTATACTTTCCTTATTAACCATGCTCAGCTGAAAACTGCCAGACAGGAGGCTTTATCCTAGAGGGATGCTTGACTACAGAACTGAGGTTAATTTACTTAAATTGCAAATCATGCTTAGAGCACTGGAGCCCTCACAGTCTGATAATAAGATCTAAATTATTGTTGATACTCCCACAGGGTATCATCCTTAATGGTCCGAACAGTTATGAAGTTCTAGGATGCTACAATTAAATTGTTTTTATGTTTTCCTCTTTTATATGTTGCTTTGTAGAATGCAAATATAGAAAGCAGGCTTTCAGTTGTCATCAACTCCATTATGTTTAAATCTATCTGTATTTGTATAGGATTATATCCTCTGTGTACCTATTATATTTAGGTCCCCATATTACCTCTGAGAACACAAACTCATATTTGTTTCTAGGCTAAGCAGGATTGAAAAGCAAAGCAAAATATTGACATAATAGAGTTATGAGCGTATTTGATGACAGACTTTTCTTGAGACACGGGGAGCTGGGAAAATCAAAGCTAGCCAAAAAGGGTAGTAAAAGTCACAGGCATAGGAGAGGTTATTTTTGAGAAGAGACATCATTAGACCAAACTTTCATGTAGAACAGCAAAACTGAAGGACAATTGAAGTTTAGAAAATAATAAAAGAAACAGGTATATTGTTTAAGCAAATTCTAGTAAAATCAAAAGAGGGCATCATTTAGAAATGATGGTGAGGAGAAAAATACTCAATGGCTCCTGTTGTACAAAATATAAAAGTTAGATTCTAGAAATGTTTGGTAAACTCATAGATAATATGTATACTAGTATCTTGCACAATTTAGGAGAGATAGTTCATAGAGGGACTTCACTTTTTAAGTTTATTACCTCAGAGAAGACTTCAATTTCAATTCTTACAAATCCCCCATTTTATTGTCCCACTAGTTTTTCAGCCAAGGTAGCCTGGCAAATACAGTTTACAGTATATATGTTAGTAAGATATTTCTATTTCTGTGTTTGTTAAAATTATTTTTGTTGAACACAAAGATAGCTTAAGTAAATTACAGTGTTTTTGCTGATATGGAGAAAAAACATAAGATATAGAAAGAGGTTAAGTCCTTACCCATAAAAATATTTCTACCACCTTGTGATAAAAGCCAAGGCCTTGCTTTCTTCCAGAAACTATACATCTGAAATCATTTCAGGCATTGATTCTCTGATCATTGTCCCATTGCTTGCTATCGTACTGCAATGACAAATAATTAACCTCAGTAGGACTTCAGTTGCTTTGGCTCCATCTCCTTTGGGTACCCACACATTTATTTATGGTTGCTTATATTTGCTAACATTCTGAACTACCTCTTCTCTCCCCTTGTCTCTCATCTTCCTCATTTTATTCATACCAATCCTGGTTAAAAATTTTTTAAACCTATTTTATGTTGTTGACACTATTACAGATGTCCCCATTCCCCCCCTTGCACCACTCCATCCAGCCTCCACCCCCAACCTTCACCATACTGTTGTCTGTATCCAAGGGCTATGCATATAAGTATATATATATTCTTTGGCTAATCTCTCCCAGTCTCCCCTCACCACCTCTCTGAGATCTGTCGGTCTGTTCCATGCATTCATGTCTCTGGTCCTATTTTGTTCATCAGTTTACTTTGTTCATTAGATTCTACATGTAAGTGAGATCAGATGGTATTTGTTTGCATTCCCCATGTATTCACCTAAGAAGCTGATCTTTACTGAAGTAAATCTCACAAGTAGGGTCTGGTGATTTAATTTTAAATTCATGATCTCAACAGCATATGCTGAATCAATGTCGGCTGCCGAAGCTGACTTCCTTATGATCTGATATATATATATCTATGTTATAACGTCTCCTTTTCCCTCAAACTTCTAGTTATATATATTTTGCCAATAACCTTTCCTCGTATTTCATTAAAAAATGGAAGCTATCAGATGGACCTTTCCTTATATTTCTAACATAATATGAAAAATTTCTTACTTGTTTCTTTGCTTGGTTTATCTGGCTTCTCTCTTGTTAAAATGGGATATTTCCATATTCTCAGAAATTACAAATTTTTCTTCTTGAGCCTGATCTCACCCACTCTTATTCTTTCACAGACCTCCTCCCTCAGTTATCCTCTCTATCCATATACACAGCTGATCTTTTCTTCTTATACATCCATGTTCTAACAAATAGGCCATCAAGCTCTATTAAATCTCATTGTGGAAAACAAAAAACCTTGCTCAAATATCTCCTGTTATTCATTTGGCTCCCATTCCTGAGAAATTTTCACATAACTGTTCTGTATTAAGAACTGTCTTACTTTTTTACATATATTCTTTGTTTTGGGAAAAAAAGCAAACTGGCCTCTTGTTTTTTGTTTTGTTTTTTATGACTAAATTTCTCTGTTCCATGTGCCCAACAACAACAACAACAACAACACACACACACACACACACACACACACACACACTACCCTCAGATTCTTAGAATTTGCTGCAGCTTTTAATATTAGTGGCCACTCCCTTCTATTGAAAGTCCTTCTTCATTTGGGACCCTTCCCTCCTGGTATTTACTCTCTCGAAATGGCATCCATTCTCCGCCTCTGTTATTAGCTCTTTCTTCTATTCACAATGATGTACATTGAAGCTTACCAATAATTTACCTGTGAATTCTTCCTTTTGGTTGGTCCAAAATCTTCCCCTATGAGATTACTACCAATGCCAGAACTCAAAATAGTGTTAAAAATTGGTCTTTCTCTCAAATGCACCGTTAGCCAGTATTTCTCATTTTCAGTTGTACTTTTTTCCCCCCAACTATCTGTTTGTTATCTTTCTACTTGGTGCTGTGGAGAAAATCTCAAAGGTAATGTATTCAAAACAGGGCACCTGATTCCACACTAGAAAATGGAACACCCAACCACCCTGACTCAGCTCAGAAATATTCATTCTACTCCTTCTTATTCTACCTCAACTTTATATATATACTTCAGAGAGGAAGGGAGAGGGAGAGAGAGCTAGAAACATCAATGATGACAGAGAATCATTGATCAGTTGCCTCTTGCACAACCCCAACTTGGGATCAAGCCCACAACCTGGACATGTGCCCTGACTGGGACAAACTGTGACCTTCTGGTTCATAGGTTAATGCTCAATCACTGAACCATACTGGCCAGGCCTACCTCTACTATTTTAATAGTTATATTTTTTCCATCTAAAGATATTTTTTTATTCTGACCATCTCTATTGACTTTTACTGACATTAACAAGCCACCATTATCTATTATTCTTTCAAATTTATCTTCCTTTTTCCAAGTTATTTTATACTTCTCCAATAGAGTCTGACAGAATAATAGGAGTAATTTATTGTAACCAAAACAGAACAAAACAAAAACACTATAATCTTCACTGTTAAACCTATGTCAATGGCTTTTCCCATATAATAAAATGGTAATATGTAAATCGAATGAACAGCAGAATGACTGGTTGCTATGATGTGCACTGCCCACTATGGGGCAGATGCTCAATGCAGGATCTGCCCCCTGGTGGTTAGTGCATTCCCACAGGAGGAGTGCTGCTCAGCCACAAGCAGGGCTGGTGGCTGGCGAGCCCCGCGGCGGTGGCAGGAGCCTCTGGAGGTCCAACTGCCATCAATCAGACATCCCCCAAGGGCTCCCAGACTGCTAAAGGGTGCAGGCCAGGCTGAGTCCACCCCCCCCACCCCTGTGCCCTCCCCCTAGTGCAGAAATATCATGCACCGGGCCTCTAGTTATTGATAAAATCTAAACTCTTTATCATGGATTTTATGACCTTGCTTGCATGATGTGGTTCTGCCTTGCTATCCAATCTCACATAATACCAGTACCCCTTTACCTGTTATACTGCTGACACTGGGATGTTCTTTTTCTTTAAACATGCAAGACCTTTTTGAACTTACAACATTGCATACTGCTTCCTCTAGTGCTATTATTATTCTCCAGCTCTTCACAAAGTTCTCTCGTTTTTCACTTTGCAGTCTGTATCATTTAATCTGTTTTCGCCTACAAATAATATAAACTTAATTCAAACTGGCATATCAAATAAAAGAAATCTATTGGCCTATGTATTGGAAGTCCAGATGGAATGCTGACTTCGGGTTATTTTAATTCAATAGCATGAGCTTTATTTCTCTGTTATTCTCTATGGGTTACTCTATGGGTAGCTTTGCTCTCAAAGTGTTTACAAATGGCTACAGCATTTTCAAGATTCATAACTACATACCACAGTATAATATACAAGACATAGATTCTTTTCTGCTTCTATGTTCAGATCTAGGTATTTTTAATATCCTCAGAAAAGCTACTTTATTCTCAAAAACCAGAGTTCACGATATTTCCTGAATCGATGTCTATAAAACAGGAACTGTTTAAATTATACCTGTATCAGCTACCTCACTCCTAGGTGCTGTTAGCATCCCTCCATACATATAAGTTGTGGTTATGCAAAGTTATTCAAGACAAATAACTTCTGGATCTCTTTATACAGCATAGTGCCTACAGCAAATAATACTGTTGTGTATACTTAAAATTTGCTAAAGGTTGGATCTTAATTATTCTTAAATAATAATAAAAGTAGCAGGAGGTAATTTGGGGAGGTGATGAATATATCTATGGCTTTGATTGGGGTGATTATTTCTAGGGTATATAATTATTCCCAAACTCATTGAGGTTTTGTGTTTATTTGTGTTGTTGTGTTGTTGTTGTTTTTTAATTTTTAGACCAAGCAAGGGAGAGAAAGAGAGAATCATTGATTTGTTTTTTCACTTAGTTATGCATTCATTGGTTGCTTCTTGTATGTTCCCTGACTGAGGACCAAACTTGCAGCATTGGTGTATCTGGATGATGCTCTAACCAACTGAGCTACCCAGAGAAGGCCCAAACTTATTGTTTTATACACATTAAACATATTCAAATTTTTACATGGCAACACTACTTCAAGACAGTGCTTTGAAAAAAAAAAAAGAAATGAACTTCAATTACTGGCAGCAATATAGTAATATCAGTGAAATAATTAAAGCTGGAAGGTCTATATGCAGCATAATGTAGTTCTAAAATTAAAGACAACTAAACACAAACAAACACACTCTTTCATCATTTTTAGGAAATGAAGCAAAGATATAATGAACATGGAGTTTAAATTATCATTTACCTCAGGTTAGGAAATAAAGTGGTTATGATAGGGAAGCTGCATAATTAATGTTATTGTTCAGCTCTTAGCTTTTTTTTGAGTGATCAAACCAAACCATGGGAGTTTGTAACACTATTAAAAATAACTAAATAAGCCTTGAAAAATATAAAAGCAGACTATGAATGGATTGGAGTGTCAGGAAGCCAGATATCATGATTATGTAATTAAGCCATATGGTCCAAAGCAGAAGAAATAATAGGGGGGGGGGAGTACAGTACTGTTTTTAATTTCTTATAGCCTTTCAGGATATGTATTTTTAAAATAGGTTCATTATTAAATACAGAAGAGTAAATCAGTGCCACTTATTAAAGATAATATTAGTGCTTAATATCATGGGTTATTGACTTTTTTACATAACTTTAAACTTTCAAAGTTAAAAAATCTTTTCTGCTCTGTAAAAATAAATTCTATATTGTTAAATAAAATCAACATATACCCATGAAATAATGCCATGTGGCTTTTGAAAGGAAATCATATAATACCTCTATTAAAAAAAAATAACACTATTCTGAACTCACTGCTCTGATCAACACATTTAACTCTGACAAAAATGTCTTTGGAATTGTAGTATTTGTTAAATAAGTGAAACATCTGTAAATTATTTTAAAAGTTAAAAACATTTTTTACAAAAAAAAAAAAACAAAACATTTTTTACAGCCCTGGCTGGCTTGGCTCAGTGGATAGAGCGTGGGTCTGTGAACTGAAGGGTCTTAGGTTGGATTCCAGTCAAGGGCATTTGCCTGGGTTGTGGGCTTGATCCCCAGTGGGGGGGAGGGGGAGGTGCAGGAGGCAGCCAGTCAATGATTCTCTCTCATCATTGATGTTTCTATCTCTCTCTCCCTCTTCCTTCCTCTCTGAAATCAATACAAATATATATTTAAAAAAAACAACATTTTTTTTTCTTAAGGAAATACATTTATTCTATTACAAAAGCAAAGTTGGAAAGAATTCATTGAAAAATTGAATTTTTAAAATAGAGAAGGAAATCCTCAAAATCTGTAATTACATTTTTGGATAAGGTGATTCACTTAGCGTTAGATTCAAAGGAGATTTCCAGGTGTAAGCTCATGATCATGCGATATGAAACCTAAAGGATTAAAAACGATGTAACAGGTCAACAAATATCATAATTGTGCCTACATTATCACTAATCAAGGTATGCCAAGAGTCTGTATTCTTTTATTTTGAGTAGCCTACATTCTTTCTTACACTTATGAAGTGCACATGAATAGATAGTCATAATCATAATTAATAATGACAACTATGACATTAGTGAAGCAGAAAGTTGAAAATGCATTATTTTAACAGATGAAAAATAGAGCTCTGTTTAAGGAGAGGGATTGCCGTTGTTTATAACAATATGTTGATAAGCTACATGGAGATGAAAGATGAGGTCCTGAGAATATTTTCTGAATGAAAATTGTGAACCCAAGGAGTTATTGTAACTGCTCTGCATGAGAAACTTGTACTTAGGTGAGAAATGATAGAGCACAGGAAAATTTAGGTGTGTGTGTGTGTGTGTGTGTGTGTGTGTGTGTATGTGTGTGTGTGTGTGTGTAGGGGATGGGTATATATGAGCATGAGATTTGAGTCATATGTAAGAAAGCAAGAGCCAGTAGGTAGAAGGCATTGGCCATATTCACTTCCCAGAGATGGTATGGCCACAGGTATTGTGAGAGTGGAGAGACCTAATATGCAGTATTACTTTGCTGCATTTCCTGTAATGTAAACTCTGATTCTCTGAACTCACGGCAAGTCTGACACAATTGTGGTGACTTGGGGCAGTGAGAGGACATTTCTGACGCCCCTGCTGATGTAAAATCCTTTCATCTATATAGAAAGTAGATCCTAAAGGTTCAGTTTATGACCCTCACCAAGGTGAACAGTACCTACCTGCCACTGTGAGCGTAAGTGTTCCAATGAAGCGGCAGTTTGGGAGGAATTCAGGACATTACAAAGATCAACCTCCTTTTCTCAAATACATTAGAAGGAAGTGACTTTAGAAAAAGGAAACACTGACATCTGGATTACCGTGATGTAATCACTCATTCACAGATGGAGAATGATTTAATTATTTCAGGGATTCCTATCTGTATGGATACACAGTTAAACTAAGAAGTTCTAAGCCATTTAGAATGCTTCCAAATGTAACTTCATTCTGAGAAGGATCATCACAGTTATAATCCACATGATGTGGGCATCACATTGTGTAACCTTATAGAGGACACTTTTGGGCTGCAAATAGTAGTCTTTACTGAGGGTGAGGGATAGGTGCATGGTAAGTAGGAATAGAGGAGAGCAATACAAGAGCAGGATATGCTTTAAATTTTGAGATTTAGAAAACAGCCAAAGATGAGAGGGCTTTTGAGTCATGTTCTTCTATATGCAATAATCCATCTGTTAGATGACTTTTTTTAGGCACTTAAAGGCCGGCATGTTCATTAACTCCACCACCTTCCCAAATGCCCATCTGCAGTAATATCAGGCAATGTGCCAGGGGCATTCACAGGCAGAGGGCATCTGAAGAACACATTTGTATTCCGAAATAGCACACATAAAATAATGTTATCTCAGATTCTGACTAATATATAGATAAAAGCAACAACCCTTAAGGTGAAAAAAAAAAGTGCTGTTGCTGAGTTCTAAGCAGTAAATCAGAAATGTTCTGCATCTGAAGACTGATAGGAAATAAAAGGAGAAAATAACAGCATAATTAGGTTATCGAGTGCAATAGCAGAAATACCAGATTGGGATGAAATGTAGAAGTGTAAGATAGTGTCTAATATAATGAGCATATGATGCTTTGATCAAGAATAGATAAATTTTCTACTTCTAGACCAAAATATCAACTTATATTTTATTTATTTTTCATTGAATTTACTGGGGTGACATTGGTATATAAAATTATATAGGTTTCATGTGTACAATTCAATAATACATTATCTGTATATTGTATTATGTGTTCATCACCCCAAGTCAAGTCTCCTTCTATCACCATTTATCCTCTCTATACCTCCTTCCATGCCCCCTTACCCTCTGGTTATCTATGAAGATGCTTTCTCTAAATTTGTTTTTATTGATTTTTATTTATTTATTTATTTTAAATATATATTTTATTGATTTTTTACATAGAGGAAGGGAGAGGGATAGAGAGTTAGAAACATCGATGAGAGAGAAACATCGATCAGCTGCCTCCTGCACACCCCCCACTGGTGATGTGTCTGCAACCAAGGTACATGCCCTTGACTGGAATTGAACCTGGGACCTTTCAGTCCACAGGCTGATGCTCTATCCAATGAGCCAAACTGGTTAGGCCTTGTTTTTATTGATTTTTAGAGAGAGAAGAAGGAAGAGGGAGAAAGAGAATACTGCCTATACAAGTATTATTGTAATTTGCTGTTATCCTTTTTACACACAAATACTGGCAATATCTGAATAGAAAAAACACAAAAGCATAAGACATTGTTGTTAACCTCCATATCTATTCCCCTTGCTATAGGCACCCCAAACACTAGGAAAGCTGCTATTGGACGGCCCCTGAGTTGAAGGGAGAGCTGTTTCCTCCTCAGTTCTTGTAGGAAGGAGTTCAAATGAATGACCCCAGATGATTGTGTTGTTGTAGAGCGAATTTATTAAAGAAGTAAAGCAAGTAAATCTATTTAAAAAGCAAGGCAAGAAAATCTATCAAGTACATCTGTCTTATGAAAGCACAGATGGACTTCCAGTGAGTCTGACAAGTCAGCCTGGTAGGGGTACAAGGGGTTTTGTCCCCTTCTGTCTACAGGTTTCAAATTCCTCTGCCAGATATCTTGGTACAGATTAACTCTCAAGGTTTCCCTTTTATTTTGTTACCAGAGGCCGGATGCATGAAATTCATGCAGGGGCTTGGCCCTCCCAGCCCCAGCTTCGTCTGGAGGATCGTTTGTCTGTCTGGTCTAATTAGCATATTATGCTTTTATTATTATAGATGGCTTTCCCAGAATTTATGAGAAGCATTTGGCAATTTTGTCTTGACAACTCCCAGGACTGTTGCCTTCTCTGTTTAAACAGTGAGATGAAAATTCTTTTCTCTCCTCCTTCCCCAAAACAGCTGACTTCTTTGAGATAAATCTCTTTCTTCTCTCCTTCCCCCTCCTCCCCTCCTGCCTTAGCAGTTTTAGGGTGATTTAAATTATGTATTCTCTGGTTAGAGAGAGGAAGAGTTAAGACTCCCCCTCCTCTCCTGCATTCTTTGGTTAGTGAGGAGAAGTATTAGCCATTTGTTCTCCAAGTGTCCTTGTTTGAGACAAATAAGATATTGTGGCAAATACGTTGTTTTTGGAGTTCTTTATTCATTCCAGAGACTCCAATGGCCAGGTTTTGTGCAAGTCTGACTGGACCAACCAAGGAATATGGGGACAAAGAAGAGATATCTTGAATAGCATTGATTAAAGAAAGCTTTCACATGGAGGTGACGAGATAAATCTTTCTGAAAAAGCAATAATTAAACTGGGCTAAGAAAGCATGGTGGTCATTTTTATTGCCTTAATGCTGGTATGTCACATTGGTAATTCCCAATGAGTCCTCTCTCCTTTATTCACACCCTTTTGACCAGAATCGAACCTGGGACCTTTCAGTCCGCAGGCTGATGCTCTATCCACTGAGCCAAACCAGTTAGGGCAGCATAATAAATGTTTAAGTAGAAAAACATAGACTGTACTTCCTCACACTGAATTCATTATTGCCCTGAGACAGACTTTTGGAAATCATTCCACATTAAAACACATAAATCATATATTTGACTCTCTGAACTTACATAGAAGAAAAAGTACAATAAGGTTTTTTAGACCAAATGTTTCATAAGATGGTGGATTATAAGGCTGTCAATTAGCTATAATACCATGGAATGCTAATTGACAGTAGAGATACTAACTGCAAGAGAAAAATTTTTCACAATAAATGAATGTTCTCTTTTAATATTTAGGCAGATACTTTTATTTTAGTATATATACTCAAAAGAATTATATAAATTTACTGTCACATTATTAAAGTGACAGCAGTTATTCTAATAACATATTCAAAGAGAGACTAGGCATTTATTTTTAAGGAAGCCCTATGTAAAAACTGTAACACAGAAATAGCCAGGGTGTCCCTTTAAGTATCTGATATACTTAGTTATTTATTGATGAAATTATTAATTGTAAAAAAATACACTCATGGAAATGCATATATACAAGTTCATGCTTCTTCTTAGAAAAAGCTTTGCTTAGAGCCATTTCTAATTTTAAAAACCAAGAGACTTGATTACTTTAATTTGTTGTTATTGTTAAACAAATTACAGAGAGTTGTGCACCCAGACATTCTAAGATCTAATAGCCTATTATAGATACACCTTTATAAATAAATCAAAATGATGTAACATTTTTAAGAATGATATGGAATTCTAAAATCTATCTAGAGACAGCTTAATTCTTTTCTGTATTAGAAAATTCCTCTTAGAAAAGATTAAAGTAAACAGTATATATAAGAAAGAGTTAAAAGTTCTGTTTGCCTAGCATACCAGATTTGGTCTGTAATCTTTGGTTAACAGCTTTAATATATATTTTCATTATGTTTTACATGTCATATGTCTATATTTCTAAATATATCTGAGAAACCATAACATTTAGCAAATATTCTCATTCACATTTCTATAACAAAATTGTATCATTCATTCCTGTACCATAATGCTATTACATCTTATTGTGAATCATATTATGAAGAGTTTAGGAAAGATTTTATGAATCTCTGAAGAAAAATTAAGACACCTATTATCTACTGTCTTATATTTTATTATTCAATATATGCAATCTTTAAAAAAGTTCTTAATCTTTTAAATCAAAATATTTTTTTAAAAAGCCAAGAATTCATGTACTGGAGGAATCATAAATATAAACTCAATCTGGATACTTAGAGAATGAAAGATTTCCCAAAGCCATCATATTTTGTAGAAATATTACTTTTACCAAATAAAACAGAAGGAACAGTTGTCTACTGACAGTTATGTTCACATGGCTCTAGTCAGCAGGAATGTTATGAGTCCCTGATGCCCATGCAAATCATCAAAACATGGTTTCATTGAGAAGAAAGTGATTAGGGAACTATTTATATAAAATAAGTCATTTTCTTATGGGAAGGCATCATGAGTTAGAAATTTTTGCATTCTAGCTTATGTTTATTTTCCTTTTACATTCACTTTAAGTCAGAGGAAATGAATATGGTTTATTCTGTCACTTAGTGAATATAAATTCTATAAAGGTGCATACCAAGCATACTATAATATTTCAGATGGAAAAATTATTATGGGGCATTGATGTACCTATGCACAGAACTGCAATCAAAGGCCTGGATTTTGTTTTGTTTTGTTTTGTCCTCTCCTTATCCATCCTCCGTGTTGGCTTCATCCACATGCTGGTAGTAAGATGGCTTTAGCAAATCAAAGTCTTATCACATCCAGACACAGATGTAAGACAATGACTTCATGGCGAATTTGATAGACTCAAGAGAGCTCCCCATCAAATTTTCCCTATTTCATTGGCCACGACGGAATGTGCCTATTTCTGAAATGATTCCTGACAAGATAAATGGGATTAACCTTAGGCTTGACTTGAGAGTGATTGGGTTTTTAGTTTCACCTGTAATGCAGGCTGCAAGGGGGAGAGTTGTAGACTTGAAAACTTTGGGTTCTGTAAAGAACAGAGAGGACAGTGTGCTAAGTAGGCAACTAACAGTTTCTATCACACAAGCTATACTAAAGAGACTAAAAATATTTTATACACTAACTGCTATAAAGCATAATGACATATCTCCAAATAAATGTTACAACACTATTCATAAAACCAATGTCAATTACCTACCACGTATGATTTAAAATCTAAATATCTGTGATAAAGTCATCATAGTGGGCCAAGAAGATGTATCATGTAGACAGGGTGTTTTGTTCACAAAGATTATCTTTTTGGTATTCTTAAGTTTTTTTTCAATTCATTAATTGAATAAAATTAATATTTACCCAAAAACATTGATCTAAGTAATTATTTATGCCAATCATTCAATAAACACTAATTGAGCATTCTGTAAAGTATGTACGTGTTATAATGGGGAGGAGGAGGGGGAGAACAGCAAGGAAGTATTTACTGTCATTGAGTTTATAGAATAACATTTAACAACAGGTGCTAAAAAGCTGATAGGATTATTTTGAAAATAAGCAGGCAAATTTATATTTGATGTAAAATGCAATTTGAACAGTTGAATATCCTTTGGAATAATATTGAAAACTGTTATAGAAGTCTAGAAGCAACAATCAAGTTGTTTAAACAAACAATGCAAGGCCATGGGTTTGCGATGCAATTACATAGTGTGGCACACTAAAAATATACAGAAACTTTACGAACATTCATTTTCTGTAGTTACGAATTAGCTTCATTTTTCTTCTGTTAACAAGCACTATTTATACTTTTACTGACCATCTGTCTTCTCTGCTTTATTATCCTTTCTCTATTCTCAAGCATGCTTTCTCCGTGTATAAGTGGAGGTGGCTCTGGTGGTTTAGGGTTTTGTAACCCTTGCCACCAGCACTTGTTCCTTGAATAAAAAAGATGAAGTTTCCTCCTCAGCATCCATACTATTCTCTAAAAATAATTTTTTTTTGAGTAACCTATATCCCCCCACTGTAACAAGGAAGGTGAGACAAGTTGACATGGTAGGGAAAGCTGTTTTGTTTTTTAAAAGGGATGCCAAACTAATTAAAGGAGAAGTCCAATACACGATATTTAGAAAGAAAAAAAGGCACTTTTGTATAGCTTAACTACACAGGTTAAAAAGAGATGGAACTGCCATGAATGTTAATGTTCATATTATTGTTGTGATGAGAACAATAGAGGTCTCATTGCCAAAACTTGAAGATACCCTATTCTTTTTTTATGTAACCCTACACCACTATTTAGTGGCTGGCCAATGGTCAACAATAAGACTTAAATGAATAAGTGTTTAGATGAATAAAAATAGATAAACTTTAAGTAATTATTGGAATGCTTGCTATGTTAAGCCTTATATTGGCAAAAATTTTAAATGCAAGGAAGAAAATAGCCTAGTCTTTATCTTTACAAATTTGGACCCCATTAGGAAAGATATCTGCATACTAGCATATAAAGCCTAAGCAGCCATTAGACCAGGGGTCCTCAAACTACAGCCTGCGGGCCACATGTAAATATAAATATTGTATTTGTTCCCGTTTTGTTTTTTTACTTCAAAATAAGATATGTGCAGTGTGCATAGGAATTTGTTCATAGTTTCTTTTTTTAAACTATAGTCCGGCCCTCCAACGGTCTGAGGGACAGTGAACTGGCCCCCTGTTTAAAAAGTTTGAGGACCCCTGCATTAGACCATCCAACCGTTAGACTGGTAGCTATGATGTGCACTGACCACCAGGGGGCAGATGCTCAATGCACAGGCATGAAAACATGGAACAAACTGATGAATCTCAGAGAGAAGGGGGAGGGGGGGGGAGGGCAGTAAGAGATTAACCAAAGATCTTATATGCATACTAAAGGCCCGGTGCACAGATTTATGCACTGGTGGGGTTCCTTGGCCTGGCCTGTGGAAATCAGGCCAAAACCAGCCGTCTAACGTTCCTCAAAGGGTCCCGGATTTCAAGAGGGCGCAGGCCAGGCCAAGGGACCCCACCAGTGTGTGGATTTGTACACCGGGCCTCTAGTAATATACTAGTATATGTATATATTTAAGATAACAATATCATAGATGATTATCATATGAAACATGCCAGCAAAGATCTCTAGAGGTTGAGGAAAAGGCAAGATGTTTAATTTCAGGTGGCCTGAAAGAGTTGAAAAAGGATGAGGGATAGCTTTTTAAAATAAAATCATATTTACCTTGGGCTTTGATGGTGAATAGGACATTCATTAAGTGTTGGTAAAGAGACTCCAATAAAAAAGAGAATATATTCTAAATATCACTTAATATGCTTTAAAGCAATCAATAAATAATGGCATTCTTTCATGTAACAAACATTATTGAGTCCATACAATGTTACCCACATATTTCTCAGAACCAGGATTATAGGGATAAATCAAACATTTTTTATTTTACCTGTGTTATAGTGAAGAGGGTCAAATAAAGGAACAATAAAAAAAGGAGAAAAATATATATCAAGAAATGTACAAACATTACAATTTATTATTTATGATCCTCCACAGGTACAAAATTAAAATTGAAATTAATATTTTCCTTGTAGTATGGGTAATCTGTGTCATAACCAAAAGCATATAAACAACATGAGCAATATAATAACACTTTATAACTGGAGACTAAATATGTTTATCATAATATAAGTCCTGGAGCAAATTAAATTAGCTAAAGAAATTTAACTTGACAATTCATCTTTCCTCCATAAGTTAGCACATTGAATATCATGCCAGGAGAATTGACAGAAATGATTCTTAATTTATGGATGTTAGTTTCATACATTTTTATTATACGCATTATTGTCAATAAATATCACTTGAGATTTTAAATAAATTATGTCGTTAAACTAAATACACTATGTGAGGCTCTGTAGGGGGCTGGTTATGTGAATAGTTACTTATAATAGCTTAGGAATATAATGTTATTATCAAAAGCTATATCTATAGTTACATTTATTGCATTGACAAAACATATATTGAATTTACTTATACATTTAACTAGTGTGAAATATTTTAATGATGAAATAATCCATTAATTATGATATTTCTGAAAAAATAGGAAAGTGAAATAATTTGTTGTTTTTTGAAACAGCAATTACTATACTGCAATGTCAAATTAAGTTGTCCTCTTTCCTTGAAAAGTGGCTTATTGGGATTTAGAAGATTGTAGTAAACTGGTTTCATACAGTGTTTTGAATATTGTCTTAATATAGATATATTTTATTCATAACCAAGGTGTTATGCATTTAGTGTACACGATTACAATAATATAGAACAGTTCAATGTAACCAATCAATTTATCTAAATATTTTTAAATTTTTAAATCAATTCTTTAAAATAAATAGTTATAAATTCCATAGTTGTTTTTTTCTTCAACACTGTTACTGCTCTGAGTGTGTTCAAATAAATGCTGGCAAGATTTATCAGAAACCAGCTGGGCTCCCTGGGCAATGCTCCACAGAGGCTGAGAGGAAACTCCCCTGGTGTTAATTGGCAGTTTGTTTTCATGGGACCACTGTGGCTAATTGATGTCCCTGGAGCTGTAGGTGGGGGAGAAATGAGAGACAAATGGTGCGCTTCCCTACTCTGATTCCGTAATTCTAGAAAATTGCTGAAACAAACAAACAAATAAAACATAGATTTAATCTCCAAACTTCATTGCCCTTTATTCCCATTTGACTTTTCATTCACTTCATTAACATGGATTCTGCTCACAGAGCTTTATATCTAACGAAAATGTTTCTGAACAAATATTTTTCTCTTTAGGAAGATCATATTGACATCTGCTGTAATAGCTGAGACAATTAATGTCCTATTCTGAGAGACATTGCTATGTCATGGAAACCAATATGTACTTATTCATTGTCAAGGTCACAGCTATTATTTTTAATAGAAATGCAGCTTTAGTGTAAATTTCCATATACATTTAATAACTCATCACATATTTATTCTTTTATTCAGAAGATTAACATGATTTTGTACGACACACTCAGTCCATCTTGATCTAAAAATTTACTTTAAAAATGTCTCCTATAGAAAACATTTATTTGATTTTTGTTGTAGTTAATATTTTCTCATTTTTTTTTCCTGGAAATACTCTCTCTTTTTTTGTAACAAAGTGGTTTTGATTCTGCTTTAAGGAGAAAAATCCCCAGGCCTAACAGAGTATGATTAATTGGAGATATGGGAGTGTGTGGAATATTATTTCTTGCCATTTCAGGTTCATTCCCTACTCTTCCCCCCTTGTGGAAAGCTTGGGGTAGCTAGCCACCTCAGTGGGCATTCTTGCCCACTGGGCTCTTGTAGTGTTTGACTAATGATGAGCACTTACAAAATATCAAAATAAGAGAAACTGAAATTGGCTATGTATTCCCTTGACTCATTTTCTCTACAGGAGTATTATTAAGGCTGGCTCTTTTACCACATAAGCCCAGAGCTTCTACCATTGTACTTTCTTTCTTTCTTTTTTTGGGGGGGAAATGACCTTTTCTCTCTCCCCTTTAGTCATAAGAGGGACAATGATGTACCATTCATACCATCTCCATGACCTACACTAGCTCTTTGATTTTCCTCAGACTTTGTTAAATAGAGCCATTAATAAATTCTTTTCAAATTAATTTGTGTACACCATGTCTTTTTCCCAAGAGTCTGAATGATACAGGGAATATAGTTTTTCCCACTTCTGTTCTTATTCTTCTGAGTAACTGTAGTGATTTTAAATATGTTAGAATTTATTAGAGTATAACATGTATTACAGTCATGTATGTACTCTTCTTTCATTGTATTAGATTGCAAACATTTTAACAGCAGACACCTTGTCTAATCCATATTACTGTCAAAAACACCTTGCACAGGGACTTTGCCTTGTAGGAGAAGCTCAGGTTACATTTTCTGAGGGTTGAATTATTTATGGGTAAATTAATTACAGGTGAATTTATTTGATATTTCCTCTTTCTCTTGTGGGGGGACACTACTCTCTTAAATACTTGTATCTTTTTCTTTTCAATGTAAATTTTATTGAGTGAATAAGCAATTCGTTATCAGAGAAAAGAATGCATTCCTTTCTAGTTTGAGTAATTTGGCATGGTAAGATTTGTAAGCAGAAGCT
The DNA here is from genome assembly GCF_963259705.1 of Myotis daubentonii. NCBI lineage: Eukaryota > Metazoa > Chordata > Mammalia > Chiroptera > Vespertilionidae > Myotis > Myotis daubentonii. The sequence goes on along the minus strand of NC_081856.1, from coordinate 35,162,126 downwards.
ATAGAATGTAAAAAGCTTGGTTTTAATACTTTTACACATTTTTATTCAAGATCAAATTAATCCTTAAGACATCATATATAAAATGAGAACACACATATTTATGAAGATACGTGTATAGTACATACAGATTATATAAACACACATTCATTCATTTATACCAACATGTGTGTTTCTATACATAGGATGATTTTTGTACAATGCTTGGCAAATATTAGAATCTCAATTAAGTATAGTTATTACATTAACCTTCTCTTAGACCAAATATTTGCACACTCTTCTTATTCCCCCTAGATACATTTACTATTTTGAATCAATACAGCTTCTCCCTAGAGTACATCTAATTCATTTGCTTAAACTTACATTACAGCCTGTAACTGTGATCAACAAGCATTGCATCAATTGTCTATAATTGTATTTTTTCATTTTATTCTGCTATTTTATTTTAATTGTACCATTTTATTGAAGTATGATTGGCATGTTTAAAAAAACTGTAAATATTGAATATATACAACTCAATAATTTTGGAAACTAACTTGTGTTTGAACTTCAAGAAATCTACAATATGCAATGAAGTTCGATTAAGCTTTCTTCATTATTTTATATATACTTTTTATTGACTTGTTTATCAGTTTAGCCTATATGTAATATTGTAGAGATTGACATGATGCATCCTGTAAAGATATGTATCTGTTATGAAGAATTTGTTTCTTAGCCATTGTATTTCTCACACTACCTTATATTTCATCTAATCTGCATCCAATTTCCTGCCTTGCATGTGGATAACAACCATATCAACAATTTAAGCCTCATCAATCTCCAGAACTCCAAAATCTTCCCACTATTTGTGGCACAATAAAAAGAGCTGTCCAAGATATTAAGCTTTCACATTTTCAAAACACATTGTTTCCACTTCCTGAGTTTTCTATTTCAATGCTGTTTCCAGTTTTAAATATTGGCATCATCATCCATCAATCTCTCAAGTTACCCAAACTAAATTTTTCTTTGCAACTTATCACAAAATCCAACTGTTTCTAAATCTGAAACTCCTCCTGAATAATCCACTGCTCTCTAATTTTCTATGTTCACTATTGTTCATTTTATTTTTCTTCTGTACAATTGCAATAATCTCTTTAATGTTTCTAGCATCCCCCAATTCTAATACACCTCAATTTTGAATTCCACAATCTATATATAGACTGGTGGCTATGATGCGTACTGTGGCAGCCAACCAGTCTGATCGGGCCCCTCCTCCTTGGCCAGCCCGGCCCCTGATTGGCCCCCAACACCTTTGTTGTGAGCCAAATTAATAAATGCCCATTGATTTGATTAGTGAGTCAACATTCAGGTTGAGTCACCTATTGACTCAGTAAACCTGGGGAAGGGGAGGAGGAAAAAGTGGGGGGAGGAGGAAGGGGTGGGGAAAGGAGGAGGTAACTGACACAGCAGCTCAAAGACAGGAGCCCTAAACGTCCCACTGAGGTTACCACGCCCAAATCAAAATCGCATGAATGAAGTCAAGGGGTGACGGGAAAACCCAAGTTCAGTCTCAGAAAGTAGTCAAATTAAGAGAATCACAGCAACCACAGAGGGAGCTTCCCCCTCTCCCCCCCCCGCCACGGCTAACCTCCCATGGCCCCTCCCCCCCACTAGCCCAGACCGATGGCCCCCTTTGGGGCAGGCAGGCCAGATCCCACCCGTGCATGAATTCATGCACCAGGCCTCTAGTAATTTATATAAAACACTAGGGGCCCGGTGCACGAAATTCGTGCACTGGGTGTGTGTGTGGGGGGAGGTGTCCCTCAGCCCAGTCTGCCCCCTCTCACATACTGGGAGCCCTCAGGCGTTGACTCCCATCACCCTCCAATCGCCTGATCGGCCCCTTGCCCAGGCCTGACGCCTCTGCCAGAGGTGTCAGGCTTGGACAGGGGACCCCCATCTCCCCCCGATCACTGGCTCTGACCCCCGCCCAGGCCTGAGGCCTCTGGCCCAGGAATCATGCCTGGGCAGGGGACCCCCATCTCCCTCTGATCACTTGCTCCACCCCCCACCCAAGCCTGACGCCTCTGACCCAGGCTTCAGGCCTGGGCAAGGGGACCATCATATCCCCCCAATCCCCAGCTCCGCCCCCCCAGCTCCCCGCGGTTGCAGGCTCCGCCCCTGCCCAGGCCTAACGCCTCTGCCCTGGGCGTCCGGCCCGGGCAGCCGGGACCCGCAGCTGCAGTGGCCCCGTGATCGTGGGCTCCGCTTTAGGCCCAGGCAAGGGACCCCTAGCTCCCGGGACTGCCAGCTTCGACCGTGCCCAGCTCCCATCGCTGGTTCCACCCCTACTTCCTGCTATCACTGGCCAGGGCGGCAAAGGCGCCTGATTCTCCGATCATGGCTGGGGGGCAGGGCAAAGGCGGCACCAGGGTCGCCTTGGCCCTGCCCCCCAGCTCTTAGCTCCCCCTGGGTTTCCGATCACTGTCAGTGGCAGGGGGCTTCTTCCTGCTTTCCCTTTCGCCTCCCTGCATTGTGCCTACATATGCAAATTAACCGCCATCTTGTTGGCAGTTACCTGCCAATCTTAGTTGGCAGTTAATTTGCATATAGCCCTGATTAGCTGATGAAAAGGGTAGCGCCGTACGCCAATTACCATTTTTCTCTTTTATTAGTGTAGATTTTAGTTATAAAATTGTTACTAAATGACACTTTGGTTACCAAATTGTTACTGAATGAAGTTCTAATTCTGTAACTTGATATTTAGATCCTTCTGATCCTAGTATTTTCAACCTCATCCTCTCTACTATTCCATCTCTTATATCTTATGTTCTGAATTCACTAGTATTTTTAGTGGTCTTCTATGACCCCTTCATACTGTCACACATCAGAAGTCATACTTAGGATTTTCTCTATAGTCAGAGTGCCCTTTTATGTTCATTAATATTAAAATCCCACCCATCTTTTAAAGCCCAAATGAAATCTTACTATACCTATGGAGCTTTTCCATTGTTTACTTAGTAAAAATATTCAAAATAATATTGTTTTTATATTGTACATACTAATAGTACTTTATGGTTAATTAATTAATGTAACACTACAGTAATAGGTCTCCATTTTTCTCCATAGAAAAATACATGACACTTCATATTATATTTGGTTGCTCACTGTGACACTGATTCTTAAGTGTGTGTGTGTGTGTGTGTGTGTTTGTCGTGTATGTGTGTCAGGGTTGTGTTCTGGGAGCTTGTAGTTAAAAAGAAGCCTCATAAGGTTTTTGTTTTGTTTTCCAAAATTGACTTCCTGAAGTAGGTTTTCTATTTTCTGGAGTAATCCTAACTGTTATTTGCCAGTTGTGATTACAGATTAAAAAAGTGACTTAATAAAATCAGTAGTTTTTGGTGGGGGCTTATTTCTCTCCAGGAACATTTGACAATATCTGGAGACATTTTTGGCTCTCAGGGTGAGAGAACTATCATCATCCTGTGGGTAGAGGCCAGGAATACAGCTAAACATCCTACAACTCAAAACACAGACCCACAAACAGATTACATGGCCCAAAATATTAATAGTGTCAAATTTGAGAAATTCAGCATTAAACTCATGCTTAAGTTGTTTAACCTAAGTTCAATGCATATTTATGGAATTGAATTCAAATTACCATTATATTTAATATATTCAATTTTTATAGTAGAAACTAGAATTATCAAGAAATAATACATTCTTTCAAAGATAAGATGTTTCTTTTCTGTGAAAATTATTTTTAAAAATCACCATTCCATCGTTACCCTTTTTTGTGTATGTGTAACTTCCCCCCCATTCAATGATAGTTTGCTTTTTTGAGATTTTTTGTTCACATCTATCCACAGAAACACACATATCTATTGGACAATTTATTCTTTTAAGTTGTGGTTTTATAGCAACTATCAAAATGTTGGAATCCTTAAAGTATAGTTTTGTTGATCACATATTGTAGTGATTTTAAAAATGATAATGGCATCTTCTTAAGTGTTGTCAATTCATCAACTGTGTTAATATGTAATTAATCTAATATATCCAATTATATAATAAAATTTAATTACATATCATGTAACAATTAATTTTGCTTTTTCAAGTATGGCACCATGGAAGCAATGAAATTAATATTAAAAAGGCATTGTGTAGCACAATATTTATTATATCTCCAAGGCTTTAATATAAAAGTTTTTTGTTTATAATAAAAAATAATTATTCTTACTTTGTCAAATAAAATTTAATTAATTTGCAAATAAGCTCTTGTTCATAACTCCCTTTTGCTCTCACAAGAAGTGGAACTTCTGAATTATTATATGAGTTCAACTTTCTTTTCCTCTTTCTTTAAAAAAATATATATTTTTATTTCAGAGAAGAAGGGAGAGGAAGAGACAGATAGAAACATAAGCATGAGTTTAATGCTGATGAGAATCATTGATCTACTCCCTCCTGACACCCCCCACCCCCACTGGGGATCTAGCCTGTAACCCAGGCATGTACCCTGACTGAGAATTGAACTGTGACCACCTGGTTCATAGGTGAACACTCAACTACTGAGCACATCAGTTGAACAGGTATAAAACCCATGGTTCTACCTCAGATCACTTAGCCAAGAAGGGGGCAAAGCCATGGTTTAAAACCAGGCTGACTCCAAACGGCATGCTCATCCTAGCCCCTCACAAAGGCCAGATGCTTTATTTTGCATCTGTTGATATAATTACTTTGCAGTGGTTCTCTTATGTTCTGTCCTGTCTTCTCCCTAGGTGAATAAATTGCACCTCTCTAAAAATAAAATAAAATAAAATATTCTTTTACATTTCATCTACAACAATAACAGAAAATTATTTCTCAAAAGTTACTATTTATATTTAAAACTGAAAAAAGATAAATATACATTACTAAATTACAACTATACATTTTTAAAAGTTGGCTAGAAGTCAGACTAAAAGGAAAACTTGTATTATTTTTATGGGATCAACATGAGGTGAGGGGATTTCAGCTTGCCCACAGCCCTTGAATGTGTATGAGGAAGGACTGTCAGGGAACTTAATTGCCTGAGATACAAGGGGTTAACAAAAGAAGTATTCTAATTTAAGGAAAATGAGGGGGTAGGGAAAGGAGAGCTTTCGTGCATATAATGATAGCTATCACTCAAGTTGACCTACAGGGCAGGTTTGAAGGAGACTGGACAGAAAGGATTAGAGAAGTGTAGTTTTCATGTAAATCTTTGTAAACGGAGGAGAACCTAAGGCAACACAGTTTTGTAGGTTACAGGGATCTAGGCTGAATGGTGATATCTGAATGGAGTTACCTTGGAGCATATTAGGGTATGGAAAGGAGAGTGGCCAGTGTATAAAAGTGGACCAAGCACTAATTAAAGTTGAGGAAGAAGCTGTTCAGTTTACCAACACAGGAACCAAGATCTAGACAGGAAGACTGGGGGATGTCACATCACACTGATATTTAGCTTATGTATTTTATTGGGCATGAGTTGAGAGAATACTACTAAACAACATTTGGTTAATGTGGAGCATTAACATTTCAAATTATAATTTATTTTTTAATAGTTTTGTTTTAGTGTGGGAATCTATTGCCTAATTATGAAATTACACATTTGAGGGTACTTGAAATAAAAATTATATTTGTATGTCATAGAATTCTTGTACATCATTTATTATGTTTTTAATGCTATTTTAAATGACATTCTTTTTCTTTTTTTTCTGTTGCTTGTATGTGAGATACAATTGATTTTCCAAATTCACCTTACAAATCTAGTCATTACTTCTCATGGTATAACTGCAGTCTCACATGGTATACCAATGGAAAAAAAGTAGAGGGTATCTCAGTAACTCACATAAAAATACACGTATGTTGATGAATCTTCATTATACACCCAGCACTGTGATAATTAATGTCCTTTTTTCCCCCTTATACTTTAGAAATAGCAGTAGCATACTTGTTACTGAAAGGAATTTTTAGGGTTGAAATAGGTAGGTTTAGGAAATTTTAGAAATTAAGGGGTCCATTGAAAGTGCACAGAGCTGCAAAAGGTACATTTCCATAAGACAAGGGAGTTGGGAGAGGCAGAAGCTACATTTCCATAAGACAAGGGAGCAGCAGAAGTTACATTTCCATAAAGATAAGGGGGCTGGGAGTAGCAAAAGATACACATTTACACAATGGAGGAAGAAAGCCCAAGAGGTAATAGGGAAACAATAAGGAAGGAGGGGAGGAGAGCCTCTTGTGTCCCATGTGAGGTTCGACCTTTGAGCTCTGGAGTTGCTATATTGACCAAATCAGAAGGGGATAATGACCAATCAGAGGGGATATCAAGACACAAAGATCAATAGCCTTTATAAACTACTAGAGGCTGGGTTCACGAATTTGTGCACAGGTGGGATCCGGCCAGCCTGCCCTGATCAGAGCCAATCAGGCCAACTGGGCCAGGCCAACTGGAAGAAGGGGCCAAAGGTGGTTGGCCGGCCAGTCCTGCCCCTGGTCAAACTCCCATTTGAACTCCTGGTCGAGGGGACAATTTGCCTATTAGCCTTTTATAGGATAGGGAAAAGACACTCAATTGGACTCCTTCCCCCTCCCCATGTGGGAGTCTGTGCTGTGAGATTCTTTCCCACTCCCCACGTGGGAGTCTGTACTTGTTCTTCAATAAATTTCTACCTTTGCTATACCATCTTCCATCTATGATTTTCATTCTTCGACTCCACCAGACAAGGCTCAGGGAGAGCCATCCTGCCCAGGGGAACACCTCGTGTTCCAGTCCAAAAATCCCATTTCATTATTGTCTTTGTTTCTCAGAATTTAAGAATGGCCTACTCTGCCTGCTCATGTGAACTTTTATACGCTATGTGAATCCTGGATTGCTTCTGATTATCTCTTCCACTTTTATTTGGATAGCTACCCTTTATAAATGTAGCCCAACTTTTCTTTATTTTTTTATATATTTTATTGATTTTTTTACAGAGAGGAAGGGAGAGGGGAAGAGGGATGGAGAGTTAGAAACATCGACGAAAGAGAAACATCGATCAGCTGCCTCCTGCACACTCCTTACTGGGGATGTGCCCACAGCCAAGGTACATGCCCTTGACTGGAATCAAACCTGAGACCCTTGAGTCCGCAGGCTGATGCTATCCACTGAGCCAAACCGGTTAGGGCTGTAGCCCGACTTTTCACAAGTATAGTATATCAACTTTTTTTTTATTTCTTGGAGATTAATCTCACAAGTTCATTCACTGATTTATGAATTCCTCCAGTAGATATTTACTGGTGGCTTTTCTATGTCAGGCACTGTTCTGGTCATTAGACAATAGAAAAAACAAAAATCAATCTTGCTCTCATGGAGCTTAATTTTAGTGAGAAAAGAAAGATAAGTTAATTCTCTCAAAGTCTCATTGGATAATCATAGCTGACAACACATTTCATGTATTTTCAGAATTTTAGCCAATGCCACACTACCTGTAGAGTTCTGAATTTATCTGTTTACCCATCCTATGGCTACCGGAACTCTTTTTTGGATAGTTAGGCATTGAGTATGCTGTTCTACACCTCTGTATGTAAGACTCGAGCTATTGAACTCCTTAAATAAACAGTTTCTATATTTGTTTTCTTTAATAAACTGTGAAATGAGCTGGTTCATTGTTCATTTTTCACATATTCAAACATAAAATGAGAATGTATTCTTCTGACAGCATTTGTTCATTTTTCTATATGGGAGAATGAACTGTTTCATTGCTTTTCATTAGCAGCCTATTTATATAATGGGGTGGTGAAAAAATAATGTCAAAAACAATTGAACTTGGAGGAGAATTTTGAGTTTACAGAGTGTAATTAATCAAATTTTTGATGACACTATAATAATAATCCTGCTTGGAAAAGCACTGAAGAGTCTTTAAAGTGTCAGAGGTGTGGTTTTGTATTTCCTTCTAAAGAAGATAGTCTATTCAGCAAAAATGAAGTTGAATTTCTAATTCCCTTTTTCTGTGATTTTAGTAAGAATAAAAATTCTTACTAATAATTTATAATTCTTTTTTCTGTGATTTTAGTAAGAATAAAAATTAACTCCTAAAAACAAAGTATTCTTAGATTTGTATTCTTACCCACAAAGCATGCTAAAGGTTTCCTTGAAATATTTGTGATTATTACTCAGTAATTAAATGTATCTTTTGCATTGTAATTTGAAATAATTTCTGATGTTTCACAAAATACCATTTCATAAAGGATTTTTTGCTACACCCCACAAACTTTGATAAGTTTTGTTTTCATTTTTGTTTAGTTCAACATTTTGTTTAATTATCTCTTGTGATTTCTTCTTTGAGCCCCGTGTTCTTTAGGAGTGTGTTGGTTCACATCCATGCATTTAGGGTTTTACAGTTATATTCCTATTATTGATTTCTAATTTAATTCTGTTGTGGTCTGAAAACAGACAAAGTTGTCAATTATATCCAGTTGATTGATGGTGTTGTTGAGATAAACTATATTCTGACTGATTTTCTGCCTGTAGAATTTGCCCATTTCTGATAGAGAACTCCAACTAAAACAGTGGATTCATCTCTTTCTCTCTGCATTTCTATCAGCTTTTGCCTCATGTATTTTGATACTCTGTTGTTAAGGATTATTATGCCCTCTTGGAGAATTGACCCCTTTACCATAATGTATAGACCTTTTTATCCCTGGTAACTTTTCTTACTTTGAAGTTTAGTATGTCTGAAATTACTATAGCTACTCCTGCTACCTTTTGATTAGTATTAGCATGGTATGTGTTTCTCTATAATTTAGTTTCAATCTATATCTCTATATATTTAAAGTGGATAATGTAGACAACATATAGTGTGGGGTTTTTTTTTAAATATTCTAGTACAGCGGTTCTCAACCTGTGGTTCGCGACCCCTTTGGGGGTCGAACGACCCTTTCACAGGGGTCGCCTAAGACCATCGGAAAACACATATATAATTACATATTGTTTCTGTGATTAATCACTATGCTTTAATTATGTTCAATTTGTAACAATGAAAATACATCCTGCATATCAGATATTTACATTATGATTCATAACAGTAGCAAAATTACAGTTATGAAGTAGCAACAAAAATAATTTTATGGTTGGGGGTCACCATAGCATGAGGAACTGTATTAAAGGGTGGCGGCATTAGGAAGGTTGAGAACCACTGTAATAGTGATCTCTTTTAATTGTTGCATTTAGGTCACTGATAGTCAAAGTAATTATTGAAATAGTTGGATTAATATCTAGCATATCTTTTAATGTTTTCTATTTGTTTTCCTTATTCTTTGTTCCTAATTTGTCTTCCTCTCTTTCATTTTTTTGTGGTTTAAACATTTTACATGATTCCAATGTCTCTCCTTTCTTATCATATCCATTATACTCCTTTTAAAATTTTTTAGTGATTCCTCTAGAAATTGCAATATGCATTTACTACTAATCCAACTCCACTTTAGAAAAACACACTATGATACTTCACAGGTAATATTCTAATACACTGTTGGTATTTTTATTTTGAACAACTAGTTATTTCTTAAATTAATTATTAAAAAGTCAAAGATTTTATTTTACTTTACATATTTCTTCTTGTTTTTATTTTCTTTATGTAGATTGGAATTTCTGGCATATGCCATTTTTCATCTCTTAAGAACTTCAATTAACATTTCTTGCAACGCAGGCAGTTCTACTGGCAACACATCCCCTCAATTTTTGTTGAGAAAGTCTTTATTTCTCTCTTACTTTTGAAGGATAATTTTGAAGGGTACAGAATCCTAGGTCGGCGTTTTATGTTCTCTCAAAACTAAATATTTCAGTCCACACTCATCTTGTTTGCCTAGTTTCTGAGGATATGGTGGATCTCACTCTAATTTTTATTTCTCTGTAGATAAGGTGCTCCCCACCCCAGCTTCTTCCAGAATTCTTTTTTCTGTGATTTAAAAATTAACTATACATCTAGGTATAGTTTTTTTTTTAATGTTTTTTGGCAATTTTCTTGCTTGATGTTCTCTGTGCTTTCTGAATTTGTGCTTTGGTGTGTAACATTAATTTAGAAAAATTCTGCCATTATTATTTAAAATATTTATTTTGTTCTTTTTCTCATCTTCTCCTTCTGGTGTTTCCATTAGGCATATATTATACCCTTTGTTGTTGACCCACAGCCCTTGGCTACGCTGTTCTATTTTTTCAGTCTGGTTTCTTTTTTGCTTCTTAGTTTTGAAGGTTTCTAAGGAGTTACCCTCAAGCACAGGATTCTTTCTTCAGCTGTGCCCCGTTTACAAATCAACCCATCAAAGTCAATCTCCATGTTTGTTACAACGTGTGTGTTTTATCACTAGCATAACTTCCCGAGTCTTTCTTAGATTTCTCACCGCTGTGCTTTTATTGTTCATAGTTACCCACTAAAGCCTTTAGCATATTAATCCTAGCTGTTTTATATCCTCAGTCTGATAATTTCAACATTCCTGCCCGGTCTGGTTCTGATGTTGCTCTGTCTCTTCAAATTGTGGTGTTGGGTTTTTTTTTTTTTTTGCTTTTTGGTATGTCTTAATACTTTTTTCTTGATAGGCATAAGTAATGTCCTAGGCAAGGGAACTGCTATAATAGGCCTTTCATTGTAGTGGTGATGTGTGAGGGGAAGTGTCCTACAGTTAATAATTCGGTCATAGTTTTTTGTTTGTTTTTTTAGTGAAGCCTGGCCTCGGTTCTTGAACTTCACAAGGGTCTCTGAGGTTTTTGTTGTTGTTGGTTTGTTTTTTCCTCTCCTCTTTACATGGAAGAGGAGGACTAGAGTGGGCTGGAGTGGGGGTTTTCCTCCCTGGGGTCAGATAGGCTCTGGTGATACCCCAGCAGGTTAGTGTCTGGTTAACTAGTTTCTCCTGCGGACGGGCCTTGTTAAGAACAGATATTGCTCCCCTCCCCCTGCCAGAAGCACGAGGCGACTTTTCTCCGGTATATATTGTGGAAACCTGGTTGTGCCCCTGACAGCCACCCTCACAGCATGGTGGCAGCAGCTCTCTGACGCGCTCTTCCTGAAGTTTTTCTCTCTAGGAATTGTCTACACTGAGAGTGCAGAAATTCCCCACTAACAGTTCAGCTGTTCCTACCCTGGCACCGGTCCCCAGGGAGGTTTCCTGGGCCCATGGAGGTGTCTCCTCGCGTCTCTGCTCCAGCAAGGTAAGCCCCGACTGCCTGGATTCACCCGCCTGTCTCTCCATTCCTGGGGCGCAGGCTTCCCCCATGTCCTCACCTCCCTGGGGTTCCTATAAGAGTTGTTGACGTCTCAGTCTGGTCAGCTTTTCACTGGTAGGAACAGAACAGCAACTTCCAAGCTTCTTATACGTGGATTGCAAAGCGGAAGCCCCTTGCCACGCTGTGTTCACATCAGGAAACGATCTGCATTATGCACTTCGCACTGTCCTTACCCTGAACGCCTGCCTGGCTTACCTGCCATGTTATCCCTCCATTAACGCACTATCTGGATTTTGGATTTTGTTTTCCTAGTTTCCTCAGGAAAGCATGGCTTGTGCAGGCGTTTTCGTAGTGACTGAGTATCAATAGAAAGGGACATCTTTATTGCTCACTGAAATATTGCACACTGTGTGGCTGGGTTCATTATCCTATTTGCTAATTTGAAGATTATAAAGGGACATCATGGACTTGATTTTTATTGCCGCGGTCATACTACCGACATTTTGTCAAGTAGGGACACATAAGTATGAAAATAAACATGGTTTAAAATAGTAAATTAAACCAAATTAACCATTCAATATAAGCCATGCAGAAATTAAAAACCTTTTCAAACGCTTACTTAATTTAAGGCTCATTGAATATTGTTTTCTTCTGTGTGCAGATTAATTTTATTGGCTATATGTTTCATTTCTAGACTACTCAGGTTTATGGTGTTCTAGGCATTTGGTATGGTTAATTTACTTACTTGGATAGTTTTAATTAGTTAATTATACAGCAGTCAATACCAAAATAATATAAACAGAGCATTTTGCAAACAAAAGTTTTAAAACAAATGTTATTATTCCTGGAAAAAAATTAGCAACTGCTCATGAAAAACCCATGCCTTGCACAGGCAGACTTAATTGAAGAGTTGAGTGCTTTTCTAGTATACTCATTAAGTGATGATAGCAATCAGGTGATTTGAAGACACTAGTTTTTCTTCGGTATTAACTATGGAATCTGTTTTCATCTGGTTGTGTTAGTGCTGCTAACTTTGCCAGGTTTGTAGGAATGAAAAATAAAAAAAGTAAGAATAAATACCCATTGAAAATAATAAGCTTAATTCTCCTGTTGCAAAGAAGGGAGGAAACTTCCCCCATACCTTTTCTTAGAGCATTTACTTTGAAAAACCTCCAATTGGTAATATTCTTACCTTTTGCAAATGGATGAATTATTTTAAAAGCTAATTAAATCTCTTGCCAGCGTTAAGGCCCAGTAATACCTTTCTTGAGACCTGGGGACTATCTCCTGGAAATAGAAGGGGCCCCTGCCTTCCCGTGTGTGTGAGAGAGGGTAGGAGCATAACTTCAGTGGATGCCTTTCTTCAGTTACAGAACTACCTCTTGTCATAAATGTATGGAAAGTATATTTTTCCTTGGTCTAAAACCAGTTGATGAACATAAATGGTGTTCCCAATTACCAAGTAAATTTAGGGTAAGTGTGACAAATAGTATTGGCCTCTTACTTGGTTGTTATGGTTTTTCTTGAAGGTGTGTAATGTATGTAATGAGTTGTATCTACTTGGCTACGGAAAAGGGTGAGATTTCTATCTTTGAAATCTCTTAGCAGGTTAACTGCAATGCGCATCAGGATCAGGTTTCATGCTTATGCGATAATAACATTGTTTCATTCTCTTTTATCTTGGTGGAGAGGTTTCCTGAGATGAGAGAAAATTTCATCGTTATTGTATTTCAGGACAAATAAAAGTACTGCTACATTATTTTTAGCACTTGCCATAAAATAGAAGTGGACCATAATTAACAGAGAGCCCTTAAGACAACCAATAAAATCGTATTTTTTAAACAATGGTACTATTAAGATACCAAGATATGTGCAACTCTTTATTTCATGTTTCGAAGTACCAAAACTTCAAAGAATCAAACCTGCAAAAAAACACATTTTTGAAAATAGCTTCAAACACTGCCTGTGGAGGCTTTTTTACTTTGTTTCAAAAATGAAGTTGCATTGATTTGGGGAAACAGTTCTTGATCATGGGCTCATAATTTGAGTACTTTCCAATTTGAATTTTTTTTTATAATACAAGGCTTACATTTTCAATGTACTATTTTATTCAGGGTTGGAAGATGTAGACCTTCTGCCATATTTTTAGGTTAGTATTTTAATTTCTCATACAGTTATACATTCATATCTGAGAATTCTATTTCCAGCAAAGATTTATATAATATCAAGGTGGCAATTACTGGAAAGGTTTATGTAAAATCTATATGTTTTTAAATACTTCAAATGTTAGGTAGCCATTAAAATGCTTATCTCTTTGTAAATCTTAATTTTGTAGCAGCTATATGTATAGGATATTTAGTTTTAAAAGAGTATTTAGCAAATGCTGAGTACCTAATTTATGCTGAGCAGAGAAAAGTACATTATCATTGATTATTTTAATGTTATTTTTTAAATTTTTTTTACTTATCCTATCATGGGCAATTCCTTGTGTTAAAATTGTCCTTAAAAAAAAAAAATGCCTTTTTAATGATTGTCACATATCTCCTTTTGTTATCTGAATTCTTCTGATCTGGATTGTCTCTGTTTCTCAGTTCTTACTTTTTTTCACTAATGCTGCAATAGGAAGAGTTGTATATACATTGGAGCAACTGATACCGTAGAATTGAAAAACCAGGGGTCATTTCTTTATTGTGTATTTTTGGGTAGAATATTACACTTCTATGACTCAGCTTCCTAGTCTGTGAAATTAAGATAATAAGACTACCTATACTAATAATTTTAGAACATTAAATGATATAATAGTTGCAATGAATATGGCATAATCCCTGAATATAAGTGTTTAGTAAATGTCCTGTACTTTGGTTGTTACAGGTGGGGAATCTGAATTAAATAACCCTGACCTAATACAACCTTTGGACTATAACATGCTGAATATGTATCTGCATAAAGAAATTATTATACCATAGCTTATTAAATAAAATAATAGTGAAATATATAGATTAGTGTCTGAAGATATTCCAGCAAATTAGAAGAGGAAAGCTTTTATATGGAGGTAACATCATTTGAGTCTTAGAAGATGAATATAAACCCAGTAATAAAGTCCCAGATGACAAGCAAAAAGTTGTCAGCATGAAGAAAACAAGTAGGAAAAACTACATGTTTAAGGAGAACTATAATACTGCAGGATAAAATGAGTCAGAGACTAGAAGAAAATATCTAGTCATCACATACATACAGAAACAAACTCATATCCTAGCTGTACACCTAATAACACCCAGCCCAAGCTCTGAGTGCAAAATTAATTTACAAGTCCATCTGCATCCCAACCAGGGCCGGGGATTGAGTTTTCGAGCCTGCATGCAAAGTACAAAGTATGTGCCCTTGACCCTTTGGCCCAAAGGCAAACACTAACCACTGACCAGAGCAGGAGGTGTCATTTTGTACTAGTTAATAGAGGGTGTGAGTTATTGTGAGAGGAAATGAACTGCACACAGCAGAACATGCAAGGTGCTTTCAACAGAGTGATTTCACTGAATACTTTTTAATTTTATTTTTTAATTCAGGTTGTTTGTTTTTAGTGTGCCAGAAATGCAACTGCTGTCTGTATGTTGATTTTGAACCTTGCAACTTTACTGAATTTACATATTATAGCCATTTTTGGTAGAGTTTTCTACATATAAGATCATGTCATTTGCAAACAGACATTCTTTTATTTTTTTACTTGTTTGTTTCTGTTTTGGCTACTTTTCTTTTTCTTGCCTATTTGCTAGGCTAGGACTTTCAGTACTAAACTGAATAGAAAAGGTAAAAGTCAGAATTTTTGTCTTGTTCCTGATCTTAGAAAGAAAGCTTTTAACCTTTAAACTTTGAATATGATGATAAGTAAGGGCTTCTCATTTGTGGCCTTTATTATGCTGAGACACATTCTTTCTACATCTACTTTTTGAGTGTTTTTATCATAAAATAATGCTGATTTTTTTCAAATGATTTTTCTGCATCTATTGATAAAAATAATGTTTTATAAGAATTTTAAAATAAGTAATTGATTAAAGTTAAAGATACCATACCATTTTTTGATGAAAAATTTTATTTCTGTTTTATATATTTATTTTTGTTTGGAGATCAGTAGAGAACACAGAGACACATTTACATGTTGCATCTTAATTGAGATTTTCTCATATAATAAAGACACATTATTTTAGAAATGCCAATAATGTATTTTGAGCAATAAATACCCGTACACTAATGAATTAAATGTCAACAAGAATATTAGGAGCAGGTGAAAGTTCATTGTGATCCACAATAAGGAGCCAGAGGACACCTGGAATAATGGCTTAGAGATAATGACATCCCTGCATAGTTATATCGGTATTTCTACAATGCAGCCTGGATCCTGGAACCAAAAGCAGACCTTATTAGAGAGGCACTGGAAAGATTCTGTGTCCCAAGTTTGAGAATAGTATGTTTTTTTTCCATGAGGTTCTTTTTATTCATTTGTTTAAATCTCCAGGGAACAGTTTCAACAAGCTCAATGTATATTGAAAATACAAACTTCTAATTATAGTTCTAACATTAAAGAGCATGGAAGTTATAAGTCACATCCCAGGGAAAAGAAAAAGCAGAACAAACTTAACATCAAAAATATTTCTTAGGCTCATCAGAGAAATGAATTTGCAGAGCAAACTGCCATTCTGAAATCTGGAGAGAGATTTTAGCATAGTCACAACCAAGAAGACACCCCTACCTAGAACAGAAGCCCTTGCAGCTGAAACCAGCAGAGAAAAAAAAAAATGGAAATAGTTATTTTTTACAAGTTGCTGGAGGCTGAATATAGACAAAAATAAACCACTCTGTAATCTGTAACCAATTGTCTAAGACCCCCAAATGACCAAGCATTCCCCTTCTGAACTAAGATGAGTGACACCTTGAGCCTCAGTCTAGTCTTCCTTCTACTAAATAAGATTTATGACACTCAGACACTGAATTATCCCTGCTTCTTGACGGCATCCAATCCAGAGCAAAGTCCTGTTTCCTTAAACCCTCCACACAGTAACCTCACCCAAACCCAATCTATAACAAATGCTTTCTAAGAAACCTACTGAAACACCCTGGGTTCCCCTTAGTGTGTGAAACCCAACTTGTTCAACTACATGAGTATTTCTGGTAGCTTTTGCTTTAAGGCATTGACAGTTACCCACCTGCAAACAATTACCAAAACTCATCAGGAAAATTTTAACAAAATTCAAAGGCTTTTAAAAAAAATTGGGTGAAGGCTTAGGGTGGGGTGGGAACCTGGTAATGGGGTGCAAGGAGGAGAGAAAAAAAGGGGGAATACCTGTAGTAGTCCCCACAATAAAATATTTTTTAAAAAGTATAACTTTTAAAAAATTGGAGTCATATCCTTTAATAAAATACCTAAAGACTCCGGAAAAAAATGTTTTGAGTGCATAGTTAACTTCTTAAAATACAGAGCCTAATTACGTTTTGGTTTCCCTTAAATTAGTCTGTTAGAGGGTTCCTCCATTTTGACCTTATGCTCCTAGCCATACCAGTGATAATAATGTAATATATGGATATGATATAACCTACTTTCTGCTCTTCAATTAGTCTTTTCATATTCATGCTCCTTATTTAATCACATGATTTTGACTTGTTGAATGCCAGTTGCCCAAATGTCACCAACACAAAAATTTTCAGTTTATTTCTGACCTTGATAATGCAACAATGTTTTGGAGTGTCTCAGAGAGGAAAGCACAAAGTCAGAATTTACTGGAAATTTAAAGTTGGTTTTAGGACCGTTCTTTTATTAGATAACTAGAGGCCCGGTGCACAAAAATTTGTGCACTCGGGGAGGGAGGGGGGTGTCCCTCAGCCCGGCCTGTGCCCTCTCGCAGTCTGGGACCCCTCGGGAGATAACGACCTGCTGGCTTAGGCCTGCTCCCGGGTGGCAGAGGGCAGGCCCAATCCCTAGGTGCAGCCCCTGGTCGGGCTCAGAGCAGGGCCATTTGGGGAGTTGGGGCACCGCCCCATGTCATGCACAGAGCAGGGAGGATCAGGAGGTTGCGATGCCACCCTCAGTCACGCTCAGGGTAGGGCCGATTGGGGGATTGGGGCACCGCCCCCTGTCACACTCAAGGCAGGGTCGATGGGGAGGTTGCGGTGCAACCCCCTGTCACGCACAGAGCAGGGCCAATCAGGGGGTTGGGGCGCTGGCCCCTGTCACTCACAGAGCAGAGCCCATCAGAGGGGTTGGGGCGCCGCCACTCTCACACTCAGGGCAGGGCCGAAGGGGAGGTTATGGCTCTACCCCGTCACACACAGAGCAGGACCCGTTGGGGGGGGGGGGGGTGGGGGGGGAGGGGGTTGGGGCACTGCACCCTGTCACACACACAGCCGCAGAGCGATCAGGGGGTTGGGCAGCTCCCCCCTATCAGGTACAGAGCAGGGCTGATCAGGGGGTTGGGGCGCCTTCCCCTGTCCTGAACAGAGCAGGGCGGATAGGGAGGTTGTGGCCCCGCCCCCTGTTGCACACAGAGCCGCAGGGCGATCAGGGGGTTCAGGGGGTTTGGGCACTGCCCCCTGTCACACTGATGCCGGTGCCAGGAGGCCTCGCGGCTCCGCTGATCCCCGTGCACTGGGTGTGTGTGTGTGGGGGGGAGTGTCCCTCAGCCCAGCCTGCCCCCTCTCACATACTGGGAGCCCTCAGGCGTTGACCCCCATCACCCTCCAATCGCAGGATCGGCCCCTTGCCCAGGCCTGATGCCTCTGGCCTAGGCGTTCGGCCCGGGCAGCGGGGACCCGCAGCTGCAGCGGCCCCACGATCGTGGGCTTTGCTTTAGGCCCAGGCAAGGGACCCCTAGCTCCTGGGACTGCCAGCTTCGACCGTGCCCAGCTCCCATCACTGGCTCCACCCCTACTTCCTGCTATCACTGGCCAGGGCGGCAAAGGTGCCTGATTCTCTGATCATGGCTGGGGGGCAGGGCAAAGGCAGCCCCAGGGCCGCCTTTGGCCTGCCCCCCAGCTCTTAGCTCCCCCCTGGGTTTCCGATCACTGTCAGTGGCAGGGGGCTTCTTCCTGCTTTCCCTTTGGCCTCCCTGCATTGTGCCTACATATGCAAATTAACCGCCATCTTGTTGGCAGTTAACTGCCATCTCAGTTGGCAGTTAATTTGCATATAGCCCTGATTAGCCAATGAAAAGGGTAGCTCGTACGCCAATTACCATTTTTCTCTTTTATTAGTGTTGATTTCTCACCTATAGACTTAACTGTCCATCTCCTAGTGTCTATTAAACTTTATAAAATACATATGGTTGTTTTTCCATGGTATGTAAATTGAAAGACTGATCTTTTAATTCAGAGGCTTGATTTGAATCAATAAGATTCATGTTATAACTGTTTACCATTGGTGGACACTAAAAGATGAAGATTTTGAGACAGCCTTAACCTGTTTGGCTCAGTGAATAGAGCTTCCGCCTGTGGACTGAAGGGTCCTGAGTTCCTTTTGGTCAAGAGCACATGCCCAGGCTGCGGGCTGGATCCCCAGTAGGGGGCGTGCAGGAGGCAGCCAATCAATGATTCTCTCTCCTCATTGATGTTCTAATCTCTCCCTCTCCCTTCCTCTATGAAATCAGTAAAAATCAACACTAATAAAAGAGAAAAATGGTAATTGGCGTACGAGCTACCCTTTTCATTGGCTAATCAGGGCTATATGCAACTAAGATTGGCAGTTAACTGCCAACAAGATGGCAGTTAATTTGCATATGTAGGCACAATGCAGGGAGGCGAAAGGGAAAGCAGGAAGAAGCCCCCTGCCACTGACAGTGATCGGAAACCCAGGGGGGAGCTAAGAGCTGGGGGGCAGGGCCAAGGCGACCCTGGTGCCGCCTTGGCCCTGCCCCCCAGCCATGATCGGAGAATCAGGCGCCTTTGCCGCCCTGGCCAGTGATAGCAGGAAGTAGGGGTGGAGCCAGCAATGGGAGCTGGGCATGGTCGAAGCTGGCAGTCCCGGGAGCTAGGGGTCCCTTGCCTGGGCCTAAAGCGAAGCCCACGATCGCGGGGCCGCTGCAGCTGCGGGTGCCCGCTGCCCGAGCCGGACGCCTCAGCCAGAGGCGTTAGGCCTGGGCAGGGGCGGAGCCTGCAACCACAGGGAGCTGGGGGTCCTCTGCCCAGGCCTGACACCTCTGCCAGAGGCCTCAGGCCTGGTCAAGGGGCCGATCCGGTGATTGGTGATTGGAGGGTGATGAGGGTCAACTCCTCTGGCCAAGGCATCAGGCCTGGGTGGGGGGCGGAGCCGGAGATTGGGGGGATATGATGGTCCCCTTGCCCAGGCCTGAAGCCTGGGTCAGAGGCGTCAGGCTTGGGCGGGGGGTGGAGCCAGTGATCAGGGGGAGATGGGGGTCCCCTGTCCAAGCCTGACACCTCTGGTGGAGGCGTTAGGCCTGGGCAAGGGGCCGATCAGGCGATCGGAGGGTGATGGGGGGCTACGCCTCTGGCCGAGGCATCAGGCCTGGGCTGGGGGCAGAACCAGTGATGGGGGGAAATGAGGGTCCCCTGCCCAGGCCTGCGATTGGAGGGTGATGGGGGTCAACGCCTGAGGGCTCCCAGTATGTGAGAGGGGGCAGGCTGGGCTGAGGGACACTCCCCCCCCCCCCACACACACACACCCAGTGCACGAATTTCGTGCACCGGGCCCCTAGTATTTAATAAGATTATAAGACATAAATACAAAGGGCAGATAATTGCTGGTGCTTTTTATGAAAGAGTTGATACATCCTTTAGGTAGGAAGTTAATATAGTAAGCAATTGTTATTTTCTGAACAGTAATCTCCTAGAATATGGAAGTTATGCTAAAGAAGACAAAATAATGAAGTCAATATCAATATAGCTAACTATAATGGAGGGAGGTGGGGTGGGGTAAATAGTTTCAGTTCAAACTGTGTTGGGGAAATGGAAGTATGTAGGTGGTTTCTGTTCTCAGGTCAAAATTGACATTTTTTTTTTCTATCATTAGTGTCTCTTTTTTCTAATCTCTGTACTTACTAAAAACTAATTAACATCTCCAACAGTAATATTTTACTTTGGACAGTCAATACCCTAAAATGACTCCCTGTTGCTGAATTAAATTGAAAAAACAAACAAAAACCAAACAATGAAAAAACATCTGTATGTGTTCTAGTACATGTCAGAAGCTAATAATGACTTAGACACCATTAATTCCTGACTCCCCAGTGGCTAATCACCGTTTTGTTCCCCTTTCCAGGCGGGTTTTCTACTTGTCTTATATCCCTGCTATATCTTTCATTTGTTCCTCCCTTCTTATTTCTATGCACTCTTGCTCTTTGTTTTGCACATGCAAGGTGCACATGTTCATAAATGAGTTAATCTTTATATTCATCCTGGGAAAAACTTGGAGGATGTCTATAAACATATTCTAGCATACAGGTTTTCTCACATACCCTTGATTAAGAAACACAGCCTTACCTAAGGTAAAAGTGACTCTCCTTTTCATTTACATTCCCTCAAAAACAAATCCTAGAATGCTTTTTTTGTCCCCAGGAAATGTAGTTTAGGAGTTTGCTACTCAAGTGTCCGTGTGACATGAGAGCTCACAGCACTGCCTAACCTGAGAGCGTTTATAAATGCAGAATCTCAGGCTCCACCTCAAATCTACAGAATAGGATTTGACAATTTGGCAAGCCTTCCAGGTGATTCATATGCACATTGGAGCTTAGGAAGCACTAGCTTCAGTTATTTGCACATCTCCGAGGGAGTATACCTAACTGTCCTAGTTGTGAGTTGGAATTAAATCCTCTTTATGAATTAGTAATTGGTTCCTGGCACCATAGCTTCTATTTAAATTCCTGAAAGCTTTTCAAAACACAGAGTCCAACAGGAATTTTGCTTCTTTAAAGTTAGCAAAGATCTCTCCCTTCTGCCATATGTGGTAGGAAAGGACTTAAGGGGCACTTCAACTCAGTGGGCTTTATACATTTCAAGGCTATATTCTTCTTCAGAGGAAATTCTTAACTTGACTGGCATAGACTCGTGAGAGTGCTGGAAATCCCCAAGTTATTTGAATATTAATAAACTTTATTAAAGGATAGAATACAATGAAACCTCTATAATAGCCTGTGTCAGAAAAGGTCTTTCTTAAGAAGGGACATTTGTTTTTTGACTGGGATCTGAAAGATGAGTAAGAATTACCCATATGAAATGGTGTGTGGGAAACAGAAGAGTATCATACATCAGGCAGAAAAAGTAGTAGAAATGGTGCTTAATATGTTCAGGAAACAAACAGAATATAGATATTGGGAAGAACACTGGTTAAATCTGAACAACCTGATTCAATCTGATAAATAATGGTTATCTCTTAAACTCATGTGAATTTCTTGTTACTAAGAGAAACAAGCAGTCTCTTTAATTAGAATGCTATTGTATCTGACCAGAATGACATTTTTTGTCTGGAGCATTTGAATACCAGAGGAAGTGAACTAAAACCCACTAATTACAGAATTATTTGGACAGTAGAATCATTATGACTTACTGTTTGGAAAGTATAAAGGGAGATTATATTTTTAAAAAACCAGCTCTCAATTTGGTGGATCTTTTTAGTTTTTGCTACCTCATTTCTTTCCACTCTGATTTTTATTATTCCCTCTGTCTGCTAATTTTGAGCTTCCTTTGTTTTTCTTTTCCCAGGTCCTTAATTTTCTTTTCCAGGTTCGTTAGGTTGAGATTTTCTGTTTTCTTAATATATGTATTTATTGCTTCTCTCTTAAAATTGCTTGTGTAGCATCCCATAGGTTTGGGTATGTTTTGTTTCCATTTTCAGTTCAAGATATTTTTAAAATTTTGCTTTAGGTTTTTTTCCTTTGACCAATTGTTCAGGAGTATGTTTAATTTGCACATTGTAGTTTTACCAGCTTTCCTCTTAATTGATGGCTAATTTCATATGATTGTGGTTGAAAAGTATATTTGGTATAATATACTTTTTTGTCTTCTTTTATTTGCTAAGACTTGTTTTGTGCATCCTGGAAATGTTTTATGTGCCTGTGAGAAGAATGTGTATTCTGCTATTGGATGGAATGTTCTATAAATGTCTGTTAGATATATTTGCTCTAAACTATTATTTAAGTTCAACATTTCCTTGTTGATTTTCTGTTTGAATGATCTATCACTGAAAGTGCAGTATTGAAGTTCACTGCTCTTATTGTATTGTCTATTTCCCTTTTCACATATGTCAGTATTGCTGAATACATTTGTGATCTGATGTTGGATGATGAATTTACCCTTTTATCATTATGTTACAGCCTTCTTTGTCTCTTGTTACTGTTTTTAGCTTAAAGTTTATTTTGTCTGCTGTAATTATAGCTACCATCTTTTGATTTTCTTTTGCATGGTGCATCTTTTCCCAACTGTTCACTGCCTACTATGTATGTCCTTATATCTGAAGTGAACCTGTTGTAGCCAGCATACAGTTTGGTCTTGTTTTTTTCATCCATTCAGCCAGTCTATGCCTTTTGATTTTTTAATTTAATCTATTTACATTTACATTAATTAATACAAACTTACTAATTTTGTTTTATTATTTGCTTTCTGGTTGTTTTCTATTTCTATTGTTTCTTTATTCCTCTCTTTCTGCCTATCTTTATTAATTGGCAATTTACCATGGTGGTAAGAAAAGGTCTGTTTCCCCTTTCTTTATCTTTTAAATTTACTCTAGGGTCTTTGTTTTGTGGTTACCATGATGATTACATAAAACAGCTCTTAGATATAATAGTCAATTTTAAGCTGATAGCCATCTAAAAATTAATTGCCTAAAAAAACCTCCACCCTTTTAATCCCCTTTATATTTTTGATGTCACAGTTCACCTCTTTTTGCATTGTATATTCATTAATTATAGTAGCTATAGTTATTTTTAATACTATTTTTCATTAAACTTTATACCAGTTAAGTGGTTAACACATCATCCTACTACTGTGTTTAGCTATCTAGATCTGTGTATTTACGTCTACTAGTGTGTTCTACACATTAATTTATTTTTATGTCACTGATTAGTGAGCTTCCCTTGTTTTAAGCTTCCTTTGCATTTTTTGCAAGGCAGGTCTAGTGGGGATGAACTTCCTCAGACTCAAGTCAGACTTACCTACCTCATTGGGCAAAAGAAACGCACCTATAGAAGATTCAGATAATGGAGTTTTCAGACATGCATTTTAAAGTAATTATGTTTAATATTTGAGGAACTAAAATAAGAATTTTGTTAGCAATGCATATATAAGGAAATATATTTGTAATACGTATAACTGGTTTATTCCCACAAATAATAACAAAGACAAACAATAAAAAAATTGTCATGGATCTCAAATAGCAATTTCACATAGGATTATAGCCAAAAGTCATTAATTTGTGAAAAAAATTATCAGTTCCATTAATTATCAAGGAAATTCACATTAAAACAGTGATTAGCTACTTCTAAATGCATTCCAGAATGTCAAAAATTGAAGAGTGACAATACCAAATGACAATAGGAAGTGGAGCAGTGGGAACTCTCTTGCAGTACTAATAGATGTATAAATTTTTATAAACACTTTGGGAAAGCTGTAGCAGTATTTTCTATGGTTAAACGATAAGCACAAAATATGACCCATCAATTTTACTTCCAAATATGTAGCCGAAAAGCATATATGAATATGTGCAAATAGTATGTACAAGAATGTTCATAGCACCGTATTTCTAAAAACTAAAATTTGGAAACAATTTTAATAGTTATGAACAATAGAACAAATTGATAATTGGTACCTCATACAATGCAATACTACTCAGCAATAAGATATAAGAACTATAGATTCAAACAGCAACTTGGATTTATATCAGAAATAAAATTGTACAAAAGAAGCCAGACACTGAAAGATGCAAGATGCATAATGAAGATTCAATTTATATAACAAAAACAAGCAAACATCTGATGTTATGAATTACTACTTTTGGAATGACAGGAGTAGTAATTGGAAATCAGCAGGATGGAGGCTTTTACAATGCTGGTAATATTTTAGTTAGTGACACAGATATAATTACTTTATGGTAATTGATTTAACACATGATTATATGTCTTGTGCATTTCTGGGTATTTGTATTAAGTCTTAATAAAAATTTTATAGCATGACTCATATTTACTGAAAAGTATATGCAAATGAGACTACAAGATATATGAAAAGAAAAGGATACCATTTCCCAAACCTTACTATTATACTACTTAATTATTTTTGCACACAAAGGACTTGTATGCATGCATATGGGCATGACCAATGGACACAGACAATGGAGGGGTGAGGGCATGTCCTGGGGGGTAGGAGCCAGTGGGGAGAGGCCAGTGGAGGAAAAAGGAAGCATATGTAATATTTTCAATAATAAATCATTTAAAAAATAAATAAACATGGTTCTAGAATTACGTATTATAAACTATCTCATACTTTTTAAAGGTTAATGTAGTATTCAGTTCTCCTAGTGGTTGTTTTAATATTCTTTTCTATTACAGTTGTTTGAGATGTGTTCTTGCATTTGTATTCTTGAACACAGGTGAAATTGAATGAATTCCAAATATATTAATCAAACAGTGTTAATTTGATATATATATATATATATATATATATATATATATATATATATTGCAAAAATAGCATAAATTATTTTCCTTTATACTGTGTGGACCTACCTTCCTTTAAGTATCTCTGCAAACTGCCAAAAGTTAGTAAGTAAAAGACAAGAATATGTTGCTATGATACTGATGTATTTCATGGATTAGAAAAAATAAATAAAATAAATGGATGGAAAGTACTCTTCCCTGTAACATAGCATCAAGAGTATACCCCACCTTCAAGAAGTGATAAATCATGCAGACAGAAAATCAACAAGTAAATGGACTTGAACCATACTTTTAACTGAATGAGCCTAACTGACATATACAGAATATCCCATCCAGAAGGGGCAGAATACATAGACATTCTTCAGGTCTACTGGGAACATTTTTTCAGTCTAGTTCATATGATAGGTCATAAAACAAGTCCTACCAAATTAAAGAAGTTGAAATTATACCAGGTATCTTTTCTTACTACCTAGTGGTATGAAGAAAGAAATCAGTGACAAGAGGAATCACTGAAAATTCACAAATACGTGAAATTAAACAACAGATTTCTCAACAACAAATGAGTCAAGGAAGAAATCAAACGAATCAACTCTGCTTCACCAACATTTGGTTTGGTTTCAACCAGTGTGGAGCAACGAGACATTTGTATTCTTTTAACCCAAATTCTGCTTTTCCCTTTCCTGATACAGGGTCAGAGTATCTGGCACAGCAGTATTTATGAACATACCTCAGACCCCAGAGTCCTTACTTATACCTGCCTCCACACCAGCTCCTGGAGTATCCCTAAAAGCCTGATACCTTTTTGATGTTTTCCACAGTTACTGCCATCTCCAAGCTGCTCATCACATCCATGAAATCATCCCTTTCCTGAAGGCCTTACTGTGCCCCAACCAAGTGTGTTTCCTTCCTTGCAAACCTAAACTGCAGGTCTTCCTTCTAGCATCTTCCGGTTTCCCTCTCTGCTGGAGCTTAGCAGCAATTTTAGAACTACGCTCCCTCCAATTCTATAGACAATGTATCTGTTCCTTGGGCTTCCCCTTTATCCATTGCTCACAATGTCTCTCTAAGGATTCCATCATTTTTGTTCTTAAAATAGCTTCAAATCCTCGATAGCTAAAAATGTTTACCTATCTTGAAGCAGCACTATAACTTGGCCCCAGCCCCAGATGTTCTGTGATCTGGGAGCAGTCCTGCTTGTCCAGGCACCTGCCAAGAGACAAGCCCATCATTCTTCTGAAGGCAGGGCCACTGATCTTGGTCCAACGTCAGATCTTGAAGGAGCTCTGTAACTTGGCTATAGCCCATCTGAGTCACAGTGATCCTCCCCACGCAGGGATCCAACAAGATACATTCTGCCCAGGCCCCTTGAGACAGGCCCACTGATTTCTCTGACTGAGAATGTTAATGATGACTTAGACCAATTCTAGCTCCTCTCATCTGCAGTCCAGGAGTGGTCCTGTTTGACAGAGACCTAGAATGAGACATACTTGCCCATGGCCCTGGAGGCAGGCTAACAGATTTAAGTCCCAACGGTGAAATCTGAAGCAGCCCTGTGACTCTGTTCAGCCCTGCTCAACTGTGTTCTGGGCGCAATATTACCTGTCCAGGGACAAATCCAGTGATAGCGGGAGCACTCACTCCCTGAGACCTAGCAGGAGCTGCACTCAACATGCATCAAGAAACAAGCCATGCCAACTGCAGACCTGGAAATGGACCCTTATCCCCATGCAACCCTAGAGAGCAAAGTGCATGAAGCTGTCCTGTCTTCCCAAGGATCAGAAAAAATCCATTCTTACCTAAGCCACTGGAAACTATCTCCCCAACCACAGACCTCACTATGACCCAGGCCACATGACCTGGCCACAACCCTGCTCATCTGCTTTAGAACCAGTAAAGCGCTAAATGCTTTTTTGTTGTTATTGAATGAAATAAAAAAATACCCTTGAGAAGAGTATTGACAATTTGTGATAACAGATATGCAAACATTTAATCATATATACTGATCAAAATTCTGCCTATTGTCCTAGGTCCCAACATCTCCCTAGAACAACTCTAAACACCTATTATAATACTACCTTAAAACATCTCTGTAGACTGCTAATTTTCTAGTCTAGTACATAGTACACTGCAAAACAGAAGAAACAAACCAAGCTATTTTTCTTTTGTTAATCCTCATCTGAGAATATTTTTCATTGATTTTTACAGAGAGAAAGAGAGAAACATCAATATGAGAGAGACACTTTGATTGATTGCCTCCCACATGGAGCCTGCAACTGAAGTATGTGCCCTTGAACGGAATCGAACCTGGGACCCTTCAGTCCTTGGGCTGATGCTCTATCCACTGAGCCAAACCAACTAGGGCCATTCTTTCTTTACCAAAACGTCTCTCAACTTTTCCTTATAATCTTTTTATTACTATAAAAAATCTTGCCTGTTTTAAATATTATATAAAGTTTAAAAATAGTAAAATAGCATCATTTATTCAGTTTCTCTGTACCAAATTCACCTATACATTAATAACAACATTTCTGTTTCTCACTTCATAATATCTGCTACAAGATTTCTCCTTTCTCCTTTGCCATATTCTCAGTCCTAAGTATGCCTAATCCACATAGACTCCAAATTTTAAGGATTCCATAATGTTGTTGTCTGGCTGTTTGTGTGCTTACTAAGGACATAGTTCTTCTCTGAAAACTTTGAGATGAGTGCCTTATTTCTCAGAATATTTTAGAACTGGGTCTGGTAGGAGAATGGATTCTACAATACAAATCCCTGATAGCTTGCTGCTCAATGTAGTGGAGCTACATATATTTTTCAGTCTAATGTCCTCTGTTTCTTTATAGGTGAGCTAAGGACTGAAAACAGAGGGGAAAACACACACACACACACACACACACGTCTTCTCAAGCCCCCTGATTTTCCCCAGACAATCTAGGAAACCAAAGGGCTGGGTCAGGTGGCAACCATGGGTCTCTCAGGACTTCCCTGGGATATTGTACATTCTGGCCTGTGCCTCACACATATCTGTGATTCTGGCATTTTCTTTTTCTCCCAGCACTTGCTTTGCTTCTGCTCTGCTCCAAGTACTCGGTAACTGTCATCAGCTAGATGACTAAATAGAACTCCTAAGATCTGCTTATTGGGGATGAAAGCCCTGTTTGGACTGTGTTCTAAGAAATTGACAGGAGCTTCCAGAGCTGCTCTGGGGCTTTGAGCAACGACCAACTCAACAATAGGGCCTGAATAACACCATCACAAAGCTAGTGAGGATGCCTTATCTCCTATTTGGAAAACAAAATCATGACTATAAAGCAAAACATTATTTTAAAGAAAACAAGCATGAATGAGGAGTCAAAAAAAGAGGTGGCTATCACAATAGTTTAAGATGCTAGTGTGTTTAAGGTTATAAAAAGGGGCCACTATGTTCTAGGTCAAAGGTTAGGATTACACTAAGGCAAGTATTTTTCAGATCAATATATAACTTCCCTATTTCAAGAAACTTTACACTTTTAAATTTAAGGCAGACTGTGTGAGACTGAGCATTAGAGAAGAAAAATCTGGCTTCAAAGTTTATGAAGCAAAGACTTCTATTGATTGGAATTTATACACTAGAGGGTAGGTAAGCCTGATTAGAAAGGTAGGTCGATGTCAGAATATGCGGGATAAACACCACTGTGTAAGGGTGGTGGCATTTCTGCTATACTCTAGATTTCAGGATGTTAAAAATGAGTCTTTACATCTTAGGAGAAGTTTGTGCTTGGAAAAGACCACCCACAGCCATTTTGCCATTGTTTAATGTTCAATTTATTAAATTCACGTGTTATTGAACAATAATACTTTGAAGGCCAATTTTTCTTGAGCATTTAAACATTGAGTATGTGTTTAATTGATTAAATCTCTTCAAACATTTTAAGCTGTAATTACAAATTGAAATACCTAATAGGACAATGAATGATTATTTTTATGTTGCCTCAGAATTGCAGTGAAAGCCATGTGACTGCAAATAATAGTTTTTACCACCTCCCTATAGTGAACGTAACTACTAAAAAAATGAATCCTGCAGACACATCCCATCAGGACTTACTAATTTTCCATACACAACTACCATTACTTTTCCTAAGTTTCCAAAAAGAAGTGTAGTAGTTTAAGGAGAAGAATGTCCTAAAATAGGGACCCATCCTCCTGGTGGGAGATGCACTTTTCCCTTCTCTTTCCTGGGTGGAGGGGGGTGAGCAGGGGCACTGCTTCTCCTTAGTGCTATAGAAGTAAGCAAGAAGGTAGCCCCAAAGTAATCGTCTCTGATCGGGTAGAGTGCCTAGAAGATAGGAGAGATGAATGTTGTATTATTCAATAGACTCTTAATAGACTTGCTGAGCTATCATTTTTGCAAATCTGAGCCAGGAACCAAATGAATTGAATAGAAATGGCCGGGAGAAGACATGGGACCCCAAGGTACTGCTGGTCCTTCCACTGTGTGGTCTAAGTCAATACTTTGAGAAATACCAGACTTGTTCTTTCCTTTTTGGTATCTTTACCAAGAAAGCTGTCTTATAGGAGGTATTAGACCCAGTGCACACAGTGGCAGGGTATGCCACAGGGAGCAGGAGCTGCGGAGTGACGGGGGAGGTCAGGTTGGAGCACATCTCACTCGTCAGGCAACAGAAGCAGGAGATGATGGAAAAGTAAAACACATACTAGTAGAACATGGCTTCCCATTGCTCACATATAGACAAGAATATAGGAAGTTCTTTTAAGCAGTTAAGTGCAGTAAGAAAATCACTTAAAGATATCATACATGTTGTAATGAAATTGAGCATAGGAGAGTTATGTCTGTCCATACAGATGTATATCTTCCTCAAGGACTCAAAACATAAGAAGTTTAGATTCTCCCGAGGTAGATTTAGCTTGGGAAAAAAGGAGTTTGCAACATAGCTTGTTTTAGCAGTTAGTTGTTGCTATATTATAAAGAATGTGTCTTGAAACCCAAGCCTTAGGATTTGGAAACATGCTGATGACTATCGGAATTCATGGAGAGATTTAATCTGTTGAGACAGAGCCCCAAACAATGTAAGTACTAACTTATTTCTCAGAGTGCTAAGGGAGACACATGAGGGAAAGTTTATCCATGCTTAATTGACTTAGATATGACATTGAGGTTTGAAGTTTAAGAGTGAATAGGTTTCAAGATTGAGGGTGCTGAACGATGAGGTCCTGAACAGAAAAGAATTACAAAGTGCAAGAAAAAGCAAATCACAAAGGCTAAGGTTATTAATTAAACCAATGGTTGTTCTAAAGTGCTTCACTAAGATTGTGTTATTTTTAGGATTATAGGGTCATTGAATATCATGACCCAAAGTTAAAACACAGGAAATCTTATGTTTTAATACAGCCCAGCCCAGCTGGCATGGCTCAGTGGTTTGAGTGTCATCCCATGTACCAAGAGGTCACTGGTTTGATTCCTGGTCAGGGCACATGCCCAGGTTGTGGGCTCGATCCCCAGTAGGGGGCGTGCAGGAAGCAACCAATTGATGTTTCTCACATGGATGTTTCTTCTCTCTCCCTCTCCTTTCACCTCTCTCTAAAAATCAATACAAAAACATTAAAAACAACAACAACAAACCTTCAGCCTAGCATTCTGATATTCTATTTCTCTTTGGGAGTTTTATGACCCTCTATTCGGAAGCATTACAAGCACTACTAAAATATGTATCTAAGCCAGGCACCCTCCTCTGTCGTACAATTGTCTAATCCAGGCTTTCATCATCTCCCAGCGGTCGCCACCCTTTTGGACCTCACAGACCACCAGTGGGCCGTGGACCACCGGTTGGCGACTGCTGAACCCTTTCAGGAGCTTTGTTATTAGCATTCCAAACTCAGTTTCTTTCTATCTCAATTTTCCTGCCTTACATGCCTCCTGAGAGGCTTAAAATATGTTTTCTCCTATTAATTAAAAAATATAGAATCTATTTTTCTTTTCAGACTTAAACCCAGAATTTAGCACCATACTTAAATCAATCCCATGCCTACATGCACACAAGCCACTTGAGGAACACCCTTCTTTTGTCTTTCAAATTCATAAATAGTCACCTAGGGCTCTGTCTTGATTTACAGTTTGTCATAACGTTAGAGTATTTTAACTATCTTCAAGGTCAGTTCATAATAAACTTGGCAACATCTCAAAACCGTAAGTAGTCTACACCTACTATCACACAATTTTTCATGACCATTAAACCCTGGCATTCCTTTTGGTTTGTTGTTTCATTGGTTTTGTTGTTTGCTTCTTTTTGTTTTTCTTTTTAACTTGAATTTATCTGATAGACTTGAAATAGCTTGCTCTCTGTCCAGAGAGTGACTTGCAGACAGACGAGGTGGAAAACATGACTTGGTTCCAGTGTGCCTACCATTCCATTTTTCTGGACAGTCTTTCAGCAACTCATGCACCACAGCCCATAATGAGACTCCATTTTTCTTTTAGTCAATAGGGTTCCTGCTTCCTTAAAGAGGAGCAAGGAGTTGGGCCTCAAGTGAAAAACCTCTCACAGTAATTTTAACGAATAAAAATAATAGCCCCATTGTCCTACTTCCCTAGACCTCACTTCATCAGTCATCTCCATTTCATTTTTTTTCGGGAACCCTGCCTCTCTAATAATTTCCTGATCCATGGTTATGACTATGCTTAGACACTTCCCAAAATAAAATATATATTTCTCTCTTGTATCTTTCTTTAACTATTTACCTCGCTCACTGATTCCCTTCTTAAGTTTCCCAGTTCTTCTATCCTGACTGCTTTTACACTGCCTACACTTGTTGCATTCAGTCTTCTTTGTCTCCAATGTATAGTCTGTAAATACCACCTTTAGTGGAAATTCCTTTTCATCAACTCATTTATACTCCTGTCTCATAATCTCTTTTCAATATATGCTTCAAAATACTGGCTAAATCAAGTTTGCCAGAAACTTTCCTCTTAAGCTTCATTAACCAATGCTATAATGTTAAAAAGCTTTTAATTGTTATCTTTATGTAATGGAGATAGATATATCAGATATTCTGACAAGAATTATTGAGCCTAAATGCTCTTATTTCTTAGAGAATAATTTTATCTTGACATTTTCCAAAAAAATTGAATGACTATCCAGCAAGGAATTTCTATTGTAATCTGTGAATAGTAAAACAGTTTCCCAATATGGAACATGTTTTAAATTTTTGCCCATTCTAAGCTAAGTATATATGTAAGTTAAATTTAGATAATTGTTTGGTAAAGACTAATACTAACTATTCAAAATAATTAGTCTACTAAGAATAATTGTAAGGCAAGAATTCTTTCCTGGGGCCTTTTACTAATGCTGTGATCAGATATATAAACATAGTTATTTAATTCCAAATGAGAAAAAAATTGAAATATACAAATATAAATTATCATAGGATAAAATTAGGGTATCAATGGAAATGCATTATATCATTAAAACATAATAGTGTAAAAATGTCACATACATTTTTGCATTTGATTATCCTATCTTTAGGGTTGCTATAGAATAGTATCTCCACTTTACAAATGAACAAATTAAAATTTCAAACTAACATTTTTCCCCAAGTTTTTTGGTTAAAAATGGTTGATTTGTACTTCCCTGAAGATTAGTATGTGAGCATATTTTCATGTATATGTTGGTTATTTATATATCTTTTTTGAAGAAACGTTTAAGGCCATTGCCATTTTTTTTTTAACCAGGCTATTTGTTCTTTTGCATTAAGGTTTAGGAAGCTTTGTATATGTTGAATATTGATCTCTTACCATGTAAGTGGTTCGTCAACATGGTCTTCCCCTCTAGGGGCTCCTTTTTCACTCTGCTGACTGTTTCTTTGCTTTTCAGAAGCTTTTCAGCTTGCTGCAGTCCCCCTTGCTTATTTGTGCTTTTGTTGCCTGTGCTCTTGGTGTCAAATCCAGAAAATCATTCCTTATTAGATTGATACCATGACGATTATTTCTAGAGTTGTATGGAGTTTTCCTATGTTGAAACCTTTAATCCATTTTTACTAGGTTTTTGCATGTGGTAGGATATGGTCCGATTTTCCATGTGGCTATCCAGTTTTCCCAGCACCATTTGCTTAAGAGCTTATCTTTCCCCTATTCTTGACACCCTTGTTAAAGATCAGTTGACTTATATGTATGATTTTATTTCTGGGCTATTATTCTGTTCTATTGGTTATATGTCTCTTTTTAAGCAAGCACTATACTGTTTTAATTACTGTAGCTTTGTAATATATTTTTAAATCAATAAAGTGTGATGTCTTCAGCTATATTATTCCTTCTCAAGATTGCTTTAACTATTTGGGTGTGTTTTTTTCTTTCTGTGGTTCCATATAAATTTTAAAGTTATTTTATATTTTTATAAAAATGTTACTGGAAATTTAGGAATGTTTTGAATCTATAGATTGCTTTGGGTATTATAGATATTTAAACAATATAAAGTCTTCCAATCCATATACATAGTCTATATTTAAATTTATTTATATCTTCTTTAATTTATTTTATCCAAGTATTGTGGTTTTCAGTGTACAAGTCTTTGACCTCTTTGGTTAAGTTTATTTTTATGTATTTTATAATTTTTTATGCTATTGTAAATTGTAAAGAAATGCAATATGTTTTTGTATTTTGAATTTCTATCCTGTAATTTTACTGAATTTATTTATTAGTTTTAATATAATAATTATAAATAATTCTAATTTTTGTGGAAGACCATATCCTACCACATGCAAAAATCTAGTAAAAATGGGTTAAAGATTTCAACATATATATGCAATTATATAATAACTAGAGGTCCGGTGCACAAAAATTTGTGCACTGGGGGAGGGGTCCCTCAGCCCGGCCTATGCCCTCTCATAGTCTGGGACCCCTTGGGGGATGACCACCTGCTGGCTTAGGCCCGCTCCCTGGGGGATTGGGCCTAAACTGGCAATCAGACATACCTCTGGCAACCCGGGAGCCCTCAGGGGATGTCCACTGGCCATCGGGGAGCAGGCCTAAGCTGCAGTCGGACATCCTTAGCACTGTTGAGGAGGTGGGAGAGGCTCCCGCCACTACCACTGTACTGGCAGCCATCAGCCTGGCTTGTGGCTGAGCAGAGCTCCCCCTGTGGGAGCACACTGACCACCAGCGGGAAGCACCTGCATTGAGCGTCTGCCCCCTGGTGGTCAGTATGTGTCATAGTGACCAGTCATTCCCAGTCGTTCTGCTGTTAGGGTCAGTTTTCATATTACCTTTTTATTATATAGGATAGAGGCCTGGTGCATGGGTGGGGGCCGGCTGGTTTGCCCTGAAGGGTGTCCCGGATCAGGGTGGGGGTCCCGCTTGGGTGCCTGGCCAGCCTGGGTGAAGGGCTGATGGGTGTTTGCAGGCTGGTCAAACCCCCTTCAGGGTGGGGGTCCCCACTGGGGTGCCTGGCCAGCCTGGGTGAGGGGCTGATGGCTGTTTGCAGGCTGGTCAAGCCCCCCCTAGTGGGGACCTTCATCCCATGGAGGTTTGGCCAGCCTGGGTGAGGGGCTGATGGCTGTTTGCTGGAAGGCCAGACCCCCTTTAGGGTAGGGGGTCCCCACTGGGTTGCCTGGCCAGTCTGGGTGAGGGGCTGAGAGCTGTTTTCAGGCTGGTCAAGCCCCCAGCGACAGAAGCTCCCAGCCTCTCCTTTTTTTCTTTTTTTTTATTTTCTTTTTTATTCTGGGATGTTTTTACCTTCTATAATTGAAACTTTGTAGCCTTGAGAGGATCTCAGAGCTGGCCAGGGAAGCTTGGCTTCCTCCATAGCCAGGGGCAACCCACTCCTGCTCACTCCAGCTCTGTGGCCACCGCTGGCTGAAAGCAGGTATCTGGGGTTTATTTATCTTCTATAATTGAAACTTTTTTTGCTTTGAGTGGAGCTTAGAGCTGGCCACGGCAGGCGGGAAGCTTGGCTTCCTCCATCATTGGGGCAACCAAGCCTCCTGCTTGTTCCAGCTCTGTGGCTGCCAGCCGCCATCTTGGTTGGGTTAATTTGCATATAGTTGCTCTGATTGGCTGGTGGATGTGGCTTAAGGCATAGCAAAGGTACAGTCAATTTGCATGTTTGTCTTTTATTAGTATAGATACACCTATACATAGATATGTGTGTATATGCATCTCTATTATAAAGTGATATCTACATATGGATATACAGGGGTGAACAAAAGTAGGTTTATAGTTTAGAGTACGCAAAATAGTTTATTCTTGTATTATTTATTATTTATTATATTATTTATTTGTACTACAACCATAAACCTACTTTTGCTCACTCCTCTATTGGCAGAGTGATATATATTTATCTACATATATATTTATTTTTTTTGAGAGAGATAGAAGCATGTATACACACATCTATGTATGTCTGTTTATGTAAGTGTTCATATATATAAATGTATATATACACACACACATAAATACATAGATAAATGATATATGATGTAATGCCAGGTAAAAATAACTATTACAATAAAAAATAAGGATAAAATGAATATGGATGGGGAAATTTGAGCAAAAATCTCAATAAAGTGAGGAAGTGAGCGATGTAGAATCTGAATCTAGAATGTTCCAATAAAAGGAGATAGTAAAGGCAAATTTCTTAAAGAGGTATCATATGTGAAATGTTCTATAAATAACAATGAGACCACTGCTACTAGAGTATAATAAGAGCAGAAAGGAGGTATGTGACACTAGGAGTTTTATTTTGTGTGTTAAGGAAAGCCCCTCAAGGGCTTTGAGAACGAAAGTGACATCATCAGATTAATATTTTATAGGAAGCACTCTCTGTGATATGGAAAACAGACCTTAGGAGGGTAAAATAAAAGCAGGGAGATACCCAGGAAAGTATTTTAATGCTTCCGGTGAAGCATAACATTTGAACTACTCTGATAATGGTAAAGAGGATAAACATTGACTTTGAAATATATTGGGAAGGCAGTAACTGTAAATAAGTTTTTAAAAAAGATACAAAATAAGTCAAGGATGAATGCAGGTGTTTGGCCTGAGGAAATGTAAGAATGGAGTTCCATTTACTGAAATGAAAACTCTGGCATAGAATTGTGTTGAAGGCAGGAAAATATTAGTTTGATTTTTTCCTAAGTTACTTTTGAGAAGCCTATTAGGCATCCAAGTCAGATTTTCCTACAGGCCAGAGATTGTTAACCAATATGCCAATTTTTTAAATATGTGATACCTGACTATTTAGTCAGGGGCACTGATCTCTTTTTCCTTAGATTGTCAAATAAAAAAATGACAACAGCAGACACAATAGCCATGTGGTGTGAATGAATAAATATCACACCTATATTTTTGTCAGATTGGCAAAAAATATATGTTTGGGCAGGCTGCAGAATTTTAACAATTATTTTGTGTGTGCCATGAAATAAAACAGGTTGAAAACTACTGCTATAGATACTCGGCTGTATAATTTCTAAAGACAAGTCTACACATAATATTTTGAAAGTCATTAGGAAATGACTGGTTTTTAAACTAAAGGGATTTGATAAGATTACCTAGAATGTAACAATGTAGGTAAGAATAAAGATTCAAATTTGAGCTTTACACCAAAATTTGGAGGTTGTACAGTGTAAGTGGCTCCATCAATGTCACTGAGGCACTATACTACAAGAAAAAGTGGCATAGAGTGATCTAAAAGCTAAAGGTGTGATCCATATTTTAGTATGTTTCTTTGCTTAAGAGAATTATCCAGCTATATAGAGAAAAAAATGATGAAATAAAACTGAGAGAACAAATGTAGAAATTACTGAAATCTATAAGAGTTGAAGAGAAATGTAATTAAATTCATTATAGGCCCAAAGTTTTCACCTTTTCCTTTCACACCCTTCTGTGTTATAATCCCCCTCCTAGAGGGGCAGATAATTTTTCTCTGATATACCATTCAGGTCAGACAATTGTTGGATTTATAAACTAGAGGCAAAAAGCTTAAAGGTAAGAAGAGCTAATCAGAAAGATGCAAGCTTAAATTATATTTTGGAGAGGCTGCAATTTCTGCTAGTGATAAGTGCAGGGTATGACCAAGAGGACTGACAGAAGAGGAGCATAGAGAGCAAGCAGGGAACATAGAGATCATTAGATGTAACAGAAAAGCAAGAATTAATTAATCATTAGAGAGAGAGAAGCAAACAGTGAGTTGAATAGTAAAACTCTTTAATGAATGAGGAAAGTGACCAGATTCATAAATAACCATAACAAGGAAAGGGAGCCTATCTTATAAACCAAGAACTATGCTTTAAATCAGTTGGCGTCTAGAGAAAGAAACACCTAACCCCCTTTAAGAATTCCAGTAGGGCATGCATTATAACAGGACAACAGCCCTCACTGCAGATGCTGCAATGGAAATAGTCTTTATGAGATAGCCAGGCTTTGCATAGCAGAAGAAGCTGAAGGAAAATTTCAAAGCTATAAGCTATAGTTTTGCTGATGACAAAAAAAAAAAAAATCCATAGGTTAACATACATTTTGGGAGATTAGGGTTGGTATCATGGTGGTATTGGGGGGATTAGATCAAATAAGGCCATATTCAGAGCTGAATGAAGATAAGGTTGCAGATGAGGGGTATTTGGAGCTTCCTTTGGAGAGTGAAGAGTATAGAGAGATATGCATGACAGATTAACTTTTAGCATCTTGCCTGTATGGGCAGTTGTTGCTCAGTAAATTTCACCATCATGGCAAAAATTTGACTCTTGGAGAGGAGTAAGAGATTAAAGAAAGAAAAACTATTCATTTTAACACATCATCCCCTTTGGAAAGGGATAAAGAAGTCCCCTTCTTAATATAACTTGATGACAATAAGATTTCTATCCCAGTAATAAATAGGTGAAGTTTTATTTTATTTTGTCTTGTTATTTATCATTCTTAAAAAATAAGAAAATATTCAAATGTGTTTTCAAATAACCACTTTCAGAATAAGGTACTAGTCAAAATTTTTGCATTGATGGGTCTGAGTCTCTTAGAGTTTTAAGATATTAGGAGTTCATAATTCATTGTTCTTATATAAAAAAACAAAACAAAACACAATAGGTTTTTACAGTGAATATTTAAATTAACCAGGTTATGTATACTTCATAACTCAATAAATAATCATATTCTATGTTCATTTGTAATGTGCTCATTATGCTATTTAATATAAAAACAATAAAGGGTCACAGGACACTGATGAAGAAGGAATTATTTCCTTTTGAAAGTAATTATCTAATTAAGACTACTCAGAGGTATTTAATTACCATTTATGATACTTCTAAATAATGCAGAGTAATACATATAACTGTTTCAGAATTCCAGAAGATATACTTTCAAAATTGGAAAACTTTATAATGGAAAATAAATGTTGTTAATTTTCTGGTATACTTTGTGTGCTGTTTTTTTTGTTTGTTTTTTTTAATATATTTTATTGATTTTTTACAGAGAGGAAGGGAGAGAGATAGAGAGTTAGAAACATCGATGAGCGAGAAACATCGATCAGCTGCCTCCTGCACATTCCCCATTGGAGATGTGCCTGCAACCCAGGTACATGCCCTTGACCGGAATCGAACCTGGGACCTTTCAGTCCACAGGCCGATGCTCTATCCACTGAGCCAAACCGGTTTCGGCTTGTGTGCTGTTTTGAGGATAGTTTTATTATTAATAATGTCTATGCAAATAAAATTCTTCAACAAAATAAATGCCTAATAAACAATCTAGGCTTTTTCAGTGGCAATTAGAACAGCTTAAAATGAAATATGCAAATAAGCAATGCTCCTATAAATTGGTTGTTTTATTTTCTCTCTTCTGAATCAAAAAATGCAGGCAAGGAAGTACAGTGGGGCCTTGACTTACGAGTTTAATTTGTCCTGTGACGGAGCTCGTAACTCAAATTACTCGTATGTCAAATCAACAGTGAACGAGTGAGACACCTGATGCTGGGCTGATGTTGTGGCGTTCATTGTGCCGTTTGCTGAGCCAACTAGCGGTGGGGTATCTGAAGCTGGCTCGTAACCCGAATTTTAGCTCGCAACTCAAAGCAAAAAATCGGCCAAGAGACGGCTCGTATCTCAAAAAACTTGTTAGTCGGGACACTCATAAGTCAAGGCCCCACTGTAACTGCAAAAATAAGAAATGAAATAATCACATCTTAGGAGATATATTGTTCTAAAACTCACATTTTACGTACCATTCCTTCAGTAAAAGCAGACCTCTGAGAGTTCACTTTGCCATGCCTAAATTTGTTTTTATTTACCATGTTAGGTCATTAATAAGGCGACCACATTGATAGTGCTCCTACATCACAGTGGCAAATGTTCCCAACATTAAGAAAGTAAATGGAATGGTAAATCTTCATGCATGCCTAAGTAAGTTGGTGTTATGTCATAGGTTTCTAGTCAATAAATAGTAAAATAAATTAATAAATTGTGGCATTAAAATCCCCCTAAATTATAAATAGTTGATTTTTTGAAGAGATATTAAATGATCAGCAGTTTATGTAACTGAGAAAAACAAGTTTGGGATGTGACAGATCTTGGTTCATTTCCTAGTTATTTTATTTACCAACACTTTGCTTTTAGGTGATTTGCTTCATTGTTCACATATAATCCAATATAATAAAACCCTAATATGTAAATTGACTGGAAGGCAGAATAAAGGGTCACTATGACACACATTGACCACCAGGGGGCAGGCGCTCAATGCAGGAACTGCCCCCTGGTGCTCAGTGCATTCCCATAGGGGGAGCACCACTCAGCCAGAAGCCAGGCTCACAGCTGGCGATCACAGCGGTGGTGGCAGGAG
The DNA here is from genome assembly GCF_963259705.1 of Myotis daubentonii. Classification (NCBI taxonomy): domain Eukaryota; kingdom Metazoa; phylum Chordata; class Mammalia; order Chiroptera; family Vespertilionidae; genus Myotis; species Myotis daubentonii. Next base: position 35,122,486 of record NC_081856.1, on the reverse strand, counting down.
CTTCTCCCGCCTCTATGGCAGTGCTAAGGACCCCTTGGTCCCGAGGGGTCCCGGACTGCAAGAGGGTGCAGGCCGGGCTGACAGGACTTCCCCCTCCAAGTGCACAAATGCTGTGCACCAGGCCTGTAGTGTACTATTAAGGGGGGAGAATTTCTTGAGGTATTTTGGTCAACCATAATGGATAATGTTTTGGGGGAAGTACCTCTGGTTGTGGCATCTAGAGGTCTCTCAATAAATAATAACAAATATGGGTTGATTGGTTTGGTAAAGTAAGAAATGCACTTTACAACAAGAGGATGGCAGGCATATTAGTCAGTTCTTGAGAGAAACTGAACTACTAGAATATGTGTGTGATGTGTGTGTGTGTGTGTGTGTGTGTGTGTGTGATTGATGATGATCCACATTATAAAGGGTAATCTGCTTTACCAATTAAAATGTTACTCTCATTCAAAACCACCCTCACAGAAATACCCAGAATGTTTGACCAAATATCTGGGTACCCTATGGCCAAGTTAAGTTTTCATAAAAGTAACCATCACAGGTAGCATCGACTGCATTTGCTTCACTGTAAATGGCTTGGAAGACCAAATTAGGGAGAACTAAAGAAAGCAAGGACTCAGGGCATTAAACAAGTAAACAAAACTACTACGGCATGGTTCAGTTTGGGTAACTGTTTTATTCTTCAGCATGTAATACAAAAATTATGTTTGAGTTCCAGGGGAGAAAACATTAGACATTCATTATTACAACAAATGTCTAGTGAGTCTCCACTCTATGCTAAATGCCTAAAACTTAATAATAATGTATGCTAAGTTTTAGGCATTTAGCATAAAGTATTAAGAAATCCAGACAATATTCCTCCTACCTCTCATATTATAATTGGGAACAATAATAAAGAAGTGAATACATGTATGTAGGACAATTATTTTTAAACACTGAGTAAAAATTCTAGCAAAATAAAGATACAGTATAAAGGAGCAGAATGGCCATCCCTGGTTACATTTTTCACGTACGGGGCAAAGGAGAATGAAAAGTCAGAGAAGGCCCATGCTTATAAGGTCAGCAATTACAAGGGTAAAGTTGCAATTGGTAGTTACAACTCCTGGGGATGCTATGAAGATAAAGTTATTATTGTTCATTATTGCAGGATAGACTATTAGAATTTTAAATGAAAATATAAACCTATTCATATCCCACATGTAAAGAATTAATGCCATGCCTTTGAGCTTTTATATAGATTTAGACTAAGGAATGATTATTACCTGGTTATAGAAATGGCTTTTGCAGGCTGGAATCACAATAATTTTGTTATATGGTACCAAATTCATGGATAAAGATGAGATGTTAAAGCATTTTAAAATATAAATCTCAAAGTGAGACCTTTTCTTGTAAAAGTATGAAGAAATTTCTTCATACTATTGCGAAAAATTTGAAACAAAAATAACCTTTATTGCGTATATCGCCTATCTGCTTTAATGATTTTCTATCTCTACATGACAGCTAAACATTTATATAAAGGTGCATAGGTGAATTAATCAATAGACACATTCTTTAGAACTTAAATAGCAGTAATGTAAGTGTTCCTTGCCCTTGGAGTGTGTTGTCTCTTTTCCTTTGCCTATTATACAACTATGAATCAATAACTGTCCAATCACTGGGGGAAAGTAGTCCATTTTATTCTCTAGCTTTGCTTTATTTATGACAGTTTAGTTAGCCCATGCATTTTATTCATCTGGGCATTAGCTTCTAAGAATTCTTGCTTCTAGATCATTATTTAATCACTAGAGGCCCAGTGCACGAAATTCGTGCTGGAGTAGGCCTTCCTTCCCCCGGCTGCCGGCACTGGCTCCCCTCTGGCACCCGGGACCCAGCCTTCCCTCCGGGCCTCTGGCAGGCTTCCCTTGCAGTCGCTGCTTCATCCAGAAGGACATCCAGTCTAATTAGCATATTATGCTTTTATTATTAGAGATGATAATATAAGCCAGAAATAAAAGGAAAGAAGTAGAAATACAAAATTATAAGGTTAACTGTCTATATTCATTGATGTCAAGGATTCTGTTTGTTTTTTACATGCTGGATAGTAAAGTAAGCAGTACAAAAGCAAACTCAGTTTTATTTGCAACTTAATGTTAATTCCTAATTTTCCATCAGTTTGCTTAAGTATATATAAGGTTAAAAATAGGACATAAAAATGCCCAAGTATTTTAGTTGTACTAACAATATTAGTAACATTATCAATGTTTGGTGAAATTTTTGGAAATATGGAAAATAGCAGAGAACATACAAAACTTCTCCCAATATCATATGTTCTTGAATCCTTTGTATCACAATACCCCCTTAATATTTGAAATCTCCTTACTAATTTTAAATAAAAATACTGATGAAAAAAGTTCATGACACAGAAGCAATCTTTGAAGTAAGAAAATAAAATAAAAATTAATTTAAAATATTTGTAATTATGTATACCACTAAAATTTTTATTTAGTCTATCAGGGCTGTTATAAAAAAATATAGTCAAACCTTGGTTCTCCAATGCCTCTCATCTTGAACAATTCAATTCTTAAGTTATTCATGGGAAAAATGACTGTCATTGAACAAAACTTTGGTTCCCACCCTGAAAACCCTTTCAAAAAGCATTTCTAGGGCCACAAACAAAAGAGAATGTGAGTCAGTTTACTGCTAAACTTGTGCTGTGAATATTTTTGTAGGGTTTTGTTGTTTTCGTTGTTGTTTTGCTTTTGTTGCTGGCAATGAAGGCCATCAAGAATGCTAATGTTGCTGAGGGTGCGAAAGAAACAATGATCATAGGTCACTGAAAAGATAGAAAAACTGTTGTTGATTTGGATAAAGAACAGCATTTTGGAGTCAGTGATATGTGAAAAATGAAGATTGCTGCATCTCACTTCCTGAAAGACACTCCTGGAATGAATGTTGAAAGTGAGTTTTTTAAGGCTAGCAGGGGGTGGTTTGATAAATTTAAGAAAAAAACTGTTTGTCTATAGATTAAACAATACATTGGACATATATTTTACATATAAAAGGTTAAAACAGAATCATTTGGGGGTCTGGAACAAATTAATTCAATTTATATTATTTCTAATGGGGAAAAATGATTCATGTTTTGAACAAATCTCTTCTTGAACAGCCTTCCAGAACAGATTAAGTTTGAGAACTGAGGTTCCACTGTACTTTGTTTAAGAAAGGGAGAATTAAAACTACAGATATCATTACAAATCCAATACTCCCTAAAAAAGGGACAAATTGTTGAATGGGAGGTAGAAATATTGCCTATTACTTGTTCACTAGGAATAGACATATGAAAAGATGCTCAAAAAGTCACTATTCATCTGAGAAATGAAAATTAAATCCACAATGCGATAGCACTTCATACTTGTCAGAATGGCTATCATTGATAAATCAACAAACAACAGGAGTTGATGAGGATTTAGAGAAAAGGGAACCCTAGTGCACTGTTGATGGGAGTGCTGATTGGTGCAACCACTGTGGAAAACAGTATGCTGTTACCTCAAAAAATTAATAATGGAACTGCCTATGACCTAGCAATCCCACTTCTTGGAATATATTAGAAGAAACCTGAAACACTAATTTGAGAGAATATATGCATCCCTATGTTCGTTGAAGTATTATTTACAATACTCATAATTTGGAAGCAATCCAAGTGCCCATCAGTGGAAGAGTGGATAATAAAGCAGTGGTATGTTTACACAATGGAATACTACTCAGCTGTAAAAAAAAAAAAAAAAAAAAAAAAAAAAAAAAGAAGGAATTTTATCTTTTGTGACAGCATAGATGGGCCTGAAGAATATTGTTCTTAGTGAAATAAGCCAGTCAGAGAAAGACAAGTACCATATGATTTCACTTATACAGTAAACCCTCAATTTTGTGAACCTTGATTTAACATTTAACAGACTTTGGATTTTATGCACAAAATTTCTGGTCCATGTGTTATATGTGCAAATTAACACCCTGTTAATTTTTAAATGATTTTAACCAAGATTTGCTGGTAATTAAATTAATAAGTTATTTTTTATTATTTATACACTTATTTTTAGCAAATGTTAGCGAATAGGCTTTATGTTGGAAAAAACACTATAGTAATTTCGCCAATATAAATATTACAGATCTATAACTATAGTCTGTATATTTAAATCCAAGAACCAGCATTCCTAAACAAATGATTAGCATGTGGTCACACTGTGTCACGTGTGGCAGTTGATTCTGTGGTTGCACGGCATGACTTTCTGCAGCAGTTTTAATGCCTGCGGGCAGATGTTCTAATGTGCGCTAAGCCACTCCCCAGCCATGTCTATTTGTTTACTTATGGTGACTGGTGAATGCATACAGTTACAATTCAGTATAAATTTAAAATTATTGTAATACACGGAGGAAACTTTTCTGTAAAATTAAAACTTTCATATATACTTAATTTTAACTACAAAAATTTTCTGTCAAAGTCAACTTTTCATATATATTTAATTTTAGTTAAACAGCAGTGTCTGCATAAGTTAAAACAGGTAAACTAAGTAATTTGTCAATTTTTTAACATATGGAAAACCTACTTGATTATATAAGGACTTTAGGCTTTTACAGACGCCCCTCCCCTGAATTAGCCCTTTATATTGAGGTTTACTGTGTGTGGAATCTAATGAACAAAATAAACGAAGAAAATAGAAACAGACTCATAGCTGTCACAGGGGGCGGGCTTGGGGGACTGGGTGAAAAGGTGAAGGGATTAAGCAAAAAAAAAAAGTAAAAACAACAAAAAACTCAGAGACAAGGACAACAGTGTGGTATGACCAGAGGGAAGCAGGGTGGGGAGAGGTAGAAGTGGGTAAAGGGCACTAAATGGTAATAGAAGTAGATAAGACTTTGGGTGGTGAACCCAAAATAATATACAGATGATGTATTATAGAATTGTATACCTTAAATCTACATAATTTTATTAACCAAAGTCATCCCAATAAATTCAATAACAAAAAGGAAAAATGATTATATGTTATATTAAAAAACTAAAAACAATTTGATTAAGGAAAAGGAATTAAATTGCCATATTTTTAACAATTTTGCTAAAATAAACAGAAGATACAAAAAATGTGACAATGGTAGATCATTAAGTATATGTATATTTCAAAGATGCTCATCAACAACTATGTATGATTATACATGAAAGCTTAATCTGAGTATATGATCGAACCCTGACATTACTACTCAGTTTGATTTAAAAAGCAAAAGGAAATAAACACAAATGAAGACAAATGAGAGGGCGAGAGGGAGGAAAGAGAAGTTTCAGTAGTTAGAAGAACAAGACAACAGCTCTAGGTCTTAACTTTTAAAATGTTAGTCATAGAATGTTATAAAATTTTAAAATAAAAGAAAAGAAAATGAGGCGTTTAAGACTCTCTGACAACACAGGATTGCCCACTACACCTGACTTGCCTTTGAATCTAATTGAATCTTCATGATTTCTGACAGATCCTCAACCAAAAATTTCAAAAATTATGCAGAGGCATTATCTTTTTAATGAAATGATCTCATTTTTATTGTTTACTTCTTAGAGAAATCCCTGTTCCTTCATGCCCTCAACAACTTCCAAATAGCCAGCATGTTTTAATAAAAGCAAAGACAAACAAAACACTGTTTGCTTTGCTATGTCGTTTAAATATTCCAATTTTAAAGGATAGTTCAAAATTAACAAAAAATGATTTAATGAGTGTTTATAAACTGGGCTTAGTAGTAATCTAGAGATGAGCTGGCCAATGTTCTTATGGAAAACATTGGATTCCTTATCTGTAAGCAGTGCTCAGTATTAATGTGGTCAATAGATAATGAAATACATATTGAACAAGGAGCACAGGCTTGGCACTTAGTTGACAATCAACATGTGATATTTCTTTTCTAAAGGCACATCTTTCACCATCACTATCACCACTAGAAAAAGAAAACAATAGCTATTACCTACTGTCTCTTAAATCATATGGACTATCTGTTATGTTCAGGAAATTAAATTGCATTTAAGAAAATCTACATGGATTTAAAGCTCACTCATTTATGATAAACTAGAGGCCCGGTGCATGAATTTGTGCACAGGTGGAGGCCGGCTGGGGGAGGGGCCTCAGGTGGGTAGGAGGCCCTGCCCCCTGGTTGAACTCCTGGTTGAACTCCTGGTCGAGGGGACAATTTGCATATTAGCCTTTTATTATATAGGATAATTGTATAGAAAGTATGGTTGGAACATTTGACAGTGTTGGCAAAGGGTTAACAAAACACTTTTCAATGCTGTGTGTGTGTGTGTGTGTAAATGAATTTTGTTTCTGTTCCCTTGGAAACCTACTATAGGAAGAAATGAAAACTAAATTGCTAGGCAACATCACTTATGGTTACAAATGATCTGCTTTGTGTACTGCACCTAGCCTGGGAAAACTATAAAAATGTGATAGGTGCAACCTGTTTTATTTATTCATCCCTGCAGTTACTATTTTAACTGGCCATGTCTCTTGTGAGGACCCTGAAGCTCTGTCTATAGGGATATTACAAAGATATTGATATATATAAGATACTGGGATAGTCTAATGCAAGAACTGAAGCAAAAGAAGAATGTCCAACATTGTCCTGCTGGCAAGGGGTGATTCCTGTCCTAAAATCCTTTGATTACACTGGCATTAGTTTAATCTTTGTCTTTTGAGTCTGAATATTTATTAGTAGAGTCTAAAACATCTTCATGGTGATCAATGTAGATAGCAATGGCAAAATACCCTAAAAATATTTCTCTTAGATTTAATTGTTCAATATAAGACATTTAGGAGTACATTTTTAACAAGTGTTGTTTCTTTTATCTAAGCCTGTATTTTTCAGCTATAAATTGCACTTCTATTACAGAAATGATCTCAAAATCCTCATGTTAAAATGTGAGAGTCTAGCTCTGAATAGATTTTCTCAGGTGGGATTATAGGGGGAAAAAGATATTTCTACTTGTGTAATAGAAGTAATATTAACTTTATTGTCTGTATATTAAATACCTAAAAAGCAAAGTGGATGATAGATATATAAATTTCACAGAGTGCTAGGAAAATATATATGTTGAGCTTAATATCTCAACTTTTATGGCATATTCATTTTTTTTATAATCTATTCTTTTAAAAATCCACTGAATTCCAATAGACTGTGCTAAAGGCCAACACAATTAAAAAGATTAGAAGACATTACTATTAAGGAGGTAGGGGAGTTGCAATTAGTATATTCTAAAATCAGCATGTAAACCAAAGATTACATATAGTCAATATATGATGAGAGTACACTGAAAGCTAAATGCACATCTACACTAATAAAAGAGAAAAATGGTAATTGGCGTATGACGATACCCTTTTCATTGGCTAATCAGGGCTATATGCAAATTAACTGCCAACTAAGATTGGCAGTTAACTGCCAACAAGATGGCGGTTAATTTGCATATGTAGGCACAATGCAGGGAGGCGAAAGGGAAAGCAGGAAGAAGCCCCCTGCCACTGACAGTGATCGGAAACCCAGGGGGGAGCTAAGAGCTGGGGGGCAGGGCAAAGGCGGCCCTGCCCCCCAGCCATGATCGGAGAATCAGATGCCTTTGCCGCCCTGGCCAGTGATAGCAGGAAGTAGGGGTGGAGCCAGCGATGGGAGCTGAGCACGGTCGAAGCTGGCAGTCCCAGGAGCTAGGGGCCCCTTGCCTGGGCCTAAAGCGAAGCCCATGATCGCGGGGCCGCTGCAGCTGTGGGTCCCCGCTGCCCGGGCCAGACGCCTCAGCCAGAGGCATCCTGCAGGGGCAGGGGTGGAGCCCGCGTGATCGCGGCACCCCCCCTCTGCCACTGCAGGTCCCCACTGCCCGGGCCGGACGCCTAGGCCAGAGGCGTCAGGCCTGGGCAAGGGGCCGATCCTGCGATTGGAGGGTGATGGGGGTCAATGCCTGAGGGCTCCCAGTATGTGAGAGGGGGCAGGCTGGGCTGAGGGACACTCCCCCCCGCCCCACACCCAGTGCACAAATTTCATGCACCGGGCCCCTAGTGTAATTATAACCGATGAAAAACAAAACTGAGGCAGATTTAAATCATGCCTCTCAGCATCCATACCCTTTTGTGTCTTCTTCCCACATTGACTCTAGTCCAGCCATGGGCAAACTACGGCCCGTTTGAAATGAATAAAACTAAAAAAAAAAAGACCGTACCCTTTTATGTAATGATGTTTACTTTGAATTTATATTAGTTCACACAAACACTCTATCCATGCTTTTGTTCCGGCCCTCCGGTCCAGTTTAAGAACCCACTGTGGCCCTCAAGTCAAAAAGTTTGCACACCCCTGCCTAGGCAGTAGTTGCTTTGGCCAATGGAAAGTCCGCAAAGTGGTATCAGCCTACTAGGTCCTTTTGTACTGGGTCTTGCCCTGTTAGAACTCTGCTGCCACCATGTGATGGAATCTGGTGTAGCATGCTTTGGAATGAAAGATTATGTAAAGTGAGAGGTCTATGGGAAGGTCTTGCTTCTATACTACTGCTGTCTCTGTGGAAACACAGTCAAGCATCTGGTAGTTGGTTTAAGAATATTGCAGCCCACCCTAGCTGGTTTGGCTCAGAATAGAGCATCATCGACCTGCGGACTGAAGGGTCCCAGGTTCGATTCTGGTCAAGGGCACATGCTTGGGTTGCAAGTTTGATCCACAGTAGGGGGCATGTAGGAGGCAGCCAATCAATGATTCCCTCTCATCATGATGTCTCTATCTCTCTCTCCCTTCCTATCTGAAATCAATAAAATTATTAAAAACAAAGAATATTGCAGGCAAACACGTCATAACTTCAGATCTTGTGCATATTTCCTCTCTAACACAGGGGCACACAAGTGAAATGATACCAGGAAATATATTTCCAAGTTTACCAAGTCATCCAACCTATTGTACACCAGAGTCCACCTCCATGTTGTGTCTATCTATGCCTCTTTAAGCCATATTTACCTTTAATATTGAGTAAGAGTAAAAGTATGCTTTCAGTTAACATGATACAATTTGTAATACTGAAAATATATGAACCCTCTTTTCAAAAGTAGAGACGCAAAGTCCTAAGTGGTTCTTAATCCATCTGGGAATCATGTATAGTTCACACTATACTTTTGATGCTTGTAACTTAAGTACAGATATGTAAGACTGAGCACAATTAGAACATCTATGTAAACAAGTAGGAAAGTGGAAAAAGGGAAAAGGAGAATCATTATGTATTTATGTAAAAGAACTGAAAAAATTACTACTACATTCATCAGATTCAGTTACAGGAATATGAGCTAGCAATATGTCGTACAAATTATAGCTTTCACAATTGTTGGTAAAGCTGGTAGAGGTTTAGAAAATAGAAATTAAGAGGATGAGACAAAGAATTTACAACCTCATTTTGAGAAGTCCAGGTGTCCAGTTACCAAAATGAGAACAAGGGGTAGAATAACGTAGAGTGATCTATGGGACACTGTTGCCTCTCTGTAGGGCTGCAGAAAGCAAGCTCTGGGTGTGAAATTAAGAGTTAGGACAAGCTGGACTCAGCAATTCTGCACACTATTTCTGAGTCTATATCTTTAGTGGAAACCACCATGTATTACCTAGATCCCCCTGCAGCACATATCCCTCCGGTTACAGACACTGCTTTTGACTGACAGCCCTCAGCTAAAAGCCTTCTCAGGGAATTTCCCTAAGCTGAAGAGAGCCACCTTGCCAAAAGTTATGCTCTACTTCCAGGGACAACCTGCATTTAATGATCTGTCTGTATGAATATATAAATACCTGGCCCCTTTGCTCCAACTCAGAATAATTTTGAAAAGTCTCCCTTTAAACATCCCCAAGGGGTTGACTAAGCATTTTGAGAATGTGTGACAGCCCACTTTCTCCCTTTGCATGATCTTGCTTTCTTCCCTGCAGGCTAACCTCCAACCTAGAGTCTCTTTCCTGGGGTCTGAGTTGGTATCAGGAGAAGGACTTGAATAATTAGTGCTAGTGAGAGGCTGGAGCTCGATTACTTTTCAGCCTGCTGAAAATAGACATTGATGGCTGTGAGTGGTGCAGGACCGAGAGCCCTAGCACACCGTGACATGAAAGATGCTAAAACTTTCACACATCATAAACTGGTACGATGAACCAGAAGAAAAGCTGATGAGGTGCAGGTTTACACAATTACAGTCCATCGCCAGCTGTGCAAATGTGTGCACACATGGGTATGAGGGTGTGTGCGTCCATGAACTTTAATTAAGCAGCCACAATATCTATGCCTGCTTTCACCCTACCACAGCAAACTGCAGTAGGTGTTACAGAAACTGTATTGTCCGAAAAGCCTGAATTCTTTACGATCTGACCCTTTACAGAGAAACTTTGCTTGACTCTGCACTAGGGAGGAAAAGGTAGCAGGCATTTGAGAAATATGGAGGAAATGTTAATTATAAGGACACTAAAATTGGATAGCAATTATTGGGGTTAATTGATGCTTGAGATGGAGATAATGTAGAGCTAATTAGTTAAAAGCTGTGTGTGAAATCCAGAGGGACTTTTGGGCAGTATATAAAGCGATACCGATCTCCTGTGGATGGAGAGCTGAGGAAGTTCAGGGCCAGGACCAAAACTAATTATCAAGAGTAGTAGAGTGCCCGAGAGCTTTAAATTCTTACTCTAAACAGGTCTGCTATAGCAAGATCAGGGCCCTGATTGGGAAACAACTGGACCATCAGAATGTGATGGAGATGTCTGGGTTGCTGCACTTAAAATCTTGAATTCCCCTGTGGCCCCAAACTCTCTCAGCCTGCAGAGGGTTTGTTCTTCCTTCTATAGGACTTTAAGATGATGCAATTCCTGTCATCATGCAAGATAGCTCTCCCCTTCCCTCTGACTACTATGTTACTTAGAGTTAAATAACAACATTACCTAGGTGAAAACGTGCTTGGCTTACTAAGAAAGGCAAGGGGTAATTATTACCTCCGAAGAAATTGTAGCCCCTAATCAACACATACCAAGAAGGAGCCAGAAGAGTACATCTAGAATTGTACTGAGTATACTCGATCAGGTATTTGGAACATAAAGTTGTGTGAAGGAGGAGTTTATTGATAGCAGCATTCTCTCAGGATACAGGATCTACTATCCTGGCAATATGCTGTGAGTTAGTGCAGACATACCACAAGGATGTCTACTAGAAATTTGGGGAAAAACAATGCTGTTAAATGAAGTAAAAATTCCAGAGAATGAGGCATGCTAGAGTAGATTTACTATTCAAGTCCAGAAAACTACCAGGTGACTATTTCTATGAAGAGCTCTATAAGATATAACCCCCACCCAAATTAAGAATAAAAAAATGAAATGAAAGAAATATGCTGGTGAGAGCGGTATCAGATCACATAGAATCTTGGTAGTGGCTCTCTGTTGCTATTGGCTAACAGTAAGATACCTTCAATGAACTGAATCACCATAGCAATGGGATAATAAAATGCCAAAATAATGGAGATAAAGTGGTAGTGCTCAGTAATGAGAAGCAGGAGGCATAATAATGTAATGAATGGCAGGGCTGATTTGGTAGCTGGCCTGCATAGAACCTGACTCTAGACGCCAGTTAGGTGGGCAGTTACCATAGTTCCTGCTCAGTCTATACATTCAAAAGAAATCAGGAATGCATGATTGCCCAATTTGTTGAACTGAATTAGTTCCCTGATCTGTAACCCAATAACTGAAGGAGTGGTCAGGTTTTGAGAAGAAAGAATCTTGCAACAACATATATGTCAAGTACATATATTACTTGGGGACCTGTAGAACTTTATTCACATAGATGTGCACAGATTGTAAAAGGAACACTCAAACATGTCTGAGGACCTATGGATACAGGGTTCAAACTGACTTGATATGGAAGGACCCAAAGTTCCATGGTATCCATCTTATTAGAAGAAAAAAACAGGCAAGCCAATAAGTAAATGGCATCTTCTCCCAGGCCTGGATTATTGTGAGTTCACTGAGTTCACTAGGTCTAAGGTTCTATCTGGTCGTCATTTATTTGGTTCTCGAATGTATAATTGGAATGGGTATACTTGGTAATTGGCGCATTCCACACACACATTAAAATTCTGTGTATTCTAACTACAGATAGCCACGTGATGGCCATCACTATATTCCAGAGTTATGCATTGTCATACTGTGTTCTGCTCTCCTGGAAATGGAACCTCAGAAAAGTCCACCCCAGCTCCAGAAGGGGCAGTTTGGGAAGGGAATTCTGTATTCCCATGTACCCAGAGGGAGGCTCTAATCGGGGAAGAGCATGGTATCTAGGCTGGCACATTCTCTTGGGAAGACAGAGACAGAGAAATCCATACAGTGTCCTCTAGACCCAAAGCCAAGGGCAGGGCTCGCTTACTCTAAGGACAGCATTGATGGAGAAGAGAAACAGACTCTGAAGCTGCCTAGCTCCATTGGCTCCTGGGAGATAAATGTTAAAATACCTCTCCCAATATGTGGCACTGATGTATTTATTTTAGCTGGATAGTGCATTTTGATGATGGTAGAAAATCTCTCATCCTTAACAATTATATTTGAAATTTTTCTGTTCTTGAACCAACTGGATTATTTTTCTCTGTCAACTGGATTTTAGGAACTATACATCAATTTCCAAAAATAAATCTTAGGATTCTGACTGGACTTGCATTTGATTTATAGATTAACTTTGAGAAAAATTTGTATTATAGGATAGTAAATCTTGTCCTTGAACATAATTTATGTCTCCAGTTTTGTGAGCTTGCACAGAAAATAGGACCCCTTGTGTACTGCTGAGGAACCTGAATTAGCCTTAGCAATAAAAAGAGCAATTCAGAAATATCAACACAGATAGTTGAAGGTGTAAAAATTATATTATCCAGAATTTCTAACATATATGTACAAGAAACATAGAAAAAAGACTTCTTATGTGTGAGTAAAATATTGAAAATTATCTAGTTGCATAAGAATAATGGAATATTGTAATTCATACATAGATGTGGTCAAAAATGAAAAATGAATTAACAAACTCTGTATGAATTCTTATTTATTAATTGAATCATATTAATAAGCTAGAATTGGAGAGAGAATTTTTATAAATGATATAGCCAGTAAAGGACTTGTACCTAGAATATATAAAGAACTCTCAAAAATTGATAGCAAACACAATTCATTAGAGAATGGGCAAAGGTTAACATTTCTGTAAAAGGAATATACAGATAGTAAATAAACATATTAAAATATTCAATTTCATTAAAGAAAATCAAACTGAAAACCACAATAAGTTCACTGCACATCTATAATAATAAAAGTGTAATATGCTAATTAGACAGATGTCCTTCCTGATGAAGCTGGGGCTACGAGGAAAGCCCGGGTCCCAGGTGCCAGAGGGAAGCTCGTGCTGGCAGCAGGGGAAGGAAGGCCTACTCTTGCACAAATTTCATTCATTGGGCCTTGAGTCTATCATAATTACTAAAATAAAAAATAGCGACAACCCCGAATGCAGTCCCAAATGTAGACAGACCTGATTACTCGGTGCTGGTGGGAAATAAAGTGAAATGATAACAGCAGCTCTGGAAAACACATTGAATGTGCAACTACAATGGGACCCAGCAGTTGGACTCTTGGCCATTTATCCGAGAGAAATGCAAACTTGTGTACAAATACCTGTACACAAATGTTCTTAGAAGCTTTATTCATAATAGGCCCAAACTGGAAACAGTGCAAATGTCCTTCAGCAAGTGAATGGTAAATCAAACTACAGTATATCCATGTCATGGAATCCTACTCAGCAATGACCACAGACTATTGGTACATAACAATTTGGATGAATCTCTAAAGAACTATGAGTCAATAACGCAAATCCCAAAAGGTCATATATTATTGTAGAACATCCTTGAAAATAAAGAAATAGAGACCACATTAGAGGTTGACTGGGACACTGAGAGGGAAGGTGGTCTTGGGAGGGAGGTGTGTGTGGCTATAAAAGGGCAACAGGAGGGATCCTTGAGGAGATGAAGTTGTTCCGTGTCTTGACTATAGCAATGTCAATATCCTAGTGTGCAATGCACTATTGTTTTACAAGATGTTATCATTCAACAAAACTAGGTAAAGGAATCTTTCTGTATTAGTTCTTAACAACTGTACTGGAATTTACACTTATCTCAAACTTTTAATAAAACGTTCATTAAAATATTAAAGTAAAATGAAGTGTACACATGAAAATTAGATTTGACATGGAAATCATATTTTATATAAAATCTGATTTTTTTAAATGTTATAGAATTCGAGCATTTGAAAACACTCCACCTATACTCTTTTCTGATATATTTGGGTAGGTTTAAATTGCAGCTGCCCTTTTATGCAAAATACATTTCTCCAGGTTGCTAGGGAAACAGTTATTGCTGACATTTCTTACACTTGAATCCTTCACTTATTTACACAGTCTTTTTTTTTAAAAAAAAAATTACTTTATTGTTTAAAATATTACAAATAGTAGTACATATGTCTCCTTTCTTTCCCCATTGACCTTCCCCTGGCCTCCCCTATCCCCTGGCACATGCCCTGAAACGCGCACCCCCCCACCCCCCACCGTGTCTTGTGTCAATTCGTTATGCTTATATGCATGCATGCAAGTCCTTTGGTTGATCTCTTACCTTCCCCGCCCCAACCCTCCCCAGACTTCACGCTGTAGTTTGACAGAAGATTAATTCTGTTTGGCACCACATGACAGATTGGACTTTTGATATCAAAATACAGAATTAAATACAAGTTTTCATGTCCCTGTGGATCTAGTAATTAGGAAAGCTAGCTACCTATCTCAGGACCATTCTGTAACTGTCATTTCATCTATCCCATTCCACCTAATTACATATTTCTAGGTTTTCTGATATGGCCATAGCTTTGATTCTTTTCTTATTTTCAGAAGCATTAACTCTATATTAAGTTTTAAGAACATAGCTAACCAATATATTTTCTGAGTTAATATACTATCCTATCTAATAAAAGAGAAAGATGGTAATTGGCGTATGACGATACCCTTTTCATTGGCTAATCAGGGCTATATGCAAATTAACTGCCAACTATGATTGACAGTTAACTGCCAACAAGATGGCGGTTAATTTGCATATGTAGGCACAATGTAGGGAGGCGAAAGGGAAAGCAGGAAGAAGCCCCCTGCCACTGACAGTGATCAGAAACCCAGGGGGGAGCTAAGAGCTGGGGGGCAGGGCAAAGGCGGCCCTGGGGCCGCCTTTGCCCTGCCCCCCAGCCATGATCAGATAATCAGGTGCCTTTGCCACCCTGGCCAGTGATAGCAGGAAGTAGGGGTGGAGCCAGCGATGGGAGCTGGGCATGGTCGAAGCTGGCAGTCCCGGGAGCTAGGGGTCCCTTGCCTGGGCCTAAAGCGAAGCCCATGATCGCGGGGCCTCTGCAGCTGCGGGTCCCCGCGGCCCGGGCCGGACGCCTAGGCCAGAGGTGTCAGGCCTGGGCAGGGGCGGAGCCTGCAACCACAGGGAGCTGGGGGTCCCCTGCCCAGGCCTGACACCTCTGCCGGAGGCCTCAGGCCTGGTCAAGGGGCCGACCCGGTGATTGGTGATCGGTGGGTGATGAGGGTCAATTCCTCTGGCCGAGGCATCAGGCCTGGGTGGGGGGCGGAGCCAGGGATTGGGGGGATATGATGGTCCCCTTGACCAGGCCTGAAGCCTGGGTCAGAGGCATCAGGCTTGGGCGGGGGGTGGAGCAAGCGATCAGAAGGAGATGGGGGTCCCCTGCCCAGGCATGATTCCTGGGCCAGAGGCCTCAGGCCTGGGTGGGGGCCAGAGCCAGTGATCAGGGGGAAATGGGGGTCCCCTGTCCAAGCCTGACACCTCTGGCGGAGGCGTCAGGCCTGGGCAAGGGGCCGATCAGGCGATCGGAGTGTGATGGGAGTCTACGCCTCTGGCCGAGGCATCAGGCCTGGGCTGGGGGCAGAACCAGTGATGGGGGGAAATGAGGGTCCCTTGCCCAGGCCTGACGCCTCTGACAGAGGCGTCAGGCCTGGGCAAGGGGCCGATCCTGCGATTGGAGGGTGATGGGGGTCAATGCCTGAGGGCTCCCAGTACGTGAGAGGGGGCAGGCTGGGCTGAGGGGCACTCCCCCCCACCACACACACACCCAGTGCACAAATTTCGTGCACCGGGCCCCTAGTATCTAATAATAACTTTCTATACCTTTACCAAAGAAAGTTCAGTTATATGTCTTTGGGGAGGGGTCACAACACTTTTATTACTTGGTTTCTTAAAGTCTAAAAAGCAGTTCTTTATTGTGTTCTGTCATTTGGTGTTAGGAAGTTTTACCTAATATAATTATAATTTATTCTAAATTAAAGCTATATAATTTTATTCTGATGGAATTATTGAAAACTTTTTGTATATTGATATAAAAATTCACAAATCTAATTGTAGGAATATGTCTCTTTTCAATAAATTTTCCTGAAATAATAGAGTTCTTTTAAATTTTCAGATATATTTTAAATCTTACGACACTATTCTAGTATACTTTGGAATGTTTTTTTTTCTAAATTCTTCTACAGAAATCCAGTTATTATTCATAAGCAGATTTTCCATTTTTGTCATACCTTTTAAATTTCCTTAATAACAGAGCTACAATTTATTGAGCATGTGCCATATGCCGAGCATTTGGCTAAGTTATATATTCATATAACTATATTTACTTTCATAAAAGCCTTATGAGGTTAGTATTTTATGGAAGAGATTAGAGAGGTGAAACCATGGGAAGTTGATACAAGGAATGAGAGTATATCTGGTCTTCGTTAAAGGGCGATATGATGCTAAACATTTTACTTTCAAAGGGAAAGCTTCAAACTCCACTTCTGTAGTATCACTTTATTTGGCATACATTTCAATGCATATTTTAATTCTGTCTTTTTCTTTGCATCCATTTTCTCCATTTATTTAAAGTTAGTGTTTTTAAACTTCTTAAATTCCTTTATGTCCTGATGTGTTAAAATACCTGGGGTTTGTGTAAACCAGGTACGGTAAGACACACGGACACAGCAATAATTGTCATGGAGAAAGTAGTTTTTGTTCACAGAGCCCTGGAGACAGGAGGCAGGCAATCCCAGGCAAGGCTACAGGGGGAAGGACCTGAGTTGGTCAGGAGTCAGAGGGGCAAAAGGCAAGAGCTCGCCCAGAGAACTTACTGGATTTTTGAGGAAAGAAATGAGTGACACAGGGTAAGTTCACTCAGTAAGTTGAGGATTAGATCGTTTGAATAATTCCAGTGGAATCTGGTTTATAGTGATGGTCCCTAGTTATCCAGCACCTGGCCCTGGAGTGATTTAGGGCAAGGGGGATATGACTTCTTGTATGGGAATTCTATAAAAGACATGGTTCTGCGTGTGGGCTGGTGGTTGGTGTATATATCAGAGGTGTGCGCTAAGTAGGCTCCTTTGATATCTCTAGGAATTAGCTGGGAAGGGCATTCTCTGCAGTATCATGGCTTTAAACACTAGAGCATCGAGAATACAGAACTAGAGAAAATATAGTCAATATACTCTGTCTCAAAAAAAGGCTATTTTTAAGTTCTGAGAAAACAAAACAACAATTTAACATGTATTCTCTTGATATCTTCTTTGAGATAGTACTATTTCCCTTGCAGAGGTTTCATCATGGTCACTCTGTCTCTTTTATTGTCTTTGTTTGGTCACACAATGCTTGATGTGGGTAGATCAGTCTAGGAATGAGGTTTGTCAAAAAGGACAATAGTGTGGTGAAAACCTGTGGGGTGGGGGGATCAATGCGTAAAGAAAGGGGATATCTGTAATACTTTCAACAATAAAGATAAATTAAAAAAAAAAAGAAAAGGAAGCTAATGTACTGTTAGGTTTCTCAGTCACCTTACTTCAGACCAAAACTAGAGGTTTTGCCTGGCTGTATCAGATTCATCTTTTGTGGGAGGTTTTTATCTAAGATACTAGCCAGTGGGATTTGCTTCTGCTCCCACTCTGGTTCTCTGCTTACAAGGAAGAAACAAAGACTGGGTATTCACAGTGTTTGTAGTATTGCTTGTCTGGGTGCTTTGTGTAGAAAAAAAACACCTCACAATGTATAACTCAAAATTGTTGTCCACAAGAGGGATCTTTATGTCTCAGAATAAAATTCATTGCTACTTATTCTCATGTAGAATTTCCTCTTCCCACCTCATCGCCACCAGTGTTATATCAGTGAGTTATAATCTTGTGTGTGGAGATAAAAAGAGTAGTATCCCAATTAAAAGGGAAGTCAGAGTAATCACTTTCCTACAGACTTAGCACAGAAAATCTTTTTCATTTAAGCAAGTTGATACATAATTGTGCATTAGCATAGACAACAATGCAATTTATATGATATCCCCTTATTTTAAACTGTACCATATGCGGTTACTACATTAAAAATTTAGCAGTTTTGCTAAAGATTTTTTAAAAACTCTTACCTATTTGTCTAGGTTTTTATGTTTGCCAGTATCTTCAATGGAGTAAATATACATTCCAGTTTGTACAAAATAGTCCTAATTTACATCTGTTGCCGCAGCATCCCATCTGGTTCAGAATTAGTCTCTGGGATGAAGTGTCTCTGTTTAGACAATATATTACATGGTAACTGTGTCTATGATCACAGAGCCTCCCACAGAAAAATTTTAAAGGTAATTAGATTAGGTAAACAATTTTAGTCTTGTAATCTTGGGCTGTCCTTTAAACTCTCAAAAATTGGTCTCTGTCTTATTAGAAGTAATTTATTCAAGAAAATTAAATATTATATAAAAAACATTTGCACCAGGCATAGTGTTGTGCAAATACTAGATGCTATATGAACTTGTGTGAAGTTAATATTCTAGAACTTTCCCAGCCAGTGTGGCTCAGTGGTTGAGCATCGACTCATGAACCATGAGATCACGGTTAGATTCTCGGTCAGGGGACCTGCCTGAGTTTCAGGTTCTATCCCCAGGAGGGGATGTGCAGGAGGCAACCAATCAATGATTCTCTCTCATCATTGATGCCTCTAACTCTCCCTCTCCCTGCCTCAATAAACACATAGTTTAAAATATATAATATTCTAGAACTTTAATTCTTAAAGCTTCTGAAGGTTAATATCAATCCTTTTTGAATTGCATACAAATCAATAATGAAAGCAAGTTATAAATTTAATGCTAAGTAATAAATTCACAGAAAGTAAGAAGTCACAGGCAAGAAAATGTTACTTTGCAGGCACTTGCAGAAGGCACCGGTGGCTTACTGGAGAATATATTATTTTAATTACAGAAAAATATTTTTCCCTCCAGAAGTTTTTGGTACTTGCTAAATGAGATTTTAACCTTTGCTAATACAAAAAACCTCCCACAGAAAAACAAGAAACAACAACAACAATGTAAGGTCCATACTGTGCAGGATCAAATTGCAGAAGCTCACTGGCAGCCCCTCACACCCCTGCTGGCTTCACATTGCATCTTTCTATGGTTCCTTAGTTCCCAACCTTAGATGCCCATCCATGTTTCACTCGCTGTGCCTATTGAAGATTGTCCAGCTCACACTATGCAACGTGTATCACTTTTCTTAAGGAGCACAAACAGGACATTTATAAGTGTGTGTTTGATTCGTTATTTAATATGAGTAATTCAACTTGTAGATGTAAAACAAAATATTTTTCTCCTTAATATTGTTCTTTTTCCTCATGCAGCATAGCATTTGTGTTTAAAGGTAGTATTGAGTTTAGATTAAAAAATGCTATTTTAATTAGGAAATTGTGAACTTTTTAGTTTAGGGTTAATTTTGTGTCTACTGTTATCTAATTGTTCCATCTCCATTTTCTGGAAAAGCCATCATTCCATCATTGAATTGCTTGTGTAACTTGGTCAAAAGTCAGCTGGGTATATTTGTGTGATTCTATCTCTGTATTCTCTACTCTTTTCCACTGATATGTGACTAACCGCCTACCAATATCTCACTGCCTTGATTACTGTAGCTATGTAGTTGGCTTTGATATTGGGTATGGTGATTTCTCCCACTTTATTTTTTTCAAGAGCTTTTAATTATTTTAGAACTTGTGCTTTTCTATATAAGATTTAGAATTAGCCTGTCTGTCTACAAAACCTCTCTGGGATTTTGATAGAAACTGTACACAGCCTATAATTCAATTTGGGGAAAATTTTTCCTATATTGAGTCTTCAAATCCACAGACATGATATATCTATCTATTAGGTCTTCGTTGATTTCTTTCATTAGTATTTATAATATTCAGCTTACAGATCCTGTTTATTTCTGTTAGGTTTGTAATTTAGTATTTTACCAGAAATGATTATAAACAGTGTCATACTTTTAAATTTCAGTTTCCGTATTTTCCTTATTAGTATGCAGTTATTTTTAAACATAGTTTTGGTCAAACATAACACAGTTGTAGATCAGATTTCTTCTGGAATCTGCAGGGTTGAAAACTTTCCTATAGGCAGTGGAATCAATACAAAGTGGTAAAATATTATGTTGTTTAGTTATGACAAATAGCCGATAAGGACAGTAAATGGATTGAGTTAGGCTG
This sequence comes from Myotis daubentonii, assembly GCF_963259705.1. Lineage (NCBI taxonomy): Eukaryota > Metazoa > Chordata > Mammalia > Chiroptera > Vespertilionidae > Myotis > Myotis daubentonii. The sequence continues at coordinate 35,101,898 of NC_081856.1, read as the reverse complement.
TTCCTCAATACCAAAGTCAAAGGATTGTCTTTATGGTAAAATTCTTATCAAAGAACTATGAAACAGTGTGAAATAAATGTACTCAGAGCAATATTGGTTGCTACATACTGGATGTATGGTAGAAACATAATACTCAGATGTCTCATGTGCGATTGGATTATTCATACTCTGCTTGTGTTAAATTGACTTGGCTCAGAAATTTATATTGAATAAGTCTCTATATATTAAAGGAGCCTTAATACCTGCAATGATATGAGAGTAGGGAGAAAGAGTGGTTGCCTGCTCTTATTCCCATATATAGGGAGAAACAAAAATCTTCATGTTTTTTTCATATATTTCCCTTTTGTACAAGTGATGAACGCTAAATGACTCAAATATTTGCTTCTGAGAAACAGGAAAGATTTCTTTCTCATATCTGAATACTATTCCATGTGTGTGTGTGTGTGTGTGTGTGTGTGTGTGTGAGTGTTTATCTATTAATAAACACTTAGGTTGTTTCCATATCTTAACTATTGTGAGTAATGCTACAGTGAACATGAGAGTAAAGATTTCCTTTCAAGACCATGTTTGCATTTCTTTTGGATATCTAGCCAAATAAGTTTAGGGATATAATATACAGTATACTGTATTGCATACTTGAAAGTTGCTAGGAGAGTAGATCCTAGATCAGGGGTCCTCAAACTTTTTAAACAGGGGGCCAGTTCACTGTCCCTCAGACCGTTGGAGGGCCGGACTATAGTTAAAAAAAAAAAAAAAACTATGAACAAATTCCTATGCACACTGCACATATCTTATTTTGAAGTAAAAAAACAAAACGGGAACAAATACAATATTTGTATTTGCATGTGGCCCGTGGGCCGTAGTTTGAGGACCCCTGTAGATGTTCTCACCATGAAGAAAAATAGGAATATGTGACACAATGAAGGTGTTAGCTAAAGCTACAATGGTAAATATTTTGCACTATACAAGTGCTTCAAATCAATACTTTCTATACCTTATACAATGCCAGCTATGTCTCAATAAATCTGGGAAATAAAAAAAAGGAATAGGAAACCAGTTAATGTAAAGACTCGTGTAGAATAATAGATTGAAAACATGGGCACAGTTTCTCATAGATCCCATTCAGAGGTGGAGTCTGTTTTTCTATACCTTGAAACCTGGTCTTGTGACCTGTGTTGACCAACAGAATATTGAGGGAGAAATGTTGAATTTTCTAGACCATGGGCCCTCAGATATCCTGAAGTTACTATTCTTGCTCCTTTGGAATACTACCTGAGTCTGTCATGTAAAGAAACTTAATCTAATCTATTGGAATTTTGCCACATTAGAGTAGAACTATGGAGCCTTAACTGACAGTCACATGGACTACTGGACAAAAGAGAAAAGACATTTGGACCTCCCTGTCCAATGAATGAGCCCAGGCAAAACCATTAGAAGAACCATCCACCCAGTCCATAGAACTGTCGTAAATAATAAATCATTGTTGTAAACCAGTAAGTTTTGGGGTAATGCAGCAACTAACATCTGATCTATGTTCCTTATTAATTGAGAAATTCAGAGAGGAGATTGAAATATAATTTACATTTTTGAAAAATCAGATTTGTGGGAGGTAAGAAGGCTGGCAACTAAAAATGATAATGTTTCAACTTTTCAACTGTATGATTCTCTAACTTTGTAATACTTCTTTTGCAATCTTGACATCTTGAAAGTTGAACAGATAGTTATATGATGTCAATAAGTAGGGCAGAGGTCATTTTTTAAAATAAATACCTTAGTAGTCCTATTCATCAAGCCAGCTACTATTAATATTGCAATGCTACAACCAACAAAATTATAGGTAATAAAATATTTCTATTTTAAAGAACTTGTCATAGTCATATTAGCAGCTGAAATAAAAGTAGTTACTGCATTAATATTTATTTTCAGTGTGAACGTTTTAGCACTTATATGATAGGGCTTTCAATGTATTTTAAACACAGAAATGCCCTATATTGGTATCATCTAGCCATTGTACTCTTAGTTATGTGTTATTGTTCTTAACAAGTTGAAGCCTATAAAATTAAATTAGCAAATGAACACTAATAAGAGGCATCATTTTTTGTTTTTGTTTTGCTACAAATATATACACAGACACATGTGGAGTCAGATTTAAATTTATTCAATCAACTGAGGAGATTTAAACAATCAAGAGCAATGTAGGTTTATTTTAAACTTTACTAACATGTGAGGCTTATGAAAAAATAAAAAGAGTTGTGATAATCTTAGAAAAAAAAATCATTGATTTGTGCCAAAAAGGTAAAATGGAACCCACCACTTAGGTATTTCTTTTCTTTTACTCTTATTTTGCACAGTGGGTATGGAAGTTACTCTTCTACTTTCATTCAGTTAAATTCTAAAGAAAGTTCAAGTTCCTTTTAGACACTCAAACTCATTCTACTGTTATACCTGCATCTTAAGTGTTGATTCAGAAAGAGAAATAAGGCTTACTGCTGAGTTTTGAATAAAACATGGCTATTTTTACTATCATCTCAGGACTTTCAACTCATGAGAGGCTCTGAGATTGGACAGGGAAAAAAACGTAACCATAAAAATTACTGCTATAGAAATGCAGAGCAGTGGACTAGCTTTCAGGAGTGTGTGGACATCATATGCATCCTGGCTTGTCTTTTCAGCTTGTTGCTTCTATTATGGATGGAAATTGAAATCCCACCATCTCTACTTCCATTCATACATTTGCTCACAAGTTAAGTCATCTCAAAGCGAACTCTGCTATTATTTTAAGATGCTAAATGCAAAATAAGTGACTTCACAAAGGCTCTATGATAGACAGTTTTACCTGCAGGTGACCAAAAATAATCAGGATGACAGTTGAAGTTTAGGTTGCAAAACCAATAACTCACTTTAGACAAGAAGAAACGTCAAATTCAGATTTATTACTCATTTCTGTGCTTAGTAATAATAATACTTTCCACTAAAAAATTCTATCAAAAGAGTCCATTGAATTTAAAATTCAGTCATTGTAATACAAATACTTTGAGTTAATAAAGGTAAATATTCACAAAACAGATCCTAAAGACTAAATTAATATTTTATCTATTATAAAACACTTTATAGAAAGAAATGCTGCTTTCACGTTATAAATCTAAAGTGGATAAAGTGGCATTATATTCAGACTTTTTTAAAATTAAATTTATTGGGGTGACACTGGTTAACAGGGTCATATAAGTTTCAAGTGTACATATCTATGATATATGATCTGTATATTGCATTTTAGGCCTATCACCCAAGTAGAAAATCATATATCAATAGTTACAGTAAAAGCATTTGATAAGATACAATATCCATTAAAGATTAAAACACTCAATAAAATGGGTATAGAAGAAAGTACCTCAACATAATAAGGGCCATATATGACAAACCCTCAGCCAATATTATACTTAATGGTAAAAAACTGAAAGCTTTTCCTCTAAAATCAGGAACAAAACAAGGATGCACACTCTCACCACTATTATTCAATACTAGAGGCTCCGTGCATGAAAGTCGTGCATGGGGGGGCGGGGGGGAGGCGTTCCTCAGCCTGGCCTGTGCCCTCTCGCAGTCAGGGACCCCCTTGGGGGATCAAGCGTAAGCCAGCAGTCGGACATCCCTCTTGCAGTCCGGGACCCCTCGCTTCTTACCGCTCGCCTGCTTGCTGCTCCTTACTGCTCAGCTCGCTGCTCCGTAGTGCTCCTGCCACTGCCACTGGGCTCGCCAGCCATGAGCCCGGATTCTGGCTGAGTGGCGCTCCCCCTATGGGGCAGCTCCTGCATTGAGCGTCTGCTCCTTGATGCTCAGTGTGCATCATAGCCACCGGTCATTCTGCCATTCGGTTTATTTGCATATTAGGATTTTACTATATAAAATAGTTCTGGAAGTCCTAGCCAGAGCAATCAGGCAAGAGGACAAATAAATGCCATCCAAATTAGGAAGGAAGAAGTAAAAATGTCACTTTTTTCAGATTACATGATTCTGTATATAGAAAACCCTAAAGACTCAACCAAAAAAACCTTTAGAAACAATAAACAAATATAGTAAAGTTGCAGGATACAAAATCAATGTACAAAAAACCCCACTGATTTCCTATATACTAAAAGGAAACTTCAGGAAAGGAAATAATTAAAACAATTTCTTTTGCATTTGCAGCCAAAAGAATAAAATACCTAGGAATAAACTTAACAAAGGATGTGAAGGACCTATATACTGAAAACTACAAAGCATTATTAAAAGAGATAGAACAAGACACAATGAAATGGAAAGATCTTTCGTGTTCATGGACTGGAAGAATCAATACAGCTAAAAGGGCCATATTACCCAAGCCAATACACAGATTTAATGCAATCCCCTTTAAAATCCCAATGTCATTTAAACAAATAGAAAAAAAATCATCAAATTGCTATGGAACCACAAAAGACCTCCAAATAGCCAAAGCAATCCTGAGGACAAAGAACAAAGCCAGAGGAATCACACTGTTACTGGTGGGATTGGGAGGTCCTCATCCCCGCCTGTTGCTCACGGGAGTGGCAGTCTTAGGATATTCCAATTATCACAGCAGCATGGGATTGGCAGAGAAACAGACACACTGACCAATGGAACTGAGTTGAGAGCCCAGAAATAAACCACATGTGTATGGGCAAATCATGTTTGACAAAGGAGCCAAAAACACACAGTGGAGAAAAGAAAAGCTCTTCAATAGATGGTGCAGAAGTTATTTTAATGTCCAAGGATCACAAATGAGAGATGGTGATGATTGAGTGGAAAAATATAATGGGGAGTAGGTAATGCTAGGTAAATGTTGCAGTGATCTTTTATCACTATCCTAAATCATAATGTTTTGAAAGGAGGCCTTGTATTGTCAGCAACCTTTAAGAGGGAGAACAGACTGTGGCTTAGGCTCCTGGACTGCGAGAGGACACAGGCCGGGCTGAGGGACCACCCTGAGTGCAAGAATTTTCATGCACCAGGCCTCTAGTGATAAATAATGATAAATAGTGACAAGACATGATCAGACAGTCATTATTATTATTATTATTATTATTATTTTCTTTTATTTCAGAGAGGAAGAGAGAGAGAGACACATCAGTGATAAGAGAGAATAATTAATTGGCTGCCTTCTGCAAGCACCCTACTGGGGATTGAGCCCACAAGCCAGGCATGTACCCTGATGGGGAATCAAACCATGAACTCTTGGCTCATGGGCTGTGCTAAACCACTGAGCCATACTGGCCAGGCAATATCAACTTTTTAAATAGCAACATGATGAGAGTGAAAATGGCTGAGAGACTAACAGGGATAGATAGAAACAGTACACCATTGCTAAGAAATTTAGGAATAGAACTTGGGATTGTATTTATTGTGGTTTTTAAAGATGGTATAAAAGTTGTGTAAATCGTCTAAATGTGTTAAAATACTTTTGAAAAGTTGCTGGAAATCATTAGTTAAACCAGTGTATCAGCAGAGACTGAACATGGAGAGAAACAGGGAAGAAGAAAAAAACACAAAGAGAAAAATACAGTAGAAGCCCAGGCAGCTGCACCTCTCAGGGAGGCTTTTATCAGAATTGCATGAGTAAGCGTTCTTTGCCTTGACTGAAATCAATTTAGTCATTCTTTGTTACGTCGCCTCAGGAAACAATCTCAAGGAAACTACCTTGATGTTCAATTGTCACATACTGCAAGTTAATAAACCTTTAATTTATGGTTGGCTTTTTAATAACCACAAAGATAATGCCTCATAGAAAAGGACGGAGGGAAGAAAAGAGGGAGAGAAAAGAGGAGGAGAGGAGAAAGAGGGGAGAGAAAGAAAACTTCTTAAGGTATTTTGCCTAAAGGCCCTTGACATCAGCAAAGCTCCAGTTTTTAACTTACTGTTTCCAGACCCAATTGCACTATTTTTATAACTTTATTTCGGGACTTATTTAGCAGAGATGCAGAGGTGGCAGAGGACTCAGGGAGGAGAGTCACTCTCCAGGGCATATCTGCCAGTGTTTTCTCTTCCCAATACATCTTATTTTCACCTACAGACGCAGTAAGAATCGAAGCCCTATTTGTAAAAATAAAGATTCTTTCAATATGTTTCTCTACCCCAGCGTTCACTCCAACACCAGAATGGAGTCACCTGGCCTCGGCAACTTATACAGAGGTCATGCAAGAAGCAAGCCTTCTTCCTGGTCTCTGGTTTTCAGGGAAAAGGCACTAAAACATGGGTGAAATGAAAGCTAAAATATTTTTAATACAAATCAATAAGTCAATTCTTGTCTCCCCAAATTCTGCTGTATTCAGAGATCAAGAAAGGAAGGCAAGAAAAAAAAATATATATATATGTATGTATGTATGTATGTATATATATATATATGTGTGTGTGTGTGTGTGTGTGTGTGTGTGTGTGTGTGTTTCTAAACCATGTTTTATTAGCTCGCTCTGTTGATTTTTGGGGGGAATATAAATTAAAGCTGAATCTTCTTCCAACCCAGATATTCTCCACAAATGTAGTAATGAAAGAAAACACTCTTATTATTGGATAAATATTAACCCATAATGTGATGTGCAGAACAGGCCGGTCCCCTAAGAGATGGCAGCAAATCTTATCCTTTGATATAGCCATTACATACAGGTTCTCAAGATAGATGATGATTAATCCTAAGTAAGAGCATTGGCCATACCATTTGTCATATACAGTTCACCCTAGACCCCAATGGTAATTGTAGTGACCAATATGTTAGCTAATTGCCTTAATCCATAGGAAAAACAAACCTCTCATAAATTATGATAGGAGATAGTTTCACAACTTGGAGCAAGTTAGGGCTCCCACCTGAATCTGAAAGATAGGCTGCTATCTTCCTCAGTGTTTACATTTCAAAGGGATGGCTCCCAGGTTCTTGAGAGACATTTCTGGGTCTTAAAGCTGACAGAAGTCCTATCTAGCTTAAAAAAATAATAATAATATACATATGTATACATATATATATATATATAAATTATAAATATTCTAAATATTCTAATGTAAATGCTCTAAAAAAAAGGGAGAGAAGTCTCTTCCCTTATTTCCAATCAGGAGTCTTAGGCCTCTTTAATTTTTATTTATTTTTGTTATCCTCACCCGAGGATATTTTTTCATTGATTTTTAGAGATAGTGGAAGGGAGGGGGAGAGACAGAGAAAGAAACATTGATGTGACAGAGACACATCGATTGGTTGCCTCCTGTATGCATCCCAACTGAGGCTGGGGATTGAGCCTGCAAACAAAATGCATGCCCTTGACCAGACTTGAACCTGAGACCCTTCAGTCCCCAGGATGACACTCTATCCATTGAGCAAACTGGCTAGGGCAAGCCTCTTTAATTTCTTAAATTTATTGCAGGAACATTGGTTAATAACATGATATAAATTTCAGATGTACAGCTTTGTGTGCCACCACCCAAAGTTTACTCTCCTCCCATCACCGTGTATTTGAGCCCCTCTGCCCTCTTCTTTCTCCCCGACAACTCTACCCTCAGGTAACCACCATTCTACTGTCTGTATCTATGAGTTAAGTTTTTTGTTTGCTTGTATGTATGTTTTGTTTGTTTACTTATTTATATTTGTTTTATATCCCACCTCTGAGTAAAATCTGTCTGTTCTGCTTCTAACATATAAATTAGCATAATACTCTCAAGAACTGGCATGTTATCGCAAATGGCAGTACTTCATGTTCTCTCATGGTTGAACAGTATTCCATTTATTTTGTAGCGTATCTTCTTCAGTCACCCATTGAAGCACATTTAGATTGTTTCCGTGTTTGGGTTATTGTGCATAATGCTGCAACAAATTTTTACGAATAGTTGGGGGAGGAAGTAGAAGAGGGCATAGAGAGGATAAGTGGTGATAAATGGTGATGAAAAAAATAAAAGGAAAAAGTTAAATTGTATTAAATAACAGCATTAGAATCTCTTTCTGTATAACAGTACTCCTCACCAAGGGACAATCCACTCCCCCTCCCCCCAGGAGGATGCTTAGCAAAGCCTTGAAGATTTTTGGCTCTGAATATAACGGACAGGGGGCTACTGGCATCCAGGGAGTAGAGGTTAGGGATGGGGCTAAACATCCTACAATGCATAGGGGAGCCCCCCACAACAAAGAATTATGCAGTTCAAAAGTCAGTAGTGCTGTTAAGAAAACCTGATGTATTATGGTTAATTTTAAAACAGTTATTAGCACAATTCAAAATTTTCTTCCACACTGAGACATCTCATATGGTACCAATTTATAGATCCTAACTTGGAGCTAAAGCTGCTATTGATTTGCACTGAAACAGAAATTATCAAGTATGAATAGATCATTGCTCTAACCTGTAAGATGCTTAACAATTTTCTTCCATTATTGAATAACCTGGCATAAAATATCTGAATCTGACAAGATGATAAAGCAACATATGTAGTACAGAGGTAAAAGCTATCCCAAAAGTCCTCTTTCTTGACAGTTTATTGTGAAATGATTTAGTATCACAAAAACAAAAACATATCAACAAAGTGGAGGATTTATCCCCAGTTTAGCAGACAAAATCTGATATGGACAATGTTTCATAGTTTGAACCAAACAATATCTACAAATTAAATCATAGTAATAGCTTCATTTGCCATGAAAAAGAATAGAAAATCTTTGACCACTGAAAATTACATACTTTAAAAATATAAAATTAAAACAAATAATGTTTAAAAGAATTGAAAGTGAAGCCTTCCTTAAAACACTATCTGAAAAAGAAATATCTGGGAGAGAGTTAAGTTGTATTTTACACAATGAAGATTTATATGAGGACAGACATTTTTTACCAACATATACATTTATCAATATTTGTTTTTAAAAGTCAATTAGGTGTATTAGCTTTATTACCCAAATTAATGTTCAAAATATAAATTTCATTACCAGTATCAGAATATAATTTATATACTCTGTTAATATACAGTTAAAAAGCTATGTGTCCATGGTTTGAGGGGGTAAAGTTATGGAATTCTAATCATCACAACTCTGTTATAGTCATTTATGGAGGATATTTATGATCCTCTACTTACATAATATTCTTCACTTCTGCTTAACCCTTATAATTTTATCAAAGTTGGTAAGGCTATTCATAAAATTACTTCATGTCAAGGACCAGAAAATCCCTTTGCTGTGATTACATTGTTTCAAAATTCATTACTTCTCCAACACATTGCTGAAACAATTTTACTATGATTGTATAGTATCAAAAGCTGTATCTTTTATTCACCAAATAATGAATTTTTTTTTTTTACTTTTTCAGCCCCAGACATAAGAAGTATCTTCACTTTGATTATAATTGACCCAATCTAGTCTCCTTTCCTTTCAGACAAGTTTTTCTTTGTATTTGTCATTTCCAGAATGACTGCTATCTGCAAACCACTTATAAAGCCCTATTCTGAATAAATACTGAAATTCTCATTACAAGAGAGACTTCCAATTCATGATGTATGAAACAAAAACAAAAAAAACATTGATATACTTTACATTTTTATGCTTACTATATTCAGAATAAAAAAAAAAACCTGACATAAATAAAAGGAAATTTAATTTTTTTAAAAAAGTAGTAAAGGAAAAGATCTAAGGTCTTCCCTTAGGGAAAAATATTTTATTAGTATTTCACAGTTAACATGTTAAGCACCCAGTCAGTCACCGGTGACTAACACTATACTTTCCGTCCAGAAGACAAAACAGGCTGGGCACTTAACTTGTTAAAAGACACATTAAAGGAAATTTAAGCTAACCACATCTTTTCATAAAACAAGTCCAAATTCCTGTGACAATGACTCTTAAAGGAACATCGATGTCTCCCTCTTTCATCTTTACCAGTGACTCCCTGTGGTTATGAGTCCCTAGCAAGTTTGATTTCTTTGGATGAAGATAGAAAAATGGTGAGAGCTTCACTCTACATTAAAAAAAAAAAAAACGAGAAAAAAAAAACAGCACATGATATGAATTTGTAAGGAGGAAAATTTTGAGTGTTTTCTCAACAGTAAACAACAATTATACACACACATGCATAATTTTCTAGTTACTAGAAGGGATAAGAGACTACACTAAGTTCTTTTTATTATGACATAAATTTTTATATATTTTAACATTAATCTAGTGGCCAGCATTACTTAAGATTACTTCTGTTTTCAGGCTAATTTCAATTTTAATCTATATTGCTCCCCACTATTATGTTTCATGCATCCTTAATTAAATTGTTTCATGTATTCATCTAAATGATGTATTTTGCTTCACTATTTCATGCACCATGTACCATTCTGAAAAGTTTGCCAAAAGTTTGATCAAGTGCAGCTTTCCAAAGACATTTCCCCACTGATCTCTTCCTCTCCTCAAATCAAAAGGTAGTATTTACAGATGCACCACATATTTCAAGAATTCATTCAGGAAGATCCTCTGCCAAGAAATCCCCAAGGAAATAATTTCCTAGGTTTACTGTGCTTTTGGAGAATGCTATACGTATCACCCATAGAGCACTTGTAATATTGAATTTTAAATATGTTTATGTATCTGCTCTTCCATTAAAATTTAATTTTTATTGGGTCAGATTATTGTTGTTTTCACTGTTTCCTTCCTCTATACTTAGCATAGTGCCTGACCTATGCTAGGAATAGAGGAAGGGGATTTTTTTAAATTAGTAAATGTTTTATTAAATGTCTAGAAAATGTAACTGTGTCAACTCATCAACCATAAGTCAGTTTGCTCTCACTTAGTTACATATCATTTATATTCAATGTGGGATGTGGATAGCCTCTAATATATTGGTTATGAGGTAGGGTGAGACCTCCACAGTAAAAGTATCTGGGGCCTACCACAGTCATTTTTTAAAATATAATTTTATTTTTTAATTACAGTTGACATACAATATTATATTAGTCTTAGGTGTACAACATAGTGATTAAATATTTACATAACTTAGGAAGTGACCATGCAGATAAATCTAGTACCCATCTGACACCGTACATAATTATTAAAATATGATTGATTACGTTCCCTATGCTGCACTTTACATCCCAAGACTTTTTTTATGTAACTGCCAGCTTGTATATGTTAATCCCTTCCCCTTTATCACCAATCCTCCCAACCCCCTCCCATCTGGCAACCATCAAAATGTTCTCTGTATCTATGCATATGTTTCTGTTTGTTTATTTGTTTAGTTTGTTTTTTAGTTTCCACATGTAAGTGAAATCATATGGTATTTGTATTTTCTCTGACTTTATTCACTTAGCATAATATCTTCTAGGTCTACCCATGTTATTGCAAATGGCAAGATTTTATTCTTTTTTATGACTGATATTTCATTGTATGTAAATACCACCACTTCTTTTCCATTTGTATATCCGTGAACACAGGTTGCTTCCATGACTTGGCTATTGTAAATAATGCTGTAATTAACATAGGGGTGCATGTGTCTTTTCAAATTAATGTCTTAGGTTTCTTTGGATAAATAATGTGAAATAAAGTCAGGATAGTTAATAAAAAGCAACCAAAGTTAAAAATCTTGTAAACATGAAGCATAGTCACCCTACAGTTTGCTGCTGCAGGGTAAAGAATCTGCCATGAGTCCAGGCCTTCGTTTACCCTACTCAACAGAATGTTAACAGACTTACCCATAAAATGCACTGAGGAAAATTTTTGAGAAGTCTGTAGTTTATCTTATGTTTTCTGGCTTCCTATTTATAAGGAAAGGTATTGAGTTTTTCCTCTGTTTCTATTACTTAAAACTCTTCTGTTCTTCCCTTTAAACAAAAATGTATAGAAGTCTCTCATTTACATATAGTTTTTCATTTATTATTTATACTTACATTATCATATATATATGTGTGTGTGTATATATATATATATATTTATATTTATATATAAAAGAAATACACACAGACTGTTTAGCTCTATTTGAGTAATGAGAGGATTTTGTTTCATTTTAAAAATGTCAAGCATTAACAAGCAATCAAAAGAGATTTGAGGGAAATGAAGTGCTCAAAAATACAAGGGTTATCAATAACTGACTCTGATAACATTGGCTTAATGAGAATAAATAATGATTAGGGAATTGGCTAATATACCTCAGGGTCTTTTCTCCTTGAAGATGTTAATTGCTTACATGTAATTGACTTAGTGACTGATAGCATATCTGATTGAGACACCATGAATTATGTATTTTGAGATAATATTAGTAAAATTAGTAGTTTTTGAAATAGTATATGTTAGGCTGAAAAATGATTGCCCAAAGATGTCCACATACCTAATCTCTAGAATCTGTGAATATATTTCCTTCAATAGTAATAAGGTTTCTGCAAAGCCAATAAGTATTATGAGATGGGTAAATTACTCAGTATTATCTGAGTGGGTCTGGTGTAATCACAAAGGTCCTTAATAAGAGAAGGCAGAAGGTCAGAGTGAGGAGAACATTATGTGAGAATGGAAGGAAAGTTTGGAGTAATATGGTCACAAACCAACAGTGGTTCTCAACCTTCCTAATGCTGCGACCCTTTAATACAGTTCCTCATGTTATAGTGACCCCCAACCATAAAATTATTTTCGTTGCTACTTCATAACTGTAATTTTGCTACTGTTATGAATCGTAATGGAAATATCTGATATGCAGGATATATTTTCATTGTTCGTGACCCACAGGTTGAGAACCACTGCCTAGAATCTGGAGGTGGCAAAAAATGACCTTTTCCCTGGGAAGTTCATAAGTAATTAGTATGGTCAACACCTTGATTGTAACCCTGTAAGACTAATTTCAGAATTCTGACCTCCAGAATTATACGAGAATAAATATGTGTTAAGTTACTAAGTGTGTGGTAAATTTTTATAGCAGTAATAGGAAACAAATAGATTGTGTTTTGGTTTATGGTTAATGGTGATGAAGATGGAAATGCTGTTTATATGTTATTTACAAGTTTCTTACAAGGGTCTGAAAAGATAACTGTATAATAAATCCAGTGTATCTACTCAAAGGTTAGTGATTATATCCCAATCTAGGTATTGCCATAAAGATATAGTTATGATACAATGCAGGGATTTATGCTAATATCATTTAAATTGGTAATAGGCATATTATGTTCTCAAAATTGTGCTTCTATGACAACCCAATGAGCAAGTATAAAGATCTATAGTAGATCAAATAAACACACTGTACTCAAGGAATTCTGAAGTTATAGCAAGCAATACATGTTGCCTGCCAAGAATACATAAACATTTTAAAATGAAACTAAGTCCTCTGGTTATTGTACCATAAATACTATCTGTGTCTTTAAGCAAACTATGTTACCTTCAAACATTAATGACTGTTAGTATAGTTATGTAAAAAATAGTGACTTAAAAAGCAAATTATTCCTTGGTAATGGTCTCAACCTTTATGTCTACTATTTTGTGTTGTTTTGTTTTTTGTACTATGGTGGCTAGATTCCAAATAATCCCATCAAATAAATTATACCCACTTACATTTTCCTTGCTTAGTCACACCCAATAGTGAATCTGAACTGGTGCTACTACTCTATCTTAATTAACAGATTGGCTGTTAAAGTGATTCTGTGTCAGTTCCAAGCTGTGAGATTATATATTTCTTTAAATTTTGTGCCCTTAGAATCGCTGAGTCACCATGTAAGGAGACGAACTGCCCTGAAGCCACCATATTGTAAGGAAGCCCAAATAGCCCACGTGAAGATAAAACAGAGATTGAGATGCCCAGCCAGTCCTCATCTGTCCCTGCCGTCTCTACGGAGTCATCTTGTGGTGAGTACAAAGCAAACTTAGAGCATGTTCAAGCAATTTTGCCGTGAGGGGCCTTTCTATTTTCTATTGCTCTATGATAAATCACTCCACAGCCTAGTGGTTCAGTGCCACACAGTTTTATTTTCTTTTACAATTTTATGGGCTGGTTTGGCAGCTGGGCAGTTCGTGCTTGGCATCTTACATGCCGTTGCTTTCAGATGGTAGCTGGTACTAGTGTCATTTGAAAGCCCCGTTGGGCTGGACATCGATAATGAAGGGCTGAAATATTCTGAAAATCACATCACATTAAATCACTCAGTATTTCTGCTTATTTGGTATATGTGTGTATGCTTGTGCACTTATTTATTTTTGTGTCTATAAACTAGTGTGACAGCTTTTCTTTATCAGTTTTCATGTGAAGTAGAAGCCACCCGATGTTACTTCCTTAATCATATAATTGATATTTGAACATAATACGGAAGTAGACAATCTACTCAAGCTCACATGCCACTATTGTCAATATTATTGCATCTTATAAAATAATTACTTTGCCAAAGTTCCCATAATTTGTACAATTTGAAGTAAAGGAAGTTGGCTTAGACCTAGTGCCTGTGTCTTTGAAGAGTTGTAATTATCCTAATTATCTGCTCCAGTGCAATGTTAAAATGTTTGTAACACACTACTCCATCTCCGGAGGAATATGCTTGGTTTCCAAGAAGTGGCCATCTGCTTTTTATTTGAACACTCACTGTAGGTTAAAAAGCCACTTGTGTGTTTAGTGCTGTCAGCGTCATTCACACAAACTTCCTATTTTAGGGGCAAATATTTTGCACATCGCTATAAGAGCAAGAGCCGCAGTGCAGAGAAAGACCCAGATCTGACATCTCCTTTCTCTCCTCTACCTAGAGAACATAGAGCATGTTCAAGCAATTCTTTTTTCAACTCTTTTCTTTCTCTTCCTCAAATGGACTTTCAGTTGTCTTTGCAACGTTCCTTAATTCCCTTCAGTTCTTTGTTAATGTGCATATTTTTGCAAAGGAGAATGCGAATATTGCGATTTGAGAAAAGCAAAGTATTAAAATGACTGGAATAAAGAGGTTGAATGTCACAGTAACATTCTATTTGGATGAATTTGAATCAATGTAGAGGACCTGTACGTTTGGTGTAAAGTTATACAAAATATCAACCAGAACTATCAGTTTATGTCATTAATAGTACTGTAAAGAACCAATCCTGATTGCAATTGATTGTCTATCAATAGGATGGTTTAGATAAAAGAAAATTATTTATTCTGGAAAAAAAGTTTTACGTATTAATGGCTTGTAAAGTACTTTCCCCCTTTATGTCACAAATCTGTTTAAGAATCTAATGAAGGCATCATATTCTTTCCCCAGAGGGAACAAATATGTTCACTTAACATTTTATATTACATTTAAAAAATTAATGCGTTCCCTGAAATATAATGCCATGTTGACCTGTCCTCCCAACCAGCATTTTAATAGAATTTTAATAGAATTCAGAATAGGCATATTAAGTGTTCCAACTTTCAAGTAAAAGTATAAACTATGACTACGTAAAATGAATATATTTTTTCTTGGGAAAGCACAGAGGAAACCAAGTGTTATGAGTACACAAGCAAGGGTGGTGCCTGTACAAAATGAATTTTCGAAATTATTTGCAAGGGCGTCTAACATAAATTCTAGTTTGGGTCCCAGGAATCTAAATTTACTAGATATAGTAGAAACTGAAAATAGGCAAATCTTCTAAAATTGATACTAAAAGTTTTAGAATATGAATGGAATCATAGAGTGTTTTTATTTTGTGACTGGCTTACTTCCCTTAGAATAATATCCTCCTGGTTCATCCATGTTGTAGCATATGATAGGATTTCCGTCATTATTTAAGGCTGCATATTATTCTGTTGTATGTGTATACTACATTTTCTTTATCTACTATTTGTTGATGGACATTCGGGTTGCTTCAACCTCTTGGATATTGTGAATACTACTGTGATAAATACAGGTATGCAATTATCTTGTTGGCATTGTGCTTTGAGTACCCAGCAGTGAGAATGCTGGATCATATGAAAGTTCTATTCTTAATTTTCTGAGAGCTCTTCAGACTATTTTCTCTGTACCTCTTTACATTTCCACCAAGAGACCATATGGGTCCTAATCTTTCTGCATCTACACCAACACTTACTATTTCCTATTTTTTATAGTGTCCATGTTGGTGGGTATAATATGATACCTTCTTGGAGTTTTGATATGCATTCCCCCAATGATTTGTGCTGTTGAGCATTTTTATTTGTGCTTGTTGGCCATTTTAATATCATATTTGGAGAAACCTTAATCGAGTTATTTACCCATTTTCAAATCAGTTTATTTGTTTTGTTGAATTGTGGGAGTTCCTTATATAATCTGGATATTAACTCTAATGAATATACGGTTTGCAATTATTTTTTCCCATGCTGTAGGTGGGTAATTTTATTCTGTTTATTGCTTATTTAGATGTGCAGAAGTATCTCAATTCGGTGTAGTTATTTTTATCTATTTTAATTCTGTTACTCTGGTGTCATGTCTGAGAAATTATTGCCAAGACTAACCACGTGAAGTTTTCCCCATGTTTTCATGGAGTTTAATATATTCATTGTTACATTTAAATCAACCCAATTTGAGTTGATTTTTGTATTGGGGTAGGTAAAGATCCAATGTCATTATTTTCCATATGAAGATCTGGAACCATTTATTGAAGAGACTATATTTTCTGCAATGTATAGTCCTCTCACCCTTTTTGAAATTAAATTGGTCATGCATGAAAGGGTTTGTGAGCTATTTTTTTTTCATTGGTCTATAAATCTGGTTTTATATTCCAGTATCACATCATTTTAATTACTTTTGCTTTATAGTGTATTTTTAAATAAGGGAGTGTGACACCTTCAACTTTGTTCTTCTTGCTTTATTGTTTAGTTAGACAAGGTCCTTTGAGGTTGTTTTTACTATTTCTGCAAAATATGTCATTGTGATTTTAAGAAGGGATTGCACTGATTACACGGATTGCTTTGGATGGTATAAATATTTTAATATTTATTCTTCCAACTTATGAGCACAGGATATATTTCCATGTATTTATACCTTCTTTAATATATATATATATATATATATATATATATATATATATATATATATATATAAAATTTTCAGTGTACAAGTCTTTTACCTCCTTGGTTTAGTTTATTCCTAAGTATTGTATTTTTTTGATGTTAAGTAAATAATGTTTTTTTTTGTTATTGTTTTGTTTTCTATTTGCATTGGTCATTGTTAAATGTTTAATAATGAAACTGATTACTGATTCTATATCCTGCAACTTCGCTGAATTCATTTATTAATTTTAAGAATCTTTTCCATAGAATTTAGAGTGTTTTACATGTATGGTCATATTACCTTATTGACAGAGAAATTTAAATCTTCATTTCCAATTTGTATACTTTTTATTTTTTCTTGCCTGATTACTATGGCTAGAACTTGTAGCACCATGTTGAATAGTAGTGACAAGAATGGGTGTCTTTGTCTTGGTCCTGATCTTAAAGAAAAGCTTTCAGCCCTGACCAGTTTGGCTCAGTGGATAGAGTGTCGGCCTGTGGACTGAAGGGTCCCAGGTTCGATTCCAGTCAAGGGCATGTCCCTTGGTTATGGGCACATCCCCAGTGGGGGGTGTGAGGAGGCAGCAGATTGATGTTTCTCTTTCATCGATGTTTCTAGCTCTCTATCCCTCTCCCTTCCTCTCTGTAAAAAATCAATAAGATACATTTTTTTTTTTTACATATATTTTATTGATTTTTTACAGAGAGGAAGGGAGAGAGATAGAGAGTCAGAAACATCGATGAGAGAGAAACATCGATCAGCTGCCTCCTGCACATCTCCTACTGGGGATGTGCCCGCAACCCAGGAACATGCCCTTGACCGGAATCGAACCTGGGACCCTTCAGTCCGCAGGCCGACGCTCTATCCACTGAGCCAAACCGGTTTTGGCAATAAGATACATTTTTAAAAAAAAGAAAAGAAAAAAAAAAGCTTGCAGTCTTTCCCCATTGAGTATGACATTTGCTGTGGGTTTTATTATACACTAGTAGTCCTGCGCATGAACCCATACACCAGTAGCTCTCTGCGGGGCCTGGCCTCTGAGGCTGCTGCCCAGAGGCTCTCCATAGCCCAGAGGCGCATCTGCGGCTGGGCGTGGAATGCTTGCTTTGTTGCTGGGGCAACGATGCAAGTGTTCTGTGCCCGCTTGGCCAGAGGCCCATCCGTGGCTGGGTGCGGAACGCTTGGTGATGAAACAAGCGTTCCGCCAGGCTGCTCATGCTGCCTGCTCTCAGCGGCTACCTCCCCCCCCCCCCCCCCGGGACTGGGGGACCCTGGCAGGGCTGAGAGGACTCTGCCATCTTTGTGATGGAGTGATGGTGAATTTGTATATTACCCTTTTATTAGATAGGATGGCTTTTTTTTATTATGTTGAGATAGTTTCCTTTGAGTCCTAGGATGTTGACTATTGTAAATAGTTTTCCCTGCATCTGTTGAAATGATAATGTGATTTTTTTTTGTCCTTTATTTTGTTAATGTGATATATTAGACTGATTTTTTTTTTTTTTTTAATATTTTGAACCATCTTTGCATTCAAGTATAAATCCCACCTGGTCATGATGCATACATTTTAAAATTTATATTGAACTCAGGGTGACAGAATTTTATTTAGGATTTTGTGTCAGTATTCATCAGGGATATTATTCTATGTTTTCTTTTCTTGTTGTGTCTTTGATTTTGGTATAAAGTAATGCACTTCATAGAATAAATTTGGGAATGCCTCCACCTCTTTGCTCTTTGGAAGTTTGCAAAGAATTGACTATAGTTCTTCTTAAATGTTCAGTGGAATTCTCAGAGGAACTATCAGATCCTGCGTTTTTTTCTTTAAGGAGGTTTCCAATTACTGTTCAGTTCCTTCACTAGTTATAGGTCTGTTCAAATATTTTTCTTTTATTTTCACACGATACAGATTTGGTGGGGTGTAAGTTTCTTGGAGTTGATCCATTTCTTCCAGGTTATCCAATTTGTATACAATTGTTCATAGTAGTCTTTTATAACAATTTTTATTTCTGTGACGTTGTAATATTTCACTTCCATTTCTAATTTTAAATATTTGAATCTTTGGTCTATCTTTTCAAAATATTAACTCGAATTTGTTGATTTTTATTATAGAACATTTGTCATATTATTTTTTTTATTAATTAAAGGCTTTAAACCTGAAAACATAATTTTACAATCTGACAATTACTCAGTAGCATGCAAATTCTTCAGGCCAGAGAGGCATGTTTGTTTTTAACGAATTTACATATAAGTTCTTAATGAATTTATATATAATAAGTTCTTGACTAATTTACATATAGTAACTTCTCATATTTAATTTTAAAATGTATGTATAAATTGGCTTGCATAATTAATAATTTAAACAAAAAAGTAAACATAAGTAAAATTTAAACACTTTATTAATTTATGAGTCAATTCAAGGTTAGTGACTAGAGAGACATAGTCTTTAAAAAAATCTGAGGTCAAAAAATCTTTAGGAAGCAACCATGAACCTATGTACATTTGAAGATCAAGGGCTAAAATCCATTCTTCATAAATGCATTTCTTTACAAATAAACATTACAATATTAATAATTATAGAGAAACCATCAGAATGAGTTTTAAAATATGTTAACTCTTACAAGGCATCCCAGGGCCATATCTTAAGACATTTATTTTTTTATCATTTAAAAATTTTTTTATTGATTAAGGTATTACATATGTGTCCTTATCCCCTCATTGACCCCCCACCCCCACTCATGCCCTCACCGCCCTAGTGTCTGTGTCCATTGGTTAAGATATTTATTGTTGACACTATTACAGTTGTCCCCGTTTTGCCCCCTTTGCCCACCTCTACCCCACACCTCCTTCCCTTTGGCCATGTGCATATATTTTAATCTCGGGACTTTAAGAACATCATTTTTGCTTTAATTGGTTTTATGTCTCTTTTTTCATCTTCTTCATAATGGGCACAGTCTTCTTTCTCAGCAGACTTTATTCCACTGGTCCCTTCCAAGTTCTCATACCTGATAGCCATTTCTTCACCTGACACATCAGGCGCCACTGTTTCATCTTTAACTTCCTCCGCTTTGTTCTTAGCATTCATCAGAAGCATTAGTGTCGCAACTTCAGGGTTAAATCCTCTGAGTGACATTCTCCCATAAAGATCTTTACATAACAAGAACTCTGCTCTTCTATGAAACTTTTTCTTTTAGCTCTGGCAGATCCCAGTTCCAGTGCTCTTCGCTAATGATTTCTTCTTCTTCCTCTTCTAGTAGTTTCTTAGTTTCTGAGTCCAGTTCCCTTTTCATAAGCTTCACACACAGCAGATTCTTGGAAAACTTAGTCTGGCTTTGGGCCACCACACTGGCTCCTGCACAGCCCCATACTCTGCCACTTGAATTTGTTGATGTTATCTATTGTTTTTCTATTCTCTATTTTTTATTATTTTCTTCATTCTGCTGCCTTAGGTTTAGTTTGTTCCTTTTCCAGTTCCTGGAGGCATAGTAAGTTTAGGTTATTTATTGAGAGCTTTCTTTTTTAATGTAAGCATTACCAATATAAACTATCCTCTTAGTACTGCTTTCACTGCATCCCTTAAGTTTGTATGTTAATCAAAATGTGGTAGTATATCAATTAAAATAACTTCAAAAAAATACACTACATAAGCCCTGACCAGTGTTGCTTAGTTCTTAAATTGTCGGCCCATGCACAGAAGGGCCATGGGTTTGATTCCCAGTCAAGGACACATACCTGGGAATCCCAGTATGAGTGAGTATGGGAGGCAACCGATCAATGTGTCTCTTTCAACGCAATGTTTCTCCCCTACTCCCTTCTCTCTCTCTCTTAAAAAAAAATACACCATCACTTCACTCTTTATTATTCCTCTACATTTCTACATACTAATAAAATTTAACCTTGAGTAAATTACATACTAAAATTTTATTAAATGAATGAATCAAGCATCCCATTACTCAAGTATTAATACATACATAAATACACTCACTTGTGCCACATTCCCAGAGTTCCTGGTGTCCTATATTCTGTCAAAGACTGAAGCTTCTTGAGTCCCTTTCAAAACAGCTTGTTGTATCATTATTCATTCTTGCCAATCAACATAAACAACGAGGTCTCTCAGTTTCCTGGATAAAGACTGTCCATAAATAAATGAAAGCCTTTCACTCTCTATTGAAGTATCTGAGAAATACACAATTTTGTCTCTAATGTTAAAAAAAATGAGAATACTACTATTTCACAGTTGCCTCCAGAGAGTTTCATACAGGTATCAGGTTTTTGTCCTCTATGTTTTAAATTCAATTTTGTAGACAAGATCTCACTTATTTACTCAAGAGAATAGAGACAAAAGTAAACAACTGATTCAAGGTTAAAGCCAATTTTCACTTGATGAACTGTGCCTCGGGAGGTTACTATTTCTTTGGAAGATACAATGAATACCCAGTCTTTGAAAATACAGAGTGTCCCCAAAACATGTATATACACTTTACAAGCTGATAGCTCAATTTTGAAAATGAAATATATTTTTAATAAACACTGCCTTTATAATTATTTAAAGTGTGTGTATACATGTTTTGGGGACACTCTCTATACAGAGACAAACTATCTTTAATCCTCTAAAGCAGTGGTTCTCAACCTGTGGGTCGCGACCCCTTTGGTGGTCAAACGACCCTTTCACAGGGGTCGCCTAAGACCACCGGAAAACACATATATAATTACATATTGTTTTTGTGATTAATCACTATGCTTTCATTATGTTCAATTTGTAACAATGAAATTGGGGATCACCACAACATGCGGAACTGTATTAAAGGGTTGCGGCATTAGGAAGGTTGAGAACCACTGCTCTAAAGATATGTTTCTTTATATAATTCAAGGTTACCTGGCATTCAAGTTAAATTTCAACACCTTTTAATTAGAATTCTGTTGTTATGGCTCTGAGGAACCTACATTTTACCTAACCATATCATATATTTTTAATGCAGGTATTATCTTGCACTTTAAAAACACTGTTGCAAAGTGCAAGATAAAGATTTATTCTAGGTTGGAATTGCATGGGTGCAGTCTAATTTCCTAGTGGTGGAAATGTTTTTGGTTAAAGAGGGATGTCTCCCTGCAGTTTCACATGGAATTCCAGTGTTGGTGGGAAAGGATTCTTTACTCTGACCCTGGTTGTAAGGCATCCTCTATTTCTCCTTTTACCAAGGGAAAACTTTCTAGGCCTGGCCAGCTAATCAATAAGCCTGGAAAAGAGTGTTAGCTCTTTTCTCATCACATTGCTTAAAAACTAGTCTATTAAGTCAATAGCTATGCTCTAACTTATTTCATTAACAAATTTTCCTCTGTTGTTTTTTTTAAATTGTAATTTTATAAAATAAATTTGAATAGTGTGGTTATGAAAACACCAAATCATTTGAATTAAACCTAGTTGGATATATTTATATCTACACTTCAAAAGAAATCAGCAAAGTATTATTCCATTAAGAAAACCTGGAGAATTTCCTATAAGCTGTGATTTTATGTGCATATCTTAAACTCAAATGCTTGTTTTCATCAATTAATTATAAATTACTTAAAAATTTCCCAATGAAACACTAAATTCAGTCCCAAATTAATTCATTGATGTAACAAATATGTCACTGATTATCTTTTAGGATCATGGAATTTTTCTAGACATTGGGGATCAAAGTAGGGAAATAAAATTTCAATTCTCAGAGCACAGTGGAGACAATAAACGATATATATATATAGATATAGATGTAGATTAGATAGATATAGATATAGATATAGATGATATAGATATAGATATAGATATAGATAGATATAGATATATAGATAGATAGATAGATATATCAGAAAGTATTATGGGAAAAAAGAAAATAAGGGACAATAAGAAAACTATGCGTGGCCAGGGTGCAGTCACTTTGCAACGGAGGCTGCTAGTGTATCTATGCAGCTCAAGGTATGCTTTTGTGACGGTCATTTGAGGATTAACATGGAGGTTGAGTGAGTTAGCCATGTGGATATTTGGGGGATGAGCCCTGCAGACTGAGGTAACAGGGTAAAGGTCTAAGGTGGGAGTTCAGCTAGAATCCAAATACAGCCAGGAGACCACCCTACCCAGAGTTCAGTGAGCATAAAACAGAGTAGAAAACAAGGTCTGAAAGGATGATGGATCCTGAGAGGCACTGTAGGTACTTCATTATAAGGACTTGGGGAAGCCTTCCCACTGAGCAAAGACCTGACAACCAGAGGGTCGGTCTGGCTGCTGGGAGTTACAGTAACTATTGTAACAAATTCTGTATCATAAGTTTGCTCACAGATTTATTATATAGTTTACAACTTTGTATTTTAAATGAAAAGCTTTCAATATTATTATGACACATAAAGTTTTTAAAAATCTAAGTTCTACTGAGAGAAGTAGAAATTTTTTTAACATCATTTTAAAATATTGTAATTTAATAAATAATATTCCAGGCAAGATAATAAATGCAGACAGCATAAGAATGACATATGCTTTTGAGTGAACTCTCAGCATTTTTAAGTACCGTTTTCCTCTCTACTAGACTATCCTCTGTGTTTGAAGTAATTATCAAAGTCAGACTTTATTTTGGGGGATGTGAAAAGAAAGCAAAGTCTTCACTGAGATATATGAACTTGTATAAAGCATTGCTACAATTGAAACAATACCATATTAACTCAATGAATAGTGATTAAATGAAGTTCATAGGAAGAGTGTTTTTATTGCCTATCTATATATATAAAAGGCTAATATGCAAAGTGTCCCCTCGGGATTTTGAGCGGGAGACCAGGAATTTGATTGCTCGCTATGACGTGCGCTGACCACCAGGGGGTGGAGTAGAACATGATGGGCGACCAGCAGCAGCAGCAGGGCACTGAGGGAGGGAGAGAAAGAGGAGGTAGGGAGGCAGGGAGGTGGGAAACCTAATCAGCCCTGATCGCCAGCCAGGCATTTATTTATATATATATAAATAACCTTGACTTTGAATTCATGAATAACTTTCTGGACTTTTCCCCTAATCTGGGTTGTAGTGGATCAGTGACTCATATTGCTTTGTATCAGTTGTATGGAATTGTTAAGTGAGTCAATATCTGCTTTAAAGAATGATTTCTGCAAAATATACATAATAAGGATGAAATATCCAGTTTTACTATTTTTTAAATGTAAGATAATCTAATACGTTACTTTTTTTTAGTTCAGGTTTCTTTGAATACACTTTTTCCAAACCAATGCCTTTCTAGTGCTATTTGTTCACTACCCTAGAGTCCCTTTCTTCTAGTTATTGTCATTCTTCTGGCCTTCCAAGCCTCAGTAGAAGTAGTGCCTTATGGAAGTCATGGCCAAACAGGTCATCTAAAAGCATTCCCTCCTCTTTGATCACACAGCTCCTCTTTGTTCACACAGTTTTTCACCCAGAGTATTTAATTGCATTTGTACTCATTTGTTAAGATTTTGTTTGTAATACCTTAAAGCATCTTTGCCCATTATGCTCTAAGCTCTATCCATGTGCGCTTTGTTCAGCACTAATAATTCCTAGCTTTTACTGGGTACTCAGTATATGAATAAAATAATTGATCGTTATTCAAATCTCTGTTTACGCCCACACGTATATATAAATTCAAACTAAAGAACCGTCATTGGGATATAAATGCATATATCAGTGTAATGTACTACAAGGAGTGGGAGAAGGGGGTCAATGAGTGGGGGGGAGATGACATCTGTGATTCTCTCAACAATAGAGATAAACTTTTAAAAAAAAACAAAAACAACACATACAAAAATAAAATAAATGAACATATCCTTGGGTGAGAATTTTTTAAAAATCTTACCTTTTCAGGGAGCAATATATAGAAATATTTTGCAAATACTAAAGGTGCCTAAAATAACCAATAGAAACTGGATAGTAAACATTTCATATATTTTTTAAAAATATATTTTTATTGATTTCAGAGAGGAAGGGAGAGAGAAATAGAAACATCGATGAGAGGGGAATCATTGATCAGCTGCCTCCTGCATGCCCCCTACTGGGGACTGAGCCCACAACCCAGGCATGTGACCTGACAGGGAATCGAACTGTGATCTCCTGGTTCACAGGTTGACGTTCAACCACTGAGCCACACCAACTGGGCAAATATTTAATATTTTAATGGTACTTCATGACAACCTTGTCCACCTTTTAGCATTGTGAAAATTAGTGTGCTCTCTAAAAGCAAAACCCTGGTTAAAGGAACCAAATGCAAGTATGATACCTTCATAACCAAAGCCATTTTACAGGAGTGAAAATTACTTCTTCACTTAATCATGTTATGACAAAATCCATTATGATGATGGATACACCCAAGGACATTATTAATATTGAAACAAAATTTTAAAAAAACTAAGTTGTTTCAAGTTTGTCTCAGAGTTTCCTTAGTATAATTGTGGGTAATATAAGAAAAATAGATTTTATATGAAGATAGATATAGATTTCATTAAAAAAAAAACCTGTATATTAGCATTATGATTAATGAGCATTACTATTTTAATGGAAAAACAAATTACTAGGGACAGTGATTAATAGTAAAGTACTTATAATAATTAAACTACGGCTCTGACATTGATAGACTAATATAAGCTTCTTTGCATAAGGAACTGAGAAAGCTTTATGTGTAGCAGAAAGTAAGGGTATGAAGGGCTTGTAAGTTATATGTCTGCTTGGGCACACAATTAATTTTGTTGATTTGTTATTTTGCTTAGTATATTCATAAATGATGAGGTAAAGAAACATTATATAGCTCTGCCAACATGGCTCAGCATCAACCTATGAACCAGAAGGACTCGGTTCGACTCCTGGTCAGGACACATGCCCAGGTTGTGGGCTCAATCCCCAGTATGGGGCATGCAAGAGGCAGCCGATCAATGATTCTCATATTGCTGTTTCTCTCTCTCTCTCTCACTTCCTCTCTAAAATCAATTAAAAAATTATATAAAAATTTTATATAATATTTTAATACTTTATATAGTATGTTCAAAAGAACCCCAATGATTTCAGTTAAAAACATGTATGTGGAATTTCATTGTAAATTATAAGATTTTTTAAAATTTATTTTTTATTTTTAATAAGGATCATTAATAAAATTTATGAATATTTGTGAGGATACACCAAAAATCATTTAAGGAGTCTTATCAAAAACTAAATGCTCCCTCCTTTCTGCTACCATAGCCCTCTGTAAACTATTTTATTATACAAATTTTTTTCTAATAATAGTGCTTGAAAGAAATAATGCTATATTTTTATTATAGCATAATATTTGGCATCTGTTGGATTAATTAATGAATAAATGAAAGCTAGTTACAAAGTAGCTAAAGTAATTAAATCACAAATACCTTACTACAATGAGATAGTTCTATAAAAATGCAGGCCATTCCTATACATTGTCATTAGTTTGAATGCTTTGTGGTTCATCCTCTTTTATTTTCCCCTGTTTTCTCTCTTTATTGAGTGAGGAGTACTACATGTCAGGCCTTTGGCTAAAGGTGGTAGTAGTGGCAGGAAGGTTTTCAAACATAAATCTAAAAATACAGTATTTGAAGAAATGACTTCTGAGGTGTATCTTAAATAATGAAGAGTTCCCTCAGGATGAAAATGGTGAGTAAAGAAGTTCAAATGGCATGAAGGAGAAAATAATGCATGTGCTACTTTATAGAAAACAGGAGAATTTGGGTGTATCTGGGAAATAGTAAAATAGAAGGAAATGAGATTGGTAACACACACTGGTTAGGGTGTCATATCCTAGTATATAGTGCTAAGGGAATGAGGCTTTATTAATTTTTATGTGTAATCAAAAAATTTCTCAGAGGAGTGGAAAAAAAATTTTTTTTTTCCCATCCTACAGTCTCTATTACTAGTGACTAAATAGCTGGCATGAAACACCTCCTCTATGTAGTATACTCCCTATTCTTAATATTTAGTCAGAGTTAAAAATGTGTCATAAAAATATTAGGGCTTTTTTTTCCTACTTTCGCCTTTCTCTTTCATAAGACTTTAGAAAGTCAGCAATTATCAATATCAGTATATTGTTAGTTAAATTATACTTCCAAATTTTTATGCTTAGAAAAGAAATTAGAATATCTGCATGAAAAAAATATATATTAACAGAGTCTATGGGTTTGAGACTCAATTAACCAAGATATAATCCTAAATATAATTTTTGTTACAAAGAGCATTTATTTCCTACGAATGAGGTTACATTTTACTAGAGGAGATTTTCCTCATTCCTATCTATAGACTACCCTTTACTCCTTAAATCAGGAATAGATCTTAAAATAAATGAAAAAATGTTAAATAGTACCTATCATTATCTCATGCAGTCAAGTTACATAAAACTATTGTAATCCAAGTTTTATATTAGCATTGATTATGTTGTATGTTTGTAATATCAATCATTTCAAAGAATGCCTTACTTCTTCCAGGACGGTTCTGCCCTTTTCTGACTCTGAACTTGCCACATTATATTTCCTAATCCTGAACAGCTGCCTAACCCTCATTCTCATGACAACCTATCCTTAAGATTCAGTCCATGAATCTCCTCTAGTAGAAAAATTGATATTTTAAACACAATTCAGTTATATTGCTTTCCTCTATATTACCATATATGTCTATGTCTGTTTCAACCCCTTCTTTGAATAGAGTTGGATCTTAATGTATTTCTGTATTACTGGGTGGGTGGGGGAGTGGAGTCCCTCATCCTGGATTGAGAGAGGGCACAGGCCAGGCCAAGGGACCCCACTGGTGCACGATCGGGGTTGGAGAGGGACACAGGAGGGCTGAGGGCATGTCCGGCCCTTTCACTCAGTCCTGATTGGCCCGACCCGAGCAGCAAGCTAATCTACCGGTTGGAGTGTCTGTCCCCTGGTGGTCAGTGCACATCATAGCGAGCAGTTGAGTGGCCTTAGCGTATCATTAGCATAGTATGCTTTGATTGGTTGAAGAGACAACCAGACACTTAGCATATTAGGCTTTTATTATATAGGCTGTTTGGGGTTAATTCAATGTAAAAAATAAAAGAGGACTGAAAGATAAAATGAGAGAGCCATTATGTAGCAATTGGGACCACATAGATAAAAAGCAATACACATAGAATTGTACACTTGAAACCTATATAAGTTTATTAACCAATGTCACCTCAATAAATTTAATGGAAAAACAATCCAACTCAAATTACCCCATGGGTAAAAATTTAAAGAATGTAGTTTTTCTCTTCATAACTGAAAAATCCAGGTGAATATTTAGCATCATCCTCTTGGCTTTGCTTTAGGGTATAACATGTCCACAGAGCGAGAGAGTCACCTGCAAATTCCACCCCTTCCAAGCAGATCCAGGTTTATAGGTACTTAAAATTTGGAAGAGGGACATCTCTCCCTGAATATATAACAATCTCCACAAAAGAGATTGTTCCTACTTATATATCTCATCCTGGACCAATCACTTTATAAAGGGATAATTATTTTGAGTGGCCACCCTACTTAAAATGCCTCATTTTTGGTCTCCACTTTCACCCCCATTAGAATCACATAGATATATTTAGGGAAGGGGGTAGTTCTAGAAATGATAAATCAATGTTAGAGATAAAATAATATGTAGCCACCATGTAAGTAGACTTGTGGTTCCATTGACCTCAAATGCTAAATCCTGTCTTTAGCACTTGCTAGCTGTTATAGACAGAAGGTTCCTTAAGTGCATTGTACCTCAGTTTCCTTTTTATAAAATACATTAAGAATAATACCCAGAAATAGTGTTTATCCTAAGATGATGAAGTTATCGGGGATAATGCAGCTATACCACTCAACATGATAGAATAGCAAATATTTTTGAGGGATTATTATTTGTGAACTGACAGTAATGCAATTCTGAATCTTAAGCATTTCATAGTCTGGTCCTTTGATCCCTGAATATTTTTTAATGCGGCATTAATTTATCGGGTTTGAAATAGGGATTTGGGCTAAATGCTCTCTGGGGATACAGAGGAAGGAGAGAAAGGGAGAGGGAGAAATTCGTTTCATCTGAAATTGGAGCCAGCCCAGCTCTTACGAGTTTTACATGTTGTGCCTCTAAAGACTTTATTTGGAAGCCGAATTCCACAGCTAAAATGTATTTTGTAACCTACTGCTGCGCTAAGGTGTCATCTTTATAGTTCTAGATAAATCACAAATGGTCCACCTAAAACAAAACAGGACTTGCAGCAAGTGTGCTGCACTTGTTACAGAGGACTGAGCAAAGAGCACAGGTAAGGGATGTCATACATCGCGTTGCTCCAGGAAAGCAATTTATAGTCTCTACTCTACTGAGCATATTTCAGCTGTGTCACTTTTATAGAGAGAAGACAACATTGTTGTATTATAATGCCATTAGCTGTATCAAATGTCACATGGTTAAAGACCTGAGGATGCATAGCTTCTTTTTCACTCTAAAAGCATCTTATTTCTTTCACAAGTATAATCAGAACACTGACAGATAATATAGCAATTTATGAACTGTAGACAAAAAGGAAAGCATAAAAGCACAATCATATTAGGATTCCAGCTATGCTTATCTTGTTATCTCAGTCAGAGAGAAGATGTTTATGTACAGAGAATGTTAACTGTTTTCAAAAGATCATTTTTAAATATTTTAAATGGGAATTTAATAGTGTGTGTCTGTGTGTAGAATACAGTCACGGTTCTGGGGGAAAAAAAAAAAAAGCCTGGCACTTTCCCAAACATTTGTAGAAATATAATCTCTAATATCCATCTCTTTTTTGTGATTCTCAATTGCTGAATTTTGAAAGAAAATCTACTTTTTCTGATCATTCTCTACAAAGTAATTGTTAATGTTTGCATGAGAAAAAAAAATGACATCTGGAAGTGTCAAAGCCTATGAATAACATGAAAATTTTCAGTAAACTTGGAAAAATAAGTTATTTTATTTTTTTTATTTTGATTACAGGTGTCCAAACAACTGTATTTCCACAGAATTTATTCACTAATTTTAGATTGTTGACATTATTACAGATGCTCCGCAAGTCCCCCCAGCCTTCTCCATATTGTTGTCTGTACCCATGCATATATGTTCTTTGCTAATCTCTTTCAGTCTCCCCTAAACACCTCCCCTCTGAGATCTGTTAGTCTGGTCCATGTATCCATACTTCTGGTTCTATTTCGTTCATTAGATTCCACATATAAGTGAGATCATATGGTATTTGTCTTTCTCTGACTGGTTTAGCATAATAATCCCCAGGTCCACCCATGCTATATTGCAAAGGGTAAGAGTGTCTTCCTTTTTTTTTTTTTTAATAGTTGTGTAGTTTGTCTTCCTGGTGTTGAGTTATGTAAGTTCTTTATGTACTTTGGAATTTAACCCCTTATCGGATGTATCATTGGTGAATATATTCTCCCATATAGTGGATTTCCATTTTATTTGGTTGTTTCTTTTGTTGTGCAGAAGCTTTTCAGTTTAGATTTTTTTATTCATTTTTAAAATCAAGATGGGCTTTTAATTGACCATTTTCCTTGTAATTTTTTATCACCTTTAAACATTATCAAACAAAATAAGACTCTTTTGACCCATATTTTAAAATTAGCCTTAAAAAGGCTCCATGGCAGTCTGAGGGAGAGAAGAGAGACGTTCAGGACTGTAAAGTGGGCTTGGTACATGCTAAACTCAGAACTCTTAGGCAAATAGAAGAACAGAAAGAATATGGTCATGTACCATGTTTTGTAGTTGAGATTATGAAAAGAAGAAATGTGATTCCAACCTGAGGAAAACACTTGTTGGGATTAGCAGATAATTTTAATAAAGCCATTGTGGCCATTGTGACTATGCTGAAGTATGTAAAGAAAGATGTAGGTTGTAGTTGATATTATGGCTAAAGGAATAGCAGCAAAATGACTGGAGAAGCGAAAGGAGAGGGCTTTGAAGAGTAGATAACATTCTTCAAGAAGTAGATTGATGGGCAGTTCTTGTACTACATAGATTGGCACCTTATTTATGCTAATTAGTGAATTTTAAAATGGCCTAAGATATTCCTAAATTGGTATTTATTTTTATTCCTTGCACCCTTACAGATTTCATTCCCTAGAAACTCTTATGGACATATGTTTCTCCTAAACTAGATTATGATTCTGTGACACAAGGGATGATGTGAAACTTAATGTTTATGAGTCTTAATATGAAACATGTTACCCATAATGCTTTCTCTACCTCGTTCCTCACTTCCTATGAGTCTTTCTGAGCAGAATTGCTTATGTATTTCTACTGGTCTGTTCAAGGCAATTTAAACTTTCCCCCTTGCTCAGCATTCTTCCGCGTCTGCCCACTGTCCTACTCCAAAGCCACTTCCATATTTCCAGGTATTTGTTACCGAGCAGTCCACTTTGGAGTTCTGAAATCTGCATTAGTTTCCTATGGCTTCTGTAATAAATCACAAAGAAAAAATAGCAGCTTAACACAAAATAATTATTTCACCATTTACATGTCACAAGTCCAAATGGGGTGTCACTGACCTAAAATCAAGAGCTGAATTTCCTCTGGAAATTTTAGGGGGAAATTCACTCTCTTGCCTTTTCTAGCTTCTAGTGGCTACCCACATTCTTGAGACATAAACCCTCCCCACCTTTAAAGGCAGCGACAACTGGATGCATCCTCCTTACCTCACATCACGAAAACTCTGACTTTCCTCCACATTTAAAGACCGTTCTGATTACACTGGGCCCATTTGCAGTCAAATGCTCTACCACTGAGCTATACCCCCAACACTGGGCCCATTTGAATAGTCCAGTATATTCTCCCTAATTTAACATTAGCTGATTAGCAACTTTAATTCCATCTGACACTATAGAAAAAAGAAATGAATAATATAGTCCTAAAGAATCATTTATGTGTTGCTGGTATTAATCTAAATTGATAGAAGCACTTGGTAGACAATTTGCCTTACATGTTTGTTTGAGATTTGTCTCCCTCTGATTTGTCAATTCCATTTTGAGGTTTATAGTAAGCATCACTTTACACATGTGCATTAGGACGCATGTATAAAGACATTCAAAGCGTCTTTTAAAATTTTATCATTTCTTTACAAGAAAACACTAAAAATAACCCCAATATACTCTAGTGTATAAGTACACTGTCCAGTTGGAATCCTACAGTTGCCTTTATAAGCACAGATGAATATTAGAGTAACTATAGAACATAAGTGACAAGGTACAGAATATTACATGTAGTAAAATGTAAGTATATAAAGAAAATAAAATATCTAAGGGTATTGCATATTTTATAAAAGCAACCAAAAAGAAACAGTAAACACAAAATCACTGTTTTATATAACTCTTTCTAATAAAACTTTTTAATCATAGATTTCCTGTCATCATAAAATTAGTTCTTCATTGTTCCACCTAAATATTTTAATAAAAATTTATATTTAATATTTTATGAAGCTTTTGAATAACCTATCATGGATTTAAAGTTTTTGTAATGTTCTTAGTATATTATTAAAATCTAATTTAAAGTAGTAAAATACTGGCTCAGTTAAAACTGAATCTGATCAGTAGCAACTCCAGGTATTTAGATTTAGTAGATTTAACGTAAATTGTGCTATTAACATATTTGGGACATATATATATATATATATATATATATATATATCATGAATGTTAATACATTATTCAAAATTAGAACTATAAAAAGCTTACAGAAGAGTTACCATTTTAAAATACATATACATGTATAAAGATTAAAATCCATTAAGCATTTTAGGCAGAAAGCAGAAAATGGCTGTGTAGGTAAAAATCATGAATAGATATTAAATATTCTTATTTGAGAGTTTTTACCTTTAAGTAAGAGAGAGAAAAAAATATATTAATGCCAGAATAATAAAAAGGTATATGTTCACATTGGTAATCTATTAAATCATTTACTGAATTTAACACATTTTAAACACTATTGAAGGAAATAAGTTCCAATAACATATATAAATACATGGTTTGGTTAAAAATTGATAACACACAATTTTGAACAGTTAAAACAAGTTTTCTATATAATATGGTATATTATAGAATGTAGGAAATATTTAAGGTATTCTGCTTACCTGTAAAGAATGTGTACAAAATCAATGAATTTCAAGTTATTTTTAGCCATGGGCTTCTGTGAAATTAATTTTGATGTAAAGATGAAATATAGAGAGAGAGCTTGTCTGAGTGAAGTGAGGATGGAGATGGGAGAGTCATTTCCAACCCAATACACATCCTGTATTCCCACTGCATCATCAAATCCCCTTAGTTAAAGATTCATGTTTGTGGTTCATCCAGGAAAATTTTAACATCACTAGATTAATTCATAGACTAAAAGACAAGCCCTTTAAGTTTAGAAAATTAGTATTCATAATATCCCTAATCTTCCCATTCACAAAATGAAAATGGTTTTGAAATGTAATTTATATATTGGGCAAATTATAATTTCCAAAATATAGGCAAAAATTGTGTTGCAGAATTTACCAGGCAACCAGAAAACCTACAACGGGTACTCAGAAGATTCAGGAAAAAAAAGAAACCTTTATTCAAAGCAGCGCTGCTGGCTCAGGGGATTCAAGATCCAAAGCATGAACCCCCCCCCATACAATGAGATTATTCCTTATATATATTCCTAAATTCTTTGTTTCCTAACTTCCAGGCTTTTGTGGCCGGCTCTTGGCAGCCCTACCCAAGTTAGTTAGGATGGGGAAGTAAGATTATAGCTGAAGGCCTGGCCTGGGTATGTGCAGTGACCTCCCCTCTGGCACAGCGGTTAAATTCTTGGTTTGTGGCCCTTGTAAACGGAGTATTTAGGAAAACAGGCTATTGCCTAAGGAAGGGACAGTGACTTAATTAAAGGCTGACAAGAATGTGCATTAGGATACTGGTTACTGGCACAGATTCAGATTGCTAGCCCCCTCCCTCCCCCCAGGTTGCCCCCTATATTCCTCCTCAATTGGACTCAAAATACAAAGCTTCCCCAAATCCTTTATCCAATGAGTTTGCCGTAAGAGTTAACACTATTTTTTTTTTTTTTTTGGCTTATAACATTGTTCCTTTGATAGAAATCAAATACCCCCGAAAGTTAACACATTGTTACCATTATTCATCATTCTCTAGGGTGAATTAGTTAATAAAAAGTATTTTGAAAAGTTAGCTTTGGATGACCTTTTTAGGAAAGTGAAATATCTGGATCCAGGAGTTAGGACAACCTAAGCAGGGCATATTACCAGAAACAGTTTCCAATTGTTCTTACAAGCTTTGGCCTTGGGTCATACAGATAGATATGTGTTCATTTTCCTGATACAACCACTTACTATGTGACTTTAGAAAAGCCACCTGAACTTTCCAGACCACATTGTCTTCATCTGTAAAAGGGGGTAATTGTAGCTATTTCACAGGCTATCGTAAAGATAGAAAAAGCACTAAGAACAATTCATATCTATTAATAAGTAGCAAATATAGATACTATAGGGTCACATTGCAAGGAAGGAAAGAATGTGAAATTAGGGAAGAAAATGGAAATACAAACCTAATTAACTCCAAATCAGGAGGCAAGAGATGTAGCTCCATTAACAGCTCTCTGTAAACTATTATGTAGATAATTTTAACCTCTTTGCATCTCATTTGTAGAAGGAAGGAGAAATATAATGGGCGGATAATGATTTTAAGTGTCCTTTAATTTCAAATGTTCAGTGATTTTCATAATTGTGTCCTGTACTTGCCCTACCTACTACAACCTGAAAATAACTTTTCACATAGTGAATTTCAATGCCTAAGAAGTAGCTTTCTCCAGAAGGTATTTTAATCTTAAAAGAGTTGATGGGCTGGATGGTAGGCTATAGAGCAAGAAGGTCTTTCAGAATCTAGACTGTTTAAATATCACACTGGTGAATGTGAAGAAAATAAAGATTATTATGGCCACATTTTTAAATTCTTATGTTAGCAGGATTCAAAACACATATAAGGGGGGAAATTTTATTTTAGAAACACTTTGTAGTCCTCTCGTCAGTAATTTCTCATTCAGTCTAATTGGAGGAAGTAGTTGTAATAAAGCAAAAGAAAAGAAGAAAAGCTCTTTCTGTAGGTTCCCACTGCCTTAAAATTACAGGACAATCCCATTAAGTAGTAATGGAAATGGAGATGACTTCCTCTTGTAGTCCTGATTGTATTCCTGTTAGGTCATTTGCATACTGTTCTTTGATTGGATTGCTGGTGGGGCTGAGAGGTCTCAGAATGCTTTCCTAATGCATTCTCATCTAATTCTACTGCTGTGACTGAGGAGAAATCATTTCCTGAACTTAATAATAGGATCTTCATATGAGCATATAAACCTCCTTTAGATTTCAGATGAGTATGGGAAGTGTAAACTCTTCGGATGTTGACTCAAAGCTGCATAATTTTTAAAAGCTTCAAATATACTTTCCTTGTTATGTCATGGAATACTAATAACTTTTTAACAGTTCTGAACGTGATAAGCCAATACATTTACAGTAATGGTTGGTAGCTAATGAAACAATGGACATCAGAAATAGCATAACAATTTCTGGCTAATATATACTCGCCAGTTTTTTCTTCTCTACTTTCTCGTCTAGTAACTTTTATATTATTTGAGGATATGTAATTGTAATTTCACTCCCTGTGAAAGTAAAAAGAGTATTTTATTTCTTTGTTGCCTCTGGGAACTAATACCTAATACAGCCCTTTATATGTAGCACACATTTAACACATTTATTTCTAATAATCTCTACCATCTATCTTTCTTCACATATATACACACACGAGTAAAGTTTTAAAGTAAAAAATACACAGAACTCTGTATAGTCACTTGCTCCTGTATAAGGTTTCTCAGCAGTTTTAAAGAATCATTCTTGCTATTTACTCCATTAGACATTTTTTCATCCTTAGTGAAGAAATATGAATGATAGCAATGCAAAAATGTTGGGCATAAATTGAATATTTAAAAGAAGATCAGACATTGTTATCACCAAGTGTCGATATTTCAGTTATATCTGTCATCATTATCTTTAACAGCACCCATGAGAAATTAGCCCTACTGCATACCTAAACACCACTGAAATTTGTCAAGTGAACATCGATATTGATTTTTAAATGAAACTCTAATGTCATGTATTGGTTCTTCAGAAATGTCTAGCATTGGGATAATACTTCAATGGTAGAGAAGAAAAAAACTGAATTTATCAGCTATCCTCCCTCTGCCCCCATGATTTTTGTTACAATTTTGGCAATATTGGCAATATTTTTCCAACTTATTACTTGTTTTTCAGATTTCTTTATGGCATTGAAGCAGGAATTTGGGGGTAACATAGGCAGGCTTAGGGATTTCTTAGAATTGGGGTGCATGGAAAAGCTTGGGGCTGCAGACTGGGAGAAGGTACATTTTCATAACACAGGGAAGCCAGGAGCACTTACATCTCCATAAGACAAGGGAGCAGTAACAGTTGCATTTACATAAGATAAAGGAACTGGAAGTAGCCAGGAAAGGTCTATATTTACAAAATAAAGAGAAGGAAGCTCTTCATTCAGATGGAAAAGAAGAAAGCACAGAGAAATGGAAGGACTATGAGGGAGGAGGGCCTTAGGAATCACTATACTAACCAATTCGAAGGGGAATATTGACCAATCAGAGGGAATATCAAGTCAGAGGAACTGCAGCCTTTATAAACCATAGGGAAAAGGAACCCAGTGGACCCTCTTCCCCTCCCTACTTGGGAATCCATTCCGTGAGAGTCTGTACTTGTTCTTCAATAAATCTCCACCTTTGCTATACCACTTTCTTTCAGTGGATTCATTCTTCGATTCTGGCAGACAAAGAATCCGGGTTCCAGTCCAAAAATTTGGTATCAGAATCATACAGAAATTCATAATTTCAACTTTGCTATTTTTTCATTCATTGACATAAGAACTTTGTTCTTTTCTAAGGTATATTTCTGCCGTTTCATGCATTGTATACATTTCATTATTATACTAGATATTTAATATTTTGTCTTGCTTTTTGTAAAATCCAAATTTATGAAGTCTTGCATCCTCCTCTAGTTAAGTTATATTTTTTGTAACTTAATCAAACTGTATTATGATTTCTTTCTCTTTTTTCTCTCTATATAGTTTCTGGACTTTCTGTGACATTACTTTATAGGCCACTTTTGTTTTTTTGGTTTGTTTGTTTCACTACTGACTCATAATTCACATTCATAGTTTTTTTATATCCAATATGTCAAGTACTCCTTTCTCCCCCCAAAAATAACTTGGTATTTTGAACACTAATTCTTACAAATGACATCTAGGATTCATTTGTCTAGTTCATAACAAAACAAAGCAAACCTTTTCTTCTTTATATGAAATCTAAACACTTATCATTTTGATACCAAATTTTTGGACTGGAACCCGGATTTCTCTGTCCGCTGGAATTGAAGAATGAATCCACGGACAGAAAGTGGTATAACAAAGGTGGAGATTTATTGAAGAACAAGTACAGACTCCCAAGTAGGGAGGGGGAAAGGGTCCCACTGAGTTCCTTTTCCCCATGGCTTATAAAGGTTGCAGTGCCTGTGTCCTGATATCCCCTCTGATTGGTCAATATTCCCCTTCGAATTGGTTAGTATAGTGATTCCTAAGGCCCTCCTCCCTCATAGTCCTTCCATTTCTCTGTGCTTTCTTCTTTTCCATCTGAATGAAGAGCTTCCTTCTCTTTATTTTGTAAATATAGACCTTTCCTGGCTACTTCCAGTTCCCTTGTCTTATGGAAATGTAAGTGCTCCTGGCTTCCTTGTGTTATGAAAATGTACCTTCTCCCAGTCTGCAGCCCCAAGCTTTTCCATGCACCCCAATTCTAAAAAACCCTAAGCCTGCCTATGTTACCCCAAAATTCGTGCTTCAATTTTAAGCATATCAGTATAAAACATGTTTGTGTAAATTTAGAGTTAAAGTATATATGCTTTCGTTGCAAAATTAATAATATGAAAATTTTGTTTGTATCTACTGTGTGTCTCCACAAATCATCACCTTTTAAATTTTTCAGCAAAAATGTCCATTTGTTTTAAAGGTGCAATAATTCAAAATTATAAATACTTTCCACTGCTGAGCATTTAGAGGACAAGGTCAGAAGCCTGTAGGAAATCAGGGTGAGGCCAAGTGACCAC
The DNA here is from genome assembly GCF_963259705.1 of Myotis daubentonii. NCBI lineage: Eukaryota > Metazoa > Chordata > Mammalia > Chiroptera > Vespertilionidae > Myotis > Myotis daubentonii. The sequence goes on along the minus strand of NC_081856.1, from coordinate 35,063,786 downwards.
GGACTGTCCCCACCTCCCAATCTAGGGCCACTGTGAGTTCCCTCAAAAGGGACGATGGGACCAAAGCTGGGACTAGGCAGGAGGAAAAATGGAGTTGAGATGATATCCTTTGGGTTGAGCCTGGTTTTGCAAGCCTTTTCAACAGATGGTTCTGGAGCTGCCCACAAACTTGTTAAAAGCAAACTGCCCAGAGCCCAGTGGCAACAATAATAGGTGCTGATTCTTGTTCTCAAAGGGCTTCCAGCTCTGGTGCCTGGAAGGTGTAGATAGTCATGGTCTCTTCTAGAAGCTTTTTCTATGAAACCAGATTCATAGTTTGAATGCAAATAATCTGGAAGGCAGAGCATATCTCTGTTTAAAGCAGCGTCGGAAAGGATCTTCAAACTGTGACTATAGCTGGACAACATTTAACCTTTTCTCACATACTTTTAAAAAGACCTTTAGCCCTGACCGGTTTGGCTCAGTGGATAGAGCGTCGGCCTGCGGACTCAAGGGTCCCAGGTTCGATTCCGGTCAAGGGCATGTACCTTGGTTGCGGGCACATCCCTAGTGTGGGGTATGCAGGAGGCGGCTGATCGATATTTCTCTCTCATCGATGTTTCTAACTCTCTATCCCTCTCCCTTCCTCTCTGTAAAAAATCAATAAAATATATTTTAAAAAAATAATAATAAATAAAAAGACCTTTAGTGAGATATTTACATAACATAACATTCACCCATTTAAAGTGTACAATTCAGTGGCTTTTAGGATATTCACAACCATTACAGCTTTAGAACATTTTTCATCCCAAAAGAAATTCATAAACACTTACTCTCCATCCCCTATCCACTCCACTCCTGGATCTAGACAACAACTGATCGATTCTTTGTTTCTGTAAACTTGGCAATTCTTGAGTGTTTCTTAAGTACTTTTATATTTTAGTTATATTAATATAGATATGGTGACCAGTGACCATAAATTCAGGTTCTATAAACTTGTATCCTTGAATGGTGGGGTTTAAATATATATTTGAGCCATTGTAAAATATCGATACCTTTCATTTACAAAAATGGAGATTTTGTAACCTCCTGTTAAAAGACTAAGCTACTAAGTAGGGTTATATACACAGTATCAGGTATTTATGAATTTTCCCAGGGCTTTATTTATGGAGATTGTTGGTTTTTTAAAAAATATATTTTATTGGTGTTTTTTTTTTTTTTGAGAGAGAGAGGAAGGGAGAGGGACAGAGAGTCAGAAACATCGATGAGAGAGAAATATCAATCAGCTACTCCTGTACACTCCCTACTGGGTATGTGCCCTTGACCGGAATCGAACCTGGGACCCTTGAGTCCACAGGCTGATGCTCTGTCCACTGAGCCAAACTGGTTAGGGCTATGGAGATTGTTTTAATAGTATGCTTGCTTTCAACTCCTAAATATAACTAGAGTATGCCTTTTTATTAGTCTGTGTGCTAATATATGCAAAATAGTTTTAAGGTTAGGCAAAGGAAAGTGTAATTACAAATATAAATATCCCCCAAACACTCAAGATTCCCTCCACACACACATGTTCTAGTTTTCAAAAAATTATTTTATCAATTAAAACCATTACTCTCAAGCCTATTCACTATGACTCTAGCAATAAAGCCAGAGCCTAATTATTTCACAGTGTTAAATGAATTTTGGTCCTGAATAAGTCAGGTGAGATGTTTCACAACGAGGAAAATAAAAACTGGGTTACACAAGTTGTGATTTGTAGGTCTGAAGCAAAGTTCCCTTCTATAACCCTATTTTGTGTTCCTTCTAAGGTTCCTAGGATACACAAGGTATTCATTCACTTCTTCAATATTTATCACTGAGGTCAGTATGGGAATTGGGGCTAATTTTATTGTGCAAATGCCCTGTGCACTGCTAACTATTCAGCATCCCTGGCTTCAAATCACTAAATGCCCTTGATCATTTCCCTCCCATAACAGCCAAAAAACATGACTTTTCCACATTAATTTAACCCCATTCATTTATCTTTTGCTAGCTAAAGGATATTTTGTTTGTTTCCCTGTATAAATATGGTGCTTTAGGGGAACAGAAGTTTCTTTTTATTTTTTATTTTAGTTAAATACACAAGATAGGGGTTACTGGGCTGTATCCCTAAGTATAGGCTTAACCTTATAACAAACTGTCAAAACAGTTTTCCAAAGTTGTTGCTATGATATTTTGCACTCCCACTGCACTGTGTGAGGGTTACATCATTCCTGTGTGTACCCACCAACACTTGACATTGCCATGTGTGTGTTGTTTGTCGCCATTCTAATAGGTATGCAGTGGACTCATACTATGGCGTTGTTTTATTCTTCTTTGGTATCTTGCTTCGGATCACTCATATGATACAGAGTTTGATATGTGCACAACAGCTGGATGCTCTTTTATTTTTTTCACTCTAAGTTCACGATTCTTTTTTTGGCTCCATCCAGTCTCCTATTGAACCAGTAAGAGGCATTCTTTATTTCTGTTGCCGTGGTTTTCATTTTTCACATTTCCGTTCAATTTTTTCTATAGCTTCCATCTTTCTGCTGTTAATGCATAGTATCCACTTTTTTGTTGTTGTTGTTTGTTTTGACAGTTGATTTTTTTAGTGTCTTAATTTTTTAGTGAATGCTAGACATGTTTAGGATAGGAGTGACTAAGGTCCATAGTAAGCAAATGGGCATGCCTCACTCAGCTAAATTATTAATGTAGGGGGAGGGTCAATTGAGTCAGGAGTTGAGATGGGGTTTGGGCTTGTCATCACTATGGTTACCTTCTTTAAATTACTCAAGAACTACTTTTTTTTAAAAAAGGACGGAGCAGGCTTGCTGAATAATTTTCTCCATATTCCTGCTCTGTCTTTAGCGGTGAGCCTAAGCTGTTTGTCCTTTCCCAGAGAGTCCTCTCCATATTATTTCCAACTGAAGGGACAACTGCTCTTTGCAGGTTGTTCCTGTGGGGAAGAGGATAGGAGTCCCCCTTTGCCCTACTTTTTATTGGCTCTGCTTCACCGTGTCTCAAGAATTGGGCTTTCTCAGTGATACGTCCCCTTAGCCATTGCTAAGCGATCTCTAATGATATTGCAATAGGATTCTGAACCCAGGACCACTTTTTATCCCTTTCTTTAACTTAAGTTGGCCCTAACTTGTGTCCTGGGGAGAGGGGATGGATTTGATACCCTTCCTCCAGTAACTCCATGATTTCATTCCTCAGCAGAGAAGGGTCTGAGTGTGGCTTTGTATCTTTTTTCCTTTTCCTTCTCTAAGCCTAGCTCACCAATAAAGACTTTTCCTGATCCCCAATTTTCTTGTATGCGTTTGCTAGAAGCCCATAGATAAAATGCTGTGCTTTTGTTTGAACTTGCAGTGTATTGGTGGCTCTCAGGGTTATGCCCTTTCAGCCCCTACTCATTTGGTAAACAGTTTACTAGTATCTAAAGTTGTCTTACTGTCTTGTGTATCATTCTTCTATGGTCTGACTCCAGTGCTCACATCCTGTCTAAGGGTGGCACTTGTTTTCCCTTAGATATCAGTCTAGATGTTTGACCTGCAAGTCTTTGATGGGTGCAACGAAAGTTCTGAGTTTGCAGATTAATAACAACAACAAAAAAAGATGGATAAAGTGGCATTGGCACTTTTTCCAGCTTTCTGCATTGTAAGTGAAAGGTGTTCTATTTCTTCTTTTCATAGCTATCTTTTTTTTTCAGTCCTATTTCTCTTATTTCCAATAGCCAATTCTTGAACGAAAAGAGAAATGTGGAGATCTAACTACTGTGCCACTTTATAGGCTATTCCAGAGCTATTTTCTGTTGTCAGCTTAAAATGTATTCACAAATTTTCATATAATAGTTTTGGTTCCTTTCAAAGTTTAGACTCAAATGTTGGTTTTCAAAACTACCTGACATATAAATTCTTTTATTTAAGTTTTAAAAGTTTATATTGGTGGCCTACATTTTTGGGTAATTATAGAATAGTAAGTATACAAAGTAATTTACTGGTTGCTGGGACGTTGAAGACAATATCTAAGAGTATTCAAGGAGTTTATAATCTGGTGTGCTCTGGGCTTTTTCTTATCTCCTATATCATGTTTTTTTCTACCTTGGAGGCAGGATGTACAGTAGTTAAACTTTTAAGAATCCAAGCTCAGGCTGTGTATTTCAAAAGCCGGCTTTACAACCAAACACCTGTATAACCCTGGACAAATTATATTTCTAAACCCAATTCTCAAATATAAAATTGGGATAACTGTTGTACTTTGTGTATAAGACTGGCATGAGTATTACATAAGGCACTGCATAATAAACAGTCAATGATGAAAACACAGCAATGCTAAATAAATATTAAAATACCATCATTTAATACTACCACCACTTAAAATTTTGTAAGGATTGAGCTCTAAACCACTTTTCCCCACTCATGATATTTTCAAGTTTAGGGAGTACAATATAACCATTAATGATAAGCACCCAATAGGCTCATAACATTTTTACTGGAACTGCAGTGAATAGACATTTTAAGAATATAGCTGTTAGGCAGTGTTACTGAGGGAGCATGGGTTAATAAAGACAAGATATAGAAGGATGTCATAGTACAATTCTTGAGAAGCTGGGATAAGGTTGGTGTAATCACTCTCAAAGAAGTGGGAGGTAGAGGGAATAACAAGTTTGCCTAGGCCGTGGTCGGCAAACTGCGGCTCGCGAGCCACATGCGGCTCTTTGGCCCCTTGAGTGTGGCTCTTCCTAAGCCTTAGGAGTACCCTAATTAAGTTAATAACAATGTACCTACCTATATAGCTTACGTTTAAAAAATTTGGCTCTCAAAAGAAATTTCAATCGTTGTACTGTTGATATTTGGCTTTGTTGACTAATGAGTTTGCCGACCACTGGCCTAGAGCCATCCTAGAAGCGAAAATTGTCTTTTACTTAAAATTCAGTGCTCCTATTAGCCTGTCTAGTGTATTTGAGTCTTTATGTATGGGCATTGTTGTTTGTAATCATGTTTTTATCTCCCAAATCTTTTTCAAGCTGTTTTAAATATTTAGTGAAGACCTGAGTACAATGTTTATATATGAGAAAGATTTGGTTTGTATTCTTGATCAGTCATTAACTCCTTTTAAAATATAGTATGTGTTCATTAATAAAAATTATTTTGTAAGTAGGCTATTTTCTTTCACTTTCAAATAATGCAAATTACATTTTAGATTTAACTTAATAATTACACAGTAATGTTCAGTCATCCCATGATTTTTTTCTTTCTACTCTGAAATAATTATCCTATGTTCTAGTCATATATATCAGCTTTTGTATCTAAATTTCTTTTAGAGCAGGACAAAATTGATATCTTCATGGATTATTTACTAGTGCACATTATTTCACCTATATGGTTTTCCTTTATTATTTTCACTTAAATAACTTTGATATGCATACTATTATAATAAATGTGCAACTTTTTTCACTATAATTTGGGAAATATTGTTAATTTGACCTTATTGTAGTATCATCTATTTAATCTTTTTTCACATTTATGTTTGATTTGCTGCTCTCTAGTTAGCTAGCAAATTACATTACTTAAAGAAAGCATTTTATTTTTAATATTAAAATTTTATAAAAGTCAGTTCCATAGAGTATCTTTTTTTTAGCAGAATATATTATATATCTCTTGTTCTTGAGACCAATAATAATTATACTTCTTTTATGTAACCAACCATGTTGGCTTTTGTATTGGTGGTTAGGAATTGTACAGAAAAAATTTGACCCCTCTGGTTAATATACTTAACCTTGAAAGGTATAGATCCATAGTGTTTCTATGAGAATTTGATAAAATTCAAGAGATGATCCCATTCTCTGTTTATCAAGTTCTCACACATATTCTGAAATTACTGACCAGAGAAAGCTGTATTTTCACTTTGATTAATATTTGCCTAATGTGTAATGCAAACATCAAAATCCATCTATGTATATTAACTTCATAGATAAAGCATTAGAATATTTAAAAATTTATCTCCTTGCTAAGCTTTTAAATATAAAATACAAATCTTAAACACCTAGAGTCGGATAAATTCCAGAAAGACAAGCTAAATTTCTTCATAAACAAGGCACATTATAGGTACATTATCCTATATAATAAAAGCCTAATATGCTAAGTGTCCAGTCGGCCGTTCAACCAATTAAAGTGTAATATGCTAATGATATGCTAAGGCTGCTCAACCGCTTGCTATGACGTGCACTGACCACCAGGGGGGAGACGCTCCAACCAGTGGGTTAGCTTGCTGCTGGGGTCCAGTTGATCAGTTCTGAGCAACATGGGCCGGACATGCCCTGGAGCCCTCCTGCAGTCCCTCCCTCCCTGGCCAAACTCCCGCGTATCTCCTGGCCTCAGTCGTGCACCAGTGAGGTTCCTCAGCCTGGCCTGTGCCCTCTTGCAATCTGGGACTCCTCGGGAGAGCCAGTTTTGGCCCGATCCCGCAGGCCAGGCTGAGGGACCTCACTGACGCATGAATTTGTGCACCAGGCCTCTAGTATATAATACAACAGTACGAAGTATGTTTAGTTGTCACATGTAAGTGATAATATCATCCTGATTCATTCTAAAATTAATTTGTGTGAAAAATTATACTATACTGTTTATTCAGCCAAAAGTTTAATTTGCTTCTTAAATGGACAGTAAATACTATTCTTCCTTGATTTATTTTTACTATACTTAAGATATGTTTCTAAAAAATAATTTTTTGTAACTGAGAGTCAAATCACCCAGGTTAAACTGAGATAAAATGAAAGATTTTTCCATAATTAATGAAGCCTTCTCCATTCTCTCTGTTAGTCATTTATTGAATATGCATTTTTACTTTGAAAGTATGATATTGAATCCAGGAACTGTTTTGTTTGCATCATTTCCTCAGTGTCCAGGATAGTACTTGGCTATGGTACTTATTCAATCAATATTTAATTAATGAACAAATGTTAACACATACTTTACAGAAAGGAAACAATTTTAAATCTGTCTAGATTGCAATTCTATCAAACCCTAATTTTTCCTCCAGTTATTATTTGCCCAGCTAAGCTCAGAAACCATTTGAGGATCTCTATGTTAGTAGATTGGAAGAGTGAATTTTCTGAGTACTGTCTTCATGCTTTCTACTAATATTAAGATATGATCTGCTTAGCTACATCAAATTTCTTTAGCTTGAATAAATAGTTAAAATTTGGTCACCAATTTGTTTTTAATTTTAGAAAAATCCTCCAAGTAATTTTTACTTCTGTGTTCTAAGAGCACTTAACATACTAAAACCCTAAAAAAAATTAGAACCCATTTCAGTGTTGTTTTAGATGTGACGAAGACTAGACAATCTTGTAATGTCCTTACGTGATTCCTTTTCTCCCCCCAGGGTGAATTTACCTTTCAATGAATAACAAATGTGTTTTTTATCCTTAGATTTCTGTGCTATATTAACTCTTATGTAGTGTCTCATATAGGAAGACATATTCAGTGACAGCTCTGAAACTGTGTTTCCAGGCTATAAAATATCTAGAACTTATTTTTTTATTGATATAATCAAACAATTTCCTGGAGGTTACAAATCCTTATCACATTGCTTACATTTTTATCTGGGAATTCAAGAGACTTGCTGCATTAGAAAAGAAAACTGACATTGTATTAAAGAGGCATGAAAAATATGATTTGATTATATAATATTTCAGTGGCTTTTCTTCTCTAAAATAACTGTCCTATTTTTCCGCTTGTATTCTTTTGGTGGCATATAACCATAGTTGTAGACCTTTTATGACTTTTCACCTGTGTTTTAAAAGCCACTTTAGTATACGTACAAAAAAACAACACCACAAGATTCTGAAAAGTTTTATGAATGGCTTATTTCAGTAAGTAACTTTTATTTCTTCTTCGATTCTGTCATAATTTACTCTTTCTAAAAAAACTTCAGGAAAATTATAGTCAAAACTTTTCAAAGAGAAACAAATCACTTCTAAAACAGCACAATGATTTCTCTCACACACAAGTACCAAATTTTGTGCCTTAGTGACAGTTGCCCCAATTCCCATCACTGCATCTCTTTTATTCATTTATGTTAATTGTTCTGTCTCTTTGACATCTAAGTTAAAGCATTATACAAATATTCAAATTAGAGTATATTTGAGCAAGAATGCTCTCAGTGAATCCTCAAGTGAATTTTAATGCTAATATGGCCTAATGATCCTTGGTGATAGTCATTAAACAGCACAGATATACTTAAAAGAGGTCATTCAAAGAGGTTGTGCAACTAGGAACTAATGGAGTTGAGAGTATAGAAATTATAGTCCATTGTCTGATATAAATTTTCAGTATGGATAGGGATTAAGAAGTACTGGTGAGCCTGGTGGAATTTTAATTAATGAGCTTTGTCAGGATAAATAAGACAGTTTGATAGCATGAAGATTATAATTCTAGGCTCAAGCCATGTTTGATACCTATTGGTAATACCTCCACAATCACAAGATTTTTGGTCAATTTATTCAGAGAAAAGTTATAAAGTGATTTTATAAAAGTAGTGGAATGAATCATTCTTCACTTTTTTACATGTTTTTGTGATTCCATAAAGAATCACATCCACGAGATGGGATGTACTTGCAAATTTTATTTGTTAGTGAAAGATTCCTCTTTTTCATGACATTAGTTGTATGGCAGTCATCCCAGTTGCTCATGCCAGAAGGAAAAAAAAAAATCATTTCGATCTCTCCTCCCTAATTTTTAATATGTCAAATTTCCATCACAAAGTTGTCCATCAATCCACTCCATTTACTCCAATCATACATGCCTACAGCCTGATTTCTTGCTTTAATTATTGTCCCACAGTGTTTGCTTCCACCTACTCTCTACATTGCCTTTAAAGTCATCGACTTAAAACACAGTTACATTTGATTATGTAACTTTCTGCTGAACAACCTTTTATGGCTGAACACTTATGAGGACATATTCTTAGCATGGTGCAAAAGGCTCTGGGCCATCTTGCCATTGCTTCCTTGGAAGGGAATGGCAGGAGCGTGTTCCCTGGAGGAGAGCAAGCTGGGACCTTTGGTTTTCAGGGATTTTAAAGACTGGGTGTTTAGGGGAGGTCTTTGGGAGGGTTAATAGAATATTCATGAGCTTTATGCTAATATACCAAAATGAGATTTAGTCTCTTAATTTGTCTGTCCTTGGGTGTGGTTGGCAAATGGCCCTTAATTAGATTTCTGTTACCTGTCTCACTGAGTAGGGTGATTTAAGCTATTTACCCTCTGGTTGGGGAGAAGTGCAAACCATTTACTCTTAAGTGCCCTTGGTTTAGGGTCAAAGTTTCTTTCTGAGCCTGTTTCTTAATAAACAGCTTAAAATTAATAACCTCGAAAGCAGCTTCAGAGTGGCAAAACTTTGGTTCTCTTCAATAGACTTTAAATCAGTTTTTCAATGCTTTCAAATTACCAAAAGATTTCTAGAAACTATTTTATTTCTGAAGTTTCAACTAAAAAACCTTTTATTTACATCTACTTAAGACAAAGTCAGTTACCAAGCTCTTTTTCTGTTGACAAACCCAGAAAAATGAAAATATTTTATTAAATCAAACTCAAAATCAGTTTAAATATTTTTGTGATATTGAAAAACATTTGGGTAGTTTCAGTTATGTTTTTAATTTATATAAGCACTTAACTTTTAAAGCTAATTAACAGAGCTCTTTTTATATAAACTATTTTGTAAATTTCCTCCCAAGGTAGACATATATGCAGATATATAGATGATAGACACAACCAGAGACCTAATAATTTTTTTTTTTTTTTTTTTTTTAGCTATGATGCAGGTACAACAACAAAACTATTGAGAGGGTTAATTTGAAATGCAGGCAGGCAGGGCAGGGGTCCACTGGAAAACAAAGGCAGGGACAGACAGGGCAGTTTGAGCAAGCCTAGTCACAGAAACCAACCATGCAGAAATAATAAAATGTTTCTAGACTCAAAGCAGGAGGCATGGGAAACAAGGAAGGGCCTGCAACAATAAGGTGTACTGGCACAGAGAGAGTTCAGGTCCGTGGCTGGGCAAGAACAATGGAGGGAATCAATCAGGTGATGACACAGATGGATATAGAAACAGGCTTGTAGCAAACCTATACCCCTGGACTGCAAGGCTTTACCGGGCAGCCCATTATTGGGTTCCCCTCCCCTTGCAGGGGCTCTGAATCTGCTTGTAATAAATTTTCCACACTTTTGCTTAAATCTTCTGGTCTGCGGAGCTCATCTTCAGTGTTGCAAGACACAACCCCGGGAGGAAAAAACCTCAGCTCACTATTAATTTATAACATTTGAAATATGTTAAGTTCATTCATTCAGATGGTTAAAGCTTTAAGATTTTTGTTTTGTTCCTGATAGACCATCTTTCAGGAAATTGGAATGGGGGGCATTGCCTTGGCAAGGGAACCTTTTCAGCTATTTGTGATTTTTAAAGAAGTTTTCTTTTTATTTTCTGTCATTTTCCGTTGGTTTGTTTATGTTTCTGCTTATCCCTAGGAAGGCCTTGAAAGCTAAGGAGGCTTAGAAAATCCCATTAGACTTCTAATTTTGCCAGATTTCTGAACATAAACATCAGGTTTCAAGCAGAACAAAGTGCAAGAAATTTCAGATTGGTTCTATTTTATGATTCCCGTCCTTTTGTTGAACTTCTTGTGTTTTCAGATATTATTTTCCCGAGTTTGTTGAGTTGTTCTCTTAAATCTAATTCAGGCTCCTTGAAATTACATTGAGCTCTCTATTCTTTGGGTCAGTTACTAAAAAATTGTTTCTTTTGTGGTGTCATGTTTCCTTGCTTTTCACACTTCTAGTGGCTTTTGTTGCCTGCCTTACTGAGGAACGAGGCAATCTCCTAGCCTTTCTGCCAGCTTCAGTGTGGACAGGTTTCCACCTGCAGGTGGCGGCAAGGGTGTAGTGGCATGGTTTCTCGGTTCCCTCATTTGAAATTGCGATTGGTGAAGATGAGGGGGTCCTTGCTGACCAAAGCTACAGCTGTCTGTGGCAGAGATGGCTAAGGCTGTTGGGAGTTTCTGGGGTCTTCCTTTTCTCCTTTTTTCTTGTGGAGGAGATGGTTCTTGAGATCAGGTCTGGTGCACAGCTGTGAGAACAACTGTGGAGCTGGAGTCCTGGGATCAAGGCCATGCAGAATCTGGAGCAGGGATCCTCAAACTTTTTAAACAGGGGGCCAGTTCACTGTCCCTCAGACCGTGGGAGGGCCGGACTATAGTTTAAAAAAGAACTATGGACAAATTCCTATGCATACTGCACATATCTTATTTTGAATTAAAAAAACAAAACGGGAACAAATACAATATTTGTATCTGCATGTGGCCCGCGGGCCGTAGTTTGAGGACCCCTGATCTGGAGCAAAGTAGCTTTAGCAGTGGCACCAGGGTCTGAGGTGTAGATATGTGCAGACAGCCCATGGGATAGACTCTGGTCTTTACTGCTATGACTTGGGCCCCTAAGGACATGCAGAGAGCAAGATGCCATAGTGGCACGGGCCCAGATGTGCAGAGGTAGCCTGCGCCAGGTGGGTCTTGTGGAGCAGCAGCATGGCCCCAGGGATGGCTGGTCAAAAGCCTGTGTTTGGACCAGACAGTGGGGCCACAGAGCTATTATAGTGCAGCCCGTTCATGGGGGGCCACAGCTGAACTCAGGACCCAGGGCTAAGGCTCCGTGAAGTCCTCTGTTCTCTCACTATTTTATAACTGTGTGACTGCCATGGCTCAGCTTAGTTTTAATAAATGACTTCTTTACTTGAAGGACAAAGGATGGGCTTTAATTTTGAGATGCCTACAGTGACACACCACATTAAATATTAAACAGTGGAAATTGAAAATGTCTTTAGTAAAACATTGCTGTCATCGCACCGCTGTATTTGTTTTCATCTATTTTCTATTGTTGAACTAAGATTGATTAACCTGTGGAGGCTTTCTGTTCATCCTAAAGTAGTTGAAATTTCAGGGCAATTAAAGATAAGAGTTTTTAAAAAATCTTTAAGATATAAGGATGTGATTAGTGGTGCCTTACATGAGCAATATAGAGGCAAACTGATAAGGCTTATTTCAGTCATGAATAAATGAAATAACACTAATATTTATAAAGACATAAAATATTTTCTTTGGAGCAGTGGTAAAGAATTTCAAAATTCTACAATTAAATGTTTTACCTTACCACTAAACTAATACGCTTTTGAACTTGTCCTTCTCTGGATGTTGTACTACCTCCTTCCCATTTTAGAAATAACCCTCTCATTATTTCTAATTAATTTCAATGTAGAAACTGTATTTTAAACACAATAAGTGAAATGATAGACTTTATATGTAACAAAACTATTAAATATATTATTAGTAACTTTCTTATGCTTTTGCAATTTAATGATTTCTAGTTGTTCTTATATGTGTGTTGCGTTTTGTGTTTTTTTTTTTTTTTTTTTGGTGCAAACACATCCTGTTTTTATATTGCATTCCAAGTTTACAAGAATACTATTAAATGAATACTCTTCGCTTTATTATCTACTCCTAGATTTACCCTCGAACTTAGTTCCAACATCTAGCAATTATTCTGTTAAAAGGCTCTACGCTGGCCAGGTGAAGAGACACAATAGTCAGTAGTGTTGTTTTGTGTGTGTGTGTTTTTTATGTGTCCAAAATGTGTGTATTATGCTTATTTGGACCGAGCCCTTCACCCAATTAGTGCTAAAACTTGGCTTTAGGAGCATTGAAATTCTGTATCTTTTAAAATATTTTAAAACATTTGTAACAAAGACACATGACTTTAAACATGCCCCGTGGAAAGATGCTTAGCATGCCATTCGATGCTCTAACCCCGTGGCTTTAATTTTGTATTATACATCAAATCTTTGTGGAATCCAAGACAACAAAGATTTTTTTGTGCTTCTTACAGATTTTCTATTTGCAATTTATGTTATCTTGTTCATGTCATCTCCTCTAAACATGCCTTTTTTTCTTTTGTCAGTGAAATATGATACATTTATCCTGTCTCTTCTCAAATCTCACCTCCTTTGTTAAGCTTACCTTATGTCCCCCAAATAGCTTTGGTATCAGCTGAGGCCCCCTCGTAGTAATTACCTTCCTTACTGGGCTTAAATGAAATAAATCCCTGTCTTCACTGAGATTTCATTCTAACTCTTCAACCCGAGCACTCTTCTGGTCCATAAAAAGCTGGAAAAGTTCTTGCTAAAATGAACTAAAAAGTTATCAAAGTCAATGCTGACTTTCAGTTCTATGTTATATTTAGTATCATTTAATGCTATGAGCTGTCTTCCACTTTTATAGTCAGTTTCAAGCTAATACAGAATATAGAGTTAAAAAAAATAGCACGATTGCTCTAAACACATACACACAAAAAAAAAATGGTTCTTGGGTATTAGAAAAGCACATTGAAATACCCAGAACCAGGTTTGTTGTTTTTGCCATATGTAATCAAGTACCACAGATGTTTCCTTGTCTTATGTGGATTCTTTAAATCCATTAAAAATGTTAATTATTCTGTGCTTAGTGATTTATTTGTATATTTAAGTAAGTATAAAATACAGTCGCAATAACAGAATTACACTTCTTCTTTAGGTTAGGAGTAGATTGCAAATGCCACAGTATTTAACAAAAATGTAAAATATGTACCAAATAACTTAGTTGTTTTGTATGCAATGCCAAGGAGGTGAACTCTGCTCAGACAACCCATCAGAAAATAATTGCTGGTTAGCTTTAAGGAGTGCAAGTGTCGACAGCCTCCAGCTACTAATGATGTCAAGAGCCACCATATAAGGTACCTATTGGCCTCCTACTTGATTTCCCTCAGTGACAGAGACAAGAAACTTTCAGTATTCCCAACATCTCAAAATGTTACAGCATGCACCCACTTTATTCATGGTTTTCCAGTGGGTCAGTGCCCTTTCCTGACACTCTCAGTCAATGATTAAGCACATCAGGAGTTCCAGGACCTCATCATTTCTGCTCATCACACACCTCCTTCCTATCAGTTAATATTTGCTTTGGAGCTCTCCATTGGGCCAGCCAAGGCACATTTGTACCATAAACTTATGTCTACCTAAAACCTGCACACAGCTCTTTTGAGCTTTTTAACTAGAGTTGCCAAAAGTTGAAAGCAATCAATATGTTCTTCAGTAGGTGAATGGATATAATGTGGTATAACCAGATACTGGAGTATTATTCAAGTCATGAAAAGATAGGGAGGAACCTCAAATGAACATTACTATGTGAAAGAGCCCATCTGAAAAGGCTATATACTAGATGATTCAAACTATATGACATTTTTAAAAGGCAAAACTATAGAGACAGTAATAAGATCAGTGTTTACCAGGGGTTAGGAGAAGGGGATGAATAGTGAGAGCACAGAAGTCTTTTAGGGCAGCTAAACTATTCTGCATGGTACAGCAATGTTTGATACATGTCATTATAAATTTACCAAAGTCCATATAATGTATAATACCCAAGGTGAACTATATCGGCTTTGGGTAATAATGAATAATGAAGTATCCATATAGGTTCATCTTTATAACCAATGTACCACCCTGGGACAGGATATTGATAATGGGAGAGGCTGTGCATTTGTGGAGACAGGAAGAATATGAGAATACACTCTTCAATTTCTCTTCAATTTTACTGTGCTCTAAATCTGCTCTAAAAAATAATTTTTAGAAAATGCAAACAGTAGTGGCATTAGAGTTTTTTTAGTAGCTTCCAATGTGGCTTTTGTTAATTACAACAGGAATCAAATAAAGGTTAAACCAATATCAGGATTTAATCATTAAAACTACAGAGCTTCAAAGATACCTAACTAAGAAGCAAGTCAGATGAACCAATATTTTTTTAGGAAAAATTGGATCTAAAATATGTGATTGGGACATCAAGGTTCATGTCCCCAAGAATGTTGGCTCCCCACACTTTCCTAATCCTCTCATCCTGAAGAGGAGATCACCCTATTAAAAGACAGCACTCTCTAAAGCCAAAGAAAACATCACTATCCAAGGATATTCCAGAGGCCTCTGTCCCAGAAGTCAATAGGAGACCCATCAGAATGTCTTTTCCTGGCTGCCGTATGGGTAACTATGATTAAGTATTCTTATAACTCAACCAGCAACATTTGGGCCTGATAAACAAGAAAACTACTATGCCCCAGAGAAACTATAGGAATTAGCTCTCATTAAATGAAGTCAATGGAATATCTGAGGGACTAGAACTTAAGGGTGATTAGTCAAGGGGGCTGGAACATAGGACTAGAAAAGGGAGAGTTTATTGACCTGAGCTTACACTCTTGCGACACAGAATTTAATATCTTGACAAGGCCCTCAAACTCTTTACTAGTAGTGGCTTCTAGAAACTAGAGAAAGTGTAACCTACCCTGAGTGAAGTCGAAATGCCATCACAAATGGTAAAAGAAGGGATTAAAAGAAATGGAGAATTGGGCATTCTGGAATAGTTGTACTTTTTGAGGACAAAACACTCACTAAAGGATCATGTTGCCTAGAAACATGCAGATAACACTGTACACTGAGTCTATCATGCATGTGATGTTGAGAGAGAAGTTTCTTGGTGGCACTGCTCTGCAGGCCAGTGCTGATGATAGGAGAGGCTGCTAATGACTTTAGTTCATTGATAGCAATAGATGCAACACAAACTCCAGAAGCCAAGAGCTCTTTAATTCAATGTGGAAACCAAAGAGGCTTTACTGGCAGAACCTAGCGGGTACCACTACCCTAGAACTTAAGTTACCTGTTCCAAAAGCATAGAATTCCACAAAACATGGCATCTGGCCATGGAGCCCACTTTATAGCAAATGAAGTGTATGAATAGCTTAAGACCATGGAACCCTCTGGATTCATTATGTAGTGTGCCTTTCAGAAGCAGTTGGCCTGAGCAATAGAATGGCCAGCTGCAGTGTCTTCTTGATGAGATGTGCATACTGATTCAGAAAACTCTATGTGGCCTGTCCCTGTAGGAAGAAGGTCTGAGGCCAATAGATGGGACAATGACCACCTCACTTACCAATTATTCTCCATGGCTCACTTATGCTTCCCATTATTTTACCTCTGGGATTTATAGGGTTAGTGGTCCTTCTCTTGCCAAGTAGCATAAAACAACTCCACTGAGCTATATAAGTCATGGTACCACCTGGGCACTTACTTTTGATTTCTTTTTTTCTAGGGATCTAAAGACAAGAATAGGATTCACCATGTAAGCAGGAACAATGAACCCTGATCAGAATGAGAAGGTAAGACTGCTGTTAACAATTAGGGAAAGAAAGACTATGTGTGGAACTCAGGTGATGCCCTTGGGACCCTACTGTATTCCCTTCTCAACTATGAATACAAGGGGTCAATGCAGCAACCACAGTCCAACAAGGGAATGATTTCCAAGAACCCAGCCCCCTTAGGATAAGGATTTGAGTAACACCACCAGGTAAGTCACTTAGACCAATGGAAGAATTAACTAAGGGGAAAAGAATGGATAGTGGAGAAGGGAGGTGATGAGTACTGGTAACAAATCAGGTCTCACTATGTTGTCAAGTATTGTTTACTACACTATCTTTCCTCTAAGTTTTTACTCAGAGTGTTCCACTGGAACCTTGTACCCTTGTAAGGTACAAAGAATGGACTTTACCACACATGGAGATATGCTGCTCAGACCTTCAGTCAAGAAAGACCGCACCAGGGAGGAGGACAGATAGTCCACTTACTGAGCCCACTACAGGTACAAGAGCTTGGACATTGTTGCCAAATGCATAACTCCTCTAACAGGCAATCTTTGCTCTGCGGCTCCCATTAGGTTGTTGAAAATTTATCTTATCTGCATAATGACCTAAGCCTCTACGTCCCCAATCCTGCTTCTCTTATTTTCCTTTCACAGATGTCAGTTCTGCAGTAAAGTCCAAAGATTTTCCCTGCCATATCCTTCTAGCCTCCCTTTTATCTTTAATGGGCATTAGTTCTAAATAGACTTCTCACACACATAACTCCAACTCAGTTTCTGTGTCCCGGGGGACCAGGTGAATATAATAGTTACGTTCACTCAATGATAGTTTCAATGTATTTCAATATCATAAATCCTCACGGAAACTCGTCTCACACATAGTCCTCACTTCAGATCTGGAACAGATGGATCTCGTTTTGTCCACCTCCACTGCCTTTCATCAGAAAGCAGTTTTAATAGCTTCTTAACTCTGATAAATTTTACACTCTTGTAGTCTTGAACCGAGAAGACTAAAATTTCTTTCTTTAGTCAGGATGCTATAAAAACAAATAGCTTTTATTCCTGATGAACACACAATTTCCTGCAACATATTATTGAGTATAATATTGAAATCCAATTATTCACCATCATTCATAGCTAATATTAATAACTACAGAACAATGTGGGAGGAAAATAGGAATAGGCATTTTGAAGATAGGTGAATTTGATTTCTATGAAAAGAACTTTGGCTAAATGCAATTTTCTTATTCCGTCTTGTAAAAGTGGGTGATTTTTCTTTCTAATATTCCTTTTGTATTGCCTCATTTTACTAATTTAGAAAAGACTCACCATATTTGTTGAACTAAACAAACAAACGAACCTCCTTAAATTCCTTTGAGGTCATTTGGTATATGATCCCAAGAGTCATAGACATCACACATCCTTAAAATTATAAAATGTACTCCTCCTTTGAGGTACATTGAAAATAAAAGTGGGCATGATGGAAAGTGACTAATGAAAAAATATATTGTTATATTAAATACAGTAAAGTGATGAAAGCTCATAAAAAAAACTTCTGGATATAATTATAATCAATAAGGTATAGGTTAAAAATGATGACATTTCTAAAATATTAGGTCTTGTCAGATACTTTTTTATAAACAGGAACATAATATATTTAAAATATACCTTGTAATGTTTAAGGAAGAAATGTCATTGCTCATAGTTGAATGCAGTGTAAGCACGAGTGTATAAATTGCTTCCTGAACCATGGTGGGATTGAATTAACTACTATATTACTATTTGTTTTACCCAAAAACATATTTGAATTCAGAGTTCTGGAGTTGAACACCATAATTATAAAAAGAAGGAAAAAAGAAAATAAGTTTTTTTAAAAAATCAAATTATCTGACTGAAGGGAAAATGGAGGACTGAAGTATGTATGTATTCTGAATATACAGAAATCAATCTAATTCAATATACCATAAGAATATCAGAAAAAGTACACTATTGAATCTGTTCTAGAAATACTCATTGAAAAGGAAAATCAAGAAAATCAGAAGAAAAAAATCAGACCCCATTGCCCTGATATATCTTCTTTTAGTCTATTTCCTTATGTCTGTTTCCTTACTACCTTCTTTAATTTCAGTGTTTTGTTTTTTTTCTTCCCTACATTTAAAACACCTTTAGCTCTTGCCTATTATGTACTGTGTATTCCAGTTATTTACATACTTTAAGACAGGCTCTTTCTCTATCAATATGTCCTTGTCAATACTACTATGAATTTTGGGTTGCTGCATGGGTTATTATTATGTAGGAGCTTGTCACAAATCATAATTTATAAGAACTAGACCAAATTCTGGGAACACAAAATTTATATATATATATATATATTATTGATTTTTTACAGAGAGGAAGGGAAAGAGATAGAGAGTTAGAAACATTGATCAGCTGCCTCCTGCACAACCCCCACTGGGGATGTGCCCACAACCCAGGCACATGCCCCCGACCAGAATCGAACCTGGGACCTCTCAGTCTGCAGGCCGACGCTCTATCCACTGAGCCAAACCGGTTTTGGCAAAATTCTTATTTAACATTCAGAAAATTTTATATATGTAAACCATATGTTTATTCAAGTTAGGATCAGATGTTAAAATATTTGTAATTTTCCACCCTTTTACACTCAGTCGTAAAATTTACAATACCAGTGATATTAATAACTTTTAGCAAAGACATTTATAGACCATCCAGATAGAATGTCAGTAAGGAAATTTTGACCTTAATGACACATTAGACCAAATGGAAATGATTGCTATTTATAGAGCTTTCTATCCCAAAATGAAAGAACAAATTTTTCTCAAGTGCACAGGGAACATTCTCAAAGATAGACCATATGTTGGGGCAGAAAACAAGTCTCAATAAATTTAAGAAGACTGAAATCATACCAAGCATATTTTCTGAGTATAACAGTATGAAACTGGAAATCAACTACAAGATGAAAGCTGGAAAAACCACAAATGTGTAGAGATAGAACAACTATTGGGTCAAAAAATAAAAGAAAAGATGAAAATATATCTAAAAACAAATTAAGATGACAATATAATGTTATCAAAAATTTTGTATTGCAGCAAAAGTGGTATTAAGAGGGAAATTTATAGCATTGCAAGCCTACCTCAAGAATTGGGAAAAAAATAAAATAAGCAATATAACATTAAACCTTAAAGAACTCAAACAAGAAGAGCAAAGCCCAAAGTAAGCTTAAGGAAGAAAAGTAAGGCAGAATTAAATAAAAAGCAGAAAAAATAATTGCCAGGAGCCAGTCCATCCTTGCTGTTTCAAGGGACCTGCCATATATGGCATACTGTTCTTAATATGTTTGCTCACCTTCTTGGCACTATGTGTTTTAACCAAGGTCACCTCTCTGAGAAAGGTTGTTTCCCCAGGTAGGGATTTTCCCCTGAAGTTAGGGAGGGAATAAAACCCCTTAACTAAGTGCCAGGTGGGTAATTAATCACTTTAACTATGAACAATCATGCTTAAGCTACATAATCTTTACTCCCTGGAATGGAGATAAGAAACGCCCTAACCTTTGGAATAGAGATTGATAGGATTGGAATCAACTGGTATAAATACAGATGTAACAAGACAACAGGACACAGACCTAGACACAGAACCTAGACACAGAGTCTAGACACAGAACCTAGAGACAGAAGAACTTTGCTTTAGAGAACATGGAAAAAGATCCTGGACAGAAACTGGATACAGAACCTAGACACAGAACCTAGAGACAGAAGAACTTCGCTGGAGAGAACATGGCAAAAGATCCTGGACAGAAACTGGCTACAGAACCTGGATAGAACATGGCAAGAGAACCTGACTAGAACCTGGTGACTGAACCTGGCTGGAGAACCTGGACAGAACCTAGCGAGGGAACATGGCTACAGAACCTGGCTGGAGAACCTAGCAAGAAAACATGGACACAGAACCTGGCTGGAGATCCTAACCAGAACTTCGCTGGAGATCCTGACCAGAACTTGGCTAGAGATCCTGGCTAGGTTGTTGATCAACTGAATGCTGTCTCCGTATCATTCCTTCTTTGCCGACTCCGTCCACACCTTTGGGGACCCCTGGACCTGCTGGGGCTGGACCCCAGCAAATAATGAAACAAGAAGCTAGTTCTTTGAAAAGATTAATAAAATTGACAAGCTTCTGTCTGGACTCACTAAAGAAAAAAAGTGAGATATGAAAGAGGGAAAGTGACAATGGACACTGACGAAATGGACAAATTTTAGAAGTATATAACCTTCCTGGACTAAACCAGAAAGAACTGGAAAACCTAAATAGACCAACAGTAAGAAAATTGTAACAGCAATCAAAAACCTTCCTAAGAAAATGAAAGTCCAGGACTACATGGCTTCACTGGTGAATTCCACCAAACACTTAAATAATATTTAATACCCATCCTTCTCAAAATCTAACACAATTTAAAGAAGTAGGAATACTTCCTTACAAGGCCACCATTACTCTGATATCAGGACAAAGCAAAAACAGGAAATTACAGGCCTATATCTCTGATAAACATAGGTGCAAAACTCAGCATATCCACATCAATCATTGCAATACACATTAACAAAGTAAAATATAAAAATCAGATGATCATGTCAACAGTTGCAGAAAAAGTATTTGACAAGATACACATCCATTTATAATAAAAACACTTACTAAATTGGGTATAGAAGGAAAGTACCTCGATATAATGAAAACCATATATGACAAACCCTCAGCTAATATCATACCAATGGTGAATAACATCAGGAAAAAACAAAGAAACACGGATGCTGGCTTTTGCCACTGTTATTCAACATGGTACTATACTGAAAGTCCTAGCCAGAGCAATCAGGCAAAAGAAAGAAAGAAATTCCATCCAAATTGGGACTGATAAAGAAACACTATGTAGACGACACAATGCTATCTAGAGAAAACCTTAAGATTCCACCAAATACTATTAGAAACAATAAACAAACACTGTAAAATTGCAAGGTACAAAATCAATATACAAAAGTCCACTGCATTTTTATATACTGACAATGAAATAGTAAGAAAAAATGAAGGGAAAAAAATCCATGTACAATTGCAATAAAATGATAAAATACCTAAGAATAAACTTAATAAAGGAAGGAAAGGACCTATACACTGAAAACTACAATACATTGCTAAAATATGTTGAAGACACAAAGAAATGGAAAGATATTTTTATATTCATGGACATGGATTAGAAGAATATTGTTAAAATAGCCATATTCTCTAAAGCAATATACAGATTTAATGCAATCACTATCAAAACCCAATGTCATTTTTTATAGACATAGAACAAAAAATCTTCAGATTTGTACAGAATCACCAAAGACTCTGAATAGTCAAAGCATTCTTGAGCAAAACTGGATATATGATACTGGAAGTATCATACTCCTTGACTTCAAACTATACTACAGAGCTACAATAATCAAAACAGTACAGTGTTGGCAGTGAGTATAGACACATAGACCAATGGAACAGAATTGAGAGCCCAGAAATAAATCCATCCATACATGGAGAACTAATTTTTGACAATTAAGCCAAAAACATACAATGGAGAAAAAATAGCCTCGTAAATAAATGGGAAAATGGAAAAGCTGTATGCAAAAGAATGATATCTTATATCATACACATATTAACTCTAAGTAGATTAAAGATGTGAATCTAAGACCTGAAACAATAGAATCATAGAAGAAAAATAGGTGCTAAACTCATGGACCTTGGTCTCAGAGGGTGTGTGTGTGTGTGTGTGTGTGTGAACTTTATTGCATAAGCAAAGGAATTAAAAATTAATAAGATTACAACAGATTGCAAAAGCTTCTGAACAGCAAAAGAAACCGTCAAAAAAGAATAAAGCAACTAACCAAATGAAAGTGGATATTTGCAAATGATATCTCCGATAAGGGGCCAATACTCAATAACTCATACAACTCAAGTACAAGACACAACAAAAGATCCAATTAAAAAATGGGTGGAGGATAGACACTTTTCTCAAGAAGATATAGAGATGGCCCACAGATATATGAAAATATTTTCAACTTCACTTGGTATTTGGAAAATGTAAATCGAAATCACAATATCACCTCACAACCTGTTAGAATGGAAAAAAGGGAACATAAATTATTGCAGCTTCTATGGAAAATATTCTGAAACTTCTTCAAAATATTATGAATAGAGCTACCATGGGACCCAGCAATGTCTATTCTGGGTATCTACCCCCAAATTTTGAAATCATAAAGATATATGTATCCCTATGTTTACCACAGCCTTATTCACAATAACCAAGACATGAAAACAAGTGTCCTCCAACAGGTAATTAGATAAAGAAGATGTGGTACTTATACACAATTTACGCATCTACAAATAAGATTAAATATTGCCATTTGCATAATATGGATAGATCTTGAGAGTATTATTCTAAGTCAGACAGCAAAGGACAAGAATGATAGCAAACAGATTTTACTCACATTGGGATACAAAACAAAGAGCAACAAATGAACAAACAAAATAAAATCTTAGACAATGTGATGATTAGGAGAGTGGGGAAGGGTGAAGGGGGTCAAATACATGAAGACAGGAGGAGACTAGACTTTGGGTGGTAAGCACACAATAGAATATACAGATAATATATTATAAAATTGTACACCTGTAAACTTATGTAATACCATTGACCAATGTTACCCCAATAAATTTAATATAAAAATAAAAGCAAAATAATATCTTTACATTTATATAAATCAGATATATTTTCTTAACTTATAGTGTCATTTTAGAAGTGGTGATTCAAATATAGACAGGATTGATTTGGAATAAAGTTAACTTGGTGTCAAGACTATTCAATGCAATATAAAATGTACTAACAAGATAATTGTATTAGATTTTTTATTGTGCATGTGTATTATATTTCATTTACCATTCACATGTAGAATGTACAAATAAATGTGCAGTTGCATGAAAATAACTTAATGAAAGTTAAACATCTGTAATTCATTTTCTGAGACGTTGGAGCCAAATGTGCTTTTAACCTTTCTTTACTTTAGAAAGATAAAATGATGCATAAACCATGTAAAATATTATAATCCTTTATTTCATAACCAATCACTGACATATATGTACCAAAACCAACCCACATGTGTGGGATAAAGACTTTAAAAAGTCTGACATCAGTTTTGGTCAAGCTTTATTACCAAATGAATTAAGATTAGTTTCGGATCTGTGGACAAATGAGCAAAATATAAACAAAATTAATACACACACAGATTTGATTTGCAAAGCTTTGGGGATTACAGATGGCATATGATAGATTTTAGACTTGTAAAGATATGTAGAGTACCAGTGTGAATAAAAATAATGACCTCTGATATTATGAAAGAGCAATGTACTTTTCATTAAAGAAGTAGATCAGTGTTGTTCTAAAGCAGTGGTTCTCAACCTTCCTAATGCCACAACCCTTTAATACAGTTCCTCATGTTGTGGTGACCCCCAACCATAAAATTATTTTCATTGCTACTTCATAACTATAATTTTGCTACTGTTATGAATCGTAATGTAAATCTCTGATATGCTATATGTGTTTTCTGATGGTTGTGACCCACAGGTTGAGAACTGCTTCAAGAGTGAGACATTTTCAATATTAATTTTACTCCCTTGTTGATTAATAATTAGCCCTAAATATAATAATTAAAATATTGATGGTAACAGTGGTAAATACATTAAAAGCTTACTAAGTCTCAGATATTTCAGAAATAGCTATTAGCAGTCACGTTATAGAAATGAAAGAACAGAATCTTAGAGATATTAAATAAGGTAATTCAATTAGTAAATGTTGGAACCAAAGTACAACCCAGATAATCTAGTTTTAGCACAGTCTGAAATAAACTAAGCTCAATTGCATAAATTTCTGTTTTATATAAAATGTGGCTTGAATTTTTGTTTGATATTGTTTGCATCCAATTTGCAATGGAATAAATAAAATTTGCTTTTATGTAAATCATTATATATTTATAATACCAATAAAAAGATAGTATTATAGAAGTTCATGTTAGAAATAGATTAGAATTCAGTGGTTCTCAACCTTCTGGCCCTTTAAATACCGTTCCTCATGTTGTGACCCAAGCATAAAATTATTTTTGTTGCTACTTCATAACTGTAATGTTGCTACTGTTATGAATCATAATGTAAATATCTGATATGCAGGATGGTCTTAGGTGACCTCTGTGAAAGGGTCGTTTGACCGTCAAAGGGGTCGTGACCCACCGGTTGAGAACCACTGCATTAGATAGAGAACATATCATAATGCAAATGCATGGGATTTTTTTTTCCTTAACCATTGATGGCTCTGCCATAATATTGTTTTCTTTTTGTTTTTTACAGTATACATCTCCAATTGAAAAGCAGAAGGTCATATCCTATCACAGTTTTAGTTGTGCTAAGTATAGTGATGTTTTTAACTTTTAAAATATATATTTACTATTTACTATATATGTAAGTCTTTTTCAAGTATTTCTGGGATAGTTGTGTTATTCTAAATTTACCAGTATTACATTTTGAAATTTGCAAGTTTTTATTAGAATGAACATGACAGTAACTAAAGCACAAGTCAATGTAGAACCTACTAACAAAAAATAACTCTCAGTATTTTAGTATATATATTCTAATTTTCATTTCAACCTTATAAGACAGGTCAAACTCATAGAAGCAGAGAGTAGAATGGTGGTTACCGAAGCAAGGTGGGAGGAAGAAATGAGGAGTGCTGTTAAAAGGGCAAAAAGTTTCCTTTGATGCAAGATGAATCAGTTCTAGAGATCTGAAGTATAACAATATGACTGTGATATACTTGAAACTTCTTAAAGGATAGATTTTATGTTTACACATCACACACGCACAATAAAAATAATTCCATGAAATGATAAATTTATTTAGCTTGATTGTGATGACTCTCTCACAATGTGTATGTATCTATGTCAAACCATCATATTGCACATCTTAAATATATACAATTTTAGTTGCCAATTATTCTTTAATAAAACTGGAAAAATATGACTTTTTAAATTTTAACATAGACTTTATGTCTATTGAGTTATTTATCATTTCATGTTTATAGTAGATAAAAAATGAGAATTATTGAAAAAATAGAACACAAGGTTATCTTTAATATGAAAATCATAATAGAATATTAAACTTCTACTTTTATCAGAAATAGTGATTTACTATGTAAAAGAAGGAAATAATTCATATAAGTTTCAATATAAAATATAGTAAAATTTAATAAAAGCTAATCTTTATGGGGCACTTAGAGCGAGACACTCTGTGGAGGGTGTTACATGAATTATACACACACACACACATATATATATATTTAAATATATTTTTATTGATTTCAGAGAGAAAGGGAGAGGAAGAGAGAAACATCAATGGTGAGAGAATCATTGATTGGCTGCCTCGTGCACCCCCCCCCAATGGGGTCAAGCCCACAACCCGTACATGTGCCCTTGGCTAGAATCGAACCTGGAACACTTCAGAACGCAGGCTGATGCTGAACCAAACCAGCCAGAGTAATGAATTGTATTTTTATCTGTCTACTTAAAATTAGAGTTTAATTTTCTTCTTATCCCAGCAAGAAATATAAGATCTATATTTGTTTAATAACGTTCTCAAAGTCACACAGTTGGTGCACCAGGAGTTAATTGCTAGAATCATACTACAGTACCAGCCCTCTCAGTCAGCTGTTACACTATAATCTGATGGTATGTGATCAAAGAATATTCTGTGATTCTGTGTCTTAGAAATAATAAACTGAACAATCTCAATGATCATTTTGAAATATTCCTCAAATCTAGAATTCTGCTTACAGTTGATAATAACCAATTTTTACTAAAACAGATATAACAGTAATAATTTCTTCCCAGATTCCCTCCATACTGTGATCAATCACAGCTTCTTCACAGGTCCACTGTAATGTTCATATAATTTAGTCTGCTTTATCAGCATTGAATGTAAAGGAATTATCCCACTCATTTATAAAAATCTAAGGAGTATACAATCAATTTGACACATCACACTATAAATATAGTGAAGACCTCTTTCAAAATAGTGTTGATCCATCTCTCCCCAACTTACTTTTACACACACAAAAGTTGGCAACCCCAGTTTAAGACTGAATTTTCCAACATAAACAATACTGCTCTACTCAAGTATGCTTTAAGAAAGGAGAATAAAAGACAAGAAAGGTATCATAGGAAGAGAACATTTTCATTCTAAGGGCTAGAGCAACCCCGGTGCTGAAATAGTCCATGGGGAGTAATGTGAATATCAGGGAGCCTATTCCTTATCTTCGCCTGCTGAATCTTGGCCTCTGTGCATTTCTGTTGCCTCTTAAAAAGTATCTAATTCTTTAACAAATGCACAATGAGTCCCTGCAAAATTTGACCAGAATCTTGGAACATGACAGGTGGTTGAATTCACATGGTACAACATTACCCTCATAGTCAATAACTGGGACATAAAATTTGGTCAATAAATATAAATATACTTAGCACTTATTGAATTCTTCATAAAAATTTATGTAGCACTTCGTTTAATTCTCACAACAGCCCTATGAATTAAAGACTGCTCTTCTACCCTGCTTTGTATAATAAAAATGATGTATATAAAAACACATTTCTCATATGTAATGATTTTCACATATATAAATGTCACAGAACCAGTAAGAGTAGATATACTTTTGAATGAGACAGCAGATAGTTTGGGAGAATTTCTATGAGTTTAACAAAGAAAAAAAAAAAGAATAAAAGTATTCCCCTACAAAACATCAATTCACAAAGAGAAAAGGCAAGAGAGAAAGGAACAACAACAACAACAAAAAACAATCAGAGAGTAATTTTTAAAAAAATGGCAATAATAAGTTCTTCCTCAGTAATTACTCCAAATATAAATGGATTAACTTATCCAATTAGATGACATAGAATGGCTGAATGGATAAAAATACAAAATCGAACTTTATGCTGCATACAGACAATTAAATTAAGCTTTAAGGACACACATAGAATGAGATATCTGCATACCCATGTTTACTGCACCATTATTAATAATAGAAACAACCTAAATGTCCTCAACACGTCAATGGACAAAGAAAATGTGATACACAGATGTTACTCAGATACAAGAAAGAAGGAAATCCTGTCATTTGCAACATGGTTGAATCTATTGATATTATACTAAATTAAATAAGCCAGAAAGAGAAAGAAAATTATATGGTATCTCACCTATAGAATTTTAAAAAGAATAAAAAGCAAATTTCATAGAGACAGAAAATAAAATGGTGGTTAATAATATATTATTGTATACTTACAGGTTAAGAATAGCACTCAATCTCACCATAAAAAATTTTGTCTATGTTAACTATGTGAGGTGATGGATGTGTTAATTATTTTTATCTTGGTCATTATTCTACAATAAATACATATATCACATTGTACACTTTAAATATATAGTTATATTTATCAATTATTCCTCAATAAAGTTAAAGAATCAAAGAAATTATATAAATATCAAGCAGGATTTAAAGCAACAAAAACCATTAAGTAGTCAGAGAAAAATCTTTAAAAATATATATTTCATTGATTTTTAACAGAGAGGAAGGGAGAGGGATAGAGAGTTAGAAACATTGATGAGAGAGAAACATCAATCAGCTGCCTCCTGCACATTCCCTACTGGAGATGTGCCTGCAACCAAGGTACATGCCCTTGACCGGAATCGAACCTGGGACCCCTCAGTCCGCAGGCCAATGCTCTATCCACTGAGCCAAACCGGCTAGGGCAGATAATCAGATATTTTTAAGTGCAAAAGAACCAACAATAATAAGAGCTTATTCTAAAAAAAACCCCACAAAAACCACAATGGAAGTCTAAAGACTTTAGAATATCTTCAAAATGCTGACTGATATTAACTGTCAATCTAGCTTACATATCCAATAAAAGTATTCTTCAAAATTGAAAGTAAAAGATATACATTTTTACAACAAAAACATCATGAACTAAACACATTAAAGGGAATTCCAAAAACAATGTTTAAGTTAGATGGAAAATAATGCCAAATGTAATCATGGAGATGGAATTTGGAATGAAGAACACAGAAAAATATTAATATTTGGCTAGATATAAGTAACTACAAACTGTATATACAATAAAAAGGAAATGCACTATACACAGTAATTTTGTGATGTATGTTTTAGTCTGCAGTGGTCTCCAGACTATTTGTACTCTAATCTATCATAGAATTCTAAAAAAATAGTCTGTGTTATTTTTTGTTAAATTATTCTAATGAAACTTGTATACAAGTCTTAGTTTGCCATCAGGAAGGAGCTGCTTCATACCTACCTCACTAGTATCTTCTCTTACCACTCCCTCCTGCCACGTTATGAATTCTATGTCAAATTATCTACTGCTCTTCAAATGAGCCACATTATTTTAAGCCCTCTCTCATTTTCACAGGCTACAGACTCTGCCTGTCTGTAAACGTCTCACTCTTTAAAACTCAGCTTAGATATTTATTCCAGTGAAACCACTTGGCCCAACCTTTGTCCATCAGTGATTGGTAAGGATTTAGCAATTCGTGTGGCCCAGATAACATTCTGCGTGTCCACAAAATGGCCCTCTACACTTGCCTCTAACCATTGCTATCACATGACTGAGTGGAATAATGTCTTCCTCCTCTTTATACTGGGAGATATATTTTTATCTGCCCTTCATTTCTAGAAAGTCAGCACCCAAGGAATGCCTGGATTGCAGAATATAGTCAGTAACTGATGTACAAATGTCTGATGATCAGAATCTTGAATTGCATTTTCCAAACTGTTGTTTTTACCTCTTATTTTTCAATGTTTGACCTCTTGAAATTTCCAAAACTTTCTATTTAAGAAAAAATGGTAATAAAGATTGTGGGTAAAAATGATTATTGTAAATTTGGGAAATGTCAAGATAAATACATTTAAACTGTTAAGAATTGTAGCTCTCCAAGAAACCTCTTTTTCACTTAACATCTAGTAACATTTCAAGGAAGTTTTTAGAACACAGCTTTGAAAAACCTGGGTTACACCATCCTCACTTAGCCAGAACTTATTTTATTTATTTTATTTCTCCTTTTAATGAGAGAGAGAGATAGAGAGGTTTCTGTACCTCTGTAATTTTTTTACCATAACTCATCACTAATAAAATTTAGGCATTAAATTAGCATTTCTCCTTCTATACACCTTTATTTTTTTGATGTTTAACCTCTTGAAACTTCCAAAACTTTCTATTTATTTTAATATCACTGCAAAAAGAGTAAATGAATGATAGTTTGTCACAGATATAAGGAAATGTAGTCAAGAACAAAGTCTATATTTTCTTTTCTGTGATTGTCAAGAGGATATGGTAGAAGCCATGATACATGTAAAAATAACTATACACAATATATTACAATATTATTAATATAAGTATTCCTTAAAATAATACTTCCCTGAAAGTTCTTTTTCACTCAGTTCAATAGCCTTGTTGAAATACTCATTAATACAAAAATGATGTATGTTTTCTTTGTGAAATGCTGATCTAGGAATTTTACATATTCCCTTCAATTGGTGATTGCTACGTGGTTACTTGAGTATTAAGCTACTTGTCAATAGATACCACACTTTGGTCTCTACATTATCTTTCTACTTCAAGTCATTTCCATAACTATAGCAAATATTTTAATACTATTTTTCACACATTTTTTCAATTCCATAAATTGCATATCCAAATATATCTATATTAAAACTAATTAATTTCTAAAACTATACCAACTGATGTGATTGGCATAAATCCTAACCTCTCACAGGTAACAGTTTACACAGGTTTAAGGCAAGTAGATATCTACCTGTACTCAAGTGTCATTAAAGGTATACTAAGTGCTATGAGCACTTAAAGGAAAGTCACACTTGAAGAAGGTAAGGGTAAATAAACCAGGATCAGAAAAATATCACAAAATAACATAGTTATTGTATTTCCCCCTTTGATGATTGGACAGGATTTCAGGAAGATAAATGTTTGGAGAAGGTATTCTAAGTTGAAGATTTAACAAGTACAAAGGAGTGAAGGTGACAAAACACAAAACTTATCCAGGAGCTATTGGCCGGTCTGGGCAGCTGCAATGCTATCTAAGTGTGCAGCTTAAGTGGATAATGGACTGGCAAGTTCTGTTGAGGTCATTTTGTGGAATTATTTAAAAATCAGGAAAATGGATTTGTATTTAATTGAACTGATACTTGGATGCCATTTAAAGTGATTGAGCAGGATAAGGATTCAATCAGTGTTGCACTTGAGGAACATTGATCAGCCACAGGATGTGAGAATGTGGCTGAGCCAGACACAGAAATACCAATTAAGTAACAGCAAGAGGCAGAGAGCTTGTGAGAGGATTAGAGGATCTCATTAAAACTGGAATGAAAGTAACGAGGAGAGAGAAGCTAGATTTGAGAGCTAGAAGATACTGACGGACACAAAATAGTTGATGTTAGTGGGCATTCCATATTTTCTCCAATACAGAACTTTAGATAAAAACACAGAGGGGATTGTCAAGGGCGGGGGAAAAAAGGACACATATGTAACACCCTTTGTAATACTTTAAGCAATAAAACAAACAAACAAAAAAACACAGAGGGGGAAAAAGTGAAAATTTGGAATTACCTAGTGAGAATTGTCTTTAATGGTTTTCCAACAGGTATTTTCCCAGTATTTTTGAGCTATGACTGACATGTAACATTATATTAGTTTAAGGTACAGAACAGGTATTTTTGAAGCAACCTGACTTTGTTTATAAGTCTGCTGCAGATTTTCTTTAAGGAAAAAAAGCATTACCAGATCTTTGTTTTGCCTTATGTTGCTCTCTCCGTGAGGTTGCATTGCCATTGCCATTATCATAAATGCAGCGCATATTCTCTACATGATCTTTAAAATGTATATATGCATATATAGAAAAATGTAATATTTTAGCATTTCCTTCATTTTAATTAAACCTCTGTTGTTCTATAATTTGCTTTCAAAAAATGTATGTCATGAGATCTATCTATATTGATGTATGTAAATCTGGTTAATTCATTGTTAACTTTCATATAGTCTGAATATACTGCAATGTATTTTTTTACTTCCTTACAAATAAAGGTTTGGGTTGATACTTAAGTTTTCTTTTTGCATTATTTTAAACTTTTCATTTTAGAACAACTTTTAATTTACATTAAGTTGCAAAGATAGTGCAGAGTCCCTGAATAACCCTCTCCCAGTTTAAATTTCACCTAATGCTAACCTCGTATATTATAGTGATACACTTATCAAAACTTCAAAAACATTACTACTACAAATATATTTTTCTACTACAAATAATTCCATCTCTGGCAGGCATTCTCTAGAAATCAAAGAGATGATAGGTAGGTAGGTGGACAGACAGATGGATGTAAGGATAGATATATGTATGATTAGCGTTTTTAAGTATGAATCATTGAAAATACACTGTATTAATATATCACATTAACATTGGCAAAAACAGGGAGGTTTTTTCCTTCAGAAAATATTGGCATAAAATTACATGTTAAAAGACTGTGAACCCAGATGGTCATTGTCACAAAGATGTTAAAATAATTAATTTTTCTTTGACTGATATGTTTATGTCCTAAGTCTAGGCAATATTTAGATGTCTTTGAGTGACAATTGCCAGTTGAAATAAATATTGCTTTTAGCAAAGGAAACAATGGATTGGGAGGGATGTCGCAAACATGTTAGAAGTAACCCTCAAATTTTAAAAAGCGTTGGAAGAAACTTGGGGGCTACTCAAATGTTCTCATACAGAAGGGCAAACAAGACACAAGTGAAGACAGTGATTTTTCTCAGACAGGGAACTGATAAGTGCATCTGCAGGGAGCCAGACCCTGGTCCTTGGACTCTCAGTCCAAAGCTTTTATTTCCACTGAGGAGTACTTACGTGAACCAGAGATCTAAATTAAATTGTTGCAATTTATCATATTACATTTATAAAAATAATGTTTATTGACCTATCTTTATTTTTAAAAGGATAATTATTACTATTCTTAATATTTAGGAAAAAAAGAGACATGTTTTTCAACTTACAAAGGCCTCGTTAAATTACAGAAATAGAACATCTGTGAAAATCCTTATTTTTAAATCCCATAATTCTTGTGGTAGATTCAAAATATGACCATCATTCTTCACTTCTCCCTATGTCCATGCTCTTTGCCATGTGCGTCCCCAGAAATTCAGATCAGAGAGGAATCTCTTTCCTCTCTCCTTATATATACGAATATATGCCTTATGCCTTCTTATGGTCATATAGGGCAAGGCAAGTCATAGGGTACCACTTCCAATTCTAAGCATCAGAAGAGCTTTGTGTACTTCCACCCTTTCCCTTGGAACCCTATCGAGCCGCTGGGTGAAGAAGCCCAGGCTGGCCTATAAGAGGTGGGAAGAGGAACCAGTCAGTCCCCAGCTAAGCAAGCAGGTGACCTGGCATCTGACCACAGATACATGAGGGAACTTAGCTGAGGGGTCACTGCATCTGGCCCAGATCAACAGAACCATCCAGATGACACAGGTACTCAGATAAAATATTGTTGTTTGAAGCCATTAAGTTTGATTAGTTTTTTTTTTTATTACAATAGCTAAATGATATTTTTAAAAAAATATATTTTATTGATTTTTTACAGAGAGGAAGGGAGAGGGATAGAGAGAAACATCGATGAGAGAGAAAAATCGACCAGCTGCCTCCTGCACACTCCCTACTGTGGATGTGCCCTCAACCAAGGTACATGCCCTTAACTGGACTCGAACCTGGGACCTTTCAGTCCGCAGGCTGACGTTCTATCCACTGAACCAAACCGGTTAGGGCTAAATGATATTCTTTAAAGTTATTATTTACATGAAAGCATGAAAAATTAGAGTGTAATGTGAAATATGAAAGTTCTTTGATAATATGTTACATTATTTGTAATAATATTACAAATATTAGTACTGATATTGTGTAATATTCCACAATAAAATCTTATTCCATTGGAAGACAAATCTAGGCTGAATCACTAGGTTCAGATACTTCTCATAAATTTTTCAAAAATGATACACCCTGTTACGATCATGATTGCTTAATATTAAAATGTTTTTAAGATAATGTTTTATCCTCTTATTGAATTTTGTCTTTATTTTGAGCTTTTAAAATATTTTATGTTCTTTCATTATTTAGATTGTTAGACCTCAAAATCAATGCTAAGAAAACACAAATCAAAAGCCTCAATTTTAATAACTAAGCCTGGTTTAAAAATAACTTCTGTTACAGTCAAACACACAGAAACAGATAGAATGGTGGCTCCCAGTGCCTGGGAGCAGGGAAAAACGGGGAGTTCCTGGTCAACAGGCCTAACATTTCAGTGATACAAGATAATTACATTCTAGAGGTCAGCTGTGCTGCAAAATTCTACCTGTAGTAAACAATACTGTATCACGTTAAGTGTTCCTCTCACAATTAAAAGAAATAATTGCAAATTAAGCTTATATTTATGAGCTTAGTGTAATATTTGCATGTGACCACTAGATAGAGCTAGTATAATAATATCCTGAGAGAATAACAAAAATAGGTAGAACAATCTTATACTTATCACGTGTAGTTTGCTTTTCTTTATAATGCAGTTTATATAATGCTATGAACTCTGAATTTGTTAACTTTAAACCAATATACTCTTCTCAACTGTGTTCTGTTTTCACTAAAATACATCCAACCACCAATATATTATGAAGTTTAATTAATAGCAGTCATAATCCTAAAACCATAATATAACATATTGGTAGGAACATTATCCTAAAGCCACCAAAAATAATTTTTTAAATCATATATGATTTTTGATACATATACTAGTATATATACATATATATGCATATACAGTATATATATAGTATGTATCATGTATGAGGCAAATCATGCTTGCTATTTGCAGATAATGATTAAATGTAAAATAAAGAATATACAAAACTAAAGGTTAAGCCTAATGCTGAGATCCTAAAAGCAGAATAAGTTAGACTAAAACTTGTTTTCGCCTTCTTCTTAGGAACAGAGAGAAGACTTCTTTTATGGAACCAACAATGGGCAACATAATTTGTAAGGAATTTGACACTTCTATAAATACACAATCACTATCATCATCATCACCATAAAATATAAACTAATATAATACTAGTAAGTCCTTATAGACTCATTCTTAAATATCAGTTATTTGCCAGCAATATTAGTTCATTATTTGTAAATATTCAGAAATGTATTTGATCATTTTTTTAAAAATATATTTTATTGATTTTTTACAGAGAGGAAGGGAGAGAGATAGAGAGTTAGAAACATCGATGAGAGAGAAACATCGATCAGCCGCCTCCTGCACACTCCCCACTGGGGACGTGCCCGCAACCCAGGTACATGCCCTTGACCGGAATCGAACCTGGGACCTTTCAGTCCGCAAGCCGACGCTCTATCCACTAAGCCAAACCGGTTTCAGCGTATTTGATCATTTTTATTGCAATGTATGTATTATTATAATTTCAAATTAATGGCATCTGGAAAACTCAATTTCTTAATCTGTAAAATAGATTTAATGTTATGTGATTTATAAATAAAGTTAGGAGCAATTGATTTTGCTAGTCAATAAACAATGTTTGTCAAATTTTATTGACTATGAGAATCATCTAGAAGCATATTCAAATGAACATTGAGCTTATTTCCAGAGAGTATAACTTAATTCTGCTGTGGGTCCTAAAATACGCATTTTAACAAGTGCCCCTAGGAGTTCTCATGCAGAAGTCCTTATACTATAATTTTGGGAGCACAGATTTAAGAATATAGACCCTAAATAGAGATAAACCTGAAGTCTAAGCCTCAGTTTCTAAACCAATGAAATGGAACAATAAAAAAAATCCAACACAAGTAGCTGCAAGGGTTAAAGCAGATGACATATAAAAGAGCAACAAAAATCGCTTCTCGGCCTTTTGGCTAAGATCAAGTGTAGTATGTGTTCTTATCCGTTTAAAAGAGCAACAATGCCTGGCACATAGTAGCGAGTCTGTAAGTGGTGCTCATTATGCCCCTTTCCCTAATTATGTCTGAACCGTGTGAATATTCTCTGGCAAAATTTTCAGGGAAGTAATTGATGATGATAGTGACTGGCATTTTTATTATATTTTTGTGATTTTATTTGTCCTTGCCAGTTATGATATTATGCGGTTCCTGTTAATCACATGCTTACATGAGTAGCAATGTCACTTTATCTATTAATAATTACTTACAGCCTTGTTCTTGCTTTAGAAAGAAAAACAACCGAAAACTATGTTTAGGAACAGATTACATTGCCACGAGGTGTGTATGCCTCGTTCAGCACAAATGTAAGTTGTCAAGAAAAATATACAGCATGCCTTTTCTCACAAAGAGCTCTCCAAAAGGGTCTTCAGAACTCCCTCCTCAAGAAAATCATTCAACTGAATGTTGTCATCTAATATTTTAAATCCTTTAGTTGTCATGGGGTTGCGCATAAAATTGTTAACACATGACCTTCAGCGAGTCCATTGAACTAAGCTGCTTTTGTAGGCCTGCATTTACCTAATCCTGCTCACTGGTACCATCCTATTACTGAAGAAAAGCATGTGCTGTGTATAAAATGCACTTGACCCATCTCTTAACAATTCTCTCTTCTTTGCAAAGTGATGTACATTAATATAATGTTATTTATCTGGCTTTTGGAAAAAAAATTGCTGCCCCACACTGACATAGCAAGAAAATATTTTGAATTAAAGTGATAATATACACTGCATGATAATATACTTGTTCGAATACTGAGCTATTTAGAAGGTAAACTATTCCAAATGATTTTATCATGTGCTTCTTTTTCCCAACTCAAACTTAAAATTAAGGGAGCTGGGAATAATATTAGCTAACATTTACAGAGCACTTATTAACTTCCGAACAGTCTCCTAAGCGCTCCATATTTAATTTAACCCTCACAAACTCACAAGGTAGATAGTGTTATTTTTCCTTTGACAGCTGGGACAACTGAGGCACAGAGAAGTGTAAGGAATGGGCCAACGCTCATGCAGAGAGGAGGCAGGATTTAAATCCAAGCTGTCTACTCCAGAGCCTACACCCTGAAATAACCAGAAAGGCCTCCCCCTTTTCATCCCCACAGCCCCATTTCCAGTTGAGGCTCTTATTATCTTAAGTAGAGTTTTAGGGAAGTAGGGGCATCCCAAACATGCCATAGTTTGGTTTTAATCTACTTTTCCAACTATATTGGAGTAATTCTGCTTTCCATCACTTCCCTTTCTGCAGTTGCTGGTATCTTAACCTTGCCCACCTTTACGCTATTGCTTACCCGTAAGTCACGTGAGTGCACGGCTTTGTTTTGAAACACACCAATACCATAGCCATGGCTTCACATCCCATTCAAATCCTTCATGCTCTGCAATGTGCTTTTCATATCTCTCCAGGGCAAAGTAATTTTTTTTTTTCCTGATTCTGGTAGGAGTATCTTGAAAACTCAATCTGAGAAAATCTTAAATTCACAGGTGACTAAACTCTAAATCATTCTCGGCTCTAATGCACATTTATCTCCCAGGAATAACTTTGTGTTTTGGGATATTTCCCATCCATTGGGTGAGATGCCCTTTATCATGTGTGCTGCATTTAGGAGGTTTAGAGGTGACCCGCATGATGATTTATAACTCTCAGTGTGGCTATACAGGAGGAGAATAAATCATCAGCCCTATGGGTCCAGTGACTCACCTAATGGAGAGCCTCAATCCCACAGAAGAATTTATCTAGAGAGACTTCTAGACATGAAGGTATAAACTAAGGTGCAGTGGGTACAATGCTTAGGTTTTCACCTTAAAATTCCCACTAGTTCATTATTAAACACTAGAGGCCTGGTGCACGAAATTCGTGCACTCGTGGGGGCCCTCCGCCTAGCCTATGCCCTCTCACAGCCTGGGAGCCCTCGGGCGATATCTGACTGATGGGTTAGCCTGGAGGGAGCGGGCCAAACCAGCACTCAGACATCCTTAGCACTGCTGGGGAGGCGGGAGAGGTTCCCGCCACCGCTGCTGCACTTACTAGTCGTCAGCCTGGCTTCTGACTGAGTGGTGCTCCCCCTGTGGGAGCACACTGACCACCAGGGGGCAGCTCCTGCATTGAGCATCTACCCCTGGTGGTCAGTGTGCATCATAGCAACTGGTCATTCCACTATTTGGTCGATTTGCATATTAGCCTTTTATTATATAGGGCTAGAGGCCCCATGCACGAAATTCGTGCAAGGGGTTCGGCCCTCGCAGCCCCTCACAGCCTCGGCCAGCTCTTGCTGCTCTGGCTTTGTCTGGGAGGTCGACCAGAAGATCATTCAGCTGTTTGGTCTAATTAGCATATTAGCTTTTTATTATATAGGATTGTCTCTATCAGTGGTCTCCACCTTCTCTTTGTTAAAGTACAAAACTGTTCATAAATCCCAATGTGGTAATCATTATATATTCAATATATAAATTGTTTTAAAACAAAGGCTATAATGATTTCAGTAACAATTTGAATTTTGTTAATTCCAGTAGCACCTATTATCACTAAATATGCAAGGTACATTTTTAATCATGTAGAAGATAATATGTGGAATCTATGAATGTGAGGATTTCCTGCAGTAAACCTCTTGTTAGCCATGACCTGAGAACCACAAATTGAAACGTCTCAATAGGATACCTTATTTAGAATCTTACTACTTACGGCATTGTGATATTACTCCAGCTCCTCCCCTTTCTGCTCTCTTCTTTTTCTGTTTCTCCTCCTCCTTCTCTTTTTCTTCTTGTCATTTAATAACTCCTTCCTATGTTAGCTACTCTACAGCTTTTCTTTATGATGACTGCAGACACACATCCTGAACACTGCAATCCCATTCTGTGGTTTGGAACAGAATTTGGTTTAATTCCCACTCAAGGATATGTTTTAATGTTTTTTGTTCTGTTTTGTTTTTAAGAGAGAGTCAGGAAGGGAGAGGGAGAGGAAAACATCAATCTGCAGTTCTATCTACTGGGAATCGAACCACAACTTGGGTGTGTTCCTTGACTGGGAATAAAACAGGTGACCCTTCCATGCATAGGAGGGTGCTCCAAACAATTGAGCCACACTGGCCAGGGGCAGAATTCAGTTTAAAGCAAGCCACACCTGGGCAATAGCCATTCACCATTTTTTGTGGCTAAGAAAAGTATATTTTATCCAGGTAAGGAAACCTGGGCTGCTTCTCACCAGCCACGGGTAATGAATATTAGTGACTCAAGATAATCAAGGTAATTTTTTTTATTGGTACCAATGACTGATTGTGTGTCATCAAGTAGGTTTAAAAAGGTCTGCCTCCGCTACACTTGTGAAAGGCTTTCCTCCATGATAAAACAGAGAAATTGCCTTTTCCACCAATGGATATTTTTCTATGAAGCAACAGTGCTGGTGATGACAAAAACCATGTTGCTGCCCTAAGGGACCTAACATTATGTTGAGAGTGACAAGGACACAGATGGAAGGAAACCAGATTCTAGATAAATGTTATCTACCGTAACATCAGCCTTCACACGTTTTACTGAAACCTCATTGTTTAAGCATTATTAAAATTTTAGTTACTGAAAAATCACCTCATTATGTGCTCATTTTAGTACTCCTACTTTCTCATCAGTTTTGTTCCAAAGAAAGGTATGATGAAGGTCTACTCTAATTGTAATGATACTACATAATACATCTTTTTGTTACATTAAAATAATCGGTAAGCTATCTGAAGAATTCAGGAGGCAGTGTAATATAAATTTGCCTTTTCATTTCAAATAGCTCCTTAAAATTAACAATGGAGAAAATTAGGACGATAATAATGATTACAAAAGTAATTTCACAAAGAGTTTTAACCTTCTATAACAATTTGACTATTATAGAATTGGCTGAAATACATGGCCTTATATTAATGCAATACCTATGTTTATATTATTTTAGGGAACACCATAATTTTTTGTGGGATCTTATTGCTTATTATAATTACTTATAGCAATATTCATCATATGTTTTCTTTTAAAATTGAGGACTTAACACAATTTTTTGCTAATATTTTAAATATGACTTTTAATTATAAATTATAATTATCTGATCCTGGTTTTATTTTGGAAGTCTCCTTAAGAGTAATTATTAATATCAAAATAAATTTTAAGGTTTATAATATTTTTCACTAGGTGCATTATGAATATAAATGAGTTATACTATAGAGCAGCGGTTCTCAACCTGTGGGTCGCAACCCCTTTGACGGTCAAATGACCCTTTCACAGGAGTCGCCTAAGACCATCCTGCATATCAGATATTTACATCACGATTCATAACAGTAGCAACATTACAGTTATGAAGTAGCAACGAAAATAATTTTATGGTTGGGTCACAACATGAGGAACTGTATTTAAAGGGCCAGAAGGTTGAGAACCACTGCTGTAGAGACTTATTTTTGTTATTCTAATTTCATAATAGAGAAAACTAATTTCAGAGACCTTACATCACTTAGCATCATATAACTAAAGGGGCCAAAGAACAAATTCTACTCCCATTCTATATAATTATTCTGGTGTGGGTTAGTACAAAATCTGTTAGAAGCTCCATGGTATCTGCTTATTATTGTTAAGACTAGTTTCCAGGAATAGTTCTGAGATGAAGATCAGTGAGAGGTCTAACAAAGGATAATAAGCAAAAGGTACCAGAATAGTTTAAGGTTCTGAAATCAGAAATTTAATGGATTTTTCTTAATAAGACTGTCAGATTCGTCATAGAGTCAAGAAATAGAAGATTCTGGAAACTTAAGGCATTTCAGTATTATTTGAGTATCATATTCATTAAACACTATAAAATGGCCCATATTTATCATTTTTGGACTATTAAAATGACTTTATCTAATAAAAAAGATAAGAATGAAGAGATGAGTAAGATGAAAGGTACCAGGTCAACCAGGTCATGGAGATGTTTCATAGGAT
Organism: Myotis daubentonii; assembly: GCF_963259705.1. Lineage (NCBI taxonomy): Eukaryota > Metazoa > Chordata > Mammalia > Chiroptera > Vespertilionidae > Myotis > Myotis daubentonii. The sequence continues at coordinate 35,023,395 of NC_081856.1, read as the reverse complement.
GATAACACTTGGGTTTACATTCTAAACTATTCAGAAGTATTGAAAACCTATTAAGCACAGGAATTAAATGATCATATTTTCATTTTTAATAGACCACTCTGGAGTTTTAGGGGAAAAAACTGACGTAAGTTCAGAGTGAGGGAGATTTTCACTACAGGACAAGACCTTAGTTACAGGGAAGTTGCAACTACTCATATAATAAATAAGGAGGACTTGGAAAGGGAATAAAGGGGTAGATGAGAGAAATACTTCTGTGATAAAACTGGCAGCATTGTTGAAATTGCTGAATATGGTGTTAATACAGAAGAAAACGCCAGGGCTGAAAAAATGGAGTTCTCTGAAATCTTGACAGTCAGCATTTTGGTTATACTCATGATGCTGGCTTGTATGACTAAGTGGCAAAACTGTGACCAAGAATTATGGGGGGAGAATATATATCTCTATCTCTATCTATCTCTATCTCTATCTCTATCTCTATCTCTATCGATAGAGAGATATAATTATACAGTTGGACAGTGCAGGAGCTTGTGTAGCAATCATATTCTCAAAGGAAAAGACAAGAAAACAAGGGCAACACCTTAGGCTGATAAAGAATAGTCAAGAATCTCGATAAGGAAACCCAGGAGAAGAATAATCCAGAAGGTAAGAGTGAAGAGAAGTTATAAAGAAATACAGTCCTGCACTGCCTAACAAACAGGGATACAAGCTGAGAAATGCTTCATCAGATGATTTTATCATTGTGCGGACATCATAGAGGGCACTTGCACAAACCTAGATGGTATAGCCCAGTGGTCAGCAAACTCAGTCAACAGAGCCAAATATCAACAGTACAACGATTGAAATTTCTTTTGAGAGCCAAATTTTTTAAACTTAAACTATATAGGTAGGTACATTGTTATTAACAATTAGGGTACTCCTAAGCTGGCCTTTGTTAAAAACGTCCTCAATCTGACTGAGGTACGTTTGCTGAGGTCGACCTCTTCCAACTCTCCCATCCACACTCATCTTGTATACTTGTTTCATCTATCTCCTTTCCTTCATCCTCTCTCTATGTCCAAACCATCTCAACATGTACCTTTCTCAATCCTCGACACTACATCTTCTTTCACTCCACAACGTTCCCTAAAATTAACAGTCAACTTCGCACTGTACGTGCGCGCCCACACGTGGTATTTTGTGGAAGAGCCACACCCGAGGGGCCAAAGAGCCGCATGTGGCTCTCGAGCCGCTGTTTGCCGACCACTGGTCTAGCCTACTGCACACCCAGGCTAGAGGGGATCCTATTGCTTCTAGGCTACAAGCCCATAGACTACACGGCTATACAAAACAACACAAGATTAAAGCACAAGAGAAGCAACACAGTCAAGAGACTTGGTGAACACTAGACGTATGCGGCTGCTGCTGGTGCAACACAGCATACTGTTTTACAGCAAACTTTTCAATAAGTAGAGCATACTCTCACATAATGATAAAAATATAGTGTAATAAATACAAAAGCAGTAACACAGTTGTTTAATAACAGGTATTAGGTACTGTATATAATTGCACGTGCTTTACTTTGATACGACCAGCAGCACAGGAGGTTTGTTTACACCAGCATCACCACAAACACATGAGCAATGCATTGTGCTGCACTGTTATGACAGCTAGAAGTCCCTAGGCGGTAGGAGCTCTTCAGCTCCACTATAGTCTCTCGGGATCACCACTGTATATGGTGTTATCGACAGAAACTTTGTTATGTGGTCCATGACTGTACCGACATCGTTGCAATCAGCAGGGACAGTAAGGAAACTGGAGCTTGTAAAGCATGCTTTGCATTCAATAATTGATAAGTTATTCTCTAGGGGGGAATGGAGTTCTCTGAAATCTTGACAGTCACCATTTGGATTAGGAAAATAAAAATCTTTTGTGGGTTGTAGTTGTTTTTTATATTATTTTTAAGAACTTTTATTTGTTTGTGCTTTTTATATTTGTGGTTATTTAGTGGGACTTCAGTAAGTGAATCTTTAAGAGCAGGCAGGCTCGATGTTCTAACATGGCTTGTATTCCAGACAGAATCCTTAGGACAGGCTGGGCTCCCCCACCCCTCCACCTTTGAATGTCATCCGTTAAAGAAATGTGCTTTGGCCTAACTGATTGGGAATTAACAGAGTAATTGTATTTTGACCATCTTAGCTTAAGATGCATTTTTGGACATTCAAGAGAAGTTTATGATGGGGCAATTGGAAATACGGCGCTGGCACTAAGAAGAGGTCCATGTTAGAGGTAATAATTTCTAAATGATGAGCTAATCAGTGGTATGTGACATAAAGCAAGAGTGTAGAGCAGCAAGAAGAGGCCCTAATAGATCACTTGGATACACAAACATATAGAGGTCTTGTAACCTAGGAAAAGCCAACCAAGAAAACTGTTAAGAATGGCAATTGAGGGGGAAATATAATTAGGATGGTTATTAAAAAAAAAAAAAGAAAGAGGAAAATGTTTCAAGACAAAAGGATGGTTAATTGTGGTAAGTGTTGTTGATACTTTGTATAATGGAAAGTCAAAAAATTGGTTGTCTTTGGCAGTAGGAAATTAATTAATGACATTGATTAGCACAGTTCCTGTTGAATAGTGTGGGAAGTAGACTAAGTATATTGAGAAGAAAAGCAGAGATGAAGTTTGAGCAAATAGTCTCTTAAACAATTTTGCTGTAAAGAGGAGTAGATAAGAGATGAATAGTATTAGGAGGATAGTATTGTCACAGGATTTTTAATAGGTGACACAAAAGTTTTGGTGTCAATTAAGACAAATTAGAGTAAATGCTTTCAAATGGAATGGCAGGATCATCTTAAAGGTGTGTATTTAATACTGAGTAGTTTTCCAAAGAGCTTGTGCCATTTTACATTTGCAACATGAAAGTTCTAGTTACACCATTTTCATACCAATACTTGATATTATCAGTCTTATTAATTGAATCATCCAAATGAAAGCGTAGTAAGCTTAATTTATATTTCTATGATGACTAATGATATTGGAAATCTTATGTGCCTATTGACTATCAATATATCTTCTTTTGTAAAGGGCTTCTGCAAATTATTTGCCCATTTTATTGGTTTATCTTATTGATATATTGAGCTAGATAGTATTTACATTATGGATACAAGATGTTTTTCAGAAATATGAATCATAAAACTTTTGTTTTGCCCTAACCAGTTTGGTTCAGTGGATAGAGCGTCGGCCTGTAGACTGAAGGGTCCCAGGTTCAATTCTGGTCAAGGGCATGTACCTTGGTTGTGGGCACATCCCCAGTAGGGGGTGTGCTGGAGTCAGCTGATCGATGTTTCTAACTCTCTATCCCTCTCACTTCTTCTCTGTAAAAAAATCCATAAAATACATAAAAAAAATAAAACTTTTGTTTGTAGATTGACTTTTTACAGGGATTTCAAAAAGCATTTTTTAAAATAATTTGAATAAAGTCTAATGATTCAAATTTGCTTTTATGGTTTATGCTTTTCTGTGCCCTATATAGCAAACCTTTGGCAACACTCCTGTCACAAAGGTTTTATTTTTTCCCCCCAAAAGGTATTTTAGTTTATAGACTTAGATCTACAATCCATTTCTAGATAATTCTGGTTCTGATGTAAAGGTGGATGTTAATTTTTTTTCCCTTATAGGGATATCAGGTATTTCCAGCACCATTGGTTACAAACACTATGCTTTCATTACTCCATGTCTGGCACTTGCTTCAGAATTAATTGCCTATGCCGCCATGCTTCAGGTCCTACCCTGTTGGTCAATTCATTTTGTTCCTAATGGAACAGACTGACATACTTTGATGTGGGGGGTGGGGGGTGAGAGGAGATAAACCAAAGAGCTTATATATCTACTAGAGGCCCGGTGCATGGATTCGTGTACCAGTGGGGTCCCTCAGCCTGGCCTGCACCCTCTTGCAATCCGGGACCCCTCATGGGATGTTGGAGAGCCAGTTTCAGCCCAATCCCCACAGGCCAGGCCGAGGGACCCCACCAGTGCACGAATACATGCACCGGGCCTCTAGTGTGCATATAAGATCTTTGGTTAATCTCTTCCTACCCTCCCCCCTTCCCTCTGACATTCATTAGTCTGTTCCATGTTTCCATGCCTGTGCATTGAGCATCTGCCCCCCGGTGGTCAGTGTGCATCATAGCTACTGGTGAAACGGTTGCTTAGGCTTTTATATAGAGAGATATGCATAGACCATAGACATGGGCAGTGGGGTGGTGAAGAGCTGGGTGGGGTCAGTGGGTAGGGGTGGGAGGAGGAGAGTAAAGGGGGAGTAAATGGGAGACATCTGCAATAGTATTTAGTATAATAATAGAGGAATGTGCAAATTAGCCGGATCTACAAGCGGGGAGAGCTACAGGAGAGCGGGGCAGTGAGCTACAAGCGGCAGAGAGCTACCAGTGGCAGTGGGCGGGGTGGCCAGCTGAGGCAAGCTGCAGCAAGCTACTCGCTCACAGATTAGTGCGCAGGGCTACTAGTCAACTATAAAACATAACAAAAAAGTACTTAATTCTTGATTCTAATATGTTTTATTAATTTATATTTGTCCTTTCACTAATATTTAATTATATTAATGATGGTATCCTTATATTGATTAAAAAACTGGTAGTAAAATTTATCTTTGCCCTTGTAAAGTTGGATATGCTCAGAAGTTTGGAGCACTTTAATATGCAAAAGATAACTTACATCTTTTAAGAAACAAAGTTGATAGCAACTTGTCAAGTTCACAAGCTATGTGACAATGCCAATATCAAAGTGAGTTTGAATCCCAGATGAGAGTTAAATAGTGTTGGAAAAACAGGACGGTAATAAATAGGGCATTAGCTATACTTGGTCTACTGCTGGGTTCAGATATTGAAGGCGAAATAAAAGATAAATCAAGTATAATTTTTGAAATGTGTTTGGACTAACTGGAGAACAATCTTTTTAAAATTTTGAATATATATATAAACAAAATGTGCCATCTTAACCATTTTAAAAGTTTATAAATCAGTGGTTTTAACATTACAATGTTTTACAACCATCACTACTATATATTTCTAAACTCAGAACAAAAAATCAGTAAACATTATAAACTCAGTAAAAATTCCCCATTCTCTCCTCTCATCAGATCTGCTTTCTCTCGCTATGAATCTGCTCATTCTTATATTTTACATAGGTGAAATCATACAATATCTGCCTGGCTTATTTCACTTAGCATAATGTTTTCAAGGTTCATTTATGTTGTAGCGGGTATCAGAATTTCATTTCTTTTTATAGCTAAATAATATTCTGTTGTATATAAAAGCCATGCTTTGTTTATTCCCTTTATCTGTTGCTGGGTACTGGGTTGTTTCTACCTTATAGCTATTATAAATAGTGCTGCAATAAACAGTGGTCTACAAGTATCAGTTTGAATTCGTTTTCAATTATTTTGGGTGTGTGCCTGTATTAAAACTGCTGGGCTATATGATGATTCTATATTTTAATTTTTGAAGAGCCACCATCCTGTTTTCCATGGCAGCTATACCATTTTATATTCTCACCATCCATGGATGAGGGGCCCAGATTGTCTACATATTCAACACTTATTTTCCTTTTGTTTTAATTACAGCCATTCTGGTAGGTATGAAGTGGTAGCTCATTATGGTTTTGATTTGCATTTTCCTAATGACTAATGATGATGAGCATCTTTTCATATACTTATTGACATTCTTAGATCTTTTTTGAACAAGTTTCTGTTCAAGTTCTGTGCCCATTATTAATGGGGTTGTTTTCCTTTTTGTTATTGAGTTTTAGGAGTTCTTAATATTTACTAGATATAAAACTCATGAAATATATGGTTTATAAATATTTTATCTCATTCTGCGTATTACCCTTTTACTTCTTTGATCATGTCCTTGGATGCCAAAAAGTTTTTAATTTTGATTATATTCAATCTGTCTTTTTTTCTTCACAAGCTAGTGTCTGCTGTCATATAAAAGAATCCATCACCAAAGCAAAAGTCCTCTAAGTATTGTTCTAAGTGTTTTATGGTTTAGCTTTTATATTTCTTTATTCATTTTTAAAATATATATATATATATATATATATATGTATATATATATATATATATATATATATTTTATTGATTTTTTACAGAGAGGAAGGGAGAGGGAGTTAGCAACATCGATAAGAAAGAAACATCGATCAGCTGCCTCCTGCACACCTCCTACTGGGGATGTGTCCACAATCAAGGTACATGCCCTTGACTGGAATTGCACCTGGGACCTTTCAGTCGGCAGGCCGACGCTCTATCCACTGAGCCAAACCAGTTAGGGCTCTTTATTTATTTTGATGTACTTTTTATTTATTGTAAGAGGTAGGGCTTCAATTTTATTCTTTTTCAGGTGGAAATTCAGTTCCAGCACCTTTTGTTCAAAAGATTATTCTCTCTCTATTGAGTGGACTTGACATCCCTGTCATAAATCAATTGCACATAGACATATGGGTTTATTCTGGATTCTCAATTCTATTCCATTGGTCTATATATTTACCCTTATGCCAGTACTATACTGTTTTGATTACTCTAGTTTTATAATAAGTTTTGTGCCGGGAGCCGGTCCATCCTTGCTGTTTCAAGGGACCTGGCATATATGGCATACGGTTCTTAATATGTTTGCTCACCTTCTTGGTGCTGTGTTTTAACCAAGGTCACCTCTCCGAGAAAGGTTGAATCCCCAGGTAGGGATTTTCCCCTGAAGTTAGGGAGGGAATAAAACCCCTCAATTAAGTGCCAGGCGGGTAATTAATCACTTTAACTACGAACAATCATGCTTAAGCTACATAATCTTTACTCCCTGGAATGGAGATAAGAAACGCCCTAACCTTTGGAATAGAGATTGATAGGATTGAATCAACTGGTATAAATACAGATGTAACCAGACAGAGAGAGACAGAACTCAGAACACAGAACTCAGGAGACAGAACTGAGAAGAGAGAACCTATAGACAGAACCTACACAGAACCTACAGACAGAAGAACTTCGCTGGAGAGAACATGGCAAAAGATCCTGGACTGAATCTGACTATAGAACATGGCAAGAGAACCTGACTAGAACCTGGTGACTGAGCCCGGCTGGAGAGCCTGGATGGAGCCTGGCTGGAGAGCCTAGCGAGGGAACATGGCCACAGAACTTCCCTGGAGATCCAAAGCAGAACCTCTCTGGAGATCGAGACCAGAACTTGGCTGGAGATCCTGGCTAGGCTGCTGATCAACTGAACGCTGTCTCCATGTCATTCCTTCTTCGCCAACTCCGTCTACGCCTTTGGGAACCTCTGGGCCTGCTGGGGTTGGACCCCAGCAGTTTTGAAAGTGTGAGTTGTCCAATTTGTTCTTATTATTTTTTTTTTTTTTAAGATTTTGGTGTTTTTTTTTTTTTTTTACTCTTTGGGGACACTTATAATTTCAAATGGATTTGAGGTTCAGCTTTTTCATTTCTGCAAAAAAAGGCTGTTGGAATTTTGATAAGGGTTGCATTGACTCTGTACATTACCATGTGTAGTATTGACAATGTATACACCTCTGTGCTAAAGCCTATATTAAATGATTTTTTTCTTTAAAAATGAGTCTTTCATAATTTATCTATTAGAGAAACATAGACTGACATGTTCCATTCCCTGGATCCATACGGAAATTCTAATGTGTCAAAACTAAGAAAAAATATACTGAACAAACTTATTTATGAGAGAAAAAGGAAACATTATTTGGTTTGTTGATTTATATCCTGTCATAGCTCAGCAATGTTAGATTTATACTTTCAGTGGCCATTTTAAACACCATACATGTAGCTCTTTTATTCTCTCTGGAAAGTCTGTGCTTTATAGGAAAGAACCTCAACATTTGTTTTTGAGTATGACAGCTAGAACAGTTTTGAACTACTATAAAATAAATGTATGTCTTCACAAGGAGAGAGGACTAGTGATTTTTCTATAAGAGGCAACTTCTATTTTAATCAAAAAGTTAAGTAGCATAAAAGAGGGAGAACGACAGTGGTCAAAACACAGGCTCAGGATTCCTGCATTTGAATCCCAGCTTCACCATTTACTAGCTACATAATGATGGGCAATTTACTAAAGATCTTTCTGCTTCTGTAGTCTTACCTACGAAATGAGGATACTAGTAGTGACTTCAAAGAGTTTTCATGAAATTTAAATGACTTTGTATTTGCAATATACATAGTAAAGTATTCAGTAAAGGTTAACTATTTTATATAACTAATAATTTATTGCATCATTTCACTTTATAAAAAACATTTTAACATATTATTTAGTCCCAATTTACAGATAAAGGAACTAAAATTCACAAATTGTGACATACGAAAGGCATATTAGAAATCAAAACCTATAAAGTTTTACTTATACAGGATAAGTTCTAGAGATATGCTGTACAGCATTGTGCTTATATTTAATAGTACTGTACATTTAAAAATTTATTAAGAAGGTAGCTTTCATTTTATCTGTTCTTGTCTCACACAAAAATAAAAACCTATGAAAACAAATTATGTTAAAACCAAATACTTGTTTTTTAAGCCTATATTCTTTCCACCAAACTGCTTCCTCTTGATATTAAAATTGAACAGTAAGAATAATATAAAATAAAATTATAATAACAGAAGATAAATTGAAATAATGAATTTTTACAATAATCTGCAGAAAGTTAATTCCCTATTCCTACTGCTCATATATTTTTTTTTTCTTTCTGGTTTTCAGTAGAGAGAACTTGAATTACTGGTTGTGAAATTTATGCAGTGGTTGGCAATCTGTTGAATGTGGAATCATATTTAACCTTTGTACTACTCTGATTTCATTATAAATAATTACAATTTATACTAGGACCCATAACTATGAATGCAAGCACATCAACAATAAACTATGCTTGCATATATGCTTTTTATATGAATAATTCTTGATTATTGACTCATAATTTAAGAAAATTTACTGTTCCTTTTTGGAGTCTCATAAGCATAAGTAAAAATGAAAGACAGCATTGACTTTTAAAAAGATTTATCAGTACAACTTAGAACAATATAAAATATGTTAATAAATCTATTAATTGAATTTAATGAACCAATTATCTAGTTAGTAAGTATATGTCCACATGTGAACTTTACTATTATTATTCACAACTATAATCGGAGGCATTTAAGACATTCTGATTGATGTCTATGCAAAAGAGATTATAGAGATTGGGAAAGTGATTTCCATTGCCTTCAAACAGATGTCAATTGAAAGAAAACAGTATTAGCACCATGTAATCAGAATAACAAACACTGAGGCATCAAACACAGGAGCACAGGGCTCAAAGTTAAATTAAAAGCATCTTTTGTAACCATGGCATTAAATATAATTTTATAAGTAATATCTACATACTTGCATCAGAGTTGCACATGATAGTTGATTATACCTATGCTGAAAGAATTATTGGTGTTTCTGAACTCTATTTAAAAGGATGTTTAGATTTGTCATTAGTCATTTAAGGTAGTAAATGTAGTTCAATTAAATTATTCATAAGTTCAGCAGTTTAGTAAATAATTATTAAATGTGCATTCCACCCCAGACACTATACTAAATATTGAAAATATAAGTACTTAGAAAAAGACCTTGGAATAATATCCTGAGACCAAGGGTGTTAGACTCAACAGGCACAATCAAAAAGAGAAATGAAGTTAGTTTGATATAATTCAGAAGAAGACTTTGAATAACATTCTAAGACTATGGATATTAAATGAAACCAGCACAATCAAAAAGAGAAATGAAGTTATTCTGATATTACTTGGTCTAGTCAAGTACTAGTGATCAGTTCATTTAAAAAATGCCACTAATATTATTGCCAAACTTCTTTTAATAGGCTTTATTCTTTAGAGCATTTTTTCAGTTCACAGCAATATTAAGCAGAAGGAATACAGGATTGTCAAAACTGTTAGTCTATATTGTAAATTGCTTTATTTATGTTTTGAAAATCATTTATTTTATCTCTAAAATGTAATTATTTTCCCCATGCTACAAAGCTATTCTTTTAACTATAAGCTGAATTAATTCCTACTTAGTTTCACTGAAGTTATATGCTGGTGTAATATTTTAATAAGTGGTTAATTATTTATTATTAAGTAGTTAATTAGATTTTTCAGTGACTACATGATATACAATTCAATAAGTAACATTTGGACAATTGCATAAAAATGAGGATGGAAAATTAAGTTTATAAGTCATATCCTGGCTCCAAATAAATTTCTAACTAAGTATTTACAAATATAGAGAAAAACAGTATAAGGAATATATAGTATATTAGAAAAATAATCTAAGGGTAAGGAATTTGTTCCTAAGCAAAATACAAAATGAAAAAGCTATGCCCTGTCTGGTGCTGCTCAGTGGATAGAGCATTAGCCCATGCACCCAAGGGTCTCTGGTTGATTCCTGATCAAGGGCATGTACCTGGGTTGCAGGTTCATCCCCAGGCTGGGTTGGGGCTCATGTGGGAGGCAACTGATCGATGTGTCTCTCACATCAGAAACATTGATGTTTCTCACTCTCTCCCACCCTCCCACTCTCTCTCTAAAAATCAATGGAAAAAATATTGTGAGGATTTTTTTTAAAAAAGCTATGAAAGAAGAGTAAATACTATATTTATTATATGTATATTTGTAAAAGTATATTTAAAGATGTCATAAATTTGTATATTAAATACAACTAAAAAACTAAATAAAAATTATTTAGATTCTAATAAGACATGGCTTTTATAAAACTATCAGAAAGAGTAGGAAGATCTATGAAGATGATAAGTCAAACTATTTGAAAGCTACTTTGGCAAATATATAAAATTCAAGGGAAATAAAAATGCAATGATAGAATTGACACACATAGGTGACAACAAAGAATAGAAGTGATAAAGTATAAATTTATATAATGATATAAGAAACACTCTCAAGAGAACCAAGATGGTGGCATAGGTTAACGCCGGAGTTTGCTGCTTTGAACAACTACTTCAAAAGTGAAACCAAAAAACGGAACGGACATCACCCAGAACCACAGGAACGCTGGCTGAGTGGAAGTCCTACAACTAGGAGGAAAGAGAAACGCACACGGACACTCAGAGGAGGCGCAGTGCTGAAGTCAAATTCTGAGGTGCGGAGTGCGCGGAGCGGGCTGGCGGCGGAGGGCGCGGTTGTTGTTTTCAATCGGGAGGGAGTCGCAGACTCTGAGCACCAGATCCGGGCGAGTCTTTAGGGACCCAGACTCAAACGGGAGAAGCGGGACTGTCTGGCTTCGGTCAGAGCGAGTGCAGCTTTCTCTCAGAGCTTTGCAGCGGGTGCTGGGACTCAGAGAGGCAGAGCCCCTGGGGACAGGACTGAGAGCCACCATAACTGCTCTCTCCGGCCCACCCTGTTGATCCTGTGCGACCCGCCCCGCCCAAGCCCTGCACAGAGGCCTTTGCCGGATAGCCTCAGGCAAAGGCTAGATTAGCACCTCCCTAGAGGACAGAAGTTCTCTCACTGCTGACACAGCTGATTCTCATAGCCACTTGGCCTGGAGGTCAAACCCTCCCTGGAATTAGCTACAACAATCAAGATTTATCTATAAGACTGCGAACAAAGACCACTAGGGGGTGCACCAAGGAAGCATAACAAAATGCGGAGACAAAGAAACAGGACAAAATTGTCAAAGGAAGAAATAGAGTTCAGAACCACACTTTTAAGGTCTCTCAAGAACTGTTTAGAAGCTGCTGATAAGCTTAATGAGATCTACACGAAAACTAATAAGACCCTCGATCTTATATTGGGGAACCAACTAGAAATTAAGCATACACGGACTGAAATAACGAGTACTATACAGACGCCCGACAGCAGACCAGAGGAGCGCAAGAATCAAGTCAATGATTTGAAATGCGAGGAAGCAAAAAACATCCAACCGGAAAAGCAAAATGAAAAAAGAATCCAAAAATGCGAGGATAGTGTAAGGAGCCTCTGGGACAGCTTCAAGCGTACCAACATCAGAATTATAGGGGTGCCAGAAGATGAGAGAGACCAAGATATTGAAAACCTATTTGAAGAAATAATGACAGAAAACTTCCCCCACCTGGTGAAAGAAATGGACTTACAGGTCCAAGAAGCGCGGAGAACCCCAAACAAAAGGAATCCAAACAGGACCACACCAAGACACATCATAATTAAAATGCCAAGAGCAAAAGATAAAGAGAAAATCCTAAAAGCAGCAAGAGAAAGAAGCTCAGTTACCTACAAGGGAATACCCATACGACTGTCAGCTGATTTCTCAACAGAAACTTTGCAGGCCAGAAGGGAGTGGCAAGAAATATTCAAAGTGATGAATACCAAGAACCTACAACCAAGATTACTTTATCCAGCAAAGCTATCATTCAGAACTGAAGGTCAGATAAAGAGCTTCACAGATAAGGAAAAGCTAAAGGAGTTCATCACCACCAAACCAGGATTATATGAAATGCTGAAAGGTATCCTTTAAGAAGAGGAAGAGGAAGAAAAAGGTAAAGATACAAATTATGAACAACAAATATGCATCTATCAACAAGTGAATCTAAGAATCAAGTGAATAAATAATCTGATGAACAGAATGAACTGTTGATTATAATAGAATCAGGGACATAGAAAGGGAATGGACTGACTATTCTTGGGGGGGAAAGGGATGTGGGAAGAGACTGGACAAAAATCGTGCACCTATGGATGAGGACAGTGGGTGGGGAGTGAGGGCGGAGGGTGGGGCGGGAACTGGGAGGAGGGGAGTTATGGGGGGAAAAAAAGAGGAACAAATGTAATAATCTGAACAATAAAGATTTAATTAAAAAAAAAAAAAAAAAGAAACACTCTCAAGATAAAAATGAAAAGTAATGGAAACCATGAAGGAAAACAACAACAACAACAAAAACAGATGTAGAAACCAACGAGCTTGCCTAAAAATGATGTGTGTTCCAAACAATGAAAGAACTATCTAAAACAGCGGTTCTAAACCTGTGGGTCGCGACCCCTTTGGGGGTCGAAGGACCCTTTCACAGGGGTCGCCTAAGACCATCGGAAAACACATATATAATTACATATTGTTTTTGTGATTAATCACTATGCTTTAATTATGTTCAATTTGTAACAATGAAATTGGGGGTCACCACAACATGAGGAACTGTATTAAAGGGTCGCGGCATTAGGAAGGTTGAGAACCACTGATCTAAAAGGAGGCACTAGCCAGACTAAAGTGAAAATAGCTTAACCAAGAAAGCAGGAGAAAAAAAGTCTCTGTTCAGCTAAAAGGGATTCACTATGTTTTAGCAAAGGGGTTCCAGGGAAGGAGAATGGCTGATTTCCACAGAGTGGGTCATCTTGCCTCTCCCCCCAACCCCCAGTTGGTGGATAAGATCCTCCTCTGCTGAGGTTGCTCCTTGCTAAGTAATCTCATGAGATAAATATCTTCACACACTACATCCATTCAGAGAGTTCTATCCACATACCTCTCCCCCAGACCTCCTTGTTATCAATACTTGAATTATGGGACTAAACAAATGCCAACCAAACAGAAAAGCAGAGGCTTTTTATTTATTTTTATTGTTCTGAGTTTGCTATAGCAAGGGACTCAGCCGCCAGGGCATGTTTTGGCAGAGACTCAAAATCAGGCAGAATGGTGGGAAAGAAGGAGAAAATGGGTAGGCTTCAGGTTACATTGACTGGAGGTGGTGGGTATAGTGAAGCTGTACGTAGGTTCTCTAGGAGAAGAGCACCCTATGTGCTTGGGTAGGGGTATATATTTGACTTTCTCTGGTTGGTAATAAGTTGGAATTAGGGACAAAAATTAGCCAACCTGTCAATTATTAATCAAGTCGTGACTATATTGGGTCAACTACCACAGAAGTTTTTAAATCCTGGATTGTTATCAAAGAAAGCAATCTGGGTTCCTGTAAGTGACTTATAGCAACTGGTTTTGGGGGCTGTTTATGATAGATAAGGGGTTGGTTTGCTGATAACATTACTTCAGAGTGTGGGCAGAGTTCTGTTTTTATGCATCGTCTGGCCGTTGTCCATATGTGTATTCAATCTCCCAGGATTGTGTTTATCCCAAGTCCTGGATCATTATGCTAAACCACTGACCCACTGTGACTGAATAAGTGCCCATCATATCTCTGGCCATAACTACTTTCAGGCAAAATGTACACCAGGTGCATCATATAACTTCTCTCCAGTGGGGAGATTGCCCTTTATGTCTGTCCTTCAGAACCACCCTGAGTGGAGACCTGGTATTCTGATTTCATCCAGTTTGGGGTATTGCTGGCATACTGTGCAGAACAATCTGCAGAAACATCCTTTTCCCCTCAGTCAATTGGTCATAGAGAACTTGCTGTGAGGTAGAGTGTAATTTTATGAGAGAAAAAGAAATTTGACAGGAGTAGGCATCTAGGCCACTTACTCATCAACTTATTTGTACTATCAGGGCTTGCTTGGGCCTGATCTTGAATACACAGCTGATGTTGGAATGCTTGCTGCTGTGGGTGAAAACTCCCACTTCCTGATGGTCAAGTTTTAGTCTTGATGAGGCCCAGTAGCAAACTAGAAGCTGCATCTTGCAAAGTGAATATTTATTTACAGAAGCTGACATGGCCTTGCATCGAATCTCACAGGTCTGTGGTGTGACTCACCTATAGGAGGTTACCACCAGTTTTCTGTAACCTTCCTAAGTGCCACAGACAGCCCATGCCCCACCAGATCTGCTGGCCATTTGGCTCAAGGGGCAGAACAGCTGGCATGAAAGCCTGTATCCGCAGCAGTTTTTTCTTACTCTGGATCTTACTGAAAACAGACGACCTTTTTGCTAGGTTCCCCGGGGACTGGTCTGGTATGGCGTACCCAAATGGGGAAACGCTGCTTCCAAAATCTAAGGAGACCCGTTAAACAGTGTGCTCTCTTTCTTGGTGATAGGCAAGCAGCTGCAGCAAATTTTCTGCCGAAAGGGACAATTCAACCTTCCCAAGGGAACAGTGCACCTAGGAATTTCACTGCGGTGTCACAGCCCTAGATTTCTGTGGCACTGAAGTCCCACTCCCTGGCATGCTTGTTTCTTATCAAGGCATTTAGAGTGGTTGCAACTTTCTCCTCTCAAGATTTAAATATGTTATCAACATAATGAACTTGCATAATGTCTGTGGAATAGACAGGTAGTCAACACTCCTGTATAAAACATGATGACTGAGAGCTAGTGTATTGGGCAACCCTAAAATAACACGGTGCGTGTATATATGCTGATATTGCTCATCCTGCTGAAAGGAAACTGTCCCCTGAGTTCTTTTTTATTTATTTTATTTATGTGTTGTTATACTCCTCACCTGAGGATATGTTTCCACTGACTTTTAGAGACAGGGAGGGAGGGAAAAGGAGGAGGGAGGGAAGGAGGGAGGGAGAGAAAGAAACGTTAATTGGTTGCCTCCTCTATTCACCCCAAATGGGGATCAAACCCACAATCTAGGTATGTGCCCTGACTGGAATCAAACCCACAACCTTTTGGTATATGGGACAATGCTCCAACCAACGGAGCCTCCCAGCCAGGGCCCCTATGGTCTTTTTTAACAAAAAGTTTTCGGAATATGTTTATTCAAACAATTCATTCTGGGACGGAGGAAATAACCACAGGGTGTGTTCAGGAACTTCCTAAACTACCATGAAATAGACTTGAGCCAGAACTCTATTAATTTCCTATGCTTCATCTTTCTCATCTTAAAAAAAGGGGAGGAATATAATAATAACATCTACTTTATACTGTTGTGAGATATGAATGAGATAACTATAAGTGACATTTTTATTAAAATTTTGGCACATAGTAAGCCTAAAAAATATTAGGTATTATTTTTAAATTTGAGACTCATTAAAAATAGTTTTCCTGTCCTGGCAACTCTATTTCAGCAGTACAAACTTAATTAAGTAGAAAAATTAAAATTAAGAAATCAAACCAACTAGATGATGATTTTTCATTATGAAATTCTGAACTTTAAAATTGATCCTCATTATAAGATGTTTGACCCACTTAAAATTTTTAAAATTTAAATTAACAATGTTTGTAATAAAAAAATTAAATAATTTGAATATAATGTACATAACTATAAAATATGCATAGAAAAATGGGAGAAAATACAATTCAATGTTTATAATGGACAGCAATTCTTCAGTTTTGTAATAATTCTCTAGTTGTATTTTTATAATATTATGTATTAGGGTTGAAATAAAAGTTTATATCAAATATTAAAAAATAAAAAGTCAGAAATCACTGTTGAAATTCTGAATAGCCTCCTAGGCATTTTGCACATCATTTGTTACTGTGAGGACAGATGGGAAAGAACGTTGGTGAAGTACAGACAGCCAAGGACATTCAGAACTAAAGCAAATCTCTGAGGCTTGTCAGTGAACAGAAAGGACACAGAGGTGGCAACGAGAAGGGTAACACATGAGCTGCTGCTGTCATTCCTGGGATGCATACGAAGGATTGAAACAGCAGAAAGAACCCAAAATCCAGCACAGAAATGAAAATGAGGAGCAGGAAGGGGTATCAGAAAAACAGGGGTGAAAGCAGCAGGGAATGGAGACGCTCTCTCATCCTTTCTGCTCAGCAGTCAGCTTGTCCTACACAGCTCGACGGGAACACCGCCCCATGACCACCCTGCAATGCCTCAGATAGGATAGGCTGTGCTGGAACAACAAACGCCACAAGGGGCTGAACACAACTGGAGACGATTTCTCCCTCAGGCCACAGGGTGCTGAGGGTTGAACAGTCCTCCTCTATGATGTCACAGGACTTCAGGTCACCATGGCATCATCCAGCCAGATTGGGAAAAGAGCGGATGGGTGCAGCCCAGATACCCTATGACTCTTCCTAGAAGTGGCATACTTTCCCTCCACTCTACTGTTGTGGCCTGAGCTAATCACAAGGCCATCCTAACCTCTAGGCCCGTGGTCTGCAAACTGCGGGCGAGCCACATGTGGCTCTTTGGCCCCTTGAGTGTGGCTCTTCCACAAAATACCACGTGGGGGCACACACGTATAGTGTGATTGAAACTTCGTGGCCCATGTGCAGAAGTCAGTATTTTGTGGAAGAGCCACACTGAAGGGGCGAAAGAGCCGCATGTGGCTCGTGAGCCGCGGTTTGCCGAGCTGCAGTTTGCCGACCACTGCGAGTCTAGGCAAATGGGGAACTGCTGAGAGGCACGTGGACACTAACAGTTGCTTCCATTCCACCTTCACCATTTCTTCCTACATAACATAGCATTGCTATTCATCTTCATGACAATGTTCTCCTCCAATTTTAACCCAAATATTTTCTTGAATATTCTCCTTTCTCAAGTACCTTCCATGATAACCTATCACTACTAACTAAGTTGAAACTAAATTCCATATCCTGATTTTCTAAAATCCCCATGCTTAGGCTTTACTTTGTATAACTTTAACAAATAATAACAAAAGACATCTTTTTTTCTGTGACTTCTACATAGGCATGTCACTTTAAATTCTGTCCATGCCCTTCTCTTCACTGTGAAGGTATCCTTCCTCCTATCCACATAGACAATGAACATGATGAATTCTACCAGGCCTGTGTGGCTCAACAATTGAGCATTGACTCAGAAACCAAGAGGTCACCAGTTTGATTCCTGGTCAGGGCAGGCTCGATCCCCTGTGCGGGGGAGGGAGGGGTAGCATGCAGGAGGCAGTCAATCGATCTCTCTCATTGATGTTTTTATTTCTCTATGCTCTCCCTTTTTCTCTCTCTAATAAATAAATACCTTTAAAAAAGGAATTCTATTTGAATACTAAAATGATTTCATATCCAAGGAGATTCCTGCTTCTCTTGATTCCCATCTTTAATTCCATCACAACCAGCTCCCCTGAGCTTAGTGACTGTGGGACTGGCAAGAACACAGTACCTGGAAAAGCATAGAGAAAACAGGCTCTGCAAGATGCTGGAAGGAGAACTGACAAAAAAAATACTTTCTCCTATAATGTGAGGGCGAGACATGAAAACTCTTAGCATCTCTAGGGTTGGACCTAGACCAGGGGTGGGCAAACTTTTTGACTCGAGGGCCACAATGGGTTCTTAAACTGGACCGGAGGGCCGGAACAAAAGCATGGATGGAGTGTTTGTGTGAACTAATATAAATTCAAAGTAAACATCATTACATAAAAGGGTACGGTCTTTTTTTTTTTTTTAGTTTTATTTATTTCAAACGGGCCGGATCCGGCCTGCGGGCCGTAGTTTGCCCACGGCTAGACCTAGACTCTAACAATGGCTTATGAGTACATAAGGAAAAAGAACCAGTGAGGGCCTAGCAAACAAAAATAAGAAAAGAAGTGGAAAAATAATCCAGATGGCGTTCACAGTATATATATATATATATATATATATATATATATATATATAGAGAGAGAGAGAGAGAGAGAGAGAGAGAGAGAGAGAGAGAGATTATGAGATAGAAAATAACTTGAAGAGAAATAAATAAGAGCCCTTAAGATGACTCTGTTGTAGCACAAAATGTTATCTGGATTATGTAAGTAGGTAAATAGTGTAATAATGGTTTACATATGCATGCAATATTTTATTTGAATTAGAAATGAAAAGGTCACTGAAATAGGTTACTGAATGAGACCCAAACCAGGAATTCATTCAAATTAAAAAAAAAATATATCAAAGCACACAACAAAGAGAGTCACATAAAGAACCTAAATAAATAAATAAATGAAACAAAACAGGTAGAAGAGTCAAGAATTAGAGAGCCTAGGCAGACTCATGCATATGTAATCAGTTAATTTATAACAAAAGAGCCAAGAATATACAATGGGGAAAGGTTAGTCTCTTTAATAAATGATATTGGAAAAATTGGATGTGAAACAGAATAAAACTGGATCACTGTTTTACATCATACACAAAAATCAACTGAAAATGAATTAAATACTTAAATGTAAGACCTAAATCCATAACATACCTAGAAGAAAACATGTGAAGTACATGTCTCTATATCAGTATTGGCAATGATTCTTTTTTTATTTGACACCAAAATCAAAGGCAATAAAAGAAAAAAAAAATTGCTGGGATTATATCAAATTAAAAATCTGTGTATAGCAAAGGAAATCATAACAAAATAGAAGGCACCCTACTGAATGGTAGAAAATATTTGCAAACCATATCACTGGTAAAACATTATCACTGACAATATATAAATAACTCACACAACTCACCAGAAAAAAGCCAATTAAAAATGGACAGAGGCTCTGAATAGACATTTTTTTTTCCAAAAAAAAAAATAAATTAAAATGTCCAAAGGTACATTAAAAGGTGCTCAACACTATTAACCATTAGAAAAATTCAAATCAAAGCCATGGAGAGATCATCTCACACCTGTTAGAATGGCTATTATAAAAAAGACAAAGAAATAAGTTATGGTGAGAATTTATATAAAAGTGACCCCTTGTACATAGTTGGTGGGAATGTAAATTATTCCAAGCACGATGGAAAACAGTGTGGAGATCCCTTTAAAAATGTTAAATACAAATACTGTATGATCCAGCAATTCCACCTCTGGGTATTTATCTTAAGGAAATGAAATCACCGTCTTGAAAAAATATCTGTACTCCTTATGGAAAGTAGCATTATTTACAATAGTCAAAACATGGAAATATCCTAAGTGTTCATCAATGGATAAATAAAATGTTTTATATATAAATACATATTTTATATAATGTATATATATATATACACATATATACATGAAAGCCAGACTTGCAGAATATGTTCACAAAACGAATATCATACATTTAGAAGACTCACGTTTTGCTAGTGAGAATGCAAAATGTTTTAGTAACTTTGCCAAATGCTTTAGGAGAGCCTTATAAGATCCAGAAAATCATTTCCTAAGAATTACTCAAGGTAAGTGAAATGATATGTTCACACAAAAGCTTGTACAGTACCTGAATATTCATAACAACTTTATTCATATTATCCAGATGCTGGAAACAAACCTTATGTTCATCAGTGTATATATTAAAGAAGAAATGCTATATCCTTACAGTGGAAATCTACACAGCAATAAAAGCAGTTAATTACTGACACGCCCAACAACATGCATGAAAGTCAAAAGGAGCATGTTAAGTGAAAGCTTCAGACATAGGACTATCACCTCTATAATTTTTTTATGTGATATTCTGGAAAAGGTAAAATGATCATTTCAGAAAGAAAAGCAGCAGCTACCAGAAGCCAGTGGTGGGCCATGCAATAGACTGACTACATAAGGACACGGGGGAGCATGGCACAGCTTTGGAAATATGTATATCATGCTTTTTAAACTTCCAGAATTGTATGCTTACAATGGCTAAATGTATGTCATATGCAAGTTACAAATTGAAAGTGCTGATAAAATAAGCCCACTGCAACTTGGGTATTTAAAATAACAGCACCCATATTTTTTTTAGTAGATAACAAAGTTTACTAGTTAATTCCTAGTCATAATTCATAACAGAACTCAGAGTTTTTATCTTTATAACTCATTTACTAACTGTCCAGTCAAAATCACTGATTCCTCTCTTATAACTTCCACTAGTGGCCTGGTGCATGAAATTCGTGCATGGGGGGCAGCAGGCGGGGGGGTCCCCTCAGCCCAGCCTGCACCCTCTAATCCTTGTGGGGATCGGGCCTAAACCAGCAGTTGGACATCCTTCTTGCAATCTGGGACCTCTGGCTCCTAACTGCTGGCCTGCCTGCCTGCCTGCCTGATCGCCCCTAACTCCTCTGCCTGCCTGCTTGATCGCCCCTAACCACTAGCCTGCCTGCCTGGTCGCCCCTAATCACTTGCCTGCCTGCCTGATCACCCTTAACCACCTTTGCCTCATCTCCCACTGCCGCGGCTTCATCAGGAAGGACGTCCGAAATGACATCTGGAAGGTCATTTGGCTGTTTGGTCTAATTAGCATATTATGCTTTTATTATTATAGATTATTATAGATAGGTTCCTTATGCCCTTAAGAAAGCCTGTTTTACACATGTACTCCCGTATCTTCCATTAGATTGTAGCATTTTCAAGTAAAATGCAATATGAAATAATGTTCTGTAAACTAGAATACGTTATAGAAATGATAGCTACTATTATTTATTATCCTTTAATGTAGAAGTGGTTCCTAATTCATCTTTGTTTGGAAACAAACAGTGCATACACATGATTTTTGCTCACTGTGTGCTGAATGTAGTTAAAGTGATTAGAATCCTTATTTTTACAGTTGGAGTTTTTCCAAGTTGCAACATTTAATTGAGGCACAACATGGCAGCATTATCTTGGGAACAAAAGCTGAGTAGTGACTAACAGTGACTATCTTGTGTTTCTATTGGTTTTACTCATCATCGCATTTCCTCCAAGTGAACTATTTATGGAGTTCCAGTAACACTAAGTACAAAGGACAATTAAATTGATTCTCAACAAATTACTAAGAAACACTTCCTTGATTTTAGTGTTTCCCCTTAATTGTGAAGCCGTGGCAGTTCCACAAATAAATGGGTCGCTTAAAAGACTCCACTGCTAATACTGTGAAAAGCTCACATTACCTAATGCTGCTTACAACATCTCTATTTTCACTCTGGAGGTATCCAAGAATAGAGGGATAGAGACAAAAGTAATTGCTATATTTTTCACTACAAACTGCACTTTACAAGCACACACACGTTAAAATATTAAACCCATACATGCTTCAAAATGTTTTGCCCCTGTTTAATTGCCTTCATGTGAAGAATTTAGCTCTCCTAAGAGGTTTACACAGTAGACAAGAAAGTTCCATTTTGCCCTAACTGGTTTGGCTCAGTGGATAGAGCATTGGCCTGCGGACTCAAGGGTCCCAGGTTCGATTCCGGTCAAGGGCATGTACCTTGGTTGCGGGCACATCCCCAGTGGGGAGTGTGCAGGGGGCAGCTGATCGATGTTTCTCTCTCATTGATGTTTCTAACTCTCTATCCCTCTCCCTTCCTCTCTATAAAAAATCAATAAAATATATTAAAAAAGAAAACTAAGTCTCAAAGTGTAAAGTGTATACATATTATTGGAAGAAAGGTGGGGGAAGAGCTCCACAATTCAGCTTTAATTTCAATACAAAACTGTTTAATTACCTAGAACTAATTGACTGTTTTCAGAAATCAAGTATGAGTTACATGGCAGTAGCTCCATATACACATTTTCCAGCATTTTATCAGCAGTGCCTACCACATTTCTTAATCTATATCGCCTGCAACAATTAGAAAATTAAATAATAATGACTAGTTCTGGAAGCCTACATTCAAGAAACTGTATTAAATGCTCTATAATATTCAATCTCATTAATTCCCACAACGGGCTATGAAATGGGCTCTCCTACTCCCGATTCCCCTGTACTCAGCGCCCCCTCCCTTCCCATGATAAACGCATCCCCCTATGTATTAGTTTTCTATAGCTGTCCTGATAAAGTTCCATTACACTTAGTGGCTTAAAACAGCACACATTGATTAGCTTACAGTTCTGAAGGTCCCAAGTCCTAAAGCCAACGTGTGAGCCCACCGCACCACTTCTTGGAAACTAGGGGGGGATCTGTTTCTTCATGTTTTCCACCTTTTGAATGCCACCCACCTACCTTGGCTCACAGCTCCCTTCCTCCATTTTCAATAGCAGCAAGTTCCTCTCTGCCCTTCTGTGGTCACCGTTCCCTTTGCCCACCACCAGGAGAGATGTGCAGCTTTTAAAGACTGGGGATTAGATTGGTCCCACCTGGATAACCCAGGCTCCTCCCCACCTCCAGTTCATGAACTTTAACCACACCTTCAAAGTCCCCACTCTGCAACCAAACATATTCACAGGTTCTGAGGATTACACATCATGGACATCTTTCGGGGTCATTAATCGGCCTGTGTCAACTGTATCATCAGCTCTTCAGCGACCACTCCATTATACTTCAGGTTAACCTGAAGGCTAGCTTCTTTCTCACTTTCACATCCAATGCTCCAAGAGGACCTGATCATCTTACTTCCACACTGCTAATTCCCAAGCATTATTTCAAAGCACCTTTTTTTCTTAAGTATTACATACGTGTCCTTATCCTCCCATTGCCCCCTCACCCCCACTCATGCCCTCACCCCCTTGGTGCCTATGTCCATTGGTTAGGCTTATATGGATGCATACAAGTCCTTTGGTTGATCTCTCCCCCCATACCCCCACCCTCCCCTGCCTTCCCTCTGAGGTTTGAGGGTTTGATCGATGCTTCTGTCTCTGGATCTTTTTTTGTTCATCAGTTTATGTTGTTCATTATATTCCACAAATGAGTGAGATCATGTGATATTTATCTTTCTCTGACTAGTACATCTCCACAATGGAATAGTATGCTGCAGTAAAAAAGAAGGAATTCTTACCATTTGCAACAGCATGGATGGAACTGAAGAGCATTATGCTAAGCGAAATAAGCAAAGCACTTATTCTTATGAGTTTCTTACTATGCACACAAAGTTTCTACCCTTTTTTTTTTTTCATTTTCTCTCTCTGTCCTTAGGCTTAATCATCCACAATAAATGTCCTTCTTGCCACTTATTCCCGGGGCCTCATCCTCAGAGTTGCATCTAAATCTGTTAAGACTATTGACATATAACCATTTATTTTTCCTTCTTCCTCCTTGTTTTTGCCTTTTTACCTGTTTTAAAGAGAGAGGAATGAGTTTCATCTTTATGGGCACCATAGAGCAGAAAGAATTAGAACATTTTCCTCCATTATCATTCTGTCTCTTAAAATTCCTCAAAACCACAGCCAGAAAACAATTTAATTACTAATTGGCACAACTTAAAAGGCAAGTGCAACAAAAGAGAGAAAAGAATCAGCCCCTGACAAAATGCTCTGCCAGAGGTCCAGGGGAAAAATTCTTTGAAATTAGTCTCCTCCAAATATTCTCTCGGTGAGTACCACCACCAACCCATCCAGGATCTAACTTGGTTCTTTGTCCTGAGACCATGTTTCTATTTCCCAAATTAACTGTTCATCAAATCTCACCATAGAACGCTCCACCCACCTCTGAGGAAAACCCACTCACATACATAGGGGTTGATCATATTGACTGTACCCATTTTTTCCTGGCCCATTCATTTGCCAGAATTTGAGGAGTCAGGAGTTTGAGGTGGGAATGCAGGAGAATGTAGTGGTGATGGTGGAATGAGTTCTGGAACTCTACCACTGAAAATGGTCATACATAGATCTTTACTGTTATTTTCACTAGTAAGAGGTTAAAACATGATTCTTTTTTAAACTAGTGAACCTGCCAGCTCAAGCACATATACATAATCCAAGGACAGAAATGAAGGTGGAGATATGGTCTAACCCAGTGGTCAGCAAACTGCGGCTCGCAAACCACATGCGGCTCTTTGGCCCCTTGAGTGTGGCTCTTCCACAAAATACCGACTTCTGCGCATGGGCCACAAAGTTTCAATCGCACTGTACATGCGCGCCTGCACGTGGTACTTTGTGGAAGAGCCACACTCAAGGGGCCAAAGAGCCACATGTGGCTCGCAAGCTGCAGTTTGCTGACCACTGGTCTAATCTAAATCCAGATTGAAGAAGGACAATTTTCCTACTTTATTTAGCAAGCTCTGTGCCATTTCCTAGAGAGAGTAATTCCCATTTCTTGGTTTATTTTCATCCACATTAAGTGCCTTATCAAAGTAACAAACATAATAAATTACCCCTTAGTAGGTTTCTCCTTGGTTATCACAGATAAGGGCCCTAGTTTGTTCATTCTAGTAAAAACAAGAGGAAAAGGTGTGTTATTCTGTTTTTCTTTTGGATCTGAAGGGTTTGTAGTTTCTTTGGAGAACTGTTTGTTTTCAATATGTGTGTTTATTCCACAGTATGCCTTTTATTGCAACTGATCTGAAAATGTAGAGTTTGGTGACAATGCCATGGCCTGTTTAAACACAGAGTCCTGAGTTCAAATTTTATTTCACTACAAATAATCACTACCTTCTTAGCCAGTTTCCTCATCCATAAAGTGAGGACACTGTTATTTAATCTAAAGCTTTATGTAAGGATCATGTCACTTTACTAATCCTGCAGTTATGCAGTAAATGCATGTATCTGATGTTCAAAAAAATTGAAAACTGTTATAAATATTATTACAATACTGTCTTACTTGGTTTTCCAGGTGCATGTTGCTGTAAAGAAAGAATAAATAAACTGCAAATATAAACATCTGATTTTTAAGTTTTGTTATTTATAGTTTTAATTTGAATTTTTTTGTGACCGTTCATTCTTTTGCTTAGTGTCTTTTGAGTTTGTGTAGTGTCTGTAAATGTTCCCAGATTTTTCAAAACAGGGTATACTGAAAAAATAAAATATAGGAACATACAGAAATGAGCCTGAAACCAAACTACTGTATATTACTCTTGAGGAACTTAGAAAGACCACATCGAGTTATTATCTTGACTGAACTTGACTAAGCACCATGATGTATTCTTCTGATGGTAGAATCTCTCCTCTCTTAGGCTGTAACTACCCTGTGTGAAAGTCACACTGGGTGGGGTATGATCTTCCCACAATGATTTTCTAGGAGAAATTGTAGCAAATATTTTAAGCCACTTTTATTCCTTTTACTCTTTAATTTTTGTTTTGTTTTTATTTTACCCTATTTAGGAAAAAAATAAAAACAAGTCTGATATTTATCTGAAATAGCAATGAAGAAAGCTTTATAAACAATATGCTTCCTATTCCGAAAATACTATTTAAATTTTTCTATTATAACACATGTTTAGTTTTCTTCTAATTACTATATTATTTGATGTGCCTATATTTAAATATATTTATGAATGTAAACCATGTTGTAGAGGCAATTTCTCAGAGGAGAGTTTCATAAGTAAATTATACCAAATAGAATGTGAATTAAATATTTGGAATCATCTGAAAAATAATTCTTAATGACTACTAATTCATGACCCTTATCAGATGGAATAATTTGAAGTCTTTGATGCTTACAAAATATAATTTTCAGGCATCAATTCACTCTGACTAATAATTAAGCTAATTATTTTAATTAATGAGATTTGTTGGCCATCTATTCAGTTTTATTTGAATTCATTTGAAAATTATTTTATAGGCACATTATTCTGACTGGAGATAAGGTTCTATAATTGATAGTATAAAAATATTTTAAAATAGTATATGCCAGTCATTTTATGTAACTTAAAATTGTGAAAACTATATAACTTTATTAATCAATGTCACCCCAATAAATTCAATACAAATTTTAAAAAAATGTGAGAACTTATCTAATTCTCTGGACGATATCATCATAACAGTTATATCATTTAGCATTTTATATTTAGCTTTTCAATCCTGAAAGCTAATGTAAATCATGCTCCTTTTCTCAGATTTCTTATCTAAATTGAAGTTGATTAAGTCAAGTTAGCATTTATAGGATTAGAAATTGTTTAAAAGGGTAATTTATCACTTTGCTCTTCTCTATCTTGTTCTTAAGCTGTCAGATAATTTTATTAGTACTCACAACTATAACATAGCAACATTTTCCCATAAAATGTGAGAGGTTGCACTAAAAGAATAAAATCAACATAATTTTATTACAAAGGAGTAGGAATTGTATTCAAAGCATTTTTAATAATAAAAATATCTAGCTAAATATCTTAAAATATAAAATTATTTAAAAAGATAACTATTTTGAATGCAAAATAGTTACAAAAATAATTACAAAACATATTTTATGCTCTCACTAATACATTCAACAAATATTTTGAATTGTATTTGTCAGGCATTATGAGAGACTCTGATATCCTGAGAGTGTCTATGAAAGCCAAATCCCCACCTCAAGGAGCTAACAACTCCTTTTATTACTAAAAATAGATATTTCATCAGAGAGCTCATTGATTAGACTTCATGTAAGTCAAAAATTTTTTTCTGTTTTGATGTTCATGGTATCTTTTATATTTTCATAATTGTTACCCAAATTATAGTAATGTGAACTATCCATGTTAACATATAAACAATGCATTTAGTTTATTAATATTGTCTACTAGCTGAACCAAAGATTCAGAACAAATCCAAAATAAGGTTTTTAAAAATAAGTGATAGCTAATTTTGACCATACATTGTAATTAAATGCATAAATACCGTGTGTGTGTGTGTGTGTGTGTGTGTGTGTAAATAAGTCTGTCAGAGTTTCAGCTCAACCATTTCTATGGTTGAAAGACTTGTGCCTGACCCCTCTACTTTGTTTGAAATTTCAGTTTGAACAGAGAGAAGGGGCTTTTCTCCAAACTGAGGCATGCTAGAATTCTGAGGATCATTCCCTCACCTTTAAGCGGCATGCACAGGTACACTTATTTACAAATATTGAAAGCCTTTTTTCTTCTATATTTCCTCACTTTGAGTGGGGCTCAGAGAGTCTTACAATCCTTTGAAAGACATTCCTTATATGATTCCTCATTTATCAATATGCATAGTTTTACTTGACTTCTAAGGTCAAAAATCCTGATTATTTTTCAACAAAAGTGCTCTTTTATAATCCTATACTATCCCTACCGGTAATGTACCTTTTTTGGACCCAAGCCTCTCATCACCTGACAGTTTCTTATTCCCCTTGCTGTTCTGATTTGCATAAAGACACCCCATTCTGTCTATTAGGATTTCCATTTTCTCTCCTAGTACTGGGCAGAAGCTGAAAACTAGAATTGCTTCAACAGTCTCCTTATAATTTGCAATGCCCTTGAGCAGTAATTGTGCTGTATCTGCTTAGATTTCAACAGGGATGCAACTACTCTGAGGGACAGTCCATTTCATCATTCTGTGGTTCTCAGATGAGGGGTACCTTCTTTATACACAGCCAAAGCCCACTTCCTTATGATGCCAATGATTCATTCAGTATGTAGTGAGTACTAGACTCTATGAATAAAACAAAAACAAATCGCAATATCTGCCTTTAAGGCAATATGTTATCCAATGGGATAAACAACTATAAATGGAATAAGGATCCTGTTCTACAGAGGTAGTTGTGTAACCACACCTCCCTCTCTCCATGGAAGAGTCCAACTGATCCTTCCAATATCTCATTAAACACCACGACACCCATCTTGAACCTAAGAGGATCATTTGCTATGTGAAGTGGAAAAAAAAAATAATGTATTACATTAGAGTCCATATTCAGTTTGTTTTCATCTTTTTTAAATCCTCACCTGAAGATATTTTAGATATCCATTGATTTTAGATAAAGTGGAAGAAAGGGAGAAAGGGAGGGAGGGAGGCAGTGGGGAGGGGGAGAGAGAGAAAAAAAAAGAACAAGAGAGAGAAAGAAACATCAATGTGAGAAACACATGAATTGATTCTCTTCCACCTGGGGCTGGGGATTGAGCCCAGGTATGTGCCCTTGACTGGGAATCGAACCCAAAACCCTTCAGTTCACAGAACCATGCTCTAACCATTGAGCACACAAGCCAGGGCGTACTCAGTTTTTGTCATCGTGACTATATAACTTATCTCTCTCCTCCATTACACGCTAAGCCTCATGAGAATAGGGAGTGGACTAGGCACTTTGTTCATCTTGTTTCTGATATATAATAGTAACTATTGAATGACTGAATAAATTTAGTATTTGTCCCACTTTTCACCACATTATAGCTATGGTAGTTTTCTATTGCTGCAAACAAATTCCCACAAAATGAGAGGCTTAAAACACTGTGTACTAGTACTTATCTCAGTTTCCATGGATCAGGGTCACCTTGGAACTTGGCTGCAATTAAGGTGTCAGCTGGGTCTCCGGTCTCCTCTGAGGCTTGGTGCCCTCTTCCACGGTCACTGTGTGTTTTTCTGGTTGTTGTTGTGTTTTCCCACAGAATCCAGGTCCTTGTAGTTTGTAGCTTCTAGAGGCCACCTGTCATTTCCTGCAATCTGACCCTCCCTACTGCCTGGCGGTTGGCTTCTTGAAGTCCAACAGGAAAGGGTCTCTGGTGCTTCTTGTGTCTGTTCTCCAGATCCTCTCTTAAAGCGTTGTTAGGAGGCTAGCTAAGATAAAGCTACCTAGACATCTCCTTTGCTTGGCCGGGCAGCCTGCAGTGACTTCACAATGACACTAGCCCCTAAGCAAGCATGTGCCCTACCTAGGTAGCAGCTTTCACAGTCACAAGTAAATGCCAGTTTCTAAGGTGGCATCTCCATAGCCTTGTGTTCAACAGTCTCCTGTGCCTTCCAGTGCTACCCAAATCCACCTCTTTTGGTTTGAATTAACCAATCTCGCCTGAGACTTGGAAACCTCAAACACCCCACCCATAGACCCTAATAAAGGCACCTGCCCAGGCACTGTTGTCCTCCACACTCTGACATGAGCCCTTGTGTGGCCCCCTCAAGGCATGCCAGCTACTTCTGCTAGGACCCGTGAGTAATAAATCTCTATTTCAATTCCTCTTCTGATCATATTGGAACCAAATAATCTAATCAGATTATTATGCACAAAAACTATTACTTGATGCTATTACAGCTGCTGACCATAGGGTGTAAACACAATTCATTCTTTTCTAATCTGGTTGTATAGAAAAAAAGGAATGATGAGAGTACTCTTTTGTCTCTCCCAATATTATACATGTTAATTAACATAATTGTATTGGCTCGAGTCATAAAAAATGGGACACTTTTGAAGTCAAATATAAAGGTAACTAGAGGCCTGGTGCACGAAATTTGTGCACGGGAGTGGGGTGTCCCTCAGCTGGGCCTGCACCCTCTCCAATCTGGGACCCCTTGGGGGATGTCCGACTGCCGGTTTAGGCCCAATCCAACTGCCGGTTTAGGCCCGATCCTTGTGGGATCGGTCCTAAACCGGCAGTCGACATCCCTCTCACAATCTTGGACTGCTGCCTCCTAACCTCTTGCCTGCCTGCCTGCCTGCCTGATCGCCCCCTAACCACTCCCCTAATGGCCTGACTGATGCCTAACTGCTCCCCTGCTGGCCTGATCGCCCCAACTGCCCTCCCCTGCAGGCCTGGTCACCCCCAACTGCCCTCCCCTGATGGCCCGGTTGCTCCCAACTGCCCTCCCCTACAGGCCTGATCTTACCCCCAACTGCCCTCCCCTATAGGCCTGATCTCGCCCCCAACTGCCCTCTCCTGCTGGCCATCTTGTGGTGAACATCATGTGACAATGTGGGGTGGCCATCTTGTGGCGACGTGGGGGCCATCTTGTCCTGTCATGTGACGCCACCTAGGCTTTTATTATGTAGGATTTAAAATTAGAATGGGTGCATGAGGAAGTTTGATGAAATTTTTTTGGGGGGAGAGATTTGTAAATGTGCTTTTTTGAGAGTAGATAAAGATATAAGGAAGAGTTAAAGTTTATTTAAAATCTCAAGAGTTACATAATTTATCAAAGAGAGTCAGTCACATTAAAAAGGGAGTACTCAGTTTGTTTTTGTGTGTTTTTTTTCACTCTAAAAAATTTTAACAATCTTGCAATGTAATCTGATAAAATCCTCAAATAATTGTTTTTGAACAATAAATCAACTTGTTAAAGAAAATATAAAACTTGTTTATAGTATATTATTGTAATTTGAGGAAGCAACTGAAAACATTAACAGATGACTAAAGTAATTATTTTTCTCTATAACATTTTGGTGTTTATAAGTATATCAAACCTCATATATAAGTGATATTTGAAAGATGCCAGCTTTATCATGGAAAACAGAAGAGTAAATAACATTGTAAAGAGGAGATAATAAATGCTTGATATAAAGAGAAGAGGATTTGGAAAAAAAAGATTTGTAAAGTATTGAAATATCACCAAGGACAGAATTTGCCTTAATAATGAGTTAGATTTTTCACTCAACATAAGGAATTACTTTCTACCTGACTAAGACTACATAAAGCATTCTATCAGTTGAAAATTTGAAACAGGAAAGATAATTATATATGTGTAATAATTAAACATCCTGTAGCTGCTGGAAGGTTTATCTAAGATGACACCTTCTAATTATAAGGTGTGTGTGTGTTTTTTTTTTTAAATATATTTTATTGATTTTTTACAGAGAGGAAGGGAGAGAGATAGAGAGTTAGAAACATCGATGAGAGAGAAACATCGATCAGCTGCCTCCTGCACATCCCCCACTGGGGATATGCCCGCAACCCAGGCACATGCCCCTGACCGGAATCGAACCCGGGACCCCTCAGTCCGCAGGCCGACGCTCTATCCACTGAGCCAAACCGGTCTCGGCAAGGTGTGTGTTTTTTTAAGTTCTAATACTACAAAGTATAAATGTATATATTAGAAATGATAAATATTTCACAATTTAGGTTACATTGACTTTTAAATCATATTTCCTCATTTCATAGGAGAATGAAAGTTGGTCAAGTCCTGCTCATATTTATTTTGTTAAAGAAATAACTAAGGACTTACTATGTCTAGCCCAAAGCCAAATTTTACTTTTATTATTTCAAGGAAAGTACAGAGCTTCTTACTATATTATGGGTTTTCTCTGGAGTTTTAATAACAGTGAAGGGCACTTATTTGATTAAAAAGTAATGGCCAGCTGCCAGAACATTTTGTTAACAATTTATAAAGAAAAATCCAATTTATCTAGAAAAAAGGTTGCCTCAAGTCTTTTCCAAATGACTACCACATAAATTTGGCAGAACTCCGGGTAAACAACACTAAACAAAGGAAGCTTACATCAGTTCTTACTTCTGCATGGAAGGGATGTTAAGTCCACACCAAGCAAAATAAATGCATAACAAATATTTGGCACACTAAGCAGTGAAGACAAACATGCCTCATAATAGAAACCCCCAAATCCATATTCACACCTGCAGAGTACAAGGAAAGGAACTCATTTTTTAAAGAGAAAAATAATATGAAAGAACAAAGTATTACAACGAATATTGTGATATTTTGAAATGTCATGATACTAAAATATTTCTGAGATCCCAGGAGCCATGATTCAAGATTCCAAATTATGATTCAAATATCACCCCCATGCCCCACTGTCAAGGACCAACTTCTTTTAGTATTTATTTATTTTTAAATGCTTTTGGTTTTTTTTTAAAATTAATTTTAGAGAGAGAAGAAGGGAAAGGGATAGAGAGATAGAAACATCGTTGAGAGAGGAATATTGATCGGCTGCCTCCTGCACGCTCCCTACTGGGAAGTGAGCCTACAACCTGGGCATGTGCCCTGACCTGGAATTGAACTGTGACCTCTTGCTTCATAGATTGAGGCTCAACCACTGAGCAACATTGGCCGGACTAGTACTTATTTTTAAAGGACAAAGTGTAATATGTTTTCCATCTGCAATTTATTTTCTAATCTATGTCTTCTTACATGCTTTATCCAGTTCTATTAAAAATTCCTTCTTACTTTACCACATGATTGAAAGGAAATATGGGATTCAGTCTTTTCAATACAATGTGGTTAATCATTTCATGGGTTTCAGCAAGGACATGTTTGCTTTACTGTGTATATCCATCAGGTCCTGGCAGGAAACAGCATATTTTGGTAGCACTGGGAAAGTTTAATATTGAAATGTTCTAAACTGTAGGCAGGGTATTGTAGTGTGGTTCCCACCTTAACAGCAGGTGGTTACAAGAATAAGCACCCTTAGGTCTGAAGAGTGGAGGGAAAAGAGCATTTTCCGGAACTCAGACAAGACAGTCACATGCAAAAGGTCACCTACGCGGGAAGTTAGATTGAAGAGTTCAACCAACCGGAAGTGATCCAAAAGGAAAGGAACTGGGTGAATAAATGATCCAACCTCATTCTTTGTGATTCGTTCTCTTGCTGGGCCCTCCATCAGCCAGATCAAACCTGAAGCAAAGGATTAGAGCGTCTCCTGATAGAGCTGGATGCCACCAGCCAGACCCCGGGCACCCAGAGCGTGGTGGAGAGGGACAGAGAGGGTAGGAACGAGATTGAAAGGGATAGATGAAAGATATACTAGTACCTTAGATAGTCAGAGGTAATTACATGATAGACACCAGTCCAGACTGAGGGGCTCAAGAAATTAAGGGTATTGAATAAAGAACAAGAAAATAAATTTATATAAAAATAAGATTGCTTCAAGTCATCTCTGAAAGTCTTAGATAAACCCCTTCCCAAGCGTGTGTTTTTTTCCATGTCTTCAACTTAATTTTAATAAAACTTGTATATCTATCCATAGTTTCACTCTTATATCCAAGACTATATGCATTTCAAACTCACTGGGCTCACAGAATTTGTTCCCATCCTGAGATCCCTCCCCTGTTCCCAGAAGTAAATTTCTCCAAGTCAGAATCCATATTTCTCAAGTAGCATCCAGAAGGCAGCCGCAGAAATGTGCATGGGGCAGGCAGGCACTCCGAGGGGAGACCACCTGGAGCTCTCCTGATCAGAGTCACGTCCATATCCACCCACTTGTCCGCAGGTAACTGTAGCATACATCACACATACATGTGGACAAGCATGCACACTCACCCACAGTCACACACACACACACACACACACACACACACACACACACACACGGAAATCTATTATTTCTCTGAGACAGAACAGTCTAAACTGCAAGGAGAAAAAGAAGCATTTTCCTAACTGGAACATATTCCAACCACATAATTACCAAGGTCAACTCTCTTGAAATGGAGTTATTACTTTACATTAACATTCAGAGCCATTTTATTTCTTTGTTTATCTTCAGCTGCCCTCTATATTCAGATCTTGCCCTCTTGAGCCTAGAGAGAATACGAAATGCACCCCATTACCGAGTCACATGCAGAAGGTTGTTTAGGAGTCAGCACACCAGAACCATCCGAATAACGATCTATGATGACTTTCTGTGACCACTTATTTAAAACAAACAAACAATGACAAAGAAAAGATGTCAAAATAATTGAAGAGTTCCACGCTCTACAGCACAGTGTGGGGGAATGCCATTCTCTGCTCAGCTCAGAGTAACCACTTAGGAGTATCACAGTGGCCCAGCCTTTATTACGTGAGCTAAGAAGTACAGACCACAGAGACGGATGAAAATGAGGTCAAATGGAAAAATTTCAGATTGAAAATATCCTAACTCTCATAAAGAGTAAAGAACTAATCAGGATACAGCCCACTTTGTGCAAATTATGTTACCGCATTCTTATGCGCAGGTAAAGAAAAATTTTCCATAAGTAAGATATGCAATATGTTATGGTGGAAGGTTATTGTATATCATTTTAATGATATATAAGTTTGTATTAAAATTTGACTGGCCTGGGTAAGAAATTCAAAATTAAATACGTCTCATCACTAAGTATTTGATATAATATATAAGGTTTTAATTTAATATTTTAGGAATCTTGATATTTTTATGAGAAATATTATAATATCTAACACATTCTTCAGTTGATTTGTTGAACATATATATTTCCATTTAATATAAGATTATGTAGTACATATATACTTAGTTCACATTTATCACATCTCACATCCCATGCTTTTCTAAAGCTCTCTTTTTATTCTATTTCTTTATGTTTTGGAGTTAAGAAAGACAGGTTTCATAAAGAAAAAAATACATATGGAAAATTTCAAGTAAAACATGTCCAATGTGCTTTTTAATGATCGCCTTTGAGCAGTAAGACCGGTCTGCAAGTTGAAATAATTGCTTTCCACTGAGATTGAGTCCTTAGGTGAGGTGCTCAACTCTCCTGGCCTCTGTGATGAGGGAAAAGCAGTTCATTTTTTAAAAATAAATAAATAAAATACACAGAGGGAATGGAACCAAAGCCACATACAGAAGTTTATTTGTTGGAAAGGCTTAATCTGCCTGCATTGATCTCACCACTCACTGTGAAAAGTAAATAAATCTACCCGCTGCCCTGGCCAGTGTTCTCAATGGTTAGAGTGTTGTTCTGTGCACCCGGGATGCCTGGCTCTGGCTGGGTGCGTGTGGAAGGCGACCAATTTCTCTCTCTCTCTCTCTCTCTCTCTCTCTCTCTCTCTCTCTCTCTCTTCCCTGCCCCCCCTCCCTTCCACACTCTATAAAAATCAATGGAAAAAATACTTTTGGGTGAGGATTAACAAAAAATGAAAGTAAATAAATAAACCTACCTGCTTTGTAGAGCCAGCAGGTGACTTTAACATCAATTACTGCTTTTCCTTCCTTCAGGTAATAAAAGCAGTGTTTGTTGAGAGGAAAATAAACAAACAAAATGAGCACTTCATCCTGACTCTGTCACGCTAGTTGTATTCTTTGGGAAAATGCTTTAACTTCCTGGAGTCTCATTATCATTCCTTCAAAAATTATTTACCCAGCCCTAGCCAGTTTGGCGCAGTGGATAGAACACTGGCCTTCAGACTGAAGAGTACCAGGTTCCATTCCGGTCAAGGGCATGTACCTCGGTTGCAGGCTCCATCATTGGCCCTAACTCATGCAGGAGGCAACCAATCGATGTGTTTCTCTCACATCGATATTTCTCTCTGTCTTTCCCTCTTTCTTCCATTCTCTCTAAAAAACAATGGAGAAATATCCTCGGGTGAGGATTAAAAAAAAAAGGGGGGGGGGCGCTTTCTAAAAACTCAATGGAAAAATATCCAAATATCCTTGGGTAAGGTTAACAGAAAAAAAAAATAATCAACAAAAATTATTTACCAAGAAGGTGCTAGATGTGGGAGATATAGCAGTGTTCTTAAACACTTACTTTTGTTGGAGAAAGCGATATTAAGGGTTAAATTATGCATTTAATAATATAATTATTATTGTATTAAGTACTGTGAGAAGTAGGTACTGGGAACTAAGAGGATATAGGATACTTAATTGATTAATAGACTATTGCTCTTTTAGGGCCTAGCTCATGTTTTTCACACAAAAATATTATAGATGAGAATATGTAATAGAAATGCCAGCTTCCATTTTTTAGCAATATTTCATAATTCTATTTAATATGAAAATAATTTCAATATTAAAGCCTCCACAAAAAAATATTACATCAGGTTGTTTTTATTATAATAAATTTAAAAATGCTGCTCTAATTTTTCAAAGATTTTATTGACTTTATTGGGGTGATATTGGTTAATACAATTATATAGGTTTTGGGTATACATCATCTGTATATTGTATTGTGTGTTCACCACTCAAAGTCAAGTCTCCTTCCAGTATTTATCCCTCCTTTACCCTCTTCCACCTCTCCCACCCCTTTTCCCTCTACTAATCCTAGCCTAATTTTTAAACGGTTGAGAACTGACTTGCTCTTTTATATTTAATTAATTTTACATTTATTATATTAAGTCTGGCTTAGCTTAGTCTCCTTTTCTCTTCAGTCTCCTTAAAAAAGCTATGGCTTTTCTTTCTCTACTCACATGAGCCAGAGAGCATCAACTTGGTACACTCTAAAATAAGAATTTGGGGTGACTTAAATTGTGAATTTTCAGAAAAAAAAGAAAAGAAAAAAAAAGATAACAAGTATGGGAGGATTTTCTTTTCCAGTAGGCCAATGGCGGATGAATTAGCAATCTGAAACCTCACTGACTGAATACAGGGTAGGTGGTGTGGGCACACTTTTTGAAATAGAAAAGAAAAAAGGTCACAAGAAAGTATAAACAACCAATACACAATGAAAACAAGCAAACAAGGTGATAGACCGAAGAAACACTAAGTTGTACTGGTTGGCATTGTATTTTTTGTTTGTTTGTTTGTTTAGATTTAGGAAGACACAAAATTTATTGTGCTATTCTGAAACGGTCTACCATCGCCACTTTTATAAATAGAGTTTCAATATTAGCATTTCCTGTGTGCCCTCTCTGCACCAGTCTCCTAAAAAACGCAGTGGGCTTAATACTCAATTCACAAAGTCACTTGTGGACAAATGGAATCTTTTATTTGTATATAATTCAAAATGAGTATCTCTGAGTTCTCATTTTTCTGGCCAAGCAGCGTAACATTTTTAAAATCACAACAAATAACTCAGTATTTTCTGGGCATTCCTATCTCTTTTTAGAGTTTTGCCACAATTGTACGCATTGCTGAGAAATGGCAGAGGGGAGTGTTGGAGTTTTAATGTGGTCCCCAGTCAATCTTTCACTTGCAAAATAGCCCTGAGGCTGTCATTATCCCTGTGGGCACCCCCCTTTCAAGTCACCTCGGTTTCATCTATTTCTTTTACATTTATTTGATGCAGAAATCATTTGAGAAGCTATGTATGGATTTTTCTCTCTGGAATACAGGCTAACATCACCCTGTGCCACCTGAAACAGACTTCTTTCTCTCTCCTTCTCTCAGCCGGGGGTAATCCCTTACTGTTCGTAACATAAGTTGCCTATCAGATATATTCAACTCGAGGAAAGCAGCAGCAGTGTTTTAATCTTGCTAAAATTCACCCTTGATATACACTCATGACTGCATGTATTGAATAACTCAGTACAGCTTGAGTTGGGGAAAGGTGAGGAAGCAGTAAAATGTTAAGTTCTAGATGTACTAACCTATCCTATATTTTTTTCTAATTTTAAACATATCTTGAGAATATAAAATTATTAGTTTGGGGGTTTTGCTTTCAAGAGAATTACAGTCCAGCAGAAGCTGTGTATTTGAAGAAGTAAACACATTTCTATTGTAAATTTCTATCGCACCAGGAATGTTTATTTCCAGTTCCTATGTAGTTAGAAATTGGGCTCAGAAAGAGACATGCTTCTCCAAAAGTAGGCAGAGAAAATCAAACAAGAGCTCCTTCCTTTCTTTCTTCCTTCTTGCCTTTTCTTCTGTTTTATTTTATTTTGTTTTATTCTTTATTCATATATTTCATTGAGCAGAGAATCCAGCTGGGCTACTTAGACTAAGTAGACTAAGGAAACAAATTACAGAGGCAAAAGAAGGCCCTTAGAGCTTAGGGGAAGAAAGCAAAGGGTATGTGCCTAAGAGTGGGGGGGGGGGGGGGGAGAGGGAGGGAGGGAGAGAGAGAGAGAGAGACAGAGAGAGAGAGAGAGACAGAGAGAGACAGAGACGGAGACAGAGACAGAGACAGAGACACTGTGGAGAATCCAATGTTATTTTTGTAGTCCTACCCAGAATCAGAATATAAGATTGTATTTTTCTTATAGTACATCTTAAAAATTATGAATATTAGGCAACTTTCTGAGAGGAGAAAAAAAATTGTGTGTGTTTTTTTCAATGAATTTTAAACAAAAAATATAGTGATTAGAAATACAAGAATACAATTTTTCACATTTTTAAACATTTTAAAGCCAGAGGCTGAAATACAAGTACCGGACCTCTCATAAGATAAAGATTTCTCACATGTTTTCTAGCCTTATTTTTTTCATCAATCACAGTTCAGATGAAGAAAAGGAACTCAACCTCCTGAAGCTTTATGACTCATCTATCACCAATTTAACATCAGAGCAATCACTCACTCTGTTTCATAGGCTACGCCAAGGAGAGGTTTTACTAAAGCGTGTCTTTTAATCAGTGAATGTGAGGTGAGGTCCTTCCAGAGTTAGAAGTGAGTGCAGAGATTAAATATCACATGATCTCACTAATTTGTGGAATATAATGAGCAACATAAACTGATGAACTAAAATAGATCCAGAGACATAGAAGCATCGAACAGACCGTCAAGCCTCTGAGAGAAGGGAGGGTGGGAGGTGGGGCTGGGGGGACAGTAAGAGATCAACCAAAGGACTTGTATCCATGCATAGAAGCATAACCAAAGGACACAGTCACTAGGGGGATGGGGACATGTGCTGGGGGGGGGGGGAGGGGGGCAGCCGGCGAGAGGTCAATGGCAGAAAAAGGAGACATATGTAATACTTTCAACAATAAGTAATTTCAATTAAAAAAAGAAGTGAATGCAGAGGAAAAGAATATGTAATTTTCAGATTCATGATTCTTCAGAGCCATGAAAGAATAACCTAATCATTACAATGTATTTTTTTCAAATTTAGCTTCCTGTGGTTCTTATTGGACAGTGTACATCTTTGCAAATCCTAGACACTTATTTTATTCTTATCCCAAGAAACTAGAAACACCAATCAGAAAGGACATGTGCACCCCTATGTTCATAGCAGCACAATTTACAATAGCTAAGATTTGGAAACAGCCTAAGTGCCCATCAGCAGATGAGTGGATTGAAAAACTGTGGTAAATCTACATAATGGAATACTACTCTGTGGTAAAAAAGAAGGAATTCTTACCATTTGCAACAGCATGGATGGAACTGGAGAGCATTATGCTGAGTGAAATAAGCCAGTCAGAGAAAGATAAATATCACATGATCTCATTCATTTGTGGAATATAACGAACAACACAAACTGATGAACAAAAACAGATCCAGAGACAGAGAAGCATCGATCAGACCATCAAACCTCAGAGGGAAGGTAGGGGCGGGTGGGGGTAAGGGGGAGAGATCAACCAAAGGACTTGTATGCATGCATATAAGCCTAACCAATGGACACAGACACTAGGGGGGTGAGGGCATGAGTGTGGGGGTGGGGTGGGGCAGTGGAGGGATAAGAACACATATGTAATACCTTAATCAATAAAGAAAGAAAAAAAAGCAAATTGTTTTCATGTATGTGATTCATTAAAGGTTTAATATTTTAGGATAATTTCCCCCCCAAAATATTCTTAGTGCTTAATTTGATTTAAGGAAAGTTTTTCATTGTTTGGATAAACATTGAAAAGTGAGAGAACTGTCTTGAATGAAGAGAGTCCATGCTAATGTGAGAATTTGTACAATGTCTTTGAGATAAGAGATAGGGGGAAGTACAGATTTATGGAAGAAATGTCTTTCCTAGTTCTGGCTTATGCCACTAGCACTATACTCACTGTAATCTAAATCAATTGACTATTATAATGAGTCCAACCCATTATCTATCTTATATTCCCTATTTATTCTCTTTAGCTTTCAAGAGACAACTTGTTTTAAATCTCTTCCACTATGCCTCATCTTCTATTGCTCCTTTAATTCTATTCATCTATAATGATATAGCTACTGTTTTATTGTTTTACCTCTTCCAACAGCTGAGTGGAGCCCAAAGGCTCTGAAGTCACACTAATGTAAATTCAAATACAGAAGTGAACCACATCATTAACCTTGATAAAATTTAGCTTCCTCATCTGGGAAAGGTGGATATAAATAGCTACCTCAAGCATTGTTGGAAGGCTGAAAAGGGAAATAAATATTTCTTAATGGAGTGTTCACATGTATGTTTTACTTCATCATGGATTTATGTGACACATTATTTGCAATGAAGGAGCTAAGGTTCGGTTAGACTGACTACTATTGTAGAGCTGAGATAAAGCCTGGATCTTTTACATCAAGTTTAATGTTCTATCACCATGATGCTTTATCACAAGTGGTAATGCTTTTTTTAAACCAGAATTAATGTATAATATAGAAGTATTTGAATGTACAGAAAATGCTACAAAAATCCCATTTGCCCTAAATTCCTTGCTCAGCAACTACATAAAGCATGTTGATATACATCCTTGGAGACTCTTCTGTATACTTACTTAAAAAAAAAAATCTCTATAAAATTAAATAGCTTGCCCTTTAATATTTTCATCATTTATATGTTAAAAATTTGTTCTTCCATGATATATTAGATACATTCCTACAAAATCAATCTTATTGCAGCCACAGCAATCTATAATATGAATACAAAATATTTCAAAGGCCAGTATTACTCCATTTCTTTTTTCTTAAAGAGGTGCTATGGTCAACATCCTTGTAACTATCAATTACAAATTCCTTAAGATAAATTCCAGGGAAGAGTTCATGGGTAAAGGCACAGGGCACACTGATTTTAAGGCTTATTTTTTAAATTACACATGAGAAGGACTGCACTATAAGAAGTTTAAAATACTTTTCACAATTTGATTAAAGTATTGGCACTTCAAAATTTCATGAATAAATTCTAGAATTTCTTTTCCCCCTGAAATGCAACACCCACACTAGAATAAAAATGGCATTTTATTTCACTTTATTTTATTTTTGGCATAGCCAAATGTAATTATCTCTTCCCTCACCCCTCTGCTCAAAAGATTATCCTGAGAAATGCACGTTTAGGTAACTTTTTCTCTAACATAAGATGAGCTTTCAATCCTTTTTTATTTCACGGTTTTTAAACCATAAGGATTTTTTTGGGTTTTGCTAGTGAGAGGATGAGTTGCCTATAAATTTTTCCCCATAAAGACACATTATATCATAACTTTAATCCTTCTCAAGCATAATTTCCTTTATCCCATTTTTGTCATGATACTAAAAATAAAGGTAATAGTAGAATTAGTGTCTTATAGGGAAAACGATTTTCAGTCATCAGTGGCCAAACATTTTTATATGTTCTGTTAACCAACAGATTCTGTTTGCTAAGCGGTTTGTATAGCAGAGTATCTAATATTTAAGAAAGTGTTCAGCTTTCTTGGATATTCATCTGAATATAAACGTGTCTGCAACTAATCTCTTGCATTTTCCCTCAAACCTTCTCATCATCTGTGTTCAGCCTCTCAGGATCTCCATTTATCCAACAGCCGATGCAAAAATCTTGTGACATACTTAAATTATAATTCTTTTGTAACCCTTATCCAATCCATCAGCAAATCCCGTGAGAATTGGCTTTGAAATACATTCTGAATCTGACTCCTACCACCAGTCCAAATGCGACTGTCTCCTACCTGGACTGCAGCCATGGCCTGCTATCCAGCCTCCCTGTGGAGTCTGGTCCCTTCTAGGGACCAGTCCTTCACCAAAATGACATATTTAGAATTTCAAACAGATCCTGTCATCCCCTAATCAAACCTTCAGTGGCTTCTCCTGCAGTTTAGAATAAAATCCAGAATGCTTCTATGGCAACAAATCTCCATGTAATCCTTGGTTTCATCAATCCTAAAATGTGGAAAATAATAGGATTTACATTCTAAGTCTACTGTGAGGATTGCCTACTGTGAGGAAAAGCTCAGTGCACGGGAAGTCCTTCATAATTTATAGATAATACTTCAATCTGTTCTTTATAAAACATATAGTAGGTAGTGATTCTCTTATCAAGGAAAAAAAATAAATGCCCTAAACTTCAATTTATATGTTAAAACTTTGATTTAATATGGGAATTCAGCTTTCTAAAGTTTTTTTTTTAGTATTTTATGCATAATCTTTTTAAATTTTATTTTATTGTTGAGAGTGTTATAGATGTCCCCCCTTTACACTGCGGCCCCCTTCCACCCATCCTCTCACAAGCTTTCCCCTATTTGTGCCCGAAGGTTATGCACATACTGCACATACGCTTATAAATTCTTTGGTTAATCTTTTCCGGCCCTCCTTCTGACCTCCCCACCGAGATCTGTTTCCTGCTTCCATCTCTGTGGTCCTGTCCTGTTAGTCAATTTATTTTGTTCCTTAGATTCCACATATAAGTGAGATCATGTGATATTTGTCTTTCTCTGACGGGCTTATTTTGCATAGCATAACATTCTCCAGGTCCATCCATGTGGTCTCAAAAGGTAAGAGATCCTTCTTTTTTACAGCTGCAGAGTGTTCCATTGTGTACTAGTAAACGTACCACTGCTTTTTATCCACTCATCTACTGATGGGCACTTTGGCTGTTTCCAGATCTTAGCTATTGTAAATAATGCTGCTATGAATACTCTAGGGGTGCATACATTCTTTCTGATTAGTGTTTCAGGATTCTTAGGATATATTCCTAGAAATAGGATCACTAGGTCAAATGAAAGTTCCATAGTGGCCACACCAGTCTCCTTTCCCACCAGCACCTGTCATATGTTGATTTTTTTAAATCAAAAGCTTCAACACATAAAGAGTATAAGATAATGGGCTTCAGAATCAAGAGACCAAAGTTGAAATTCTGGCTCTGATTTTTACTAAGTGGCCGAGAGCAATTTATTTGATCTTCTTGGGACCCTCAATGCTTTTACCTCTAGCCCATCTCTAAAACTGAATACTACTACCTAGATTTATTTTAAATATTAAATGTGATTATATGTGTAACTACTTAGCTATGCTTGTTTATTGTTGTTGTTAATCCTCACCCAAGGATATTTTTCCATTGACTTTTAGAGAGAGTGGAAAGGAGACAGAGAGAAATATTGACATGAGAGAAACACATGGATTGGTTGCCGCCCTCACGGAGATGGAGCCTACAAATGAGGTACATGTCCTTAACCAGAATCAAACTGAAGACTCTTCAGTCCATGGGCTGACACTCTTTTCCACTGAGGCAATCCAGCTAGGGCTAGCTCTATTTTTAAATGATATTTTACAATCTCAAGTAAAAGCATAATTTCTCTTAGTTTTTGTCACATTATCTTTATAAATTGGTGAAAGTATTCATAATGGAGAACAACACTTCAAGCCATCTACATAGCCCTAGGAACAAAACCCTGTATCCCAGAATACCTGATGGGACGTTTTGACAGTCTTTGCAATGACCTTTATCTAGGTCATAATTAACATAGTGTATGGTGTCTGTCATATAATGAGAATGTCCTTTGAAATGAGACTACTGAACAGTAAATAGGTGAGAAAAGCATACAATATTTATGGCTGTAGTCATGTAACAATTCGGGGCAGAAGAAAGATACCGAGATAACTTTGGTATAGCTAACATGATTCAGAGGCCTTAAAAACATAAAATGATATTAAAACAAAAGAAATGTGTATTATTTACACAAATTGAATAAGCAGTTGACCTGTTACTTTATTTAATGTAGATGCTATGTAGGACATAAAGGATTCATTTTTAAATTTTATTTATTCATTCTGAATTCTATAAAATATAAGGCTGAAAGCAAGTGTCTCTAAAACTGATATCGAGAAAAGGTGATCTAAACAAAAGAATAATTATATAACAGCAATTTTTAAAAACAATAGCATCATAAACTTAATGCTGAATAATAGTTCTTCTTATTAAAAACCTAAATCTGTATACTACTTAAGACTATCCAACATTTATTTGTATATATAACTACATTTTAGTCTTGAGACAATCCTATGATGTTAATAAACATTTTTTTTGCTTAGGATGAAATTATATACTTTATAGTAATTTATTTATGTAAAATCCTTTTATATATTATGTTATTAATATTATAAAAACTGCCATTTGACAAACTCACACATTGGGAATCAAAACATTCTAAGGGACTTGACCAAGAATTCACAACTTTAATAAATAGAGAGTGAAACCCAGATCTTCTGACATCAACTCTAACCTGCATTTCATTATGTTCAGCTTCTTCCATAGTTCCCAAGATTACCTGATATAAAACAATGTGAATATCCAACTTGTTCTCTTTCAATTTTTAGTTATAGCCTCAAAGACCAACAAAAATAAAACAGGTAAAATGTACTTCACATTTCAAAGATAGATGCCAGGTCAGCTATAAAATGCTTGCAGCCCTGACCGGTTTGGCTCAGTGGATAGAGCATCGGCCTACAGACTGAAGGGTCCCGGGTTTGATTCCGGTCAAGGGCATGTACCTGGGTTGCGGGCACATCCCCAGTAGAGGGTGTGCAGGAGGCAGCTGATTGATGTTTCTCATCAATGTTTCTAACTCTCTATCCCTCTCTCTTCCTCTCTGTAAAAAATCAATAAAATATATTCAAAAAATTAAAAAATAAAAATATAATGCTTGCAAAGGAGGCTTCCAAAAATCAAGATTTTTGACTTTTAAATCAGTACCCACTTATTCAAGGACCTTTCCATGTTTCTGCTTGACCTCTGCCAGTGCAGTGGAATGAATATTTCTACACTAGTCTACTAATCCTTGGAGAAAGATAAAATATAGCAGAAACAGTGAACAGATAAATGAGTGAGTCAAGTCAAGCTCAACAAAATCCTGTTGACATCAGCTGATA
This sequence comes from Myotis daubentonii, assembly GCF_963259705.1. NCBI lineage: Eukaryota > Metazoa > Chordata > Mammalia > Chiroptera > Vespertilionidae > Myotis > Myotis daubentonii. The sequence goes on along the minus strand of NC_081856.1, from coordinate 34,978,528 downwards.
GCTACAGACACATGAGAAATACATGTTTATTACTGTTCTAGAGGCCCAGTGCATGAAAATTCATGCACTGGAGGGGGGGGGGGCGGTCCCTCAGCCTGGCCTGCCCCCTCTCACAGTCCAGGGGCCCTCAGGGGCTGGAGGCAACCAGAGATCAGGGGAAGGCGACCCCTGCATCACACCTGTGCTGCTGCCACTGCCAGCAGCACAAGCCTTAGCCTGCCCTGGTTACCTGAGCCTCGGGAGGCCATGAGAGGCTCAGGGGCTGAGGGGACTGGGCGCTGCCATCTTTGAGGGTGTGGTAGTCAATTAGCATATTCCCTCTTTATTAGATAGGATGCCACTGACTTTTGGAATTGACACAGCAAAAATAAATTGATACAATAGTTATCTATTATTTAATTCTTATGACATATGAGCAGTAACTCAATATTTTTCTCTCCCAATAAATAAAGCATACTCTAAGGCATATTGAGTGAAATTGAAGTAATTATAAATATATGTATAAAAATTCTCTTATTGATTAAAAAGTAAGACATTTATACATTTTGGTTCTTAATAATTAGTAATGGTAAAATAATTGTGACATCCTGAAAATGAAATCACTCTTTTAATGTCAATAATTAATAATAATAAAAAAACACACTCTCAGAATCACAATTTTACATATTTTGACGTGGGGGGGGGATATTTTTTGCTCTATTTTCTAAAATATTGCCCATTTTATGTTTTGCCTTTTATTTTATTGTTCATAGAATTTATACTTAGTTTCATACACTCTAGGAATATCTTTCAATCAATTTTCTTTCAATACTATTATCTGCTATACAGTTTCATGTAAAAAGCAAGACATAAAATTTTGGAGAAGATTGGATCTTTTATTAAGAGCTGTAATTACTCAATTAAAATGACTAATATTATAATGCTGTTAACAGATACTTAAAATCATTTCCTAGATATTCCAACACTCTTTATTTAATGTCAATCTCTTTTATGTGGAAAAAAATATAGAAAAGTTTGGATGATTTTTCCTTTCTCACCTAAGTGGCAAGAGACATGTCCCATTTCCGAATTAAGTATGGCACTGACAACCCCTAAAATCTCCTTACCTATCTACCAACATACCTTGTACACTATTACTTAGTGGTAATGGAATTTCAGAATTTACAAAGCAGTTCTGTAAAAACTACTTTAGTAACCAATATAGAAGAAGTACATGTATTCCTTTGAATTACAAGACCCTAAATAATAAGATCAGAGATAAATGTAGCAATCTCCATTTATTGCAGGATTGGGAACTGAAGTGTTGAATTGATACACACTCTTAGAAGATGTTTTTCTCTATTAATGATATTTCAATTTCCTCTAAGAGACTCAATTCTAGTTACTGCACAGAATATGTGTATCTCTGGAGACCTCTTTCAAATTTAGGATTTTGTCACTCTCAATAGGTGAGAAATAGAGGCAAGTTTTAAAAGGACTGATTCATTACTTTAGGATCTGCCCTACCATGCCACTATTGCACCTGAAAATATACGTATTTATTTCCTTCTGAAAGGAGTTAATATGAAATTTTGTAAGAGCATCATGTGTCATATTGTAAAACGTGAAGAGATTTCGTATAACTGGTTATACAGTATGGTTTGCCTATAGAAAGTGCGATTTAAATTACATTAAGAATATTGAGATCTTTTAAGATGTTAATGGTTTAGAATAATTCACTACTAATACAATACTTTAACACCTGCATGAAGTATATTTTACACTTTTTTGGAATATATTAATTATGTATTTTGGAACCAAATACATTCTTTATTCCTGAATAGATGAATTATATACCAAAATTTTAATTATTATCTTAAAAATCCCTTTTCATACATACCACAAATAAAAATTTAAAATTTAAAAAAGAGTATTTGTTTCTAGTGTCATTGTTTTGATTATCAAAACTTGTTTAAAATTCAAGGATCATAAATTTGGAGATGATAATATATGTCATCCTTTAACTCTGGCTCAGAATTAGCTGAAAGATTTTAACTGGAGTTTTCTCTCTTTCTCTCTCTCTCTCTCTCTCTCTCTCTCTCTCTCTCTCTCTCTCTCACACACACACACACACACACACACACACACACACACAGACACACACTATGGTGCTTTGTCCAATTCCAGGATACACCTTTTCTACTGTAGTTATTATGGATTTATATAGTTAACATGACAGTCATCCTGCAGAATACAGTAATATGCTTTGAAGAAAGGGAGCTTTATTCACGAATGCACAGAGATTCTTTTGGGCTAGTGGAGGGACATTTCTAATCTATGATTTGGTAGAAATAAGTTGCCGTTGCGCCTCTTTCATTTTACTCTTATACTCAGGCAAAATTATTAATCATGTTAATTTACATATATGAACTGATTTATATGAATATGATAAATCATCATTTTATTTATCAATATTCATTTTCATTCTCATTCAGTAAAAATTTACCATTGCTGACCCTATAATAAGTGCTGGGAAAATAATGCTGAACAAAACAGAGAAGACCTTGCCCTCATGAGGTTTAGAACTTTCATTATCAAAGGAAAAGAAAAGTAGAAAGTTTAAAAAATATATATCTATCTAATAGTGAGGCATGCTATGGAGAAAAATAAATCAAGGCAAATATAACAAGTTGTGCTGGGCGTGGGGAGAGGTACAGAATATCCTTTAGGGAAGGCCTTGCCAATAAGGTAACATATGGGCGTGGCCTGGAGGAAGTGAGGAAGGAAATTGGGCATTAGGATACCTGAAAAAGGAACACTGAAGGCAGAGAAAACTGTAAATGCCAATCCCTTTGGTCAGAAGTGAGCTTGGTGGCTCCAGAACCTTCAAGAGGGCCAGCAATAGAAGAGCGTAAGAGTAGTCGGAAGTAGAAGTCAGAAGGATCAGAAGGTATCAAAACTTGCAAGCCACTGGAAAGACTGTCTCCTATAAATAAATATAATAAAGACAGTGAATGGGTATGGTTTCAGAGACTGACCTTTCAGAAAAAATGTTCTCTAAGTTACAGAGCAAAGGTTTAAGTTGGGTTGATGAATTTCATTTAAAATCTTTCAGACTGGTTCCTGACAAGGTGCCAATCTCTCTGCCCCAAAATTTCTTTTCCCAGAAACTTTTTCTTGAATATTAAATAATTAATTAAAATTAATCATAATGTTCTTGGATGAAACAGAGAATTGTAAAAGAGAGAACGTGAGCAGTATGTGGAAAGGAGGAAAGGGCATGAAGCTGAGACCATGAAACCATTGGTTATCTTCCTTCATTATGGTATCATACACTCTATGGTACATAGCAAACTTAGATAAGTATTTTTTTTTCCAGCAAATACCCAGAGACACTTATTCTACTAGCAACAAACAAATGGTCATGTTGTAAACTAAGATAGAGAAGAGCCATCCATTCTGCTGAGTTACCACATAACACTGCTGACCTCTAAAAGGCATGCTAGGTCTATCATATTTTACTTCAGATATGAACAACAAGGTGCTAATACAATGCTACAACTTATAACCACCTCTTCTAATGACAAGATATAAGTCCTAGTATTAACTTTCACCTCTTATACAAACTTTACATTGTAGTTTCTACCATCTCTCTTAAGATTGGGGGTGTTCAGTTAGGTGACAAATGAAGGCGACATGAAGCGATGTTACTGTTTACCTACATTAGGCTCTCATACCATTTCAGGGCCTCCCTTGCAAGCAAGGGAACTCTTAGCACACATGTACTCTCTGGCCCTTCAGCATGCTCCAGTCATTGCAACACTGCAGTGAAGTGAATGTGTTTGAGTGGCTGAGGAACTACTTGTAACTTCCAATTCTCAATGGTGACGTTGCAAGACACATTTGGTATTTATTCTCAGCGATCCACAGAAATAATTATTTTCTTATTTTATCTCACCTCTATAAACTTATAAATCCTCTACATCCTTTTTGGTTGATTCTGAAAAACTGTTGATTTTCTTTGTTCTCTGTTCTACAGTCTATCCATCTTGTTTTCACTGAACCTTAACTCTATCAATGATTCTCCATTGTTCTTTTATTTTCCTGTATCTTTTATATTATATTCTTCTCAGCCTATAAATATGCTAATGTCTCTCCCCCCAACAAAAGATTTAAAAAAGTTTAAAGAGTCTGACTATTGATAAATGTCACTGTTTCATGACTACTGTATTTGTCATTAGTTTTTAGTCTAAAAGAAGAGACATTCTCTGTCTCCACTTTCCTTTTGACCCCTACTTATCTGGTAAATTTCTCTGGCAATAAACTCCAAGATGCTAAACTCAATGGATAATTTTTATTATCTTTTTTCTGTCTTTAAACATTTTTAACGTCATTAAGTTTCTGCTACATATAGGATCTATACAAGTCTAACCATTGTGTTTAAAAACAAAACAAAAAAACACCTAATCATTTCTTCCTGAAATTCCTCACATCTTGATATCACATAAAAACATTTCCTTAAGTTGCCTACTATTTTCTGAACATCCTCAAACATGTTAGTGGAAATTCCTTTCTCCTCTTTTTCCTTAAAAATTAGCATTCCACCTGGCTCTGTAAAATGTCACTGCTTCTCTGACTTTCTAGATATGCTATCCAGAGAACCTCATCCACTTTCAAAATTTTAATACTTTATTATGACATTCTCCCTGATTTATCTTTAAAGCTGACTTACTTTGTGGTTTCAGACATAATCCAGTAGACATCTTTATTTTAATAAAGAGAAAGATGAGGAGAAGATTAAATAGAAAGAAACAATAAGAAAAATAGATGAGCTTTATTAACATATGTAGCTTTAATGTATACTATAACATTCATATTCATATTTAATCCTCATAAAACCTTAGATTCAAGTAGAAATATTATTGTGTCAATCTCACCTATGATGAAACTAAGGCTTAGAGGTGTTAATAATATTCCTACAGTCCCATACCCAAAAATAGATCAAAGAATTAGAACTCACCTATGCATATAATCTAAGCCAGTATTCCATGCAATAGTTGCTTCTAGGAATATTTCATACTTAACATGTCCAAACCATTTTTTACCTTTTATTTCTGTATTATTTCTTCCTGTATATGTTAATTGTAATTAAGACATTTACATCTACTCAAGCCATAAAACTTGGCATTATTTTAGTTCTATGATGACCAGCCCCTGTCAATCTGGCCTCTTTTAGCTCCTACTACTCCTTAAAATGTATTTCAAGCTGCAATAATATAGAACAGCTTATATTTCCTCAGTGTTGCCATGGTATTTTATTTCTCTGTGACCTTGCCCATTTTGTGTCCTCTACTACAATGCACTCCATTCCATTGTTTTTTAAATTTAAGTAGAGCTGGTATAGAATATTATATTTCTATATTAGTTTCAATTGTACAATGTAGTTATTTGACAGATTTTACCATGTGATCACCACACTAATTCTACTAATCATCTGTCACTGCATAAACTTATAAAAATATTATTAACTATATTCCCCTTCATCTTTTTCAGCCATTCCTCCTTTCTCTTCCCCTCTGGTATCCATCTCTTTGGTCTCTTTCTATGAGTCTGTTTTTGTTTTGTTTTGTTGGTTGGTATGCTTTGTTTTTTTAAGATTCCACCAATAAGTGAAACTTTACAGTATTTGTCTTTTTCTGTCAGACATATTTTACTAAGCATAAAACCCTTTAAGTCTATCCATGTTGTCACAAATGGCAAGATTTTATTCTTTTTTTATTGTTGCATAATAGTCCATTGTGTGTGTCTATACATATACACACATATATATCACGTCTTCTTTATCTATTCATCAGCTCATTTTTTTAAAATCCAATCCCCACCTACCCCATATGTAGTTTCCTGAAACCAAAGCCACCACAACTCCAAGAAGTACCAGAAGACTCTTAGTTAGAGTATGTTTGTTTAGAGATGACAACAAACTTCTAGTAGAGGCATAAAGTATAATTGCATATAATTAAGAAACATGGCATTTTTTCCTAACCTACACAAATTCTTATAAACTTTAAAATTTGAGCAAATGCCCCACTTAGTGCTCCCTGAATCCTCCATCACATAAATGATTAGTTGCTTAACCCAACTACAATTTCTAGCCTCTTTCTTCCTTTCTGCCAGAAAAATCCACATCACATTTGCTGTGCTCAAATTCCGAACATTTACAGGTGCAGTGCAGCCTCTTCTGCTACAGCGGGGCCATGGGCATGTGACCCAGGCTTAGCCAACAGGACCTGACAGGAACTCTGCTGAGGGTGACTGAGAAAGTGTTTACTCCGCAGTAAAACAAAAGAGAAAGATAAGGAAGACCCGTTTCTTGACATGCTCCCTATATTCGTGTTCTAGCACTGCCATAACTAAACATCACACACCGAGTAGCTTAAACAACAGAAACTTATGTTCTTACTGCCCTGGAAGCTGAAGTCCAGGATCGAGGTTCTAGCAAGGTTGACTCCTTTGGAGGTCTCTCTCTTTGGCTCCCAGAAGGCCTCCATCTTCCTACCTCTTTACTTAAATATGCCTTTATTCCCCCAGTGACTGTGTGTTTAAATTTCATCTTCTTATATGGACACCAGTCAGATTGGACTAGGGCCCACTCTCATGGCCTCATGTGAACTCAGCCACCACTTCCTAGGGCCTATCTCCAAATACACTCACATTCTGAAGTACTAGGGGTTAGGGCAGCCGTGGGCAAACTACAGCCCGCGGCCGAAATGAATAAAACTAAAAAAAAAAAAAAGACCGTACCCTTTTATGTAATGATGTTTACTTTGAATTTATATTAGTTCACACAAACACTCCATCCATGCTTTTGTTCCGGCCCTCCTCCGGTCCAGTTTAAGAACCCATTGTGGCCCTCGAGTCAAAAAGTTTGCCCACCCCTGGGTTAGGGCTTTAGCATACAAAGGAGAGGGGTACAATTTAGCCCATAACACTCCCCAACAATTGCTATCTTGGATGTTGCCATGGAATGTACTATTTTTATGGTGACTGGCTCCTGAGGGGAAAGACAGAAAATCCCAGAGAAGGCAGCTCAGAACCCTATTGTCTCGTATCTGCTATATTAACCAGCCTCAGAAAGCCTCTGCCTCCACCCTCTTTTAGGTTAACAAGTGCACTGACACTTTAAAGTGATTTTAGGTTAATATATTCCAACTTGCACGCTAGAATATTTAATTGATATACTAATATAGCACTTCTGTAATATAATAATCAATGAAACTGATTTTTAACTCAAAAGTAATATTGCATTTATCATCATTTTTCTGCTACCCATTACAGTGCCTAATACTTAATAAACATTTATTCAACTGAATGAACTCCATGCTTCTACACCTGGAATCATACATTAAATTCCCTCTCCTGACCCTTGATCTCTCTGGGAAAGTCTTCATAAAGTCACTTTTTCTTGTACCCACTAGAAAAAAAATTATCTTTTATATTCTTTTTCTCCAACTCTGCTGGTATCTCTAAGTCTTTCCACATTTTGCTTCCTACTTATTTGCATCTCTCAGCAGTCATGAATCAGTAGTGACTTTATATTTTAAGGAATAACATATATTAGTTATGACTTTATTATATAAAATATATGATCCAGTTGATAGTTCGTAGTTGATATATACTTTTTGGTTCATTCAAAAGTTCAAGGTTGGAAATAATAATTTCCTGGATTTAGGAAGCACCTCTAGTGCATTCATCTGTGTTCTGAAGCAGGCTCAGTTCTTCCTCATTTAACTAAATGTGACTTGTCCAATAATTTTTATCAGATGAAATGCTATATTCACTTTAATATTAAACTTTATGGCCTTTAAATCGGAGCAAAAGTTTTACTGATTCTTGGAAATATGCAATGCATTGTGACATGACAATAATCTATAATTTGAGCCTTCAATTTTGAAATATTCTCCAGTTTTTAAAAAGACATACAGAAATATGGGTAGCTTCATAAAATGAATACTACTACTGCTTACTCCTTTTTTTAACTTCACAGGAAAAAAATCTTTCAGTTTGACATATGTTTCATGCTTCTCTGATCCATTACTATGGGACATCAGGACTCCCTGAGTATTCACAGAAGCTCGGAAGTGATGTATATTTCTGGTGAAACTATGCCTTTTACTACTACTTCTTGACAGTTGTGGTAATCACTCTTCTCAGTTGTCCACAGCCAAAGACAAAGCCAACTCAGGCCATTCCCTGATACTTCAGATCAGCAGTTTTCAACTGGTGTGCCACAAGAATTTTTAAGACGTGCAGTAATACCTGACTATTGTCAAATAAAACAACAACAACAGAAAAAATAACAATGGCTGTCCGGTGTGAATAAATCAAAATTATACATATTATTTTTGTCAGATTGGCCAAAAATATATTTTTGGGTGTGCTGAAGAATTGTAGTGATTAGTTTATATGTGCCGTGAGATAACAATGGTTGAAAATTGCTGCTTTTGATAAAGAAGATTGCTTAATCTTTTTGCTCTATTATTTGAAAACTACAATTTTCCCTTTGGGAAGGCTTGGGGGTTGGTGTTAGAGGAGGGAATGGAAAAGAGACCATCTCCAATTGACCTGAAAGCTGGACCCAGGGCATGAGAGGCTCCTCACGCCCGCCTCCTCCTTGTAATGTATGTTCTGGCCAATGTTCCCACAGTGGGAACTGTCCCAAGGAGGCTGCCTTGAGAGAGTAAGATGTGGAGACCATCTGGATGGTATAAGTGACCGAAACCAGTTAAGGACTCTATATAAACTTCTAAGATTCTGGAGGGTCCATTTGAAGATCTACTCATTTTGTGAGTATGTAAGTTCCCTTGCAAACGCATTGCCTTCCAATCTGGAGTGTTTTTGCCTCTTTCTTCAGCCTCTCATTGCCTTCCTTTCTATGCACGAGGGCCAGTTTGTGAACCAATAGTTTGATTCAAAAGGAGTAAGAGAATGTGTCAAGTTGACTCCATGTAAAATACAAGGGTCTTATCTATATTTATTGTCATGGTAAAATAAAACTATTAGCATTAATTTTTTTCAGTGGGTTTCCAATTTGCACATAGTGCTACATTAGTCAGTTAAAGCACAGGTTCAAGATGATTGCTATTTTCTAGAAGTACAAGAATCCAAGATAACAACCAGAGAGTTAGTAAAACTACCTTGAATAAGCAAACAAAAAGGAGCTATGTGAGTTGGTGGAAAGGAATTAACATTTCTCTTTTAATTAGTTATTAGGTCAACTGAGAAATATGAAAATCACTGTATTAAAAGCATACCTTCAGAACACTTTTAATAATTTTTAAAAGAATTCTTAAAATGCTGATTTGGTGATAGCTAATATTTTCTAGAGTAATCACAGCTATTTCCAAATGATATATTTTGTAAGGTTCTCCATAGGACTATGTTTTTAGATTCCGTATGTATGTGATGTTTATTGTATTTATGTTCCTATTGCTTACTTCATATAACTAAGCAGTAGGATCAATTTTTCTTATAAAGTAAAATATCATCCTTAATATGGAGTTTTTTAAAACTTATTTCACTGGATTGAACTATAGGGATAATATGTATGATGCTCTCCATAAAATATTTTACCTATTTTTAGTTAGGTTCCCAGGCATACAGGGTTGGCAGAACTGTTAAGTAGAAGGAAAAATACCCAGTTGAAAGATGGAGCTAACATACAATTTATCTTTACACAACAATAATTTCAATGGGGAAAATAAAGGATTTGGGCTCTAAATGCCGGGAAGTGAACAATGCCTTTCCAAGGACCTGGGTCCCTGTACTTTCGGAAGTCAAGAAAAAATAAATGGTGGAGATTACAGCCAGTGGCATCCGGAGGATGATATATGGTATTGTTGAAAATAAGCTTCTGTAAAGGATTTTTTGTGGAGTGACACCATAATTTTATAGCCACTGGGCAATTGTGAAGTGTCTTACATAGACCTTCAGATGGTAAAGAAATATATATTTGTAATTTAAAATAAAAATTCAGAAAGGATATCATGTTTTTTAAAATGTCGCTCATTCATGAAAATGCTGGTCAATGCCTGATCCTGGAGGACGCGCAGTTCTTAGATCCTGGAGTCTAGAGACTTCTAAAGATATCTACTGACCCTACTTGTTTGCTTTGACAAAGCAATCTGCAGTACCAAAACTAACGGCAGCCTTGTGGCATTTTTTGAAAGTACAATAAATAACAGATTATAGAGAATACATAACAATAAATAACAGACATAGAGAACATGTCATTTAAAAGAAGAGGGATGATTCAGGGCAAGAAAGAAGATAGAACACAGTGACATAGCAACTACATTTTCCACACTGAGCATTTGTGAAGCTGCAGAAAAATTATGGGAAAGGGAGAGGATGAAAGTGGATTCTGAACTTGGATCATTTATTGGATGTACTAATAAATATAGAAAATCAAGCAACCAAATGGCTATAGATTGGAAATGAATACGTCCTGTTTGGAAGGTTTGCTAAATTCGAACCATTTTATGTCCCTCACATTCACCATTTCCCTTTAATGTCATATCTACCCAAGCCCCCAGAGTTTTAGTGAAAGCCACCTAGATCTTATGAAATTTTAAAACTGCTGAGGTTGTCCTATTGTTTTCTTAAAGGGAAATACACACTGCTTAATTTTGTTACATGAGACTTTTGAACTATAATAGGCATAATATTTAAATGCCTAACATTTAGACTATGTCTCTAAGTAAATACTTGGGCTACAGTTTTTGATCAAACATGTGTCTATTGTTAAATATATTGACCAGGTATACTTAGAGTGAAAGGAGATTCACTGAACTTTTTAGTCAGGTAAGCAAGATGTGTTTTTCAATAAAGTATGTGGCTTTAGGAGACACAATCATGAAAACAGATGCAAAAGGAAGTACTCAAATCTACCTGAGATTAACAGAATGCACACTTGAAATCTACACAGTAGCCCAATAGAAGCCAGACCATCCAGATTTTCATCAGATCCAAGATATTACAATAGTCTCAATTTCTCTCTCAGGAATATTGAGTACATGAAAATATATACATGTAATTATATTTTCCATTTTTGAAAAATCACTTTTTTTCCATATCCCTTTCTAGCTGCTATCTCATTTCTCTTTTTACATCAAAGGTCCTGGAAAAAGTAATCCACATGCATTGTCTCAATTTCCTCTTCTATTTTCTCTCTTTTCATATCTAATTAGTCTTCTTCTTTCCTGAATTCAACTCAGGCTGCTCCTAATAAGGTAAAAAATTATCTCCACTGTCTAAAGCTTGATATCAATTTTGAGTCCTTTTCATGTTTGAACTACCAGCCACATCTGACATCATCGCGTACTCTCGCCTCACTGAAGTAGTGTCTTCCCATGGCTTCCAAGATCTCACATACTTCTCCTCTCCCAATCTCTCTGGTTACTCTGCTTCACTCTATTTTGTTGGTCATTTCTCAAAATGTCCGACAAATAAATATAGTGATTCCTCAGAGGTCACTCCCTTGACCTACCCTGTTCTTTCTCTTCACTCACTCCCTGCATTCATCCAGTTCCTTGACCTCAAATAACATCTACTTGTTGACCGCTCCCCAATTTTTATCTCCATCCTCGGCTTTTTATTTCAATTCCAGTCTTGTATATCCAAATGCCTACCTAACATCTCCGGTTGGATAACAAATGCATTACAAACTTAACATGTTGAAAACCAAACACCTAATCTTCCATCCAAAATTCATTTTTCCCTCTAAATCTCCCTCAGTTTAGTCAATGGCAGCTGTATCTTCCAGGTGCTCGAGCCTCGGTCAGTCATTCCTGACTCCTCTCTTCCTCACACTTTGTCAAATCCAACAGAAAGACTCCAGGAGTATAATTTTAAAATGCACATGTTGTCTCAGCATGTATTATCATCCGTATTTCTACCACACTGTACTGTATAGTACCATCAAATAACCTGCATTATTGAAATAATTCCCCCTCTCTTACTATTGCAGCAGCCAAAGCGATCCTTTTATGATGTCATTCAAATCGTGGCACTCTTTGGTTGGAATATAGATGCCAATCTCCTACTATTGTATAGGAGGCTATAAGATCTGGACTTGTTACCCCTCTAACTTCTTTTACTATTCTACATCACTCACTACATCGGCACACTGGCTAGCTTTTTCTTGATTACATATATCATGTATAGTAGAGCTTTTTCTTTAATGCGTAAGTCATGATTGAGGCCTCTGCTCTGACAGGTCCTTCTACATAAAAAAGTTCCTCTATTCATGTTCACATGCCTTGCATCTTCACCTGTCTCATCTCCAGTTTGGTCTTCTTGACCACATTATGCAAAATAGCACCTCCTATCATTTCTAGCCCCTCACATAATCCTTACTGCCTAATTTTTCTCCATTATATTTACCACTATTTGATATAATCTATAGGTCATTTACCTTTCAATTATTTATCTCTACCACTAGAATAAGCATATGGATTTGAAACTGTTTTGTTCATTATTTATCCTCAGCACATGGAACAATGCCTGACACTTAATAAGGTACTTAAAAATGAATGAATAAAGTTATGTTGCTAAGTTTTAAATATATTTTGTTCAGATAAATCATTTTATTAATAAGTGCAAAGTTACAAGAGTGAGGTATATATATAAATTCTGAGAAATCAAGTGGGAAGTTTTCAACTGATTGACATTCATTGTCAGAGCTCTATTTTACCTACATAGTGCCATGTTCAAACTTTTAGAACATTCCCTCACATACATTAGTAAGTTCTAACTTGAACTGGTTTATTGCATTAGTACAATGTTCAGTGATGAATTTGGTAATAATATAATTATGTTGAAAGCCCATAGCATATCTACAACATGTCAAGAGTTGGACATTTCTTATGTACCATCTCAAGATCTTCTCAACTCAGACTCTCATTCCAGCCATGGTTACAGCAACCAGTTCCAGGCAGAAACTGGTTTTGCATGGGGTACCCTCAGGAAATTATGTGCATCCATGCATGTACAACTGTGATGTCAGGGTGTGAATGCCAGAGAGACAGCCCATGATCTGTAGGGAATTAGGGTGGATAGATATTGATTTCATCCTTTTGTCCTCTGGGTAATCCGTTCTAAAATGCATTTCATAAGCTTTTTCATAATGTACTGGCATTATCAAACTGCAGTGACCCATAGCAGTGGTGAACTCAAAAATGCACTCTCGCATTGGCAGTCTTCCTTGCTTCACATCCCTGTGTTGGCTTCTGCTTTGTGCATGCAAGGGTTTCTGACTTAGTGGGAGCCCAAGTCTGGAACCGTATTAAAAATTTTTTATTTCAAGATTGATGAACTTTTTAATATATATATATATTATTGATTTTTTACAAAGAGGAAGGGAGAGAGATAGAGAGTTAGAAACATCGATGAGAGAGAAACATCGATCAGCTGCCTCCTGCACATCTCCTACTGGGGATGTGCCCGCAACCCAGGTAAATGCCCTTGACCGGAATCGAACCTGGGACCTTTCAGTCTGCAAGCCGACGCTCCATCCACTGAGCCAAATCGGTTTCGGCAACATTTAAAAATATTTTTTGTGTGTTCCTTTAGAAACTTACTATTACATATTTTTATAATCTCCACTTTTCAAAAGAAGAAAATGAGGCTCATCTAATTAACATATCTTGCAAAGATAAGAGCAGTGAAATCATTTTTTGTCTGACTCCAAATTCATATTCTTTCTATGGCACAGAAAGATGTGAACTTTTAACTTTAGTCAGTTAAAAGAACTCCTAAACTCATGATGCAATTTGATTTAAAAATAAAAAGGGGTACAGAGTTGCAATGCACAAAAATTATGATTATAGGACAATTCATCAAACTAAAATATACAGTAATCCTGTAATAAAAATATGTTAATTGTGGATATGTGATGGATAATTCCTGTTTGCTTCATCCTTCTTGTCCTATGACATATTTCTAGGAAATGCATCTTTATGAACTAAACAATCTAGCTCTTTTGTCCCTTGGTCACAGTTAGTTTCAGCTGGTGGGAAACATTGTCAGAACACAGAATGGGCTGAAATATGGCCAGGCTATCTATTACCTCACTTCCTTCATTGCCTCTAGGAAACCACACAACTCCTGCACATAGTTCTCTGTCTTGTGTACCAGCTGGGGTAGTACACCTCTCCTTGATGGTTCTCTCACTTCACCTACAACCTTATAAATTAGCTGCTTTATTAAACTCTTCTTAATGACTCTATATTTGACTGTGCCATCTGTTTCCTCCTGGGATTCTGGATCATACAACAGACCATAAAAATCATTAAAATATAAGATTCTTAAGAAAGGAGACGCTGAAAGTAATTAGGGACAGATTGTCCACTGGGGAGGGTGGAGGAATACAATAATTATTAAGGGGAATGGTAGTTATATATTGAAGAGGAGACAATAAATGTTTTATTTATGGGTCAAAGGGACCCTTGTGGTATAATGTGAGAAATGTAAAGATTTATATACTAACTAAATCGCTGGCTCACTAACGAAAAGCCTTTGCTGTGTAAATTTTGTAAAATAAATACAGGACCCAGCTTTTAATCGTTTCGGTCATCATTTGGTAATGTTCACTATAGTGGCTAAAATACTTAACAAAATGCCAACCTTGACCTGTAGCATATATTGCTTGTATCTTTGATGTAAACTGGCATATGCATTGACTGCAGAGATATTTACTATGAGTTGTATGGTTTGGAACTTGAAATTATTTTTATAGGAAAAGCACTCTTCTTACTACTTATCAGTTTGTATTAAATGGATTTATTCTTACATAGACTTCCCATAAAATTGGAGTCTAACGCTAAATTTTATGGATATGAAACCATGAAATCCAGCTTTAATAAAGAAAATTTCATACACTGCTTCAGGACTGGAGATTTAGATAGCTACAGAGGGGAAGATTAATGGGGTGGAAAGACTGAAGTACAGCTACTGCATTTCCTTCCCTTTTTAGACTTGGTGTTCAGCCTCCTATCACCTGGCAATTTTCTAATATCTCTCTTCACATTTCGCCTCTTCCTATATGACTTCTACTTTAAAAATTGTAACTGTTTCAGCCTTTAAAAATAATAACTCTCTCAATAGCTTTTAAAATTGGTGCAAATTTCAAAATTTGAGACTTTCTTAATTATGTCCTCTCCCAACTCCTAAAGAAATCCTCTGAACCCTTAAGGGCTCATAGGAAGATAAGGAACTTTCAACTTTGGCATTTCAGATAAGCATTTTTCATATTATTTTACTTCAATATGGGTTCAGGATGTTGTTGGAGGAAGCATAATGGATGCCAATCCTGAATCATGAGCTAATATGTTCCACATACTGACAAGGATAATAGATGTAAAAAGGAAAGCAAAGAGCACTTATCAGAGATAAGACAAAGAGAAATACACAGGAGCTGATGGCTGGTTAGGCATGATGATCTAAAGAAAGGGAATGTTTGTTAGCAATGATTCTGGGTTGTTGGGCCTAGGTAACAGAATTGGATTCTGTCACAATCACATAGAGAAAGCAGGAGGGAGTGTCCTTCATGGAGGATGGCATGTTTGGATGAAACATGTTGAAGAATGTGAAAAGACAACAGGAGATTAGGAGAAAATGAAAAAATAAACTTGGGTAATATGAAA
The DNA here is from genome assembly GCF_963259705.1 of Myotis daubentonii. Taxonomy (NCBI): domain Eukaryota; kingdom Metazoa; phylum Chordata; class Mammalia; order Chiroptera; family Vespertilionidae; genus Myotis; species Myotis daubentonii. Next base: position 34,962,848 of record NC_081856.1, on the reverse strand, counting down.
CTTGCTTGAGATGACAAAGAAATACATTTGAGATCACTTTGAAAGCAATAATGCTTCCCACAGTGATCACTGCATTGTGGTTAAATAGAAATACTGAAGAATAATCCACAGAGAAAACCAGTTCCTTGGTGATTCTGAAGTCACCAAACCAAGGGAGGAGTACCTATCTGCAGACTTCTCTAATATGAGAGATAAACTTCTACTTAAGTAGCCACAGTCATTCTTTTATTAACAATCAAGCTTAACACTGACACTATAGCATGTTCTGTCCAAATGCCCAATATTTCAAGTTCTAAAATCTTAAGAGACTTATTTACAGAACTCAAATTAGATTTATGCCACTGTACCAGTCAACTTCTTTTATAAGGGAAGATCTATTTTACAAAACTATTTTTTCCAGGGTAATCATATGGGTGGAGATGACAATACTTCTCTGAAAATTTGGGGACCAGGCTGACAACACAAACGATGACCAAGAAAACTTTTCCAAAATGTTTCCTTTCTGCAAGTAATCTTGGATATTTTTAATCTTAAACTCTATTTTCTTGTATTAATTTTTAAGTGAGTTATGGTTAATATAAATGAAAATTATGTGAGTAGTATTATAGGACTTTAAGCAATAAAATTTACTCTTTGAGGCTCAGAGCAAGATGTAAGAATGAAATTGTATTCTTGCCTTATCTTTATTCCTGTGTGCAGTATGAAATGAAAGATAATAGATTGTTTTAATTTCACTAATAAATATGCCACGTTGGATTGAAAAACTGTGCATAATGCGAATGACAAATATTTTTGTTACTGAGAAGACTAAAACTTGAAATTATAATCTATGTAAAAGCATGTGACTCATTAAATTTACTTCATAAATTCATACAATTGTCTTGACAAGGCATCTATTTCTAATGCAACATATGCTTGTTAGTAAAATGTTTACAACCATCATTTTGTCATAAAGTCAAAGAAAAGGATATTTACTTGGCAGATGGTGCAATCATAACATTTCATTGGTTTATATAATGCCCAAGTTTGTTTAACTTACATTAACTTTTTTATCACTTTGTGAATGATTTAAAAACTATTAGGTATAAAATTTAAAAATATTCACCCCAAATTGTACATTAAGCTAAAGTAAAATATTCAGGACACAGTATTTAGTTTCTATATATAATAACTCTCTTAAAAGTCTGAATATCTAGATAAGCAGAAGATTAAAATGACTTCTTAAACAGTCTGTATTTTTTGTGTGTGTGTGTTTTTGAAAGGGGATCTATTTCTATAAATTAAAAAATGTTAGAAAGTGTGAACAGAAACTTTACATTTAATGCTAAGAAAACAGAAAGTTCATATTAAGATCTTGGAAAACAAAAATCCAGGTAGTTTGATATAGAGAGATATATTCTTAGAGTGAATGCACAAAAATATATTCTAGTCATATTTCTGCATTAAGTAGCTATAACTTAGGCAAAGTCACTCAATCTTAGTATATGCCCGTTTTCTCATGCATAAAAGAAAGTTAATTTTACCTGACTTTACATGAAGAAAAAAATGTGCTCATAGGAAATGCATTAAAGACATTTAAAAATGTCCAGTGATGGAGCTAATCCAATACATAGAAAGTAACCCCAATTTGTCAGATTTAACCAAATTATAGTTCAAATATTTTGAATGCAATTTAGAACATCTGACACAGAGAAAGAGAATGAATTAATGTTACTAAAGTTTGGAAAATATATATATATATATATCATTATATTTTAGTTTATATATTATTCTATTCAATCAACATAGGCTGGAATGGGATTTTTACTTTGCTTTATTTTTTAGTTTGGAAATCCTGAATAGAGTATGCTTTATAACACTCAAAAAATCATGAGAACACTACCTTTCCCTGTGAATGAGAAATAATAGGTTCTTGTTTTATAAATTTGTTTTCATTTTTAAAAATACTTTCATGAACATTGAGTGAACTTTTAAAAACTTTAGGCCAAAGATACACAAGACTAGAAGTAATATTATCATAATCTAATATATTATAGTGTTACATCAAATATGTAATAAAGTCTATGTTGTAAAATACAGTTGTGAGGGATTAGATATTTATTTCAAAATGACAATTGAAACATCTTTTTTTTTAAAGTAATGACCCTCCCTTCCAAATAAACAGAAGAATTATATTTATAAAATAGGCATATAAATATATATGCAAAAGTTATAGTTCTAGGGTGGCCGATTTATATCAGTTTGCCTTGGAATTTCCCAGTTAGCACTGAATTGCCATGCCAAGAACTCTGTCAGTCCCAGATTATCTTATTTGTGGTTTAAAACTGATAATCCCACCTTGTGAGAACACCTTCAGATCCACACACAGCAGGACATTTAGTCACAGTACTCACCAGTAGGTCACTGGTGAAGTCCATTGCAGCTGAAGGAAGGAAAAATTAAAACTCACAGACAAGAGGCATAAATAAGTGCTAAATCCAGACTTTCAGCTTGCCATGGATAACTGAAACAGTCTCAACTCTGAGACAAAAGGACATCATTATATATTCTCAAGACTGAAGCTTATTTACAACAACAGAGACATCATCCCACATTCAAATTAACAACTATCAAATTAACAACTTTTTTAATTGCTGCAGGACGGGGAAGAACAGAGTGAGAAAAATCCAGAGGTGTAGCATAACAGATGGAAAAACAAACAAACAAACAAAAAACAGTCAACCCTCTGCCCAATCATCCTTCAACCTAAACACAAGATACTATTAGAGGAATGTATGGTCTGTGATATATTAAGAGCACACAGGGAAAAAGCAAACACCAAGCCCAGAAAAAAAAATCCTGAATATACTGACCCAATTCCTCCAAATAAAGTCCTGAATGAAGCAAATCCATGTCTATTTCCAAGCACAGAAATTGCTATTTTTTTAAAACAAGATGTCTGGGTTTCAACCAAATATGTTAAAGCATACAAACAACAAGATAAAAACAACCCATTATCAAGAGATATAGCAATCAACAAAAGCAGACCCAGATGTGACGCATATGTTAGTAATATCATACAGAAAGTTTAAAATAACTAAGATCAAAATTCAGAAAAGCATTTGACAAAATTCAACACCATTTTGTGATAAAAATTATCAAAACAAGTATAAGAGGTACTTACCTCAACATAATAAAAGCCATATGAGAAGCCTACATCATACCCACTGATAAAAAGCTGAAAGTTTCCTCTAAGATTAGGAACAAGATAAGGAAGCCTACCTTTGTGACTTCTATTCTTCAACATAGTACTGGGAGTCCTAGTGAGAGCAAACTGAAAAAAAAAGTCATCCAAATCAGAAATACAAAGGTAAAATTATCTTTGTTGCAGATGACTTGATTTTACATCTAGAAAACTCTAAAAACTCTATCCCCGCCCCGCTCAAATCCTGTTAAAACTAATAATTTCAGCAAGATTTCAGGTTACAAAATCAATGTACAAACATCAGTTGTAATTTAGACATTAACAATAAAACATTTGAAGGAGAAATTAAGTGATGTCATTTATAATAGCATTAAAATAAAAATAATTAGGTAGAAATTTAATCAATGAAATGAAATATCTGTTCCAAAGAATTTGAAATTGTATGTATGTATGTATTTATTTTGGTTAATCCTCACCTGAGGATATTTTTTTCATTGATTTTCAGAGAGAGTGGAGGGAAGGGGTACAGATGGAGAAACATCGATGTGAGAGAGACACATCCATTGGTTGCCACCCACACATGCCCCGACTGGGGCCAGGGATTGAGCCTGCAACCCAGGTTAGTGCCCTTGACCAGAATTAAGCCTGTGACCTTTCAGTCCACAGGCCAATGCTCTAACCACTGAGCAAGCTGGGTAGGGCTGAATTTTTAATGACTTTCCCCTAAAGAAAATTCAGGACCCATATAGTTTCACTGGCAAATTTTACCAACCATTAAAAAAAGTAATACTAATCCTCCACAAATTTTTCTCAATATAGAAAAGGAAAAAACACATCATATCAATAGACTAAAGGGAAAAATATATATGTAATAATATATTAGCACTAATATATACACTAATAAAAGAGAAAAATGGTAATTGGCGTACAGCGCTACCCTTTTCATTGGCTAATCAGGGCTATATGCAAATTAACTGCCAACTAAGATGGCAGTTAACTGCCAACAAAGATGGCGGCTAATTTGCATATGTAGGCACAATGCAGGGAGGTGAAAGGGAAAGCAGGAAGAAGCCCCCTGCCACTGACAGTGATTGGAAACCCAGGGGGGAGCTAAGAGCCGGGGGGCAGGGCAAAGGCAGCCCTGGGGCCACCTTTGCCCTGCCCCCCAGCCATGATCGGAGAATCAGGTGCGTTTGCCGCCCTGGCCAGTGATAGCAGGAAGTAGGGGTGGAGCCAGCGATGGGAGCTGGGCATGGTCGAAGCTGGCAGTCCCGGGAACTAGGGGTCCCTTGCCTGGGCCTAAAGCGGAGCCCACGAACGTGGGGCCGCTGCAGCTGCGGGTCCCCGCTGCCCGAGCCAGACGCCTCAGCCAGAGGCGTCCTGCAGGGGCGGAGCCTGTGCGATCGTGGCACCCCCTGCTGGCAATGCGGGTCCCCGCTGCCCGGGCTGGACGCCTCGGCCAGAGGCGTTAGGCCTAGGCAGGGGCAGAGCAGGAGATCGCGGGGAGCTGGGAGTCCCCTGCCCAGGCCTAATGCCTCGGCCAGAGGCGTTAGGCCTGGGCAGGGGCAGAGCCTGCAACCGTGGGGAGCTGGGGGTCCCCTGCCCAGGCCTAATGCCTCAGCCAGAGGTGTTAGACCTGGGCAGGGGCAGAGCGGGAGATTGTGGGGAGCTGGGGATCCCCCGCCCAGGCCTGACACCTCTGCCGGAGGAACTCAGGCCTGGTCAAGGGGCCGATCCGGTGATTGGTGATCAGAGGGTGATGAGGATCAACTCCTCTGGTCGAGGCATCAGGCCTGGGCGGGGGGCTGGGGGTCCCCTGCCCAGACCTGATGCCTGGGCCAGAGGCATCAGGCCTGGGTGGGGGGCGGAGCCGGGGATTGGGGGGATATGATGGTCCCCTTGCCCAGGCCTGAAGCCTGGGTCAGAGGCGTCAGGCTTGGGCGGGGGGTGGAACAAGCTATCAGAGGGAGATGGGGGTCCCCTGCCCAGGCATGATTCCTGGGCCAGAGGCCTCAGGCCTGGGCGGGGGTCAGAGCCAGTAATCGGGGGGAGATGGGGGTCCCCTGTCCAAGCCTGACACCTCTGGCAGAGGCATCAGGCCTGGGCAAGGGGCAGAGCCAGCAATCAGAGGGGTCTGGGGGTCCCCTGCCCAGGCCTGACGCCTGGGCCAGAGGCATCAGGCCTGGGCTGGGGGCAGAACCAGTGATGGGGGGAAATGAGGGTCCCCTGCCCAGGCCTGACGCCTCTGTCAGACGCGTCAGGCCTGGGCAAGGGGCCGATCCTGCGATTGGAGGGTGATGGGGGTCAACGCCTGAGAGCTCCCAGTATGTGAGAGGGGGCAGGCTGGGCTGAGGGACACTCCCCCCCCCACACACACACACCCAGTGCATGAATTTCGTGCACCGGGCCCCTAGTTTAATAATATATATATATTTCTTAGTGCTAATATATAATAAATAAAACCTTTAAAAAATTCAACAGCTATTAGTGATCAAACATTCAATAATGAACAGAAGTTCCTCCATCTAAAAAAGGGCTTCTACATACACTTGTATCTACTTCATACTTAATGATAAAATATTAAATGCTTTCTTACCACAGTAAAAAGGCAAGCATATTCTTTCTTACTACTCCTACTCATCATTGCAACAAAGTCTTAGACAGTGTATAGAGCAATAAAAATAAAGTCATCAGGATTAGAAACAATAAAATAAATATACATCTATTTTCAGACAACATAACTTTCTATGTTAAAAATCCCAAGGAATCTACCAAAAACATACTAGAAATGATACATGAGCTTAGCACTGTCACACAATACCAAGTGCTGACCAACATGCAGGGCAACTTGACTTCTCATACATTGCTGATGATATTTTAAAATGGTATAGACACTTTGGAAATTACTTAACAGTATCTTTTGTGTGTGTGTAATCCTCACCTGAGGATTTTTTATTGATTTTTAGAGAGGTGAAGGGAGAGAAAGAGAGAGATCAATGTGAAAGAGAAACTAGAAACTTTGATCAGTTGCCTCCCATATGAACCCTGACTGGGAATCAAACTCTCAACCTAGCTATGTGCACTGAAAGGGACTCAAATCTGCAACCTTTTGGTGTACTGGATGATGCTTCAACCAACTGAGCCACCAGGCCAGGGCTAGCAGTATCTAATCAAGTTAATCATACAATTACCATATGACCAAGTAGTCCCACTCCTCAGTATTTCTCATACAAAAACTGTTGCATGAATATATATATAAATCTTATTTATAATAGCCCCAAACTGGAAACAACCAAGGTATATTTTAGAGATGAATGAACAAATTCTACAGTATAATGGCACATACTACTTAACACTAAAAAGTAATGTTTAACTGCAACACGCAAATATATGGATCAATCTCAAATGAATTCTTGTTAGAGATAGAAGCCTATTTCAAAAGGAAACATACTCTATATGTCCTTTTATATGAATCCCTGTAAAGGCTGACATTAAGGAGGTTATTGGTTGCCAGGTATAATAGACTGAATGTTTGTGTCCCCACTCCCAACCCCACCAAATTCATATGCTGAAACCTAATCCCCAGTGTGATGGGATTTGGAGGGGGAGATTTGGGGAGGTGATTTGTCATGAAATTGAAGCCCTCACCCTCACAAATGGAATTAGTGACCTTATAAAAAGGCTAGAGACCTCCCTTGACTTTTCCTGCAACCACAGACACAGAAGACTCTTTGACTAGGAACCAAGAAGAGGGCCCTCACGTTGACCTTGGACTCACAAGTCTCCAGAACTTTGAGAATAAATTTCTGTTGCTTATAAGTCACTCAGTCTATAGTATTTTTGTTATAGTAGACCCAAAGGTCCAAGATACCAGATAAAGTGAGTAATGGGAGGTTCTGTCTACAATTTTTGGAGAAACAAAAGAATTTGGGGGAGACATGATAGAATTGTTCTATTTTTTTTACTTCAATTATGATTATGCAATTATAAGGCTTTTCAAAACTTGTAGAACTCCACACCAAAGTGAATTAATTTTTCTGTATGTAAATTAGAACTTAAGTTTCTAAATGGAGGAAAACAATATGAATATGTATTTATATTGATCCAGAAATTTTGGTTCAAGTATTTTTGTCCCTTTAATCTACATTCTACAGGTTCTAGTTGTAACTTATATAAGCTTTCAGAATTTAATTTCTATTTCAAATAGCATTGTAATCATCTTCAGGTGCTTACACTTTTCTTTCTTTTGTTATCTTTTGAAGTTTCAATGACCTCGTATCTTTCTGCCCTTTCTTACCTCACATTTCTATTTCTTTTCCCTCCTGCTTTCTTTCCCTGTGTAATACTCCTGTTTCTCTTAACCTCTAAACTAAATATTCTTATCATTAGGATCATTAATATCATGCTTTTCCTTTTTGGCTGTTATTTCTGCAAATTTTGAGGCAATATAAGATGACAGTATTTTCCTGGCAATTTTACAACATTTTTGGAACATAGAATATATAGGCAACTAAAGTCCTCAAATCTATTATCACACACAAGTACTAATAAATAAATATCTCCCCTCTTTCTTCCTGCAGTTTATTTTTCAAACTTGTTTGTGGGGGAGGGATAGATATATATGTTTATACATTAAATCTCCATTAAATCATTATTTATTTTTATCAAGTTGGAATTTTTTTGCAAAAATAATTTTGTCAATAAACACACTAGGATTCTCTTAGGTTAGCATGTCCTGTGACTGTCTAAAGCATATATTTATTTTCTAATTGATGCTCACTGATGAATATAACAAATATAGAGAGACAAGCAGATTTCTATTCTATTTTACTTCAAGCATCCTAAAGTGTTTGTCTCAATTCATTTATTAAACTCAATGGAAGTAGAACATACATCATCACTTTATACTCTTTGCACAAGAATATTGGACTTAGGGAATAAATAGTTAGTTTAGGAAACCACTTATGAAATCTATCTGCACAGCACTTCTGTTCAGAATATCCTCTTGCTAATGAGAAATATTCTGGAAAGCCTTGTTGAAATGTAGAGACCTCGTGTTTTATATTATGTTTCACATCTACCAGTCTTATTTTCTTATCAGAAAAATGGGGGAGGGGGAGGATTCTTTGTAACTAATCATTTCTCCAGGTCTATCCTCAACTTAGTTCTGCACTCTGCCCTGAGCCTTAAGAGTCTGCCCTGCATGAATTATATCACCTCCACAGATCTTGCTCTTAATAGCTAGGTTAAATTCCAGTTAAGAGACGATAAGAGATAAATTCTGAGAATTGGTATACAAATTCAGAAGAAAGCAAAAAGTTGGATCTGTTGACGTGCCCAACTTTCCTAGAATTCTTAAAAGGATAGAACATGCTTCCCTGTTGGCAAGAGGGCTGAACCTGTAGCTTAAAACAAAGTGATCCATCAATGAAATTTGACTTGAACAGAAGAAGTAATTAATTTAAAAAGCAATCACCTAAATGATTTCAAATATCAATTATTTCCAAACATTAGTTAATATTTCAGGATTGCCTGTATTTCAGCATAAAAATTAATAAGGGCTATGATTGACTTAACTTCTGCCTTGTGTCATGATTCTAATATAAATATCACCTGTAAGCCTTTTATAGTCTTGGAAGGTCTATATTTCTAAATTTACTTTTCAGAGAATGAAAAAAAAAATGTTGGAATAGACAACAATTTTCCCAAAGCACATGGGAAATAAGGGCTACAGTCAGTTCTCAAATCACACCCCATCTGATTCCAACCCAGTTTCTTTTAATTTTCCCATTCTGCAGTTTCAGCTAGGCTCCAATGAAAATTGCCGAAACCGGTTTGGCTCAGTGGATAGAGCGTCAGCCTGCGTACTGAAAGGTCCCAGGTTCGATTCCGGTCAAGGGCATGTACCTGGGTTGCGGGCACTTCCCCAGTGGGGGATGTGCAGGAGGCAGCTGATCGATGTTTCTCTCTCATCGATGTTTCTAACTCTCTATCTCTCTCCCTTCCTCTCTGTAAAAAATCAATAAAATATATATATATAAAAGAAAATGGATTCCTCTAAAATTCAAACACAAACATTGGAAACTTTGGACTTAGAAACTTAGAAACCTATGGTTATAGGTATTTCAAGAAAAATCAAATTGGGTTTATAATTTATTAATGTAATTTAATCTAATAATTGCATTCTTTAAATAAAATTGTTGATCTTTATAATTCATCAAAAATCTATTTCAACATGAAAATATGTATGCTGCAGAGTAATTCTCCGCAAAGACCTAGAAAATTTTCTTTTACTTTACTCTGCCCTTTCAACTATCTTATGAACTTCAGGAAAGAGAAGGGAAGTGCCACTTCTTCCCTTTATATTCTCCCATATGTGTCCACCACAATATTATTCACACAGTGGGGAACCAATTTATTTTGCTGACTGAAATATATCATTATGTAATACATTTTTCTTTTCTTCAGAGCAATTAAAGCAAAATAATACCTAAAAGTTGTCATGGAGCTTTCAAATAAGGCCTGCTTAGTCATGATGATTAGTAATAGAAATTATTAGTTACCACATGAGTCAGGGAACACTAATGAATATAAAGTATTTTTTTTACTAACTCATTTTCTGAAATGTTCTTAGTAATAAGTGTGAGAATGGGGTCAAAGTCATTTTCGTTATTTGAAAAGGAAAGGCAATTCTAATGCTTAGAAAAGAAAGCTACGCAATCTGCCAGGAATTTTAATTTTTAAGCTGACAAATGTTTTAGCACTTATATATCTGATAACCACTGTTATATGCATACTCTAATCTTCCACAAGTCAAAAGTGAAATATGAGTAACAGTAATGTGAAAAATGCAATGCAACTTTGAACTCTGATCAAATTCCAGTGTTATCAAATTATGTGAAATTGACGTGCTGATGGCAATGCTCCCAATTTCCATATCTAATGTCATTCTGCTCAGAAGCTATTTTCCTCTGAAAGGGAAATAGGAAATGAAGTGGTTTCATTTAATTGAATACCTGATAAAAATAATCAATGATACTCCAGGTTTGATATGGAAAAAAAAAAAGGTGGAAATGCTTTTCTGTCACTAGAGACACTGCAGAAAAATAGGGGATGGGAACAGAATATGAAATACAGTTTATAAATCTCCTTCTGCTACTGAGAACTCAGTCACTGAACTCATCCAACAAAACCAGGGAAAAGCAATGGAACAAAGGCCACGGATAGAGGGAATGGTTACCTAAATGTCAGCTGTTGGACGTGTTCGGTTATGTTCACTATTAGCTGACTAAAATGGTTACTTGTTTTGAGAATTCAAAATATGGGGGGCGGGGAGGGAATTAGCAGATTTGATAGTGAGTAAGAGGAAGAGGGTAGGTGCTCAACCCGAAATCCCAGAAAGCAATCTCAGTGAGCGGGTGTGAGAAATCCATCCCGGCACATGGAAGTTTAGAATCATGCCAAGGCCCTGGCTGTTCTGCTTCAAAGCTGAAACTTGTAAATCAGGAGAAACCCAGAAGTAAGGGAGAGGAAACTGATGAGGTAGAATTCTTGTCTTTCGGCCCATCACGTGTGGAAAGAGCTCCAGGATCACTGCTGGTATTAGCAGGGGTGAGACCCAAGACACCTCACTTTGATGCTGTGGAGGGTTGCTCTCCAAAGTTGGAGGGCAGGAATAACTTTGAATTCTAGGAAGTGATACAAGAGGTGGGGCGTTAAAACTGGGAGGTGAAAGTAATGAAGTTCAAACTCTTCCATAGGCCAGAAATATGGCAATGTGTCTGACTACACACTGTTTCACCACCCACAGGTTCTCCCGAATGTCTCCTGTGTCGGTGTGACTAATGCCACTCACCAAACAGAGCCAGACAAACTCCTGTGTTTCACTCCTTGCTCCTTGACCATGTTTTTACCTCTGCCTGGAATGCACTACTCCAGTCGTTTACTAGGAAGATTTATGATTATCTGGTTGGTACTTAGATCCAAGAAGACTGCCTAAATTCTTCCTTTTACAAAAAAAAAAAAAAAAAAAATCAATTGAGAATTGATTAGTCTCTCAATTGCTACAATTTTCTCATATTATATTTCAGTCATCTACATCTCCAGGCAGGCTGTGAGATCCCTGTGAAAATTTTCAGGCCTTATTCATCTTTTTAAATCAAGTGCTTGGTAAACTTATGCTTGACATAGAGAAGTCAAACTGTGTTAATGGAAGCACATAGTTTTGATTTTTAATTTCTTATTTTTCCTATGTTATCACTAGGTTATAGTTTAATATGTCCCTCTGTGTATGTGTATACATATGTATACTATCACATTGTCTCTCTTTTATCCTGTTTAAAGCTGTTAATGCTTTTAAGATATTTGGGGGGAAGAATAATGGTTGCTTTTGGTTTTACTATGATGTGTCAAAGATTTTTTTAAGAGTGTCATTTATGCCCAGCCGGTGTGCTCAATGGTTGAGCATCAACCTATGAAACAGGAGGTTGTGGTTCAATTGCTGGTCAGGGCATATGCCCAGGTTGCTAGCTCATTCCCCAGCGAGGGGGTACAGGAGGCAGTGCATCAAGGATTCTCTCTCATCATTGATGTTTCTCTCTCTCCCTCTTCCTTCCTCTTTAAAGTCACTATATATATATATTTTAAAGAGTGTAATTTATCATGCTAAGGCTTACTGCTCTCATGAATATGAGATTTGATGATTACATCAATTTTGCAATAGTCTTACTCATTATCTCCTTTAAGTTGGTTCTTTTTCTTCTCAATAATCTTTTTCTAGTAATCCATTTGATGCATTTTGATTTTTAAAGATTTCTCCATATCTTTTAGCATCTTATATAGTATCTTATTTTTTTTATCTCTCTGCTCTGTTCTGTGTTATTTTCTTTGTCAATTTTTTATTGGCTTGACCATCTATTAATTTTTCAGTGTTTTATAATTACAAAAATTGTGTCCACTTGTTTTATAGTGTTGTACCTCTTACCAAAATTTCAATTCCTTCTTTTACTTCTACAAATTTATTAAACATATACATGTTACATCCTCTAGGTCCAGGGGTCCTCAAACTTTTTTAAACAGGGGGCTAGTTCACTGTTCCTCAGACCGTTGGAGGGCCGGACTATAGTTTTAAAAAAAAACTACGAACAAATTCCTATGCACACTGCACATATCTTATTTTGAAGTAAAAAACCAAAATGGGAACAAATACAATATTTGTATTTGCATGTGGCCCGCGGACTGTAGTTTGAGGACCCCTGCTAGGTAATGCATGCAAATTCAGCATTATTTGCTGTGATTTTTTAAAAAAAATCTTACTCATGTTAATCTCTGACTATATGTTTTAAAAATGAGTTTGTATCCCTCCTAACTATATTATGGGAATTGTTTGATGTCATGTTTTAAACTAATTTGCCCAAATGCTTTCCCTGTCATTTTGGCAGGTGCTGGTGGTGGGGCAGGAGAGTGGATGTTGCTAAAAATCTGGAATACTTACTTTAGCTTAAAATTATTAATGAACCTTTTGAACCACATAGATGGTAATTCAGCCCCTCATTTATGGAAGGCAGCATTCTGGTAAAAATTCTCAGGTGGAGTTTTCACATCTCTTCACACCTTCATGCCATTCTGCATCAAGACTACAGCAGGCCGGAATCTGAATAATGTCTCACTCTTTGTTTTAGTCTAGATTTTTCTCAATGAATGTGTTGCCTTTTATAAATTCCAGCTTCAGAAATGGTCTCCTACAATGTGCATTAAAAAATGACAAATCCCAGGAATTGGCAGGTGCCCTCTGGCACATCCAGAGGTATCCTAAGTATCGAGATTCATGCTTTTTCATTGTTTCTCATTTTTAGGATTTGTCTTAATCTTCTATTAGGCTAACCATACATTTTATAATGTGGGAATTATATTTTATGCTTTTTTTCTGTTTTACATTATCCCTGTATCAAATATGTAATTTCATGGGGAATATGAACAAGTTTTTACAAATTTACCTGGAAACCTTATTCCAAAAACTGTATTATATATCATTGGCACTGCTATAATTAACTAGTTATTAATAGTAGAAAAGGAGCAAAGGGGGAAGCCAGACATCATAGGCATGTCATTTGGGTAGCTTCACCAGAGAGCTGCAACTTTGCACTTCCCAGGGAATGACTGGTGACTCATGGCAGTGAGTCAGGGTGACCTAGGGAAGGTTCATGCCAATCGAACCTGGGAATGGAGATCATTGGCTAGAGAATGGGCAAGGCCACTGCAAGTCTGGGAAAATTTGGGGACATATAATCACCCAAACAAAGGAATTCTGTCTGTTGTTGCTCTTGGCTCTCTTGCATTCACCTGTATGGCCCATATGGATCCCACGGGCAATGGACAAATGGACTACAGCAGGAAACACAAGCTAAATCAGCCTGATGATGGATTGGACACTGCTCTCATATGGAATGGAAACTCTGGACACTGACTCTGAGTCTAGCCCTATTGTAGCCGTAACTACACTTTTTTCTGGGTAGGGCAAGGGGAAATGGTACTTCACTCAGCTGTTTGATTACACAGAAATAAACCTTTTTCCAATATCTCACCCTCCTGTGCAAGTCTCAGGAAATTCCTTTTCTCAGGTTATTGCAAGAAATCCACTCCCACAAGCAACAGGTGGGGACGAGGACTTCTCCCCACAGGTCACATTATCACCTTTTACATATAATATGGTAAATGTTGTCATTAGATAGTTATTAATATTAATAATAGGAAGAAAGCAAAGGTAAGGCCAGACACTATAGGCATTGTCATCTGTGCAGCCTCACCAGGAAGCTGCAACTTTACTCTCCCCGGGGAACTACTGGTCCATCCCCTACAAATCACTGAGGGGAGGGGTCCAACAAAGGGGAAGATGGGTGCACGCACAGTGAAGTCTGGATGATGTAGAGAAGATACTTGCCTGTCAGTCTAGCCTGTCAGTCTAACTTGGGGTGGAGCCACAGCAAGCCTACAGATTCTTAGAAGGTTAAAATTTCCAGTCAAAGGAATCCTCTCTCTCTTTTTCCTCTTGCTTAGCTCCTGCTTCCTTGCACTCACCCGTGCTCCCTCCATTGCATGTGGCCCTAGAAACTTCATGGCCCATGAACACGCAGACCCACATGCAATGGAATGCAAGCTAAGCTAGCTTGATGCGGGGCTGGACTATGCAAATATGAAATAGGACAGCTGGACGCTGGCTTTCATCCTAGCTCTGCGGAAGACAGAATGGGACTTCTTTTCCTTGGCAGGTCGGAGGGAAATGGGGCCTTGGGAACTCAGGGGTTTAATTCCACAGAAATTAAACTTTCCACAGTAACTCATCCTCCCACGGAGGCCTCCCGAAATTCTTATTCCAGTGGCACCCCAAGAAGCCCACTTCCGCTGGCAACAGGTGGGGACACAGAGAACTCCCTACTGATGACAATATGATTAATGACTGAATATAGCATTTGGAACCACTTCCAGGTATTCTCTGTAGAGCTGAAATTGTTCTGTCTCTCAGGCAACATCCCACATTGAAATTGATTAGTTCTATCCAATCACTCATTTATTTACCTACATCTATTTGACATTACCACAAACACCTAATTGTGTGGACTAATTAATCCATAGCATTAATCAATCTGATTATGCACTTCCAATGAGCAAATGAGGATATTTATCATTATTAATTTTAATGAATGAGATTTACTTTTCATCTGTTGTAAATGTAAACATGCCTCCTAATAAGAAACAATTTTCTAAAAAGACACCTCCATAACAAATTCTAATAAAAAATGACTATCTCACTGAGTATGTCTTTCCTGTAACTTGTGTATCTCAGTAATAGACAATAACTGTTAAAAAATACATCTTTGTTTTTTTTTCACATTTTATTTATGGCAAGGGTCCTGATATTTATAGTTTGATGACAATTCATTTTTTTCTTATCAGTGATACAAAGTGATTAAATGGTGACCTAATAAAAATGGACACCTTTTTTTTCCTTATATTATTTGAAAATGACATAGGTTTAACAATATATGGGATAAATAGTTCAGAATGATATCCCTTCTAGTCCAGAATTCATCGATATTTTCAATGGCTCAATAACAAATGTAAAAAGCAGAATCAGCATACAAATTTTAGATTAAATAAACCATGAAATATAGTTAAGCTTAGATTAAAATATTAACTTCTTTTATATCTGTGAAATACATATTAGTTCAGCCTTCTGACTTTCAAATACCTTTCCCCATCATTATAAAGCATCACTATCAACATCACTTAGAAGGAAAATTGAATAATACTGAATAATACTCATTAATATAAATCATATTTTCCATAAAACAAGAGCTTTAGCACTCTTATTTGAAACTTGCTATAAAAAAGTGGGACACTCTTTTGTGTCTCAGGGGATTCTATAAAAAATTTTTTGGAATTTTGTATTTCTGATGGATTATTATTTTTCAAGCTCTACATGAAGAAAAAATATGTTCTTAAAAATTTGGGGATTAGTGATATAAAACACAATACAATGTCTATCAGTATATTTTCCAATAATGTTTCATTTTCTGTGTCCATACAAGGCAAGTTTTTGGCCTAACTATGGCTAGATACCTTCTGCTGTGAGGGGATAAAGAAAATTTGTATCAAGTCTAAGTTACAAAATTAGGAATGAATTAGATGCCTGGAAGAGAACTGTTTTGAGAATCATGAGCCCTTCCCCACAGTTCTTAGAGCACTTATTATAATTGAGATCAGTGAGCAAAGAGAGACACAAAGTGTACATGAGGAAAGAAATGGGATACCTGAGCTCACTATTGGGTCCTAAACAGTTGAGGGTCTTTACACTTTGGAGATCAACATGTGACTAAGTAAAAAAAAACCAGCCTCATCTGGTCTCCATAGCACATGTGCTTGAGTCCCTATATAACCTTTATAAAGTATAGTAATGAGATATATGGCCCACAGCAGTAAATGACCTTTATAAAGTATAATAGTGAAATACATGGCCAACAGCAGTAAATGAAAAATTAAGTATAATAGTGAAATATATGGCCCACAAAATGAAGTATCATAGTGAGATGTATACACCCACACCCACATATATATATATATGCTTTGGATATATATGTGTATAATGTATATATACTTTATTTCAAAGATTTCATTGCTTCCTATTTTTTCCTATCATTTATAATGCTGTGGTAATAAACTTTGAATACATACCTTTGAACATACACATTTGTATATTAACTTTCAGAGATAGAACTATGGCATTGCTTAATTCAATGTACTTTTTATTTCTAACATGTGTGCTTCTTATTTAATTTCCCCCCACTTATTTAGAAACTAGAGGCCTGGTGCATGAAAATTTGTGCACTGGGGGTGGGGAGGTCCCTCAGCCTGGCATGTCCTTCTCACAGTCCAGGAGCCCTCAGGGGATGTCCTACTGATGGCTGAGGCCCGCTCCCCCACAGGGGAGCTCAACAGTCCTTTTGTCTAGCTGTCCTGCCTAGAACACTGATGTGGTAAATGCTGGCCTAAGCTGCAGTCTGGCCTCCCTCTATGGGAGGCGACCAGGCCGATCATGGGAAGGCACAGCTCCCATCACCCCGCTGCTGCTGCCACTGCTGGCCACTGCAGCTGTTGGCCCTTGGCCCTCGCTTCTTAGTGCTGGCCCTAATTTGGGACCAGACTTTCTGGAGGAGGGGCTGTGGGAGGTTAGGCACAGCAGGTAGCACCCCATCCAGCCTTTGCAAGGGCTGGTGCTGGGACTGGGCCCATACCGCTGCCTCTGTGGCTGCCTCTGTGAAAGGAGCAGCACTGGGACCAGGACCACGCAGCCCCCACTCCCGGTGTCTCTGCTGAAGGGGCCGTGGCGCTGGACCCGCCTGTACCCTGGCCTCTCCTATGCAGCCGCCTCTCCCGCACTGCTTCTGCAAAAGGTACCGAGGTGCTAGATTGGCCAGCGCTGAGGCCTCTGCAGTGCCGTCTCTGCGAAAGGGGCAGTGGAGGCGGTGGTGGTCCGCCTCCTCTTCTGCGGCAGTGGCGGCGCCTCCAGTGGCCTCTGTGAAAGGGGCCGCACCACCCCGCCTCTCCCACACCGCCCCCGCCTCTCCCACACCGCCCACGCCTCTCCCACACCGCCCACGCCTCTCCCACACCGCCCCCGCCTCTCCCACACCACCTCGCCTCTCCCGTGCCCCTCGGCCCTCACAGCATTTGTGGCTTTGTCCAGATGGATGTCCCAAAGACGTCCAGTCTAATTAGCATATTACCGTTTTACTAGTATAAATGAATATATTAACTTCATTTTTCTGATAAGGAACAGAAGCTCTGACAAAATCCCCTGAAATATATTCGCTACCTAGAATATATAAATTGTGCATTGTGCTATTTCAGATTTTTAAAAACACATTTCAAATAAAAACAATTTTTGTTTCCAGGAAACACATATTGAGTATTATTTGTTTAGTACTCAAGTGAGTGACTCATGCATTGTGGCATTAGTTCCACATACAACTATGGATACATGCAGGTGGCCCTCAGAAGTAAAAAAAACCAAAAAACAAACATGTGAGAGCTCCTCATGCAGATTTCACAACGGTGTTTTATAAAAGTCATTGTCATTTTTTGTTGGTTTTCACAGAAAGAAAAAAATTACACACTTTTTATTGACTGAGGGCTGGCTGACATGGTTCTAGCTTTGAATGAGGGTTTTTATTTCAAGGCTGTGTATAGCTCAACAGTCCTTTTGTCTAGCTGTTCTGCCTAGAACACTGATGTGGTAAATGCTATATGAATTGCCCGGTCTGGGATTCTCATTCCATATGCTTGACCCATGGACATGTCCTCACCACCACTCATCTTTCTCTTGCATTTCTGTTTCCCTTATTTCAGTGACCTCCCTGAACTTGACAACACACATTATTTTCAAAATCAAATGTCCTTCTACCTGGTTGGTTATCTAATTGAGAACCTTGTCTATTCCATCACCCATGACTGAATTGATGACACTGACATCATCAATCTTAATAGAATTTACTTTTAAAAAAGTTTTATAGAATCAACACAGCATATTGATGGTGGTTTGGATAATTTTAAAAAATGATAATATTTTCTATTTTCTAGTAACTTCTAAGTTAATAGCTATACCATGGACCAGTGGGAAAACTACTGGGTGAGTGATGAATCCAGATTCTAGTCTGTCCTCCACATTGTAAATAACTGTATAATGTTAAGCAAGGCAAATAAACTTTCTATGCTGAGACTGAAAAATGGTGAATACATATTAATCTGTCTACATCCTAACTCTGAGGATTAAGTACAATAGTCTTCTTTGTATTAGGTAAACGCTACACAAGCACTTTCTTAAACACCTAAAGAATATTTGGTAAGTGGAAAGAGCTTACCTTTTTTTCTCATATTTAGGAAATAAGAAATTAAGACTGAAGGAGGTTGAATGATTCACATAAGATATTGAGCCAGAACAAGACCCAGAATTTTAGATCTTTATTCTGCTTTGGATTCCCTTGCCCAAAATGTAGGAAGTATCCCTACACTTACTGGAGTATCACAAACCTTACACTTAAGTTATATTTGTTAGTGACCATGATGATAGCTAAACTTTAACATATTTTTAGAGACTTGCTTTAGTTATAAAATAAATTTAACTTTTCATCTCCATGTGCATACAAAATGGGTTAACACAAACAGTGAGGTCTTTTACAGGTATCTTTATGTAATAAAGATATTTTCATTCATTCTGAGTTTTCATCTACTGAAATATTCTGACATACTGGCATCATTTTATTAATAACGCTTCTCAAAGGGATAGAAAGCAGTCTTTTTAAAATCATCTTTTCCAAGTGACTGCACAGTGATGGAAAGATGCCATTTGCCCTCCCACATTAAAATCCTTAGTCATTTTTCTCTTCAGATGGCAAACACTGACCCAGGTGCCCAGCTGTGAACCTCAGTTCCTCACAGCAGCAGCTGGCTTCTTGGCAGCCTCATTAAGTGGCTGCAGTGGCCCCTTTTATAATGCCTGTAGGTCTCTCACATCATTATGCTGCTGATAGCTTCTCTGGACTCTTATGTCCTTCTGTTTCACTCGTCCTCTTGACTAATATGTTTTCACAGATTTTGCTAACTTATTAATTACTCAATCATGATGTGGTTCTTGTACACGTGAAGAACCATCCATGAATAACATGAAATCTATCATTGCATTCCATCTTAATTCATTGTAAGGTAAGAGTGGTTATTTAAATCTCAACATGGAAAAAGGTGTTTTCCCACTACCAGTTTCCAAACTGAAAAGGAATATAATTTATGATTTACATGCAGTGATAATGATCAGACAAAAATCTTTCCTTGGGAAGGAAATTCATAATTATTCACCACAGGAAAAGAGGAACTATCCCATTTATCTGTTGGCATTATTTTCTTTCTGTAAAATCAGTTAGGATCTGTGAATTCATAACATTCAGGATAAAAATAAAAAGATAAACTTATCAATATATTAATCATGTGGCTTTAAATAATCGGCTAAACAAACTGACAAATGTACCCTTCCAATGCCTACTTGGTGTGGAAAAATGAGTGTCCAGGAAGCATGGAACAGACTGATGAATCTCAAAGGGAAGGAGGGAGGGGGGACAGGAAGAGACCAACCAAAGAATTTATATGCATAAATGCATAACCAGTGGACACAAGCAATAGTGTGGTAGACCTGGGTGAGGGTGGGGGGAAGTAATGGAGGAGAGGGGTGACATCTGTAATACTCCCAACAATAAAAATAAAATAAAAGAAGTGCCCTGAGTTGAGATTATGCATGGAACCATGTGCAGCAGTGAATGGCTTGACAGGGGCCTAGAAAGAAAAGACCAGAAGATGAAAAGGAAAAAAATTGGCATAAAGATGTGAGATCAGATGTAAGGAAACAGCAGAAATTTGTTCTCACAGAAATAGTGTACGTTTGCCTTCCCTGTCCGTGGAGCCCCAGCAAGTACCACTCTCTGCAAGCTTAAGACTTGTTTGCCAAGTGGCATGGATCTTACATTAATATTACAAACATTACACCCAACCAAGGGACACAAAATACAGCAAAGGAGGTTGAAGTGAGCCAATGAGCAGAGAATGCTCTGCTCATTCCACCCAGAACCCGCTGGCCTAAGAGCATGGAAACAGCCTGTGGAAGATGAAGTTGAATCTCTAGCTCAGATCGGATATCATCCCCAACGAAGCAATATACACACTAAGCCAAAGAACTTTCTATGGTCTTATATTCTAGCAGGAAAAATACAGAGGTCTAGGGACCAGGGGGTAGAATAAAAGTGGCCCCACCAATCTAGGTTCTGCAGTTTGATGTCCTGCGCTCCAAGCAAGAACATTTCCAGCAAGGAATGCAACCAAAGCCCCATTAAATATAACCTATAGCTGTTGCCTGCAGATCTAGTAATGTTTTTTATTTTATACTGAATAGTGTGGCTATACATTATAGACACTGAGTCTGGAATCATTCATTTATTAGTGCAGACTCTTGACACATTCAATGGGCTTATCACTTGGAATTTGCAGAGGTTTGATTTTAAGCTTTGTTAGAGTGTGTTTGTGTAACATTGGGGTGCTTACCGAGTCCATGTAACATTTTTGGACTCAAATGTCAGGCTCTATTTCACCTTCACCTTCCACAGCTGAAATCTCTGCTCTTTCTTTTCAGCCTGCCATCTGTCCCTTTCTTTTTGGTAAGAAGAAATGTGCCACTCAATGTTCAACCAAGAATTTGAAAGGAGTTTGAACAAAGGTATGGGGATTCCCCCTGAAGGAAATTCTTTCCAGGATCTCCTCCCGTAATTGGCAGCCCCAAATTCCGTCACTTCAAACCAAAGGATTCAAATAGCCTGTTTGACACATGTTGGCTCAGGGGTGCCTCAGGAAGAAGCCATACACAGGTCCATGTTACCTAGTGAGCTACCTTCCTTCCAAGGCTAAAATGCCCTTCAGTTTCTGCTTATGTTGAACATTCTGCTGTACCACTATACACTTTTTTTCTGTTAAATATTTTTATCTAAAACTTATAACTTTTAGAAGTATCATTGGCTATAACTATTCCTTAATTAGTCTTAAATGCCAATTAATTATTTTTTATTGTCTGTAAGTGTGAGTTCAACTTTGTATTTTTTTAAAGGTACAATTTATTTAGGAAATAGGTTATCCACATGATGGAATATCTGAGGCCAGACAGTAGAAAGTACAGCAAACCAGAATTTACCACATCTAGGCTAGGGATGCAAACACAGGAGGCAGTGCTGCAGGAGCTCAGGTGCTAGGGTTATCCAGAAGCAGCAGGAATTATTTTGGGTCATTCTGGCAGTATTTGAACCATAATGGAGACTCAGCTGTCAAATATATTGCCTAGGTGAGAGAGAGAGAGAGAGAGAGAGAGAGAGAGAGAGAGAGAGAGAGAGAGAAGGGAAATACCCATGCTTTTCTCTTCCCCTGTGCTTAAGCTACTGTAAGTACATTCCATTGGCTAACTCAGCAGAAAGTGGGCCAATAAGGCAACATGTGAAAGAGAAATGAAGTCTCTCATAAAATAATGAGAGGAAGAAGATATGGGCAAGGAGGAGATACGGGATCCAACTATATCAGAAGTCATTCACAATGCTTTAAAAAAATTCTTTCTGTGATTATCTAAAAATATATAATTTGCATGTTTAACTTATGTAAGTTGAAAAATAATGAAATCGCTTTTGCTTCCTCCTCAATAATACATGTGATCAACAACATCTTAACACTATATACCTATGAATTGTCAGGCTTATACGTTTTGTGATTTCAATGTGTCATTTAGTGTAACCCAACTGTAAATCATTATTACAATTAATGATTTATGCAGCCAGTATTTATTTATGTGTCACATATCTACATCATTCCTTGCTCTTTATTCCTTCTTATATCTCACAGCCTCAACGGATCTCTCTATATCACAAGGAAATGCTTTAGAATTTCTCCAGTGAGATTCTCTGTGGCAAACAATTTCATTCTGAAAATATTTTTTAACCCTAATTTTCAAAAAGTTCTTTCAAAAGGGATAGAATTCTTGACTTTTAGTTACGTTGTTTCAGGACACTAATAATAGCATTCCACCATTTTCTGGCTTCCATTGTTAGTATTAAACAGCATGTTGTCAGTCTACCTTTGGAGCAAATAAACATAACCTGTCAATAGATATGATTTATAAAATATATAATTTTAGGATCATACTCCCGGACTGGCCTGAAAAATATACACTCACAGATTACTTCAGTTAACATCGTACAGAAAGAAATGATTTGTCTGTGGCAAGAGCTTTAAAATTGTACATCTTTTATTTGGAAGGTAGTCTAATATATATAGTTCACCCCACTGGGCTTTTCAACCGCTATACTGATCAAATAAAATATGAACCAATAAGACAGCTGTTATTGTACACTAAAACTAACTTATTTCTTCCCTTGAGTATTTTTAGGTATCTTATGACTTTATATAAATGCAGAATGAGCCCAATGCTATAATTTGTTGAGAAAACAGCAGCGCTGTAGAGTAAGCTTTTATTTTTTCATATTTCTTTTTAAAATTTCCCCCTTTCCATCTTCATTCATTTTAAGAAGTCATTTTACCAAAATAAAAAAGTACCATATATAATAATACCAGATAGCTATTTTTTTAAAAGAATTTGCTTCTAGTTACCAGCTCATTTTCATTTACATGAGGATCTTTTTTAGCAGAGCAAGCAGAAAAATATAGCTAAACTATTATAAATATTCTAAAACACACTTTGTTCAAGAAATGTGATATTGACATTAGCTATAAGGAATGTTGCCAAATTCTCAGATTCCCAGAGACATTAATCCAAAAATCACTTATCAAGTAAATGATAAGAAATATCTCTAGTCTTTAAATCCACAGGAATATATGACTTATACTTTCTTATCCATATTAGAATCCTCTAACTAATGGAATTCTAAGCACGAACTAATTATTTTATGTAAACCAAACATTATAAATGTTTATAAACATGCAAAGAAGTGTGGTACTATGAAGAATATACACTAAAATACTTTATTCTTAATCTGATAAACATTTCTTAATTATATCATCCTGGTAACCACAGATGGAAAACTGAGTATAGCTTGACATAATGCAGTATAATTTTATGTGAAATTTGTGACAGGATGTTCTAAAACAAAATTTTTATAAAAATACACATCTAGTTATATTGGTTTCCTAGTTGCTAGGGCATGAAAACACTATGAACAAAAGATGTCAAATATGTTTCATTTTACCTTTCTACTCTGAAAGACTGTTTCTGACAAGAGTCCCATATTGGGGAGGAAAACAGTGATCAGCCAATTCTTCAATAGACCAAAAGGTAATTTTACATTTGCTGTAAAAATTGGTAATGCATCACTCAAATTTCTTCCAGTGCTGATATTTTAACAATAGCTAGTATTTGTTGTATATTTTGTTTCCTTAGATATTTTGCAAGAGTTACTAATTAAGGCAATGACCACTGTTCTTGGGAAATTTTATTTTTAAGATTTTAATTGTAAAATAACAGATGTAAAAAACCAACAACAAATCCAAACCACCAGAGATAATTAATTTAAACCAAACATGGTAATTTGATTAACTTTACCAAAGATCAATTTAGCAAAACTTATGCTACCAAATTCCAGGTAATGAGACTCAAATTAAGATCAGCTAGCATGTTTTTTGAAATGAGAGGAGGAATTGTCTATCTACCTAGGTAGATAGATAGACAGACAGACAGACAGACAGACAGACAGACAGACAGAAATTGAAAGTGAGTCTCTTTTATCTTTGGATATTGTTTTGTCATATGACCTAAAATAGCTGTAGTCAATTTGAATCAAGAATGGTTTTATGAATAAAATCACAACTTTAGAGATAGCCAATTATCACATCTTTATATCTTACCGCTTTGCTATGTCTTTGAGACACTGAATTTGCCAATCCTGGAGGCATCATAGCCTGGCTATTTTGTTTTGTTTTAAAGTGAGATTATAAATGTTGTCATTGCTTAAATCAATTTGAGTTACATTTTCCACTAACTGCAACTGTATAACAATTTACTTACCTTACTGGAGAAATGAGAAAGCAATGAACCAATGGGAATAAGGAACTAAATGAAGTCCCACCAGTTACGCAGGATATATTCAGATATAAACCTAACTTGTCTACATCTAAATTCTATTACACCGTGGAAACTAGATAACTCAGAGCCAGAGTGGAGGTTTTTAGGTATATTGAAAATTCAACAACCCTTCCCCATAAAATCCTACAAAGTTTAATTCCAAGAAAAAAGACATACATTGAAGTATGTCCATAGACTACTTAAAAGCAGGTGATAAAATTGGCATCTTAATTCATGTGGAATGATTCTTAATGCAAATAAAAGTATCTGAGTCTGGATTACAAAACAGAAAGGTTTTCCTAAGTAAACTTTTTGGTTTGCTGCGAGAATACATAATACCTAAAATACCAATGGTTTATCATTAGCTTTAAACAAATACATTAATTGATTTTGGTATATTTTTTCTTTGAAAGTAGGAATTGTAAATTAAAAAAGTTTAGTTTACTTTTAGAGATTCACAAATGTTTCAGTGAAGCATAGCTACAAATTTTTAATCCTGCTTTAAGGCAAAACATCCTATTCATTAATAGTATACTTTCTCTTATTTCATCCCTCTTCAATAAAGCTCTTATATGCTTAAAATCAGAGACTTTTGCAGATAATAAAAATAATTATGAAGAATTTTGGTTGTTTGTAATTTTTTTTTAACTAGTTGGAAGTAATGTGTAAGAGATGGTGAAAATAATCGTTTGACAAAATCACTTTAAGTTTTTTCACCAAATTAACTACTTTAATAATTTCTTTCTTCTGTGACTTAAACAATTACCTTCAGTGCATTGCAAAACTGTTGTTTTTACATTAAATGTTACTAATTTGGGGATCCAAATTCAATTATTTTTAAAAATAGATTTATTGGATCATTCTACTAATATTCCTTTTGTTTTGCTATCTTATTCTTTGTTTCCCATCAAAAGTTTGTTATGTGAAATAAAAATATTTATTATATCCTGTTAATAACAATAGTGGAAAGTTTTAGAAAAACATGTTAGAGGAGAATCTAAAGAATTTGGCTTGCCTAGCTGGCGTGGCTCATTGGTTGAGCATGGACCTATGAACCAGGAGGTCATGGTTCGATTCTGGTCAGGGCATATGCCCGGGCTGTGGGCCAATCCCCACTTTTGAGCATGTAGGAGGCACCCGATCAATGATTCTCTCTCATAATTGATGTTTCTCTCTCTCTCTCTCTCTCTCTCTCTCTCTCTCTCTCTCCCTCCCTCCCTCCCTCCCTCCCTGAAATCAATAAAAACCTATTAAATAACAAAAAAGAATTTGGCTTATAAATAGAAAAATTGTCTTGAGTCTGCAGGCTGGGGCCTTTGAGTACTGCATCCCTCTGACTGGCTTTTCCTGGAGTCAATGTACATATCACAGACTTTGATCTCTTCTGCCCTGTTAGCTGATATTACGACTGATTCTCTCCTGCCAGCGGTGGAGCTCATTTTTTCTGGTGACTCTGTGAGACAGCTGGGGATCATAAATATTTGGACAACCTTCTCGATTTAGATCTCCTTGCTCTTTGATAATGGTAAGGATGTCAAAGTTGCCTCAAGAAATTCAAAGATAACAATTAGGACATTTTAAAATCCATGAAAAACTAGTTCAATGAACATTTTTGAAATATCATAAGACTCTTTTTATTATCCATGGCTGAGATTAGATGAAGATGGCCACTCTCAGATACCAGCTTCTGAACATTGGAAACTATCAATGTTACCTTAAAAGGAAAAAGGGGTCTTCGCAGATACGATTAAATTAAGGATCTTGAAATTGGGATATTATTCTGGATCCTAGGGTAGGCCTTGATAATAAAACTATCTGTGTAAGAAGCAGGCAGAAGGAGATTTGATACAGACAGAATGCAATGTGATCATAGAGGCAGAGATTGGAGCGATGTGGCCACAAGCCAAAGAATGCCAGCAGCCACCAGAGCTGGACAAGGAAGGGTTCCAGTCTAGAGCCTCCAGAGAGGTCACAACCCTACTGACCTTTTGAGTACAGCTGAGTGATACTGATATGGGATTTCTGACTTCCCGAGCAGTGAGAGAACAAATTTCTGTTATATTTTGAGCCACCACATCTGTAGTAATTAGTTACAGAAGCCCAGGAAATTAAAATATATATTAGAAATAAAAAAATGAACCCGAGTTCTTTTACAAGGTTATGTGCTCCACCATATTTACATCTATTTTTAAGAGAAGACAGCTGTATGTGTCAATCACTCTACAGGTATTCTAAATTTGGAAACCCTGCCCATCCAGAGAGGTAATGAATATGTATTAAAGTACCTTAAGTAACTCAAGTACCTTGCAAATTAAGTTTAAAAATTGATCTCATTTCTAGAATTACCCTCATTACTAGTAGTTATCTTATCCTTTTTGTATAATTTAAGGAAATATACTCCATGTAGGATTTATGAGATTATTTGTGATTATTTTGTGTCCATACAAACTCTTTTACGTTTAAAGGATATAAACTTTATATCAGAAAGATGAGACATATGCACATGCCATTCATATGGAAACAGGTTTACACTGACAATGACCACTGACTGTGCTGTTTGCAGTCTTTGTTTTAATTCTGATTGACAGGAGTGGTATGGATAGTAGGTGCATATTGACAACCTCATCCCACCCCCTTTAAAAATAGTGCCCTTTAAGAGAAAGGAGAATTTGTGTGGACACACACACAAAAAATCACAATGAAAAGTAATTTTATGAATCCAAAGTGGAATGTTTTTATCCAGGTTACACATGAAACATAAAATAATTTAGGGGACATGAGCCTTTAAATCCTTACAGTGATAAACCCCTGTTCATGGTACTAAAAAAGTTTTATCTGTCTAAAGAATAAGGATTACGGCAAGATTTGTTGCTTAAATGTGACCTTCTTAGTTGATAGATCCTCCCCTCTCCCAACTGGTGGGCGGAGTATGAGTTTTCAGCCTCTGTCTGATTTTTCATTAGTTCTACTTGTGAAGTATTTCAAAAGATTTTATCATTTTGATGACTTCAGAATTATTTTCATGTTATATCAAAATGTTCCATGAATTTTGTATTTTTTTCTTTTTATGCTCATGGATGATTTTTTACAAAATAACCACTTCAGAAAGATTGACCCCCCCCAAAAAAAACAATCTCTTTGAAATGATTTGGACATAAAATTTGTGTCTGCACTGTGATTTATATTCACTGAATGGTGATTATCAGGGAAAAGAAAACACACACAAAAAAACAAAACACCTCCAAAAAAACAAAAATGAAATGAAGTATCTTTTAGACATAAATAGCATGGCTATATTCCTGCATAGAAATAACTTCAGAAATAAAGTACAGGACTTCATCCTAAATTATGTAAAAGCAAAACTGAAGAAAAAAAGTAATTAAATGTAGCCAGGCAGCACATGAAAACTACACACTTGAAAATTCCACATAAGTGAAAGGACAAAGCAGGACTGATGGCTGTGTCCTTAACCCCTCTTCCAAGAAAAAGCCGCAGGGTGTATCAGTCACTCAGCCTGCCCTTATCTCGGCCAATGGGAAAGCGGGGGAAACTAGCCCAAGGCCAAAAGTATGCTGGCCACACCCCCTGTCTTTGTGTAACCAGACCCTAGCTGCACCCTGCCCCAACCCTCCCTCCCCCCCCTCCAACCCCAAGCCCTATAAATTCTTTGTTCTCTTGGGACTCGGGGCTCTCTCTTGGATCCAGTAATGGAGACAAGGGGGGGGGGGGTGGGGACCAAGCGAGCTTGTATAAAAGGACCCTCTGCTTTTGCATCGGACTGACTGGCTCCCTGGTGTGGTTTTATTGGGGATCTTGAAATCTGGGCATAACAATAAGTACAAATTACTATCGTCCAAACCTGTAGAAAATTTTTGTGAATTTTTTTGAGCCAAACTGATGACAATTGCTGGGAAGCAAAATCTCAATGGATTGAGAAAATGCTCTGGAGATTGGCATTTTTGAAGCTTATTTTATATGTTAGTCAAATGAGGAGACATAAGGGAGGTTGTATGATATTTGTTTCTGGTAGATTGAGGTGACAGGAGAAAGCAAATTGGGGAAATCACTGAAATTGGATAAAGCAGACAAATACTTATTACACATTTGTGGGTATAGGATCATTTAACAATCAACATTTACAGCACAAGGAGATGGTATTCAGGGAACTAGATAACAATGAGGGGTTGTGGGTGGATATACCCTGAGGGGTTTAGAAAAAGAAAATTAACATTCCAAAGGTATGTTATCTGACTTAGATGCAAAAAGACAATGGGTTCACTTAAGATAAAGACCGACCTTTGTCAAGGAAGCTACCAGCCTAGGATGTGATTACCCACTGTGACTTCTGTTTAGTTAGGAATTTTTATGTCCAAACCATCCTTTGTGGTTACTATTGGTCTCCATAAGCCCCACCAAGCAGGCCTCATCTGAGCTTGTCAGGTTTAATTTGTGGCCCCTTTTTGTCCACACTGTGTACAGAGTTTCTTTTTCTGGTCATTTCATCATATTCAGACTTGGGGGGAAAACGTGAAAAAAATGCTACAGCTTTTTTTTTTTTTGTCTTCTGCATGTGTGGACCTCTTGAGGAACAAAGAGAATCCATGAATACCTATCATTTCTACATAAAATAAAATGACATTTTCAACTGATATAACTGGCATGATCAGGTACTAGTTTATTCACTAAAGCCTAAAAGTTTAATTATGAAAGATTTTCCAAACCAGAAATTCTATGTGTTCTGTGGGGAGATCACTCACTTAAGAACAAAACCGGTACAAGTAACAGCACTCTTTGAGGCCTATCTAAGTAAGAGTTGGAGAAATCTGCCAGGATGTGTTAGAAGATTAGCGTCTTGCTGCAAAATTTCAGAGATTTAATTAATTCTATTTGACACTAAAGAAAAAAATGTAAATTCCTTTATGTATTCTTTATTGGATAACTCGGATGTCTCACAAAAAGAATCTACTTGGAATAAGAAAGAAAATTTAAATTCTATCACATTAATACTAGCTTTCCTTACTGTGTGAATTCATTTCTGGCAAAAAATGATTTATTAAATAGAGAGTTTCCACATACACAATGACATTTTACTTCAAGTCCAATTTATGAGATCTAATGCCATTTTTGCAAGCCGTACGAGTTCAACAGTCTATAAATTCAGATAAGAACCATTATGCGTTTCCTACGTTTTTATCAGATATTTTATGAACCTTGTGGATCTTACTAAAAGTCAAGGTTATATAGTCATAACTTATAAATTATAAACAAGTATTAATTTACTCCAAACCTAGTTTTCAAGCTACAGTTGCTGGAGAAATTGTGCATAAAAATTTCCTTTGAAATTTAAGAACTGGGAACATTTTTCCTAAAAACCTATACTGAAAGAAAAAAAAAAAACTATAAATAATTTGCAGTAAAAACTGAAATATACTAAGAACATAACAGGAAAATATCTTATTTAAACAAAAGAAGCTTACACTTGCAACATGCTTTAGAAGAAAACATTAAGAAAATAACACCATTTTGTTAAATTCTTTATATATACTCAGGTGTTTTTTGTTTGTTTTTTGGGTCTTGAGAAAATTCTCCAAGAAATTTGCACACTGTTCATCCCTTCCTTGGGTCCCTATTCTCCCTAATCTGTACCTGGCCAAGTCTCACTTTTCCTTCAGATGACAGCTCGCTCATCATTTTCTCTTCAAGGTCATGTCAGACTGCTTCCTTGTCATCCAACATGTAATTAGGTGGCCAATCTGTGTTCTCAGTGTCCCCTTCATTTATATCATCAAAACAGAGCCATTGACACTTATTACAAATGCTATTTATATTACCTTCCCACAAGACCATTAACTCTCTAAGTTTTCAGGGACTGTGTCTGATCATCTAGCCCTAAACAAATGATCAGCAAATAAGAGGTACTCAAAAACTATTGTTATCTTACCAAGTGACTCAATTAATGAGTGAGATAACAGAAAGGACACTGGCATTGAATACATATGCTTGTTTTTTTTTGTTGTTGTTGTTTTTGATAAGAGGTGTTTAATTCTGTCATTCACTCACTACAAGCAGATGCTATGGTCCCTAGTTAGTAAAAATTCAGAATCAGTTTCTCCGTTTACTCAATTATCATTAAAGAAAACAAAGTGCTCTGAGGAATAAAGAATTCAAATGCTGAGCTTTAGAGATTGTGTCACTTTCTGACAAAGACCCAATTTTATATAGAAGTTTGATGAAGCCCTTAATTAGCCACACCATTTTCAGGAATATAAATTATTCCCAGCTTTGTCCATAACTCATGTACATTCTGACCTACCAATTTTAAAACCATGTAAAGAAACATGTACAAGAATATTTGATTGTATATATTAGTCAATAATTATAGACAACCCCAAACTCTATCTTTTAGAGACTGGCTCAATACATTTTGGCATAGTTAGATACCAGGTAGCTAATTAAGTCAATAAAGGTGATTTTAATATATTGATATGAAACAAGATTTCAAACAATATATAGAATGTGATTGTATTTTTCCTGTGTAGACACACACACACACACACACGTATATATTTATAATTTAATAAACATTTCTTACAGTTACTATATACTAAGAAATGTTCTGTGCAGGAAGTATAAAGTGGCAAATAAGATAAACAAGGTCCTTTGTTTTTTACTATACATTCTAATGAAAAATAATGCAATTTTTATAAGTGAATATGAGATGGTCTGGAAGAAGACACACCAAAGTTTTAGCAATACATAATTAATCCAAGCCCAAGATGGATGATTGAAGAAAAGGTAAGAACAGTTTTTATAGTTTGTTCATATTTTTCTATAAAGTCTTTAAATTTGCTAATGATCAGCATCTATTCATTTTATATTAAAACTAGGGGCCCGGTGCACGAAATTCGTGCACTGGGTGTGTGTGGGGGGGAGTGTCCCTCAGCCCAGCCTGCCCCCTCTCACATACTGGGAGCCCTCAGGCGTTGACCCCCATCACCCTCCAATCGCAGGATCGGCCCCTTGCCCAGGCCTGACACCTCTGGCTGAGGCGTCCAGCCCAGGCAGCGGGGACCCACAGCTGCAGCGGCCCCGCGATCGTGGACTTCGCTTTAGGCCCAGGCAAGGGACCCCTAGCTCCCGGGACTGCCAGCTTCGACCTTACCCAGCTCCCATCGCTGGCTCCACCCCTACTTCCTGCTATCACTGGCCAGGGTGGAAAAGGCACCTGATTCTCTGATCATGACTGGGAGGCAGGGCAAAGGCGGCCCCTGGGCCGCCTTTGCCCTGCCCCCCAGCTCTTATCTCCCCCCTGGGTTTCCGATCACTGTCAGTGGCAGGGGGCTTCTTCCTGCTTTCCCTTTCGCCTCCCTGCATTGTGCCTACATATGCAAATTAACCGCCATCTTGTTGGCAGTTAACTGCCAATCTTAGTTGGCAGTTAATTTGCATATAGCCCTGATTAGCCAATGAAAAGGGTAGCTCGTACGCCAATTACAATTTTTCTCTTTTATTAGTGTTGATTAAAAATTTTACATGAAAACCTTAGCTAGCCAATCCAACTTAATTTCTCTAAACATCTTCTAAATTATCTCACATCATAACATAAAAATTAAAAGTTGAACTTAAAGAAGTTTTTGGCTCGTTTTTAAGTAGACTTTATTATTTTAGAGCAGTTTTAGGTTTATAGAAAAATTGAGCAGAGGGTAAAGAGACATCACATGCACCCTGTCCCCATAACATGCATAATCTCCCCCATAATCAACATCCCCTACCAGAGTAGTACATTCATTTTGACAATCCTACATTGACACATCATTATCACCCCAAATCCATAGTTTTCCATTATGGTGTTGTAGTCCATGGGTTTCAACAAATGTATCCACCATATGGTATGATGCAGAGAAGTTTCACACCCTAAAAAAACTCTGTGCTCTGCCTGTTCATCTCTCCCTTCCCACACCCCCAGGCAACCACTGATTTTATTTTTTTTTAATTGTCTCCAAAGTTTTGCTTTTCTAGAATGTCATATAACTGAATCAGTATGTGGCCTTTTCAGACTGGCTTCTTTCACTAAGTAATATGCATTTTAGTTCCCTTCATGTCTTTTCATGGCTTGATAACTAATTTCTTTTTAGTGCTGAACAATATTCCACTGTCTGGACATACCAGAGTGTATTTACCCATTCATCTACTGAAGGACTACTTGATTACATCAGGTTTTAGCAATTATGAAGAAAGCTGCTATAAGCATCCTTATGCAAGGTTTTGTATGAACATTAGTTTCAACTCCTTTGTGTAAATATCAAGGAGTGTGACTGCTGTATTGAAGAGTATGTTGAGTTTTGTATGAAATCACCAAACCATTTTCCAAACTGGTTGTACCATTTTGCATTCCACCAGCAAGAAATGTGAGTTCCTATTGCTCCATATCCTTACCAGCATTTAGTGTTGTCAGTGTTCTGAATTTTGCCCATTCTAAAAGTTGTGCAGTGGTATCTCATTGTTTTAATTTGCATTACCCTGATAACATGCTGTGGAACTTCTTTTCATATATTTTTGTCATTGGATATCTTCTTTGGTGAACTGTCTGTTCGGATTTTCGGCCCATTTTAAAATACCATTATTTTCTAATTAAGTTTTAATAGTTTTGTATATATTAGATAACAGCTCCTTATCAGATTTATCTTTTGCAAATATTTTCTTCCAGTCTGTGACCTTTTTATTCTCTTGATAGTATTCTTCACAGAACACAAATTTTTAATTTTTAATTAAGTCCTTTTATCCCCCCATGTTATATCTAAATGTCATCAGCAAACCCTATGCCATATAGGTTTTCTCTAGGATTTTTACAATTGTGTATTTATACGTAGGTCTACGATCCATTTTTGAGTGAATTTTTGTGAAGGCTATAAGATCTGGGTCGAGATTCATTTTTATTTTATTTTTTTTGCATCTGGATGTTCAATTGTTTTAGCACCATTTGTTGAAAAGACTGTATTTTCTCCATTGAATTGCCTTTGCTCCTTTGTCAAAAATCAGTTGACTCTATTTAGGTAAGTCTATTTCTGGGCTTTCTGCTCCCTTACATGGACCAGCTGACCTATTCTTCCACTAACGCCACGCTGTCTTTATTAAGGTAGCTTTAGAATTAAGACTTGAAGATGGGTAGAATTAGTCCTCAAACTTTATTCTTCTATTTCAATATCATGTTGGCTATTCTGTGTCTGTCTCTCTAAAACTTTAGAATACTTTTGAAGATATCTACTAAATAAATTGATGGAATTTTGATTGGGACTGCATTGAATCTATAGATCAGGTAGCAAAGAATTGGCATCTTGAAGATATTGAGTCTTCCTGTTCATGAATATGAAATATTTATCCACTTAGTTAAATCTCTCATCAGAGCTTTATAGGCTTTTTTGCATAGATGTTGACACGTTATTAGATTTATATATTTCATTTTAGGGAGTGTTATTGTATGGTGTATGTTTTTCACTTCAAATTCCACTTACAGATAGCATATTAAAAGACTAGAGGCTCAGTGCACAAAATTTGTGCACTTGTGGGGGCGGGGGGGTCCCTCAGCCTGCCTATGCCCTCTTGCAGCTCAGGACCCCTCAGGGGATGTCCGCCTGCCATCTTAGGCCCACTTCCCATAAGGATCGGGCCTAAGATGGCAGGCGGACATCCCTCTCACAGTCCGGGACCCCTCATTCCTTACTGCCTGCCTGCTCCCTGCTCCTTACTGCTGCCACGGAGGTGGTAGAGGCTCCCGCCACCACCACTGCACTTACCAGCCATGAGCCCAGCTTTTGACTGAGTGGTGCTCCCCCTATGGGAGCTCACTGACCATCAGGGAGCAGCTCGTGCATTGAGTGTCTGCCCCCTGGTGGTTAGTGCATGTCATAGCGACCAGTCATTCTGCCATTCAATCAATTTGCATACTAGCCTTCTGTTATATAGGATGATTGGCTTTTATGTATTAACCTTGTATATTATAAGCTTGCTATAATTGCTTATTGCTTTATTTTATTTTTTTTTAGTTTTATTTTTATACTAGAGGCCCAGTACATGGGATTCGTGCACTGGTGGGGGTGATGCCTGTGGGGATTGGCCTGCTATGGGAGCACTGCTCTCCTGGTCAGCCAAGCAGCTCTGGACCCACCCTCTGAGTGGCTGCCCCCACTGTGGGAGTGCCACACATCCCAGTCAGCCGAACAGCACTCCCACTGTGGGAGTGCACCGACTACCAGGGGGCAGCTCCTGCATTGAGCATCTGCCCCTTGGTGGTCAGTGTGCATCATAGCGACTGGTCGACTGGTCGATCTGGTCATTCTGCCATTTTGTCGCTGGGCTTTTATTATATAGGATTTAGCTCATACCCAACATTTTCCAGATTCTCATGATCAAATTTGTAACATTTTTATTTCACTTTATATTCTCCCACTTAGATTGTAGCTTTTGTAGAATATAAAATTTTATCCTGTTCATTTTCATTCCTAGAACACCAAGGATAGTGCCTGAGGTAGAGGAGGTGCTTTCTAAAAGTGTGAATGTAAATGTGTAAATGGCTTTGGAAATTATGACCTTATTCTGAAAATCTCCTCATTTCAGATAATATACATCATTTTATTTTTTAAAAAGTTGTAAAGCATCACACTTTTACTATTCTCTATTAATCAAAGTGTCTTAACTTTATATATATTTTAATGATTTTTTCTTCAAACATGAAAGATAAAAGCCATTCTGTTTCCAGTAAAACACTCCACCCTCATAGAGTGACTCTCAAAATATCTACATTTGGCAGCCACATCCAATATATAACACTGGATCAGTTATTTTATTAAAAAATGACAGGTGTTAAATGTTGTTGTTTGCCAAGCAATTTCACAAATTTTGCCATATGCGAAAAATCATTTGGTTATTAACAGACCTGAGTTCTGTTTAATGAACTTTAAAGTTCCTTACCGAATAAGTTTAATGCCAAGGTTAAAATCCACTTACTGCATAAACTAAATGTCTGTTAGGTTTAATAGGGATCAGAGAAGGGATTTATGTCTTAATACTCATGTGTGGCCAAGAAATACTAGGATCAAATAGCTATTTAACAACAAAAAAAAAATAAAAGCCAGGATTTTCCTCAACATTACTAATTAAAATATGAGAGAAAAATGGGTTGTTAAGGAGGCTTAGTGGAAACATGTTTGATTAATTTGGAAACAGGTAAAATGCTATAGGAACACAAAGTAAATGTTCCCACTCACTGGAAATGAGTTCATGAGAGTAACCTAGTAACAAATAATAAGAAAACCAAGGTGGAATATAGAACATGGTATTAATTATTTATTTAATGAATAAACTTAGCACATTAAGTGTCATTAAATGTGCTAAGTGCTAGGACCCAATCAGGAGTTAGAAACTACATAGTTTAATATAAAGAACTAGAGGCCTGGTGCATGAAATTTATTCACAGGTAGGGTCTCTAAGCCTCCTCGCTTCCCCACCTCCCCCCCTCCTCCTTCCCTCGCCACCCTTGCACTGCCTCCTTATGGTTCCCCTGTCTCTTCCTTCCCTCACTCCCTCAGTGCCCTGATGCTGCCTCCGCTGGATGCCCACTATGTTCTGCACCGCTCTCTGGTGGTCAGCACACATCATAGCAAGCAATTGAACTCACACTCCTAGTCGAACTCCTGAGGGGACAATTTGTATAATTTATAGATAGATAGATAGATAGATAGATAGATAGATAGATAGATAGGCAGGCAGGCAGGCAGGCAGGCAGGCAGACTGAGTGGCCAGATTATTATGACCACCCCATCAGTACTTCGCTGGGCCACCTTTTGCCTTCAATACTGTGGCGATTCTTCTTGGCATTGACTCTACGAGTTGTTGAAAGGTGATGCGAGGAATCTGACACCATGCCTGATGAATAGCACTGTCCAGTTCTGTGAGATTTGATGGTCGTGGAACCAGCTGCCTGATGGCTCTTTTAACTTCATCCCACAAATGCTCAATTGGATTGAGATCTGGTGATTGTGTGGGCCACCTAAGCAAAGTGAAGTCTCCCTCATGTTCTTGAAACCACTCCTGCACAATGTGAGCACCGTGGCATGGAGCACTGTCTTATTGGAAGAAGCCATCTCCATTGGGATACGCCATCAAGATGATAGGATGAACTTGATCAGCAATGATACTTAGGTATGTTGTGCTATTCAGACGTTGTTCCACATGAATTAAAGGGCCCAAATCATGCCAGGAAAACGTGCCCCAAACCATAATACTGCCCCCACCAACTTGAAGGGTTGTACTCATGCATGTGGGGTGCATGCTTTCATGCTGTTTCCACCAGATTCTCACTCTGCCATCTTCATGATGCAACTGGAAACGTGATTCATTGGACCACATGACTTTTTTCCAATGCTCGACTGTCCAATCCTTGTGTTCCTGTGCACATTGGAGACGTTTTATCTTGGTAACTGCAGACAGCAAAGGTGTTCAAACAAGCCTTCGGCTTCCATATCCCATACAATGCAGTGTACAGCTAATTTGCCTACAAACGTGAGGTGGTCATAATAATCTGGCCACTCAGTGTAGATTATTCAACTATAATAAGAGCTATTAGATTTAAAGAAACTCCATGGGATATCCTAGACATAATGGAGAGAGTATCTAAAGAAAGGCAAATTGATAAGGGAGGCTGCTCCCCAAAGCTGGAGCTCAGACCTCCTTAAAGAAGTTATAGTGTAGCCCACCAAATAGCAGAGAAGTTCGCTATTTTTCCCAAGCCAGCATTGTGCTATAGTTGCTGGGCCAGGAGGCAGAAACCCTCTGGAATACAGATGGGGAACAAGAGATCAGCAGCAGCAGGAAGCATGTGAAGGGCTGGGAACTCTCCTGCAGGTGGCGGTGCCACACTGAGGGGCAATGTCACTAAGGGGCATTCTGTGAGCATGGCTGGGGTACAGTTACATAAGGTGGCCTCATCCCATCCTGCTGACCAAAGCATAGCAGCCAGAAAATGCAGAAAAGGCCCTGCCTCCTGTAATGTCCCTCCAGTAATCTCTACTGGGAAATGTAACATCATGCTCACATTTCAAGCAGAAATGCTTAAAGGGATTCTGTTTATCAGGCGGAATACAGTGAAGGGTGAACTTGGAGCTAAGAAGAAAGAAAGAATTAGCACAAGAACTCATAACTTTTGCCTTGAGGGAATATAATTTGAAATATCTATAATGTGATCAAATTAAATAAAAATCAGAGGACCATTAGTGAAGGAAGTCCTTGTTAGATGGACAGACCTAAAATATAGACCCAATTTCATATCTGACTACAAAAGTAGAGTGTTGACAAGAGGAACTATCACTTTAGATAGCAGGCTTTAGTTAGCAGGCTTTAGTTTTGGAGCAGATATAAAAAAATAATTACTCATTGTCTCTATTCCTTCATAGTGCATTTTGCAATAGTCTTATTAAGACCTCTGCTACTTTTTAAAATTTTATCTTTATTGTTGAAAATATTATATATATCCCCCTTTTTTCCCATTGACCCCTTCCACCCCACACCTCCCCAAGCCTTCACCATACTGTCTGTGTCCATGTGTTATGCATATCCTATATAATAAAAGCCTAATGTACAAATTGTCCCCTCGACTGGGAATTGGTCCCAAAGTTCGACCAGGTGTCAGGGCTGGCCAGCCAATCACCTGTGGCCACTCCCTCCCGGCTGGCCCTGGCCTGGCCAGCGGCAGTGGGGGCAGGCGGCTGGTGGAAGGGAGTCCCTGGCAGGCAGCCGGCATCCACTAGGGACCCTAGCCATGCATAAATTTCGTGCACTGAGCCTCTAATATACATATAAGTTCTTTGGTTAATCTTTCCCAACCCACACCCACACCCCATCTTCCCTCTGAGATTCATCAGTCTGTTTCATGCTTCTATGTTTCTGGATCTATTTTGTTCATCGGTTTATTTTGTTCATTAGATTTCACATGTGAGTGAGATTATGTGATACTTGTCTTTCTTTTACTGGCTTATTTAGCTTAGTATAGTACTCTCTGGTCCCTCCATTCTATCTCAAAGCGTAAGAAATCCTTCATTTTTACAGTTGCATAGTATTCAGACCTCAGTAACTTTGACTCAGTCTCCTGGCATACTACTTCAATTCCCCATCCTAACTGGCCCTTAGGAATTTTCAGTTTCCTCTTCCTGGGTCATGTGGGTAGATGCCCACCCAACAGGAGTTTTCATGGGCCATTCATCTTCCTTCAAGGGGACTTTAACGTGAGTAAGCATGATCACAATTTCTTGCAAAAGAATTCAGATTCTCACTGGATAACTAAACTTAGTATACTCATTGGTTTTTGTAATTGTTATTAGGAATACTGAGGGATAATCATACAACCCTGGATATGGGAACTCAAGTGGCTGGGAACATATAAAATATAACTTATTAGTTTAAGTAGACAAGATGACTCATAATATAAATTAGTCATAAAATACTTTTGTCAGACATATTTTTGCTTCTATTTTATGTCTTTTTATTAATAATTATTACTTTGTTTCAAAAAACACCCTGAACTGAATAGTATTAGTAAAATATTATTCAATGCATTTTCACTCATGGAATGACTTTTGTCAGTGCAATATGTTTAAAGGTCTTGAGCAAGACAAATATAATAAAAGCCCAGTGATTTTTATCAAGTGAATAGTATAAGAAGAACAAAGATATTATAAAGATTGTGCATTCAACAAAATTATAGGTTGACAGAGTCTTATGCAAGAAAGCTATCTTGAGGATAAGCATGAGGAATGCTAAGAAAATTTGCTAAAACCCACATGAAAAAACAAGTATTTCTCAAAATATCAGTGAGTTTTAATAATATTCGACAATGGAACTCAATAGCAATAACAATTATATTTTCCATAGTCAATCTGAGCAAGGAGACGATCAATTATTTACTCAATATATAGTTATTAAGAACCTACTGCATTATAGGCAATGTTACAGGAATTGGGCATTTAACAGTGCAAAAGTCAGGCTAAGTGTTTCCTCCCAAGAGGCTTACACACCTGCTGATAATGAGAAGAAAAAAGAAATGAAGGAATGAAAGAAGAATTGTCAGGTAAAGATAAGTGGTAAGTGCTATAGATTTGACTATTGAAATTGGAAGTGGGATAAAAAGGTCAGATTTAAGATATATATATGTGTGTGTGTATATATATATATATATATATATATATATATATATATATATATATATATATATATATCAGAAAAGAGCCAATGAGACTCACTAACAAAATTAGTGACTGAAGGTGTGCAGAAAAGTAGATGGTTGTATTTAGAGATGTGTGTGTGTGTGCACTAGTGTATGAAACTCCTGACTGATGAGTTGCAGCAGCCCTGGGAGAGATGAAAATTGGTATGCTCTCATAGGTGAAAGGCAATCTAAAAGGTAGGTAAAGAATGGAGCAAATAGCTCCTCCCGTTCCCCATCCTTGGCTACAGGCACCAAAGGATGGACGGGGCTGGAAGCTGCTCCTGACCATGGACAGCTATTTGGCTCCGATGATCTATTTTCTGTTTTGTTTCCTCAGAAGCTAAGTAAACTGGTGATATCAATATAGTGTCCCTTTAGGTAATTTCCAAATTTGGGCCAGCTGCTATAGTCCATAAAACGTTTGAAATTCTATTAGACATTGATTCAGATATATCGACTTGGGAACTGGTAGAAGAGGCCTGGAATTCTGGGATAAAGTCATGGATTGATATCTAAATTTTGCACTCTTCATCTTGTAAATGGGTCTGAGAAACACTAAACAAAAAGGATGAAGAAGAATTGATGCTTGCATTTGTCATAGTTAAAATCACTGATAACATTTACAAGAATAGTTTCAGTTGGAAGATAGGAATAAAACTTAATGGAATTGAGAGCAACCATGGCTTTAAAAGAAATGGAGACAGCCAGATAAAATAAATTTCTCAAGGATTCTTACCACAGCCTTAACCGGTTTGGCTCAGTGGATAGAGCGTCGGCCTGCGGACTCAAGGGCCCCAGGTTTGATTCCGGTCAAGGGCATGTACCTTGGTTGTGGGCACATCCCCAGGAGGGGGTGTGCAGGAGGCAGCTGATCGATGTTTCTCTCTCATTGATGTTTCTAACTCTCCCTTCCTCTCTGTAAGAAAATCAATAAAATATATTTTTTTAAAAAGGATTCTTACCACAAATGAAAGAGAAGTGGCATGTTATCTAGAGAGGAATGAGGGACAAACAAGGGTTTTAGTTATGATAGGGGGATACTAGAGCATGTTTGGTTGCTGACTAGGATGGTACAACTGAGTGAGGGCAGGAGAGGTGAATAAACAGTGTCCTAAATAAGTATAGAAGGGTGAGATGTATCTCACAACAGCAAGGTCTGACTTGGGTATGAGTAGAGAGAGTCCATCCACAGTAGAAATAAGGCAGAGGGTGAGTACACAAAAGAATTAGATGAGAGATTTTGTGATAGGAAGATGATGTCATTTTCTTACCACTGCTTCTGGTTTCTCTGAGAAAGAAGAAGAAAGGACATAAAATAAGAGAAAAGGAGAAAAGTGTTGAGTGTTTGTGGAGACAAGAGAAGGAGTAAAATAGTTGTCTGAGAAAGTGGGGGAGGGAATTTCCTATGGAAATGTGATAGGTTTGTTGTGACAGTGACTTTGTTGTTACTACAGAGAGGAAAGTCAGGGTAAGCTGCTCTGAGAAGGGGCCACTTTAACCAAAGCGATGACAAAAAGGATCAGCTATGCAAATAGCAAGAGAAAGATGATTCCAGAAAGAAGGAATAGTAAACCAAACATCTTATGGCCAATCAGGCTTCTGTATAAGGCTCTGAAATAAAGCCGGTGCTGTCTGGGCGTAGGTGAGAAGGAGAAGGGGATATATGTTGTGGTAGGAGAATTAGGTAAGAGCCAAATCCTGTCAGGTTATGTAACCAAAGACTAGATTTATAATGCATGTGGTTACCTGTTAAATAGATAATTTATATGAGGTGGTTTCTTTTGTTTGTTTGTTTGTTTGTTTGTTTGTTTGTTTTGGGGGGAGTGGCATTCCATCTGATACTTAAAAATGGAAGCAAGTATCATGTGATTCCAAAATGATGTGCTTTACCAAAAATAAAGTTGCTAAGGGTGTGAATAAAAACCTTTTGTGTTACTCTTACCTTTTCAACAACCTTTAGTCTATATCAAAGCAGTATAGGAATTCAAGAGACTAATGAAAGCCTAATAGTTTATCAGAGTCTGCTACCCTGCTTTCATTTAGCCACGCCCTCTACCATGTCTCTTGACTTCAGAATCTCACCAAGAAGTCCACCTGTCAGGTGTCAGGGTGATCCTTTGCAGTCAGAAAGCACACACATGGGGTGTAGTATCAGAAGGAAGCACTGAAAGGTGAATGATAAGTAGACAAAAGTTGGCTTGGGATCCACACCAGGAAAAGACATAGCAGCAGGTCTTAATAAAGTGATGGATCTCAATACAACACAAACAGAAACCAAACACACAAATAGGCTTTTAGGCTTTTGTTCCATAGAAGGATGCAATAGCAGATAAAACAGCATGAACGTTAATTTGCCATTTCCTCTAAATATTTCTTTTTTCTCTATTAGATTCTGGAGGACCCAGGAATAATAACTATTGAGTCAGGGAGTTGATAGAGAAAGGAAAAGAAAACAACAACAAAAAAAACCCACATAAAAACCAAAAG
The DNA here is from genome assembly GCF_963259705.1 of Myotis daubentonii. Taxonomy (NCBI): domain Eukaryota; kingdom Metazoa; phylum Chordata; class Mammalia; order Chiroptera; family Vespertilionidae; genus Myotis; species Myotis daubentonii. The sequence goes on along the minus strand of NC_081856.1, from coordinate 34,920,713 downwards.
CATGTTTCTCTTTTCTGCTACACTATAGTCTTAAAAATCTGCATTAGGCCTGAACTGTGGAGGGAGTTGCTGTACAGTGTATGACAGATGGAGGTGTTTTGATGTTTCACTGGTCTAATATTTCTCATACTGGAAAATAAGATTGCTAATCAATACGTGAAGGAATTATGAAAGATGTATGGAATTAGAGCAAGAAAACATCCAGAAATGGAGAGGAAAAGTCCACAAGAGTGATTTTGAATGGTAGTGGTAAAACACTGCAGATACATTTCCTTTTTTATTCATCTTGAGTCCAGCTCATTTAATAAGTAGTGAGTCATATGTATGTGATGACAGGAGGCTTTTGAAGGGTTTTAATCAAGAACTGAAATTCTCTAATTAACAGACTGAACATATCACTTTACTGGATGTGTGGGAAGATTTTAGGAGAGAAAGAGAAAGCAAGGGGACAATCATGAAGCTATGCCAACAGTTCAAACAAAAGATAGTGGTGTTTTGGGCTAAAGTGATTATAATTGCATATGAATTGAAAGGGACGGTTCTGAAATGTTTTGAAAGTAAATGCAATAGGACTAAGGATATGAGAGTGAGGCCTAGAAAGAAATGAAGAGTAAATGCCATATTTTAGGTTCAAACATCTCAGCACTAACATGTACTGATATATAAAAACTAGAGGCCCGGTGCACAACAATTTGTACACTCGTGGGGGTGGGTCCCTCAGCCCAGCCTGTGCCCTCTCACAGTCTGGGACCCCTCGGGGGATGACCATCTGCTGGCTGAGGCCTGCTCCCCAGGGGATTGAGCCTAAGCTGGCAATCAGACATTCCTCTGGCAGCCCAGCAGCCCTCGGGGGATGTCCACTTGCCAGTGGGGAACAGACCTAAGCTGCAGTCAGACATCCTTAGCGCTACTGAGGAGGCGGGAGAGGCTCCCACCACCACTGCTGTACTGGCAGCCATCAGCCTGGCTTGTGGCTGAGCAGAGCTCCCCCTGTGGGAGCAACTGACCACCAGAGGGCAGCTCCTGCATTGACTGTCTGCCCCTTGGTGGTCAGTGTGTGTCATAGTGACCAGTCATTCCAAGTCTTTCTGCTGTTAGGATCAGTTTGCATATTACCCTTTTACTATGTAGGATAGAGGCCTGGTGCACGGGTGGGGGCCAGCTGGTTTGCCCTGAATGGTGTCCCAGATCAGGGTGGGGGTCCTGCTGGGGTGCCTGGCCAGCCTGGGTGAGGGGGTGATGGCTGTTTTCAGGCTGCCCGCACCCCCTTCAGGGTGGGCATCCCCACTGGGGTGCCTGGCCAGCCTGGATGAAGGGCTGAGGGCTGTTTTCAGGCCAGCCAAGCCTGCAACTGAAGCTCCCAATCTCTCCTTTTGTTCTTTTTTATTATTATTATTCTGGGATTTATTTACCTTCTGTAATTGAAACTTTGTTGCAGCTCCAGCTCTGAGGCCGGCCTGCTGAAAGCAGGTATCTGTTTTTTTTTTTAGCTTCTATAATTGCAACATTGTTGCATCTGGAGCTCAGAGCAGGGCCATGGCAGGCGGGGAACCTTGGCTTCCTCCATCGCCAGGGCAACCAAGACTCATGTTCGCCTCAGGTGCGTGGCTGCCGGCCGCCATCTTGGTTGGCAGTTAATTTGCATATCACCCTGATTAGCCAATGGGAAGCATAGTGGAGGTATGGTTAATTACCATGTTTGTCTATTATTAAATAGGATGGGGAAAAGAACAGAGTGCAGTTAAGGAGAGCATTCATAGCTGTGTTTTGACCATATTGAATGTGACGTGTCAAGTAGTCATTCATTTGGAGATGTGACATTTGGAATTGTCGGCAAGAGTCTGGATTTGTGGAGAGAAGTCAGGAGTGGATATGTAGATTTTGGAGTCTTCAGTCCACAGAGAGTATTTAAAATCCCAAATTTAAAACAAGTCACCCAAGAAAAATGACTCTAAAGAAAAGAGAAAGGGTGCCATGTTAGAAAACATGTGACACCATAATATTTGGAGTTTAAGCAAAGGAGAGGATCAAAAAGGAAGCAGGAAGCACCCAGGTCAGAGAAGTAGAAGAAAAAATAAGAGTGTTTTATCTCAAAGCTATGAGAAGAATAAGTATCAAAAAGTGGATTATAGTGCTGGATATTGCTGAGAACTAAAATGAAGAAAGAATAAGGGGGAGAGGGAGAGGGAGAGGGAGAGGGAGAGGGAGAGGGAGAGGGAGAGGGAGAGGGAGAGGGAGAGGGAGAGGGAGAGGGAGAGGGAGAGGGAGAGGGAGAGGGAGAGGGAGAGGGAGAGGGAGAGGGAGAGGGAGAGGGAGAGGGAGAGGGAGAGGGAGAGGGAGAGGGAGAAGAAGAAGAAAAAGAAGAAGAAGAAGAAGAAGAAGAAGAAGAAGAAGAAGAAGAAGAAGAAGAAGAAGAAGAAGAAGAAGAAGCAAAGAAGCATGGATCATTTTATTTTATAAAAAGTAAATAAATGATGACCTTGCCAATTATTCTCAGAAAATTGTTTGAAAAATAACCCAGGTTTGGAGAGTTGAAGGGAGAATGGGAGATGAGCAAAACCACACAGCTTCAGATGAATCATTCTATCAAGAAGTGAATGGAAAACAAAGAACCCAGAAGCAAAAGTGTATCTATGGTCAAGAGCCATGAAAATAAATTAAATAAACAAACAAACAAATATGTTGTTTTATTTTGAAAGCATAGACCTGGTTGAACGTCAAGAATATGTTTGTGCACTGATGAGAATGAATCAATGGAGATGGATGACTCAGCAATGTAGGGTAGAGAAGAGATGAAAAGAGCAACATTCCTGAGAACTGACAGATCATAAAATACAGTGTCAAGTTTGAGGGTGTGGCCCTGATATGAGCAGAGAGGCTTCTATAGAGGAACAAGGACAAAGCAGAGAGTTAGGGCAAAGACACAAGAAGGTAGATTACTTTTATGGCATCAAGATGAGGACATTCCTATCTGAGAGCTTTTATTTGTCTTCTCATGAACTGCTTCAGACAATGAATTTCTTTCATCTCCAATTTTGCAAAGCTTATCCTCAAATAAATTCTCTTGACCTTCTGCCGGCAGAGCCATTGTGATGGGCACAGCTCCCTTTCTGGGAACTATAGCAACCCCAAACTGACCCTGTTCTTTTCACTCTTCTTAGGTGACCAGGAAACTGCTTTAACCTACTCTACAGGATTGATTTGGAAAACCATATCTACAATCGCATACACTATTTCTATTTTCAGTCAACAGAGCAGCTTCTTAGAGAAGATATACTCTACCCTTGAAGTGAGTGGTAAAAAAAAAAGATAATGGGAATTTATATAATCCTGTTTAACTATAAACAGTCACCCTTCCCCAAATAAGCTTGTGTTTCAAAAGCCTAGATAATTTTGCTCATTTTTGGAATTAAAATATGCTTTTCTAATTTATGGGTGTATGAGAACCATGGTTAATGCCATTACGAGGCAAGAGATGCAGGAAATTAAATCCAATTGAATGAAAGCCAGGAGCTGGTGGGTCAGGGTTGCAGTGTACATTTTCAAGGGTACCATTTGTATGAACTATATAGTTAAGTGGCAGAATCAGTGCTACACAATTAGAGCAAGGGTTTGTCACAAGAACTATTTCTTAGTTGAAAAGCTCCAAAGAAATCTAATTGAGTATATTATCGATTTGATTATAATTACTTAGAAGGTGAGTTATTCCACAATAACCCACAATTTTACCTCCTTTCCTCTGTGGTGGAAACTCCTATTCCCCTACACCTTTTTAGGCACTAATAAAATGTTTTATCCTGGACAAATGAGAGAAGTCCATTTACTTGTCCTACTAGAAAAAACTTTAAATACCCAAGCTACTATCTTGGCATCTGAATGTAGGCACAGATTCAGGGGCAGATTTCAGCATTTCTATTTTATAGCTTTATTGTAAAGAAGCCAAAGTGAACATTATGAAAATAGGCATCCTCGTGCAGTATTCTACTTTAAAAGGTCATAGTCTGGCAGAGGAAATGAGTGTGTGTTTTTTTCCTAGCATCTAAAAGGTTTGGAACGGAACCGAATTTCATAACTAAGAAACGGAAATGCATGTCCCCTGATATAATAAACACATATTTGTCTGATTTACATTAAAATGAGTAAATCAGTCATCTTCTATCTATCCTGCGCACCAGAACATTTATATCCCTTCTATTTTTCCTCCTGGATGTCATTCATCGTTCAAGAAAAACTGAGAACATACCGATATCATGACAAATTGGCCTCATGATACTGCACATGCCCTATATACTGTACAGCATGCCTGCTATAATCATCATTTTTATTACTGATCATATGGTCTAAGTTGGGTTTCTTCTTTCCATCCTTTATTCCATATTCCCCTTCCCATCACACACGGCTGGACTCAGCCAGTTGACAGTTTGTAACTGATGGGGTGACCCCCAATATATACGGTCCAATTTATCCTGTATTCTTCGTTCCTAAAGTTGCTCACTGACTTCTGATACTGCTCATGGATACTAGTAGCTGCTCCCATGAATCCTCAGATTTCAAGACATAATCTTTGTATTAAGTCAAACTTAGGGACTTAAAAGAACTCACATTTATTAAGTGAGAAGCCTAAAATGGGTTCACAGAGTTGCATTTCTTACAGAAGCTCCAGGGGAGAGAGAGAGAGAGAGAGAGAGAGAGAGAGAGAGTGTGTGTGTGTGTGTGTGTGTGTGTGTGAGAGAGAGAGAGAGAGAGAGAGAGAGAGAGAGAGAGAGAGAGAGAGAGAGAGAGAGAGAGCTTTCCAACTTCCAAAGCTGCCTACCTCCTTTGACTCCTCACCCCTTTCTTCCCTATCAAAGCTATCAGTGTTGTGCCTCAAATGTTTTTCCCTTTGTCTTGTGTTTCTACATTCTGTCTTTGTAAGGATCCTTTGTGAGCACATCATGGGACCTAACCAGATCATTCAAGACAAACTCCCCATCTCAATATGTTTAATTTAATCACATCTGAAAAACTCCTATTGTGTATAAGGTAACATACTTCACACGTTCAGGGTTTATGGACATAGTTGGGAGACGATTATTCAACCTACCACAGTTCTCATTTTGTTCATGGTACAGCAACAATCCATTTTTTTCTTGGTAAGTTGAATCGAAAAGAACAAACCTCTTTTTCATCATTTACTTATTAGTATGAGGAATCAAAAACCGTGGGTTAGTATACAGTCTTAGCTTCTAGTTTAATGTTGTCTGGGCTACAAGGACCTCCAAATCATTTGAGTCCAAAGCTGTAGGCAAGGGAAGGAAGATCTGAGATTTGGATTTTAAGTGTAACATGTGAAAGATCTCTTCTGCCTCAATCCCTTAATTTCTGGACTCATACTTTGTCTTTGGGGGAAGCAATACTATGTATCAACCTCTGTTTTAAAGAATTAATTGTGTCCTATCGAACAATAACAGAACATCAGATGGAGCTCTGATTTAATCATTGGAAGCCATTTCATCATGAATAGGACTGTGATGATATGAGGAAACTCCATGGGTGAGCACCTGTTGCGTATCTTTTGCCTTACAGCTGATCGATGCTGATGTTTCTCTCTCACCGATGTTTCTATCTCTCTCTCCCTCTCGCTTTAATAAAACCATATTTAAAAACAAAACAAACATATATTTTGCCTTAAAGTGAGCTCTCTGTCTAGCGGAAATATTACATGTGTAACATGTTGATAAACAGTGCGGTGTTGTCCTGGACTGATCATACTGGCTCTTGAGAGACAATGGTTAAAGTTTCAGGAATTTTGTGAATTGGTTGTGAAGCCATTATTAAACACTAAATGGTTTAAACTTTCTGTGGGAAATAAATCTCCCCTGAGTTTTTCAGTGATTCTGTATAAAGCCCTAGCTTCCTATGACCATTTTCAAACTTTGAGAAGTATATTTATCGTCATCTCTCCAGTTAATTTCTCTGATCCCGTAGGGTAATAAAGCTTCTCTGACCTGCCTAAAGACCTGCCAATGGTTACAGCCCAGACGAGGTTCTTAGGTTAAGCTCCCCAAAGTGCCAGAAATACTGGGGTGCTATTTCTCTAAGTTTGATACCAAGGCTTTGGCGAAGTCACTAGGTATAAAAGACAGTCACCTGGGATTGATGTGGCTCTTGACAAGGCATAGTTACATTCCAAAAGGTTAGAGTAAGACCCAGGGTGGGTGAGAGAATCCAGGATCCTCTCCACCTGTCTCAAAGGAACAGAAGTGAGTTTTGTTGTGTTGCTTTTGTTCTCTTGCCTTTGGGAGAGAAGGGGGAGGGCCTGTCTCAGGGTTTCAGCATTGACCTTTATTATTGGCAAGAAGGGAAGTCAATATAGCTCATTATTGTAGTGACTTTGGTGAGACGTCCACACTGCTGAATTCATACATAGCTTCTCTTCATCCCTGTCACCTAAATAGCTCATCTGCCAGAATGAGGGGCACAGAGAGCTAGATCACCCATTTAAGAGTTGCCAATCGTCTCAGAGTCAGGGGGGAAAAACGAGCCTGCTTTTTAAAATATTCAAAACTAAAAAATCATCTACCTAGCAACATTAGCCAACACTATAATTAAGACATTAATCCAGGGACTTTCTTGCATATTTCACAGTGAGTAAGATTAGACATTATAAGAAAAATGAATACAATTAAAATATTTTTAAGTGGGGAATTGACTGTCATTATCTTAGCCAGTGGCATTATCCTCTTATCTAAAGAACTGAAACGATAATTGGCTGAGTGACTGTTGAAAATGTGTGGAGACATTTTAAGGGGAGAATTATTTTTATCTGGAATAATGATTTTCAAAGCTCAAGTGAAGATGCACAATGCCTGATGAACTTCCCCAATGGCTCTATTTATGGACCTGCAAACGTTCAGGTTTGTCAGAGTTACATCTGAGTTTCAAGTTCTCTGTTAATACCATGGCAGTTGAGGAGGAAAGGCAAACATACTATTAAAGCTTATTTTTATTTCATAAAAGCCTTAAAATCCATTTAAAATCCATAAAATCCTAAAAATTATTTAAATTAGAGAAACTAATTACAAGTCATAATTTACCTCTTGATTTTATTTATATTCTCCCGCATGATTTTAATTATATAACCCCTTTCTGCAGTATTCATTTTCTCCCAAGGAACCCTGATTTATTATCACTTCTCAGTCTCTCTCATACATATGTGAACATCATACATGGGAGTGAAAAACTAACGTAAAAGCTCATTATAACAGAAAATTAATACTTATATTTTTCAAACATTATTACTTTCTGAACTTTTTAGGTTAAACCATATGAAGTTGCTATTTTTGTGGTTCAAATACAGACTAAGAATAGAAATTTCTTATGGTTCAACCGAACAGTTCATGCTCATTTTAACCTAAGAATTAGGCTATGTAATTAAGAATCTTTGTGGTTTAGTCTATTTAAAATTCGGTGGTGAGCTAACTTAATCATTCAGTAAGTATCAAATATATATATAGGTGGAAAGTGACAATGAAAGGAAAGGCTGGAGTAAAAAAAAATTAAAGCAATTTTATTATTACTGCCATTCAATCAGATGTAACCACACACACAAAAACAAATGGACCCTGGAGGTGCCATTTAGAATGAGGTACTCAGCCTATAAGTGGAGGATTGAAATGTTTTCTTTTTTTTTCCAAAGAGGAGGTAGAGATCATTGACACGTATGCTAGACACTTTGAGGAATTTCATCTAATTGTTAATAAACCCTATATCTCAACCTGATTTTTCAGAAAACTGAAGTGAAAAAAAAAAATTCCTTAAAGAGAAACTGCTGATAAATAGCAGACTTGGATTTGATGCTACATCTCACTCAACACAGAGCTCCTGTTCTTTTTGTCATTCCTGGATTGATCCAAAGCAATTCAAAAGGACTAAAACGCAATCTCAGTAAGAAATCCAGTGACAAGTGAGGTAGGGTAAAAAAAGCAGAAATGATTTTTAAAAATACTTAAGGCATAGGAAATGGATTGCATCAGTTTATTGCTGGACCAGGGAGAATCCTAGCATGGACACTGTAAGCATGTTTTCCCCATAATCCAAACTATAACATTCCCACAGCCATAATATTATACTGAGAGCTCAATGACCTGTAAAATACCATTTGAGAATGGAAGTCGCAAGTTAGCACAAACACAAAGAAGTGCCCTTATGATCCTCCTCCGTTTCCCATTTGGATGCGTTCAGCTCAAACACTCAAGTGGCATCTTTGCAATTTCTCACCCACATGACTGGGGCCTTTGAAAAGCGAGTTTCATCTCCAGAATTACTATTACTGCTTGATTTACAAACTCCTCAATATAATAAAAAAAGAGAAAGACTGTAAAGAGCAACCTATTTTTAACCTTCTGAAACAATTTCAAAGTCACCCATAATTCACTGGTGTAATCATTTGCATGGTGATTTTAAAAAATCTGATTTAAGTAAAGTAAAACACCAGTAGGGATAAAAATTAAACTATTTTCTTTGTAAATATGCACCAGGTCAAATATATTTGCATATCCTATATAATAAAGAGCTAATATGCTAATTAGGCTTCACAGAGAATGACCATCTGGATGATCTTCCGGACGAAGCTGGGGCTGTGAGGGCTGAGGCAGCCGGGGCTGCAAGGACAGAGCCCCTTGCATGAATTTCATGCACCAGGCCTCTAGTTATTTTATAATCCTACATAAGTACATTAACATAAAATTTGCTTATCATATCAAATTATGTCAGATCACGTACTCTGAACATGACAAAAGTATGTTGAATAATGAATCTTATAAATTGTTATTTATTCAGAAGATGGTCATCAATCCAGTCAATATCAGAAATCATAAGAATAAGCCAGGGGTACAAGTTTGCCCCTGCCTCTTATATTTCAGCTATTTTAAGCTGTCAAAATATTCTCTGGTTTTGAAAACTGTGAGTCTTTATAAACACGTGGTCATTCCAGTTTTCCCCTTGAATAATTGCCTAGAATACAGGCATTTTTAGACATGTAACCATTACAAATTTGAATCCAATGCACATTCTCTTAGTAAGCTACTGGAGGACTAACCACAAGATGAATAAATAAACAGTAAATAATAACAGACTAGAGGGGACCTAAGAATCATGGGCTCTTATTCAGGAGGGTGGGGAAGGAGGTGCTCAGCATGTCGCTCACATAGGAGCAGCCTGGAACTGGGCAGCAGGACTACAAAGCACGGGGTCTGGACAGAGGGACTAAGAGAGCGAAGAGGAGAGTCTCCCTGGAAACACGCAGATAAAAGACCTGCTGTACTTCCGCCTTCAGGAGAGCTTTGCAACTTTAGGAGTAAATTAATGATAGACTCATAAGAAAAAAAATCAGCGAATTTAAAAATGAGATAATTTATTTCAAAACTGAAAAAGACACAAATAAAAGGAAAAATATTCTGTGCTCATAAACTGAAAGTATTAATATTCTTAAAATGTCCACACTACCCAAACCAATCTAAAAATTTAATTGTAATTGCTATCAAAACAATAATAGAAATAGAAAGAAAACAATATTGTAATTTGTATGGAACCCCAAAAAATACAAATAGCAAAGAATTCTTAAGAAGAACAAAGCTGGAGGCATCACACTCCCTGATTTCAAAGTATGTCACAAAGTTATAGTAATCATAACAGTAATTCATTTGCAAAAGAGTAGGCACATAGATCAATGGAATAGAATATAAAACAAGATATAAGCCCACATGTTTGGTCAATTAATTTATAACAAAGGAGTCAAGAACATATAATGGGGAAAGAAGAGTCTCTTGTTGAATAAATAGTGGAAAAGATGTGCATTACAGGCAAAATAATGAAATCAGATGACTATTTTACTCCACACATAAAAATTAACTCGAAATAGATTCAAGACTTTAATGTAAGACCTACCACAATAATATTCACAGAAGCAAACATCGGGGCAAGCTCCTGGACATAGGTCTTTAGTGAAGATATTTTTGATTTGACAGCAAAGCAAAGACAACAAAAGCAAAAATAAATAAGTGGGACTACATTAAACTAAAAAGCTTCTGGACAGCAAAGGAAATCATCAACAAAATGAAAAAATAATCTACTTAATAAAAAAATAATATTTGTGAATCATATCTGATAGATGATTAACATCCAAAAGATATATTTAAAAAAAACACCTTATACCACTTAATAGCAAAAAATAAATAAAAATACAACTGAAAAATGGGCAGAATAGACATTTTCCCAAAGAACACACAAGATGGCCAATTGGCACAAGAAAGGATGTTCTACATTACTAATCATCAGGGAAATGGAAATCAAAACCAAATATGGTATCACCTCACACCTATTAGAGTGACTATTATCAAAAAGACAACAAATAACTAGTGTTGACAAAGACGTGAAGAAAAAGCAACACTTGTGCACTGTTGGTGGGAATGTAAATTGGTGCAGCCACTCTGGAAAACAATATGGAGTTTCCTCAAAAAATTAAAAATAGAGCTGCCATATGATCCAGCAATTCCACTTTTGAGTCTTTATCTGAAGAAAAACACACACACTAACTTGAAAAGCTATATACACCCCTGTGTTCATTGCAGCATTTATAGTAGTCAAAGTATAGAAACAACCTAAATGTTTATAGATGGATGAATAGATGAAAACATTGATACACACACACACACACACACAAACACACAATGGAATATTACTCAGCCACAAAAGACAATGAAATATTGCCACCCTATATAATAAAAGCCTAATATGCAAATTGTCTCCTCGAACAGGAGTTTGACCACTCGCCAGTGGTGGCACGGAAAATGGCAGGTATTGGCAACATGCTGTGACCTCTTGCCAGATACCTGGGGGTGTGGGTGACAGGGATGGAGGTGCGGTGAGAATTCGGGGTGTTCGCTGAGCTTGCTCTCACTCCCCCTACTACCTTTCCCCGGGACACCAGGGTTCACACGCCAGGGAAGCCCCCACACTCAGGTGCCGGGTGCCTGTGAGGAGCCTGCCCTGCACCCGTGGGGCCTCTTCTGGGTGAGCTGAGCCACAGCTGCTGGGACCGCAGAGGCCAGTCAGGCTCCCCGTGGATTTTCATGGGAGCCGGTCTGTGAGGCCAGCCAGGAGAGAGCGCACTACCTGCCCACCTTCTGTGCAGAGCAGCTGGGCAGCCCAGAGGTCCACGCTGTGCCCTGGCCTGTAGCATCCAGCTACGCTCACCGCATCTCTGCATAGGGACTCGGGCGCCATAACTCAGGCGGAGGGGGTGTGCGGGGGCCTGGGGGCCCAGGTGCTGCCCAGGGCCCAGAGTTCAGCTGGGACCTTCCCTTCCACACCAGATGCTTGCCTTTCAATCCCCGGCCAGGCCTAGGGACCACACCAGTGCATGAATTTTGTGCACTGGGCCTCTAGCTTGTAATAACATGATAGATCTAGAGAGCATTATTCTAAGTGAAATAATTAGATAGAGAAAGACAAATATTATAGAACCAAGATGGCGGCATAGGTTAACGCTGGAGTTTGCTGCTTTGAACAACTACTTCAAAAGTGAAACTAAAACACGGAACGGACATCACCCAGAATCACAGGAATGCTGGCTGAGTGGAAGTCCTACAACTAGGAGGAAAGAGAAACGCATACGGACACTCAGAGGAGGCGCAGTGCTGAAGTCAAATTCTGAGGTGCGGAGTGCGTGGAGCGGGCTGGCGGATGAGGGCGCGGTTGGCGTTTTCAATCTGGAGGGAGTCGCAGACTCTGAGCTCCAGATCCGGGCGAGTCTTTAGGGACCCAGACTCAAACGGGAGAAGCGGGACTGTCTGGCTTCGGTCAGAGCGAGTGCAGCTTTCTCTCCGAGCTTTGCAGCGGGTGCTGGGACTCAGAGAGGCAGAGCCCCTGGGGACAGGACTGAGAGCCGCCATAACTGCTCTCTCCGGCCCACCCTGTTGATCCTGTGCGACCCACCCTGCCCACGCCCTGCACAGAGGCATTTGCCGGATAGCCTCAGGCAAAGGCTAGATTAGCACCTCCCTAGAGGACAGAAGCTCTCTCACTGCTGACACAGCTGATTCTCATAGCCACTTGGCCTGGAGGGCAAACCCTCCCTGGAATTAGCTACAACAATCAAGATTTATCTATAAGACTGCGAACAAAGACCACTAGGGGGTGCACCAAGGAAGCATAACAAAATGCGGAGACAAAGAAACAGGACAAAATTGTCAATGGAAGAAATAGAGTTCAGAACCACACTTTTAAGGTCTCTCAAGAACTGTTTAGAAGCTGCCGATAAACTTAATGAGATCTACACGAAAACTAATAAGACCCTCGATCTTATATTGGGGGACCAACTAGAAATTAAGCACACACGGACTGAAATAACGAATATTATACAGACGCCCGACAGCAGACCAGAGGAGCGCAAGAATCAAGTCAATGATTTGAAATGCGAGGAAGCAAAAAACATCCAACCGGAAAAGCAAAATGAAAAAAGAATCCAAAAATGCGAGGATCGTGTAAGGAGCCTCTGGGACAGCTTCAAGCGTACCAACATCCGAATTATAGGGGTGCCAGAAGATGAGAGAGAGCAAGATATTGAAAACCTATTTGAAGAAATAATGACAGAAAACTTCCCCCACCTGGTGAAAGAAATGGACTTACAGGTCCAAGAAGCGCGGAGAACCCCAAACAAAAGGAATCCAAAGAGGACCACACCAAGACACATCATAATTAAAATGCCAAGAGCAAAAGACAAAGAGAGAATCTTAAAAACAGCAAGAGAAAGAAACTCAGTTACCTACAAGGGAATACCCATACGACTGTCAGCTGATTTCTCAACAGAAACTTTGCAGGCCCGAAGGGAGTGGCAAGAAATATTCAAAGTGATGAATACCAAGAACCTACAACCAAGATTACTTTATCCAGCAAAGCTATCATTCAGAATTGAAGGTCAGATAAAGAGCTTCACAGATAAGGAAAAGCTAAAGGAGTTCATCACCACCAAACCAGGATTATATGAAATGCTGAAAGGTATCCTTTAAGAAGAGGAAGAGGAAGAAAAAGGTAAAGATACAAATTATGAACAACAAATATGCATCTATCAACAAGTGAATCTAAGAATCAAGTGAATAAATAATCTGATGAACAGAATGAACTGTTGATTATAATAGAATCAGGGACATAGAAAGGGAATGGACTGACTATTCTTGGCGGGGAAAGGGGTGTGGGAGATGTGGGAAGAGACTGTACAAAAATCGTGCACCTATGGATGAGGACAGTGGGTGGGGAGTGAGGGCGGAGGGTGGGGCGGGAACTGAGAGGAGGGGAGTTATGGGGGGGAAAAAAAGGGAACAAATGTAATAATCTGAACAATAAAGATTTAATTAAAAAAAAGACAAATATTATGATGTCAATTATATGTGAAATCTTAAAAAGAACAACAAAGAAAGCTCATAGATTCAGAAAACAGATTGGCTGTTGCCAGAGGTGGGGTGTGTGGGGTACAAAAAATGTGCAAAGAGAGTCAAAAGGTACAATGTTGAGCTATAAAATAAATAAGTCATGTGGATGTAATGTACAGCATAACAATTATAGCTAACACTGTATTGCATATTTGAAAGTTGCTAAGATCTTGAAAGTTGCTAAGGTCTTAAAAATCTTTATCACACAAAAAAATTCTCTATGTACAGTGACAGATGTTAACTAGACTTATTATAATGATCATTTCACAGTATATACAAATATTGAATCATTATGGTGTACACCTGAAACTAAAATATCAATTAACCCTCAATTAAGAATAAATACATTTACTTCAGTCGGGGGAAAAGTTGTACTCCGATTACAAACAAAACCCATGCAGCTCAGATGTAAGTGGCGTAGTCTCACAATAATCAATACTTAAGAACTCTAAAATTGATTTTAAAATATTGGTACCATATGATGAGGCTGGAACTAAAAACCGTGTTTTTCTGTGTCTGAACAAATGCTCATGGAGAGGGATATAGTTAAAAAAAACCAAAAAGCTCTGCATAATAAGCAATAAGACAAAGTCCAGGAGACAACAAATAAACTGTGTAACAAATATCCTCTCTGAGGGTAAGAAAGGTAGACCGCTGTTTCGCTGGATTATTTTGTGATTGTGTGTGAGTGTGAACACATCTGCGGTGGTTTATTTAAGAGAATTCAATGAGCCAGGGTGTAAAGGTGCAGCACTCCAGAGAGGATTTGTGGTTGTTCAAGGGGCTCCCAGCTTGTGGTCTCTTCAAATTAATTTCCCCGGCTGGATGCTTTTGATGCCACCTATGTCCTGGGAATTTAAACTCCGATCCTGCACAAGGGCAGTTTACAGTTCTGAATTCTCAGGAGTGACTTTCATTCTACCAACTAGTGCCAGGGCTGCGGTAAATTTGCTGAACACCCTTTTTACACTACGGGTTATTTTTGGTTTCTCTGACACTGAAATTGTAGTTCTTCAGCGGCCTCTGTGCGGGGCTATCATTCGGATTCCCTACCTGGCACAGCCAGTGGGAGTCTGTTCTTTCTCTCACTGCAGCCATTAAAAGTCAAGAACTTGAGGCAAGTGCCCTGTGAGCAATCATGGATTCAGCACACTTAATAAGCTAGATTCTGAGCTCCTGTCTCCTTCTTGTCCTGTGAGGAGGGTGATGACTTTTTCATTTCAGCTCTGTACTTTTAAAAGATGTTTTCAGAATTCCATCTAGCATTAGAAATGATCACAACTTTATTGAGAAATGACTCACATATCATCTAGCATTTTGAATTGTTTTGTTGCAGGAACACTTATAGGGAATTTAATCGGACAGATTTTTAAAAATGGGAAACATTAGTATGTCCTTGATTATTTTTTTCTCTCCATCTTATCTGCTGTGTTTTTGTGCATTTTTCTGGATATACAATCAGGCAAATTTAGATTAATCTCCTAAATTCTTGTCTTAAACTTCCTTGGTTTTTTTTTTTTTTTTAAATTAGTCTGTATTTCTTCTTTCTTTCTATATTTTTTCAATGTTGTTTTCCCCTGCTATCATGTTTCATTCCAAAAACTTTGTATTTTCTTAGTGTTCCTTTCTATATAATTCCATTTTACTTTATAAATGCAGTATCTTCCCTCGTACTTCCGAAGATACAATTTTTGGAGTTTTTACATCTTGTATTATTTAAAGCTTGCTTTTTAAATTTGATATAAGAAGAATTCTCAAATATCCACAGATTCATGGATATTGACTTATGTTAAAGAGTAAAAATCTTCAATGAAAGGTGTGGTTTGTCTAACTTAGAGGTGGTAAGATTGATGGGGTACTTCAATATAGTAAACAACTAATTCACCACCTGAATCTTTGGACTGTTTAGCTTCTCTACAGAGAAGACTCCCACTTTCTTGCCTAAAGTCTCAACTATGATTGACAGCCTCTTGTTGATGGGAAAGAGGAGGGACACAGTTTTCTTATTTGCCATGAATGTCAACATTAATTTAATTTCCCTATTTTTTTTTTAATGAGGTAACCCATTCATTGTTCTTTACCATGAGGGGGAATCTATCTCCTTGTCAATTTCCCCAGCAGATAAATCTTTCTTGCCATTTCATGGAGGGGGAATAGTAGTCATTTGGCTAATGGTGACAGAGGAGACAATCAAAGATTTTCAACAAATTCTTCTATTTTTTTTCAGCTGCATCTTTTACCTGTACCCACTCCCTACAGCAGTGGTTCTCAACTTGTGAGTCATGACCCTTTTCACAGGCGTCGCCTAAGACCATCCTGCATATCAGATATTTACATTATGATTCATAACAGTAGCAACATTACAGTTATGAAGTAGCAACAAAAATAATTTTATGGTTGGGTCACAGCATGAGGAACTGTATTTAAAGGGCCAGAAGGTTGAGAACCACTGCCCTAGAGTATCCAGAGCCTAGATCCTGATCAGTGTAGACCAGGGGTGGGCAAACTTTTTGACTCGAGGGCCACAATGGGTTCTTAAACTGGACCGGAGGGCCGGAACAAAAGCATGGATGGAGTGTTTGTGTGAACTAATAAATGTTAACACTGCTGCTGGTGAAGGAGCGGAGGGGAGAGCAAGAGAACCCTTCACTCTTTCGGCTCCGCGGGCCGGATAGAACAGCGGAACGGGCCGGATCCGGCCCGCGGGCCGTAGTTTGCCCACAGCTGGTGTAGACAGTAGAAGCAAATCTTACTTTTTGTTGGCTTCCCCTCTTGTCAATCTTGGGTTTAAGCTTCTCAGCTTTCAGTCAGTGACCACTTTCTCATTTATATCCATCCTTCAAAATTATGTTGACACCTCTCATCTACTGTTGTTTTCTCTCTCATTCTCCTTGTTGCTGTGCATTTATACCATTGTTATTCCCTAAGGGTTATTTTAATACATTTTTAGGAGAGAGTAGAAGATGAAGATTTAATCATTCCACCATGTTTAATTGGAATGTAAACAAACTTCTTATTTTTTCTCTAGTGGTTTGGATAGCAAGTCAGGAGAGGAGAGCTGGTAATTTCATAGGTGAAAGTAAAATTCGCTACTTTGTTAATTGGCTTTTCCTGGTCATTAGTTATATCTGCCTTTATTTCTCTGAGTATTCCTTTAATGCGTATTAAAAGTATTTTTTGTGTGTGATAAAAGATCCACTTTTATTTTTAAAAAGGGTCTTTATTTCAATGTTGTTGTTTTTTTTTAAATATATTTTATTGATTTTTTACAGAGAGGAAGGGAGAGGGATAGAGAGTTGGAAACATCGATGAGAGAGAAACATCGATCAGCTGCCTCCTGCACACTCCCCACTGGGGATGTGCCTGCAACCAAAGTACATGACCTTGACCGGAATCGAACCTGGGACCCTTGAGTCCGCAGGCTGACGCTCTATCCACAGAGCCAAACCGGTCAGGGCTCAATGTTGTTTTTTGCCCCAGCACAGTATTTCTCTCAAATATCTGCTACCACTGTTGTGTATCTTGTTCTAAAGTTTCCCTACATATTTGCTCCTTACTTTAGATGCAGTTTCATTGGAACAAGTGTCTAGTGGACTATTTAAACCTTAGATGTATCAGGAAGCACACAGAAGAGGAATCAAACATATTTGCCTTCCATGATGAAGGCATCAACAAGAAGCTGAGATGGCTAATTGTCCCCAACTCTTACTAGACTATACACAACATGGATGTGTTAGTTAGGACAATACTAACTGCTGTAATAAACAAACCCAAGGTTTAATGGTTTAGTACAATAGAAATGTATTCCTTAGGTACATAGCTGTCTAAGAGCTAATTTGCAGGATTATCTTAACCCAGGTTCCTTCCATATTGTGGCTCCACCCTCCTCTTAGGTCTTAGTCTTTTACATTCAGCTGGACAATGAATAAAGGCAATGAAGGTATACCCACTGTTTAAGTTTCTTGACCCAGACATGACATTACATGACCATTGCTCCCATTATTGGTAAGAATCTGTCTCAGGGCTTCAACTACATATAAGGAGGCAGGAGAAACCCTACTAAGAGGCGGATGCTTCCAGTAAAAGATCCTACATTCTGTAAGAGGGAGTACAGTCTTCAGTGGACTTTTAATTAGCTCTGTAATGGGAGACCTCCTCCAAAGAGGAATGCAGGCCAATAAGAAGGGAATAAATAGGATGTGTAACAGGCAAAAATCAACATAAGTCTGCTTCAAAATTTACTGCCAGAAGCTGGTAAGGAAGCCTATATTTTAATGTAGATGAAGTTGGCTGTACCTCCTTTATCAGAGGTTTATAGCCCTTGAGGTATGATATTGCCCTGAGAGGTCCAACTGCTGCCAGGCTAGAATCCCCTCTGACACCCTGATGACTAAGCAGTATTCCTCCTAATTCTTAAACTCCTCAGAAGCAGGGTATCAACTAGGATGGTTTAAGAAGGCTTAATAGAAAATCGCAATTCCAAGTGAAATCTAGAGGAAGAGGAGCCTTTAGGCACAGGAGTTTAATGAACAAGTTCTCTCCATCTCTCTCCTCTGCCATTCTCAGTGCTAGCTTCAGTCTTGCATTTAAATGATATTCTAAGAATATATATATATATAAAGCTGCAAGTTTTTCTTTCAAATCTCTGAAAACCTTACTCTGTTTTTGTGCATTCAGTGATTTTTTTTTTGGTGGTGGGGGGGGATCAAGTACTGTAATATATATGTATATTCTTCTTTCTTGGGATCTTCATTATATTCATTAGCTTTGAAGTTAATAAGTAAATACTTAGAGGTAAATATTTTTATTTGTTTCATTTAAGTTTTGTTTAACATTCTCTCACATTGTATATATGTTATTAATTTGGGGGAATTTTAAGTAACTATTTCATATAGTACTTCCTTTTTATGTATTTTTCTTTTTTATACTTGTATCATTTGTTAAGACTTGTGCTTTAAACTTCAAATTTTTTAAACTTATTTTATTTTACATATTACATTTGGTTATCTCCTCCTAATGCCCTCTGCAAAGTTCCTCAATCTGATTTTTAACTCACTAACTCACTTTTCAGTTCATCTATACTGTTAGGCAATCCATCTGTTGGCTTATTTTATTTCAAAATTTTGTATTCACTGTCTGAAATTGGTTATTTTAATGACCTCTTGCTCCTGTTTTATGTTTCTATGAGCCATTTTATGTCTTTGAGGATATTGTTATGCTTATTTAAAATTGTTATTTTCTTAGATCCATTAATTTTGCTTCATCTTATATAGAATTAAAGAGAAAAATATAGTCTCAGGGTAGAATCTCTGGTATTAACTGTAGGCTAGCCTTCCTTCATTTTCATCCCCTTCTACTGCCTGGCATTTCCTCAGGTAACAGCCCTCAATCAATCTCAATCTCAATATATCTCTCTCTCTCTCTCTCTCTCTCTCTCTCTCTCTCTCTCTCTCTCTCTCTCAATAGTGGCCCTTCTGGATTTCAATCATGTAAGCTCTGGAGTGAAGTCAAGAGAAGAAGGAACACTCAGCTACTGACACATCTGCCAGATACTAAGCTGCCAATAGCTGCCTCCCAAACTGAGACTGTCACTGGCCTTGCACAGTGGGAATAAGCTGAAAAGCAAAAGCAAAGCATTCTTCCCCAGCCTCTCGCATTTCTTAGGAATCAGCTCTTTTCATTTCCATCTCACACTGGAATCAACCATCACTGGCCTCCACAAACTTATGTCCATTCAGCTCTTAGGGTAGCTTCCAAGATCTTTCAAATTCACTCCCACTTCTGTAATATCTCCAGAATTCTACTCAGAAAAGGCATTCAGCAACAGCCCATGTTAACTAGTTTCCCATGATAAAAATTTACATTAATATCCCAGTCACTGTGTATTAAATGGTTATTTGAGATAACGAATGCTATAGAATTAAGGGTTTGAAAAGTATAGGATCAGTGAACAACCTATATAACTCCTGATATTTCAAAGTCATATCTGAGGGAGCTATGGGAATAAATATCCATGGCAAAATCTAGTTCATGAGATATGCAGTAAGGGAATTTCAAGAAACTATGGTCACCAGGCCAGTGTGGCTCAATGGTTGAGCATTGACCTATGAACCAGGAGGTTGTGGTTCAATTCCCAGTCAGGGCACATACTTGGGTTGTGCGCTCAATCCCCAGTAGAGGGCATGCAGGATGCAGCCAATCAATGATTCTCTGTCATCATTGATGTTTCTATCTCTCTCTTCCTCTCCCTTCCTCTCTAAAATCAATTTATATATATAAATATATATATATTTATATATATATTTATATTTAAAAATACTATGGTCAATTAGGCAGATTGTCCACCCTAAAAAATTAGTTAAAATATTTTGTATACTCTCCCAATACTAGGTTCAGGCACATTTGTATCTGCTACCAATTGTAATCAGCACAGGATAGAAGATAGCCAAAGAACAGTTTGCCAGTTTTAAGCTGCTTCACCTCTCACAGGTACAGTGCATCCAGATTAGTAAATGTTATTCTGGGTTTACCTAGAATGGTCATAAAATGCTCTACACTCTGAACAGAGTCTAAAAAACTACACCATTTAATAAGCAAAATAGATATGGAAGAGATGTGGTATGCAAGCAGAGGCTCCCATATAGGTCTAGAGCTGATCCAGGCTTTCACAGATCTCAGTGCCAGATATCATGGTTGGGAATTTTATACACTGATAAGAAAGTCTGAATTTAGGTCATGGTGACACAAGCCCATCCCAAAGTTTGCAATAAAATGTGCCATGTCTATAAGTGATTAGAGTTCACTTAAAATACCACCATGACTTTCTTGTTTTGTTCCATTCACAATGAAAAAAAAGTTAATCTATATACATATCATAATTATTCTACCAATATTAACTATTCAGCTTCAAAAACATACATTATTGTGAGTTTCAATCTGAACAAAGAATAACATTTCATAGAAAAGAAAGAATGCTAAAATTGTTACTAAAAGAACAATGCTTTTGCTATTACTAAATGGTTGTGGATAGCTTAGCTTCATTAGTACTTTTTAGAAATATCTATTGTTAGACTCTTTGTAAATCTCATTACCAAAAATTAAGTGGTGTCTCTTACCTCTTTCTGATTTCCCTATATGAAACGGTATCTCCATCACTCTGTTACTTTTCACTTTTTGTTGTTGTTGTTAATCCTCACCCTAGAATATTTTCCCATTGATTTTAGAGAGAATGGAAGTGAGGGAGAAAGGGGGAGAGAGAAACATCAATGTGAGAAAGAGACATTGATTGGTTGACTCATGCACGTGGGTTTGAACCTGTAACCGAGGTATGTGCTCTTGACCAGAATAAAAATCGCTACCCTTCAGTGCATGGGCTGATGCTCTAAGCACTGAGCAATGCCAGCCAGGGTCACTTTTTGTTCCTTTCTTGCTTTCTTCACCAGCTCCCACACTGTCTCCCTCCCACTAGGATATAATCTTCAAGATGATGGAGAGATAGTCCGTTTTGCACACTGATAAACCCCAGCACCTAGAACAGTCCCTCCTAGTAAGTGCTAATAGATTGATATTCACTCATTAAACTAATCAACACTAATAAAAGAGAAAAATGGTAATTGGCGTACGAGCTACCCTTTTCATTGGCTAATCAGCTATATGCAAATTAACTGCCAACTAAGATTGGCAGTTAACTGCCAACAAGATGGCGGTTAATTTGCATATGTAGGCACAATGCAGGGAGGTGAAAGGGAAAGCAGGAAGAAGCCCCCTGCCACTGACAGTGATCGGAAACCCAGGGGGGAGCTAAGAGCTGGGGGGCAGGGCAAAGGCGGCCCTGGGGCTGCCCCCCAGCCATGATCGGAGAATCAGGTGCCTTTTCCACCCTGGCCAGTGATAGCAGGAAGTAGGGGTGGAGCCAGCGATGGGAGCTGGGCATGGTCGAAGCTGGCAGTCCCAGGAGCTAGGGGTCCCTTGCCTGGGCCTAAAGCAAAGCCCACGATCGTGGGGCCGCTGCAGCTGCGGGTCCCCACTGCCCGGACCGGACGCCTCAGCCAGAGGCATCAGGCCTGGGCTAGGGGCCGATCCTGCGATTGGAGGGTGATGGGGGTCAATGCCTGAGGGCTCCCAGTATGTGAGAGGGGGCAGGCTGGGCTGAGGGACACTCCCCCCCGCCACCCAATGCACAAATTGAGTGCACCGGGCCCCTAGTGAGTAAATAAAATTAGAACTCAGGGATTCAAAAGGACCCTTTATCTAAAACAAATGGCCTAGATACTTGTCCTGGAATAATGCAAGAAATACAGTAACATTGGTTTTGGAAACCACAGTCCTCTCTTGTGGCTATGCACCAGCTGAGGGATGTCAGCACAGTGAACTTTCCGACTATTGATAGTCACGCTGTGCTGTTTATGAGGCTAATGTAGTTAGTTTTAAAGGAATATATTTAGATAACTACTAAGAGGATTTTTACTTCACAAGGATAGTCTGACAACAATGAGAATAAGAGTTAAACTATGATCCATAAGGGATCTCATGAGCACAAATCCAGTAATTGGATTAGTTCCCTAAAGTCAAAATTTTTATGTCATGGTAAAAAAAAAAAAAGCAGATTATGGTTTTTATCCTCAAACTTTAAGCAGGATTAAGGAAAACTCATGTAGACTCCTACCAATTCCCAGATGTACTCTGAATGTTTGGGTTCTTTGCTTAACTTTGTTTCCATTTTTTTTCTTTTTCCTAGTTGATTAATGTGTGATTAGCCCCCAAAAGTTGGGGTGGCGAATTCTTTACTCAAACACAAGTGGCTTCAGGATATCTTGATTTATCAAAGACCTGTTTTGTGATTTTTGGAGAATCCTGTCAAGTGAGAATCTATAAAGTTTCTAATAATGAATATACTAGAACATGCTCCAGAATAATCAGTTTTTTAAACACGATGAATATAATAATAATTATTCTAGACAAGGCTCACCTGGACCAGTGCTACCTAGAAACTATAGCTCCATACAATCAGGATCATATCCCTTATCTAGGAAATGATAGAATTGGCTAGAGCAGATGGAGTCAATCAATCCTCCAATCAAGAATCCAAGACTGTGTGAACCAGCAGAGGATTAATAAAGGTGACTAAAAGTTTTAAAAATAAGATGGTCTCAAAGCTCTCATGCTATCCCAAATAGTATATGTTTGGACTGTTTCATGATGCAGTTTTTCAGAGTTCTATCATTCTTTACACAATTTGAAGCATAGACCTCAAGAGCTATTTCAGTCTCAAAATATATTTACTACCTACCAAGAGCAACAGTTACAGAGTCTATTTTTCAAATATTTGCTCCTTCAGGAGATGGGATCCATGTCTCGACAAGTACACTTTGGTGGTTCAGACTGAAGTGGTGGAGGAAGACAGGGCACTGTGCTGAATGGTGGTGATAATATGTTTATTTGATAATCAGTACAAGATGAATATTCCAGTGCATAAAAAACTGACTTACAGTGGGACACAGGTGTTGAATTCTTTGTTACTGGCTCTTGATGGCAACATGCACTGCTGAGAACATCTGAAATTATTTAATCCAACAGTGCTTGGCTATGTTTTTCTTATGGCCAAAACAAGAGAGGGAGAAACATCAATGTGAGATCTAAGAAGCTGGACTTGATCTTTGGAAACAACTTAGAAGATCCTGAGCCTATGAGATTATTTTTGTCTTCGGGTATTTACAACTACATGTTGGATATGGTCATGGAACAGAGGTAAGCATCTACTATAGGATTTCCTGTCATAATATTTGTGAGCTACTCCTCGTTCTGTTTATACCCGTAAGAGTTTATGATAAAGTTTCAGACTGTTTTTTTAAATATACGTTGTCACAGTTTGGCCAATTTAGTCTGTTAAGATCTGCTTACATTCTCAACTGCCCCTAAAAGGTGAGAAGTGGAGGACTTGCTGTCTACTGAATTTTACTGATGAGTTTAAGAACCTCATCTGTGAAAAGGGTCTCAGTCATTGGCAGATAAAACAGGCAATCCGCAGTGAAGAGTGGATTTAAATGTTTCGTCATGGTGTAATTTGTTTTTCCTATAGACTTGAGCAATGAGAAAATAATCATACAATTGGCAGATGGCATTTATATCAATTTCCTTTAATTCAATGCAAAATAATTTTTTTGAAGTTGATACATTCTCTACTTCCCCATGAGACGTAGAATAGGGTCTAAGACATGACAGAGAAAAATAATCCGAGGGATCACCAAGCAACCAGCCAGAGCCTGTCACAAATATTTTACATGTGCAATTCAATTTCTTCTTCATGGTCATTTTAATTTTGGAATGCAACTTAACTAATGTCTTACATCTTCTAGGGGGAGGGCTTTAGCTATATGTCATTTTAATTAAAAAAAGAGCCACAGAGAAAGTTTTAAAAAAAGGTCAGTATACTGGCTACCGGAGGAGAAGTATCCAAGGTATTTTTAAAAGAGTTTATTAATAATTTGCTTTGAAAATATTGTCACATTATCTCAAATTGGGTTTATAGTTTGCAATCTAGACATGGCCTTCTAATGGCATATAAAACAGTATAGCCTTTTAAAAGAGAGAAGAAATTTTAATATCTCCCCTAAGGGATATCAGAGAAAATAAAAATGTAAAAGACCTAATATAAAAACCAGAACCTCGTGCCGTTAATAGAAAATGGCAATGGAAGGAATAGTGTCTGGGCAATTTTGCTTAGAACTCTTACTTAACTCTTTAATTTTATGTGACAAGTGTTGAACACCAAAAATTTAGAAGGTATTTAAGTTAATGCAGCTATCATTTATTCATCGGCTATCTAGAGCAATTTGGCTTTGGTTTTAGCACTTAAATGGGTCTAGTAATCGATTTTGAACACACTGGATTTTGCAGGGGTGAACCTTGCCCATGAAATCCTCAGGTTTAACTACCCTGAATTGTTGCTGCTAATAAAACATGATTTAATTGTTCGTGTTCAATTAGTACCTGTATTGAATCAGAGAAGGAGGGAGGCTCCTTCACCTGTATCCCCCTCAGAGCCCCACCCTTGGGCCTCTCTGCTGCCATGTTCAGGGATGATCACTGGTTCCCTCGTGGAAAAAGGCCAGACGCGGTGCCTCCAGCTCCAGGGTGCCTCTGGGAAGAGCTAGCTCCCTAGGAGGCTTTTCATTTGGGGCAGTTTCTCATCTGAGCCCATCTTTCCTCAAATTTTTCTTTATTCCACAAGAAGTAGGGAAGCTCGACTCCAACTGCCTCAAAACTGACTTGAAACCCATCACTTAATAGTCCCTGTTGCCTTGGATAAGTCCAGGCCTGGCATGGGGGGGACGCTACAGGACATCAGCGTGGCCAACGTTTGAGCAAATTGCTGGTTCTGGTGATACAGGATATTTTGCTACGTGTTAACTGGCTTTGCTAATAGACTTTCCACTGGTTAAAATAGTCTATCAATAGTCTCTCCCCAACTCTCACTCTCTCATCCACAAATAAATACATCTTTGATTTTAAAAAAAGGAATAGAGAGGCATTTAACCAATACACCGAATGTCCCTGCTTTCTGTTTTTCCTGTTTCATAGCATGCCACCTTGGCAAGGCCCAAGGCACATTCACTTTTTCCCTGTATTGCAGCCTAGAAAGATCCATGCGCAAACACAATCAGGCATGAGAGAGAAAAACTAGTTAGGAGATATTTGGATTGTAGCCTACCATATAATTTAACCTACAGTCAATAAATTATCATGAACATTTAACCAAAATATTCACCTGAGCTTATTTGTTGCTAGGGCAAGAAACTCACAAAGCATATTTATCTTTAAAACAAGAGAAATTGTTTGTTGACACCCTATCAACAGAAGTTTTTTTTTTTTTTTTTTTTTTTTTTTTTTTTTTTTATTGCTTAAAGTATTACAAAGGGTATTACATATGTATCCATTTTATCCCCCCGCCCTAGACAGTCCCCTAGCCTCCCCTATCACCCAGTGTCTTATGTCCATTGGTTATGCTTATATGCATGCATACAAGTCCTTTAGTTGATCTCTTACCCCCCTACCTCCTGCCCCCCAACCCTCCCCGGCCTTCCCGCTGCAGCTCGACAATCCGTTTGAGGCAGCTCTGCCTCTGTATCTATTATTGTTCAAAAGTTTATAATGGTCTCTATTGTCCACGAATGAGTGAGATCATGTGGTATTTTTCCTTTATTGACTGGCTTATTTCACTTAGCATAATGCTCTCCAGTTCCATCCATGACGTTGCAAATGGTAAGAGTTCCATCCTTTTTATAGCAGCATAGTATTCCATCGTGTAGATGTACCACAGTTTTCTAATCCATTCATCTACTGATGGGCACTTAGGCTGTTTCCAGATCTTAGCTATGGTGAATTGTGCTGCTATGAACATAGGGGTGCATATATCCTTTCTGATTGGTGTTTCTGGTTTCTTGGGATATATTCCTAGAAGTGGGATCACAGGGTCAAATGGGAGTTCCATTTTCAGTTTTTTAAGGAAACTCCATACTGTCTTCCATAGTGGCTGGACCAGTCTGCATTCCCACCAGCAGTGCACAAGTGTTCCTTTTTCTCCACATCCTCTCCAGCACTTGTCGTTTGTTGATTTGTTGATGATAGCCAGTCTGACAGGTGTGAGATGGTACCTCATTGCTGTTTTGATTTGCATCTCTCGGATGATTAGTGACTTTGAGCATGTTTTCATATGTCTCTTGGCTTTCTGAATGTCCTCTTTTGAAAGGTGTCTATTTAGGTCCTTTGCCCATTTTTTGATTGGATTGTTTATCTTTCTTTTGTTAAGTTGTATGAGTTCCCTATAAATTTTGGAGATTAGGCCCTTATCAGATATGTCATTGGCAAATATGTTTTCCCACACAGTGGGTTTTCTCGTTGTTTTGTTGATGGTTTCTTTTGCTGTGCAGAAGCTTTTTATTTTGATGTAGTCCCATTTGTTCATTTTTTCTTTAGTTTCAAGTGCCCTAGGAGCTGTATCAGTGAAGAAATTGCTTCGGCATATGTCTGAGATT
Organism: Myotis daubentonii; assembly: GCF_963259705.1. NCBI lineage: Eukaryota > Metazoa > Chordata > Mammalia > Chiroptera > Vespertilionidae > Myotis > Myotis daubentonii. The sequence goes on along the minus strand of NC_081856.1, from coordinate 34,894,210 downwards.
TTCTTGCCTTTGGATTCTTCTAGAATTTTTATGGTATCCTGTCGTACATTTAAGTCCTTTATCCATTTTGAGTTTATTTTTGTGTATGGTGTAAGTTGGTGGTCTAGTTTCATTTTCTTGCATATATCTGTCCAATTTTCCCAACACCATTTATTGAAGAGACTATCTTGGCTCCATTGTATGTTCTTGCCTCCTTTGTCAAATATTAATTGAGCATATTGGTTCGGGCCGATTTCTGGGCTCTCTATTCTATTCCATTGATCTATATGCCTATTCTTGTGCCAGTACCAGGCAGTTTTGAGAACAGTGGCTTTGTAATACAACTTGATATCTGGTATTGAGATCCCACCTACTTTGTTCTTTTTCAGGATTGCTGCAGCTATTCGGGGTCTTTTTTTATTCCAGATGAATTTTTGGAAAGTTCGTTCTAGATCTCTGAAGTATGCTGTTGGTACTTTAATGGGAAGTGCGTTGAATTTATAGATTGCTTTGGGTAGTATGGACATTTTGATGATGTTGATTCTACCAATCCATGAACACGGTATGTTCTTCCATCTGTTTATGTCTTCCTCTATGTCTTTTTTCAACGTCCTGTAGTTTTCTGAGTAGAGGTCTTTTACCTCTTTAGTTAAGTTTATTCCTAGGTAGCTTAGTTTTTTCGGTGCAATGGTAAACGGGATTGTTTTTATAATCTCTCTTTCTGAAAGTTCACTATTGGTGTATAGAAATGCCTCAGATTTCTTGGGGTTAATTTTGTATCCTGCTACATTGCCAAATTCATGTATTAAGTCTAGTAGCTTTTTGATGGAATCTCTAGGGTTTTGTATGTATAATATCATGTCGTCTGCAAATAAGGACAGTTTTACTTCCTCTTTTCCAATTTGGATGCCTTTTATTTCTTCTTCTTGCCGAATTGCAATGGCTAACACTTCCAGTACTATGTTGAACAGGAGTGGTGAGAGGGGGCATCCCTGTCTTGTTCCTGTTCTTAGGGGAAATGGTGTTAGTTTTTGTCCGTTGAGTATGATGTTGGCTGTGGGCCTGTCATATATGGCTTTTATTATGTTGAGGTATGATCCTTCTACTCCCACCTTGCTGAGAGTTTTTATCAAAAATGGGTGTTGAATTTTGTCAAATGCTTTTTCTGCATCAATTGATATGACCATGTGGTTTTTTTCTTTCAATTTGTTTATGTGATGTATCACGTTTATTGATTTGCGGATATTGTACCATCCTTGCATCCCTGGGATAAATCCTACTTGGTCATGGTGTATGATCTTTCTGATGTACTGCTGGATCCGATTTGCTAAGATTTTGTTGAGGATTTTGGCATCTATGTTCATGAGGGATATTGGCCTGTAATTCTCTTTCATTGTGTTGTCTTTACCTGGTTTTGGTATTAGGGTGATGCTGGCTTCATAGAATGAGCTTGGAAGTGTTCCTTCCTCTTGAATTTTTTGTAGTAGTCTGAGGAGGATAGGTTTTAGTTCTTCCTTGAATGTTTGGTAAAACTCCCCTGTGAAGCCGTCTGGTCCTGGGCTTTTGTTTGATGGAAGCTTTTTGATGACTGCTTCAATTTCTTCCATAGTTATTGGCCTGTTGAGATTTTTAGATTCTTCCTGATTGAGTTTTGGAATGCTGTGTTTTTCTAGGAATTTGTTCATTTCCTCCAGGTTGTCTAGTTTGTTGGAGTAAAGCTGTCCATAGTATTTTTTAACAATCATTTGTATTTCTGTGGGGTCTGTTGTTATTTCGCCTCTATCGTTTCTGATTTTATTTATTTGGGTCCTCTCTCTCTGCTTCTTGGTGAGTCTGGCTAGAGGTTTATCAATCTTGTTTATCCTTTCAAAGAACCAGCTCTTGGTTTCATTGATTTTCTGTATTGTTTTTTTGGTCTCTATGTCATTTATTTCTGCTCTAATCTTTATTATCTCCTTCCTTCTGCTCACTCTGGGGTTTTCTTGTTGCTCTCTTTCTAATTCTTTGAGTTGTAGAGTTAGATGATTTACTACCATTTTTTCTTGTTTTTTGAGATAGGCCTGTAGAGCTATAAACTTCCCTCTCAGGACTGCTTTCAATGTGTCCCATAGGTTTTGGATTGTTGTGTTTTCATTGTCATTAGTTTCCAGGATGTTTTTAATTTCTTCTTTGATCTCATTGGTAACCCAATCAATATTTAATAGCATGCTATTCAGCTTCCAGGTGTTTGAGTATTTTGGGTTGTTTTTATTGTAGTTTATTTCTAATATTATGCCATCGTGGTCTGCGAAGACGCTTTTTATGATTTCAATCTTCTTGAATTTGGGGATACTTTGCTTGTGACCCAATATGTGGTCTATTTTTGAATATGTCCCATGAGCACCTGAGAAGAACGTATATTCTCTGGCTTTGGGGTGAAGTGTTCTGAAGATGTCTATTAAGTCCATCTGATCTAGTGAGTCATTTAGGATTGCTATATCTTTGCTGGTTGTTTGTCTATAGGACTTATCCAGTGCTGTCAATGGTGTATTAAAGTCCCCTACTATGATTGTATTGTTGTCGATCTCTCCTTTGATATTTTCCAGGAGTTTTTTTATGAATTTGGGTGCTCCTACATTGGGTGCATATATGTTTACCAGGGTTATATCTTCTTGTTGTATTGATCCCTTTAGTATTATGAAGTGGCCTTCCTTATCTCTTGTTAAGGCCTTCACTTTGAGGTCTATTTTGTCCGATATAAGTATTGCTACCCCAGCTTTCTTTTCCTTTCCATTTGCCTGAAAGATATTTTTCCATCCTTTCACTTTCAGTCTGTGTGAGTCCCTTCTAATGAGGTGGGTTTCTTGTAGACAGCAGATGTATGGGTCATGTTTTTTTATCCATTCAGCCACTCGATGTCTTTTGGTTGGAGCATTTAGTCCATTTACGTTTAAAGTTATTATTGAAAGGTACTTGTTTGTAGCCATTTCTTTTTGTGTGTGTGTGTGGCTGTTTTCTTTCTGAGCTTTTTATTTCTTCTTTTTTATACCAGTCCCTTTAGCATTCCTTGCATTGCTGGCTTGGTGGTGACAAACTCCCTTAGTCTTTTTTTGTCTGTGAAGCTTCTTATTTCCCCTTCAAGTTTGAATGATAGCCTTGCTGGATAGAGTATTCTTGGATTCAGTCCTTTGCTTTGCATCACTTTGTAAATTTCAGTCCATTCTTTTCTGGCCTGATGTGTTTCTGTTGAGAAGTCATTTGACAATCTAATGGGAGATCCCTTGTATGTAACTTTCCGTCTCTCTCTTGCAGCCTGTAAGATTCTCTCTTTGTCCTGAACATTTGCCATGGTGATTATGATGTGTCTTGGTGTGGGTCTTTTCGGGTTCACCTTGTTTGGGACTCTCTGGGCTTGTGTGACTTTTTTCTTCCCCACCTCAGGAAAGTTTTCTGATATTATTTCTTCGAGTAGGTTTTCTAATCCTTGTTCATCCTTCTGTTGTTCTGGTACTCCTATTATTCGTATGTTGTTTCGTTTCATGTTGTCCCAAAGCTCCCTTAGGCTCTCCTCCTGTCTTTTAATTTTTTTCTCCAATTGCAGTACATTTTGGGTGTGTTTTGCTTCCTTGTCTTCTAATTCACTTATTCGGTCCTCCGCTTCTCCTAGTCTACTGTTGATACTTTCAATGGAGTTTTTCATTGCAGCTATATCACTCTTCATTTCTTCTTGGGTCTTACTTAGGTTGTTGATTTTTTCATCTGTTTCTTCTAGCTTCTTCCATATGTTATCGATTTTTTCATCTGTTTCTTCTAGCTTCTTCCATATGTTATCGATTTTTTCATCTGTTTCTTCTTGCTTCTTGCAGAGGTTGTCGATTTTTTCCTCCATCCGGTTTATGCACTCTAGGATCCTTATTCTGAATTCTTTATCTGTCATGTTGCATGCCTCTGTATTACTTAGCTGCTTTTCTGGAGAGTCCTCCTTCTCTTTCCTTTGGGGGTTTCTTTGTCTACCCATGTTTGATCTCACTGACATATCTAGACGTTGAGTTGTTCAGTGGTTGCTCCCTTGGTGGCAGTGACTCCTTGGTCTGTGGTTGCTCTTCGGGCGGTTGCGATAGCAGCTGCTCTTCAGTTGTCAGCAGCTCCTCTGGTGGGTGCTGTTCACAGCTGTGGTGGCTCTTCCGGCTGGTGGGGCGAGGTTTCACGTACAGCTGCTGTTCCTCAGCAGAGGATGAGGTGCTCAGGAGGTTGCTGTTGCTTGGATCTGCTACGTTGATTTAAAGGCACAAAATACAACACAACAAGGCACCACGTACCAGGCACTATACACAAATATATTCACGATATTAATAACCCCAATTAAAGGTGACCACCTGAATTAAGAGAATTAGGGGATAAGGAAGAAGGAAGAGAAAAAGATAAAAGAGAAAAAGGAAAAGAAAAGTAGGGACCAAAAAAAGGGAGTGCAAAAATGAAATTGGGAAAAAGGAAGGGGGAAAATAAAAGCGAGAAAAGAAAAGAAAAAAAAAAAAAAAAAGAGCGAAAAGAGAGAATGAAGTGGAAGAGGGAAGAGACTTTTTATATGAGGAGAATACTCCTATAGAACAGCCATTAATCCCAACAAATTCCAGCAACAGCTCCCTGGATATGAATGCAAACTAGAAACAACCAATAATATAACGATGAAAATAGAATGGTGAACACTAATCCCAAAATAAAATAAAGAAAAAATAAAATGGCACTTTAAAAAATGGTAAAATGGTAGCAGTAATAATACTGGTTAAAAATAAGAAGGTAGTAATTAAAAGGGTAAAATCAGGTGATGGAAAAAGAAGAAAAGAAAGAAAGAAAGAAAAAAGAACAGAAAAAAAAAAGAATGAAAAAAAAATTGGTTTCTTAGTTAAAAAGTGAAAAAAGAAAAAAAATTGCAGTAGTGAAGGTCCTTCGTTTCTTCTATTCTTCAGTGTGGCTCGCCTTAGACCTTCCAGGTATTCAGGAGAGTGTTGAGTTTCCCTGCGATATACTGTTCCTCTGTGTTGTAAACCACAGTCCTTATTTTAAAGCATGCCGCATTTATTTCCCAGACTGCCTTATTTTGTGTTTAGCAAAGAGTCAGTTTGTGGGTCAGCCTCTGGGTGGCAGTGTTCTGGGGTTGGCCTCTGAGGCTATAGGGCCTCTCTGTCCAGTGGAAGTTCACTGCCCAGAGCTGACTGCGTAATAGTTAGTTACCGGTGCTATGTTGTTGCTGGGATTGAAAATCCCCCTATAGGCCAGACCCTGTTAACTCCCAGGGACTGATCAGGTTATCTTAATCCTTGATCTCGTTCAGGGTGGAATCTGGGTGTGGCTGTGCTCCTTGCCTGAGGGCTGGGGGGAGGAGACTCCCTCTCAGGAGCGGGTGGCTGCCCCAGTCCCGGGCTCTGGGGTGTCTCAGCACTCAATTCACTACCACCTCTCCCGGCTCCCCCTCTTTCCCCAGTCTCTCCCCAGATTCCACTCCCCAGCACACTCTCCCTCTCTTCAGCACAGGTGAGTGACTGTATCCGAAATGTCCCATGAACAGGATTCAGTGAAAACAAACAAACAAATGCCGGCCGCGGAAACGGGGAAGGCTTGGTTTCTGTAAGCTTCTTCTCTTACCGGGACTCCATGGTCAGGTCAGCTCTTCAGGCTGCCCCCTTTAGGCTCAGTCCTCCGCGGTCACAGAACCCAGCTCTCAATTTCCCTGGCGGCGCCAGGAATCCCGCGGTTCTCCTTTCCCCCGTCAGGGGCTGTGCCTGTCCCAAGGGACACGGCTGTCTGCCACGCGGTCTCCCTCCGACTCTCTGGGCTCAGAGGTCTGGCAAACTTTCCTGCCCAAATCCCTGGTTTTTTTTTTTACCTTACCAGGGGAGTTCTGCTCTTCCCGGCTGTAAACCCTCTCACCAGCTGAGCAATTTCGCCAATTCGGTGTGAGTGTTACTAGCTTCAGCTGCTCGTTCCATTTGCTCCGGGACACGACCTGGGACACGTCTGCCTATATCGCCGCCATCTTGGTTCTCCCACCATTTATGTCTTAGTCTGCTTAGGCTGCTATATAACAAAATGCCATAGATGGGTGGCTTATCTACAACAGAAATTTGCTGCTCATAGTCTGGAGACTGAGAAGGCCAAGATCAAGGCACCAGCATGGTTGTCTTCTAGTGAAGGCTCTCCTGCTGGTTCTTTAGCCAGTGCCTTCTCTCCATGTCCTCGGCTGGTGGAAGCTCAACAGAAGTTTTAAATGTTGATTAAGTACTTTTGATTTTCAACTTGGAGGGCAGGGTATCCCTTCCAAGGAAACAAACATTCTTAGCTTCTGACTCTAAACATTTTTATTTCCCCTTGAACTCGATTATTTTCTTCTTTGAACATAGATTTTTATGTCCAGACCTCAATAAATGAGATTTAGAATATACTCTAAACAGAATTTCACAGTAAATGTGAGAAAAACATGGAGTTTCCAAAAATTCCAGGAACATTTTTATATGCAGAAACTTCTTCAGTAAGAGAAATGCTTAACCTATGACATTTTGCCCACTCCGTTTGTAGTTTTATTATTAGAGAAATATTAAAAACAATTTTATATTTACCATTCAGCTTCATTGAATTTAAAATATTCACACAAAAAAATGCCAGCTATTTCTGACAGAGCTTCTGAAACACTTTCTTTGACTCCATAATTTGGATGAACAAATGCTTTGTTATTGGAATTAACTGACTTTCTGATTGATGCATCTGATGACACTGGCTTATTGGCTTCATGTAACTGTTTACAAAGCTCTCCTGCTAATGGACCCAACATATCAAGAGCTATCATCACACTTCTGCTAAGTGCAATCACACACACAAACTTGATATCAATAATGAGCCTAAATAATTTAGCAGAAAAATCATCTGCTATAATTAAAAAGTCATGCTTTACACAGTACTGTGGAATGAGCCTTCTGCAACTGCCCCTATTAAATGTCTGTGTTCAGGCAACAGTGTTTTAATACCTATTAATTTGTGAAGTATATCTGATGCTTTTTCGGTAAATGGGTAGTCTTTCGATTTTCATGTGGCCAGTGATATCACCACAGCCCCCCCCAGGGTGGATGGTAAATGCCAACAAATATTTTGAGTGTTACACGTTTATCATCAACTTTTTGAGAAATCTAAATTCATTTATCTAATTTCTTATGAAACATACACTTGTTTTTAGTTTATTGCTGCTGAGTTTATTACAAATTTATAAAAATATGAATATCCAGTAAGACAAAGTCATTAATTACTAATTTGAATGGTGTAGAAAGTATGCTTAATACAAAGATGTTTTTTCTTTCCTCTAACTCATTTGAGGTGTTATTCTCTCCCCCTCTCCCCCCCACACACAAAATATCATATCTTTCACCATGAAGCAATTATTCAGCCATATACTCTCTTTCACACATTTAAATATCAAAAATACAACAGTCTTTCTTCACAGCAATTAAAAACTAGAGACACATTTACCAAGTGAATGTTAACACACTGGGAGGAGATATTTCAGCTACTAAACCTGATAAAAATTAATATTTTAAACTGTATTTAACTACCAAATTAAAAAGAAAATATAAAAAATTTAGGAGAAAAATAGAAAAAGAATTTGCATAGGCAATTCACAGAATGGTTATAAGTTTATGAAAATAAGCTCAATCATTTTAGTAATCAGAAAAAATGTAAACTTCAACAATAATGTGCTTCCACTATCCTATACTCTCTAGGATATAGTAACGAACACACTCATTTGCTTTTGGGGTGGGAGTCTAATCAGTTGCTGCCCCAGTTCAATCTGATAGTACACAAAAATATGTAAGCATCAACTCTAGGGATAAATAGTTTAACTCCTGATATTTACTCCAGAGAAATTTCTTATAGAACCATGTGGGTTCCAGCACTATTTGGGCTTTTGGGGGAATATACTTAATTGCCATTAGAGAGAAATAATTAAGTAAAATGTGGCAAAGCATTCTTTGACATACGATGAAACAATTAGATCAACTGTGATAGAGAAACATACAACAACGTGGATATTTTAAAGTAGGAAGAGAATATTCATAACATAATGAGAATTACTTAACTCTACCAGTAGTTTTTCAAAGATATCTCACACCCATGGGCAAAACCCAAGCATATTAGAGTAGGTTCATTTGAAAGAGAGAAAAGAAAGAATATTGGAAGCAAAAGAAAAAGAATTTGCTAAACAAAACATACAAACACATTGTGCCATAGCCCGGCAAAAATGACTCAGAAGAGGGAGTGAGACACACTGGTGATAATAGTGTGTAAGATCTGAAGAGTAAAAGTATTAAGTCTATTGTCTGCATTTGCAGTCCAAAACAAAATGCGCGCACACACACATACATACACGGATTTATCAGGACTACAGAATATCACACAAGTGTGGAGAGAACTACACTTACACAAAGTTACACGTAGCAAAGAAGGCAAATGTTGAGATCATAGACTTTGTAAGTGAAGGGTAGCAGAATACGACAATCCAAAATGTGACTGTATGCGTTCAGGACACGCCACCGCAAAATAGGCCCCTTTGGAGCCTTGGGCACTTGAAAAAAACAACAAATACAAGGAGAGGCTTTCTCTGAATCCCCCTTATCTGACTAAAGACAGACCCTCAAAATAGAACTCAGACATCATCAACACTTTCCTCTGCGGTGTCATTGGCCAGGGAGGATTGACTTATCACAAGAGAGGAGGCTAGACGTTGGTACCCGACCAACTTTGTCACAACCTATCACATTTCTCATATATTCTGCTAAGGACCAAGTCATCTTCCCTAAAAATTATGTAGAGGCCGACATCCCTCCTCCCCTTTCCCCGTTAAACGGTATTTAATTCTGGACTCTAAGCCCCCTTGGGAGTACCTCATTCATCCTGGCGATGGCCTACATATTTATGAAGGAGTGTATGTGTTAAGACTCTTTGTTCTTCTCACATTAATCCGTCTTTCATTACAGGGGTGCCAGCTAAGAACTCAGAAGGGCAGAGGCAGAATTTTATTCTCTCCCTACATGCGCGTATAGAATGGAGGTCTGGCAGCCCCTTATAGGAAAAGTGATTCCGACAGACAGCAGAGCCTTAGGTGCACCACGCGTTTTCTACCCGCTCCCGCCCATATTCAGTACAATCTTGGATACCATCAGGGACACTGTGGCATTATAGAACACACTGAAAAATACGAAGAAGTCACCCGGGTTTGATGAAGTGAGTTGGAGATATTAGATACAGAGAAGCCTGCGCAAGGAAGGAAGTGAAGAATTGAGAGCAGAAATCACAGGAAAGCCTGTGAAAGGCCCGAGGCTGAGTGGACGTCCAGTTAAATTAGCCTCAAGTATTGAGGGAAAGGAATGCCCCAAGGACATTTGTGTTATCGAAGGGTGAGAAAAGCCAGTATTCTTTTTTTTTGACATTTAAGTTTTTGTTTTCTGAAATTGGAAAAATAAAGATTCGTGTAAATAAATGGAAAATAAATATTATATTTTTCTAAGGAAATGAAGATCAATGGAAGAACATACTGAAAGTCCCCCCCCTTTTTTTTTTTACCTTAATCATTGAAATTCCCCTTTGATCACATTTGAATTACTCCTTTTCTTTTCTAATTTTACATATTTAATGTGCATTGAATGAACAAATGCCAATTTTCAGTGTGCATTTATTTACTATTTGATGCACCATTATTTTACAGAGTAATTTGGTTCTGAGTTAAAATGAATTGATGTTTGCTAAATTAATCCTATTCTTTGAAAGTTAATCCTATGTTAATAAGGCTTAGAAGCCAAAACTTCTTTAATTCATCTTGATATTTGCTTATGTTAATAAAAGCTTTTTATGTTCTAATATAAAAATAATAGCTTGATTGCAAAATAAAAGATAGTTCAATAATAGCATCAAATATGACTTTAATTTACTTTATAAATAAGGATTCTGTTATTAGAAAGAAATGAATCATAATATGTACTTGTAAGTATTTGTGGGTTTTTTTTAACATGTAAGTTATTTGTTACTAAGATAACCCTTAAGATTAAAGTTATAATTGTAAACCTACTGGAAAGTTTCAAGTGAATACAGAAAGAACATTTGATTGAAAGTGAATTATAGAACTTAGCCTTATGCTATGAAATTTGCTATAAAATTTTCCAAAGATGCACAAAAGTAGAGAGTAAAACTATTGTCTGTATACTTACCAAAAATTAAACATTTTCTCATACTTATTTTTAATCAATTCTCATGCCATTTTGTTTTATAAGGTATTTTAAGACATGATGCCATTGTGTACTTAAACAATTCAAAATACAACTCCAAAAATTAATATTTCTTTATATAACCATAAAACTACTCTTACATTTAACAGAAGTAATAATTTCTTAATTAGTAACATTAATTTAATCTAATATCCAATCAAACAATAGTCTTTAATAATAGAGAACACTTGAATGAAAAAATAATCATGTAGAAAATTTTTTGGCATATCTACATAGCATACTCAATGACCAAGCAATCTTCTTATAGGTATACTAGAAGTCGAGTGCATGAAATTCGTGCATGGGTAGGGTTCCTAGCGGCTGCCGGCTGCCATCCAGGGCCTTCCTTCCTTGGCCTGGCGCTGCCCGCTCACCTGTTTCACCATCCCACTGTGGTCCCCATCCCATCAGGGCCCATCGGGGCCCACAGCACCTTCACTGCTGCCTGCAGCCAGCACCGCATCACCGAGGCCTGCCATGTTTGGTGCCGCCCCCTGGTGGTCAGCGCACATCTAATTCCTGGTCAAACTCCCACCCATAGGGACGATTTGTACATTAGCCTTTTATTATATAGGATACCAAAAGAATTATATAAAAATAGTCACAAAAATATGTACAAGAATGTTCATAGCAACACTATGTGTAATAGTCTCAGGAGAGATATAAACCAAGTAGAATGGATATAATGAATACATACTCATTCAAAGCTTTTGGCAATGAAAATGAATGAACTATTCTTACAAACAACAACATGGTTGAATCTCCCTAACACAAAGTTAAGTAATGAAGCCAGGCACAAAAAATTGAAATGATTTAAGTCACATACATTTCAAAATGGGAAGAATTTATCCATGGTGTAATAAGTAACTGCTTTAAGCAGGGCTTCGCAATTGGAAGGGATATAAAGAGGGCTTTTGGGCTGCCTGTAATATTTCATTTCTTAATTTGGATTTTCATAACGCAAATGTGTTCATTTGTGAGCTGTATACTTAATATTTTTTTGTATATATTTGACACTTTAAATTTTTTTATAATTTGTATTGATTTCAGAGAGGAAGGGAGAGGAAGAGAGAGAGACAGAAACATTAATGATGAGAAAGTCATTGATCCGCTGCCTCCTGCAGACCCCCCCACTGGGGATTGAGCACACAACCTGGGCATGTGACCTGACCAGGAATCAAACCATCACCTCTTGGTTCATAGGTCAAAGCTCAACCACTGAGCAACACTGGCCACTCTGTATTTGACACTTTAAAAATGGCTTAGACTATTAACTCTTAAACCCACTGATCAATATATGTATCACAATCTCCAAACATAACTGTTTATCACTATATTTTCATTATTCTGCAGTTCTCTGACATGTTGCTTTATATTTTTGAAAATTAGTATGTTAGGTATATGTATATTTCTGACTTTCATATTTTCTTAGTATTTTATTCTTTTTTATTGCATACTAGTGGCCCCGTGCACAAAATTCGTGCACAGGGCGGGTGTCCCTCAGCCCAGCCTGCACCCTCTTCAATCTGGAATCCCTCTTGCAATCCAGGACTGCTGGCTCCTAACCGCTCACCTGCCTGCCTGCCTGATCACCCCTAACCATTTTGCCTGCCCCCGCTTCTGGCATGCTCCTCCCCAACTGCCCCCGCCCCCGCCAGCCTGCTTGCCCTCAACTGAACCCCCCACTGGCCTGCTCCTCCCCAACTGCCCCCCTCTGCCAGCATGCTCAACCCCAATAGTCCCCCCTGCTGGCCTATTCTCCCCCACTTCCCTCCCCCCGCCAGCCTGATCACACCCAACTGCCCCTCCTGCTGGCCTGATCATCCCCAACTGCCTCCTCCCCTCCCCCAACACTGGCCTGTGTGCCCCAACTGCCCACCACTGCTGGCCTGCTCGCACCCAACTGACCTCACCTGCCGGCCTGATCACCCCTAACCGCCTCTGCCTGCCCCCACCACCATGGGTTTGTCCGGAAGGATGTCTGGAAGGTCTCCAGAAGGTCTCCCAGCCTAATTAGCATAGATAGTGTTCCTTTTTAACCAGATGATGTTTTTGTCTTAAAATTGCCTTAAACTATTAAAGTTTATACACCAAATTTCTTTAGATTTATTTTTTCCTAATATGTTTATTTTCATCCCTTTAAGTGCAATCTTTTCCCAATTTTTTAATGTGATTTTTTTAATACAATATATTGCTTTGGCTGACAAAAGTAATGAGTATCAAGGGAGGAAGACAAAATTCAATGTATTCTCTTACGTCCTTTCCAATAAATTTTGTATAGTGTCTTTTAGGATTAAAAACCTCCCTGCCTCTGATTTTATCATCTGTACCTTTATCTTGGCACTATTGCTTTTTTTAAGACTATAGTAGTTGTCTCCTTAAGCAAGAGTCAGCTACCTTTGGTATATGGAAGACCTAAGAAAATATAGAATTCTCAAGGCCAATAAGTCTATATGTACCTGTTGACATTTTATTTCCACCCAAACCATGTTTCAGAGCTACATTAGCCCACACTGGATGGGAGCTGTTGTTTTCTGCCTTGTGGTAGCACAAAGGTAGGCAAAGAACTACTGAGGACATATGGTACAGAGAAAGGGACATAACTAGTAAGCTTTTTTTTTTTTTTTAATTTGCTTCTTATATGTGAAACCTGGCCCCATTTCCTGAGATGACTTTGATGCACAAATAAAGAGACTCTTGCTACTATAACTTTCCCAGGAACAAGCCATTGACACAATTCAAAAAATATCTGTCCATGTGACATTGATGATAAAAATACAGGTATGACTAAGTGTGATTTATTCCAGGGATGCAAGTTTAGTACAATATCCACAGATCAAGAAACATGATACACCACATAAATAAAATAAAGGATTGAAACCCCATGTTTATATCAACAGATGCAGAAAAAGCAAGGCCTTGCTAGACTTTTCCTTTTATTTTTTTCCATCTACCGTTGCAAATATCATGAGCACTATAGCCTAGTTTAATTAAAATTTTTGCATAGTTCTTAGGTGTCAGATTCTTTGCAAATCATTGGAGTCATAAACATGGACTGTATTCTGAAGAAGTCTGGAATTAAGTGGTAACACACTGAAACCTGAAGAATGTTCCAGTTTTAAATGGAGCCATAAAACAAAATACAGTATTTTTTTTTATTAGCAATGTTGAAATCAAATTATGACTTCATAGGCTTTCTCATTAAATTAGAATGCATTATATCATATCAGAATATTCCAGTGAAAAACATATTAAATACAGTCTTGCAATATGTCCATTGTGATTTAGTGTCTTTATTCACTAAAGGTTTAGAATGAGAAAATGAAACAATGTGAAGTTTACTTTAATTAACATACCCAAAAACATAAAGGGGAAAAATAACCTTTTAGCAATATTTTGGAACCATCAAGAATTTTTTCACACTACTTTGATGAAGAGAAAATTGGGGAGCAAAGAATGCATGTAGAAAAACACCCCAAAATGAAATGTAAAGATCTTCAGGACCAAAGTATAGTGTGTTCTTTAAAATAAAGGCTGCATACCTCCATGGAATGCTATAACAGCCACAAGATGTTTTGCTAGATTCTAGAAATTCTTTATTTAATTTATTAGGCTTGGAAATTTAATTTTGTCAATATGTTGAAGCTCTCTGGATGAGGCTCATACTAGCTAAGCACAAAAGGTAGGAGAAAAACTTGAAACTGTCAGTTATTTGATATATAAATAAGATATTAGTGAGACTGGAAAAATAAGAAACTAAGCACTTTTTCATAATTAGCAAATATAAGGCCTATTTTGAGCCTAGCAGTGTTCTAGACGTGCACCGTGAAATCAAGGTACTCAAGCTTCCTCTTCACAAGAAGCTTACATTTTGCTGGGGGGAAGAGGAGAAGAGTAAAAAAATGCCGAATTAATATATGGACAAAATAAAACATACTATTAAAATAATTCAAATGAGTGCTACAAAATGGAGTCATCAGCCAGGCTGGTGTGGCTCAGTGGTTGAGCACTGACCTGTGAACCAGGAGGTTGTAGTTCGATTCCAGGTCAGAGCACAAGCCAGGGTTGCAGGCTCGATCCCCAGTGTGGATGTGCAGGAGGCAGCCGATCAATGATTCTCTCTCATCATTGATGTTTCTATCCCTCTCTCCCTCTCCCTTCCTCTCTGACATCAATAAAAATATATCTTTAAAAAAGGGAGTCATCAGATGGCTAATTTAAGTTAGATTGTCATGAAATGTTCTCTTGCGGAGATGCCATTTTAAAGTTAAGGTCTGAATGTCAAAAAGGATTCTGTTATTATAAACTCAATAGGACACGCATTATAGTAGCAGGGATGTTTATGGAAAAACCGTGATATGAAATCATGTTGACATATTTGTGAAACCAAAATTTTTCATTGGGGCTAAAGCATAGTGGGGGAGGCAGAGACTGGTGTGAAATGAAGACGGAGAAGTTGACAAGAGCAGCTGATACAAGACCAAGGCCAGAATCAACAGTTTAGAATTTTTCCCTAAGTGCCAAGTGAAAGCTGTGGAGAATTTCAAGCAGAAAAGTGACATAATAATGCATGTTTTTTTTTAAAAAAAAAGACAGTTCTAGCTGTTGTGTGGTGATTTGATGAGAGCAAAATTGTAAGCAGGAAAAACACTTAGGAGGCTACTGTGCTATTTCAAGTCAAAGATGATAGTAATGCTGCCTACAGAATTGGGTAAAGAGAAATCAATTCAAAATATGTTTTCCTGGGAGCTTTGAAAGGACATATAGATGGATTGGACAAAGTATGCATATCAGTAAAGATGCTTTTGAATGCAAGGAATAAAAATTTAATTGAAAGACACTTAAATAATCTTATATAACAGCAAATACGGAGGAAGACATTTCCAGAACTAGTAATACAATCAAGGTTTCAGAATTTTTCTGCCTTTTTTTGCCTGCTATTGTTCAGAACTATTGGCTCGATTCTTAGACTTTGCTCCTTCATGATCACAGGTAGCTGACATAGATGTATACATTCTATATGTCATGACAGTTTATAGGAGGCACAAGAAAAGATCATCACTTTCTCCTTTACTTTCATTGAAAAAGATTTTCCTCCAGTAGCAAAGGTGCACACTTCTTTTCAGATCCCGTTGGCTACGATGAACACTCACATTTACTAGCATCCTATATAATAAAAGCCTAATATGCAAATCGACCGAACAGTGGAAGGTCCAGTGGAATGACCGGTCACTATGATGTGCACTGACCACCAGGGGGCAGACGCTCAATGCAGGAGCTGCCCCCACCCTGCAGGTCCCAGGCCAGCCAAGGCGGGTGCCAGTGGGGGGCTCTGATTATCCCACCAGTTGCCCCACAGATCGGCCCTGATCGCCAGCCAGGCCTAGGGACCCTATCTGTGCACAAATTTTGTGCACTGGGCCTCTAGTATGAAATAATAAAGGGAGCAGGTACAAGAGCATTTCTAGCATTTGTAGTTTCTGAAATGGACTTTGGCTAGTCGTCAGAGTTAAAGATACTATTCAAACTCTGATATACACACCCTTCAAAAAAACTATTTTCTTCCCTATGTATTACATAGCTATGAGACTCACTATTTATTGAATCCCATTTGGCTATATAATTGGCAAAATGTTTATATGATGTTCAATATCAAGTGCTATCCAAAAAAATATATCAGTAACTATACATTAACCTTACCCTGGGTTCACATCAGCACTCTGGCTATTAGGGAGCAGATATATGTCAGTATAATATTAAAAGAAAAAAAGATGCAAACTTTAAAAAATGCTAAACTGTCTAAAGTTACTAACTAAAGGTAGAATGAACATGCACTTTTTAGTATCAGTGATACACTATATATAATTTATTATGAATATACGAGGCATGCATATATGCAATTATATATACTAATATATCAGTAGTGCAAGATACTAAATGTATTAAGTGGTATATGCAAAGTTAACAATCCAGAAAATTAATTAATACATATCAAACTCTAGTCACAAAGTCTAATTTAGGCTCTATCTACATAGAAATAATTTATCACCAAAAAACAAGTCACTGGAAGAAAGTTTAGTAAGAATCAAAAATTGCTATACAGTGGGGCCTTGACTTACGAGTTTAATTTGTTCCGAGAGCTCCTCGTTAGGAGCTCGTTAAGGAGCTCGCTAACTCAAATTACTCTGTCAACTCAATGCAAAAAATTGGCCGAGAGACAGCTGGTATCTCAAAAAACGCGTTAGTCCGGACACTCGTAAGTCAAGGCCCCACTGTATATCATAACATCATTTGATACTTCAGGAGCTGAGTCCCTAGCATATTCTACACATGGTTTCCACAACAGTTGCTGATATTTCCTGCCATCAGGTCAGATGTATATTTTTTAATGTTTCCAGTAGAAGAGGTAGATTTGCTTAAAAATTAAGCTAATATAAATCTTGAAAATAAGTGACAATTTTGAAGAACTTTGCACTGCATAACACAATTTCCCAAAAGACAACTATCAAGATACGACTCTGACATATATGTCGATATATTAAAAAAAGAGCTGGTGGAAGAGTCAATCCGTGACTGAGGAAGGAGAGAATATTCTCCACAAGGAGGGGTCTCCAACCTGACCCTGATCAAACCTGGGCAGAATGGAGAAGGCTTATTTGAAGACCGTAACAAATACATTTTGGCCAAACACCATCATGTTGCGGTTAAATATATTAGAGAGGTGATTGGATTGAACAGGAGGAGACTCCCCCCTCCCGCCCCCCCCCCCCCCCCCCCGTTGCATATGAATGAATAATGCTTTCTGCAAATTATCTAGTTTGAGTCATGTTTTTCGATGGTTACTCTTTCCAAAGAAAACAAAGCAAGTTGGCTGAAACTGTTAGAAACAATTTAGACGCAGAAGGATGTGCGCAAGCGACTTCCCAGGTTTCCTAGGCGCGACTTCACGTCCTCAGCTCTTTCCTTAGTTCTTGGTATCACCAGCTCTTCTTGACCTCTTAGGAATAAATTAAATGGCGCCCAATCAGAAAGGCCTTTCCTAGAAAAATAGCACCAAGTAGCTCTCTTATACCCCCTTGATATTAAGAGTCATTCAGTTGATTAATGGGTAAACAAACTATGGCTAAAAAACAAACAAACTATCATGTCATGGAAAGACTTGGAAGAAACTTAAATGCCTGTCACCAAGGGAAAGCAGCCAATCTAAAAAGACTCCATACTGCACAGTTCCAACTATATGACATTCTGAAAAGGGCAAAACTATGGAGACAATAAAAACTCAGTGGTTGCCTAGAGTTGGGGCAGGGAGGGATGAAACCGAGGAGCACAGCTTTTTAGGGTATGAAACTTCTCTGTATCATACCATATGGTGAATACATGTCATTGTACATGTGTCCAAACCCACAGACTGTACAACAGCAGGAGTGAACACTGTTGTGAACTATGGATTTTAGGGGATAGATGTGTCAATACAGATTTATCAACTGTAATGAATGTACCACTCTGGTGGGGTATGTTAAAAATGGCGAAGACTATACCTGTTGGGGTGGAGGGCGCGTGGAAAATCTCTGTACCTTCTCAATTTTGCTATGAACCCCAAACTGCTCTAAAAAATTTCTTATGAACAAAAAAGTGTTTTTCCAACTGAGACCTGATATGCATCTCTTTTTGGTTTCAGTTAGTTATACTCAACTGCTCTGTGGATAGAAATTTTATAAACTATACCTTGTTTGGCAGAAAGATAAAATCTCTTTCCCTGGTAAGTGCTAAAATCCTTTCTTTGTGTACCAAGGTAAATGTAGGACTCATTGACACAAACGTTTGATCCTTGAGTGGAGTGGTGCCCAGCTGTTGGAGATCAAATGCAAATGAAACAAAGGCTGGGAGTCAGGCTTCTAGAATTGCACCTTTAGTCCTTTATTTGAACAAGAGTTCTATTGCTGCTGCTGCCACACTCCTCTGCGCCCAAAGAAGATCATCAAAGCTCTTACATTCTGACCCTCAAAGTAATTTCTTGAAATAGTTCCAGGCAAAGTGACTCACTTGCAAATTGGACATTCATTGTTTCTGAATAGTTTCTCTGCAACATTTTAACTTCTGCAGCATGGTACTTAGAAGGCATGCATTTAAATAAAGAATCCTGATGGGTTCTTCATCTGAAACTCACACAAAAACACCACATTGCCAGTAGTTAATGACCTCCTGCCCTTCAACTATTGATTATGTTTCCTGATTTATTTTCCCTCTCTTCCTATCCTCTAGCTAAAATCACCCTTCCTAACCCCAAGATTATTTCGTTCAACAAGTGACCTTGCTATTATTTCTTGCAGGCATAAAGATTTCAACATCTCCATGGATTAATTTGTTGGCTCTCAAGTATTTTTATTCTTAAAAATTGTCAAGGTTTCCCAAGTAGGATTCTTCTTTCAATAAGCAGTAAATGCTGTGACTCCTTTAAGCATAACCAAAAAAATGCATCTCTTCTTATTGTGTTTTTACATTTTGGCCAAATATTATCATATTGCAGTTAAATAGGTTATATAGTTGACTGGATTGAACAGAAGGAGGATTTTTTCTGGTGCATATGAATATAAAAAATGCTTTCTGCAAGTTATCTAGTCTGAATCATGTGTTTTTTTTTATTGTTACTCTTTTCAAAGACAACAAAGCAAGTTGGCTGAACTGTTAGAAATAATTTAGACACAGAAGGATGTGTGTAAGTGATTTTGCAGATTTCATAGGCACTGCTTCTCATTTTTAGCTCGTTCCTTAGTTTTTTGTACTACCAGGTCTTCTCAACCTTTTAGGAATAAATGAAATGGCACCCAATCAGAAAGGCCTTTCCTAGAAAAACAGCACGAAGTAGCTCTCTTGTACCCCTTGATATATATTTTTTAATATATTTTATTGATTTTTTACAGAGAGGAAGGGAGAGGGAGAGAGAGTTAGAAACATCGATGAGAGAAACATCGATCAGCTGCTTCCTGCACACCCTCTACTGGGGATGTGCCCGCAACCAAGATACATGCCCTTGACCGGAATCGAACCTATGACCCTTCAGTCCGCAGGCCGACGCTCTATCCACTGAGCCAAACCAGTCAGGGCACCCCTTGATATTTTTTTATCACACATTTTGTATTCCATTTAGAGAATTTATCATACTTTACAGTGATTTTATTTACATAATGACCTATGGTGCCTCTCTCACACGCCACCTTCACTCAGGTGCCTTGTCTGTCTTATTCACCATTGTGTCCTCCAAGCTTAAGGAGTACCTAGCCTACAATAGGTCTTCTATAAATATTTATTGGGAAAAAAAAAGCGAAACAAAGGAAGAACACTGTTCTTCACTTTGATTTCTTTCATTTTATTTGTTATAAAATGTGGGGACTAAACAGCGGCTTCCAAAGACTTCAGGTTCTAATCTCTGAAACTGTGCATGTTACCTTATGTGGAAAACTTTTTGTGCAATTATCCTAGATTATTGTTGTAGCCCCTAAATGCCATTCAGGTGTCCTTGTAAGAGAGGCAGAGGTAGGTTAGATAACAGAGGTGAAGGTGATGTGAAATGAGAGGCAGAGCATGGAGGGATGGAGCTGCAAGCCCAGGAATGCCAGCCACCATCGTAAATTGAAGCAAAGGATGTGTGCTATCCTAGAGCCTTCAGAGGAATTGTGTTCCTATCAAAACCTGAATTTGGGCCTAATGAAACTGATTTTATATTTCTGGCCTCAAGCATGTGAGATAATAAACACCTATGGTTTCAAACTACCCATGTGTGTTAATTTGTTACAGCATTCATAGGAAAGGAACACATGCCATATTTAAAACCAGAAAAAAATGAAAATAGTAATTTAATACATATGTACTGCTACCCAACTGTAACAAATAGTATTTATCTTTTTTTTTTAATCCTCAACTGGGAATTTTTTTTTTTATTGATTTGAGAGAGAGAGGAAGGGAGGAGGAGAGAGAAACATCAATCAGTTGCCTCCTATACTTGCCCCAACCAGGAATCGAACTCATAATCTGGGCATGTGCCCTGACGAGGAATCAAATCTGCGACCCTTCGGTGCACAGGATGAAGCGCCAACCGAGCCACACCGGCCAGAGCTAGTATTTATCTTACATGCTTCAGAATTTTAAAAAAATTATGAAACAAGAGATATGCTAGTACTCCCTCCAATACCACCCATGCTCCCCAGAGACAGCCACACCTTGCAGTAGGTTTGAATTCTCCCCATGCATGTTCCATATATTACTACACATGTATGCATTTCTAAGCAATACACAGTACTGTGCTGTGTTAAATTTTAAGTAAATGTTAACTTTTTAAATACCATATCATTTATATTACCCTGCAATATGTTTAGTGAGTAAACATTATGACTGCAAAGTTTTCCATCTAAATGCCTCTAGTTCTAGAGAAATCATTTTCAAGGTAAGACAATTTTGTATCATGAGACAAAACAGCTATTCATCTATTTTTTATGGGCATTTACGTGGATTTTAGTATGTTTTAATTGCAAACAATGCAATTAAAATCTCTGGGCAGGTTTTCTGGTGCATTATTTGAGATTTCTTCCAGCAACTATTCCTAGAAGTGGTTTTGCTGGGCTATTGGAAAAGCATATATTCAGCTCTACTGACTACTGACAAATTGTTACACAAAATAATTAGACCATCATATAATCCACTGTGAGTAAAGACTGTTTCTATTTCCGACAATCTAATAGCAATTGGTATTATCAGTTTTACCTTAATCTGTTCAGTGTAAAATGGTACCTGACAGTTTAAGAATATTTGCATTTCCCTGATTATAAACTACTAGGTCCTTTCACCAGAATCCCAAGCCCCACGATCAAAAGGAAATAATTTATGGCTGGAAACCCCAGTGGTGGTCAGAAAAGTCAACAGGAGCAAGGACTGGCTAAAACCAGACGATTCCAACATGGAGGAAAAACTGACCAGAGAACAACCTAAAGCTCATCATATCGTCATTATAATGAAAATGGACACCGCGAGTGGAAGGAGGGCGGAGGGGAGCAAACGCCAGGACACTGCAGGAATGGACCATATTAGGAGCAAAGCCCCTCCCCACCGAGAGGCAGAGCCAGAATTTGGTGCCACAAAGCTTGGAAACAACCCACTTAGACACACAAAATCCCCAAGAACTGACTGATCACGTGGGCAACTCACTTGCGAGTTGGCCTGTGTTCCCTCGGATGCCTATGATTGCTTCTTTCGCCCACTCCCTGGCCTCTTTCTTTTTCCTCTATCCCAACAAAACTTGCTTTGTTCTCACTCTGACTCATTCTTGAAACTTTTCCTGGGCAAGTCTAGAACCTGGAGGTTGCCTGACACCAGAAAGGTCCTGGACTGTACCAGGGCAGGGCCAACACCTGGCACGGAAGTGGCCCAGTGACAGCTTCATTGAACTTTTTAAAGACCCTTCAGGATAGTAACAGATGAATGTATTACGAGAAGACAAAAAAAAATGGCCCGAAAATGACCAATTAGGAGGTTGTTGTAGATTTTATAGCATCTAGGCAGAAATATTGAAGGCTTGGACTAAGGGTAGGGGGAAAACAGTGTTGTGAGAATGTCATTTACTGACATGAAGAAGATAGGGGAAGGTCATCTTTGGGTAGAGGTGGGAATGCAGTTGGGAATTAACTTCTATTTCTGCCATGATGTGATTCTTATTAGATATTCCAGTGGAGCTGAGAATAAACAGAAGACCAGTACAAAAAGCAATCATATTTCATCTTACTAGCAATAAATCATCTGATAATGAGTACACATGTATTTACAATGCCATCAAAATAAGAAAATATTTAGGAGTTAATATAACAAAAGGAGTTCAAGTGGAAACTACAAAATATCATTGAAAGAAATTAAAGACCTAAGTAAATGGAAAGTGATTCTGTCTTCAAGACTTAATATGGGCCCTGGCCAGGTAGCTCAGTTGATTAGAGCATTGTCTGGATATGCCAAGTTTGTGGATTCAATCCCTGGTCAGGGCACATACATGAAGCAACCAATGAATACTAAATAAGTGGAACAACAAATTGATCTCTCTCTCTCTTAAAAATCTATAAATTAAAAAAAATTAAAAGGACAACATGGTTAATATGATATCTTTAAATTTATCTAAAATTTAATGCAATCCTTATCAAAATCTCAATGACTATTTTTACAGATTAGAATAGCTGATACTGAAACTCATTTGGGAATTCAAGGGAGTCGAAATAGCCAAAACTGTTTTCATAGAGGAACAAAGTTGGAAGACTCCCATGTCCCAGTTTTAAACTTAGTACAAAGCTACAGTGATCCAGATATTATTGCACTGGCATATGGATATACATATAGATTGACAGGATAGAATCAAGAGTCTGGTAAATAAACCCAAGCATCTATGCTCATTTGACTTTCTATAAGGGTGCCAAAATCATTCAATGAAGAGAAAACAGTCTCTTCAACAAATGGTGCTGTTACAATTGGATATTCACATACAAAAGAATGAATTTGGATGCCTACTTCCCAACAAATATCAAAGTTAACTCTAAATAAATCAAAGACTTAAGTATAGGAAATGCATATATGAAAATCCTGGAATAACATGTAATAAATATTTGTGACCTTAAATTTGACAATACCTCCTTAGGTGTCATAGCAAAAGCACAAGCAATAGAAGAAAAGTCAGATAAATTGGTCATCATCAAAATTAAATAGTTTTTTCTACATCAAAGGACACTATCAAGGAAGTGAAAAGACAATCCACAAATGGGAGAAAAAATTTTCACATTACATGTAATGAGAGTTTAGTATGAAGAACATATAAAAAATTCAATATATTAAAAGATAATTAAATTTAAAGAAGGAAGAATCAGAAAGGTATCTTTCTAAAATGTACAACTGAGCAATACATACATGAAAAATTGCTCAACATCAATTTGTCATCAGGAAAATGAAAAACAAACCCACAATGGGGTACCACTTTACACTCACTGGAATGAATAGCTATATTCAAAGATATGGACAAAAACAAATGTTAGTGAGTGTGGGAGAAACTGAATCCTCTTATACTGTTGTTGGTAATATAAAATCACGCAGCTGCTGTGGGAAAAACATCTGGTGGTTCTTGCAAAGGCTAAACAGAATTTTTGGATGACCCAATAATTTCTACTTCTGGGTATATACCCAGGAGTAATAAATACCATATGTACACACACATACACGCGCACACACACGACTTGTATGCAAATATTCAGAGTAACATTATTCATCATCACCAAAAAGTGGAAACAACCCCAATGTCCATCAACTGATGAGTGGATATTGTAAGTATAGTGTTCCATACAACGGGATATTATTCATCATTAAAAAGAAATGATAAATGCTACAACATGGATGAACTTGGAAAACATGACCTAAGTGAAAGGAGCTAGTCACAAGAGACCACAGAATATGGTTCCATTTATATGTAAAATCCAGAATAGATTCATACAGTTGATTGTTTTTCAGAAGCTGATGGGAGAGAGGATTGGAAGGGATTGTTAATTGGCACCTGGGTTCTTGTAGGGAATAAAAATGTTCTAAAACTAGATTGTCATGATGGTTGCACAACTTTGTCAATATTTTTATTAATTGAATTGTATACTTTAAATGAGAGAATTGCATGGCATGTGAATTATCTCAATAATGTTGTTAAAAATAATAACTGGAAATAAAAGCTGTGATACAAATATTCTCTAGATAGAACTGTTCATATCTTTTAGAACCAGCTGTATAAAGCCTTTATACATTTTATGTAATAATTCAAATTTTCACAGAAATATTTTGTAAAATATCATTTTTAGACCAGTTGGTGTGGCTCAGTGGTTGGGCGTTGACCTATGAACCAGAAGGGCACATGCCCAGGTTGTGGGCTCAGTCTCCAGTAAGGGGCATGTAGGAGGCAGCTGATCAATGATTCTCTCTCATTGTTGAAGTTTCTATCTTTCTCTCCCTCTTCTCTTCTCTGAAATGAATGAAAAGTATTAATTTTAAAAATATCATTTTTAGTGTTTATAGTATTAGATACTTCTTTATGAAAATTCACATCCTAATATAAAAATGTAGTGAAAGGAAGGTGGAATAGAAAATAAAAATGTAATCTTTCCTGTTTTACTGCTCTTCCAATGACAATATGCATTAACAGGACTTCTTCATACATTTCTGTACAAAAAGCCTTTTTTATGATATACAGGTAAATTTAATATTTAAAGACATATATAACTTAGTGTTTAAGAACACAATTTTCAAACTCAGATAGTTTGGGATAAAGTCCTGTCCACCAGTTACTAGTTTAAAGACCTTGGCAAGCAACAATCTTTCTAAGTCTTGTTTTGCTTTTTTTTTTGGGGGGGGGGTAATATAAAATATCTTGTATTAAAGCTTAGTTGCTATGACAAGTAATGATGTAAAGAAAGAAAATAAATTGTCTCTACTGTTATATGAAGACTTTTATCATGTCTGCCATACTAATTTCCCCATTATTTCCAAAACTGTCACCATTAAGGTCACTTCTTTAACCTTTCTAGCATAGTAGTAATTTTATATTCATCGAGATATTATGATTTCTAAATGGGCTTACTTCTAGCCAGATGGTTATTCTTAGTAAAGGACATCTGGCCACTTCGCAGCTTTAAAACACAATCAATCTTGCTCTTAGGTACAAAGTCAGGTATGAAGGATAGAAATAGGCAGATATGTTTATGAGCTGATCTAAGAAACACTGCAAATGGCAGCCGTCTGACAGGTGTGAGGTGGTACCTCATTGTCACTTTAATTTGCATCTCTCTGATTAGGGATGTTGAGAATTTTTCCCTATGTCTCTTGGCACTGCTAATGGGAATTCAGACTGGGAGAGTCACTATGGAAATCAGTGTGGAGTTTCCTTAAAAAATTAAAAATGGAACTGCCGTTTGACCCAGTAATCCCACTTCTAGGAATATATCCTAAGAAGCCTGAAACAGCAATCAGAAAGAACATATGCACCCTATATTCATAGCAGTGCTATTTACAATCAGGAAACAACCCAAGTGCTAATCAATAAATGAGTGGATAAAAAAGCTGTGGCGCATCTACACCATGGAATACTATGCAGCAGTAAAAAAACAAAAAAGGATCTCTTACCCTTTGAGACAGCATGGAAGGACCTGAAGGTATTATGATAAGTAAAATAAGCCAGTCAGAGCAAGACACGCATCACATGATCTCACACATATGTGGAATCTACTGAACAAGATAAACTGATGAGCAAAATAGATCCAGAGACATAGAAGCATGGAACAGACTGTGGAATCTCAGAGGGAAGGTAGGTTGGGTGGGTGGGTGGGAAGAGATCACCCAAAGAACTTGTATGCATATGTGCATAAGCCATGGACACAGAAAATAGGGTGGTGAAGGCCTGGGGTGGACGGCAGGGGCAGCCTAGATGGGGTCATTTGGGGAAGAAAGAGGACATATATAATACTTTCAACAATAAGTATTGAAAAAAAGAAAGAAACATGGATGCGAGTGATTTCTAGCATCCCCTGAGTGTCCTCTATAGGCTAAACCCTCTGCCAAACCCTCTTTGTAGATTTCTTCTTGTCTCCAAAACACCCCTTAAGTTTGTGGTACCTACTGCTTGCTTTATTATGTACTTATCCCTGCTTATAAGGAAGTTTTGTTCTCCACTTTACAAATCAGAAATTGGAGTTCCATAAGAGTAAGCAACTTTTCAAATTTACAAAGCAAGTAATTGCTGAGCCCAAGATTAAAATTAGATTTGCCTCCCTTAACACTTTTCTCTCACTGCATTTACTATCTACTCAAATGTGTCTTACAGCTCTGTTTTTCTGTTTGTTTGTTTTTACTTCTATTGGTCCTGAAATCTTAAGCATTATATTTACTCCTTTGAAAAAGATACTAAAGCAGAAAATGTGTCTTCATAAAGACATTTAAAATACACGCTCTTTTAAAATATCTAGTATTCCTTTATTTCTAAAAAATGGGCAGTAAATTGCTTTGTAAAAAGGTTTCCTTTACATCAAGTAATAATTTTAAAATCTCCCCTACCATTTCCTTTGTTGCAATAGCTATTCATATTAGTTAACTAAAATGGAGTACAAGACCTTTTAAGGAATCTAACCCATTAATTGCCATTAAAATTTAACCATATATTTCATCCAAAATACTTGTACTTTAAAGAATCAATGAAAAATCATCAAAAGTAGAGAGCCATTAAGTAGGTATTGTCTCCTATTAAAGACTTCCTGTATGCTAGATTTGAGCAATTTAATTTTATGAACCAAGCTTTGGGGTAAATTTAAAATCATATTGCTATTATTGATGTCTAGGGCATTTAAAATAGGTATTTAACAGGTATATAATTATAATCATGAACTGCTTTTGAGAAAAAAAAATTATAAAGAATTATAACCATTCAGCTTTCATGAAACAGCCAGCTTTTTAAAGGTATAATACCTTTGACAATGAAACACTTTTAATCTCTCAATATAGTTGGGATTTAAAGTTAGAAAAGAATACAATGCTGAAAATAAAATTCTTGCTTAATTACATCCAGATCTGAAGCATAAAATACAGCAGGTGGTGAATTTGGGCTTTCCATTGTTTTTGATTTTTCAACCATATTCCTGGAAACTACAAAGAAGTTAAATTGCTAATTTACATGATTCACCTACACTACAATATGATTTTTATTTTTTTCTATTAGTAGTAAAGAGAACTTTCTAAAATGTAAAAAGTAAGCACTAATCTAGAGAATAACATAATTTTAAAATGTTTGAAAGGTTTTTATATAAATTCTTTATACAGAAATTATGTACAAAACCAATACAGTTGTAGTACCTACTGCTTGTTTTATTATGTACTTATCCCTGCTTATAAGAAAGGTTTGAGAAATGAATAATACTTATAATAATGTCGTACATATTCATAAAGTAATATTAAAGGATTATTTTATGGAGTCATTATTTACCATTTATGTAGCAAGACTTAATGGCCTCTGTATCTATAAATAATCTGAACATCAAATGCTTTAGCGCATAAATTAACTAAAATGGAAAATTGAAAATAATACAGAATACTAAATATCTATATATATATAGTTTAATCATTAGATTATAATTCATACTGAAAGGGGTAATATAATTCTGTATATTCATTCTTATCTTATTGTATTTCAGTTTAAACATTGATGAATGTGTCAAAAAGTATATATGTGTTTTGGAGAAAAATGTGTGTTCTTTTCAATTAAATAACAAATTAACTTTTCAAAAATTCAAAAATATTTATAATTACTAGCCTTAGCAATGCCTGTCATAGTAGTTTGACATCCAAAATAGACATTGTATTTGCTTCTTCAAATTTATTTTAATATAGATAGGTTGAGTATAACAAACTTTCACTAAAAACAAACACAGAAAATGTAAAAGTACAATTGAATTTAGTAAATATATGTAAAATATTTTAGTTCTTTGAAAAATTTCCCTCTAAATGACTCCAGGATTAGCATAATTGAGAGATGTGACAAATGGGATATAAAGATTAAGTGATTTGTCCTTGGTAACTTCTTATATTCTGAATATCCTAGTTATCTATAATAATAAAAGGGTAATATGCTGATTAGACCAGACATCATTCCAGACGTCCTTCCTGACGAAGCCAGCGCCAGAGGGAAGCCAACTGGGTCCTGGGTGCCTGCGGGCGGCCCAGGGGTAGCCAGCACAGATCCTGGGTGCTTGCCAGCAGTGGGGGGGAAGCCCTGGTCCCGGGTGCCAGAGGGAAGCTGGTGCCAGCAGCTGGGGGAAGGAAGGCCTACTCTTGCATGAATTTTCATGCATCGAGCCTCTAGTATTACATATAATACATAATATATACAATACGTGATATATATTATAAAAATATTCTGTAGAATACAAATTCATCCTATAATGGGATAAATAATATTGAAAGCATCAAGCATATCACTGATTCATTAAATTAACAGCCACTGCTATATTTCTGACTCCCTCTCCTATCCCCACTCCAGCTGTTCAGAATGTCCAGCTTTGACTCTACCAGCCTTTTACTTTTCTTCACCACACCTCACTTCCTCATGTTTCATCTTCCTCAGCTTAAATATTAAGGTCCTGACTCACATGCTCACAACTGTAAATCTACTTTTGCCTCACCTTGGGTGTGTCCATCCAACGGCCAAGCATGGCTGAAGAAGACTAGATAACCACTTGAGTCTAAATCACTTTACATTCTTGATCACTGACCTCACATGAAATATTTACAGTCACTAATCAGTTAGACTAGTTCAATCTTTTGTCTTGATGACTATTATAATAGCTTCTCCTTTCTCCTCAAACATGTATATTTTCCTCCGCCCTAACTCTTGTTAATAATCCTACTAAATATTTAATTGAGAAGATGGGGGGGAGGGGGGATTAAAAGAGGACTTCCCCTAACTCTAGCAACCACATCTACTCATCTCTATCTAGGACCACAGACTGTGCCTTCCAGCTGGTTACTATGGGTTACATGGGCACGTCCTCAACATCACATTCTCCTTTTCTATAAAAAGGTCTGGGTGTGTTTTTTGTTTTATTTCACTTTTTATTTTCCTTTTAATTTCTTCACTAACTAGAACTGCAATTTTGGAGGAGAGGCAAGGGGAAAAAACAATTTCTTGTCATATAATATTGTGCTAGTATTTTGCTATTATATTATGGGTTAGTAGAGAACAGAGTAGTACTAATATTATAAACTTGTTTCTAACTCTCTAGACCTGGCAGATATTTTAAACTCCTTCTATCCTGGACAATTTTCACAGTTCCTGAGAAGTTCCCTGCTGGGTGCATCCCTTGATATGTCTCTACCTCTTCTGCAGCTGGATGCTTTTATCTCAGCTCCACACTCAGACATTAGCTGTGGAGTTCCCTAACCCTCCCACACAGTCTTCTTTGATAGGACATAAAAGGCCAAGTGCCTCCCTCTTGTCCGTCCGTGGGAAATGGTGACATACTAGTCCTTCTTGTCATCAGTGGGGATGTGTACTGCCTACTGCAGGCCTCTGCTTTCTTCCTTCTGCCCTGCGGCAACCACTTTGTACCAAGTGCCACTCCTGAGTCCCTCAACTGCAGAGAATAGCACATTGGGTTTCAGGAATACTTCAGGTGGCTCTTCAGAGACTCCAATCCTCTTCCACCTGTACTCACAGTGTCGGGTCCGCTTCTGCTTGCTACTGCTGCCTCACAAATTCTTTTAAAACTTAAAGAGGTACAAATTAATTGTATTGTGCTCACAGATCCTATGCGTCGGGACATCAGACCTAGCGCAATGGGGGATGGCTTTTTCTTGCTCCCTGATATCTGGGGCCCGTCCTGGGAACACCGGAAGGTGGGAGATGACTTGTCACTTAGGATAAGGAATCATTTGAAAGTGTTTTCTGTCCATGTCTAATGGCTGATACTGGCCATCAAGTGAGACTTCCACTGAAGCTGTGGACAGACACTACATTTTGTCTCTTCTGGTGGCCTCAGGGTAGTTGGATTTTATACAATGCAGTTTAGGCTCTAGAATCAGTATCCCAGAGGTCTGAGAGGTCTTGGTGTCATGGAATATGTTATTACGCATTGTCTTAGTAAATTATGCATTGTAAAGTGTCGTGTTACTTTGGTATGCTGTCTTGCTGTTAAGGGTTTAACATCTTCTAATAGGAAAGGTGCTGGGGTCCAGCCCCCAGCAGGTCCAGGGGTTCCCAAAGGTGTGGACAGAGTCGGCGAAGAAGGAATGACACGGAGACAGTGTTCAGTTGATCAGCAGCCTAGCCAGGATCTCTAGCCAGGACCTCCAGCCAAATTTTTTTTTTTTTTATTGTTTTGTTACATCTGTATTTATAGCAGTTGATTTTAATCCTGTCAATTTCTATTGTTGAGGTTAGGGCATTTCTTATCTCCATTCCAGGGAGTAAAGATTATGTAGCTTAAGGGTGATTGTTTGTAGTTAAAGTGATTACCCGCCTGGCACTTAGTTAAGGGGTTTTATCCCCTCCCTAACTTCAGGGAAAAATCCCTACCTGGGGAAACAACCTTTCTTGGAGAGGTGACCTTGGTTAAAACACATAGCGCCAAGAAGATGAGCAAACATATTAAGAACAGTATGCTATACACGCCAGGTCCCTTGAAACATGCTGTGCAGATGTTTCTTTCCTGCAGCGACTGTGTCAGGAAGCAAGGATGGACCGGCTTCTGGCAGAAAGGGAAGGAACAAGGAGCTATTCCACCATCTTTATCCACCTATCATCAACCTCCACACATGTGAGAAAAGACACCTCCAAATGATACTCACAGTGGAGCTGCCTTTCTCAGTCACAAGAATAGGAAATCTTTCTTGCAGTTTTCAATAGTTGAGAGAGAACTTGGTTCTTTGAGCTGGAATTTCTGTCTTAGTCCCAAGGCTTTAGAACCATGACAAGCAAGTTACAAATTTGAGAATAAAAAATATACAATTTAATGACATGTGTAGTTGAAGAGCTTTCTCTCTGGTAATATATGTCACACAGCAACAACCTGATATAGTTTGGGATTCTTTGGAGTGCTATGAAGCCAAGAGACTTGGGTTTTCTATATGATCACTTAAGAGCCCACCTTCGTTATATGAAAAGTTGATTTGCACAGATTATATTTCTACTAGAAAAAGTTTCCTTTTTAATAATGGGTTTAATCTCTGCTACACTTGTTCATTATAACCTCATAGTGTGTTGTGTGTGTTTATTATCCTAAGAGAGTAGAGAGTTGAAAACTGCAGAAAGAATTAACAAAATACTCAACTCTCACTTACTTGGGTTAACCAATGCGAGAGTCTGATCATTAGAAAAGCCCTGTGTCTAGCTGTAACAGTGTGATTCTACATATGGTATGGTTTATGGCTGAAATGTCTAATTTTTTAGAAAACAGGCATAATGTACATATAGGAGGTTACAATTTTAAAAGCTGTGAGGCAAGATTACCTCTCAGATCTCTTAAAGTAAGCAGGTATTCTGATTTTTCACTTGTCTTAAGAGGGTCGATCTAAAGACAGAAAACAAGGTTTCAGGAGGTGTACTGTGCTTTAGAGAGGGGCACACCAGGCCTCTCTCTCTGTCCCTGCAAGGCTTTTGCAACTACAATCTGAGCAGTGTGGATGCCTCTAAGGGCATTCCCACCTGAGAAAGATAAGCTGACTTTAGCCATAGGAGGCAGACCGAGAGCTGAGCCGGGAGGGGTGATTCCTGGACATTTTGAAAGGTGGGACTGGATCTGCAAGTAACCATCCTCTGTGCTGGAAAGGCAATTTGTTACATTTGATCTTGTTAAAAGTTTCGCTTTTATGAATGATTAGTGCAAGGAGTCGGGAAAGGTCTCTCTTCAAACTTGGAATAAAGTGTTGGCAGGAAAAGAAATAGAGGCCTTAGCAAAGGTGGGCCCGGCCAAATTGAAGTTGATCTGAAATTGATTGTTCAACAGCTGGTCAATAGCCTGGAAAGCCACTCTGGGGGGGGGGGGGGCGGGTGGGGGAGGTGGGAAGCAAGTGACAAGCAAGAAAGGTTTGTCTGACATGTAGATTTTGTGAACTAACCCATGAGAGTCTTTAATTTTCAATTTTAATAGAGATTATTAAAAAAAATGATGTAAAGTTACAACACGTTCTTTGGAGTTATGAAGTAACCACCAAAATAAATAAATATAAGGAAAATAGAATATAGATTTGATTTTCATATAACCATGTACATACAGGTGTCCCCCCAAAAAATGTATACACACTTCGAATGATTATGAAGTCAGTGTTTATTAATATAGAGTTCATTTTCAAAATTAAGGGAGTTATCAGCTGGTACAGTGTGTATACATTTTTGGGGACATCCTATATCTCTTTTACAGAAAGTTAGAACTAAGTACAAAAAATAGTTCAGCAGCTTGATTTTATATATGAGTGCTGAGGCCAGGTGACATTTGAAGTACATGTTTTGATATGCAGAAGTTAGAGAAGGAAAATTGTGCAGAGGAAGCAATTTCTTTGGGAAGGAAATTGAGGAGGGAAGATAAAAAAAAGGGGATATTATATGTGGGCAAGAGTAGTTCAATTTGGTTGGACCACACTCTAAAATAGAAAAGTGAAATATGAGATTAGAAAAGTTAGATGAGATTCAATTGCAAGTTTAAGGAATCTAAAATCTACGTCTTCAAGAACTATGGGAAAAATATTAAATATTAGGCAGAGGAGTGACATGCTTAGGGATCTTTAGAAATTGGTAGCATTAAGTGAGACAGTTTAGAGATAGGAGAGACCAGAAGCAGAAAGGCTAGTAAGCAATGTATTTCAATCAGTCAGTGAATGGAATGGATGTCAGAATATGCTCAGGACAGAAAGAGTGGAGAATGGACTTGGATGTGAGAGCTGTTGCAAAGGGTCAGTCAGTAAGGGTGGGTTATCTGGAATCATTTAGACCAAAACAAATAAACAAAGAGCATGTGAAGTAATGCCAATATTTTAAGGCTAGGTAAATTAAAAACAAGTGATTCCAAAGCAGAAACAGAAAATAGAGGACGAAGAAATAGTTGGAGGGAAATTAGGACGGATAGGAAACTGTGCTTAGCCTTTTGACTTTTGTACATTTGATTTTGAGTTTCTGGCAGGACCACCAGATAGAGGTGTTTCATTTTGTTGTTTTGTTTTAACTAAGCAACTGGAAATGTAGGTATAAACCTCTCTTCCAAGTAGCCCTTTTTCTCACAATCAAATACAGAAATTTTGTTAATACTATTAGTAGCCTTCCTAATATTGCACGAAATAATGCAATCACAAACGGAATATAAGCATTTGCTACTCCTAATGCTAATTCCCATTAAGTATTGAGAAATATGAAATGAGTGAGTCACATCATTTTATTATAGCAGATATTTATGTCTGTGTTCATAGCATGTTAATCTAGGCTAGGTTAGGCAATATTCTATTATGGAAAACCAAGACTTTATAATATGCAACAGTCCCAAAAGCAGTAAGTGTTAGGGCCTTAAGATTGAAGAATAGCTTTTAATACACATTTAAATGAGGATTATGATTTTTATATATGAAGACTTCTGATTCATTTATCCTTTCAGAGTGAGAGAAAAAAATTCCAATTTATGGCTTAAATTTCCATCTGTATACTGTTGACTTACAAATTGCATATCTGGCCTAGACTTCTATCCTGAAATTCCACACACCATACTACAACTTTCTTGAAATGTTCAATTAGATATATAAACACTAACTTTAAAAGTAGAAGTGGTGCTAAACACAAGGGAATGAAATACAAAATTTTGAGGGTGCCTTTACAAAATCATTTAACACTGTTAAATATTCATTTATTAAGTAAGTATGTTCAACTACCAAGTAATTATTCAAAGCCTTAAGTATGTATACATGGGCAGCAAAGATAGAGCGCATTGCTATACTTGACAATATTTTCTATTGGACACCAGCTTTGACACCAAAAAATTGAATTGCAGTCATTGTTATTATGTAAAATGTAGCGTTGAATATATATCTCTTATTCCATTTTTTAAAATTTACTAACTTTTAATTTTTTTCCTAACTTTTCTGCAACAAAGTTTGTTTTCCTAACATCGTTTTATTTTAAATGTTGGACCATTTAGTTGAATTTGTAATAAATAATCACAATTTTGTAAGATATTTCACCTGATCACTATGAGTGTTCAACAATTTTACATTTCATGAATTGGAATTTAAAAACTAAGCCATTATTGGGATTGTTTTTTCTACTTGAAGCATTGAACAACTTTTGATGTAAAACTGGTATCATACTAGCACATCTGTGAAGTCCTTTTGTTAATGGAGCTATTACTTCACTTTTCTATATTTGCACAAGAAATGTAAAAATCCAAAATAAGAAAAATTTTAGAAGAGAGTTTCCACCAAAATAAAAATAACTATCAAAATAAAAAGTCAAACTTCAGAACGAGATTAAACACACCTTTGGCAGTTGCACGCATGAAATCATTATCTCTGAATGAAATCTTATAAAGTAGCTATAAATGTTTGAGCTAGATGTTGGCCTTCTAATTTTTATGTAGTAAATAGAATCACATTGGCCCACTTGTATTATGATAGTCGGCATGGCTATCATAACAAAATACTGTGAACTGGGTGGTTTAAACAGTGATTTATTTCTCAGCTTTGGAACCTAGGACCTCACTGTTATGACTTGAGTGTAAATTTATCTACAAAGAAGTTATATATATATATAAATAATTTCAGAGGGGGAGGGGTAGAGAGAGATAGAAACATCAATGATGAGGGGGAATCATTGATCTGCTGCCTCCTGCATGCCCCCTACCAGGAATTAAGCCTGCAACCCAGGTATGTGCCCTGACCAGGAATCAAACCAAAACCTTCTGGTTCATACATCAATGCTCAACCACTGGACCACAGCAGCCTGTCTACAAAGAGGTTTTTGTATGTGTAATTAAGTATCTCAGGATGAGACCATTCTGGTTTGGGTAGACCCTAAATCTAGCAAGTGTTCTTATAAGACAGGAGAAGGGGAAAGGACACAGAGAAGAAGGCAATGTGAAGATGGAAGCAGAGATTGAAATGAAGCATCTACAAACCAGGAAATATCAAGGACAGCTGGCAGCCACCCAAGGCTAGAAGAGAGGCATGGGAGAAATTATCCCTCAAAATTTCTAGAAGGAATCAATCCTGCCCTCAGAACTTTGAGAGAATAAATGTGTTGGTTTAAGTCACCCCGTTTTGGGTAATTTTTTTTTATGGTAGCCACAGTAAACGAATACACTACTGATATGCATATCTTGCTAAAATATGAAATACCAGCCATGTGTTTTATTATACATAACATAGGCAATAGGTATAAACCAAGACTTATCAGGCAGCTGCTTCAAGCATTTCTCAAAGTTAATGTATTCACTAAAAATCCAAATGTTATCCTCCTAGACTCTCATTTTTAATTTTCTCCTCAGTTAATAATTCCATGTTTCTACTTGCTGAGGCCCAAACGTTGGAATTATTGATACTGCTCTTTTCACACAGAGATTGAAACTATTAGTAAATCCCATCAGCTCTACCTCTGAAATATGTCTAATTCCATCACTTTTCACCACCATCACTTATTGCTACCTTACTCCAAAACTATTAACATCTATCACCAACTCCTTCCTGCTCTCCCGGCTTCCAATTTTGTTCCATCAGTTCCTAAATGTTGCAGCCAAAAACCTATTTTTAAAATGCAAGTCAGATAATGTAACTTGTATATCAAAACTCTCTGCTTTCCATGCCCTATGGATTAACTTGTGTCTCCAGAAAGACAGGTAGAAGTCTTAACCCTCAATACCTCAGAAACTGACCTTATTTGGAAATAGGCCATTGCAGATGTAATTAGTTATGCTAATACTAGAGGCCTGATGGATGAAAATTCATGCAAGAATAGGCCTTCCTGGCACAATGGCCGGCCCCCGTGGGTAGTGGAGCCTGTTCCGCTCCCATCGCGCCTCAAGTCAGAGTCTATAAGGAACAGAAGGGCCAAGGGACGCCTTCCCCGCCCCGCACCCTCTCCAGCAGAACCGTGGCTTCTGGAAGCCGGTCCATCCTTGCTGCTTGACACAGTCGCTGCAGGGAAGAAACATCTGCATAGCATATGTTTCAAGGGACCTGGGGTATATGGCATACTGTTTTTAATATGTTTGCTCACCTTCTTGGCACTGTGTGTTTTAACCAAGGTCACCTCTCCAAGAAAGGTTGTTTCCCCAGGTAGGGATTTTCCCCTGAAGTTAGGGAGGGAATAAAGCCCCTTAACTAAATGCCAGGCAGGTAGTTAATCACTTTAACTACGAACAATCACCCTTAAGCTACATAATCTTTACTCCCTGGAATGGAGATAAGAAACGCCCTAACCTTTGGAATAGAAATTGATAGGATTAAAATCAACTGGTATAAATACAGATGTAACAAGACAATAAAACACAGAACCTGGCTGGAGAACCTACACAGAACTTGGCTGGAGATCCTGGCTAGAGAACCTGACTAGGCTGCTGATCAACTGAACGCTGTCTCAGTGTCATTCCTTCTTCGTCGACTCTGTTCACACCTTTGGGGACCCCTGGACCTGCTGGGGTTGGACCCCAACACGTGGCTCCCTCCCCACTGAGAACTGTGGGTACCAATGGATGTGGCTGAGAGCCCTGAACGGGACCCTCGCTCTCCAGAGGACGAAGAGGAGCAGCAGCAGGGGCTCTTGGACAATGACATTCTGAGAGAAAGTGGGTCTGATCAGGATTTGGACAAAGCTGCAGGGAGGGCTTCTGATTTGGAGAATGAGGAAAATGCTGTCCTGGGAATGAGCCAGGAGGAAGAGGAAAGTCACTCCGATGAGGAGGATCAGGACCAGGACTCTGAGCCTCAGGAGCTGAACAGGGGCCCTACGAGCCCCCCTCATGCAGAGGAAGGGGATGGGGGGAAGGAAGACCACACAAGTGATCTGAGGGATGAGGCCTACTCGGTCACCAGGGAACTGGACGAGCATGAGTTAGACTATGATGAGGAGGACCTCGAAGAGCCAGCCCCCACTGGGCAGGAGGACGGAGCAGAGAAGGCTGGGGCAGAGGAGGATGAGGAAGAGGGAGAGGGAGCTCCGGAGGAGGAGGGAAAGGCCGATGTCCACAGTGTGGAAGAAAAGGAGCCCCTGGAGGCAGCCAAGGAGAAAAAAAAAGAGGACAAAGGAGAGATGGATGATGGGGAGATCGATGATGATGATCTGGAAGAGGGCGAAGTAAAGGACCCCAGTGACAGGAAGGTGAGGCCTCGTCCCACCTGCCGATTCTTCATGAAAGATGTTGTGACACCATTATCCACTCTTCTCCCACCAATATCAAATTCCAAACCATTCAGAGACCAGGTTAAAGGGAACTGTACCTGGGGAATGAATTGTAGGTTTATACACCCTGGAGTCAACGACAAGGGCAACTACTCCCTAACCACCAAAGCCGAACCTTTCCCGCCTAAAGGTGCCCCACGTCTGGGACCTCACCCACTGATGCCTGCCAACCCTTGGGGTGGGCCAGTAGTTGATGGAATGTTGCCTCCACCCCCTCCAGAACCCCACACAGAGAGTGCCTGGGAACGAGGACTTCGGCGGGCAAAGGAGGTTTTAAAAAAAGCAACCATTCGAAAAGAACAGGAGCCTGATTTTGAAGAGAAAAGGTTTACTGTGACCATTGGTGAGGATGAACGGGAGTTTGACAAGGAAAATGCAGTTTTCCGAGATTGGAATGATCGGATTACAAGAGATGCCAGAGACACAACACTTGAGCCTTATGCAGATCCTTATCATGATTATGAAAGAGACCGGTTCCGGCGGGGCGGGCAGTATGAGAATTTCAGGGTGCAATATACAGCAACAGAACCGCGCCAGAACTACCGGGAACGGGAAAGGAAAAGAGAGCGAGAGAACAGGCAGCGGGAGCGAGCGCGCGACAAGGAGCGGTGGCGGCGGAGAGAGGAGTGGGAGCGAGAGCGAGCCAAATGGGACGAGAAGGACAGACAGCACCGAGACAGAGAGAAGGAGCGGGCGAAGGAAGAGGAGAAGCCAAAGCCCCGCTCCCCACAGCCACCAAGCCGACGCGCTGAGCCACCCAAGAAGGAGGCCGTCTCCGCTGGGCCACAGGTGAAACGAGCAGAGGAGTGGAAAGACCCGTGGCGCCGCTCCAAGTCTCCCAAGAAGAAACTTGGTGCATTGGTCTCCCCGAGCCGTGCACGAAGGCGTCGAAAACCGTCAGCCTCATCGTCCAGTGCCTCCAGGTCGTCCTCCTCCTCTGGCTCCGGTTCGTCCAGGTCTCCGTCCGGGTCCTCCTCCTACAGCTCCTGCTCTAGCCGGTCTTCCGGACACAGCTCCTTCTCAGGCAGCCGGTCCACGTCCCGGTCCTCTTCCTCCTCCCCGACCCCCTCTCCAACGCCTTCTCCGCACAGACCTGCTGTCAGAGCCAAGGGCGAGCCAGCTCTGCCTCCCGGGAAAGCAGGAGAGAAGATGGTGAAGAAACCAGCCCCACCACAGGCCCCCAGGACCGCTGCCCCCGCCCCTGTGCCTGCCAAGCCAGGAGGCCCTCGGGAAGCCAGGAGGAGGGAGCGCCGAGCCAGGACCCCCGCCAGGAGGCGGACCCGCAGGGGCAGGGGCAGCGGCTCTGGTTCCAGATCCAGGTCCGTGGGCGTGAGCAGCGTCTCCTCGGTGCACAGCGCGGACTCGGATGACATGTACGCAGACCTGGCCAGCCCTGTGTCCCCGGCCAGCTCCCGGCCCCGCACCCCAGCCCAGACCAAGAAGGAGAAAGCAGGAACATCTAAAAGAGAAGATGGCGAGAAAGAGGATCAGCGGAAAAGGGAGGCATCCACACGCCCACCCAAATCCTCAAAATCGTCCACAGGCAGTCAATCCTCCCAGCAGCCCACAGTTCCCCAGCGGGCACCCTCTGGGCAGCCCCCGCAGGGCGCACGTGTGGCACACAAGGAGATCAAGCTGACGCTGCTGAACAAGGCCGCGGAGAAAGGGAGCAGGAAGCGAGATGAGCCCTCGGACAAGGACAGGCTAAGCCCTCCTCCGGCCAAGCGGGCCCCCGTCTCCCCAGACCGAGGTTCTCGGCACCGGACGTCAGGGGGGAGATGGGGCTCTCCCAGGCCAGGACGGCAGAGAGGCCAGAATGCCAAGGCTCCCGTGGCCCTGCCAGACAGGAAGCGCCCGCTGCCACCCCAGTCCAAGAGCTCCAGCAAGGTCACCAGTGTGCCTGGGAAAGCCTCAGGCGCCTCCACGGGCACCAAATCAGGGAAGGCCAGCACGCTGTCCAGGCGGGAGGAGCTCCTAAGACAGCTCAAAGCCTTGGAGGACGCCATCGCTCGCAAGCAGGCCAAGATTCCCGGGCAAGTGTAATGGGGGCCCCGCGGGCTCGGCTCCCCGGCCAGAGGCAAAGACTCGTGTGTTTTTATACATAGGGGAAGTGCAGCCGTGTTGGATTGTGCAGTTAATGTCTTATTTTGGCTGTGATTCTTTTTTTTAATAAATAAATAAATAAATAATAAAAGTTTGTCAGCTGCAAAAGAAGCCACACACACATCATGAAGATGACGCTGAACCTCAGCCTTCTCCAACCACACTGACCAGTCCTTCCCAGAGCAGACACAAACAGGCAGGCAGACAGCACCTAGCGAGGACATGGCAGTTTTATGTAAATTTTAAGTCCCAGATGCCCGAATCAGCGGCCCATACATTTTTCTTCCCCATCTTCTCTTCCTCCCTCGGTTAGTCAGGCAAGTTCGCGCCCTGCTGTGTGCCCTGTCCTCACCACACAGCTCTCCTACTGTGGACAGGAACACCTAGTGCTACTGAGCAACCTCTTCCCCACCCCTGCCCATCCTCAGGATAAAAAAATAAATAAAAACATATATATTCTTGACTAAAGCCTGACTGGGAAATAGTTCCTGTCTTTTTTTTTTTTAAGCATCAAATTGTTTTAGTTGATTTGAAAATGAAAATATACAGAAAAGACCAAAAAAAGGCCATGGGTATTGTTGGGCGTCTGTCTAATGTGGAGGGTTTTTTGATGTTGTTGTTTTTTTTATCATTAAAAAAAAAAGAGTAGGCCTTCCTTCTCCCAGCTGCCGGCACCAGCTTCCCTCTGGCACCCGGGACCCAGGCTTCCCTCCTCGGGCTGCTGGCAGGTACCCAAGACCCCAGCCGGCTTCCCTCCAGCCCCAGCTTTGTCAGGAAGGACGTCCCGAATGATGTCTGGAAGATGTCCGGTCTATTTGGTATATTACCCTTTTATTATTATAGATGAGGTCATACTGGAGCATGACCAATACGACTATGTCCTCATGAAAAGAGGAGGGGGCGTCCCACAGGGGAAATGCCAGTTGGTGACAGAGGCAGAGCTTAGAGGGATACAGATACGAGCTAAGGAACGCCAAGGATTGACGGTCAGCACCAGAAGGTAGGGGGAGGCAAAGCAGGACCCTCCCTTACAGCCTGCACAGGGACCATGGCTCTGCTGACACCTTGATTTTGAACTTCTGGGCTCCTAACTGTGACAGAATAAATATATGTTGTTTCACATAATCCACCCAACTTGTGCTGCTTTGTTGATGCAGCCCTAGGAGACAACACAGCGTGTCTCCCTGAGGGGGAAAAAAAACCCACAATAATTACAGTGACCTACTTGGTCTTTACACTTCCGTTCCCATCTTGTCCAGGATCTCATCTCCCTCTTCATTGGTTGCCTAGTCCTCTCTACTCTAGCCACAATGGCTTTCATGGTGTTTCTCCGATATTCTAGACTTACTCTGCCCTGCAGGAACTGACTTTTTCTGTTCCCTGCTTGGAAAGCTCTTCCCTCAGATATCTAGACTGCTTGCTTTGCTCACCAACTTTGACACTTGACTCATATTCCACAACCTGTTAGAATGTCTCTGGCCATCATGTTAATAATTAAAATGATATCCCTCAAACTCCCTATCTCTCTTTTCTAGACTTTTTTTTTTTAATTCCAGAGTGCTTCTCATATACTTATGTTCTAAGTTTTAATACTTAATGTATTGGGGTTTTGAAATTTTTATCACCATTATATCCCCAGCATTTGGTATAGTAGCTGACACATAGTCGACACTAAAGTTGTTTTTTGGAAGAGTGAATAAACCTGTGGCATATTCAGGGAACTTTGAATAATTGAGTATGGTTATGTTTGATGTTTTTCTTTCTAGTCAGGGTATGAAGTATTATATCAGGCTGAATATTAGTCAAAATCCAGGTTGTTTTCAAAATTGTTTCATTGCAATTTTGTTATAGTTGCCTGTAGTGAAACACATTATTCAAATGAAAATCTTACAAAAATATATACAAGAGATAGTGTTAAGCTGCTTAGTAAGAAACAAAAAAGTGGGTCTCAGAATCTTTCTCTCTGTTTCTTTTCTTATTCACAACACCTTAAGGTCACCATATTCACCCAGGGGTTCCTAAGAGCACAAGCTGAAAAGCACCGCTTTAAGAAACAGAAAACCTCAGAAGGATCAAACAAAGCAGCTACTGTACATGATGAGATTTGCATTTTATTAGATAACAAGGACAACAGTCTAAAGGATAAATCAGAGGCTTGCAAAACTGAAGGCAGAAAAAGGCCAGCAGGGAAGATACCACAATAATCCAGAAGAGCTATCACAAGAGCCTGAACCAAGAAAATCTCAGTAGGAAACATGATCAACAAGTGAGAAATAGTGTTGCTAAACCCCGATAAATTGATTTAATATGAGGAGTGGGGGGAGTGGGGAGAAAGGGAGATTTCCAGGTTTCTAAGTAGGGTCACTGAGCAGGAAATGACCATTGACTAATAGAGAGGTTGTAGAAGAGGAGTTCAGGCCTCAGGACATGTAGGACATTCAGGTGCATGTGCCCAGTAGCTAAGGGAAAGCATCATGCTGGGATTTAGCATTCGGTATTACCTTATTCAGCGTTTACTCACTAACTTAAAAACAACCATTGAGAATTAAGAGGAAGAAAAAGCATAATCGAGGAACCTGAAAACATTTTTTGCAGAGTACATTTTCTATCATCCAGGATAAAAAATATTCTTATTCATATTATTTTAATGCTATCTTTTATAATTCATGATAATGTAATATTTCAGAAGACATGTTTCTATGACCAGTACTGTGGCTGATGCCAGATAGGATATAATTTTTATAGTTTAAAATAAATTTGAATTTAAAATGAATCCTTTTAACTTTCTGTTATCACAACCTCCTCTCCTCAACTTCTTGATGCTTAAGACTGAGTTCTAAAAACATGCAGTTGCTCAAAACATTAAAAAAATAACCATTGAGCCCTAACCGGTTTGGCTCAGTGGATAGAGCGTCAGCCTGTGGATTCAAGGGTCCCAGGTTCGATTCCGGTCAAGGGCATGTACCTTGGTTGCGGGCACATCCCCAGGAGGAGGTGTGCAAGAGGCAGCTGATCAATGTTTCTCTCTCATCGATGTTTCTAACTCTCTATCCCTCTCCCTTCCTCTCTGTAAAAAATCAATAAAATATATATTTAAAAAAATAAAATAAAATAAATAACCATTGAGTTCTTTCAATATTCCCTATGCTTTGCAAGTTGAGGAGCACACCATGGAACAAAACAGTCACTTTTCTTATGTGCATTGATAAGAAATGACAGGCAAAATTAGAAAGGGGGAGGGGGAGCTCTCTGTCCTGTGTATCACTAAAAAAGGAGGAAGTATAAGAAAAAGGCTTTGCCAAGTTAATAATTTATTGACTCAGCTCCAAATTCACCCATTTTGCCTGCTCTATAAAAATGAATCTTGCGGTGAAACCGGTTTGGCTCAGTGGATAGAGCGTCGGCCTGCGGACTGAAGGGTCCCAGGTTTGATTCCGGTCAAGGGCATGTACCTCGGTTGCGGGCACATCCCCAGTGGGAGATGTGCAGAAGGCAGCTGATGGATGTTTCTCTCTCATTGATGTTTCTAACTCTCTATCTCTCTCCCTTCCTCTCTGTAAAAAATCAATAAAATATATTTTTTAAAAAATGAATTTTGGTTCTTCACATTTTTGTTTCCTTTTCCAGCTGCCATGTGGCTAAGTTTTCTCAGTCCAGGGAGATGGGGAGACACCGCAGGAGGAAATGGTTTGTTTCCTGTTGTAGGTGTGCTCACTTGGCTGCCTGTATGGCTCCAGCGGCTCCTCCAGCATGCATTTCCTGCGGTGCACATACATGGTTTTGCTAGTGCCTGGCTCCTATAATTACAGCAGCCAGCGTCACCCAAAAGCCACCACCTTCTGCCTGCAACTGCATTGGACAACGTTTGGTGAAGACATCTGATGAGGCACCTCCCCGTGAAAAGCCTTTCCTGGCATCTTTCAGAGTGGACTTCCTGCAAGTTCTGCTGGAACCACAGCAATCCCACCATCACCCAGCAAACACAGTCATGCTCTTCCC
Source organism: Myotis daubentonii (assembly GCF_963259705.1). NCBI lineage: Eukaryota > Metazoa > Chordata > Mammalia > Chiroptera > Vespertilionidae > Myotis > Myotis daubentonii. The sequence goes on along the minus strand of NC_081856.1, from coordinate 34,850,875 downwards.
AACACGGTCTGGGTCTCATTTCTGGTGAAGAAAACTTCCTCAGGAGCTCCATCTCAGCCCTAGGGGTGGTAGCTGATGTTATGTTATATATCCAATTTTATTTTATGTACTTGCTATTCCTATATTCTCTAAAGATTCCTTTACTGCTTATGAGCCAATCCTGCATTACTCCATTTTCCTATTGTATCAAATGTTCTTTATATCATCTATGTTCAGAACACTGTATGGTTTCCTTCTCTTTTGACCAAGACTTATTCAGAGGTCAAAGAAGAATGATTAACATATAAACAGGATAAAATAGTTGCACAGATGACAATAAAGTTGAGAATTTAAAAAAAAACCAAAAAATAGAATTCTTATTTTATATCACGCTTGGTCAAGAACCCACACATACCTGCCAGCCCTAGGCAGAACCACCCAGGGCCAGGTCCCCTTTCTGGTAACAATATGAGGTTTCTAGAGTAGTTACATACACAGAAACAGAAACTAGAATTGTGGTCACCAAGATCTTGGAAGAAGGTAGAAATAGAGAGTTGTTATTTATTGGATATAGGCTGTATTCTCTTACCTGTATTTCCTAAAGATGGTCACAAGGGAGGAACAATGAAGTGAATGTGAGTGCATTTTATTAAAAACTGAAAATATTAACTGCATACTACTATTTATACTACAGATATTAGAAAAATTTCTTTGTAAATATGGAGATTCTGGATGTTATATATATAAAAAAAAGTATGGATCTGCAATCTCAACGGATTTACGGAAATATTTTTACCTATTGACTATTTGCTTATAAAATGTTTTTGTATTTATCATTCCTACCAGCCCCAATTAAAAAAAAATCAACACAAATAAACTCTTATGGAGTTTCAAGACAGAATGAAGTGATACTTTGAGACAAGCAAGACTATGATTTAATTCCCTATGTGAGAATGACCCTGAATGCATGAAGCAGAGAGGATTAATTTTCTACCATAAATTTGTGCTCCCCTGCCCACAGTACAGTGACATCATTGAGAAGTAGCTGTCTTCCCAGGGATTACATTTCCAGGTGCCTTGCACCTATATTGGACCACTTGTGTATATATCATGTGCTTTCTATTCCCCCATCAGCCAGCTAAATGCAGAATATTCTGAAACCCTAGGGCATAGCTAAAGTACAGAATAGGAGGAGTCTGGGCCCATAAATAGCCATGAAATGGAAAGCTGCTTATGAACTAGGAACTGTCTCATATTGAACTGCTACATGATGAAGAAATACACTTCTGTTGGCTGAAGTCCCTGAAATTGTGGGGCTTATTTTTGTCAGCAGTTAGAATCCTCTACACCACCCAATGGTGGTAAAAGAGTATTAGAAGAAATAAAAGAAAAGCTACATTTCTTTACTTTAAAATAGATCTTTTGCCTTACTAAGTTCATCATATATTCATATAAATATGCTTTTCAATAATTCTTTAAAGTGATGGATGTTGTTTTAATCCACAAACCTTTCTGCATTCTCAAACACATTGCCTTCTGTTAACCAGTTCCATCACTTTGACTTGAAAGTTAAAACGTATGATATATTGGACAGGCTGCTCTTTTCAAAGAAAGATTTCCTAATTTTCTTCATGACCAAAGGAGAAGAGAAGTCACTGATATTTAATTTAAGTTTCACTGTTAGTTGTGCGATTTATTTGTATGAATAGTGCAAACTCAGTCCCTTGAATTTTAGAAGTAATTTATGCAGATTTATTTTTAAAGAACACACATTTCCACCATAATTTAGTGGGACTCAACTTTTGTAACATTAGACCATCTGGAAATGAAACAGAACAGAGATACCTGGTTTTATCATTGTGGCACTTTTCCGCTAGGCAAACAACTCTCTATCTTCTGCTTTCACATGAGTTTGTGCAGGTGTGCTGAAAATCCTTACTCAATAATTTATCAAACAGCCCTCATAAAAATACTACATTTCCCCAATCACACATTATGCATTCCCAAATGCTTTAGGAGAAAATGAGTACAATTTAATAATAAAAATAAGGCATGGTGTAATTAACGCATTAAATTACTATAATGTGTATTATAAACATAATAAGGATTCAGGTTATTTACTTATTCAACAAATATTTACTGGGTGTCTGAATGCATCAAAGAGGCACTATAAATGAAATGATATATTGGATTTTTTACTACCTAATGGAAATATAACAGCATATAATGAGAACAGTGATAAAAGTAAACTGAAGTGCAATTGTGGACAGGGTAGGGACCTGCATGATCATCTTGTTTAACCTTTTCATTTTGCAAACAAGAAAATTGAGGAACTTGCTCAATTAGGATGATTGTGGTGACTAACCACCCAATCCTTATAGGTATAATTCATTTCCATTCCCAAAATACTTATTTGGAATATGAAACACTGTGCTTACCACTCTGTTGGATGCAAAGATAGACGTGAACTCGTTTCAATTGATTCACAATGACCTTGCAGCAGTATGAGTGCGACACAAGGGTGTCTCGGGCTAGTTATGCCACACTAACGTTATAGTAGGAAGGATTTCCATCTGTTCTGTTTTATCGCTTATCTTGATATAGCCTAATTTAAAACTTGTGTCAAAGATAAATGCATGTAAAAAAGACAGGGCTGGTCAAGTAATGGAGGTATGACCTATACGGTATACATAGGTTTATAAAAACAATCTGATTAATCTGAAGCAAATGAAACTTAATTTCATGATTTTATAAATAAGGTTATACAGTGTGGGTCCTGTTAAAGTAGCATGTGTCTTCATAGCTACAGTTTTAGAAATTATAATCCCCATTTATTAGGCATTTCATGGCATAGACTTCACGAGACTATAGTTTACATCTGTTCTCTACTTTCTGTCTGTTCATTCAACTTTGCATCTACAAATGATAATAACTGATATGTAACACATGTTTGGTAAGTTTTAGGGAATTAGTATGCATAACAATGAATGGACATGTCTGTCATAGAGCTAAATGCTGTAACTACATTATCTCATTAAATTCTCACAACATTCTGGTAAGGTAGACATTATTACCCCTCTTTTATCATGAAAACATGGATGCTTAGGTTTTAAGTAACATCTAGATTATAAAAGTATTAGGAGCCCAAGGTACATTAAAACTCTGTTTCTAACCATTATACCATCATAAATTCATTCCAGTATAACAATACCTTGAAATATAAAACACAAACCATATTGGAAACAACCAGAATGAAATGGATGTTGTCAGCAATATGAATTGTGCTTCCGAGTTTAGATTTCTAGGCTATATGGAAGGGGAAGATAAATCTGTATATTTGTTTTCACTCTTTTAAAAAATAAATTATGTGTACTTGCTTGTGTACTTGTTTTGCTTGTTTGATATGTTCCTAGGGGATAAAATAAAGTAAGATTTTTGTGAGAACACACATTAAATGATAGTTTGTCTCTATTTTAAAACATAATCTCTGAACCAAATTCGTTGAATGTTTAATTCTTAAATCTATAATGTAAACAGAAATAAAGAACATATCTTTATATTACAGCTGAGGGAAGGTATTTTTGTAAGTTGCTGAAGTCATGTGTTTCAAGTACATTTCACTCTGGTTTTAAATCAGTGCATCCATTACATTCTATTTCTCACAGAGAAGATGAAAATGGCACAAATTTTTGATAAATGCAAATCTTAGTAAACATCAGTCACATTTGTCACAAGTATTTATAATGCATTGACTACTTTATTATTTCCTGGATAAATATGCTTTAGCTATAAAATTTTATAGAAGCAAAAGTTGTTCTAGCAAGCATCTGTTTTTCTGTATTTGTTTGATTAGATTGTTTTTTTGTGTTTTTCTGCACAGAATTCATCTCTTTCTTTTTATGGATATGCTTTTATCTGTCAATCACATGATCTCACCCCTCTAATAAAAGAAGAAAAGATAGTTGAACAAAATGAGAAACTACCAGTGATTTGGTTGTTTTTGGGGGTGGGGGGCGAGAGGGAGAGGGGAGAGAGATTCAGGGAGACATGTGACCTCAAGGGAACCAGAGGTTGTCCTTTCTGGAGGACACTGAGGGAGGAGCCTTCTGAGTGAGGACAGGAGTCTACCTGAGAATGAAGGCAAAGGAAGGAAAGCAGTCAACTGACAAACCACTTAGAGACAGAGTCCTATTAAAATTTAGAGGTTAGACCTAGCTATGCTAAAAAGATCACCTCGAAGTTTCCTTTAGTTTAAGCGATAATGAGTCTGTTTTCTTTCACATTTAACCAATTAATAATATATGTCTTATTTTGGTAGAAGAGAGCTTTAGCAGTTTGAGAAAGCGTACCTAGGGGAGTAGATGTTTGAGACCATACATATTAGAATAGATTGACAGATATCTGCATCTACATATCCATATCTATATTGTCTATATCCACATTTATACCTCTATACCCATATCTATATCCATTATCAGTGCAGCCTTCGCTGCTTGGTCATTTTAGTTCACAATTCCCTGTTCATTTAGAATGCTCTTAATGTTTTTTAAGTATTATGATTCTAGAAAGATAAACCCTTTAAATTTGTATGACAGGAAATGCTTTCAAAAGACAAATTGTAACTTTGCTTTGAATTTTTTAAAAAAATCAAAGGATGATATTCACATACTAAAAAGTTGTAAATTCACTGAGATGGAGTTCTTTGTATAAATCCTGAGGACTGTGTGAAATATACCCTCTCAGGAGGGAGCTACTGATGATCCAGAAATGTCCAAGTGCCAGATTTGCATTCTTATTTCCCTTCAGCCTCACCAGCATTTGATATTAACACTATCAAATTGTATCAATCTGTTCCCTGGAAAATACTATGTAATTATTTAAATTCACCCTTCATGCATAATAGCAAGATTGCCACATTTTTGGCCATTCCTGTTTCCTCTTTTGTGAATTGTCTACTCATATATTTGCAATTTTTGAAATGGTAATGTGGCTGTTTTTTGTTTGTTTGTTTGTTTGTTTTTTTTGATTGGTGGGATTCTGAGTCTATTGTCCTTTATAAATACATTAAAATAATCTACTAGTTGCCTGACCAGTCTGACTCAGTGGTTGATCATGGACCTAAACCAGGAGGTCACAGTTTGATTCCTAGTCAGGGTACATGCCCAGGTTGGGGACTCGATCTCCAGTGTGGGGTATGCAGGAGGCAACTGATCAATGATTCTCTCTCATCATTGATGTTTCTATTTCTCTCTTCCTCTCCCTTCCTCTCTGAAATTAATGAAAATATATTTTTTTAAAAAAACAACCAAAAACCCCCCAACCATCTGCTAGTTTATGACTTTGTTTTGCTCTTGCTGTGTGTGTGTGTGTGTGTGTGTGTGTGTGTGTGTGTGTGTGTGTGTGTTTTAACATTGATACTGGTGTCTTTATGGTACAGAAGTTTTCATTTTAAATAAGACTAATTTTCTATATGATTAACATTTTGTTTTGTGAAGAAATGTTTCAATGAAATGCTTTTAACATTTAGATCATTAATCAACATAGAATGTGTCTTTGTTTATATTATGAAAAAGAGAGCCAAATTTATTGTACTTTTAGGAACATAGCTAATTATTTCAATTTGATTTATTAAATAGTTCAGTCTTCCCTCTTCCAAAATGATTTGTATATATCAATGACCTATATTTGTGTGTGACTGTTTCTGGTCTCCCTGTTCTCTTTCATTGGTCCTCTTGTATTAATCTCACATAAAAACCATCCTATTTTTTATTTTATTTTATTTTTTATTTTAAATATATTCCATTGATTTTTTACAGAGAGGAAGGGAGAGAGATAGAGAGTTAGAAACATCGATGAGAGAGAAACATCGATCAGCTGCCTCCTGCACATCTCCCACTGGGGATATGCCCGCAACCCAGGTACATGCCCTTGACAGGAATCGAACCCGGGACCCTTCAGTCCGCAGGCCGACGCTCTATCCACTGAGCCAAACCAGCATTGGCAGTCCTATTTTTTAAAAACCACAGAATTATTATATACTTTAATATCAGGTAGAGTAAGTCATATGTCAAGATGTTTAATATTCAAAATAACCTAAAATCTTCTGTATACCTTCTGCATACCTGTCAAAAGCAGCTTTGCATGTTATATATATGTAAACACACATATGCTCTATTTAATTTTAATTCCATTTAAAAATATTTAAAAATAATTATTCTTTTTTAACCAATTAAGTCATTACATCATTTAACATGGTATGTGTCTATATTTATTTAGTTTATCTTTTATTCCACTGAGTTTTATAATATTTATAAATGTCTTGAATAAAATTTGTAACATGTATTCCTAGATACTGCATACATTTGCTGCCATGGTGAATGTGAGATTTTGTTGTAAATTAAAATTTTCTGAACATTTTCTTAAATTTTCTATCATAATGAAAGTTCATTTTTGAATTCTTATTTCTGTTTTTTCTTTTGTGCTAGGTGGAATTCTAGTTCTGTTATTTATTAGCTGTAAGGCCTTGAACCACTTTTATTTTCTTATTGGCAAAATTTAAATTGTTGTAATATCACCTACCTCAACTAGGTTGTTTTGAGTTTTATACTTGTATTTTATACTTATAAGTTCACCTGTTACTTAGCATTTTTATTAAAAAAATGGCTAAGATAGGATTGCTAAGGGTGTCACTAAAAAAATAAATGGCTTTTGGACATGATTTCATCCTGATGTATTTTGAAAACAGTATTCAACCCAGAGTAGATGTTCAGGAAAAATTTTTGGATTACTAGATGAACCTTGACATTCGCATAATGAGTGCTAAAAGCAATATAATCTCTTGCCCATGCCTGGAGATGATGATGTGAATGTGGATGATTACAGATTATACAATATCTATTAAACCAGGGGTCCTCAAACTCCGGCCCACGGGCCACATGCAAATACAAATATTGTATTTGTTCCCGTTTTGTTTTTTTACTTCAAAATAAGATATGTGCAGTGTGCATAGGAATTTGTTCATAGTTTTTTTAATAAACTATAGTCCGGCCCTCCAACGGTCTGAGGGACAATGAACTGGCCCCCTGTTTAAAAAGTTTGAGGACCCCTGTATTAAACTATCTGTTAGTTTCATGTATAACAGGGATAACTAAAATAAGGATTTCAAAACTAAACCTTTGATGTATAAATACTTTATTCTATTTGTAACTAAAATTTTCCTCCCTAGCCATAGGCATCAATTTATCAATATGTGCCAATGATCACAGAGGAGTTTTGGAAAATAATGTGTATAATTAAGAATAATTAGTTCCCATTAACCTGACAAAGAACACTCTTAAATATTAATGACTTAATGCAGCTTCCAAATGTTTTGATTTATAAGTTTATATAAATTTAAACAGCAGAATCAACTCTATTTTTACAGTGGTGTATTTTTAAAAAGAACATTAACATTTCATGTTTGGGGATGTTGTTCATTAAACACTGAACTATTCATTTATTTCTCAACTACTTCTCAAAGTATTATGCCTATGTGTCCTTCAGTTGTATTAAAATTCTGTTCTCCATAGGAAAGGATAAAAAAGATTTATGAAGTAGAAGGCTTAGAATTGTTCTGTCATTGGAGTTTATTCAGGATTTGAATTGGTGAAAAGAAAAGAATATTACCTGATCCTGCAAGCATGCAGATACAAGGCAAAGGTTAAAATTCAAAAACCAAAGTGAAGGAAATGTAAATTAGTCTTCTAGAGGAATTACACAGAAAAGCCTATATATGCCGATTACTAAAATGTGTATATTTAGTTCTGCCCACCTACCTGAATGCCAGACACATAAACCCAACAGCCTATTTAATCATGACTTGGATTACTATCTTGGGTTTAACATCTTCAAAACAGAATTCTTGTTTCTCCATCACTGATAATCTCCCCCCTGGCTTCCCCCAAGCCCAGTAAATGGCACACTTAACTACTCAGCTCAAATAAACTTCAGTAACTTTGTCTTTGGACTCTTCCTTCCACCCCAAATCAGCCAGACCTTTTGTTTTCGTCTTTGGATATTTCCTAGATCTACATCTGAGCACTTTTCAACAGTCCACTATTACTATGCTAACTCAAATCACTTTTGTCACTCTTCCAGATTCACACCACTTGTTGAATCCCTTGTCTCCCTGATTCCATACATGCTTTGCTACTCTAAATGTTTCCCTCAAGCTTTAATCGAGATAAACTACACTTAACGATAGTGTGAAAACAAATATGAAAAATCCTGATATTTTAAAAAATATATATTATATAGTCTCTTATCTGTCTTTACCACTATAATGTAAATTGTGTGAGGTCAGGAACTTGGTTTTGCACCCTAACATCTAAATCATGCCTGGCATATAGTAGATATCTGATAATATTGGTGGGATAAAGAAATAACTCAGAGATTATGGGAAAACATTTTGCACTGAAAGATTCAGAGACATGTAGAGAACTTCAAAAAATTGTGTTTTTAGCATTCTTATGTCTTCTAATTTTACAATATTCACTAGAAATGATCACATTTTCAGTCTAGTTTCTAAATAAAATAAATATGACAACATAAATATAGCAATGGTTCTTTATTCTAATTTCTAGGAAGAGAGGAAGAGAGAACTGTCAAGAGCAATGCCTGATTTAGAAAGTTGTTTTATTTTTAAGAAACTTTTTTATTACTTTAAATTTTATATATAACTTTATTTGCAATGCTGATTATTTTCTTAAATTACACACATTTTATGTTGTTACTCAACCCTGATTATTTAAAGATAGTGTGAACACAAATAGGAAATCAAAATGCTGACATTATTTTTTTAAAAGCCTATACTGGACAAGGCCGAGTTAAAGAGGCTATTTTATATTTTTTATGATTAGTTGTGCTTCTTAAGTCCATTATGATTTGCTAAGTTAAGTACCATTTTTTATTATTTGTTTTATCCTAATCCTCACCTGAGGATATGGTTTTATTGATTTTACAAAGAGAAGAAGGGGAAGAGGGAGAGAGGGAGAGAGGGAGAAAGGGAGAAGGGGAGAGAGAGAGAGAGAGAGAGAGAGAGAGAGAGAGAGAGAGAGAGAGAGAGAGAGAGAGATCAGTTGCTTCCCGTACTTGCCCTAACCAGGGGTTGAACCTGCAACCAGCCCGGGATTTGAACCCACAGCCTTGATGGTGTATGGTATGATGCTCTAAACAACTGAGCCACTGGGCCAGGGCTAGCACCATTTGTTTATCATACGATGCACTAATAATTTTGAAAGCTACATGGAAATTATATAATTGCTCAACTTCACACTTATAAATTGTGTTATAATTTCTAAAACTCCTGTTGAGTTTTTCTTTACACCCAAGATATAAATTAAAATAAGCATTTTGATTACAATAATAGATATTTACAACAGACCTCTTCACATATTTATAACGATTTATCAAAGAAGTATTCAGAATGTTCCCAAATGAAACCTTGGTTGGTCAAACTGTTTTACCTACAGATAGTGAAAGAGCCAGACAGTTTCAGAACTTTTAGATTATCTGAGATAACCTAAAACTTTTATTGTAAAGAATTTTGAACATATGTGAAACAAGAATAACACTCAATGAGCCTCATTTACGAAGGCCTTTAATGTTTTCACTGAACACAGTATATTCAGCTTCTCCCCCAGTATTATGTAAATTATGTAAACCTGAATGTAGTGTGTTTTTATGTGTTTTTTCTAAACCAAACGAATACTTATTACTGATATAAAGTATATCTCAGAGGATTTTCATGCCTTTACTTTCTTCTGTTCTATTTCCTCTGTCAAGAATTAATCTTTGTTATTTTATACATTAAACTTCCAGTTAAATAACTTAACTATCCAATATTATTGTATTTTATGCTGAGTACTATATATAATTATTCATTTTAAAGTAATCATTAAAATTGTTTATCATTTATAGCATAAAGGTTTTTATATTTTTTCTTTGCTCAGTAATTTTGCATGAATTGCTAAACAAGATTCTTAATAGTACAGAAATAAGTAAGATGAAGCATTGTATATTAACCTGGAAGACTTAGTTCTAAAAAAATATTGTATTTACGTTACCAGGGCTAAAATCTAGCTAGAGACTCAGGTATAGGCTTAGTCAACAGTGAAAAGTGTTATTTTTATAAGTAATATATTATTTATTATACTTGCTGAGGTAGAAAAGAATTAAATCGGGAGCTAGTGAAGAGATGTGATTTATTGCAATAGAAAAGTTAACCAGTTCAGGTCAGCTTATCTGATGCTATCGAAAAGGTCTGATATGGTCATGGATGCACCTTCACTTAAAACTTTGGATCAAATATTAGGGTAATATACATGCAAAAGTATGTCCTCAAATATATTCAAAATCAAAGTTGTTTTGGTATGGCAGAATAAATACAATTTGGAGATTAATTCATGAATTAATTTGCTAAATTAAATATAGGCTTGTTAGAAAGAAGTAAACATCTTAGAATGTTGATAAGGACAGTTATAGTTTATTCATGCTTACTCCCCCTAACATAAAATTAAATAAATTTTATTTCTGTAGACAATTTCATAAACATTGAGTGATACCAAAGGCCACTAATTCAAATTTTGAAGAAAAGCTTATGTAATTAAAATTAGTAAAATTGTAAATCATTTTACACACCAATAATGAACTATCACAAGAGAAACTAAGAAAACAATCCCATTTACAATTGCATTAAAAAAAAATACCTGGAAAAAAATTTAACCAATGATGTAAAAGAACTGTACTCAAAAAATTATAAGGCACTGAAAAATTTAATTGAAGGAAATACAAATAAGTGGAAGCTTATACCATGTGAATTCATGGGCAGGAAAAATGGACATCATTAAAATGTCCATACTAACCCAAAGCAATGTATAGATTCAATGTAATTCCTATTAAAATGTCAATGGCATAACTTACAAAACTAGAACAAATATTCCACAATTTGTATGGAACCACAAAAGACCCCAAACAGCCACAGCAATTTTGAGAGAGAACAAAGTTAGAGGAATCACACTATCTGATATGAAACTATACTACAAGGCCATGGTAATCAAAACAGTATGGTACTGGCATAAAAACAGATATACAAATCACTGAAAAAAAAAATACAGAGCCCAGAGATAAATGGTGCTCGGGGGAATTGGACAGATACATGCAAAAATAATAAAACTAGACCACCTTCTTACACCATACACAAGAATAAACTTAGTTAATGGATTACATACTTAAATGTTAGACTCAAAACCATAAACACCCTTGAAGAAAACATAGGCAGTAAAATCTCAGACATTTCTCATAGCAATATTGTTTTTTTCTTATATGTCACCTCAGGCAAGGGAAACAAAAGAAAAAAAAAATGGAACTGCATCAAACTTAAAAAGTTTCTTCACAGCAAAGGAAACCAACAAAATGAAACAATAACCCACTGAATGGGACATCTTAAAGCTTTCACCAAATTGTATTAAATTCCATATTTCACTGTGGTGAAACAAAGTTGCTGAATCTACCAAATAACTCTAAAACATTTTTATTAACAGTATGTGAATGTAATATTGCAAGCCACTCACTGTAAGAGTTTAAAATATCATTCATTTGAATTATCTCATTTATTCTTTTTTAATCTAACGATTCATTCAGCACCAGTACCAACTCATTCACTCTAACATACTTCATTGGATACCACTGTATAGTAATCACATGCTAGATGCTGAGTATATAAAGATAAATAGACTCAGTTTCTACTCACATGTAATCTAACAGAGGAAATGTGTACAACAAAAGATAGTGCCCAGGTCTATTCATTATAGTCAAAGGGATATGGAAGAACAAGGAGGGAGTGATTAATTCCAGAGTCTAGTGTGGTTGGGAGAATGTGGTATTCAGAGTCAGAAGGACTTTTTTTTTCCCTCACACCCCCTCCCCCTCAACAAACCTAAATTTTAATCATGGATCCAACTCAAACCAGTTTATAATTTTATTTTCCTTTTCCAGAATCCATTTATATTTTGAACTGACCACTAACCCCATCCTCAAGTGCGGACAAAACAAGATTCAGACTTGGACAATTTTCTCAATCTTTTTAGTCAAAAGACCCATAAAACCTCCTCTTGGAGTGGACAATTGTTGCAACATTTTCCCATATTGACTTCATTTTGCAGAAACATTTTAAAATAGATTAAATACACCATTTCATTTGATTCCTAAAATTATTAGTATCTCTATAAAAAAATGTTGCTCTACTTCTATTACATAACCATTAAACCCTTATAAATCATAAAAGTTAGCAACAACTACCCAATAGCACAGTATATTTGAATTGCCTCAATTTACCTAAGTCAGTTTGTTTAAATCAGGATTCAATCAAAGACTACATAGTTTGTATTGGTATATTATCTCTCTTAACTATATTTTCAACTAGAATAATACCTTCTCCCCTAACTTTTCTTTTCCTATGGCATTTGTTTGTTGAGGCTGGGCTAGTTATCTTGTAGGATATCTCATCTTCTGAAGTTATCTAAATAAATAAATGTATTATTTATTTATTTTGCCATTTAACCCCTATTTCTATTTTTTGAGCAATATACAAACTTAACTAGATTAAAAACTATTAGACACAGGTGAAACATTTAGCAAGAAAAGTGCACAGGTGATCTGAATAATGAAGACCTCTGCTATTTTCTACTGTTAGTAGCAAGACTGCTGACAGGGTTAAGATAGAAAGAGCTAGCTCTCTGCATTGGGAAGCCACATTTTTCAGTTATCTGTGTTCATGGGAACATCCAGGTCTGGTCAACCTCTCCTCTACTGGTTATATCACCCACTGCCTTTCTTCGTTGTGTCAATCATTTTGTTAGTGTTGTAAACTACCAATCCCTTAGTGATCGTCTTTCTATAATGATCAGTTCACATTCTTCGTTCAAGGACTTCTTTTATCAACTGTGGCTTTTTTGATACCCAATATGCTTCTCATTAAAAAGTTAGAAGATATAAATTCTTACCAATAATTGCCATTTTCCAGAAGTCACTTGGGTAACAGTCATAAGATGCATATCAACAAATGAACATAGTAAATATTGCTACTCACCCTCCCCGATATTTCTGCTATCCGTGTTCTGGTCTTCTGGTTCTGTGAGGAGGACTGCATTCCTCACTCCCTTCAAGTACAGGATAACCTGATCGGAAGAGAAGATTAGGTTAATAGGATGCAGTTGGGAGTATTGTGAATGGAGTTCACCATGCTTTCTCTCTCCACAGTCATAACAATCTCTCTGGCTAGTGGCGCCTCCTCTCCCAGTGTTGGATGACTAGACCATGCAACTTTTGAATTATATGTAGTGAAAGTGAGAAATCTTTTTTATTGCTTTAAAAATTTTCCTAGTTTTATTACAACATAATCTATCCTGACATATGTATTAAGATATTGCACAATATCTTACAGAAGAGTTTTATAAGTATGACTTCAAAATTTTCCCATCACTAAAATATCTCCATGCAATATGGGAGTGTTTTCAAATAGTCAGACATTCTGTGCTAAGCAATGAAAACTCAGTTAACTCTATTTTTTTTTCCTTTTCTTCCATATGTTCTCACGTTAGCTATATGCTTGAGACTACAGCATGCCAAGCTCACTTAGTGGCAAAGAGTTGCAAACCCTTTAGATGCATTTTACTTAAATAGATCACTGTAATTTATCTCCAGATTGAAGTAATTGGCAGAAGACTGCAAATAGCAGTCATAACAATTGCTTAACTGAGAAATCATTATCCGTATGTAGCCACAGGGCTTGTGAGAAATTGAAAAGGCTAAAATGCTACCAGTGTCTCTATTCAGCTCCTATTCCTCTTCAGCGTGCTCATGGTTTTCAGCTTTCCAACATTTTCTCAGGCTCCATCTCTGCATCACACCCAGTGCTGTCACACCATATGCTGCCTCCTGCACTTTCACACTTTCCAAGAACACTTGAAAAGCTAAAATCCATAGTCTAGTCTGGGAAGTAAGACACGCTCAAAATAACGATCCACAACGGAGTGATAAATGCCAGAGGGGAACAGATAGTGCTACAAAAGTAGACAAAATGATCCTCTCCAGCTGTGAAATATGACAGGCCATGGCTTCTCACACAGGTCTGCAAAAGTAGATAAACTATTGTGACTATGAGGAGTAAAGGGGTGTTCTGAGCAGACTGGCAGAAAACAATGTCCGGTGAAGATTTTAGCAAAGGCTCATCAAGGAGCTGTGTGAAGGGAGGCGATGGTTCCTTTCAGCTCCCTGAACTGAAATCTGTACCTGCTTCCCACCTGAGGGAATTAGACTCGATTCCTGACTTCCAGAATTCTGAAAACCACTCAAAAACTACTTTCAGAGAATGTCTATTCGTCATGGAGGTCACCCCAAAAAAGTCAGTTTTCCTTGCAAACATTTCTAACTCTTCCCCCACTAGGCCCTTTGGTTCTAATTGCTGATTGCACATGGGGCTTTTTTTGTAGTTGATCTTATCCTGTTCCCTCAGCAGACTTTGAGCTCCATGAGAGAAGGATCCCAGAAATACCTGCTGACTAAATCAAGTTGAACCAGGTAAGCCTGTAACGTATATTAGCGGTTCTCAATCTGTGGGTCGCGACCCCTATGGCGGTCAAAAGACCCTTTCACAGGGGGCCGCCTGAGACCATCCTGCCTATCAGATATTTACATTACGATTCACAACAGTAGCAACATTACAGTTATGAAGTAGCAACGAAAATAATTTTATGGTTGGGTCACAGCATGAGGAACTGTGTTTAAAGGGCCAGAAGGTTGAGAACCACTACTAGGGGTTGGGAGTACAAATGAACAAAAATGCACTTCAAGTCCCTAAGAGAGGAAGTTATTGAAGATAGGTCGATTGATTTTCTATAGCTGTTGTAAAAAGTTATTTCAAACGTGGAACTTAAAACAACACATTTGTTATTTTACTGTTCTGTCGATGAGCAAGCTGACATGGTCTCAGTGTCCGAAAGTCAAGATAGAGGCAGGCTGGCATTATTTTCTGGAGGATCTAGGGAAGAAGTCTTTTCCTTATATTTCCCAGCTCCCAGAAACTACCTGCTTACCTTGGCTCACGGTTCCTTGCTCCAGCTTCAGTGCTCAGTGACGTGGACGCTGGCTTATGCTGCCATCTTGTTTTCTCTTCTGCTGCCTTCTTTCACTTTTAAATACTCGTGTGATTACATTGGCCTCACCTGGATGATCCAGACGACTCCCACTGAAGCCTGCTCATTAGCCAAATGGATTTCACCTATAACCGTCATCATCCTCTGCCAGGTAACCTGATGTAATCACAGATTCCCGGGATTAATACATGGATTTCTGGAGAGGGCCATTGTTCCACCTACTTAAATATTGGAGAATACTGACAGTATTTTTGTCTAATGCAATTACTATGAGATTCTCCTTATGGCAATAACGAAATAATAATCCCAAATACTCCTAAATACCAGAGTAATTAAAACCACATGAACAGATTAGAAAAAGGGCAGCCAACAGTAAAGCTGCTATGAATAAAACACACACACACACACACACACACACAAATGTGCACGATAATAAGGATAATAAGAAAATGTGGAGTGTTGACTTCTGTATGGTCCTAAAGGGTATCTTCTGTGACCTCATTCTGCCCCTCAGACTGGCTTTCTATAGCTCACGTTCTTTCCTTCCCTTTCCTTAAAACGAACCACTCCTATTTTACTTGACTACACATTTATATCTTAACCTCAATAGCATTTTTCTTCTAGTTGTATTCATGTCTTTTCCTTTTTACTCTTCCTGGATTGTAGGCATGTCCAGAGTGAATTTATTTTGCTTTATAGACCCTGAAGTGAGTTCTGTGATTATCATATGCCAATCAGCTAGCTGTTCAGTAGATGTCTGCTAACTGAATCGAGTGAATGTGGACATGGAGCCAATGAATCAAATAGTCAAATCACATTATTTAGATATAAATTGGAAAGAAAGTATTCTGTGATCCAGGACTATTTCAAAATTGCTTAGGACAGAATCAAATCAGCTACAAGTTAACACTTTCAATTCTGATTTTAGGAGAATTATAGGGTCGTAGACTACATAGAAAGTATAATTAGAATATTTAAATTACTGTTGTGGTTCAGTCCATGATGTATTATATATGTGAATACTAAAATGTTGCTAAAGTTTCTGCCATGAACGTTTTAAGTTACTTTCAAGTAATAATTTTACATAAAAAGAAACAAGTCTTAAGGATATCCTATATAATAAAAGCATAGTATACAAATTGTCCCCTCCACCATGAGTTTGTACGTGAGTTCAACCAGGGGGCAGGGCCAGCCAGGATAAGAGAGGGAGGCCCCAGCCAGCAGCCAACAGCTGCTAGGGACCCTACCAGTGCACGAATTTCGTGTATGGGCCTCTAGTTTTACATAAAAAGGAACAAGTCTTAAGAAAACAAGTCTTCTCTACATTTAGAGGGGATTAATGGCTTTCATTGTCATCAGGCACTGGGCTAGGCAGTGAGCAAGTTATAAATAAATCATAAGCTCCACCATAAAAAAAAGAGCTAATCTAAGAGGTAAATAGCATTATGATCATTTTAATACAATCTTTAAAGCAAACAGTAGGGTACATTTGACAATGATACTTGGACATATAGCTGCACTTACACTTGATGAATCTCAAATCTGTGTTGGATCCTCAAATATTCCATGTTGGTTAAAGGCATTTTATTCTCTACACGTTCTAGCAATCTTCAAAATAATTACAGAAACCAAATCCTCTGTTTCTCTGGTAAGGGCCAGTCAAAATGAGTATTACTCTGTTAAAAACTTATATATAGTGAAAGAAAATGTTTCCCTTAGGAAAAAATAAAAAAACTCATGAAGACCTCTCTTCTCATAACATTTACAATTTTGCTGGCCTAATTTTGAGGAACATGGTGAATTTGCATCATTAATTCATACTAACTATGGAGGTTAAATTGTCATTTTCATCAAATAAATGCCTGCTTCTGAAAAGGAAATAAACAATCACTAATGTAAATAACTAAGAAAAATAGTCACTGCTTTAGAGATATGTAATACATATCTAGATGTACATTTCATATAATACTGTGATGATAAAGAGATAACGGATATTAGTCTAAATGCATTACTGGCACTAACCTATTTAAACCATATAGTAGAGCCAGGTCCATCTCCTCCTACAAATGATTAAAGTTCTTAAAACACACACTCCCATCAAGTCAAAGATACCATACTTTGAACTACTCTCACACATATTTTCAAATAAAACATTTTGAAGAAGTTATTCATTAATTTGCTATTTTTTGCAAATTAGTAGACTAACAATGGAAGAAAATTCAATTGAACTCCAT
The DNA here is from genome assembly GCF_963259705.1 of Myotis daubentonii. Classification (NCBI taxonomy): domain Eukaryota; kingdom Metazoa; phylum Chordata; class Mammalia; order Chiroptera; family Vespertilionidae; genus Myotis; species Myotis daubentonii. The sequence goes on along the minus strand of NC_081856.1, from coordinate 34,833,471 downwards.
TTAAAACCAAATAGTTTATTAACTTTTCTATTTTATATTTGATTTGTTTCATTTTTCTTCTACATTGATCATTATTTATCTTTCATTTGACGTATTTCCTCTTTCTTCCTACAAAGTATTCTTTTAAGTCTTGTCTGTGGTTTCCTAACTGTACCTTTAAGTCTATTCTTAGAGGTTATGAACCATAATTTAAGTTTTCTGTCCTCTAATGTGAAGTTGATGGGCTAGAATTAATTTATAATGAAGTAAACAATTGTGCAATATTTATTGGGTAGCTACTGCATGCGTTACATTATGCTTAGATCTCCAGGAAATGTACAATAAATGTACAAATACAATTATATATAATACATATAAATATCCATATATATGAGGGCTTTTAAAATCTATATGTGAAAACCAGGCTAATTGAAAAAGATTTTGTAAGCTTGTTTGTAATTATATTGTAGATACCCATATTTTTAGGATGTAAGTTGTCAATCACCTTTAAGAACTTACCTGATAGCCCTAACCGGTTTGGCTCAGTGGATAGAGCGTCGGCCTGCGGACTCAAGGGTCCCAGGTTCGATTCTGGTCAAGGGCATGTACCTTGGTTGTGGGCACATCCCCAGTAGGGGGTGTGCAGGAGGCAGCTTGTCGATGTTTCTCTCTCATAGATGTTTCTAACTCTCTTTCCCTCTCCCTTCCTCTCTGTAAAAAATCAATAAAATATATTTTAAAAAAAAGAAGAAAAAAATAGAACTTACCAGATAAAAGTAGAGCAATAATTTAAAACAAGCCTGCTTACTTTTGAAGTTATTTCACCCTGGTAAGAGAATCTACTAGCCAAGAAAAAAAAAGAGATCAGATAAAATGTCCTTAACTTTCTAAACTGAATTTAAAATTTGTTCCTTAGAATTCTCTAAGTTTGACTATAGTTTTCACAAACTTTCAGGCTCCTGGGGCTTTAATTTCATATGGCTTCTGTTCCTCTGTTACAAAAAGTGGTCTTCCTCCTTTTCCTTGAGGATAGTTGAAATAGGTTGGTGTTAAAATAATAACTAAACAAACCTCAAAAATAAAATTAGAAAAAGAATAAAAAGTACAAAAAGAAAAGTGCAAATGTAAAACATTGTGAAATCATTCCAGACGAGTTGCTCAAAAATAGAAGTCTGTAGTGTTCTGTCTTAACCATCTTCTTCCTATATTCTCATAGAAAACCCTACCCAACCTGTAATTCCTACAAATATACAATTATAGATTATATATCCTATACAATAAAAGCCTAATATGATAAGTGTCCGGTCTGGTCAGCCATTCTACCAATCAAAGCGTAATATGCAAATGATATGTTAAGGCCGCTCAATCGCTCACTATGATGCGCACTGACTACCAGGGGGCAGATGCTCCAACCGGTAGGTGAGCTTGCTGCTGGGGTCCAACCAACGGGGACTGAGCAAGATGGGCCAGACATGCCTTGGAGCCATCCCGTGGTCCCTCCCCAGCTGGCCAACCTTCCACGTCCCTCCCTGGCCCCTATCATGCACCGGTGGGGTCCCTTGGCCTGGCCTGTGCCCTCTTGCAATCTGGGCTGAGGGACCGCCTACCCCCTGAATGAATGAATTTCATGCACTGGGCGTCTAATATATTTATATACATATATTAATATAACTGGTCTCCCAAATAAAAATGCTGTCCCAACTCATATACTCTAGTATGATCCATATTTCTAACTACTTATTTGAAATATGACTGAATCCCAGAGGCTAAATATATTTAATATTGGACTTAAGACCTCCTCATCCCTAAAATAGTGCATAAGATTCTTTATATGTGAGAAATAGAGGCTTGCCTTCCAAAATCAATTGCTACTAAATTTTGCCATTAAATGCATCATGGGGTGGGTAAGGGTGGAGGGAATTATGAAGACCTAAAATGTCCTTTAAATAAAGAAACCACTTATTAAATTACCGCATAAATAATATGGTTTCTGCTTCTTTACAGTGCTTAGAAATATTTTAAGTGTCACTTAATAATGATGCCCTTAAGTTAATTACATGATACTCTTCAAGATAAAAGTATTGTAAGTATATCTTAGTGTCAAAAAATTCAATGTATAAGGCAAAAGATATATAAGATCTGAAGAGAAACCAGAGTAGATAAAATGCAATTAAAAATTAGGTTGGGTAGTGTAATTGCTTTAAGAAAAAAGAGGTCCATTAACTCCATAGGCTCAACGGAATAATCATAAAAAAGTCAACTTCTGGTCAGGTATTTTTTAAGGTCTTTAACATTTAAAAAATGTTATTAGGCAAAAATCTGCTGTTATAGTTACTTGAAGAAGTACTTGTTTTCTAAATTACATAGAATCTACACAGAAATGTTGGTTCAGCTTCTTTTTAGTACTGTAGTTACATTTTTAGAAAAAGTTTAGCTTTCATGGGAAAAAATATTACCTGTTTGTCCAATAATATTCTGGGTAAATTTTATGCACTGAAAACAACTAAAGGAAGGTGAAAATATGTAGGTAATTAATTATTCAATATATTTATTAATTTTTCATTTCTTTAACTCATTTAAACTATTTGCAGTTTAATTATTAAGTTATTATTATTATCATTTCTCATATTGACACAATTGATATGAGTCGCCTGAACTCAGGTTCTTCCCTTGCTTCTAGAGCTGCATATTTATTGATGCAAAGTTACCATCAAAGTAAAATCTACTTTTTACATTTCAAACTGTTTTTATTTAAAACTATGATTTTTTATAATGAAATGTATATATGCACTCTGGAAAAGAATAAAACAAGAAAATTATAATTATTCATACACTCCTGATAAACCAATCTACTATTTACATTTTATTTCTCTGCTTCAAGACATTTTTGTTTGTATATGTATGTATTTGAAAGAAAAGGAGAGAAAAAGAAACAGTCATTTTTGTTTTGAACACTGCAGTCTCCATATCATTAAAATTTGAGCATAATTTTAAAAAATTAGTTATAAATGTATGGTCATTTCTAATACAGTCTCAGACCAGTGAACATTTGTAACTAGTGGGTTTTTTTCACCATATATAAATAATGCATAATTTTCCCGGCTGGAGTGACTCAGTTTGACCATTGTCCACCAAAAGGTTTTTGATTGGATTCTTTGTCAGGGCACATACCTGGGTTTGGAGTTGGATCCCCAGTTGGGGAGCTCACAGGTGGCAACTGCTCAGTTTCCCTCTCACATTAATGTCTCCCTCTCTCTCTCCCTCTCTCTCTCTCTCTCCCTCCCTCCCTCTCTCCTTTCCTCTCTCTAACCATGTCCTCTGGTGAGGACTAAAATCAATTAATCAATCATGATTTGAAAAGCCTTGTCAAATCCCCCTCTCTGTTTATTAATTTCTTTTGGATAACATATTAAGTAGATTTACAAGGTGAAAAAGAATATTGATTTTGCTCACCCAGAAGATAATATATTTTTCAATACACACTTGACCATTATCTTGTCTTGTCTAATTTCAATCGATGTTCCTGGTGCTTTTTTTTTCTTAAAATAAACTGCAAATAATATTTTATAGTTAAAGCTTCAACTAATAAAGATTCCTAAGAAAATATATACAAGTTAAATAAAAGGTAAAACATACATTCTCCATTCAAACTGAGAAGAGCCTGTCCAAGAAATGCCAAGTTTTCATATAATTAAATTGACCTAATATGCAATTTTAAAAAGAAATCCATCAAATTTTGAATATTCTTAAAAAATATGTATTAATGCCATACAATGTAAATACTTTTACCCCTTAATCATTAAACAAAAAATTAGCATCTTATTCAACAGATTACAATTTAAAAACTATCATGCTTGTAATTTCATAAAAGTCTATTTTAATTAATCCAAAGTAGTAAGTGAAAGAATACATACACATACAATAGGTAACAGAATTAATATGTGGTATACTTTAGATATACTTTAAGAATTTTTTATAGCTTGACAAGAAGTTACTTCAGGATAAGATCCATATGTTTCTTACATTTTTATTCATCCAATATCCATTATACCTCATAGATAGTAGTATACACAAGTTTGTTAAGAAATATTTGTTTCATTAACAAACTAATTGATTAGTGACATTTTTTGGTTGTTTTAATTCTCACCTGAGGATATTTTTCCATTGATTTTTTTAGAGATTAGGAGGGAGGGCGGAAGTGGGGGGAGGGAGGCAGAAACATCAACGGGATAGACACATGGAGTGGTGGCCTACCATATGCGCCCCAAGCAGGGCTGGTAATCGAACTGCAGCCAAGGTATGTACTCTTGACCCAAAATTGAACCTGTGACCCTTCATTCCTCCGGCCGATGCTCTCTAATCACTGAGCCAAACCAGCCAGGGCTGATTAGTGGCATTTTACTATTTATACTCACTCCTTCATATTGGCCATTTCTTCTTAGACTTTATGCTGTTATTTGGTAATCAAAGTCCACATTAAGCACTATATTTCCATTGCCAATAGTACAAGAGAACAAACAATATTTTCTTTCCTGCGCATCTCAGTGTACTTGCTGTAAATTCAAACCTCTAAGACAAGGTTCTTAACCTGGTATGCAGAAGAATGCAAAGAGTTTGTGAACTTGGATGAGAAAAAATTATACTATGATCCTCCCTATTCTTGTAATTAAAATATAGTATTTCCTTCAGTAAAAAGTTGGGCAAAAAAAATCTCTGCTTTTGTCACCAATAAAAGTCACAGATATTTTCATGTCAAGTATTATGAATATCTCAAAGTATTGATTATGATACCTTTCAAAGCTACAGATATTATTAGCTCCACTGATTATGCAATGCATCAGAATATATATATATATATCTAATTAGTATCTCTTTGTATATATTTTTACATATTCATATATATGTATATTAGTATATGTTAAAATATTTAAAAAAATTTTGTAACTGCCCTAACCGGTTTGGCTCAGTGGATAGAGCATCAGCCTGCGGACTGAAGGGTCCCAGGTTCTATTCCAGTCAAGGGCATGTACCTTGGTTGCAGGCACATCCCCAGTGGGGATGTGCAGGAGGCAGCTGATCGATGTTTCTCTCTCATTGATGTTTCTAACTCTCTATCCCTCTCCCTTCCTTTGTAAAAAATCAATAAAATATATATTAAAAAAATTTGTAACTATTTTATTACGACTAATTTATTTTGTATTTCATTTTATGCATTTTGAAAACATCATATTTAAGAGTGACATAGTGTGGGAAAAGCCCTGTTTTAAAAATAAAAAAGATTAGGAATGCATATTCTATTGACTTGCTCTGTAATAAATGTGTAATCTGCTTATTGGGGTTACAATCATATCACATGATATTCTCCAGATAACATATTTCATTCTAGCAAGTTCCTTTGGGAGATGCAAAATCTTCACTCAAGGATGAGAAAAAAGGCCCTTTAGGCTCTTTTAATTTATACCATGTGGATGGTTTTCTATTTTTCTTTATAGCAATGCATCTCATTGGTTTTGCCAAAGCATGTAGGTTCCTTCCTATTTTCATCGATATGCTAACAGTTACAAGCAAGTTTTGGGTTTTTATGAGAGTTTAAACACAGATATCCTATATTGTGTTTTGCACTATAATTTATGGCTATGAATTTGGTTGTATAGAACATACTTCTTTTTTGATATTAATAAAATGATTACACATGGGAACTTATTAAAAATTTAGAAAATGTCAGGTGTTCACTATGTCCATTGCCTTGCATACTAAAGAATGAAATCTGATGTCCTGTGACCACATCTACTCCCCAGTAGCTTTTAAATCTGCTCTTAAATTACTTTAGAATACCAAGCTCATGAAAGTGATGACAGAAAAATATTTCTCAGATTTTTATGACATGTATAATCTTCTCAGATCAATATTCCCTCTCCTCCAAAGTCATCCTAAAAAAAAAAAAAAAGAAGCAGCAGCAAATCAATATTACTTTCAGCTAAATTTCAAACTACCTATTCTAAATTACTTCTTAGACACATGGCTTCTATGATTCTATAAGTTACTTTAGCTATTCTTATTTTAAATGTATATTCACAGATTAATGCTTTGACAAGCAACGCATTCTCTTATTCTTTTTAAGAGAGAATCACCTAGTTATTTTTATTGACTCTTTTAGCCAGTGTTATGTTCTTTTTCTCCCCCTCACTTGTAAGTGAAAAGGAAGGGCAACATAAATCTGACCCTTTGGTCTATTTTCACAATCATTACCATCAGGCTCCAGTATCAATATCCTGGGTGGAACCTATAGCTTTCATGCTTTTACATATAAGGGGAGTACAGGAAGACTCTTTGAAACCACTTCCTTAATTGAAATTTGCTAAGAAAGTAGCAAATTTATCACAAAAAAGTACACATTTATTGAATCATCAAGTTTTGCACTTTAAAAAGAACTTATAATTTTGTTAATTATATTTCAATAAAGTTGGGAATAAATAAAAGTAAACCTGCTTCCACTAACCTTATTTCTAACTTTTGAGAGGGTTAAGTATAAGGAGCATAGTAAAAGATAAACTATAAACATTTAAAACGAAGACATGTAAAACAAAGAAATAATATTAAGAAAAACATCAGAAGTGAGAGAACAAAAATTAGAAGACAAAAAAGGAAGAAAAAGTGAAAAAAGAAAAAAACAGAGAGGAATAAAAATAAGGACTAAGAATAGCCAGGGAAAATATAGAAGATATGAAAGGAGTGAAAGCTGGAGGTAATATAGTTAATAAAATAAAACCAGAAACTAAAATTATATCAAGAACCATTTATTTCTAAAATGAAAGTGTAGTAACCAGAGACAGACTTTAAATGGAGTTTGAGGTTTTGAAATATAAAGATAGCACTAAATATTTTGTGAAAAAAGAGTTTGCTAATAAAATTGAACTTAAATAACTTGTGATTTGCACTTTATAGAAATTTGATAACTTTCTTGAGTATAAAACTTTACATGTTCCATCCTGACAAGATATATTTGTTTTTGAGCATTACTTTAATGTAGCTATTCAAAAGGTTACTGTGTTTGTACTTATGAAACATACTAAACAGAAGTATCTCTAAGAAAATTTACTACAGAAATATTAGAAATCATCAGATATACCTAAATTCAGGTAGTATTATTAAAATGTTTACATTCAAGAAAAATTCAGAGATAAGGCCATTATGATACTATTATTTTAACTGGGAATCTATGCACTTCTAAAAGAGTGCCACAGTTGGGGAACAATAGAATATGAGGAAGAAAAACACCTACCTGTCATTGCTAGGTTGCTAAGTATATATAATACGTATTTTTGGAAACTTAAAACATCCATTAAATATGGGCTGTTCATTCCTTTTACTGACCAGTACACTGTCAGGCAATTTTTTTTTTTAAAAGAATACACATTTTACAAAAGCAATTATCCATTTTTATTTTGTTTACATTGCACTGAAAATTTACATCATACTTTTACAAAGTTTTTTTTCCATAAAAATATACTTCTTTACAAAAGTGTATGCATTAATATAAGAGGAGTAGCCAGTCGCAGAAGAAACATTGTTTAAACAAGATCTTAAATGTATTAACCTTAACATTAATGAATGAATCATTGTTATTGCAGTCATTTGAATAAACAAGAATAAATAACTGATGGCATAAAATTTAAAACAGCATCCTGTCAGTAGAGTACAATGTTGAGAAAATTGTATGAATTTCCAAAACAAAGTATCTCAAAGTGGTTTACAAGAAATTCACTAAATGTGGTAGGGATAGATCCAAGCAGCGCGCTCCGGGTGCAATGATTTCTCTTAGGCACTCTGTCTCATGTTACAAAGAGTCAAGACTGTTTACAGAGTTATCCATACTTGAAAGGGACGACAACAGAGAATTCACACTGGGTACATAATTTATTCAATGAAGTAAAACATGCTATTAAAGGAGGACAATGACCTATGAAACAAAAATGCTGGCATTACTGTGATACAGTTGTAAGTGAGCCACCAATAACTTGCAAATGCATGTCTTAATTTGACAGTGAGAGAAACCGGGTAAATCCACAACTTTAGAGAAAAAAATGAAATTGGCAATTTGAAAGAGTAGATTTTATTTTTTTGGTCATTATGTTTAGGGGCTCGTCCAAATATATGTCTAACTTGGTACATAAAAGTTCAAAAATGTTAACTAAATTTGAAGGCTCAACTGGGAGGACAATATAAATGTTATAAACTAATTACAATAGATTAATATGTTTTATTTGGTCTTTCAAAAACATTAGAAAGTTTGTTTAAGGATGATAAGTTTGGTGTCTCAGGTAACTGCAAAATCATCATTATTATAGGTAATTTTTGCCAGCTAAAGTTCGTTTCTGGATGACATAATTGATTGAAACAAGGAGTTAAACACTGCCCCCATGGCTCACTGAATACTGGTGGTCACAACAAAACAAGGGAAATCGGGAGGACAGCATGATGATCTTGCCATTTGCAGAAATTATATAAACATGAATAGCAATAAGATCCTGAAGAACAAAAACTAGAAAGTCAAATCAGTGGGCAATCTTCTCTGTGGCATAAATTGGCTCATAAACATTTCAGGGCTTGACTCAATCTCAAATATCCATGGAAATAAAAAAAAATAATGACTCAATTAACAAGAACACACAGCTGACAGAGTGGTGTGAAATACAGACTTATGAGCGTGATGTAACGCAGGATGGTTAAAGAGAAGTCAGTGATCTACCGACTCTTGTAAGTATAGCTCTTATTGTCTACCCTATGTCTTTTTCTTTAAAACCCAGTCCCTCTAATATAGTTTATAAAGCACGGAAATACTGATATGGATGCTCCTCCAATATATGCAAATAAGTTTATGTTTTAGAATAATCTCCTTTTTTAAAAAAGCAAATAAACTGTGAGTAAGCACTCTCAGAGTGCAGCGGGTTTCTGTAAAAATCTCCATGGTAAACATGAAGAAGAATTATGGTCCAGTTTATGAAAAAAACACTCTTCTCTCTCATTCCTCGGGAAAAGGTGACCCAGCAAGTCCTGAAAAGTGTGCTTTGATTTTTCTTTTTTTTTTTCTTTTTTTACCAGTGGACTAATGTGCACTGTTTTGTGTGTCGACTTCCAAGCTTCTGAAGAATGCTGCCATGTTATACCATCGTGCAGACCGTGTTCAAGTTGGGATCGAATCGCACAGCCTTCCCTTCCACGGACTTGGCACTGGTGTCGTACATGGGGTTTTCAAAAGCTGCTTGGCCATTGTTATTTTCATGAACCGAACAGCCTGTATACTGTGTTTTGGGTGCAGTCCTGTTGATGAGAACATTGATTAGCTATGCGTCAACTTTCTCCTAGGAACAGCAGAGTGGAGCGCAAACATAATGTTCTTGAGTTCTCATGGTTAATGGATAATGTAACTTAAAGGTATTTACTGACAAGTCATAAATTTAATACATCCGATTTGAATAATTTACCTGTCATTTTTAAATCCTGAGTGCCTTTATTTACACATAATACCTATTTATATACAGTACTGAATTGAGCAATACAAGTATAAATAAATGATATATTATGGCTATCATAGATTTTCTCATAAATGTTAAATTATCATTATGAATTAGTATGTATATTATAAATACATTGTGATGATGATGATGAATTTAAATCGCATTACTATTCATTCATTCATTTATCAATATTTATTGAGCATGTATAATAGGCCAGGCATGATCCTAGGCATAATCATTACTCTCATGGAGCTCATATTGTAGTGACAGAAAAAATTAAAAATACATAAAACAAAAAATAATAGCTAATCAGAATTATTCTGATGAAAAGAAAAATGGTTGCTCTGATAGGAAGTAACTGGGAGCCACAGGAGGTAAAATTTAATCTGAGACTTGAAAGACCAGGGGAGCTGATTCTGCACTAAACAGACTGGGACTCCAGGAGAGCAGACAACTGATTCTGAGGCCTGACCTGAGAAGGTATTTGGAGTGTCGCTAAGACAGAAATATGTGATTTGCTTATAAATGTTATATATTAGCGCATGTACCTTCAAAATCTCAAAGAAAGGCTAGACTGATACTCAAGTCATGAAAATAGTTTCCAAAGAGTTACTGAGGGCTGAAAGTTTGTTTTTAGTTAATAAAACATATAGAGTCTAGGCTGGCTGGTGTAAGTTGCTGTTTTGCATTCCTGCTTCATATTTTTTTTTTTTATTTCTCTCACCTTTGACTAATGCTTATTTCTAATTTCTCTTTCCCACATGCCACTGCATAATTTTCTGACATTTGTAATGGAACAGAAGAAGACTTGTCCCTACTTGTTTCTGTGACCTAAATCCTAAAAAAGATATATATTAAAATAAATGTTTCTCAACTCTTTTGTTTATACCAAGCACCACAAATTTAAACTATATTTTATCATAATTTATATTTGACATTACATTGCTTTACTATCCCTAATGCATTTTCTGAACTTTTTTCCTAAACTAAAAATTGTTAGGTACTTTGCAAGACAATATTAAAAAAAAAAAACAAAAAACAAATTAAGAGCTATCTTAAGTTTCTTTCAGAGGCATCACCTATATAGTTATATTGCTTACACTTACTCTTCCCAGGTGCATAAAGAGTCAGATTTGTCTCTCTTTTTTTTCCTCCAAACTAGATTCACAATAAAAAACCAGAAGCAGCATAATTTCTTTATAAAAAGGTAAGAACCATAAAGATGTAAAGAAATTTCCTTTTGCTAATATTGAGCAATAGCTTAAGAAAAATATCATCAAACTTTACAAAAGAAAAGTTTTTACCATCAACAAAAATTAAGTTGAAATGAATTAAAGTTCTAAATATATGAGCTAAATCTATAAAACTCTTAGGAGAAAACATACATGATCCTGAAATTGGCAGTGGTTTCTTAGATATGACACTAAAAAAACAAGTAACAACAGAAATAATAGATAAATCAGATTTCATCAAAATGAAAAACTTTTGTACTAAAAGGACATGATTAAGATTCTCTCTCTTCATTGATGTTTCTATCTCTCTCCCTCTCTCTTCCTCTCTGAAATCAATACAAATATATTTTTAAAGATAAAAAAGAGAGAGGAGAGAGAGAGAGAGAGAGAGAGAGAGAGAGAGAGAGAGAGAGAGAGAGGAACCCAGCTGGTATAGTTCAGTGGTTGCACGTCATCCCATGCACCAAGAGGTCACCGGTTTGATTCCTGGTCAGGACACATGCTTGGGTTGTGGGCTCAATCCCCAATAGGGGTGTGCAAGAGGCAGTTGATTGTTATCTTTTATCGATGTTTCTCTATCTCTCTCTCCCTTTCCTCCCTAAGAAAATCAATAAAAACATGAAAGAGAGACAGAGAGAGTGGAAATACACTCTGGCCAGTGTGGCTCAGTTGGTTGTGTGTAGTCCGGTGCACCGAAAGGTTGCTGGTTTCAATTTGACTCCCAGTCAGGGCACATGCTGGGGTTTCATAAGAGACATGCGGAGGCAGCCTACTGATGTTTTGCTCTAACAGATATGTTTCTCTCTCTCTCCCTCTTCCATCCTCTTTCTCTAAAAATCAATTTTAAAAATCTATTTTTTAAAGAGAGTAGAAATACAACCCACAGAAAGGGAGAAATATTTGCAAACCATATAACTCTTAACAGTCTAGTAGAATATATAAAGCATTATTACAACTCAACAACAAGAAGACAAACAATCCAATTACAAAAGGAGCAAAGTACTTAAATACACATTTCTCCAAAAAGACAAATGGTCAAAAGCATCTGAAAAATGCTCAATGTCATTAGTAATTAAGGAAATACAAATCAAACCATAGTAAGACACCACTTCACATACACAAGGATAGCTATAATTTTTTTTTAAAGGAGGAAACAGAACAAGTTTTGGCAAAGATGTGGAAAATTTAAATAGGTATCCACACTAAAACCTATATCAAATGTATATAGCAGCACTATTCACAGTAGTCAAGTGCTAGGAACCATACACATGTCCATCAGTTGATGAATGGACATATTCAAACAGAACACATTAAAACATACAATGAAATATTATTCAGTCTTATAAATGAATAAAGTATTCATGAAGCTATTACATGGATGAAACTTAAAACACTGCTGTTATTATGCTAAGTGAGTAAACCAGTCAGAGAAAGATAAGTATCACATGATCTCACTCATATGTGGAATCTAATGAACAAAATAAACTGATGAACAAACAGACCCAGAGACATAGAAGCATGGAACAGATTTTCAAACCTAAGTGGGAAGGCAGGGGAGGATGGGTGGGTGGGAAGAGATTATATATATATATATATGTATATATATATATATATATTTATATATTTATATATATGTAATATATATATATATGCATAACCCATGGACACAGTCAATAGGGTGGTGAATGCTTGGGGTGGGAGGTGGGGGCAGGCTAGAAGGGCTCAATGGAAGAAAAAAGGGGACATATGTAATACTTTAAACAATAAATATTTTTTTAAAAAAGAAGCCAGATGCAAAATATTATGTACTGTATGATTCTAATTATATGAAACTAGGGGCCCAGTGCACGGATTCATGCACATTGAAAGGAAATTAATTAGAAGAAATATTTTAATATCGCTATTCGCCCTTTCTCTATAATAGAAGTGTCAAGCAAATTCAGGATCGACAATGACAGATCAAAACACACACGTGCAATTGGAGCCAGTAAAGGCTTTATATGTATCATGCATGCGTGAGTCAACTTAGCTTTTTATAGATATTGAATAAACTTGCTTAATTAGACCTGCTTTCTGATTTAGCTTAACTTTTTCCTGCCCAGTGAAGCACCCCAACTTGTATTTCAGGTAATTGTCAGCAACAAAGCAGTAAATATCAACATGAAGCAGATTATTATTATAAGTCACGCTGGGAGAACAAAGGGTAAAATATTTAACTGCAGTGGTGTTTGACCAATTTCTCTGCAGTGAGAAAACCTGGTCATTTTCAAGATCCACCATTTCTTACTTCTTTTCAGTTGGGTCAAGTTTCTAAGCTTTCTAAATCTCTGTTTTCTGGCTAATGAAAAGAAAATAGGATTTCACCCAGTCTCCTATCTACCTACTCCAGGACTTCTGTGAGGATCAACTGAGATGAGGCACGGGAAAATGCTTCACAGACATTTGGTTAAAGTGTGAAATGTCTGCACCTGGCTATAAAGCAAGTCGTGTTCCTGGGCTGAAGAAACTGTAAGGAGACTAGTTGTTGCTAGGGAGAGGAAGCCAGGTGTTGCTACGTGACATCTTTACCTGGATGAACACTTGGCATATTAGCTTTTTATATATAGAGATATCCAGTATAGGCAAGTCAGTATAGAAAAAAAGCAGATTAGTTGCCTGGGGTGGGGTGGGAGGAATGAGGAGTGACAGCTTAATGAGTACAGTTTCATTTTAGGGTGATGCAATGTCGTGGAAGTAGCAGTGATGGTTCCATGACATTGTGAATGTGCTACATGTCATTGAATTGTACACCTATGGTGGTTTAAATGGTTTTCTGTGGTGGGTATCTTACCACAATGATAAAAAAAGATTGTTATCGTTTGCTTTATACAACATTTAGTAATGATTTTATCATCAATAAAATCTGATATTGACAAGATCTAACCAGCTGCTTATCACAATTAATACAAATGTATGTAATATTAAATAAGCCATTCTTAGATAAAACAGAGACTGATATCTATAATAAAATATCAGCTTGGGGAATATAAATGCATTTAGGTAATATTCATTTAATTATCTGATTACCTAAATATTTTTTTGTGATAAGTGATGGTTCTAAATAGTGGAGAATTCATAGTAAAGCCTTTCTCACCAGGATACTGTAATGAATGTAGTCAAGAAGGACCAATAATAACATGTTTAATCCTGTAAGATATATGTCAAAATATAACATATTAATTGCATAATCTTCTTAAAGCAAAAGCAGGTACTCAAGATTAGAGGATTCTACCAACTGCCTGCCTGGGTGAAATTGGTTAATATTATCATGTGAACCAAGGGGCTTTGATTATAAGTTTCTTCCTAGTTGTCTCAATAAGTCTGATAGTGGATATCACCTCTTTAATTTAAAACTTAACCTAGATTTAATATCTCTAAAATCTCATTATGGGTAATTTAAAAATAACTTGGACAACTAGTTATGTACTAGGACATTGATAGGCGAAAGACGAAAGGGTTAAGTTGAATGCATGTGCAATTTAACAGAGCAATTTTTATTGTGTGCATATAAGGTTGGTGAAAAGGAAGGCAGGGAAAATAAGGTTTTCAACAACTGTGGCAACATTTAGCACATAGATATTGCAACAACCCAGAAAAAAATGGAAATTAAAATTTGAAGTAGAGTAGTAAAAAGAACATGAATATAGATTTGGGGAATATTTGTAGTTAAAGTCAACAAACTTACCTTTGTTTATAAAGATAAAATCCAAATCCTGCAAATATAAGTGCAAAAAAAGGCACAAGAATAGCAATGGCCACAGAACTACTATTTGTACCATGAGGTTGATTTGAAGAATTTAAACCCTCTGACATATTCAATCCTATAAAATAAAATAAAATTATAAGTACATAATCAACTCAATTTATCACAGTTGATTTTTATTTTCCGACCAATTAATTTGTCTCTTTCTTGGAAATGTACATAGAATAATGAAACTCCTTCAGCTCAATTCCACACAATTTTGCACAATGCCTATTATGCATAAGATATTTTCTCAGGAAAGGATACAGATTAAAAATAAGCAGCATCTTTGAACTGTAGAGTTTATACAACTGTGAGAAGAACACTAAGACATAAGTAAGTGGATGCATCAGGCATGAATTAATGAGCAATGTTCTTTAGGAAGGGAAGGAGAAATTCCATCTGCTGGTATGTAAGAATGCTTCTGGAGGATATACACTATGAGGTTTGTCTTGAAGAATGAGTAGAACAATGAATGGAGGAAGAAGCAGGACCATCAATAACCTAGAAATGGGAAGATCGGTGGCATATTTATGGGATGTGACAAGCATTAGGCATTTATGTGTGGAAATGACTGTGGTAGAAATAGGATGATTAGCTATGATTAGACTTTGAAAAGGCATCATTAGTTCAAAGAGCTCAAACTTAATGCTCACTAAAAGTGAGGGATAACGGAAGGTGTTCAGTAATGAAAGGTCCAGTGATAAAACATGATTTAGAACAGTGACTGGTGTGGGATGGACTTGAGGGGGTCCAGAACAGAAGCCAGAGAAATTTAAAGGTTGCAGGAACAACCCAGATAAAACAAAATTAAGATGTGAATTAAAACTCTAGGAAGAGGATAGGTTTAGGCAAACATTTTGGAGTTAAAACCAAGAGAACTTGTTTGTGTGCCACATGCAAGAGGTTAAAGGCACAGGATTATAGTGCTTTACTCGGGGCTGAGTAAATGGTGATGACACTGGCAGTCAGAAAATGAGAAAAGTCAGGTTTGTCAACACAATGGCACATGTGTCAAGAGGAACTAAATAACAATTATTTTTTCAGTTCCCTTTTTATAGGTTCTGTTTTAGATACGTAGTGTTTGAGATGCTTTTGGAAACATTGTGCATTTAATTACACAACCGTTTTACTGTATCATGTTAATGTTTTATCCTGTTTTTAAAAATAACACAATTTTAGGTAAGACATTATCTGAAATTACTTACTATTATTGCTTATTTAGAGAAAGCTAATTTCACTTTTTGATAGTTATATTCAACTATATGATACCTCAGGCCAGGTTAAAAAAAAAAGTTATTACTTTATTCTATACATATTTTTCCAGGGACTCAGAATATTTATGTAAAAGTTCAAAGTAATTAAATTTCTAAGAAAATGTCAAATAGTAGATTTTTAGAGCTATAATTTATTCTTTATGTAGCAACAACACAAGATAATGGCAGACAGTATTAACTGAGGAAAATTATACAACCCCCCCCCAAAAGAAAAATATATCCCCAAGCTATGTTATACCCCCCAAAACTTACACATCCAAAGCTATGTTAATAAATACATGTCAGGCAAGGCCCTTACATGTGTACACACATTTTAGCAGGATTGGGAATGAGAATGACAAAACCCTGTTCCTCCCACAGCAAATTTATGTATCTGAAGAGCACAGAGCCCTAATGCTACACCCATTCCTCAAAGTTATTTTCCCTTTCCAGACCCTATGAGTTTCTCAAAGTGCCACTACATTCTCGAAGAAGAAAGAAAATTGCAACAATATTCAAACTGAAGAGAAGTATTCCAGTTCTCATGAGATAAGATAAGATAATTTACAGTTTAATATTTTCCTTTATATCTATATCACTTTTTTCTCCTTTTTACTTGCTTAAGGGCAAGATAGTTTGTCATGTTTATTGGAAAGATGATGAAAAGCCATACTGTACAGAGGTGGTACATAGAGAACCAATATTTTGAAGAATGAGATTATTTAAAAGGCTATCAAAATGGATCAATGTATAGTCCTGACAATGCAAAATTCAAAATGTAGTAAGTGTGCCTAATATACAGAATCTACTTTATTTTCTTATGATGTCTGGAGTAATAAGTAAACTACGTGAAAATGAAAATGAATACATTACCCAGTCTTTGGAGTCCAAATTGCCCATAATCTTTGCCCTGAATAAATCCTTGAAACACATAAGTAGCTCCATCAGGCTCAGCAGAAACCTAAAAATATTTATAATTTGATTAAATGTGAAGACTGCCCACAGCTATATTTTCCCAGCCTTAATAAATATTCAGTGTTATTCTGAAATGAATAAAAGGCAAAGTTCCTAGTCCTATATAAACCGCAGAACATTGTATAAATTTTCCATCATTAATAAAAAAATCAAAATTGTAATTTGTAAATAATTATGATATTAAAAAGGCAAGGCTGATTATTAATGTCATGACATAGATATATAGATTTCTTTTAGGCTAAGAAAACAACTGGCAAAGAAAAGAGCAAGGATATGATGAAACAAGAAGCAAATGCTCAATTAAAAATTAAAGTATATAAATAGCATGTTTTCAGATTAAATTACTCCTCAGCATTTATGCACTTCTCCCCACTCCAATGACCTTCTTGGGAAAAGTATATTTTGCATCTCATTGAGTTGGGTTTGGTTCTGTGACTTCCTTTGGCTAATAGAATGTGGGTGGAATTGACAATATAAGTTCTTAGCCTAGGTCTTAAGAGGCATGTTTCCCATTATAATAAGTTAAGTAAGTCAGCCACAAAAGGCCACATATAATATGATTCTATGAATGTGAAAGTCAAGAACAGGGAAATCTGTAGAAATAGAAAAAGATTTGTGGCTGCCTAGGGCTGGGGCGGTGATAGGGAATGGCTGGGTGAGATGATAGCGAAAGGATATAGAATTTCTTTTTGAGGTGAAAAGTGTTCTAAAATCCACTGCGGTGATGGTTGAACATTTGCAAATAGACTAAAAGTCATTGAAGACAACACTATAAACGGTTGAAGTGTAGGATGTGTGAATTGTATTTCAATAGAGCTGGTAAACAAGGAGGTGCATGTCTTCCACTGTGTCACCAAGTGCTTCTGACCTGACAGAAAAGGAGAAGCTTCAGGGAGCTGATGCAGCTCCAGCCTGGGCCCCAGAACAGACTCCATGGCTTCTAATAGAATGTGGGCCACATGGACAACAGGTCTAGCCACACTAACCTCAGACACATGAGCAAAATCCCGGTTCAGTGACTCTGAGATTATGTGGCTATGTCTAATGCTGTAAATGCTGATTATTAACATATTTAAAAAAAAATCTGTACATGGGTAGCATCATTTGATCTCATACATAAAATAGGAATTTAAACATTTCAATCTTCCTGCTCAGTAATAATAATAATTAACCTTGATGGTTGTTCTAATTAGCTGCAATTGGCCACCTAAGTCATCTATCTATCCTATCTAATAATAGACAAACCTGGTAATTGACCATACCTTTGCTACACCTCCCATTGGCTAATCAGTGTGATATGCAAATTAACCACCAACAAAGATGGCAGCTAATTTGCATACTACAGGCAGGGCAGGACAGCACCATCCCACCTGCCTGCCACCATCCGGGCCTGCTATTTGCTACCTGGGGCGGTGGGGCAGGACAGTGCTATCCCGCCTGCCCTGCTGACATCCGGGCCTATTGTCTACGACCCAGGGCGGCGGGCGTCCCATGTGCAACCCGACCAGGGGCGGCTGGGCGGTGCAGCAGTGATCGGCTGGCCCACCTGGCCACCATCCAGGCGTCCCGTGTGCGACCCGACCCAGGGCAGCGGGGCGGGACAGCGTGACTCCTCTGTCACCCCAGCTTCCTCATCACAGCTCCCTTGGTGGCCTAAGCCTTTAGTCGGACATCCCCCGAGGCCTCTCTGGCTGCCAGAAGGATGTCTGACTGCAAGCTTAGGCCTGATGCCCCGGGGAGTGGGCCTAAGTCGACAGGTGGACAGTCCCCAAGGGGTCCTGGACTGCAAATGGGCGCAGGCTGGGCTGAGGGACCTCCCCTCCCCCCACCCCCCCAGTGCACACATTTTTGTGCACCGGGCCTTTAGTCCTATATAATAAAAAGCTAATGTGCAAATCGACTGAGCTGTGGAGCGACCGATTGCTATGATGTGCACTGACCACCAGGGGGCAGATGCTCAACACAGGAGCTGCCCCTGGTGGTCAGTGAGCTCTCACAGGGGGAGCAGTGCTCAACCAGAAGCCCTGAGCTGGGCTCACGGCTGGTGAGCACAGCGGCGGTGGCAGGAGCCTCTCCCACCTCCGTGGCAGCGCTAAGGCAGTCGGACTGCCGGCTTAGGCCCGCTCACCATAGGGAGGGATCTAAGCCGGCAGTTGGACATCTCCCGAAG
Source organism: Myotis daubentonii (assembly GCF_963259705.1). Lineage (NCBI taxonomy): Eukaryota > Metazoa > Chordata > Mammalia > Chiroptera > Vespertilionidae > Myotis > Myotis daubentonii. The sequence goes on along the minus strand of NC_081856.1, from coordinate 34,814,560 downwards.
GCTCCTGGACTGAGGGACCCCCTCCGAGTGCACGAATTTCATGCATCAGGCCTCTACTAGTATTATAAAAGTTATAAAACAAAACAACAACCAAAAACTTGACTGTCTCTCTTTAAAGCAAAATATCATACCAAACCACCCGCACAAGCCTGATATAGCACAGGTGGTAAAATTTATTCTTTATTATCAGACATCATACTCTGGGCATGGCAGTTTTTATAGTTATTTATTTATTTATTTATTTATTTATTTATTTATTATTTAAAATATTGATTTCAGAGAGGAATGGAGACGGAGAAAGAGAGAGAAACACCAATGATGAGAGAGAACCATTGATTGGTAACTTCCTGCTCGCTCCCTACTCATGCCCTGGACAGGAATCAAACCTGGGACCCTTCAGTCCACAGTCTGATGCTCTATCCACTGAGCCAAGCCAGCTAGGGATGGGCATGGCAGTTTTTAAAAATGAGATACTTCTGAAAATAATAGCTCAAACTCTAATATTAAAATGCATTTATTTTTTTCCTAGATAAAATAATACAGTTAAACAGCCTATATACATTGAAGACAAGATTTAGTCTCCAACTCCATGAATAACGGCACAGATAGGGAAACAGAATGGATATTTTTTCCTCAGGAACCAAACTTACTGAAGCCTATGACTGACTATATATCTTCTTCCCTGCTAGGTCTTTCTTGTAAAAAAAAGGCTTGTTACTTGAGAGAATATGGTCAGCGCTCTTTCTCTCACGCTTATTTTTCAACAAAAGCTCCTGGGCAGTATGTGGATGTAAGACTTGTTTCCAGCTCCCAATTTAGAAACTCCATTCACATAAGTGGCTGAATAGGACAGGGTGACTCCATGGTGAAACTATGGCAACTATCTCCCCACATGAACCGATTTACATAACTTCCTGTTCATAGACAATTTTAGAAAATATTCTAAATCTGTACTTAAATTGAATGGGTATACTTAATTTTTCTGAAGCCTTTTATTAATATGTTGCATATGCTTTAAATAGTGGTTCCAGACAAAGACCGAATTATATTTTATTCAGATTTATTTATCATAGTACTGACTGTAGACAAAATAGATTTAATGAGAGCAATAAAAAACTATATGCTTCTGTACACATTCATATTAAAAGAGTAAGCAAAGCTCATCGGAATCCAAAAATCCTAGGCTTAACCTCTAGATTACTAAATAAATGCAGTCATTTATTTTAAAAAATACTCAGAATAGTAATTTTGTCATTTTTATGTATGTGTGTATGTTCATAATTAGCAAAATTTAGAATATTACCTTTTCTGGAATTTTAAGGACAGATCTAAGCAACAAATTTGTTATTAAAATCAGTAGCAGACTTTTAAAGAACTATACTTACAAAGCCATCCATAGCCCAACTTTCCTCCTTCATTTTCTTCACAGAAGCATGAGCTGGCACTTTAATAAGATAGATGTGTAACATTAGGCGAGCTTCCTGGCTTTTATATACACCTGTAAAAACAGTTATGCTTTATTTTATTATCTATAACTCCTTACATATATCATGTAATAGATTAGACAGAAAAAGAAATAAAACAAGGCCAAGTCAAGGCCAGTTTTATCTGTGATGCTATTCACAAATCCTACAATGTGCATTTGTTTTATCTTTCAGCTGAAATTCTCAACTTAAATCTTCATTGTTGGGTTTAAATGACCTATGCTATTAAAATTAAGTGTTACTGCCCTTAATAACATCATTCCATTATATTACAAACAAAATTATTTCTTCCCCTAATGACATTTAAAATCTTTAAAAATATGAATATAATTTTTAAATTGTTTATATTTTTCTTAAAATAAATTGGGTGCCAACCATGTGATAGACAGTATTCTAGATGCAACTGGAGCCTATAAATAAAGATACAATGCTTAAAAGCATTTCCCATTAAGTAGGAGATATAAGTCAACGTATACAGTTAACTAAAATACATGAGAGAACATGATAAATAAAAACCCAGAAAGGAGAGGGATTATTTCAAACTGGAGTCATCAGGAAATTCTTATTTTTAAAAAGCATTTGAGCTGGGTCTAGAGAAGTCAAGTAGGATTTTTAGTTCAAGAAGGTCAATGAAGGCAATGGCATAAAAGAGAGAAGCCAAAATATAAACAATGATTTGTCTTGTTTTGTTTTTCTTAAATGGTAAATATTTTAAGAGTCGAAATAAGCTGGACTATAAATGTGTTCTGTGGAATAATCCTATATAATAAAAGGCTAATGTACAAATCAGCCAAAAGGCAGAAGGATTGATCACTATGACACTCACAGACCAAACAGGGGGCAGATGCTCAATGCAGGCGCTGCCCCCTCGTGGTCAGTGTGTCCCACAGGGGGAGCGCCGCTGAGCCAGGAGCCAAGCTCAAGGCTGGTGGTGGTGGGAGCCTCTCTTGCCTCTGATGCAGCGCTAAGGACCAATTGGGGGATGCCCGACTGTGAGAGGGCACAGGCTAGGTTGAGGGGACCCCCCGCCCCCGCTAAGTGCACGAATGTTGTGCACCGGGCTTCTAGTAATAAATAAATGTGTAAGTTACAATTTTGTGATTAACTGATGGTTGAAATTTGATTCAATTATTCATTCACTTAATATTATGCCTATATATAAGAATATGCTGTGAATACAAAGATAATGATAAGTGGAACTTGACATAATGTAAATTATAATTAATAGGAAAAAGACATAAGAGTAATAAAAATAATATTGCTGGAAAATGTTATAAGTGATATATGCAGAGACAGTGACAGCAAACTAATCTAATAGTTCATGTTTTATTTTCTATATTTGTAAAAATTTGTTTAGAAAAATTTCTAGATTAGAACAAGTACAGTTGAACCTAGAACAACACGGGTGTTAGAGGCACTGACTGTCCTCGTGCCATCGAAAGTCTGTGTATAATTGAAGTCTGCCCTCTACACTTGCATACTTCAACTGCTAGTTGACGCTTGAACAACTCGGGTTTAAACTGCGTAGGTCAATTGGAAAGAAAATCCCATGTATAAGTGAACCTATGTGGCTCTAATCTGTGTTGTTCAAGGGTCAGCAATATACATTTATTTGGTGATAAGACTTTCAAAGAAAATTTTAAAAAATTGTGTTTCAAAGTTGCATAAATCAGTAGTCACAATTTAAAGGCATTTCTCTTGTGTATATCATGCAACTATTTATAATTTTTTAAAGCCTCACCCAAGGACATACTTAGAGAGAGGAAGGGAGAGAGAGAGAAACACTGATGGAGAAACATTGATTGGTTGTCTTCCATACATGCCCCCAACCAGGCATCAAACCCCTAACTCAGGCATGCGCCCTGACCGGGAATTGAACTCACGACCTTTCAGTGCACAGGGCAATGCATAACTAACTGAGCCACTCTAGCCAGGCTCAACTATCTATAATTTTTAAAATATAATATATATTAACTCCTAATACTTTTACTCTGGGTTTACAGGATCATTGAATTCTTTTAAGTGATATTTGATAGTTCTACCCATGGAGTATACTTCCAAGATCCCAGTGGATGTATGAAATTGCAGATAATACAGAACCATATGTGTGTGTGTGTGTGTGTGTGTGTATATATATATATATATATATATATATATATATATATATATATATATATAATTTTTTAAAACATAAATACCTATGATAAACTTTAAATTACTAATTAGGCACAGTAAGATATTAACAACAAGTATAAAACAGGACAATTATAACAATATACTCTAATAAATGTTGAGTGCATGCTCTCTCAAACTATCTTATTGCATTGTACTCACCTCTTTTTTTTGATAATGTGAGATGACAGAATGCCTATGCGATGAGATGAAGTGAGAAGGATACAGGCATTGTGACTTAGCATGAGGTCACTGTTGACCGTTCTGTTGATATGGATACTAAGTGACTAAGGTTAAGTAGCATAAGCTTGGATACACTAAACAAAGGAATGAATCACTTCCTGGCTGGGAGGGAAGGAGCAAGCAGAGCGACATTTCATCATGCTACACAGATGGCTTGCGATTTAAAACTATGAAGTGTTCATTTCTGGAATTTTCCATATAATATTTTTGGACCACAACTGACCTTGGGTCACTGAAACCATGGAAAGTAAAGCCACAAGAAAGGGGGAACTACTGTATTTAGAATATGTACACTGTCAAGGTGTTTAAAACTATATATGTATATATACATATATATATATATTTCATATTTGCGATATTAATATTTTAAAAATATATTTATTGAGAGCAATAATTCAAATTCATTACTTTGACAATATTTTAGGCCTATTTTGTTTCAGATGCTGTTCTAACCTCTGAGATATGGTCTGACTGTGTTTGTAGTGTGAAGGCTGCTTTAGAAGGCTCATCAGGCATACTGTTGACAAGATGACATCTGAGAAAACATCTGAATGTCTGCAAAAACAGTAATCAAGGATAATGAGAGAAGCGTGCACTAGATAGAGAAAACAGAGACCTGACTAGGCCAAGCAGATGGACAGTGGCGTGGGGCCCTGATGCCTGTTCACAGTACTGTAGCTCTACCTCTTCTGTCTTAACTTATGGTGCCCTCAACATTTTCATTTGAAGACATGATTCTGTGACCATAAAATAGATGGCAAATCACAAGTCCAGTCTCTTTGGTGTCATGAGAACAGAGGGAGATTTAGTTATATTCAAATGAAAAGTTCTGTTCTATTTCATGATGTCTCATTCTAGTTACACAAAAATATTCCCAAGGGAGCTTTATTCGGTATCACAGAGTTTTATATTTGTGTGGAAATATTTATGCATCAATCCAAAAACAAACAAAAAACACAAAACAAAACAGAAAGCCTGTTTCTGAATGAATTATGTCATAAAAAAGTAACGAATATTTCACAGTATCACTAACAAAAATGATGGGAATGAAGGCGTTATTTGTTGCTCATAAGGTAATACCTGACAGTAGCAGTTCCATATTGCTGTTGCTGAGTGTGGCATTGACTCTCCCAGTGGAAGCATTGAAACTAGTGACTGTCAAGGTCATGGGTTGTTTCCTGCCTTTGAAGTTGTAAGAGCCTTTCCATATATAATTTTGGGCAAACACGTCATCAGGAACTGTGAATAGATGAAATAAACACACATTAATCTTATGATGTCCTATAAATACAAGCCTTAAACAGGAGGCTAATGAAGAGTAGTTTATTGGATAGTGATATTTGATAAATACACAGTAATGTGGAGTGTGTGTTATAAAATAAATTCTTCACATAAAAGTGTTCCCATTATTTTAGAATAAACCAAAATTGCAATAACATAGATTTGTCCATGAGTCATCAATAAAAAATAAACACCAACCATAAGAGACATGAGACTTATACTTACAGTCCAGGTAAATATCAAGTTTACATATATTTAGTCTCCTATAATAATATATTTATTTCAGGAAGAAAGTAGAATGATTTTATTGAGTCAAGTCAGTCTATATACCAGTCCCAAAAGGCCTGCTCTCCCCCTAGCAGGGGGAATAGATTCACTGGAGGAAGGACACAGAGATTAAACCCTCCTTGCACAACAGCCTCAGAAGACTGTCAGGAGGGACACGCCTTTGTCCCCTAAACAGAATGCAAGTTCAGTTATTCTGATATCTGACGCTCCTGGGGAAGAACTGGCTCCACCATGTTCACAGCTCTGAGGATAAAGAACTGTCACTAGAACTGTCTTTCTTTTGGAGAGAGACAACTTGTAGCAGAACCAAAGAATATTCTTAATGTTATCCAACTTTCATCTAAAGAAAAAACACTCTTTGTGGTAGTGAAGTTTCCATTAAACATATACATCATATCAAAGCCCCCCTCCCCTCCAGCTCCCCCCTCCACCCCGAAATCATCTATTCAATGGAGCCTTGGCCATTTGGTGAGTGAGTGAATGGCATGGATTTAAGGAAAAGCTTTTTTTTTTTCTCTTAAGTCATTCACATTTTTCATCTAATCTTCTCTATCATTAGTATTATTACAAAGATAAAATAGAGAAACTTTGCATATTATACCTCACTGCGTAGTTGCAAATAAAACATATATTTGGCAGACATGTGGTTAATATCATGAAAAAATCCATACTCCTGACCCAGTGAACTTTTCCAAGTCATCCTTGTAGTGGCATTTTCTCTCCAAACCTCAAACTACACCGTTATACTCTGTATGCATAGGCAGGCCTTGCCTAAAAATTTGATACAGTGAATATGGAAAAAGCCCCTGATTTGAGTAAGCACCATAAAGAGTGTTTAACTTTAAAAAAGTATATCTAGCCCTGGCTGGGTAGCTCAGATGGTCAGAACACTGTCCAGATACACCAAGATTGCAGGTTTAATCCCTAATCAGGACACATACAAGAATCAACCCGTAAATGCATAAATAAGTGGAACAACAAATCCATGTCTCTCTCTCAAAAAAAATCAATAAAAAGTATTAAAATGATCAGATTTAAAACAAAACAGTATACCCAGGACAAGTTTGTAGGAGTGAGTAGCAAGCTAAATTGTCCTGCATTACAAAAATCAAGGATTTGGAATAACAGACTCTTAGTTGTAGAGATAAGAGGAGGAGCACGGGGAAGGATGTTCCGGCAAATAGTATGCACTCAAACAATAAGTGTTGTTGTTGTCTGTGATGGTTCACTTTCCCTGCCCCACACTGTGGTTACTCTTTGCTACCCCTGAACCTTTCGTGAAAATCTGCTACACCTAATGATCTTGTCCATGGTGCTTAGAAGAAAGTAAGGAATGTTGGTTGAAGGAGATGAAAGAGAATCTAGTGACAGGAGAAATAGCAAGAGAAAGAGGCAGGTAGCAGCTGAAGCAAAGCGCACTGCATGAGGATTAATCACGGATGTGGTAGTAAATGTTTACCTGACTCCCCAGAACAACAACAAAAGCTCTGTAGCATTTGCTGATTTATATAGTGTAGATATTCCCATAATGGCAGATTTCAAATCATGGACAAGACATCACTGATTGTAGCTTGGAAGAATGCACAGAATTGGCTATGCTGAGCCCTAGCTGATTTTGTGCAGTGGATAGAGTGTCAGCCTGCGGACTGAAGAGTCCTGGGTTGGATTCTGATCAAGGGCACATGTCTGGGTTGTGGGCCTGATCCCCAGTAGGGGTTGTGCAGAAGGCAGCCAATCAGTGATTCTCTCCTTCCCTCTCCCTTCCTCTCTGAGATCAATAAAAATGTATTTTTTTTTTTTAAAAAGAATTGGCTATGGTAACCCTGTACCTGCAAACTCCAGCATGCCAGCACCACCTTCTCCCCTCCCCCCTCCCCCACCCCATAATGTAACTCATTATAGGGCAAGAGAGGCAGACATGATTTGTTCATCTAAATTCCTATGTACATGGGAATAATATTTTCTATTGTTAGTTTTATTTTCAGATTTAAATGTGATTGCGTATTTGGTAGTTCTTTATAAACTCTAAAGTGTCATCCAACTACCACTGATGTGGTTATCCATGACGAGGAAAACAATGGTCATGATCCTTTTTTCCAAGACATTTGAATATCAGCTTTGCTTCATAGGCTTCACGTCTTTGCCAAATAGAGTGTTAATGCTCCTGACTTTGAACCATTGACAAATTTCATTCATCCCCCCCCCCCTTTTATTGAATTTATTGGGGTGGCACTGGTTAAGAAAATTACCCAGGTTTCAGTGCACAATTCCATAACAGGTCATCTGTACATTGTATTGTGTGTTCACCACTCCAAGTCTCCATACACCACCATTAATCCTCCTTTACCCGCCTCCAGCAATCCTCACACTAATGTCCTTTTTTTTGGTTTTTGCTCAATCCCTCCACCCCCTACTCAGCCCAGCTGTCAGCCTTTTATGGCTGTTTCTTTTTAGTATGTTTTTTAGTAATGTTTCTTTTTAGTAATCTAATAACTTTGACTCATTCATGATTTTAAATGAAATGCTTCTAATATTTTGCCATTTAGGTTGACATTGCTCCAGTGTTATAGATACCTTTACTCAAGTGAAAGAAATTCCTTTTCTTTTAATTTATTAAAAGGTTTTAAAAACTCATAAATATATGTAAAATCTAAAAAAGTATTTTTGGTAAAAGTATTATAATGATCATATTTTTTGCATGTTAATCTCTCTTATAAAGAATGATTTTAGAGAGAGTAAGGGAGAGATATAAACATCAGTGATGAAAGAGAATCATTGATCAGCTGCCTCCTGCATGTCCTACACCAGGGATTGAGCCTGCAACTCAGGCATGTGCCCTGACTGGGAATCAAACCATGACCTATTGGTTCAGGAGTTGACACTCAACCACTGAACCACACTGGCTGGGCACATGTTAATCTCTTACTGTGATAGATTACTTTTAAGAATTATTTAACATAAACATATTTATGTATGTTTATCATGACCCCAATTGGATGTGTCATCTTTATTATAATTTATTTTATTTGCTAAGATTTTGTGTAGAATTATTTTTCATCTTTAATCTGGAGTCAAATGGGTCAGTAATTTTTCATTTTTATGTATTTACTGAGTTATTAGAGCTTTGTGGTACCATAGAATGAGTTTTATTGACTGGATGAATTTTTGTAAAGCTGGGCAATCTGTTCTGTTCCTTTAAAATTTGGTATAACTCATCAGTAGAGCCATGTATATGGTTTTTCTTTATGAAAATAGTTTTAACTACTATTTTGTTATTGAATTACTCAGGTTTATTAGTTAGATCTGATAAAATATAATTTTCTAGTAATTTATTCATTTTGTTTAATTTTTGTAAAGAAAGTTTCGATAGCTTTTGGTTAATGTGTTTCTCATTATCTACTCTCTGTAGTTATGTTCACACTTAGTTTTATTTTATTATTTATTTTTTGTTGCTTTCTTGATCAATCTTACCAGAAAACTTTCACGTTGTTTTCTCAAACAACTACCTTTGGCACTGTTTAGATTTTTCTATTATATTTTGGGGTTTATTTGTTCATTTTTATTGCCTTGATTTGTGATTTCTTTTGTTTGTTTTCTGTTAGAATTTTTATATCTGCTTAACAGAAACACTTAACTCACTAATTCTGAGGCTTTTTTCTTTTCTAATGTAAGGATTTAAGTGTATGAATTCTTTCATAACTCTTCTTTCGCTTCAGTGCCCAAATTTAGATATTTAGATTTCAAAATAACTAAACTTCTGTGATATATTTTTCATTTTAAGTTTGTCTTTATTTCATGATTTATCCATCAGCATAAATCTTGTTCTTAATTTCCAGACATTCAAGAATTTTAAAAATGTATTCATTTTCTTATTAATTTTTAACTGTATCATAATCAGGAATGACTGTGTTTTGAAATTTGTGTAGATTTATTTATTACTTAATATATGATTCATTGTTATAGCTGTCCTATGTGCCTTTGAGGAAAGTATATATTCTATAATTATTTGATGCAGAAATCTTTACTGTTGAATATTAGTTAAACTCATCATGGTGCTTAGTTCTTCCATATGATTTTATTTTGTCTGCCTGACTTATTTACTGGTCATCACTGTAATGTTTTGTCTAGGACAGTCCAGATTTATACTTGATGTGGAGTCATTATTTAGAGCATCCATCTGCTCCCCGAGAAAGCATTTCTCTTGGAAAATTCTGTGCACTGAATGACCAGTATGGCTGTCTGACTCTATTGCTAACCTTCCTCTCTTATGTTGACAGGCTATTTGACTGCCTTAGTGACATTCTGACTGTTATTGCTGAGTGCTGAATAAATCAGTGTCTCAGAGTTCTGTGAGCACTCCAGTTTTGTAACATGTACATTGAGAATTTCTGAACCCAACTAAAATGGGATCCTATCACTCTTCCTGATTCAATACAACTGGGCCACTCTATCTCCCAGGTAAAGATTAGACTCAAAGCCTTCAATTTTATTAGTAGCTTTTCATTTATGTCAATGTAAATAAGATATTGACTAATACTAAAAGAGAAGCTTTCATATATGAACCCTTACTTTTTTTTTTAGCCTCACCCAAGGATATTTTTTCCATTGATTTCTTTAGAGTCTTCTCCAAAGTCATAGGGTAGGGAGTTATAACATAGGAATTACATCAATGTTGTTGGACTTCCAAGTCCATGTTTTAATGACTATGCTAGGTTTTAAAATTTTGCTTTTTAAATCTAATCATTGAAAACAAACTGAACGAGTTCTAGAAGTTCCTAAACTTTTAATCACATAACAAGTGCATTTTGTTCTTTTGTTAAAAAATCTATAATTAAAAATTTTATATAACGTTCCATTTTTAAAATATTTTAAATAAAATAATTGCTATTATTATTCAGTAATTTGCAGATAATCTTGGAAGGAAATTTTATAGGGAGAACTATAAATAATATTTTTGGAATATTAACATGTCATAGTATTTTACTGCTGGAGATTCAATATCTCATAACACAAACTGTCAAATTCCAAATTGTCAAATACATAGTTTTCACATACCAAAATATATTTTTATAAATAAATAGTCATTTTAGATATCATGGCTTTTAGAAAAACAACTGAAGTTACTAACCACTTAGCTTTGGGCTGGGTGTTCCGAGTGCAGGTCTGGGGTCTTTCACCAATATTTTGGAACCAGCTATGAAAAGAAATAAAAAATGTTTATAAAAGTTAACGTAATTAATAACACTTACTTACACCTCCCCAAAACATGATCCCCTGTCAAATTTATTCTCTGACATATCATATAATTTTCCCCAATATGTCCTGTTCATCATAGTATGTCTGTCCCCACTCAACACTCCTGTTGTACAGCTAACAATTTCAGTAATTACCCCTCTTATGTCCAGGGAAACAAGGGGAGAGATTAGTGCTACCACATAATGGAATACTGTTTCTTATTTTAGAGGCATATCTATTATGGATGCAGTTGATTCCAACATAAAAGCTGAAGGCTGAGTGTATGTTCCTGTTGCAAAAAGGCAGAAATCATTTGTTTAAAAATAATAAAAACAATGTTGAGATAGTACATAGAGTCATAAGGAATTGGGTAGGCTCAATGGAGAAAACATAAAACTAGAGCTTTAAATCACACCACAGGTAGCCCATAAACCAAAGAAATCCTGTGCGGAGCTAGATGTGCCTGGAAAGCTCTAAGAATGATGAAAGGCAGTGCTTGCAGGCCACAGAAAGACTTAGAGTTTTATCCTAAGGACAATGTAATGTCTTTAAAGGGTTTGAGTGGGAAGTTACTTGGTTGAACATCACTCTGGCTGAAAGATGGAGAACAATTTAGAAAGAAGTGGATATAGACAGGGGCAGGGAAGTTAGAAGGCTGTAGCAATGGTCCCAGTAGAACTAATCTTCAGTGAGACTACTGCAGTAGTGATGATAAAACAAAAAAGCAGATAAATTTAAAAAACTGTTGAAATACTGGTGGATTTAAAGGGATAAGAAGGTGTCAAAGCTGACTACTAGATGTCTATATACTATATGACAATGGTACCACTAAGATAGAGAATACCAAATGAAGACTTCAGTGAAAAAAATTTTGGGGTTCAGATGTGCATATATTGAGTATTGAAATGTCTCTGAGGAATTCAAGAAGAAACATCAAGTATGCAAGTGAACATAAATTCTGAAGCAAAGAGAAGAAACATAAGCTATAAACATTAATCTGCAAATAATCTCCTTAAAGGAGACTGTTGAAGCCATTGGCTTAAATGACCTTATCTAGGGAGAGAATATAGAGTAAAACAAAGAGGTGGCTAAGAACAAGCCGTTAGAAAATCATGGGTACAAAATAATAAAGGAAATGGAGAATAGATAGCCAGAATTATGGGGGAATAACATATTTATTTACTCAAATATTATTTAACACATTCACATGCAAGGAACTGATCTAGATGTTAAAATCACAGTTGTAAAAAGTAAAGTTTATGTTTTTATTGATATTATATTCTAGTTGGGGAGGAGCAGATGAAAGGGCAAAGAGCGAAGAAAGACAATGACAAGTAAACAAATAAAATAATATGATCTCACACTGTAAAGATTTCTACCATAAAAATTAAATAAAAAACAGTAATGTTCTAGCTAAAAGAAGAGAGAAAAAACATTTCAAGAAGGATAAAGCCATTAACATCTTCAAGAGATCAAGAATTAGAAGGTCTGAAGAAAAGAAAAATAAAAGGAAAAGATAGTTTCTTGATAATTTTATCAAGAATTCAGAAAAAAAAAATTTCCTCTGCTCCTTCTTTTGGAAACATAACCCTATTTCCTCCCATAAATTCCTTACATCTTGTCTAGATGGGGACTGTCCTGACGAAGCAGCAAGAGCCGTTGACACTTTACCTAAAAAAACTCGATGTACCATATCACTCAGGCTGAGTAATGGACTTAGAAATGGACTCTGTTCAACACTGTGACAATGGAACTCCTTAATATGCTTTCATGACCAAGCTTTGGGAAAGATTTTTTTTACCAGGGTGTGAGCCAGAAGTGTATGAGGCCAGGAAAGCTGGAAGCAATTTTTTCACTGCGGTGGGTTGAAGCATGTATCCCCGCAATTGTATGTTCACCAGGAACCTCAGAATATGACCTTATTTGGAAATAAGGTCTTTGCTTATATAATTATTTGGGGCTCTTAAGGTGAAATGATCCCTAAAACAAATGACTGATGTCTTTATAAGAAGAAGAGAGGACGTATAGGAAACATAGAACAAGCCATGTGATGAAAGCAGAAACTGAGATGAGGCAGGTCTGAGCCAACGAATGCCAAGAATAGTCAGAAGCCATCAGAAGTTTAGAAGCGGTAAGGTAAGGAATGATCCTCCCTAGAGCCTGCAGGGGGCATTGGGCCGACTGATTTCGGACTTCCAGCCTCCAGGAGAGTGAGAGAATAAATTTCTAGTCTTTCAAGCCACCCAGCTTGTGGTATTTTGTTATGGTTAGCCTTATAAAACTAGTATGCCTACCATGAATAGAAAACTAGAAGAAGTAATAAGGACAAGAACAAACACCAGGACATGGAAAAGAAGCTATAAAGACCCGAATAATATTTTTGTGCCTCGGGGTTCAGAAGTATCCAGATCACTCCTTTCCTTAGAGTTGGCCAACAAATTTCCCTTGCTCCTAAGCTAATTTAATTTATTTACTTTTTGTCTCTTTTATTGGAGGGAGGTCAAAATAATACAATATCTCCTGTGAAAGGTTTTATAGGGAAAAAAAATTTACCTTCACAAACAGGAACTTTTCCAGTCCAGGTGTTATCAGATCTACACACCCTGTGTTCTGTTCCACCTGCTAAGAAGAAGCCAGGCTGACAGGTATAAACTAGTGTATACCCATGGGATGGAAGGTCCATTCCTACTACATTTGCATGAACAGGAGTTTCCGGCTGCTTACAGCTGTGGGCTATGTTAAAAAAGAGAGAAAAATGTTCGTTTTTATAGACATGTTAAGAAAATTTCGAGACTGGAGTCATGATATATTTTTAAAGGCATGTCAATGCCTTTATATAAATAGTGTTTAAAATAATTACTTAATGAATCAAAGGAAATACATAAATGTAAATATACATTCTGATTTTATAGACTAGCATTTCCTAAACAATCTTCTGATAAACATGATGTTAATAGGTAAATGGAGGGGGGAAAAGACTGTGGATAATTAAGCTCATAAATGTATACTACATCATCATTTTAGAATCACGATGCATATTAACATTTTAAAGGTCGCATGGTAAAATACTTCTTAAAGTTTCTCCAACTCAAATTTTCTATGCCAGTTTAGAAAATATTATTTTATGATTTTTAAAATGTATTACATTTACTTTAAATTATGAAACATTTTTTTCTAAAGTTAAATACAACTACAGCATCTGTTCTCAACCTGTGCATCGCAACCCCTTTGGCGGTCAAAGGACCCTTTCACAGGGGTCGCCTAAGACCATCCTGCATATCAGATATTTACATTACGATTCATAACAGTAGCAACATTACAGTTATGATGTAGCAACGAAAATAATTTTATGGTTGGGTCACAACATGAGGAACTGTATTTAAAGGGCCAGAAGGTTGAGAACCACTGAACTACAGCTTATTATATCATTCTGATATTAATAATTCCTAATATATAAAGTAAAATTTAACTTTTTTTCTACTTATGAACTTTTCTGGTCATATTTTTGACTTATATGCTAGCAGTATTTTTTCAATCATTTAATTTTTTATTTCCCTTTTTCATTTCCTCTCACTCCTAATTCTCTACCTTGATTCCACTCTACCTAAACTTATGGCACTTCTTGGCCCTGACCCCCAGTTCACCTGTTTTGTGTATTTTAAAGACCATGCCTTTCTCAATCAGAAATAGATGCTGCAAGAACTTTTTCCCTAAATAAGACAAAATTTCTGATCATTTGTTCATGGATAAAAATTCATAAAAGATGGTGACTGAGAAAAGTATTCTGTGGAAAAATTTATTTGGAAAATAAATTTCTCAATGGAGACTTACAGAACTATAACATTTTTAACACTGTGATAAACATTGTATTACATGGTTTATAATTAATTCAATTCAGTTAATGAAATTTAACCCTCATGGGGGACTATTGCTAAGGATAAACACAAAGTCTGTCTCTGCTACATTCTTAACCCCCACATTAAGCACATATTAAAATTCTGAGATGCTTTTCAGTAACAGAAGCTGTTTATCTTCATTTAAATCATCATGTTCTAAATGTAGGTCATCAGAGAATCTTGATTTACTATGAAATACCTAGCCACGTTCCAAACAGCTGTTCTAACGTACACACTGAGGAATTATCTTTTAAGAGATTTTTCCATATTTAAATATAAACCAAGCGGGCATCTGACATGACTCAGTGAAGTGTTTGGGTGCTTTTCAGCAAGCTTCAGGTCCACAGGGGCTCCCATGATCATTAAAGTGGCTAAGAACAGGGGCTAGAGTACATTTGTACGTCTTTATTTAACTTCAGCAAATCCTAAACATTATATACCATTCTCCTCCCTCTTACTCTTTATTCTTTCCCCCAAGAGGATCAGAATGTATAAAGATGGAGGAGGGGATAAGAAAGAGGAGATGGGAGGGAAAGAAGAGATAAATAACTCACCAGCTAAAATTTATTTCTGTTAGACAGAAAAGATTGGTTAGTGACCTTGAACTTCATTCTAATTTAATTTGTACAGCAAGTGTTCTCAATTTAGGGTCAGTGCATATTTACCAGCTCCAGGAAATCCTGAAGTAATATTCAAATTCTTGGTCAAGGTGTACATGCATGTTTCCTTACATGGGTTTTTCTAGCATTCCTCAGATGCTCAGAGAGTTTCACAAGTGATCAGATTAAGAGTCACTATGCAGGAGCCTCCTGTATCTGAGTATTTCAGATTCAGAGCACAGATCTATAAATCTAAAAACTAATCATTATCTAAAACTACCAGGTGACTAAACTGAACACAATTACAATAACTCTTAAAGAAGAATAAAATTGTACCTCATGCCTTCTGCCTTCTTTAGAAAGAATGTTTCCCAATGGACATAGGGTTATGATATAGTAATAAACTTATATACATGAATTATGATTTATAATAGTCTGAAACATCAATGTGATGCATCTGTGGTATGGATATACATTTATTTTCACCATTCGAAGGAAAATGCATATAAATTCTTCTGTGATAAGTATAATCTCTTAGCCATAATACTTACGTATGCATTCGGGCTGAATTCCACTCCACGTGAGGTCTGGCAGGCAGGTACGTGTTGTTGACCCCTGGAGAAGGTGTCCTTTTTTGCAATGAAATTGTACAACACTCCCTACCTGCAGCAAATTACAGGAGAAAAAAGAAACAACAACAAATGTTCCAATGCAACTTCGAATATGGTTAAAGAAAGAAGTTTGAATGAGAAAATGTTTTCAAAAGAAATTATGCATCATAGAAGTTGGAGGAAAAATAAATTGAAATCTGATTTAAAATAAAATTGGGGGGAGGAAGTCAAGGCTAAAGACAAAAGCATAGATCTCTTTATGTATATAACATTGTCAAATATTTGAGTACCCAAAGTATACATAGATGCCAAACTTTTTGCCATAATATGAAGAAGATATATAGGTACCAAAGAGTCATTAAGTTACATATGAGTATAACATAGATTAACAGACAGATAGACAGACAGAGGGTTAAGAAAGATAAATTAAGGTGGATAAAATAGATATGGAAATAAAGATTACAAACATAAGAGGAAAATGAATATGGGTACAGTAAATGCAATATGATATTAGACATAAAAGTGTTTACTGAATGATGTACAGGTGACAGAAATATGCAAGAGAAGACTTGCTGTTTGAACTGAGTTTTCAAGGATGTGGAATAGAGATAAATAGATACAACAATGGTTATCAAAAGTGTGGTTCCCAGACCAGTAACCTTACCATCACCCAGGAACTTAATAGAAATGAAAATTCTGGGACCTTACCCTAGACCCACTGAATCAGAAACTCTTAGGGTAGGGATTATCAATCTGTGTTTTAACAAACCTTCTAAGTGATTTTTTAAAAATCCTCACCTGAGAACATGTTTTTATTGATTTGAGAAAGAGAGAGTGGGAGAGAGTGGAAAAGAGAGAGAAAGAGGAACATTGATGTGAGAGTGAAACATTGACTGGTTGCCTCCCACACATGGTCCCCAATAAGGGATCAAACCTGCAACCTAGGTATGTGCCCTGATGGGGAATCAAACCCATGACCACTTGGTGGTGTAAGGGACAATGTCCCAACAAACTGAGTCACACTGGCCAGGGCCCTTTTATGTGATTTTAACGAATTCTAAAGTTTGAGAGCAACTGATATAAAATTAAACAATGTAAGAAAATGATGAGAAAATGTATGGAAGTTAAAATACACATCATTTTAGTTTATAAAAAACGAGAGTACATTTCATTGGTTGACATGGATAGTTCACACAGCTGGGCTAAAATGGGAGGCAATGAAATATAGTTAAAAAGAAAACAGAGCCTGGCCGGTGTGGTTCAGTGGTTGAGCGTCAACCTATGGACCAGGAAGTCCAGTTTCGATTCCCAGTCTGGGTAGGTGCCCCAGTTGCAGGCTTGATCCCCGGTAGGGGGCATGCAAGCGGCAGCCAATCAATGATTCTCTCTCATCATTGATATCTCTATCTGTCTCTCTCTCTCCCTCTCCCTTTCTCTCTGAAATAAATAGAAACGTTAAAAAAGAAAAAGAAAAAAAAAAAAACCAGACCCCAGACTAACCTATGCTTGGCTTCACTTTGGATCTGATCTTACTTAAATAAGGAATATCTCGTCTTTGAGATTTAACCTCCCATCTATAAATAAAGATGATAAGATTATTTGTCTTGAGATTTGTTTTGAGGATTAAATAAAATAGGATATATATAATCTATTCCACACAGGAATGGCACATAGGTTTTAAATAAATTCTAGCTATAAGTATTAAGTCAGAGACAAGTAAGAATCAAGGGTCTCAAATGGCAAGCTGTGACATTTGAAATCCTTTTTAAATAGAAGCAAAGTTGCTAAAGCTTTAAGAGCCAGTGAAAAGTGGCGTAGAAAGTAATCTCTTTGGAAAATTAAGTGGACATTGTATGAAGTAACTACTACACAAAATGAATGATGAATGGCAGTTCTGATCGCAAGGCTGCCGCTGACATTTTAGAAATGAGTGGATAAAAGCTGGACTGGTGTGTGGAAGTACATGGGGGAAGGAAGCTGTTTACCCAAAATAAATTACAAGAAAAAACCACCATGATTTATTAAATGATTAGAGATGGAGGAATAGTTAGGGCCTGCCACTTTATCCTTCCCCAACAACTGGAAGCTGAGAATGCTCAATCGCTGCCTCAGTACGTAACACAGATACCTGCTTTCTGCTTTCCCCTTAGCTCCTACTCACACCTGCTGAAGCAACATGAGGCTGAGCCTGAGGTGACACAGTTTAATACAAGATTCTATGTGGACCTTGAGACTAGCTAAATCCACTATTTCTCACACTCTCATTATCTGCCAGAACTATGGTACACCGGAGACATTCAATTCCAATAGTCATTCTCTTAGAACATCATTTACCTGTCTAGTTTCCTAGGATTGTGTCTCTCATAACACATTCACTTTAGCTCTTAGATCTCTTACCCCTGAATGCCCCATTTTGTCCAAGGCTGCTATATTGCCCACTGCCAGAATGCTGCATTCCACACAAACAGTGGCCTTCCTATATTATGTTCCGGAGCATGCCATTTACAGACTCCCTGAGGGTGTACAATATGGTG
Organism: Myotis daubentonii; assembly: GCF_963259705.1. NCBI lineage: Eukaryota > Metazoa > Chordata > Mammalia > Chiroptera > Vespertilionidae > Myotis > Myotis daubentonii. Next base: position 34,796,217 of record NC_081856.1, on the reverse strand, counting down.
CTACAGACTTTTACTTTCTCCGAAGGCCTGGATTATGTAACTGATCATTGTAGATTTTGCAATTCTGCTCATCAAACAGTTCTTCAAACCCCTGTCAATCCTACAATCCTACTTTAGGTGAGATCTCAGTTAAGGGTGCCACCTTTCACCAATAAATCTTCCCTCATTTCATCTACCACCAAATTTGGACCTTCAAAAATATATTTATAGTTAAGGTTTCAAAAATGTATATGCTTTCTGTAATGTATTTTAAACAATTTTTCTATTTGTAGTTTTGTTACGTTTATATTACACATTTCACCTCCCACCCCCCCATCCAAAAAAAAAAAATAAAAAAATTGGGAGAACTTCTAGTAAAAGGAATATATAATTCAAGGTTTATAAAATGGAAGTAGGAAGGTGGGATCATAAAAATAAAGGCATAACATATGTGTTTAAGATGAGATGCAGAGGGGATTTTCACTGAGCATCAATTTTGACCCTGAGCTTCCTGATTTAAGAAAATTTGATTTTTAAGGTATATTGTAAGTTTATATTAAAAAATAATCAGAAGATTTTAATTAAAAAATAAAATTTATGTTTTAAAGTTCATGTCGTATTCATCATTTAAATATAATAAACACTAAGTAACATGTTTGCCTTATTTAATGTACTTAAGTACTAATTTTGATTATATACTAGAAATCACACATAATCACCATGGTTATTTTGGTAGGGTTAACTCTCTTAGGGTTAAATAACTTGGGGTTAAACATCTAAGAGTCAGATTTAAAACACTTCATGTCTATAATAGCTTTATGTTACAGATCCTACATCTAAATAATGTGCCTTCCAAATCTCAGAGCTCAATTTAAAGAGTGGTACAGCAGTTAACGAAATATGTATTTGGCATTTATCCCATAATTAATCTAGGTGTTGTATCAATCATTTTGACAGCTGCTTCCTTCACTAGCAATCTATTTCCAGAAAAAAACTGTTCCAATTTTCAATATTTTAGATAAAAAGATAAATTATAATCATTATTATTATTTTTTAATACTAGAGTTATCATCATCTCTAGACTATTCTATCAAGAGGTAATATATAGTCTTATATATTAGTAAGTATATCTATGTCCAAAAAATCTACTATTATAAATCTATGTAGAAAAGAAAAGTGAATAGATTAACACATTAAAGAGAAAATTAAGAAAATGCCTTTGCAATTCATAACTTTCTCCTTTCTCTTGTCCCTCCTAGAAGTGGGGTTACTATAGCTGTTTTTACTTAACTCACCATTGGCCACCTGATAAAACAAGAGAGATACAAAAGGGACTATTCTGATTCTCTGGCAATTTGGAACTGAGATTGAGGTAATTAATCACTTCTCTATGCGGTTGAGATGTTAATAGAAGTGACGCACCCCTGGCCATATGGCCAATCTGCAGAGAGAGGAAATGTGGTAAACACAGAAGACTGGGGACTGAGTATTGGAGTCCAGCTCCTAAATTCTGGGTTTGATGACTCTCACTTAATTCCTTCTCTGTGTCTCAGACATACCCGGAATTTGATTTGTAATGCCTTTTGGCTTAAGCTAGCTCAAAACCATATATTACTTGCAAGAGTTTTTCTCAACTGATAAAGATGGCTTTTCTAGTTATATATGACCATATTCATTACAATCTACCAATAAATTGATATTAATTAGAACTAGAATTTTTAAAACTCTGTTGGCTCTATACATATTTAGTAAATATAATTATACACTTATAGTAAATATAATTAGTACACACACACACACACACACACACACACACACACATACCAGCTATATGCATTTGCAAAAGTTAATGTCTTTTTAAAATATGTAAATTTATTGATTTCAGAGAGGAAAGGTGAGGGAGAGAGAGAGAGAAACATTGATGATAAGAGAGAATCATTGATTGGTTGACTCCTGCACACCCCATACTGGGGATCAAGCCTGCATCCTGGGTATGTGCCCTGACTGGGAATCTTGAACCATGACCTCCAGTTCATAGGTTGATGCTCAACCAATGAGCAACACCAGCTGGGCAAAAGTTGATGTCTTTAATTTAATATACTCAATATATCATTTGCAATTATAATAGAGATTAATATAATTTATATGTACACCTAACCATATTTGAAATCTAGTCAAATTCATATTTACCTAGATAGAATAAAATAATCTAATATAGTTTTATTAGCCAAATAATATGAATTTGGGGCTAGGTTAAGTTTGTAACAACATTTTTTTCTTAACCCTCACCTGAGTATATTTTCCCATTGAATTTTAGAGAGTGTGGAAGGGAGGGAGAGAGACCGAGAGAAGAAAACATCCATATAAGAGGAACACATCGATTGGTTGCCTCCTGCATGCACCCCGACTAGGGCCAGGAATCAAGCCTGCAACCAAGGTATGTTCTCTTGACCAGAATCAAACCCAGGACTCTTCTGTTCTTGGACCAATGCTCTATCCAGTGAGCTCAATTGGCTAGTGCTGTAACAACATTTTTAATGATTATAATAGAATTCTTAAAATTCAGTTAATAATTCTATTCATTTCATTGGATAGCTATTCCAAACTTAATTTTACTCATTTCTAGTTCCATGATCTCAAAAGGTATTTACTAGAAAGGACTCATATTTTTCAGAAAAGAAAAAAAAAACACACCTGATATGATGCACAGACATTACCATCACAATTCTGTGTTCTGTCAGGATATTGTCAGTGACTTGTGATCAAAGCCAAGTCACATCTGTTTCAGTTTCTTTGTCCATATAACGAGGACTAATGCTGTTTAGCTAGTTGTCCAATTTTCAGGACTTAGATCAACTGATAAAACCTTTTATGTACTTACGAATCTAAAGTTTTCTAAAAACATCAATATAATAGAGGCTGAGACACTTTTTTACACTTTTGTATTATCTAGGGAGGCCTGAGGCAAACTGGGAGAGTTGGAAATGCTATCAAATCAATGTTCATACTGAGCCTGAACTGTAGATAAATGAAAACTATTTTTAGCAACAAAAACATGGCACCTTTGATGAATACTTTCTTTAGAAATAGATGTTCTTCAGGCTCACACTGAATTTCACAGAAAATAGCACAGTTTAGAAAAGCCTGCAAAACAAGGCAGCTGGGTAATGTGTAAATTGACAATTTCCTTTTAGAATCAGTATGCACTTTGGCTCCCCTTAGGCCCTGTAATGAAAAACTCGCTGAATCTCTACATAAAATCTAAATGGGAAAAACGAGAGAACAAGAAAGTCAGCCACACATGACTGGGCATGTTAAAGAATTGTAATAGAACAGTCCAACTGCAGGCTGTGTAACAATAGGTTATGGTTAAGTTATTTTTTCAGATATTTCCCACATCAATGACAATATGTAAAAAATATGTATTATATGTGCATTATAAAGCAAAACCATTTTAGTCTTATTGCCTTATTGAATAATCACATCTGATGTAATAGTGAACTCTTGTCTCAGTTGTCTCTCCTTTAACCTATTTCATCTTTATTTTCTCTCACTGGCCCCACATTTTCCTGTAGAGTTTATTCATTTACTACCTCACATACTCTTACTTACCCTCTCTTATGTACTACCTATTGCTTATGTATTTTCCTGCGCTCACAGCTATGTCCACTTTTTCTTTTCTTTCATCTTTATGGTCAGTTAGGCTATTATTCTTGAAGCATATTTTCCTTCTCTTCATTTCCTTTTATGTCCATTCTTTTATTGTCTGTTACCTTTTTATAAAATGTTTATAAGTGCAGTTAACATAACTTTTCTTCTGTTTGCATCAACAGGGCTAAATGCACGTGAACTAAAGAAGCCTAATGATATAGGTTTATACTAAATGGAAATATTTATTTAAAGCACTCACTTGAAATCCAAATGTACTGTTCTGAGATCCATGCCGGGGCACCCCTGGGTTTTCACATGACGTACGAGTTGGTTCTAAAATGAAGATTAAAAACATAACATTTCTTCAAAATTTACTACTACACTTTTTCAATTTTGTTGATCATTTTATTTCTCATCTATAAACAGCATTTGCACAGAGTATTTCTTTCATACAAAACAATTTTAAGTGATATCAGCTATAATGAAATGGCCTTGGGTATTAATAAAGGGTGTAAATCTAATAGCATGTCACCGTGGATAGAGCCTACTAATCTTAAAGCCAGAAATTCAGTTTTTACTGCATTTTATATAAATGACGCAATTATTGAACTCTGAAGCCTGTTTTTGCAACTCTGTGGATAAAAATTTACAGAAAAATGAAGGATATGAAAGAGGAACATATGCATAAAATATTTGCCCAAGGACTTTGATAAATTATAATCTCAGGTAGAATAATAGCCCCCTCAAGAAGTAAGAGCTTTGCCCACACACAGGACTTAGTTACTTGGAGTTTTCACTGATAGCTGAAGGAGATTCAGACATAGGAATGGTAGGGCTGGTCGTCCATGAGGTGGCTAGTTTGCATGACAGATCATCTGGTTAGTTTACCAAATGTGCCATGTAGTTTTAGGGTTGCAGTGATGTACTCTGACAACCTGCCAGGTATAAAAATTGTCACAGGCATGTCAAGTAAGCAAAGGCAGTAGAGTCAATAATAATGGAAGAACTATGTATGCTGCCAAACGGATACCAGGCTTCTCAGGGTTGATCACTTCCTGAGGTACAGCAATGTCTAATCACTATGTTGTACACCTGAAACTAATATAACATTGTATGTCAAAAGTAATTAGAAGGGAAAGGAAATGCCCTGGCTGGTGTGGCTGAGTTGGTTGGGCTCAGTTGGTTGGTTGCCCGTTCGGTTCCCAATCTGGGCACATGCCTCGGTTGTGGGCTCAATTCCTCGTAGGGGGCATGCAGGAGGCAGCCAATTGATGTTTTTTTCTCTCTCTCTCTTTCTAAAAATCTATTTAAAAATCTTAAAATAAGAAAATAAACTAAGAGCCATTTTAAATCAATATATGTTTTGTGTATTTTTGAAGCAAATTTAATTTCATTTGAATATGTTTTATTAATGCTAAAGATCTATATTAATGTTATACTTAATAATGCTATTAATATAAAAGCTTTTTATTTTTTCACTTTATTGATAAAAAATATTTCAAATGTTTCTTCTGGAAGTTTTGCATGCTAAAAATAATATCCTATGTTTTACTAATATTAATTTTCAGTGTTTCTAATTGCTTCTACATTTTACATTCGTTTTCCACATTTAGTCAACCATAGTTTATAGGAAAACCGTTAAATGTCACCACTACCTATTATAACCAGAATTACTGAGCGTAATCAACCTTCCATTGATATTACCTATGCAGTGAGGTGAGGAACCACTCCAAGTGCCATCTGCTTGGCAAATCCTGGTGCTTGCTCCCACTAATATGAAAGGAGAATTGCAGCTGAATGCAACCTCTGACTGGTAGATAAAGCTTTTGCCTTCTCGCTTTCCTTGGGCAGGTGTACCAGGGTCACCACAGAACTTCGCTGGAAGTGAAAAAAAGACAACGATGATAAAGATTTAGGATTCATCGGAGTAAACAATTTAGAAAAATGGTGAGAACTGACTGGAATATTAGACTAAAGTGACATGGAATCCATGATAGTCTATTCCAATGATTTACTTTTGTCTACATGAACACTGCACGCTTGACTCAGTGTAATATTTTAAAAATTAATCTGACTCAGGTATTTTCCACCTAGTAGTACTAGTAATTTCAGTTTCTAAAAAAATATTGGCCAGAATCAAGCCACACAGCATTGTGTATATGGGCTGCAAAGGTGAACTGTAATCCTGACGGCTCTGCCAGAGAAAACCAGCCCATCCTGTCCAGTTTGTCACTCCAGACTGCAGGGTATATAACGTACATGCTTATTGGTTTTGCTGTCCTCTGCTGAACAGTCAGAGCACACACCATGGTATTTTGTCCTTCCTCTTCAAAATTCTATGGGGAATGCTTTTAAACAGTTTTTTAATTTATCCTCACCTGAGTATGTATGTATGTGTATGTCTATGTGTATGTGTATGTATGTGTGTATATATATATATATATATATATATATATATATATATATATATATATATATATAATTTTATTTTATTTTTTTCAATTGCTTTACAGAGAGTGGAAGGGCGGGAAGGAGGGGGAGGAGGAGAGAGAGAGAAAAACAGGGATGTGTGAGAGACACATCGGTTGGTTGTCTCCTGGAAGCACCCTGACCGGGGGTGGGGAGCAAACCACAACCCAGGTACGTGCCCTTGACCTGGAATCAAAACTGAGACCCTTCCGTGCACGGGGCTGATGCTCTAGCCACTTAGCAACACCGGTGAGAGCACTGTAGAGGATTGTGGGTGTTGTGTTTTTAAGAGAAAGGGAAACCATCAGAGTCTAAAACTGGGCAAAACTAAGGAATCTCAATGGTCTACAGCAACCTCTGAAGGGATTAACTTGACAGGATTTCTAAATAAATTGATTAGATGATTCCACTCAATATCTATCTATCATGTATCTATTTATCATGTATCTATCTATCTATCTATCTATCTCATTTAACTATTAAAAGAAAGATAGTATTTTAGGTAGTTTTAGTTACTTGGACTTATCAGTAAACAAACTAAGATTCCTGCCCTTGTAGGTTGTATGTATTTGTGAGAAAAGCAAAAATAAACAAGTACAGTTAGAATGTGTGAAGGTGGTAAGTCTTCAGAGGGAAGGCAGTGTAGGTGAAGATCAGAACGGGGAAATGTGTGGATGAGCTAATGGCGAGGGGTGAGAGCGGATTTATAATAAGGTGGCAAGGCTGTCGCTAACTGAGAGAAGATCTGGAGGAAACGAAGCATTAGGCCATGCTGATATCCCAAGGGAGAGCATCCTGACAGAGGAGAGGGCACTGCCAGCCCCATCGGGCACGCTGGGAGAAGGTCAGTGCGGCTGGAGCACAGTGAGCTTGCAGAATGTAACAGCGGGTGAAACCAGATGCTTTCAAAGCTAGTAGATAACCGAGGTAAAGGTATATATATGCTATGCTTCCATTTTATTTTAATAGAAATACATAATTTACCATTTTAACTATCTTTACATGTGCTCAGTTTTTTTTTAAATTTGTAGATTCATCGCCTAAAAACTTACTTCCCTACAAAACAAACAGCAACAACCAAACGTTATAAATTCTGCCTTCAGATGGCTATAGTTTGAGTGACCATAAAGTGCATTATCCCAGCCAAGGCACTTTGTGAGTGAAAGGAGGATTCTATCCAGATCAGATGACTAACAGGAGTGAACTAGGAATGCTTCAGGTGAACTGGAATGGATGCATACCCTAATTATAGAATACTTCAGCCTTAAGCTCAATGGTCAAAGAAAGATCTTCCCTGAAATTTAAGGTACTATAAGAAAGTTAAATTTTCAGACCTCATTTTAGAAACCTTTTTCACTTTTTAAACAGTTGAGATTAAATAAAGAATAAAACCAAATAAATTAAAGGAAAATTTGAGAGTAAAGTAAAACAGGAAAAATAAACATTTTTGTTGTGTTTTGTTTCAATTTTCAGCATTACTAATAAACTGTTAACATTACTGCTATTTGACATACAAGCACTTCTAGCAATATAACATTAAGCCCTAGGCTCCTAGGCCAGGGTCCCAGTCTTACTAATTGTATCTCCAGCACATTTTGAATTTAATGGCTATTTTCTCAGTGAGCATTATCAGTGGACATTTTAGCTTCAGCAACCATTTCTATTGCTAAGTTATCTCATAACTTATTTCTGAATAATCTATCTTCTATATTTCTGCTGGGTCACTCATCTTTAAATCTTAACCAAAAAAAGAAAGACGGGACATATACCCACTTAAACTCCTCAATTCTCTCCCCACCCCCATCATTCCATCTGTTTCTATCAGCAGATTTTCATACACTAAACCGCATCTGCATGCATGCTTAAGCACTGACTTGTTTAGCTTTATAAGCAACAACATGCTCATGTTTATATTCTTGTACATGTCTGTTTATGTACAGGTGCACATGTACAAAAAATTTTGTAGAGCATATACCTAGAAATAAGATTTCTGGGCCACTGTCTCTGCACATCTTTAACTTTACTATATAATAGCAATTAATTATTCAAATGGTGTGTCTACTTAAACATCCACCAGGAGTTTACATTGCACACCTTCGTCACCCACACTTGATGTCTAGTTTTGTTTTTTAGTAAACCAATTTTGTTTTAGTAAATAGTTGTTCATGTCTTTTGCCCATCTTTATTGTTTTATCTCTTTTTGTTTCAGGGAATCTTTATATGTTCTATACATTATTATTTTTCTTTTTTTTATTGCTTAAAGTATTACAAAGAGTATTACATATGTCTCCTTTTCCCTCCCGCCCTTGACAATCATTATTATTTTTCATGCATATTACATTATCCAAGTTTCTCATTGGTCCTTTCATAATGAGAAATGAAAACTTTTTAATGTACCTGATTTTTTTCATCTTTCATTTATGAGTGGAGCTTTTGCAACTTGTTTAAGAAATCCTTTCTTACTCCAAGGTCATATAGATAGTCTCTTAATTTTAAAAACATTAATATTTAAGTCCCTCATGAATCTGACATTGATTTACTATTTGGTTTGAGATGGATATTGTGTGTGTGTGTGAGGGAAAATGAATTGCCTTGTTTGATTAACTGCAATGTCTATTCTTTCCCCCACTTATTTGCTTGTTTCAATGTATCAAGTATCAATTAATGATTCTGTGCTCTCTACTCTACTATGCTGCTTTACTTTCTATTCCTGCACCAGTGCCACACTGTCTTAACTACTATAGCATCCTCAGTTTTGATACCTGCAGAGGACTGCACTGCATACCAGATACAGCAGTGAGCAGAAACATAATCTCTAAGGAGCATAAACCTGAATGGAGGGAATCATTCACATAAACAAGATTAGTAAAATGTATAGTTGTTATAAGGAGAAAAAAGAAGGAATGATAGGAGACTAGTAAGGAGAAAAATAAAGTCTAAAAGGGCAGTGTTATATACCAACATATAAAATTTTAATTATGGTGATGAGAGAATACTGAGAAGAGGGACTCTGAGTAAAGAGCTAAAAGAATAAAAGGAAATTTCTAGACAAAGTAAATAGTGAACACAAAAATCTCTGATGTCAAAGCAAGGCTGCATGCTCAATTAAAAGTAAGGAAGCCTGTGGTATTTGTCTTTCACATGATCTCACTTCCATGTGGAATCTAATGAACAAAATAAACTGATGAAAAAATAGGTCCAGAGGCACAGAGGTATGGAACAGAATAGCCGATCTCAGTGGAGAGGGGAGAGGAAGAGATGAACCGGATATCATATATGCATATGTACATAACTCATGGACAGAAACAACAGTGTGGGGGAGGCCTGGAGTGGGAGCTGGGTGGAGAGGAGCAGGAAGGGGGGGGTGGAGGACATCTGTAATACTGACAACAATACAAAGTAAGAGCACAGAAGCCTGTGTGCCTGGAGTAGAGTGGATGAGGGGGAGAACAGGATATGATGAGATCAGGGAAAAATAAAACGTTTGCATGAGCCTATAGGCAATCTGGCTTCTGCTCCGAATGAGATGAGAAGACCGGAGGGTTCTGGGCAGTTTAGTGGGTTAGCTCTGGCTCCCTCCAAGGCCAGGGGACAGGGTGAGCACTCCTCTTTCTGCCACATGCTGGGAAGGAAAAGACTAGGCACAGGATAGCACTGAGTGTCTCTGAATGAGTACTGCCCATACCATGTGTTACAATAACTTATGTAACATGGGAATCTGGCTTTTTTTGTTTTGTAATCTTCCAAATTAGTCTTGAAGGGATATATAATGTATAGCAACCTCTGCAAAAAAAAAAAAAAAATCTCTTACCTCTACTCTTACCTTAGTAATTTTTTTAAAATATATTTTATTGATTTTTTTTACAGAGAGGAAGGGAGAGAGATAGAGAGTTAGAAACATCGATGAGAGAGAAACATCGATCAGCTGCCTCCTGCTCATCTCCTACTGGGGATGTGCCCGCAACCCAGGTACATGCCCTTGACCGGAATCGAACCTGGGACCTTTCAGTCCGCAGGCCGATGCTCTATCCACTGAGCCAAACCGGTTTCGGCACCTTAGTAATTTTTGATGTATAATTACAATCATTATCATGGCAAATACGATAATAAGAACTCGATTTGAATAAACATGTAGAAGTGACATGAATTTATTGCAGAAAGAGAAATTTGGGGTTAAATTAGAACATTCAGCTGAGATACACTGGACTTATTAAAAAGAGTAATTTTCTGGCAGATTCAGCTCAGAAGGTTTCTATTTTGAGGAATAATTTTGAAAATTAAGTAAAGTTTACAAACAAATCAATTTAGCCTAAACTTTAGAGTTCAAGCAGAAGGCACACAATGGTTGGATGAAAAGTGGCTACATTAGCAAATACTGGTATTTCACTAAACTTTACACATTGGAAGGAGTTTAACAATCTCATATTTATTCTGGCAAAACTTGGAAATTTTAAACAACAATTGTAAACTCAGGAAAGTAGTTCTAAGAGAGTGAAAACAGGAAAATATAATTGTAAGTATGGAAATTATACTTACGTAAGCACTGTGGTACTTCCCCACTCCAGGTACCGTTCCCTACACAGGTCAACACAGCAGGAAAGGATAGCTCATAGCCTGGAGAACAGATGTAGCTAATACTAAAGCCCCAGTCGAAATTTGTTCCTTCCAACCTTCCATTAGAGATCTGGGGAGGAGTTGCACAGGTAACAGCTGCAATTACATTGAAAGCGATTAGACACAGCTGTTGAGCTATCCTGGGTATGGAAAATAAATGAATAAATATCATTAGGAGAAGCATATGTGCTAACTTAACCTTTTGAAGGACAATATGGTGTGACACGTTTTATTCTTCTGGTTGTATCCCTGAAACATACCCAGAATTAATCCCTCCAGAATGCGACTATTTCTTGACAACATAATGGCTACTGGTTGAGATTCTCTTACAAAATAACAAGCTGCCTGATATCTAAGGGGAAAAAGGCTGATCTTCTAACCAGTATTGTAACTGATAAATTCCAATGACCTTTAGGTAGACTGGGTTATTTGGCTATATACAGTGTATCAGCACTTTGGCAAGGAATTTGGTAGTAATTCTGTGACATTTCTGAAAACGCAAATCATGTAGCTCATTAAAATATCCAAACTGGTTCTATTAAACACTTAGATTCATATGTTAACATTTACTGTAGAATTTTAAGTGTATTATCAAAGTTTTAAACATTCATTTTTTAAAACTGTGTTAAGATGTCCTCAAGTAGAGGTAGGTTGGATGAGGTGACAGAGATGAGAGGAAAAAGAAGGGTACCAGCTACAAAATCTCACAATGAGAAATGGTTATATTCTGATGGCTAGCAACATATCTGAACAATTTTTGGAATTGTATAACATTGCCATTACTAGGATCAATTAATTATGTATGAAATAACTTCTAAAATATAAAATACCTGTTACATATTTTTATGCACTATGTACAGTGATCTGATTCAGAAACTGTGAAATCAAAAAGTACACATCAAAATCATTCTTTTTGTTCAATTTTTTTTTAGATGTCAGGGAGATACTAAACTGTCAATTTATAGATGTTTATAGACACCTGAATGAGAAATCTCAATTATTAAAGAATAATGTTGTTATTATACAATATAAATTACCTTACATTGCATATACACTATTCCACAAATAATCAGAAAAACTAGCAGAAAAATATGAAAATGTTTTCAAAAAACAGGTATAAGGTAGCAAATCTATGCTTATATTGACTAAAATATTAATTCTAGATTACATTCTTTAAACAAACAGTTTCTCTGTCTCTTTAAGGAAAAATTACAGTTTTGTAATTCCAATTGACTATTCTCAAACTACTGAAAGGTTTTGTCTCTATCCATGAATTACTTGACCAAAATGGACTATCAAATTAAAATTCTGACAGTGATTTTAAATTGGCATGAGCAAGAATTTTACAACATGTAATACCTGACTATTTCGTCAGGGGCACTGACCACTTTTCCCTTAGATTGTCAAATTTGAAAAATGCCAACAACCAACACAACAATAGCCATCCAGTGTGAATGGCCTGTCTTGAACCATAAATACATAGGTCATATAATAGACTGCATTTTATTAGTCACATCCCATAATAAGGTTGCATCTGATTGGTTAATTCTTGGAACTAGAAATTCTTATATATAAGTATAGGAACCTGATTTTTTAAAAAGTCACTTTGGAGTAGGTAATTACTATTATTATTTTTTTTGTAAATCAATCAAAATTTTATCTATTTTTTTTCAGGTTGACAAAAAAATACAATCTATTTTTTGGAATGCCACAGAATTTTCATAATCAGTTTTTGTGTGCCATGAAATAAATGGTTGGATATTGCTGTTCTAAATCATTACAGTTATATAAGCTTTTAAATATTCATAAGTTAACATAAATAGCAGCCTACATGATATTTTTGTTGTTAGGGTTGCATTAAAGTTCAGTCACTACTCACAATAAAATAAAAGATTTTTTGAAATAGCTTTACATTCTCTATATATTATTATCATCTGTATGGTTTAAAAATAAAAACTGAATCATTTTTTTTTTTAGTTTCAAAAAAGTGAAACAATACATGAAACACTATTTAAATCTACTTTAAATTTGCATACTAAAAAAGGAACTATGTGGTAGTGATAACATAAATAATTAAGAGATTATTATACCTCTACAGGTTGGCATTACGCCACTCCATGTGCCATTAGTTGTACAAGTTCTGATTCTGGAACCATTCAATTCCATGGTATAGCCTGGCTGGCACATGTACGAAACATTGTGTCCCACCACATAATCATCTCCATATCTCAGTCCATTGGCTGGTACGCCTGGGTCTCCACAACTGATTACTATCAATATTGAATTCAAAAAGCAGATGGTTAATGTGGCATATATTTAATAGAGAAGAATAGTAAGCATATGGCATTCTTAATATATCAGCAGGGAAAATTAGTGATCATGTTCATTTTTAATCATAAAACATAAGCATACTTAAACCACATACTAGCAATTCTTGATTATGACCAGGTACGCTTATTACAGATTCTATACACATGGTTCAGAAATTGCCATTTAGACTTTGAAAAGGTTAAGTTAATATGCTATTATATTGTAGGAAACCGTGACATGGTAACCTCATTAAACATGTATTAAGTGATCATGAAGAAGCCATCCTATAGAATCAAGATTTCTAATATAATGTTTAAAATCCATATTCTTATATATGGCTATTGAAGTTTCTGATTTAGTAGACTTGCTGGATTGAGAGAGTATTTTCTCCACAGTGTTCCTCAATTTTCTATTATAATAGTTTTTAACTAAAACAATGATAGCAATGATAGGTGTAAAATAATACCTTTATTGAATAAATAAAAAATGAATAAGCTATAAAGTGTGAATTTATCATGTACAGGGTGGGATACATACTTGGGGAGGCTCAGTATAAAGTAAAAATGCTACAGCTAGCGATAGAGGGTTAAATTTCCCATTTCCACCAACTCAATGGCAACCCAGGTAAAAGAACAACCCAGAAAAAACGGGGACCTCTATTCTGGAATCCACCTGCTTCCTGGATTGAGTGTGAATGATGGGATTCCGTCAAGGCTTCTGTCAAGCTCTTGCTAAATACGACTCAGCAAGGCCAGCCCAGGGCAGAGATAGATGCGACCTACTCTGCACCGAGACTTCATGAATACACCAAACTCTGACTTGCCCCATGCTACATCCAGGCCTCTCAAGCAGGGTGGAGAACAAAGCTGCAGGGTGAGCCTCCCTCTGCTGATGACAGGATGGAACCGCTGAGCAAAGCAGTGGTGGGAATGGAGAGGCCAGGCAGGGACATGGTACCAGGTAGTGGGGGGCAAATGGCCCATAAACCCAGCCTAGGAAGACAGGAGGCAGGGAGGCTGACAGAGTACATGAGCAGAGGCTCCAAACCCTCTTCACGTGCTCCAGTGTCCCAGGGGACTTCAGTTACAAATCACACTTTCAAAGATAATATTATCGATAAATCTGAGACAGCCCAAGCACAGGCCCTCGGGCATGAGGTTCTATCAATTGCACTCACCCATAAAGCTGGCTCTGATTACGTATATTATCACCCAAAAACTTTCAAGAAGACTTAAAACAGCACAGAAAATAAAAGATCAACCCTACTGTGACATTTAAGAATAAGGCATAACAGAAATTATATATAGGCTACCAAAGCACCTGCTGTTTTGAGTGCATGATTTAAGCATGATTTGGGCAATGAACTGGCCTAAAAGCTTTCTTGCGGCTAAGAGAATAGAAGAAAAAGAAAAAACATACCAGCTTACACTTTTTTCTTTTCTGTAGATAAAATAAATGTGGCATGCTTGCCTTTTACTATCATGTTTGCCTTTTGAATCTTTTTGTTTATAAAAGAGTATAAAATTACACCAGGTGAATCTGAGTTATATTCCCTCATTTTTATTTTTAAGTAATTCTTCCCAGAAATGTGAAAGTCTAGGGTTAAAAACTAAAAATAGATTAAATCATGGGAGACCTGTATAGTACTTTAATTACATTGTATTTATTAACTTACCATTAAAAATGACGAATCTCAACATTTCTTTCATATTACTCTAGTCTGTTGGGTCTGGGAAGTTTTTAGGACCAAGAATAATGGCAATTAAATTAAAGAACAATATTCGCAGCACTCCCCTTGTAGCCCTCAGAGCCCTGGACCCAGTTTGTTGAACGAACACTCTGAATGTTCCTATTAGGCTCCTAATAAGGATTTTGCATATAGAATGATTTTTGTTCTTTTGATTATTGACGATGAAAAGATTTTTAAATTATATAACTGAGTTGATATCAAATCCAGCTTATTTACGAAAAAATAGGTCATTTTATTTGCAGTTTCAAAATTCCTGAAAGTGAGTACACCCTTCAATTTATTTCATTTTATTTTACTTTATGTTATTTTATATTTTTAATCTATATTCCAATTAAGAGGAGGAAAATTAAAGAGAACACCCACAAATTGCTATTTTGTGGACTGCGCTTTACAGACTGAATTCGAATCCTGGCAAGAAAGACCAGCTAACCGGGCGGGAAGGCACAGGAGCTGAGAGACAGCCACCAACCGAGAGGACAGAGGGTTTATTCTGCAGAGGCACAGGCACTGGGAAAGAGTTCTGCGTAGCGAGGCAGCATCATGAGTGGAATTTGGGACAAAAGCTTCAGAAGAATTTGTTTGGTGACTTTCTAAGGAAGCAAAGGCCAGTCAAAGAGGCAGTTTCCAATAGCAACGATCTTTGTAAACAGCACCTGCTCCACAAGTCAATTCATTCATTACACCAGCTTGTTTTCAACAACAAAAAGAGGCTTTTGGTCTTTTCGAGCAAAACCTTAGAATAGTAGCTCTTTAGAGCTTTACCTTAAAATTCAGAGACACAGGTGCGTGACAACAGAGTGCTATGGTTTATTGCAAGAAAATCTTTTCTAAAGTCATCAAAATCCTTAAGGACACAGCACTTACGTACACACATAAGCATACACACACACACACACACACACACACACACACACACCAATAAACTCCACCAAGACAGATGTTTTGTCTTTTTCTACACTGATGTATTCTCACAGCTTCATCTAGTACATCATAAGAGGTAAAGTAAATACTGTTTAAAGAATAAATCAGTGAATAGAATGCATAAGGAATAATTAAACAGTTCAAATTCTCAAAAACAAATATATTATTTAAAGGTTTAAATTTGTTTTTGTCCTGGCGTATGTGGGTCTGGTTAGAGGGTTGGCCCTTACACCTAAGGGTCATGGGTTGGATTCCCAGTCAAGGGCATGTACCTGGGTTGCAGGTTCATTTCCTGGCCCTGATCAGGTCCTGTGCAGGAGGCAATAAATTAATGTGTCTCTCTCACATTTCTGTCTATCTGTCTCTCTCTCTTCCCCTCTCTCCCTCCTTTCCACTCTCTCTAAAAAAAAAAAAATGGAAAAAATATCCTTGGGTTAGAATTAACAACAACAGTAAACAAACAAAAACAAACAAGTAAATCTGTTTTTATGGGAGGTATTCTCATTAGCTTCTGTCATGTAATTAATGTCCATTTGGCATCATTTATAATAAATTAAAACAGATAAACCTCTATGCTAAAAAGAAAACATAATTTAGTAAATTAATTTCTGCCACTTCAAAACTTTAACTACTTAAACGAGCATTATAAATATGCATTTTTAAATAAATAAGATCATACTACCCACACATTTATAACGGAATTCATTTTTTACTCAATATCTAATTGATATTTTTGCATGTAAGTACACAGATCCATGTAACATTTTACTGACATAATATTCTCTTACATGTATGTACATGCAATGTAATTCATGAAACCAAACCCCTGTGGATTAATGTTTGAGTTACCCCATTGTTTTCCTATTAGAGACAATGTAGCAATATACATGCTAGCTCAGGCATCCTATGCATTTGCTTTCCCAGGTTTCAAGCCCAGAATAAAATTCTACTACAGCAGAATGAAGCTCCAGAAAGGTGATCCAATCTCTCAATTCACAAGTTGGTTTTCTTTTTAGATCTCAGTGAGGGAGATTTTATTTACCTTAATTTTGGCACTATTGACATTTGGGACCAATTCATTCTTGATCATGTGAGGTAGCTTTATCACTAAAGCTACTTAGCATTGACCTCTACCTGCTAGATACTGATAGCACCTCCACTCGCCTGCACTGTGACGGCCAAGAGTGTCCCCTGGCATTATCAGATGTCCCCTGGGAAGCAAATCGCCCCTGTTTAAGAACCACTGACTTAGCGATAGCCCTCTTCCCTTGAGGCGATTTAGATGATTTTTTAGCTCACTTCACCCCGTTTCATGCTGGGATATCCCCCAGCTTTCTCTTGTGTGAAAATATCCCCATTTCCCTGGCCTATCTTCTAAAGAAAACCAAACAACCAACAAACAGAAAACTTTGAGAATTCCCAGGTTGGTAACAAAGATTCAGCGAGGGCCACTTCCGTGCTGACCCTTTGTAACAAAAGCCTTAGGCTCATTTATCACTGGGTCTGATAGAGTATATTGTACCTGACCCACATGACAAGACCTGCCAGATGCAGGGTAGTGAGCACTTTAGAAGAAGTTCTGGCAGACTTAAAAAAACCAAGGAATAAGGGCACATATTTCGTTTCAGACCTGAAAGTCAACTGTTACTCCATTTGACAAGCCCTGTCCTCGGGCCGTTTGTACCATTTTCCCAAAACACTGCGAGCACTGTGTGCTTTGGTTCCGGAGGGGCTCTGCCTGTTGGACAGCACCAGGTAAGGGTCCTGTACGGTTTATACACGGAGGGGTTTTTGTGCTGACAAAACAAAACAAAACAAAACCCAGAAAACAAAAAACAGTAAAAACAACTGTATCTGAATGAATATTTACCTGTGCTTAGTTTTTATGTATTTTCTTTCAGCATGAATATCACAGAAAATAACTGAAGCAAATTTTACAATTAGTGTACTGCCTGAGCTTCCTAGTTTTACAGCAAATCTCTTTCCTTTCCAGTTTTAGTTCTGTGAATGTTTCTTAATATTTATAGTTCCTCTGTCAAAGTGTGCATGGTATTTGAACCCATGACCTTGATCTCATGATATATACTAAAAAAAAACAAAACACATTTTCATTGATTTGAGAGGAACAGACCAGGTTACCAATGCCATATGAAGCTCATAGGTTCGCATATATGTAATTGTTAGAAGAATTATATGGTACAGAGAGGTCACTTTTAGCTAAACGTGATATGAGGAAGAAGTGTCCTGAAAGGCTTTTGCCAAATGGGTGCCATTTCAGCTGATACTTAAAAGGTACCAGTTAGAATTTAGGGCTCAGATGGGCTGGTGTAGAAGGAAACCAGCAGAGGCTATTTGTTAATTGTTAGCTTGTTCAGTCTTGCAAAATTGAGACATTTTCAAAGCAAGTAGGAGGACTTCTTTCCTTCAAGATGGAGAAGTAGAGAAGACTTTACTCTCCATTTGAAATAACCAAAGTAAGTAAATAAATAAATAAATAAATAAATAAATAGGACACAATGTTAAAACAAAAAACAACAGCCACCAAAAAACAGGTTTCAAAGGCAGCAAAGCACAGTGATCCTTGAGTGACAGGAAACAAATGAGAGGAGTCCTAAAACTGCCACATCGTACTGCTGTCAGAGAGTTTCCAGGCTGCAGCACAGGGAGCCTCCCTGCAGAGCCCACCAGCTTCCTGGTTGGAGACATGACTCTAGAGCCAGGAGAGAATAAAGAGACAGTGCCAGAGAGGACACACACTGGAAGAGGACTCTGGAGATCCAGGGAGAGAACTCCTGAGTGTTCAGGGGTCCCCTCAGCCCGGCCTGCACCCTCTTGCAGTCCGGGAGCCCTCAGGGGATGTCTGACTGACGGCTTAGGCCCACTCCCTTTGGGCCTCCTTAGCACTGCCTTGGAGGCGGGAGAGGCTCCTGCCACTGCCGCTGCGCTCGCCAGCCAGAGCCCGGCTTCTGCCTGAGCGGCGCTCCCCCTCTGGGAGTGCACTGACCACCAGGGACCAACTCCTGCATTGAGTGTCTGCCCCTGGTGGTCAGTGAGCATTAGAGCAATGAGTCGTTCTGCCATCAGGCCAAAACTGGCTTTTCGACATCCCCCAAGAGGTCTCGGATTGTGAGAGGACACAGGCCAGGCCAAGGGACCCCATTGTGCATTATTGGGGCTTGGGAGGGACTTGGGAGGTTGGCCAGCCATGGAGGCGTTGCAGGAAGACTCCAGGGCATGTCCAGCCCATCTCTCTCAGTCCCTATTGGCCGGTCACCAACAGCAAGCTAACCTACTGGTCGGAGCGTCTGCCCCCTGGTGGTCAGTGCAGTCATAGTGACTGGTTGACCAGTCAACTATCTGCATCCCGGTGGTCAGTGCACATCATAGCGAGCAGTTGAGTAGCCTTAGCATATCATTAGCATATTACCCTTTGATTAGTTGAACGGCCGACCAAATGACTGGACACTTAGCATATTAGGCTTTTATTATATAGGATGTGGCTGCTATGTTCTATTCAATGCTTATTTCAACAGCCTCTCAGCCATAATTTGCCTTCATCTTTGAAGAGACACAATGCAGATGGAGTATCTCAACAGCCCTGTCTTCACACACAATTTGGTGCAGGCAAGATATTATTTACAGTGAATATTCTCCAGAATTACAGACATGACATGCCATTACTCTGATGACATCCTCCTCAGAGTAGATTCATTTGAGCCACTCATTCAGGATAAACAAATACAAAGAATTTAAAGAAAAACAAACAAACAAACAAACAAACAAAAATAACTGATAGTTAAAAGGTACCAGTAAGAACTTTAAGGCTCAGATGGGTTGGTGTAGTATAAAACCAGCAAAGCCTATTGGAGATGAATCATTAGCCCACAAGCCAGGTTGAACATCTCTTCATATATCTATTGGTTGTTTGTATGTCTTCTGGAAAGAGGTGTCTGTTCAGGTCCTCTGCCCATTGTTTTGTGATAGAGCACTGGGTACAGAAGATGTGGTACATATACACAATGGAATGCTACTCAGCCATCAGAAAGTATGAAAGACTGCCATTTGCAACAACATGGATGGATCTTGAGAATCTTATGCTAAGTGAAATAAATCTGTTAGAAAAACTCCAAGAACCATATAATTTTACTCATAAGTGGGATATAAAACTGAAACTCGTGGACACAAACCGCAATGTGGTGGTTGCCAAGGGAAAGAGGGTGGGGTGAACGGGTCCTAATGTATGGCGATAAGAGATTTGACTTTGGATGGTGGGCACACAGTGCAGTATACAGATCTTATAACATAGAAACCCACATCGAAACCTGAATAATCATATTAACCAATGTCACCCTAATAAACTTAATAGATAGATAGATAGATAGATAGATAGATAGATAGATAGATAGATAGACAGACAAATAAATAAGCCTAGTCAGGCCCTGGCCAATGTGGCTCAATTGGCTGGAGCATTGTCCTGTACAACAAAAGGTGGCAGTTTGATTCATGGTCAGGGCACTTACCCAGGTTGCAGGTTCAATCTCTAGTCAGGGCAGGTGCAGGAAGCAACCAACCAATGTTTCTCTCTCTCCCTCTCTTTCTCTCCCACTCTCTCTATAATCAAGTTAAAAAAAACCCCACATA
The DNA here is from genome assembly GCF_963259705.1 of Myotis daubentonii. Classification (NCBI taxonomy): domain Eukaryota; kingdom Metazoa; phylum Chordata; class Mammalia; order Chiroptera; family Vespertilionidae; genus Myotis; species Myotis daubentonii. The sequence continues at coordinate 34,775,882 of NC_081856.1, read as the reverse complement.
AAAATAAATACATAATAAAATAAAAAACCAAGCAGTTATTGATATGTGTTAGATTGGCAAAATAAAATTGCATTCTTTGTATTAATCTTGGTTACTGTTGATAATTCATCTCTATTCTTAAGATGCTGTTAAATTTCACTTAATGTCACTAATTTTCTGTGATCCCTCTTTCCTCTGTCAAGTAATTCTTTTTTTGTCAATCTTCACCGGAGAATAATTTTCCACTGATTTTTAGAGAGAGTGGGAGGGCGAAAGACACAGAGAGAGAAACATCCATGTGAGAGAGACACAATGATTGGTTGCCTGCCACACGCACCCCCAACCAGGGTTGGGAATCAATGTACATGCGCTTGACTGGAATCAAACCTGGGATCCTTCAGTCCACGGGCTGACACTCTAACCACTGAGCCAAACCAGCTAGAGCTGTGAAGTGATTTTTAAAGTAACTAGTATAAACTCTAACCATAGAATACTATCATCTTTTAATATGAAATACAATACAAATATTCAATATCTTGCATGGTTTGATTGACTACAAGTTACACATATAGATGAATATACTCAAATAGTTTCACATAACTAGTGATGTTTAAAATATTAAGAAGAAACATACTTGTACAGTTAGGCAAAGTTCCAGACCACGTTCCATTGGCTGTGCACTGTCTAACTGAAGGTCCAGACAAGATGTATCCCTCCATGCAGGAATAAATGATCGAACTGGAAAATGTTGTGCCATCAATCCGAAAGACCTTTCCATTGGCTGTTGTTCCTGGGTTACCACACTGTACAGCTACAAGAAAGAAAAAAAATTAATAGTTAAGAGTATTTATAAAAATATTGTAATTAGAAATCTTCTCACAAAAAGTTAATGACTGATTTTTTTAATTATCCAAAGGAAATATAAAATCCTCTAAAATAAACATTGAATTATCTTTTACAATGGTTGAAATTCAAGATAAATTTACAGTAATTTTATTAGTTTAATTAATAGAATACAAATCAGACAACAGCTATTTTTTAAAGTTTTTGTTAGTAGCTTTTATAAAAACTTCAGAAAGTAATTACTCGAGTGTTGCCTATGGGTACCACAATATCTTTCAAGGAATGATTACAAGAGTCTCTGCCTAAAAAATAAATAATGTGAAATGGAAAGATATGAAACAATGAGATGCAACAGAAATTTACTATATAAGAGGACAGATATAAAATAAACAATTTAAATATTTTAAGAATCCATGTATATTTTTATTTATATAAGCATATAACTGATCTGAATTAAAATTGTATAATCTCTATTTCAAGACCAAGGCATACAAAAAGTAGACTGAATAAACACAAAATCTAGAAATGGTTTTCATTAAGTTTTCAACGTATCATAAACAGGAGTCACAAACACAATACCCCCTGTATTACTCTCTGTATTATGTTTAACTATTTGCCATCAATACCATGGTAAATTTTTAAAATATCGTAAAAGCGAGCCTATGTCACTGTATTACTAAATTTTGTTGTAACATAAAAGTTTAAAGTTATCTCTATGACTATAAAGTGTAATTATAGTTTCAGATAGTACCATCTATATCACTTGGGGCATCTAAAATATTTAATTTTGCCTATCCTTCCTTTACAGTGGTGCTGCATGTTTCTCTGTGTGTGTGGAGACAAGAGACTTACACATTTTATTTTTATTACTATTTTTTTTAATCCTCACCTGAAGATATTTTTCCACTGATTTTTAGAGAAAGTGGAAGGGAAGGGAAGAGATGGAGAGAGAGAGAAACATCGATGTGAAAGAGATACATCAATTGGTTGCCTCCTCCAGGCTTACTGGGATGGAGCCTGCAACCAAAGTACAACCCCTTGAATGGAATCAAACCCACCACCCTCCAACTGGGGGGGGGGGGGCAACGCTCTAACCACTGAGAAAACTGGTTAGAGTGGAGACTTACACATTGTAAACAATTACAATAAAATCAAACTCTAGGTAAAATTTTCAGAAGAACATATAACATTAAAAAAAAAGTTTGCTTCTGTTGTTCAGAGTAATTATCCTCTTCTATATTAGCACCTGCCTAAAATAACAATCCAGTCATATTTATTTATGTGTCATGATCTATAATCTTGAAACAATCCAAGTAGGATTTGAAAAATATCATCCTTGTTTTCAATGTCAGGTGATTTGCATTTTGAAATAGGGACCTTAGGCTCAGTCCATTTTTTTGCACTTAATAAAAACTGAGAACTTCTCCATATCTGGTTTACAGATATGGACAAATAACACTTCCACTTCTGTCCCCTTGTCTCTAATTCCTCCACGCTTAGTAGACACTTTTTTTCTTACCAAGAGAATTATTTGAATTAAACACAAGTAAAAATAACTTTAAATGAAGGGAGGTAAGTGCATCGCCTATAATGAGTGAGGGCTGAAAACTCTGTGGACACAGTGAAAAGAAGCAGCAAATACTTCGCTTCTGTAATGCAGACATTTTGGGGGAAATGGCTTTATTGATACCTGTGAACACAGGCCCATTTATGTTTAGTATCAGCTGACAATGCCATCTCTCTTAGAATCATTTCTCAGCTGTCAGTTGACCTAACCTAATATAAGACATGTAACATTCATTGATAACTCACTATGATAGCCACATCTTCAATATTCTTAACCTCACAACAAATACTATGAGTTGATATTAATTTCAACACCATGTACTGGTTGGGATTTGAAGCACAGAGAGAATAAATTAGTTCTCCAAGGTCCCACAGCTAGTTCATGGCACAGTTTCATCTAGTACAAATTCCTCAGAAGATTCTGATAGCATATAATAAAAGTATTGGATCTTATTCAGGCTAGAAAATGGCTCAAACATAATATATTTTTGGCAATCGATTATTTTTTTGTATCCAATGCATGATAGAAAGAGTATTTTATATTTGCCTTATTTATTTCTAGAGAAAATTTTTTAATTAGGGGACCATTTTTTTCTTTTTATCAAGGTGACTTCTCTGTAAAGACAAAAATAAATGGAAGCATAATGAAGAAATTAAAGGTCCTTTATAAATAAATAAGTTGATAAAATATTTATATAGCTATATATAAAATATGAAAACATATTCTGATGTGTATTTTAGGTACCGTTTAAAGCAAAGAGTATATAATAGTGAAATATTACCATTTTTAAAAACAGAACTATGCTATGCATGCTGTTTTATAATCTCATTCTCCTTACTTAACATAAAAACTAGGGCATCTTTCTTTTATAAAGTTCAGTAACGGGATAGTTTTCCATTTTATGTATATTCATAATTTACCTATCCAATCCCCTGTTGATAACCACAAAATTTAGTTTGATTTCTTTATCATTTTTGGTTATAATATACTCTAGCTTATTAATATAAGTGTGTACATTGGTTCTATTTTGAGATAAATTTCTGAGAGTGGAAGTTCTGGATAATTTTCATTTTTGAAATACATTTTTATGTAGAGTTACCAAAGATATTGTCATAACACACAGTTGGATCAATAATGTAGAAGTTTGCCTGTTTTTCATACATCCTCATCAATGCTATGTGCAATAATTGTTAAAAACCTTGTCAGTTTGTAAAAGAATGATATATTCTTTACATTTGCCTGTTTACATTAAAGTAAAATTTTTAACACATTCATTTGATAGTTTTATTTTCACATGTGTTTTATCCATTACATTATAGGAAAGATATTATAGTTTATGATAAATTACTAAAGTGATATAATATTTCAGAGCATTTGGAAAAATAAAAGTACTTCAAATTTCACCACTCTGTTCTATCATATTTTGGGTACCACCTTTTATAAACTTTCTCTCAAATGAATGTCATTTCCCATGATTTTAATAGAGCAAACTTTTGAATCTTATTTTTAACTAAGTTCTATATGATTTACATTTTCTCACATTGATCCACAGCCTTTATTCTAATATCTTACTGACTATATGCACTTATGTCATATAAATATACACTTGCTTATGTAATATTATTTCTAGTATTGTTGATACTAGAAAATGTGGGTGTTGTTGAGTTGAGTTCTTGTCTCGTGAAAATCAAAGCATGAAGTTGTGGACAAAAACAATTAATGGGAGCAAAGTTCATTGGGAGAAGCCAGTCCTGGGAAAGGTGTAGCTCAGGATCCAGGAGCAGACCAGTGTCCAGAGCTCCCTTTTCACATTAGTAGTTTAGCATCCAAGCTAATTAAAGTCTTAGAGTCCACGTGTGGAGGCCCACATGGCCATAAGCCACGTGGATGCAGGGATGTGCTCCTCTGCCATAGGAATGAATGTTAAGAACCCATTGTTTGTCAGGGAGAAGAGAGAGGGATTTAATTTAGGGTGGGTAGTCTTGCTAGCTCCTAATTGGTCTTTTCAAATAATTCTATCTTGCCAATATCCTTTGAGTTGGTTTATACGCCTTAATTCCTTGTGATTGGTTATTTGCACGCTGCCTGTCTTAGCAACATCCATACATTTTAAAGTTCCTGCCTCTTGTGAGCACTCTTCCTCCCCCACCCAGGTGGGGTGCCTTAGTAACTCCTCCTAGCTAGGTTCCCAGTTCTACTTCCTTTCCCATGGTCCCGCCCCGATCTTACCTAGCTTTCTTCTGTCTCCTCATTGTTAAAATTATTTCCTGTTGTTGCTTATTTTAATCAATTAGACATAAAAGTTGCAACTTTACTGTTATGTGTTTTTTTTTAATATTTTAATTTTCAGTAGGAAATAAATTCTCAAATACCAGTTAATAAAACAAAGCCATTTACATTCTATGAATATATACACATTTTTGTCAAATTAAATTTACTATAACAATAACAATACCTCTAGAAAAGTTTTAAAGTTCTAGTTGTGTTGCATATACATAAGAATTTCATATTAAAACAGGTAAAATGATGTTTAATTATAATTTTCTGATTAGTAGATATGTTGAATATTTCTCAATAGGTTGCATTTTTTGCTCTTCTTTATTTTTCTGTTCATTTTCTTTGTCCATTTATCTACTAGAATCTGTTTTTCTAAATTATTTGTATGAGCACCATTTATGAGAAAAATATTAATTCTGCTATTTTAATAATTTCTTGTTCTTTTTTTAATCTATGAAGTGCACTTTACAGATAAAAAGTCAGCATTAGGTTGTATTCCATCTAAAAACTACTTTGCAGTTAAGCTGAACAAAGGGCTAGCTTCCTAATGTATGACACCACTATAGAGACATTGCCTTTGCAAAGTCAGTTTGAGTAATAAAGTGAATAGTTAAGTCTTCCTGTCTTTTGCTCAACAACTTTCTCCAGCAACTCCTTTCCTGTAATAGCAACTGAGTTGTAATGCTCTCTGAATTAAGATTTCTAAATTTGGTCCATTTTAAAAAAGGATAACTTTCTTTCCTAGAATATGGATCCCAATTTTAAACACAATAAAATGTTTCTGAAATACAGTCAATCAAAAACTGTCAAGAAATTCTGTTGGGAATTATTTCCTATTTATAAAACCAATACATTTTGATATGACATTAAGTTTCAAAAATACCTCTACATGTTGAGTTTTTACACTAAAATTATCTTAAAAGAACATTTAAATTATAAGAATAATTTTCCAGCAACATTTCATTTACTATCCATTCTTGTAAAGACTTAACTATGTTAAATATGTCAGTCAGAACAATTAAAAATTTTATTCAAGTACCCTACATTTTAAAAATTCTAGTTTCAAACAATGTAACCTATGCATAAAAATCTCATTTATAGTTAGGCATCTTTATATCTTTCCATTTCTACAAACCTAAAAACTAACATACATCTTGAGGTAAGGTTGATGTAAGAACAACCAATTGTTTTCCCTAAAAGTGCCTACCATACAGCACTGTGATCCAGGGGAAAAATAAAACTTTTTAACAAATATGTTTAACTTTTCAACTCAGATGTTTGCTACGATATGAACAATGTTTATATGTAAATGACCCATCAGAAATATTTTTTAAAAATTATTACCTATCATATATAGGATGTTGCCAGTAAAACTGGAATACTCCTGCTTTTATTCCATGGTCGGGGACACTAAGAATTGGTAAGAGTAATTTCAGTAATACCAACAAATTGAATTTGGGTACACATTAAATTCCAGCAATTTCAATACATTTAATTTCTGCTTGAGTTTACCTTTGCATTCTGGCTGCCTTCCAGTCCAGCTGCCATTGGCCAAACATGTTCTTTCTTCTGAACCATAAAGGATATAGCCAGTATCACAAGCAAAATGTACAGAACTTTGGGTTCTGAAATTGCTTTCCTGTCTAGAACCATGACCAGGGGTACCCGGATCCCCACATGTACCAGTAGCATCACCTGTAATTCAGTACAGTACAAGTTAATTTATTTCAATAAGCATTTACTATGTTCTTGTTTTTGTCCAATATTCTTATAGGCATGGATTTTGTGCAAGTTGTTTTTAACGTGGTAAGTTGACTGGGTAGAATCATAATTCATATTTCCCATCTGAGTCCAGTCATAAGAAAAAGCCTAAGTGAAAAAGAAAGTAGTTGCAGAGTATGGTATTATTTTCCTCAGCAGGGATATTTAGATCTATTAAATAGGTTAATGTCATTTTGTTAGTATTTCCAGAACTTGGTCAATAATCAGGTTATTGGAAGATTTATAACTGACAGTTCTATGCTTGACAATGGGTTTACAAAACTAAAATTAAAGAACTGGATTTGGTAATTTTCATGTGTCCGTCTCTGAATTTTCTAATTACTGACAATCATTGTATTGTTGTTAAATTAGGGTTGTAATGTACCAGAAAATATTAATGTTACAATACAGTATTTCCTGTAACATTAAAATTTCACTCTCTAATTTTCTCTACCAATGACTATTGACCAAGATAAATGAGCTGCATAAATCTCATATATGAAATACAAAAATAAACTGCAAATAATCAAAGATTAGAAACTCTATGTAAGTTCTAATAAGGATTTTGTTCATGACTAGGTGTTCACCTTTTTATGTTAGTGTTAAGAATTTACTTAATCCCTTATCATTTCTTAAACAATTATAATCAAAATTGCTGCAGTATCAGTATATATTGAGAGAGAGAAGAGAAAGAGAGAGAGAGAGAGAGAGAGAGAGAGAGAGAGAGAGAGAGAGAGAGAGAGAGAGGAAGAGGAAGAAAGAGAGAGATTCTTAAGTACTGGAAATGCTCTCTTTCTGTCTACATGCCTTTTGACAAGCCCTGTGTATTTGAAATCCTTCTTTACACTTCCTCATTTTCATGAGATGTAATATTAACAACCACACAAACTTTAAGATAAATATTACACCTTTAAATATCTATGTATAAGTTATTCTTAGCAATTCAGCAGCAATTTCTGAATACATTGGGGTGTATATATGTAATGGTATGTGATTATGTATAATCAGTTATCTGATAGTTTTAAAAGTGTATAGATTACATTTGAAATCCCATAAAGTTACTTCATAGATATTAACCACTAGTTACAAGGAGATTCTGAAATAAATAACCCTACATGCAAAACAATGTAAAAAGAACTCCTAATAAGTGTTCACCATGCTCTCCACAGATATAAAATAATATAAAGATAATTGAAATATATAAAGCAAAACAGGCAGAAAAAGAAGCACTATTATCTGGTTAGTGGATCAAATAGGGATGATCAAATAGGAAGACATCACAGATATAAAACTTAAATGATATTTTGAGAAAAGTATTACTTTAAAAAGCTCAAAAAAGATTTATCAAACACTCACTCTGCAAACAAATTATTAATTAAAAATATCCCTCATATTCACTTATTCTAAGATAGTAATAACAGAACAATGTGGGGCTATGGAAGCTCAGAAGTTATATGTTGCCTGTTAGTAAAAAAGAAAGTTAGAAAAGATAAGTATTTTTCATAAATCTTGGCTTAGTTTAATTGAAGAAAACATTTAAGCCTTTCTTTTAAAGTATGCTATTAAGCAACCAATTGTTTAAAAAGTTTAATGGACACAAATTCTAACAGAAAAATCACTGAAATAACATCGCCTTCTGGGAAAAATTTTATTTGCAATCCACTAAAATAGAATAGCTACATAAACTTCAGTAGCTCACCATTTTAATGAACAAAGCACTTTACACAAAATAGCATTCTAAAACCAATAATTCTTTACATTAGCCACAAAACAATTCAAAACATGTATCTGTCACTTACGATCTACAGGATTAGAATTAATTTAGGCTCTGAATTTATATTACCTTAAGTATTACAATAAATGTACAAATAATGTTATAGATTCTCTCAGACTTTTACAGAACAAATGTAGTATTTTATCTCTTTTGTGCATATATTTCTAATAATAATATGTAATTTCCAACACACATTGTCCAATTTTCTAAGTGGTACCTGAACAATGAGGTTGTGATCCACTCCAATGGCCATTTAACTGGCAGGTCCTTGATGAATGGCCTCGAAGGCTACGCTTTCCTGTGCAGGAATAGTGAACAGTGGACCCAAAGGTATACTTCTCCCCAGACAGGACTGCATTAGGAGGAACGCCAGGGTGTCCACAGTCAATCACTACAATACATAATTATTGGATATAAAATTTTTTTATATCTCCTATCGAACAACCTGCACCAACTTTCTACAAAATAAACCAAAAGTAAATGATCTATTTAAATATATACAGCCACCAGAAACCAAACCTCTATGTGAAACCTGACTTAAAAAAAATAAAATGAAAGTTGGAGCTATAGGAGCAATTCTGTTATGCCACTCACTGTGAGCATGAGTTTCACAGGAACAATGTAAGTAAGCATAAATGACTGAATGAGCATAAGTCTGCATGTACGGGGGTGGTGATTCTATGTTCATATGCACGTGTGCATGGGTTTGAAGTACATATGTGCCTAAATAAGGATGCGCAAATTAGTGAGAAGAGTATATGTGGGTTGGCTAATTAAGGACATAGGATGCTAATAAGATCTAAAATGAGCCTATACAGCAATTAAAAAGGAAGATTTCGAGGCTGAATTTTCTTTATAATGTAGAGGTAGTTTGGGAACTTACTGTATCTCCCTTTATTTATTTTTTATTTTTTTAAAAAATATATTTTATTGATTTTTTTACAGAGAGGAAGGGAGAGGGATAGAGAGTTAGAAACATCGATGAGTGAGAAACATTGATCAGCTGCCTCCTGCACACCCCCTACTGGGGATGTGCCTGCAACCAAGGTATATGCCCTTGACCAGAATCGAACCTGGGACCCTTCAGTCCGCAGGCCGATGCTCTATCCACTGAGCCAAACCGGTTAGGGCTGTATCTCCCTTTAAAACAAACTTGAAAAAATACTGAATACAATAATACTCTAGAATATTAAATAGCACACAATAGACACAAACTTAATAAATCCCACACTATCAGGGAGTGCTATAAACAAAGAAAGGCAAAAAGTATATGAGAGCTATGAAAATCTGAAGTTCATGTTTCCATGTCCTATAAAATATTTTAACTTGAATGTTATAGCCACCACACAAGGCCAAGTAACTAAATTAGTGAAGCTATTAGACCAGTGAGTGCACAATAAGAAAGTCAAATGCACTTTAAGAAAAGGAATAACAATTGACTTAATTATTTGCATAGAATCTGAAATTTAATAGACATTGAATAAACTTCTGTTTATTCATTAGTGCATGAATGGTGCTACAATTTTTTTAAAAAAAAATCCCACCCCATGAAGTAAGGGCCTCTAAATAAAACATGACCATAAAATATTTTATAATTTAAAAATTAAGCATAATCAAAAATTATTTGCACAATGACTTTTTTTATTATTAGTTAAGGTATTACAAATGTGTCCTCATCCCCCCCCCATTAACCCCCAACCTCCCCCTCCACCCCCCCCGCCCCTCACACTCATGCTCCCATCCCCCCGTTGTCCATGTCCATTGGTTTGGCTTATATACATGTATACAAGTCCTTCGGTTGATCTCTTCCCCTTACCCCCGCCCTCCCCTACTTTCCTTCTGGGGATTGATAGCCTGATCGCTGTTTCTCAGTCTTTGGGTCTGTCCCTTTTCATCAGTCTATGTTGTTCTCTATAATCCACAAATGAGTGAGATCATGTGGTATTTATCTTTCTCTGACTGGCTTATTTCACTTAGCATAATGCTCTCCAGTTCCATCCATGCTGTTGCAAAAGGCAAGAGTTCCTTTTTTTTTTTTTTTTTTTTTTATCACAGCATAGTATTCCATTGTGTATATGTACCAGAGTTTTCTAATCCATTCATCTGCTGATGGGCACTTAGGCTGTTTCCAAATCTTAGCTATGGTGAATTTGCACAATGACTTTTTTATTTTTTTCATAGAATTTTTTCCTTTTTCTTTATTGTGCACAATGAGTTTTTAAAAAACATATATTGATTTCAGAGAGGAAGGGAGAGAGATAGAAACATCAATGATGACAGAGAATCATTGATCGGCTGCCCCCTGCATGCCCCACACTGTGGATTGATCCTGAAACCCCAGCATGTACCCTGACCAGGAATCGAACTGTGATCTCTGGTTCATGGGTCAAAGCTCAACCACTGAGCCATGCTGGCTGCGCCACAATGACTTTTTGAAACAATACTCGTTCAATCTATAAAGTTCTTTCCTATCATGTCCAAGATTCACCAATTCTTTGAGAAACTTAGCTATACTTACTGAATTCCTAGAATTTATGTTCACTTCCCTATGTCCTTACATAATTTTTATTTATCTCTGTTAAATTATTTTCGCATTATTATATCACTATAGATATATGCATATCTGGTATAATTTATCTTATTTATATTATACAACTCCAACATCACATTTAACAAAATATACTCACTAAATATTCAATGACTTGAAAGGTTTCATATATTAATACTTACTGCATCCATATGTGTATGAATCTAAATATGATAAATATTTATGGTCAGTATTTTTTAAGTAACACTTTTGTTTAAATCCTCAAGTATTCTGAAGCCCTAGTGGTTGTTTATATTAAGACTACTATTACCTTAAATGAAATCTGAAATAGTAGTACCAAAGACAATAAAAATGTAGTTGTCCTTTTGGGATGAAATTGAAAGGTGTGTGCTTTCCATATTCTATCTGCTCTATCAAACTTCAAAGTCAAAGAATGACAGAGAGCTATTCAGCACATTAATATTAATAAGAATGACATCTGGGAATTGAATTGGAAGAATATAGGAAAGTGTATATTCAAAAAAATGAAATAATAAAATCAAAAGCAAATTAAAATAATAATTAAAAACAAAATCCTTCTGATATATAGCTCTAGATATTTTCTAAGAAAATAAATATCCATGCTGATTACATGGCATTTTTGAAGGAAGAATTCACATTATCTACTTACTGATACATTCTGGTAAAGGTTTGTCCCACTGTCCATTTGGTTGACATATCAAAACTGAAGATCCAAATAAAAAATACCCAGGATTGCAGTCATAGAATACAACAGTACCATAAGTGAAGTTTCCATGTTCTATTTTACTTTCTCTTTTGGAATTGGGTGGAATTCCAGGATCAGAACAGTTCACCACTAAACAAATGAACAAATTTAAAAGGTTTTTTGAAGTAACATGTATACACCTAACATAGATTACTATAAGAAATTTAGTTGTAAAGGTACATTTAATAAAGCAAATTAAATATTTCAGAAATAAAATTAATATATTGACTATCTAAGATAATGAAATAAAATCTGGGAAATTTTTAAAATAAAGAAAACATTTTTGCAAATATTTTTAACAATAGCAACTCCATAAGCATTATGCTGAGTACAAATTTTAAAAATGATACCTTTTAAACTGTAGTTAAACCATAAAATAATATAAAGATTATGATGATTTGGTTGAATTTTATGAGACAACTAGAGGCCCGGTGCACAAAAATTTGTGCACTCGGGTGGGAGGGGATGCCTCAGCCCAGCCTGTGCCCGCTTGCAGTCTGGGACCCCTCGGAGGATGACCACCTGCTGGCTTAGGCCTGCTCCCCAGGTGATTGGGCCTAAGCAGGCAATCAGACATTCCTCTGGCAGCCCGGGAGCCCTCAGAGGATGTCCACTTGCCAGCGGGGAGAAGACCTAAGCTGCAGTTGGACATCCTTAGCGCTGCTGAGGAGGCAGGAGAGGCTCCCACCACCACCGCTGTACTGGCAGCCATCAGCCTGGCTTGTGGCTGAGCAGAGCTCCCACATATGGGAACTCACTGACCACCAGAGGGCAGCTCCTGCATTGAGCATCTGCCCCCTGGTGGTCAGTGTGTGTCATAGTGACCAGTCATTCCCAGTCTTTCTGCTGTTAGGGTCAGTTTACATATTACCCTTTTACTATATAGGATAGAGGCCTGGTGCACGGGTGGGGCCGGCTGGTTTGCCCTAAAGGGTGTCCTGGATCAGGGTGGGGGTCCTGCTTGGGTGCCTGGCCAGCCTGGGTGAGGGGCTGATGGCTATTTGCAGCTGGTCACACTGCTGGGGTCCAGCCCCAGCGGGTCCAGGGGTCCCCAAAGGTGTGGACAGAGTCGGCGAAGAAGGAATGACACGGAGACAGCGTTCAGTTGATCAGCAGCCTAGCCAGGATCTCCAGCCAAGTTCTGGTCTGGATCTCCAGCGAAGTTCTGGTTAGGATCTCCAGCCAGGTTCTGTGTCCATATTCTCTTGCTAGATTCTCCAGGTTCTCCAGCCAGGTTCTGTGTCCATGTTGTCTTGCTAGGTTCTCCAGGTTCTCCAGCCAGGTTCTGTAGCCATGTTCCCTCACTAGGTTCTCCAGCCAGGTTCTGTCCAGGTTCTCCAGCCAGGTTCTGTGTCCATGTTGTCTTGCTAGGTTCTCCAGCCAGGTTCTCCAGGTTCTCCAGCCAGGTTCTGTAGCCATGTTCCCTCACTAGGTTCTCCAGCCAGGTTCTGTCCAGGTTCTCCAGCCAGGTTCAGTCACCAGGTTCTAGTCAGGTTCTCTTGCCAATTTCTGTAGTCAGGTTCAGTCCAGGATCTTTTGCCATGTTCTCTCGCTAGGTTCTGTCTCTAGGTTCTGAGGCCAGTTTCTGTCCAGGATCTTTTGCCATGTTCTGTCTTCTAAGTTCTGTGTCTTGCTGTCTTGTTACATCTATATTTATACCAGTTGATTCAATCCTATCAATCTCTATTACAAAGGTTAGGGTGTTTCTTGTCTCCATTCCAGGGAGTAAAGATTATGTAGCTTAAGCATGATTGTTCGTAGTTAAAGTGATTAATTACCCGCCTGGCACTTAGTTGAGGGGTTTTATTCCCTCCCTAACTTCAGGGGAAAATCCCTACCTGGGGAAACAACCTTTCTCAGAGAGGGGACCTTGGTTAAAACAAATAGTGCCAAGAAGGTGAGCAAACATTTTAAGAACAGTATGCCATATATGCCAGGTCCTTTGAAACAGCAAGGATGGACCGGCTCCCGGCAGTCACACCCCCTTCAGGGTAGGGGTCCCCACTGGGGTGCCTGGCCAGTCTGGGTGAGGGACTGAGGGCTGTTTTCAGGCTGGCTAGCAACTGAAGCTCCCAGCCTCTCCTTTTTTTCTTTTATTCTTGGATTTATTTACCTTCTATAATTGAAACTTTGATGCCGTCACTGGAACTGAGAACTGGCTCTTGCTCACTCCAGCTCTGAGGCCACGGCCTGCTGACAGCAGGTATCTGGGGTTTGTTTAGCTTCTATAATTGAAACTTTGTTGCCATCACTGGAGCTAAGAGCCGGCTCCAGCGCCGTGGCCACGGCCGGCTGAAAGCAGGTATCTGGGGTTTGTTTAGCTTCTATAATTGAAACTTTGTTGCCATCACTGGAGCTAAGAGCCAGGCAGGGGCAGGCGGGGAACCTTGGCTTCCTCCATCACTGGAGCAAGCAAGCCTCCTGCTTGCTTCAGCTGCGTGGCTGCCGGCCGCCATCTTTGTTGGTGGTTAATTTGCATATCTCCCTGATTAGCCAATGGGAAGCATAGCATAGGTATGGTCAATTACCCTTTTGGTCTTTTATTAGATAAGATATGAAGTATATCATACTTCTTTACAAAATGAAAAAACACCAAAAAAATTATCTTTAATCAGTTTCTATGAAGAGAACAATAAATAAACCCCTCCCAGTTCAGCTATCATGGTAATTCAGGCCTCAAACATATTTTTCCAAAATATGAAAACAAAAGGCCATATGTAAGTTCCATTAATTATGGAGTAAATTGGAGGTAAAAGAATCTTACAGACTTTTTGTATGTAGTCACAAAATAGATAAAAGATATTAAAGTTAAGCAGCTGAAATTAAACCTGCCAGTTTTAACTTAAAAAAGAAATAAGTTAAAAAGTAAGGAAGACGGAAAGCATTGATAATGAGATGATATTAACATTAAATCTTTTTGTTTGAGTAGCTGAAAATGGTCCACTGTTCTGCCCCAGCTGTTTCAAATGTTATTATCTACACTTACACAGACACATTATTACCATGCCCTAAGCTGGACCAGAGTTAGACTCTTACCTTTGCACACTGGTGGGGGATGGCTCCACTGTCTGTTGGCCTGACACTGTGCCTTTGTTGGCCCTTGCATGAGATACCCAATATTGCAAGAGAATGTTACCACATCATTAAAGTTAAATCCATTTCCACTTGTTCTTCCATAAATCGGACTACCAGGGTGACCACAGCTGACAGCTAAGAGCAATAAGTTGGGGCAGGGGAATCACAAAACAATATTTGGTTATCAGTAATCAGAACAACTACCCTTAACCATTTCAAACACTGTAGAAAGAAGAGACTTTTATGTGAAAACATATCTAAAGTATTTTTACTAATTTAAAGAAACAATTTAGAATGGTAAAACAATCTACTCTAAAAGGAATATTACATTAATAAGTAGACAATCATTTGCCATTGTGGTGCACAATGTTTAGAGTTTCATGGTACCTTTTTATTCTCTTTATTTTGGGGTGGGCAGGAGGAGGGGAGAGAAGACTGAAATTTAAAAATCTGGGCATGACTGATGTCATCAGTAGCAGAAGGGAATGAAACTGAACCACTTTTCCTTTCCAGTTAAGAATTGGAAGATAGCTGAAGGCAGTTTTTGTATTTAACTTTGAAATTATTTATTTTAATATTTATACCATCAATTTTTACAAACAATAGATGGATAAGCAAAGGTGTGTTTGAAGAATAATTGAATGTGATTATAAAATGTGAACCATAAAAATGATGCTGTATTAGAATTCTTACTGGTTTATTCTCTTCACAATTGATATTGGACAATGTAGCACCATTTTGTTTGTAAATAATGGTATCAATTAATGAATTATTTAAATCCTTTTAGTGTTACCGTTCCATTCCTGATTTTATGCAGGGCTGGCTTTTCCCAAACACTCCGTATTTCTATGAACTATTGCACAGTATCATCTCACTCTATAATCAGAGCAACTCAAGTAATAATCCTTCATAATTGGGCACAATGAAAAATCAGAGTCACTTTTAGTATCTTTGAAATGACCCAAGAGCAGTTATTCTTCAGCTGTATTGTTAATGTCAACCTACTCATTTGGAAATTTAACTGCATCTCATTCTTGTTAAAATTAATGATAAAGAAATCTGTTTTCCCCAAGGGCCAATTTTCATTTATAGCTTAATTATTCAAAACGAAAAATAGTGGTATTAGTTGGCTACGCTTGAATATAAATGGAAAAAATCTAGGAAAGGCACACACATAATTTTGCTGTCTCTGAGTCATCATCAGACATTCAGTAATTGTGTGTATGAGGCGGGGAGTGTGTACACCTTAGAAAAGTAGTTTTAATTTTTAAATATATGCTGTATTATCTTACTAAATCTCAACACACAAAAGTATTTTTTCATGAAACTAGATTTTCTGTTGATTGGATAAAAATTGTCAATGATGAAATTTAAATATATGGATGTGATTAGTTATAGAATATTTTTTTCTGTGAATACACACTAAAAGTCACATGCATTATTTATCTGAAGCTGCCAAAATCTCAATTGCATGATCCTATCATGTTACAATTACAACATATTTGCAGTGTTTGTTCTCATTTTTTAACATCAGTTTTAATACAAATGTCAGTAATTGGGAAAGGAAATAATTAGGAGAAAAAAATAAGAAACCCATTGATAATGACTTTCAGGTCCACAAAAGGACAGAATATTATGTGAAAGTATTATGTACTGTTGGGGATTCAGTGGTGTAAGGAAACATAATAGAATTTACATATACTACACAAATGTGTGTGTGTGTGTGTGTGTACTTATACAACTTAACTAAGAAAAAAATTTACTGGTTATTGCATGAGAACAGAGGTCTCTAATTACTTCTGCCATGCTTACTTACGCACACAGGATGGGAGTTGACCAGACCAATTGTGATCCTGCTGACATATTCTCACTGAAGAACCAATCAATCGAAAACCAGGATTACATTGATAAACAACTGTGTCTCTGTATCCATAATTTTCTCCAATGACTTGACCATTCACAATGAGTTCTGGAATTCCACAGTGACCCGCTGAAATGGTCAGAAAGTGATATTTTTAATACTGTGATCTATATTTTATTTGTGTATGTATATACATATGTAACATTACTAAACTTTTAAAGTTTACTTAGAAGCATGACATATATATATATATATATATATATATATATATATATATAAAATGCAAATATGATGATATGACATAAGATACTCAATAAAATGTCATGTACTAGGGAATTTAAAAAACACTTCTAGTAACATTTGGGTCTATAAGAAATTAGAATTCAATCTAAAAATTAAAATGTAACATCGAAATTTGAGAAATATAGATAAAGCAGTGCTCAGTGGGGAAATTTATATGATGAAGTGCTTTTATTAGAAAGTTAAGATATATAATCAATGATCTAAGATTCTACCATAATAAGAGAAAAAGAAGAGCAAAATAAAAAAGAGAAGAAAGTAAAACTAAAGTAGGTAGATGGAAGATTACATTAAAGACAGTTAAAGAAATAAAAAAAGACAGAAAAACTATAGAGAATGTCATGTAAACTAAAACTTAATCTCATCAACACAAAATTAGAGATAACAAAATTACCAAAAACAGGAATGAAGGAAGTGATATCACTATAAGCTTACCAAAAATAAAATTATAAGAAAATATAAAGAAGAGCTTGATGCCAGTGCATTTAACAGTTCAGAAGAAGACAAATTCTTTGAAAATGATATCATACCAAAGTGAACACAAAAAGAAAATAAAAAATTTTACTAGTTCTTTATCTATTAAAAATATTTATATTCTTAAAACCCTTTCCACACACAAAAACACACACACTCTGGCTCTGACATTTTCACTTGTAAATTCGATCAAATAGAAAAGAAAGAATCACTTCCTAACTTGTTTTATGAGGTAATCCTAGTTGCAATAGTAATCCTGGGGAAAAAAACATGAAAAGAGCAATGTCTTTTATGACCATCAGTCTAGAAACATAAATAATTATACAGAATATCTGGCATTTATCCAAAAATGAATAGCTGGTTTAAGATGCAAAATCAACCACTGTAACATACCATATTAAAGGAGAATTCCTTTGGGGATTATGTACTCCCAACTTTTCAGGAGCTTCCTTTGGCTCCACCAATCTGGCCAAAAGCCCAGGTTAGACTGACAGATAAACATCTTCCCTAGTCATTTCAACTTCACTATGCTTGTGCCCATCTTCCTCTTCCCCCATGATTGGCAGGGAATGGATTGGTGGTTACCTGGGGAGTGTGAAATTGCAGCTTCCTGGTGAAGCTACCCAAGTGACCATACTTACAATGTCTGGCCTCCCCTTTGCTCCTTTCCTATTATTAATAATTAATACTAGCTAGCTAGTAACAGAACTGGTAAAAGAAGACATTTCTCTTGCTTTCCTCCTGCTTCCTTGAACTAGCCCTTGATCCAGCCATAGTCATGTGGCCCTAGATGTGGATGGCCCAGGGCCATGCAGACCCCACACACAATGAACTGCAGCAGGGAACACAAGCTAACCGAGCCAGATGCTGGATTGAAATGTGCTTCAATATGGAATGGAGGCTACAGGCAGTGGCTTTGATCTTGGCCCTGCTGAAGTTCAAAGCCATGGTGGGACAAGGGAGATGGGCCTTGGAAACCCATGGGTTTAATTCCACAGAAATAAAACTTTCTATGACACCTCATCCTCCCATAGGGGCCTCAGGAAATTTTTACTGACAATAATCCAAGAAGCCCACTTCCACCAGTGAGAGGTGGGCACATGGAGGTGTCCCCACTAATAACAGTTCTATTTGACATTGTTTGATTGGCCTTATCCATTGCAACACATTAATATACAAAAAGAAACAAGAACATAAATTTGGAGAACAAAAGGAAAACTATTCTATGCTTAGATAATATATATGTAGAAAATCCTATTTTAAGAAAATCCTAAAACTAATAAGAAAGTTTAGCAAGGTTGCAGGATACTAGATAAGTATTTTAAATAATTATGTTTTTATATACTAGCAGCAAACAATTGGAAGTGTAATTAAAAATGAACAATTTCTCACCCTAACTGGTTTGGCTCAGTAGATAGAGTGTCGGCCTGCGGACTCAAGGGTCCCTGGTTCGATTCCGGTCAAGGGCATGTACCTTGGTTGCGGGCACATCCCCAGTAGGAGATGTGCAGGAGGCAGCTGATCAATGTTTCTCTCTCATCGATGTTTCTAACTCTCTATCCCTCTCCCTTCCTCTCTATAAAAAATCAATAATATATATATATTTTAAAAATGAACAATTTCACTTATAATACTATAAACACACTGAACATTATGAGGAATAAATTTAGCAACAGACATTCATTAACTCTATGCTAAAAATACAAAATACTGCTATTGCAAAAAAGTTAAAAAATTTAATAAAGAAATAAATATACTAAACATACTATGTTCATAATTGGAAACTTCAATTATTGTTGGATGCTAATTCTCCACAAATGATCTATAGATTTAGTGCAATCCTGATCAAAACCTACCAGGCATTTTTAAAAATAAAAATCAATAAATTAATTTCTAAAGCTTTATAAAACTGTGGAGTTTCATACCTACAGTATCCAAAGTTGCCTTAAAAATTAAGAACAAATTTGTAGAACTGACATACAAAATTTCAAAAAATATATATTTTATAAATAATGCCAAATATTCTTCTGGGGAGGAAAACACACACACACACACACACACACACACACACACACACACACACACACACATATATATATAAACAAACAAACACCTCAACATCAACATCTTAAAAATAGGTCATAGGTATAAAAGTAAGACCAAAACTAAAATTTCTAGAGGAAAACATGAAAGAAAACTGTAGTGACTCATGGTTGAACAAAGGTTTTCTAAACAAGATATATAAAGCAATAACCAAAAAGATAAGATAAACTTTATCTAAATTTAAAACTTCCACACATCAAAAGATACCATTATGAAATGAATACACAAGTCACAGACTGGGAGGAAATATTTAGAAAACACATAATGATGAAGACCTTGCAACCAGAATATACAGAGAACTCTTACAGTCCATAATAAAAGATACTTTACCACCTCACAAAAGAAAATTTACAAATGGCCAATAAGCCCAAGAAACTGTACTACATCAGTAGTTATCAATATAATGCAAATTAAAATATAAAATAGCTTTGTGCACCCAACAGAATGAATAAAATTAAAAATAACTGACTGTACCACATGATGGAGAAATTGTGAGACCACCAGAACTGTACCAGGAATTTTACACCTGAATATCCAAAAAAATAAATGCATATACCCACAATAAGAGTTTTATACAAATATTCATAGCAGCTTTAATCAGTTTTACATGAGTATTTATAGGCACTTTATTAATAATAGTCCCAAACTGACCAGAGCCCAGGTGTCCATCAACAGAGGAATGGCTAAGTATGGCAGATTCATACAATGGGATTCTACTAAGTGATAAGAGAAAAATTACTGATACACATATCAGCATAGATGAAAGAGAAAGAAAGAAGCCTTACACAAAAGGGTATATATTTTGGGAATCCATTCAAATGAATTTCTAGAACAGGGAGAACTAACATACATGAAAAAAATCAAAATAGTTATTGTCTCAGGGTTGGGGAGAAGAGCTGCTGACTGGCTGTGAAGGGCCATGGGAACCTTTCTGAGGTAAGGGTAATGCTTTATAACTACACTGTGATTTGATTACACAGGAGCACATACTTGTCAAAACTCATCTAAAGTGTATTTATTAAATATGCATGTCATTGTACATACAATTTATCTCAGTAAAAAAGAGAAGAAAATGTTAAGGAAATATTGTACTCTGGCTAATGATATGCATGCTGAAATGTTTTGCAATGAAGTGTACCAATTTCTGCAACTTACTTCAAAATGCATCAAAAAATAAAATGAATTGATGGATTGATAGAGGCTTGAAAGGATAATGGATAGGTAATGAGCAAATACAACAAAATGCTACTTGTAGAATCTAGACTAGAGGTGGACATATGAGTGCTCAAAGTTACGTCTTTCAATTGAAAAATGCATAATAAAATGTTGGGGGGCTGGAAATAAATGCATTCTATTTAGATAAATAATTATAAGCATATTCTAGTGGCATTCCCAGCCAAAAGTGTCTGGGGCTTTAAGGACAAGTTGTTTTCAAACATGAGGAGAATGACTGGACCACATGAATCTGTAAGGTCACTGTAAGCATAAGAAGCTAGGATTTGCTTGTTTGGCAACTGTGCTTTCCTCCTACCAACATCCTTTTAAATGTATATCTGATGTCAACACTATGTCCTCTGCAATGGATGATGATGTTGTCTTCACAGACTGAGAGACAATGTTTTCTCATAAATATTGCTTTTATTTCCTGTCTCTTCACAGAATAGAATCAGGATTCTAAATAGATGAGTAAAACCACTCTCTATAGTTGGGGGGGGGGGGGAGGGGGTGGCAGGGGGGTGTTTCCGGCCATATGAGGCCCACAAAATCATTTGGTCTGGCCCTGCCAATGCATCAGTGGTGAGTTAATTAAATGTTTGACCAAATATAGTGGGCTAATTTTTAAGTTGATAATTTTGTAGGCCCACAAAAGATGTTATAAAAATCCAAATGTCTCTCAGCAGAAAAAAGGTTCCCCACCCCTGCTCTATAGGCAATAGTCAATAAGTAATATACAATAATAGCTCATATGGGCATAGAGGCATAAATATAATATTTTAAATTTAGTTTTCATATAGATTTTTAAAAGGTATAAGTAAACTAAATAATCCGTACTTGAAATCAGCATATCCAAAATCAGTTTAGGAATTGTTAGGAAACATTTTTATTTGATTAACCCTATATTAATACATAAAGATATAATGTACTTACTTTTTAATACAGTATTCATATTGCACATTAAATGTATGTACTCTTATAAAGGAACTGTTGTTGCTGTGTTTTAACAACTATGTCCGGGGGGAAGAATTTTACAAAACTTCTAACCAAATATTTGCAATTTCAAGTTGTCATCATATTACCATGAATATTTTCAAGCTTATTAGCAAAACGGTGTGCATTTATTTATTTAGTTAGCTATTCATTTATTTTGTTAATCCTCATGGAGGATATTTTTCCATTGATTCTTAGAGAAAGTGCAAGGGAAGGGGAGAGACAGAGAGAGAAACACTGATGTAGACCAGTTGCCTTCTTGCCTCCCGCACACGGCCAAATGGGGGATCTAACCCACAACCTAGATAGGTGCCCTGACTGGGAATCCAACCCCCCACCTTTTGGTGATATATTCAATTCAAAGAACCTAATGGGGGGAAAATCCTATTTGTCCTAAAATCAGGTTTGAAAAAATAGATATTTTAAAGTTTTAGTAGAAAGTAATATTACACATGTTGAAATTGTAAAATTAAAAGGGAGAAAGATATTTAAATGTGGAAATTATTTTTCTTCTTTAGTCATTATCTTAAGCAAATAGGTGAAACTATGGTTTAGAATGAATTAATTGCTACAACGATTACTGCAGCTGAGTAGGCAGACATATGACTTTCAGAAATTAGTTTTCTCCTTTTTATTTCCACCATGCCTGGAATACAATGTGTCCCTCCTTAATGACATGAGTCTCATTTGCCATACTAGTTGATTAACTTCCCGAGTTATCTGTTTAATAGCTTTTCTACCATGGGACATTTTTAAAGTTAACATTTTCTAGTTTTTTAGACTCCTTACTGAGTGAATGAAAGTTTCCCCTTTTCCCGAGGGGAGGAAAAAAAAAAGTTTGTTTAAAATGTTGTACCTAGGCATCTGGTCTCAGACCCACTCCAAAGACCCGACGAGAGGCATTCCCGTACAGCAGAGCCCACAAGAATGAATCCCGCATCACAGGTAAAGATGGCTGTGGAGCCATATGAGGTTTGAGTTCCAATCTTATTTCCATTTGGAGGAGTAGGTAGTTCTCCACAGGAAATAACTACAAAACAATAAAAATTGAAAACTCTTAAATACATAGTTAATAAACACTTGTAACTAAACCATGCTTATAGCATTTTGAATTTCCTATGATTTCACATATTTACAATGAATCTGACATCTGTAATCCATGTTTGAATGAATGTGAAAATGTAAAGAAAATAGATGTCATCGTTAAAAGTTGATCCCCTTTAACTTCCCATAAAAATCTTCTAAGTTACAGGGACATGTGATGAAGCTGTTTTATTTGCACCTTTTACTTAGCCAACCTGGTTTTGGAGGGGTGGAAAAATCATCAGGTCTTTCTCTGACTTATCCAGTGACATTGGGCAATCCCTTTGACTTACCTGAGCCAAAGTTTCCTCATTTAAACAATGCTAACACGGTAATTATAATTACTTTTGTTGAGGGCCCTGTAGTTTATAAAGAATGCTTTGTATGTGAAGCATTTGGTTCTCACAAGAACCATTAGATATAATTATATTTCACATTGTGTTTGTAGGTTTTAAAAATTGAAAAAGAGAGATTAACTCACTTGCTAGGTCATTTAGAACCCAGCTCTTATGACTGTCATATTTAAAGATTACAAATGAAGTCTCTTTCTAGAAAAGAATAATGGATTATGTTTATTGAGTCCTTATTTTGTACCAGAAAATATTACGAATCTTTTCATTTATGTAATTCTCAGAACTCGGAGGTAGATTCAGTCATGGTCTGAATTGTATACATTAGGATATGATATGAACACACAGAAATTAAGTAATAAGGTCACACAGCCTGTAAATAGCTAAATCAAAATGTAAGTCCAGCAGTCTAACTCCAAATCCAACACTTCACCATCAGCCCATATATTTTATTCTGCCTCCAGCTCTGGCTTTCAGCTCCAGGCTTTAGATAGCCATGAGATAAATAAATAGAAAATTTGCAAACTTTAAATATTTGCATATAAAACTTAAAATGTATTGATAGTTTTGAACTAATCCCCAAATAACCATTTGAGGTAGCTATATTATTTATTAACATTAATAATATTAATGTATATTGTTTTAATTTAAATAATGAGTAAATAATGGACCAGAACATTTACTATTTTTTTCTATTTTCTCAATGAGTTGCACTTGTTAGAGTCCTTGTGGCTCCCCATTCGTAGCTGTGGGCAGGAGTCTGATCACATTGATCAATTAAACCCTTCTACATAATGGAGGACTGAGCACAAAGGACCCAAACATCTATTGACAGATTAATATTCCTGCTGAAGAACATTTTTCCTACTCTTTGAAATATCTCTATGTTATGTCCCTTTTAATGAAATTCTGTTTTTAAAAATGAGGGTGGAGGCAGGGAAAGATCTTGGGAGAAAACGCTAAGGCAGTGATGGCGAACCTAAGACACGCATGTCAGAGGTGACACGCGAACTCATTTTTTTGGTTGATTTTTCTTTGTTAAATGGCATTTAAATATATAAAATAAATATCAAAAATATAAGTCTGTGTTTTACTATGGTTGCAAATATCAAACAATTTCTATATGTGACACGGCACTAGAGTTAAGTTAGGGTTTTTCAAAATGCTGACATGCCAAGCTCAAAAGGTTTGCCATCACTGCCCTAAGGAATAGGGTAAGAATTTACAAATACAGATGCCATCTTTTTAGAATATCAATTAAAATTTAGATATCTATCTTGTGGATTTTAATCTATCAATATGACTATCTTATAAAAGTACAACCCCAAAATCCTATGTTTACATAGAGATTAAAAATAAATTTTAAAATAGAATATAAGTAGAAGAAAACTATGTAAGTATGTACTTATTACACATAGATAGTTGTCTGCTATGTGAAACTTCTTACTCATCATTAGACTTCTGATTCCTTTATCAGTTTATTTATAAAATATGTGTCTATTCCATAGGTGGCATAGAGTTGTGTTTGACACAAAATGAAAGGATTAATTTTCAGCCTAGCATATTTCCTGGCACTAAGTAAACAATAAATGCACTGAAGGAAACTACTTCAAAGGGAGTTTGAGATAGTTCATCTCAATAGTCTATGTATAGTTATTTGCTTTAAATAAGACATTTATAAAATGCATAGAAAGAGAGTATGTTTAATTTGATTCAATAAAACTTTATTGAGCTCTTGCTGTGAATCAAGTTCTAGCTGATATTTTTTAAGATATCATACCATTAAATTTTTATAATAAGTATGAGATATGCATTCTCATCCTATATAATAAAGATGTAATATGCAAATTGACTGTCATGCCCTCACACAAGATGGCTGTGCCCATGTGGTCACAAGATGGCTGGCAAGGGAGGGAAATTGGGGGCAAACAGGCCAGCAGGGGAGGGCAGTTGGGGGTGACCAGGCCTGCAGGGGAGGGCAGTTGGGGGTGACCAGGCCTGCAGGGGAGGGCAGTTGGGAAGGACCAGCCTTCAGAAGAGGACAGTTAAGGATGACCAGGCCAGCAGGGGAGTGACTAGGGGTTGATCAGGCTGGCAGGCAGGTTAGCGGTTGGGAGCCAGCAGTCCCGGATTGTGAGAGGGATGGCCTACACTGGCAGTCGGACATCCCCCAAGGGGTCCCAGATTGGAGAGGGTGCATGCTTGGCTGAAGGACACCCCTCCCCCTTGGTGCCTGCACCCTCTCCTATCCAGGATCCCTCTCACAATTCGGAACTGCTGGCTCCTAACCACTCACCTGCCTGCCTGCCTGACCACCCCTGTCTGCCCTCCCCTGCCGGCCTGATCACCCCTAACTACTCTCCCCTGCTTGCCTGATCACCCCTAACTGCCTCTGCCTCAATCCCCACCACCATGGCTTTGGCTGGAAGGATGTCTGGAATATGTCCAGTCTAATTAGCATATTACCCTTTTATTAGTATAGATAGTGAATAGAAGATGGGGTTACAGTCAGACTGCTTGGGTTGAGTCCCATTTCCCCACCATTTATAGGTTCTGTGAGTAGTGCAAAATGATAAAATCTGGGGCATAGGTTCCTTTTTGAAAAAATGGATATAATACCAACTAATTTATAGTATGGGAACTAAGGAATAAAATAATACATGTAAGGGGCTAAAAGTAGTGCCTGGCAAATTGTTTGTATGCAATAAGTATTTTCTAGTTGTTGTAGTAAGTGATAGAGCAAGAATTCATGCACAGATTTCTGAATACAAAGCCAATGCTTTTTTCATAAGCACTTACTAATAAAAAATTGGAAAAATTTTAAATGCAATGAGAATAAATGACCTCTTAAAATTATATTATGTCATTGCTCTAGTGTGTTTGGAAAAAGAAGTGATCAAGAAACTATCAATCACCAAAGATAGCATATGAAATAAGTTGAGCAGAGTGCATACTTACTTTGGCAATATGGTCTTTCATTTCTCCAACTCCAGGTACCATTAGGAAGGCATTCAATAGAAGCAGGACCTAGTCCGTGATAACCAGGGTCACAGCTGAAAACTACCTTGGTTTTGTATTCATAGTGGGAGCCATTCACAATTCGCCATCTTCCATGTTCCAAGGTAAAGGAATTGATGCTTGGACATGTGACAACTATGTAAAAAACCAAGAACATAAATGTGAATAAGTCAGTCATGTTTATTCTACCTCTTAACCATACCTCATGTCTATTCCATCATTTACATCACCACTGCCTTAATTCATTCACTATTGTGCCATACAATGTCCTTTAGCATTTGCTTTCTATTTATTTTTCATGTAATCTTTTCCACTCCACAGTTCTGTGGTAGAGATTGAGGTTGAATATGTACTGTTATTTCACACTTCAAAGTCTTTGTACAGCTTTATAGTAGTATAATTGACAGAATGTGGAATAAAGGAATCCTTATACAAGTTGGTGAGAATTTAACCTGGTACAGTCATTATGGACTACATACATACAGCTAGTAAAGTGGTTCCTAAAAAAATTAAAAGTAAAACTCCATATGATTCAGCAATCTCCCTTCTGGGTATATATCCAAAGGAAATGAATCAAGATCTTGAAGAGATATCTGCACTCTCATGTTCATTGCAGCATTAGTCAGGGTAGACAAGATATGGAACAACCTTTTCTCTTATTTCTTCAGAAGTTTTGAAGGGACTATATTTTGAGAAAAAAAATTTACGAGTATGTTTTTTTATGCAAGATTTGTGAAATAAACTTTGGCTAATTCAAAAGTTGCTCAACATACTAGTAAGTAGAAGCACTGTTAGACATAATAAGATTGAAAATAATTAAACACCCTCATCTTAAATGAAATCACAGCTAATTTTAGTACTAAATGAAAAAAAAAATCAAAATATAGAGACAAAATAAAGAGCTTATTTAACCCAAACATTCTGTAATCCTTTTGCTACCAAATATTTTACAATAAGTATATTATATTACCATTATATAATATTCATTTACCTTCTAATGTAGTAATGGCAGCAATGGAAAATATTCTAAATATAAGTAACCTAAAGAATACTAACAAAAGGCAAAAATTATGGATCGTATCAGAAGATTTATTTATCCTTCTAAAAGTCAGGGCTGAAAGTATTGAAATATAATTTTATTACTGGAAGCCTAAAACATTTTTTTCCTGTACATACTTAGATATCATACTTCAAGATTTCATGGATTAGTTCTAAAATTTAAACAATACATATAATTTCAAATCGTGTCAGATGCCAATAGAAACACAACTGATGAAATTTCAGTGCCACACATACCAACACAGCGAGGGGTCTTATTATGATTGCTCCAAGTTCCGTCTGATTGACATACAGCAGTGGTAAGTTCCTTAGATGACAATCTATATCCATCATGACAAAAATAGGTAACTCGGGTTCCTACCAAGTAGTCTGTTGTGAGTATTCCTCCATTTGTTGGAGCTTTAGGAATCCCACAGGAAATTGCTAGAATAAATACATAGATACAAAAATCATAGAAACATAAATAATTTATTAGATGTTTATTCAAATTTATTTTGATGTTTATTCAAATTCTGTATGATTTAGAGATTATTATATACTAGAGGCCTGGTGCATGAGATTTGTGCATTCAGGGTCAGGGAGGGGGTCCCTCAACCCAGCCTGTGCCCTCTCACAGTCTGGGAGCCCTTGGAGGACGGCCTAAGCCATCAGTCAGACATCCTTTGTGTTGCCAGAGGCAGGAGAGGCCTCCGCCATCGCCTCTGTGCTCGCCAGCAGTGAGCCCCACTGAGGGCTTCAGGTTGAGTGGCACTCGCCCTGTGGGAGCGCACTGACCACCAGGGGGCAGCTCCTGCATTGAGCATCTGCCCCCTGGTGGTCAGTGCATGTCATAGCGACCGGTCGTTTTGCCCTTTCGTCAGTTTGCATAGTAGCCTTTTATTATATAGGATATTTTAAATTCCTATGATTCTAAAATTATGAGATCAAAGATTTTTCACCAAACCAGTTCCTAGAAATTATTTAATACTAAGAATTGGTAAATGTTCCTGCTAGTCATTGGTCAATGGAAAGCAGAGATTTTCACATTTATTAATATATATTCTACATGAAGTCAGCACCTTCAGTGTTTGCAGTCCAGTAAGATATGACAATTCCCAGAATTCTAATAAATGGTTAATGTTTCCTGCATCAATAAAACAAAGAAATAATAATTCTTCCATTTCTCATTTATTTAGACATGCCTATGAGATTTACCTTTTCATGAATTAGAAATCACAGTTTACTAAGTTTGTAAAGCCATTTTGGATGTCAGGTAATATGTATTCTCTGCTCATTTTAACTTGGTGTTGTTTAATTTTAAATTTTAATTAATCTATTTTAATTTTTATTTATTTTATAAAAATCACCTCCGTTATGTAGATTATAAATCAGAACCATTATTTATTAACACTTAGTTAATGTGAGGGTTCATAGTTGTGATAAACACCTCCACCTTCTGTGTAGACTAAATCAAATGTAAAATTAAATTTCATATTGACAAAATAATGTGATATGTCAAATAATTAAAAATATTCAAATTCCAATGATGTAAGATCTTCTTGATGCTGATTTTATCTTTATGACTATACCTAGCTATAAGAGACTCAACAACTTTTTAAAACAAGACCCACTACAAAGCTCTAAAAATGTGCCATTTGTTTATTAAGTAGCTTGTCCTCCTGTTTGCTATAGCAGTATGCAATGTTCAAACCAGGCCTCACTCTTTAACAAAATTGAAATGAAAATAAAAGAGAGATCTCTGCTGAGTTAGCTAAAGAGTGAAGAAGAAACAATGGGGTGGTTAGCTATATCTTCCCCTTTTAAATGTGTTGCTCTGAGAGGACACTTTTGCATACTCAGAGTGAAAGTCGTCAGTGACCTTGGCCTCTCTTATCCTCTCTATTCTTTCTGCAGACTCCACAGTAACAGTTTCCAGCTCAGGGTCAATCGTTTTCTGACAACAAAGTAATGGAAGTGGTAGATGTATGAGCAAAGTATGTATAGCAGTGAATAAAGGCATAAACCACACTACAACAAATGAATTTAAAGCAACATGTCACATTCTCAAATTTATCATTCTATGGTTTTAAGCCTTATTTTCGTGAGAAGCACCAATAAAATGCTTCTGAATATCTATATATTTGGAAATTATAGTGTTCCAAATTAAAAAGTAAGAAGGGTTAATCTTTTATTAATGTGTTTATCTCGGCTTGAATGAAATACTTCACCTTGACAAGCAGGGACAGGCGCATCCCAAGCGTGATACCCATAGGAAGACTTCCTGCACACGGCGCTGCCTTTCCCAACGAGTCGGAATCCTCGGTCACAGGCCCAGCGGACCACACTGTTGAGTTGCCCACCTGTCTGACTGATGATGTACCCATGAGGTGGGGATTCTGGTGTACTACAGTAGAAAGCTTTTCCAAAGAAAAAAGTATCACTGTATAATTAATTAACCAGCACTTCTTTACAGCCCAGAGTTATACAAATCTATACGTGAACACCAGACTTAAAAATAGGCCATCATGTGAATTTTGTTTCATATGGTTATATTATTTCCTATCCTCTTTTTTTAAAATGCTTTTATTGATTTTAGAGAGAGATGAAGGGAGAGGGTTAAAGAGATAGAAACATCAATGAGAGAGAATCACTGATTGGCTGCTTCCTGCATGACTCTTACGGGGATCAAGCCTGCAATCCAGGCATGTGCCCTGACTGGGAATTGAACCAGTGACCTCCTGGTTCATGGGTCAACCCTGAATCACTGAGTCATACCAGCCAGGTTATTTCCTATCCTCTTGACAATCTACTGACATAACTTTTATGAGACATAACTATCTCTGGACTCTTTTTTTAATTTTTCTTGTCACCAAAGATGCCTTCTAAATTAAAATGTCATATTTTTTTAACAACCTAGAGGTTCAAAAGCCCTATAAATATTTCAGTGAATTTGGAAGCTATATTTCCTGTCATTTGAAGAGCCTAAATGTCACAGCCTTGGTAGGCATATTTTAGATCATGTTGTTTACATGTCACTTTGAAGTTATCTCCAGACACCTATATCATGTTAGATCATGCATTTGATGTCTAAAAAAGATCCCCTAGATTCCATAATCCTTTCTCCCAGTTTATTAAAGAGTTTCCACGATGTCAAAAGTGCTTATATATGGAGATTTTTTTAAAAGCCAATAAAATAAACTTTTTTCATCTCCAGAAGTCTGAAATGTCACGAGATAATGTCAAATGGCTTTTTCACATATATGTACTTTGAGAATATCCAGCCTGGCAGAATCCATTTACCCTTTGAAACTTCAATGTATTCATCTGAGAAAAATTAGACTTTATGGATAAATGGTAGGAAGTAGATTTGACTTAGAATATTTATGTCATAACCTTTTACTTTTAAAGGAAAAATACATAGTTATTCAACATGTCAAACTATTTTGGGGGTTAAAAGTGGTGCTCTCACTATATTTAAATCCAAATTTGTTTTAAATTATAGAACATAATATAATGCTTATAATTGTTTGATTTGAATGGTTTCTCTTTAAGTTATTCTGGTCTTTAAAAATATAAATTAATGTGCTGAATTTTAAATGCCATGTTTGGGCACACATTAATACAAAAATTTATATTGTTCATATGATCTAAACATAGATTCAAATATGAAAAATCTTAAGGACTAATGCTTATATTATGAATGAATAATATATTTTTATAACATTTCTCCTTTGCAAGCCTAAAAACATTTTTAAAAGTCTATCGTGGGATAAAACCTATACATATTAGTAATATGATGTTAGTGATAAGATACTTCTAATATGCAAAAGACAAACTGTTAATAAATTAAAATTAAACTATCATCAGGTGGTTTTAAAATCAAAGTGGATAGAAAAAATTGTTTTATTATACATTATGTACTTATGCAAATGTATCTTAATGAGTAAAATTTGAGAGTATATTTTTAGAACTGAAATTAAAAACTTATTTAACTCTATGACTAGAACTGTTGTGTCACAATTGTTTATAAAATATTTATGAAAGTTGAACTAACTAATAATGACCCATGACTTGGGGAAACCTACAGAGAGAGATGTACAGAGAGAGATGACTAATTCTGAATATTAGTTTATGGAGCATATACTCATGGCATCTGACATGAATAGGATGGCAAAAAAAAGGAATACAACCTTCACATAGTGGAGAACTATTTATAAACTTTCTCGATAAGAAAATTATTGATTCAGTATCAGTAGACCTTATCAACAGAAAGGCATTTAGAAAAGACTATTTCATGTTGATAGTATTTTCAGCTCATACCTTTCTAAATATCACTGAATGAAAAGTAGTAATGACTAGAAAATATATTTTTAAAAAGTTTTAAAAAATATGTTCATCATTCTCTTTCAATATTTAATACATTAACGCTTCTCGGTCTTTTGGCTAAGATCAAGTGTAATATTTAATACATTAACAAAGTATCAAAAATCAATAAATAATAATGAAAACAAAGATTTTTACCTTTTGTTTAAACTTGTCATTTAAAGATGTTCTTAAATAGATTAGATATACACAATTGAACAATACTATTGTGTGAGTGTTCAAAAGAAAGAAATCTATTGGGAAAAAGCATTAAAATGTCAGAGTTTCATTTATAATTAACTTATATAAGACATAAATATTCTGAGTGCTTTAATCTTTTCAAAAATCATATAACCAAGTAGTAATGAGGAAACTGAGAGAGGGGGTGATATAGAAATTGATCAAGAATCATCAATGATGAAGCTGTGATTTAAGTTCATGTCTAATTCATCAGTGTTGGTGTCTGTGCTCTTAAATCACAACCATACTGAGGATGGAGGTGAGAGCTGTACTGGAGTTATATGTGTATGCATCACATACCTATATATCTGATCCGGAAGCCTTTTTTGTTATTGCCATGATCTGCTGACCATTGAAGAAATACCTCATGACCATTGCTTGTTATATTAAAAGCAGATGAATAATCGCCACTGAGGGAAATAAGCAGGGGACTTTGAATATTTGGTCCTTTGGAAAGAAAATAAAACAGTTTAGATACAACTGAAAAATTATGTTCCAGTTAGTCTTTAGTATTTTACATCTTTAGAATAGTATTAAATATGATGAAATTGCTCCACACACAATATAAAATGTTTATTTTAAACATTTTAATTTCATAGCTAAAGAATC
Organism: Myotis daubentonii; assembly: GCF_963259705.1. NCBI lineage: Eukaryota > Metazoa > Chordata > Mammalia > Chiroptera > Vespertilionidae > Myotis > Myotis daubentonii. The sequence continues at coordinate 34,743,646 of NC_081856.1, read as the reverse complement.
TGCAATTTGTAAAACAATAAACAAGTAATGTACAATTTTCTTATGGTATATAAGCAAATTTGATGAGACTCAAAAAATATATATAATATACAATCATATAAGCAGTTTTTTATACTGAAGGTCTGAATGTATAATAAATACAGTATTTGGGCTGAATTTATGAGTATCCAATAAATATAACCACGGTTACCATCATACACCTGAAGAACATCAAATTCCTTTTCTGTCTGGAAGAATTCTACAAACATGCTGATATTATATCCCTTTTCCACGGAAATGCTCCAGGCACACATCTGAAGATTTGGGTAACTGTCAGGATAGCCAGGGCTCAATATGACTCCCGTGGAATCTAGCCGCAATTCATTGGCGGGACAGAGCACTGTCAAAGGAAGATATCATTAAATAAAGTCAGTGTGTAGGCCTATGTGAAAACTGCACTTTAAATACTGGATACGCTGTTCGTGTTCAATACTAGAAAGGAGACAATACCTTGAATTATGTGTCAGAAGAAACAACTTGTATTAAACTTGCAGTTCAAAAAATGGAAGAAGGACCTAAAAATTTACGGTATTGATTTCCATGTTTTTTATTACATAGAAGATGCTTTACTTTTCTGGACAATAAATAAGTAATGAAAAGATGAGGCATCTGTTTTCTTCTGTTTCTTTGCATTCTTTCCTTGCCTTTCCTCATCTTCTTATGCCCTCTCCCCTCTGCCTTTCTTGTCTATGTCTTTGCCCTTTCCCTTTCCCTTTCCTTCCTTTCTTAGTATATTCTCTCCTCAAACCTTAATGCAATCAGATATTTTGAACTCAGCACATTCTTTCATGTTTCTGTTTCAAATGCCATTCTCTTGTCTGCTGCATTTGAAGTGTTAGTGCATTTCAAGGCCCAGATGAAAAGTCTCCTCTTTGAAACAATCCCTGAATCGCTCCATCAACCCAAGCAGAATTGCAGATTTCCTTCTCGGGGCCTCTGTAATGTATGATTGTTACTGCATTAGCAATTTCATGGCTATTATTTACTTATTTTGGGGGCTGTCTTTCTAGGCTATGATTATTGAAAAGCAAGTGTCATGTCCTATGTAAGGTTTTGGCCCCAATGTTCTGAGCTGAGTATATATTCCATATTACTTTCAAAACACTGATATGATCCACCATAATTCATTGAAAATCTACAAAATAGTCCATTCTCATACAATTTCAACATATAGCAAGAAGTCTGATAATCATCAAGATTAAAAGTAAATACATACTTTTGATTGTGACTCTATGTTAGATACTGTTAAGCACCTTTTGTGTAGTATCTCACTTATTTGTCAAAACAGCTTTAAGAAGTGTGTACAATTTTTCTCCATATTATTCATATGAGGAAATTGAAACTCAGAAAGTTTAAAGTCCACAAAGTCTCACAGACTCAACTGAATAGAACCCATATTTTTAACCACCAAATGAAATCCTCCATTATATTTTATTTATATCAAACTGTTTTAAATGTATCACATTTAGAATCGCTTTCCATATTTTAGCTATGAGATTGAAACTTAAAGTGGATCCAGGGAAGAATAAAAAAATAATAATGCATCCCCATTTAGAAAAAGTGGAAAAAATAAAATAATTTAAAATAGACTAAAAACAATGTAGATTAGTTTTAAAATATTCCAAACAACTGACTTTTTAGCAAGCTTGTAAGGACAAACTAAAATATATAGTCAGCTACTTAGCTTATGTATCTGGTCCATTAATTAACATAGTAACTCAGAATGAACTCATTCTGAGGTAGGATTTATTAACTGTTAGCAAGTATCTAATGTTATTATGAGATGAAAATGTATTGTCTTGTTTTGTATTCTCCACAGCAGCTAGAATAAAAAGAGGTGCAATTAGTAATCTATAGGAAATTCATATTTTAAAAAATAAGATGTTGGAAGTCTAAAAGATGAGGGATTGTGAAATATCTAGGTTATCCAAATTGTTTTATTTTATTTATTAAAGATTATTGAATTTGGATCCAAATATAAAAAAAGAAGTGTTCTCCTCCAAGAATCCACAATGCAGTGTGTATATTAGGGTCAAGAAAATTGTCCTGGTATATAATTGCTTGTTTACACCTCCCTGTGTCTGCTGAAGCAATTTTCCCATGCATAATCCCCCAAAAGGCTGAGAATCTGTCTTCTCCATTCACATGTCTAAACATCTGAATCTGAATCCTAAATAATTTATTGTAAATACCCCCAAAATTAATTGTATATAAAAAAGGAAGTTGAATAAATGCTATCCAAGTAAATGACATCTAACTATCAGGAATATACATGATAGACTTCAAAATACTCTACCAACATTAAGATATTCTAAAACCACTGGCTAAGAGCAATGGAATTGGTCACATTGGCACTGGCTTATACCTCCAAACAAGTTTTTCTTTTTGCTACTATAAAAACAACTTATAGAAATTCTTCCATCTTCATGTAAGAACTCCAATGACATAGAAAATCAAATGTTAATTCCCACTTATAGCAAATTTGATATAATCAACATAACTTTTGTTTTAGGCTTATAATAGTAAATGTAACTTTTGTTTTAGGCTTATAACAATAAATGGAAACCATTTATAACAGGAAACAGGTTTCCATTCCTCAGAATGAACCTCAATGAAGAAAATAATCCAAGAAAATCTGAAAAGGATAATTAAATTCAATTATAATTTTATTTGAATTAACCACACAGTTATAATTAGTTACTATGTGTTAGATACTTTTCTGGATCCAATGAATAACACATGATTTCTGAGCACCCACCCTCTGGCACATCATTCAAGGTCCATCATGGTCTTGCCTTGTAGCAGAGGGAATTCTTTGTAGTCCACACCCTACTGTTTTTCACTTCTGTGCCTTTACATAGACATCTGTCATTTGGGTCATCTCTATAGTAACAGAGTAAGTCTCACTTGTAATCTGGAACCCATGACTCAGGGCAATGTCCCTTTCAAGCTTTCACTGCCGCATGAATAGTTACACATTATATGATTCTATAGCCCCCTGCCATATCCCTATGCTATGTTGCCTTCATAGTTGGGACCATCTATAACTTGTGTTTTTATTTTTTGTTTTTTCCTCAGATCCTCATACTTTACAGATGCTCAGTCAAGTTTAATGAATGTAGTGGTTAGATCAGAAACTACTTTCAAGTTAAGGCAATCAACATTGGAGCTTTATTTAAAGTGATTTTTTTTCGTACAGTGGGGCCTTGACTTACGAGTGTCCTGACTAACAAGTTTTTCGAGATACGAGCCATCTCTCGGCCAATTTTTTGCTTTGAGTTGCGAGCTAAAATTCGGGTTACGAGCCAGCTTCAGATACCCCACCGCTAGTTGACGCAGCGAACGTCACAGTGAATGCCACAACATCAGCCCAACATCACGTGTCTCACTCGTTCACTTCTTGATTTGACGTATGAGTAATTTGAGTTATGAGCTCCGGAATGAATTAAACTCGTAAGTCAAGGCCCCACTGTATATTCTAACTCTTGTCAAAAAAAAAATTAAGTAAGTTGAACTGACTTTGGAATAAACTAGAAAAAATAAAACTTGGAAGAAGAAAAATGTTTAAAATTAAATATGAGAAATAATGGAATTTTAAAAATACCATAGAGCTGTATAGCTTTTAACATTACTGCCTGTTAAATATTAAATAGTTAAAATTATTCCTGGTATTGAGTTAAACATAAAATAGATATTTAGGAATCAATAATCATAATAATTGGTACCTTGACAAACTGGAGGTGCTCCATCCATCTGGAGTCGTTCTCCTAATCTGCATGTGAGAATTGCATTGCCCACTAAGGAAAATCCTGGAAGACACTGATACCTAATAATATCACCTGTTAATAAAAGAACAGGCAGAGGTGGCTTCAGATGAGTAACACGGTGAAAATGAATAGATGTTTCTAAAGCAATACAACCATCTGTTAATTTTTAATCAGTATGAAAATCTTACTAACAGTAAGTAGGGCTGATATTAAAAATATTGAACTACTAGTACTTCATAGGCACTGAACAATCAGAACTTAAGTCAAGAGTAAACTACCAGTGAGACTGTACTGGTCATGCCAGTTGGATATAAGCAGAAGTAAATAAATAATCTGGTCAGTACAGGTAAGGTATTCATTAAAACTATATCAAGCAAGTAAAATTATCTATAGTTATTGCTTTAATATTAAGATTCAACTTACATTGGCCATTGATATTTTCTTATATTTCTCAACCAAAATAAATAGATAATAATAAAAGTTTAGGATGGCAACATTATACAGCAATATAATTCAAATTCCCACAGTTTTCTAATTGTACATCCTGGAAATATAGAATTCCTTCTTCTTGCTTAATAATTCTTTTCCTCTTTCCACTGCTGTCCATTCTTAAGAATGCTAAGCAATCCCCATCATAGAGGAAAGAGCGTCTAAGACAGGCTGTTTCTATTCTTTATTTTTGTTTCTTTTGAAGCAAATCCCTCTGTTAACAGTGTACTTTCTTTTAAAGTACTATAAAAGACTTTACCTATTTCAAATTCATCATCTTCTGTCAAAATTTCAGCATTGGGTACGGGTGGTGGAGGTTGGCACACTCTTAGTTGATAGGCTATGAAAAGAGAGAATGTGTTTATTCCTTCTCTGAGCAGCTATATGTATATACTCACCTATGCAAGAAAATTATGCAATGATTATATATAAGGACAATAAATGGTAGACTTTATAAAGTTTCAATTATTTATTTTAAAAAATTCTATAACATTGAGGAAAAATAAATCATTATTTAGATTCCAAAATATTATCCCATAGTAAGAATGCTTACATTTAAAATCCTTAATTTTACCCTTGTTCTATTACTTTTTGTTATGTGCTTCATAACACCTGCCATTTTTTTCTTGGAGTAATCACCATTTGTAATTATATATTCATGCCTGTTTATGTGCACAATGCAATCTTCCCCAAGGCTCATCAGAGAACCCCCAGCACCAACAGAAGTACCTGGCATACAATCATAACTACAAACAACTACTCCATGCTTCCTCTATTCCAGGAAATATTATGAGCACTTTACATATAGTAATTATATTAGTCCTTATAAATTATTTATTTTATTGATCAGTTTATACAACTATTTTTATAATTATCCCTATTTTATCAAAAAGAAAACTGATAAAGTGGAGTTTAGAATTTGGTCTATATCACACAGCTATGATGAGGTAGAGATGGAATTTGAACCTCGATAGTCTGGTCCCAGAGTTCTTTCTACCCAAGCTATATTATATTAGCATGTTTACAAAATATACATATTTTAAATTTCATCTTTCTAATTATTGATATCTCTTAAACAGGTCATCCCATCAGATTAGATAGATTCCTATTTGGTATAATTTAAAAACCACTCCCCCAAATATCTCTATGAATCTAAGTATCATGACTACTGGCCCAATATGATATCTACATCATAATCATTCGCTTGATTAACTCCTGTTTTCATTAGGAGTATTTTTAAAAATGTACTCTTTTTCATTCAAGAATGCATTTCAAACTATTATAACATTTGAATAAAACGTGTTTTATATGTTTAATTGTATTACTTAAACTTAGGAGTTAGGTATGTGCCTCAGTGCTCAGATAAAAGAGAATAAGACTTAAAGACACAGTGAATCATCTGTGATCAAACAGCTAGGACAGAGCTAGGATGTCCCCTAACTTCAAAGTCCACACCTTCAGTGCTTTCTCTATCATAAGAGTATTTATAAGAGTACTGAAGTACGTCAATTAGACCAGTTAATGAAGACTACCATAAAAGGAGATGAATGAGATAACCAATGGACACAGACAGTAGGGAGGTAAGGGCATGTGTTGGGGGGTGGGGGTGGCCAGGGAGAGGTCAATGGGGGAAAGGGGGGGCATATGTAATACTTCAAACAATAAATAATTTAAATGTAAATAAAGAAAAAATACATAAATTTTTTAAATGAGTAAATATTTGCAATTCTGAAGGGTAGTCATGGGCATAAGAGCATTTCAGATGTTGGAGAAAACAGGCAAAAATTTGAGTACCAAATCTATCATTAGATAACAAAAACCCATTTATAAGTGGTTAACAGTCTAATAAACTTCATGTTATTAAGGAAAAAGAAAACAGAAAAAAATTCAAAATGTAGACAAAGAGGGATAAATCAAGGAAAATTTGTTTTCAATATCCTGCTGTTAATTGTTGTCTGTCTCTTCCGACATTTTCCTTCCAGTACTTCAACCTGTTTATAAAAGCACTTTCTGTGCAGGGATGCTCATTTGCAAGGAAAACACTGCTCTACACAGAAGAGTCCCCACTAGATAAGGGAAGACTTGCTAGGAAAGGAGCCCAGGGCAGAGAAGTCTAGCCTAGATTTTGAGAAACAGTTTAGTTGAGAATAAAGTTAGGAATTTTGAAAATCATTTTCCTGAACTTAGAAATAACAAAGAGGTAAGAGAAAGGGGAGGAGATAGCCTCCACATGGAGAAATCCTTTTAAAACTAGGATTTCAAGAAGAGCATTTTATTGGGTCATAGGTAGAATAAAGGTCAACTCAGAAGTTAGAGAAGTGTAGAGATGCCCACATGTATATTATTTAACTTTTGTTTGCCTATAAAGTTATTTTTAATCTTCGTGATAATCATGTTATTTTCTTATTGTAAAAGAAGCACATTTTTATTATCGAGGAATCCATGACTCTTGCATGTATAGAACATGCTTAGATAACTCAGTTGCAGAGTTTAAAAGACCGAGTGTTTGTAAATTGTCATTAATGAGGATTATGATGCTCAGAGATATGTTATTTTCCCAAGACACCTGGGTACTGTGCTGTGAGCTAAATTCTGTCTCATTCTCTGTTATTGACCATCACTAGCACTTTTATATACTGTCTCTAGAGTCAAGGAATTAATTACCTTGGGTCATGGAGGGTCTTAGGAGGCATAATGTTATTCCCCTGCTACCTCTACCTCAGTAAGAACAATTCTATTTGGATTAGTTTTATAGTTTTGAATTCTAAATAACTTTCCTTTGAAACAATTTTCTACAGTCTCCACCTAAGTGATTTCATTGATTTTATATATATACTATTGATTTCAGAGAGGAAGGGAGAGGGAGAGAGATAGAAACATCAATGATGAGAGAGAATTATTGATCGGCTGCTTCCTGCATGCCCCCTACTGGGGATCAAGCTTACAACCTGGGCATGTGCCCTTGACCAGAATCGAACCCCGGGACCCTTCAGTCCACGGGCTGATGCTCTACCCATTGAGCCAAACCAGTTAGGGCTCATGGATTCTTTTGACTTCAAGTCTGAATTCATGTTTCAAATCCCAATTTTAGATTACCAGGATAACCATTTCTTCTGAGCTCTTGACTACCTCCCTCCCCTTATCCCTTACTGTTACTTTCTAATCATAGAACTGTTTTATGGTACATGTGATCATGACTAGTTTTAAAATCTATTATTGTTCATCTATTGGCTTACTTGTGCATTGTTTGTGCCTCTATCTTGACTTTAAGTAACATAAGGGATGAGACTTTTTCCTAGTTAAGTCATTAGCTTCTATCACTATGCTTATTATCCAACAAATATTTGCCAAATAATATACATAACATAGGTTTCCTCAAAACAGTCTCTAAATAAACAGTCTTAGCTAAGATAACTCTCATCTCTAAAACTGCAAATGGTGAGGAAATAGGGCCAATTTTGGGTCAGGGTTCTAGAGATTAGGATCTAAATAGGACCTGCCTGAGATGCTTTTCAGGGTTTAACTATATAATTCTGATTATAATATAAAGGATTTTAAAACCACACCCTTTGTGTCTGTTTTTCTTAGGTTCTCAACCTTCCTAATGCTGCGACCCTTTAATACAGTTCCTCATGTTGTGGTGACCCCCAATTTCATTGTTACAAATTGAACATAATTAAAGCATAGTGATTAATCACAAAAACAATATGTAATTATATATGTGTTTTCCGATGGTCTTAGGCGGCCCCTGTGAAAGGGTCGTTCGACCCCCAAAGGTGTCCCAACCCACAGGTTGAGACCCGCTGCTTTAGACCCTTAAAGGCAAAGAATTACAAAAGGTTAAATCATAAACCAGCTTCCAACAATTCTGTTTTTCAATTTTTGTCAGTGTCTACTGGTCTGTTAAAAATAAGTCTAAAATTTGTCCAGTGTCTTCTCGTTCTTGCTGCCAACATTTTAGTGTGAACCCCTGTCATTTCATAGTTTTTGTACTGGGCTGAATAGTATCCTCCAAAATGTATGTCTTTCTTGAAATCCCAAAATATTATTTTGAAATGGGGTTGTTTCAGACCTCGTAAGTTTAGTTGAGGTCACACTGAATTAAGGTGAGCCCTTAAACCGGTATGACTGCTGTCCTTATAAGAAGAGAAGAGATAGAGATTGACACACAGGGAAGACGTGTGATGATGCGGACAGAAATTGGAGTGATTTATCTGCAAGGTAAGGAATGCCAATGTTGTCCGGCTACCACCAGAAGCTACCACAGCCTTCAGAGACAGCATGATCCTCTCGATACACTGATTTTATACCTCTTGCCCCCAGAGCTGAGAGAGAAAAATCTGTTTCCTTAAGCTAGCCAGTTGGGGCGCTTCATTACAGTAACCCTAGGAAACTAATGCTCCTATGTTATTAAATTGGCCGACAGGCTGCTACCCGGCTTCTGTGTCCTTTTGGGACAATCCTCCCCGCACACAAGTAGAGTGGTGGAAGGAAATTAAGACAGTATTTACATGAAATCCACTGTGTGCCAAGGATTCTGCAAAAGGAATCAGCAGAATTTTGCATAAAATCAACAAAGAGGCCAGGGAGGCTTGCTTGAGAGAGAACCCTGGGGAGAATGAGGAGGCATGAGAAAAAAAAGGTAAACTAAGGCTGAGTCCAACAGAGTCTATGCACTGGGTTCAGGATTGGTTTAATGTGAGGCCAATGGGAAACCGGGGAAGAATTTTCAGTCTGAGAATAACGTGATCAGATTTCTTAAAGAAAAAAAATAACAACACTGGCTGCAGTAGGAAAAATACACACAGTTGGAAGGGGACAAAGGTGGATACCTAGACTCTACATAGCTGTGGGCGATCAATAAACAATCGTTGATGGATTCTAAAAAACTCACAGGTGTCCACAGATGACATGATATTAAAAGTTTTGATTATGACCTCCAACAGTCCCTCACTTTGGTTAATAAACTTTAGCCCCACATATTAAGCAGTTTATATTTTCAGCTGCAAATAAACATGTAGTTCCTCTCCTCCGCTTAAAACTCAAGAACCCGATTTGTTGTATCATCCAGCTATGATGCCATTCTCACCTCATACACACACAAAAAAAATATTAAACCACGTCTCTTCACTTTTTCAAAATAAACTTTGAAAAATGAAACCTGTCTACACCCTACCCCTTACCATAATACAGTGATGGCGAACCTATGACACGCGTGTCAGAGGTGACACGCGAACTCATTTTTTTGGTTGATTTTTCTTTGTTAAATGGCATTTAAATATATAAAATAAATATCAAAAATATTAATCTTTGTTTTACTATGGTTGCAAATATCAAAAATTTTCTATATGTGACACGGCACCAGAGTTAAGTTAGGGTTTTTCAAAATGCTGACACGCTGAGCTCAAAAGGTTCGCCATCACTGCCATTATCCCTTTTATTCTCTAATCAACATAGCTCTGAAATGGTTGGTGATGTAACATTTGATCATGTGGCTAAAACTTTAAGTTCTGTATAATTTTTTATTTGCCTTTTTGAAACCCATCTTCCTTTCTCTTTTTAAACTTTGTTCTCCGATGACTGAAATGGAGACATTTTCACTGATCACCCTACCTGGAGTTAATTCTTCACAATCACTCCAGTTCACATCTCTCTATTTCCATCTGGAAGTTTTCACAATCTGTAAAAATTATTTGTTTACTGTCCATTTTCTTGCACTAGAATGTAGCTGTGTGAGGGCAGGGGCTTATGTTTATGTTATTAAGTGCTAACTCCTATGGGCATAATACAGTAACTAACATAACAATACTCAATAAATATCTGCTGAGTGGCAAATCTAAAGAAATGAGATAAATGTTGAGTGAACATATATAAAGTACTTTCTATGATATTGAGTATAAACTCAGCCCAGACTCTTGGGATTTAAATCTTATTTCTAAGGCTGACAAATTGGGTAGTCTTGGATAAGTTGCCTATTGTCTGCCTCATTTTTCCTCATTTGTAAAATAGTAATGATAACAGTAATAATTTTATGCCACTTCAAAAGGTGTCTATAAGGATCAACATCTTTATTATAGGCAAAGCACATGGAGTAGTGGCTGGCACATAGTAAGCACATTATAAGATTAAGTTCTTGTTATATCAAATTGGAATGCCATTCCTTCTAGATAGTTGGTGTTTAGAGAGAAATAAGAACATTTGCTAAAATAATAATACTTTCTGCTACTCCCAAGTTTCCCTGTATATTCATGAAAGACATTTTGCTTTGGTAATTACTGCAATAATTCCAAGCAAAATTTAGGTATGTTATCTTTGTTGGCAGGATCAGGGTATAAAAGGCAATGGTTAGTGGTGGGATGTATTAGATCAGTGGTTCTCAACCTTCCTAATGCCGCGACCCTTTAATACAGTTCCTCATGTTATAGTGACCCCCAACCATAAAGTTATTTTTGTTGCTACTTCATAACTGTAATTTTGCGACTGTTAAGAATCATAATGTAAATATCTGATATGCAGGATGTATTTTCATTGTTACAAATTGAACATAATGAAAGCATAGTGATTAATCACAAAAACAATATGTAATTATATATGTGCTTTCCGATGGTCTTAGGCGACCCCTGTGAAAGGGTCATTCGACCCCCAAAGGGGTCGTGACCCACAGGTTGAGAACCGCTGTTTTAGATGAAGGCCATAGTGGGTAATGAAACATTATAGCTCCACATCTCTTTCTGGACATGTTTCTATAAAAGCAATGAGCATCCCTGGGAAATATATGTCCGCCAATTTGTGCTGGTTATTCATTACTCTTGTGCACACAGCAGCCTACGCTGCTATTTACTCTGGAAGCAGGCTGCGCGTGCCCCCATCTCGGTTCTGCGGGCTCCATGGCCTCTTAGGCAAACTGCTAAGACTCTGTGCTTCAGTTTTCTAGTCTGCAAAATAAACACAAAACTAAGACTGAGTTGATAGACTGTAATGTGCTTAGAAGAGTGCCTGACACCTATTTCAAAGGAAAAACACATTCCCTGCTTATATAAGGCTAACATGGCTGCTGGGATGGCAGCTGTGTCCTGAATACATATAATCTCAATTATTGACCTTACTCACAACCTGATATCATTCCCAGGGCTAGTGCCCATGGGACTTCCCAGAACATATCAAACAAGTTGTTTTGTTTCTATTCTTATTTAAATTGGCTATTTTTTTCAAATGCAGAGATTACTTATGTATTTTTCATTGCTGTACATTATACTGTAGTACAAAATCCTTGAGTTCAACAACCTATGTTAGAGTCCTGTATGAGATATAACAAAACTGCTAGCACAATGCCCTGGGAATAATATTCAATAAATACCAACTGATGATGAATTGAATTAAAACAATATCTCACCCTGTATAATGTACATACTTTGGTTACTTTGGAAGAAAATAAACAGATCTAGGATGAATATACCCAAAACTGTACAGGTTAAAATCATAGGTTGTTTGATCTGAGAGTCACCTAATAAATCACCTATTCTAATATCTTTCTTTTGATGCAGTGGAGGGAGAAGGCGACCTAACAAAGTGAAGTATGAGCAGAAGTGAAACTTTTAAATTCTGTCATTTAAATTTACATAGTATTAGCATTTATTTTAGTACATGCTTTTCATGGATTCCTCTCTTTAGAAACAGCTTCAGAGTTATGACCATTAATGAAAAAGCTGTGTACCATATATCTACACATTTGATCTAAATCTGTATTATCTTTAGAAGAATCATTTATTTGACATGTTATTCAGCTTTAAAATACCATTTATGATTTAATAACTGAATGAGGGCATTATATTCCACATGTCAGTATCTTTTTTCTAATATACATGTTTTTATTTATTTTAGACAGAGGAAAAGAGAGGGAGAGAGAGATAGAAACATCAATGAGAGAGAAGTATCATAGATCAGCTGCCTCCTTCAGGTGCCCTGCTGAAGATCAAGCCGACAACCCGGGCATTGCCCTGACCTGGAATCGAACTCAGAACCTCCTGGTGCACAGGACAATGCTCAATCAACAGAACCACACTGGCCAGACTACATGTCAGTATCTTTTGAGGATGACTATCATTTGAATTGTACCCTGTTTTCATTCAAATGTGTGTAGGTCTCTGGTTCCTGCTTCTTGAGATTACTTTAGGGTTTGATTCTGGGAATATTTTTTGTTACTTTTAATTTCCTATTTTCTTTGTCATGAAATATCCAACCTAATTCCAGAAAAGAGTGCTGTATTTACCTACTTCAATTCAACTGAGCTATTAAAGACATCTTAAAAAAAAGAAGAAAAAAAGAAGAAGAAGACAGAATAGTACACTGGCAAATTGACATTCCTCCTCTGAACCAAAAAAGCATGAGTGCACAACCTTTCAGTCAGGTAAGGGCACTATTTTTTTCAGAGGAAAAAAGATAATAGTGTTCTCTGTTCCCTCATAAACTCTAAGATCTCTATAGTCATGGGCAGACTTCTGTGGTGACCCAGATTAGTTCAAGAATGATAATTTCATGATTTGGGGGAAAAATTGGAGGAGAAAAAGGATTGTAAGTACATGTTCAGTGATGTAATTGTGGCAATGTTAAAAGTTGTGTGAAATAAGCTCCTCTGGAAGGTGGACTTAAATAAATGTTCTTGTAGTTCTAATTAAGAGGAAAAATCTGAGTATGAATTGAGGTACCCTAATACGCTGATATTAGAAAAAGGGGTGACCTGGATAATGGACTTAAACATTAAAATGATACCTTCTCTTCTAAGTTAATAAATATATGTTCTATACTATAGCCTTCTGGTTGTTTTGATGGCATAAGTCAACCCTCAAATAAAACATATTTTCTCTTCACACCGTGACCATGGAGCATTTGGGGGACTATGAAGAAAACATACTAAGTTGCGATAAACCTCCCAACATCTTGCAGTTAGCTTGTAGGTCCTGGGGAGACGCACTAAGAAGTGTGAAGCTTCAAGTTGTAATTAGAAAGGGTATTTTCTAGAACATAAGATGACCTATCATCTTGCTAAAAATGAAAGTAATTTTTGCTACATTTTTAAAGAAAACATAGATTTACATACCATTAAGTATAATCTATGCATGAGATAGTACCGGTTTAGGTACTTATTGCCTAGCACTTATTTTATTACTGCAGCTGTTTGCATTATTTAAAAAGAGGTCATTCTTTGGAGTCAGACGGACCTATTTGAATTCCAGGCAGCCCTTCTATTTATTAGTTCTCTGGTTTTATGTAGGCTACAAAATTTTTATTCAGTTCTTTCATTATTAAAATAGGATTCATAAGGCTTACCTTGCAGAGTTATTATAAAAATTAGCAATAATACATGGAAAGTACCTAGCATAGCACTGGGCATATTACGTTTTCTGTAAATGGCAGCTATGGCTGTTACAGTGACCATCATACAAAGTCAGTGTCTGCAAAACATGTAGCTAAAAAGGTTTTGTGTAGTTTACTTTCAAAGAGTCACTGATTAGGACTGAAAGTTGTTATTATTTATTATAAGCCAACCCCATCTTGACTCTATAGCAGATATCAAGAAAATTCAGCAATATTGAGAGAGACAAAAACATTTCCTCAGATGAAGAAGAAATATGATAGATGAGATAAAGTGCCTCAACACTTACCCCTGTCCTATTTTTTCATTGCACATAAATTGCATTTTGCGAAGCTTTTTATGAATGTTATTTTTGATCAGGAAAGGCTTTATGAAAGTGATATTTTATAAAAGACAGATGGCCAGCTGGATCTCATAAAAGAAGTCAAGTTAGAGAGAGAGAAAAAAACACACGTTTTTTTTCTCTTTTCAAACATATTTAAAATACTGTAATAAGTAAAATTTAAATGATTAATGTGACCTTAAGAAAATATATGAAAGTATAGATCAGATTTATAAAATAAATACACAAGTCATAAGAAAACCACTCATGACTTAACAGGTCAGGGCATAACAGAAGGAACTATTAAATCACTAAGAGAATTTAAAGAAAATTGAATGTGGGAGTAAACCATTATAAGCTTAGCTATACTCAACCACCTTAAAATAAGTATTAAATAATAAATTATCTACTGGTTTATTTATTTTTACAAATATAAAATGACTTGAACAATTTTTTTTTATCATTACAAGAGTTCACTTTGACACTAAGCTATAGGTACTGATTATGGGCCCAGAACAGGAATATTATATCTTAGATGTATTAAATTATATTAGTTGTATTAATACTAATTTGAAAACACACATCTTTTTTGTTTCTGTGAGAGGAAATAGGTACACATCTACATACTGTAAAATAATCTTTTCAAAAGTTGTCACTAGTATAGCTAAAAAAGTAAATAAACAACTTTTTCGAAAAAATGTGAACACACTTCCCACTGTAAAACTAAAACATAGTCAATCCCAATCAGTCAATAATCCTATATAATAAAATCCTAATATGCAAATTGGCTGAATGGTGGAATGACCAGTGGAATGACTGGTCACTATGATGTTCACTGACCATCAGGGAGCAGACTCTCAACACAGGAGCTGCCCCCTGGTGGTCAGTGAGCTCCCACAGGAGGAGTGCCACTCAGCCAGAAGCCAGGCTCATGGCTGGTGAGCACAGCAGTGGTGGCGGTAGCCTCTCCCACCTCCACTGCAGGTGGGCAGTAAGGCACGAGCGGTCCCGGACTGCAAGAGCCCCAGACTGCGAGAGGGATGTCTGCCTGCCAGCTTAGGCCCAATCCCCAGGCAGACATTGACATCCCCTGAGGGGTCCCAGACTGTGAGAGGGCACAGGCTGGGCTGAGGGACCCCCCGCCGCCCCGAACGAATTTCAGGCACTGGGCCTCTAGTAAAAATATAAAAGGGATACAAAGCAGAAATATGATGTGTTTTCAAAAATGCATTCACTATTATTAAACTCCCAGGCTTATAAAACAATACACTATACTGTCATTGAGTTCTCTTAGACTTGGCAAAAAGAATAAGTGCATCATAGAGAAGATGGTAGTGACACCTATGAGTGCGAATTATCAAGAAATGGAGGGATTTAAGATGGAGAGACTTAAAGAACTAAAGATGAGCAAGAAACCATTTAGGAACTGAAGTTCAGGAGGAAGTAAGAGAACATATCTGCCTGAGGCCAGAATAGATAGACACTGGGGAGTAAGGTTCAATGAACCAGATTATAGGGCAGCTATAAATTTGATTTAATGTAGGCATCATGCATTCTTGAAAAGGTGAATCTGGATGAAAGCAATGCTTAGGAAAACTATCCTAAGTGAGCTGTTGGAATATAAGGCATCTGTCAATTTTAAAATGAGCCCTACCTAGCTCAAATTTCAAGGTCATTTTAAGGTTTGGATAAAATTTCCAGAGATGTTGATTCAAATCTTAGGATTCTCTAGGCTCTGGTAATTTTGCCTGATTATGAAATTTAAAGAATAAAATAAATGTTCTCTCAGAAAATGTAAAATGTGAGATAAGGTATGGTAAGGAAAGGAAAACTTACTGAACATCTACTCTGTCAGGCACTATAATAACTGTATATTATCCATTGTCTCCAATTCTTATATAATCTCTGCAATATAATGTTATAATAAATAGTAATAATGACAGCAATTATTTGGGTTGAACTATGCAATATTGAGCATTTTTGACCAAAAATTTCATATTGTTCAATCTAATTTATGTCAGTAATTGAAGTAATTTCTACATATCCAGTATCTCATTAATCTCAGCAATCCTACAATGATGTTTTATAGCTTAAACTCGAGGCCTGGTGCACAACATTTGTGCACTGGGGGGGGAGGGGTGTCCCCTCAGCCCGATCTGCACCCTCTTTCAGTCCAGGACCCCTCAGGGGATGTCCACCTTCCAGCTAAGCCAGCAGGCGGACATTCCTGAGAGGGGTGGGGGGGATCTGGGATGTCATTGGCCCTCCGGGTGGGTGGTGGGACACCCTTGCCAGCCCGGGATCCAGATCTGTCTCACTGATGTTCACGCCAGTTGTCAGGAGCCACCTGGCAGCTGCTTCTATATCATTTCTTCCTTGTGGAGCTTCTAGGGAGGGGAAGCAGCCATAGTGCCTGAGGCCAACTTCCAGGAGGCCAGTGGAGCTGTTGGGATCATGCTAGCAGTGACAGTCCATCAGTGCCTGGCCTGTTCTCCAAAGATTGGACCTGCAGGACTACTGAGGGAGTGCGTGGTTGCCACCTGGGCTGGTGGGCCACCGGGACAGGTCCCCTGTTGGAACACACTGACCACCAGGGGGCAGCTTCTGCATTGAGCGTCTGCACCCTGGTGGTTAGTGTGCATCATAGTGACTGGTTGACCAGTCACTTAGGATTTTATATATCCTATCTAATAAAGAAGGGATATGCTAATTGACCCTCATGCTATCACAAAGATGGCGACGCCCACAGCCAATAAGGAGGGGCTATGCTAATTGACTCCCCCCCTTAAAGATGGTGATTCCCACAACCAATAAGGAGGGGCTATGCTAATTGACTGCGCCGCCTTCAAAGATGGCAATACCAACAGCCAATAAGGAGGAAATATGCTAATTAACTGCCATGCCCTCAAAGATGGCGGCACCCACAGCCACAAAATGGAGGCACCCAGTCCCCTCAGCCCCCTAGCTGCCCAGGGCCAGCCCAAGGGATGACCAAACAACTGAACAAGCTGGCTGGGTGGGGCTACCAGGCTGGTGGGGGGGCCGTGAGGGGCAACCAGGCTAGCAGGGGGGCAGTTGTGGGTAACCAGGCTGATGGGGGGGTGTAGTTAGGGGCAACCAGGCTGGCAGGGGCGCAGTTGGGGGCAATTAGGCTGGCAGGTGGGGCAGTGAGGGGTGACTAGGCCAGTAGGGGGGCAGTTGGGGGCAACCAGGCAGGCAGGTAGGGGCAGTTAGGGGTGACCAGGCTGGCAGAGGAGGTAGTTGGGGGCGACCAGGCCGGCATGCAGAGGCAGTGAAGGGCAATCAGGCCGGCGGGGGGCAGTTAGGGGTGATCAGGCAGGCAGGCAGGTGAGCAACTAGGAGCCAGTCGTCCAGGAATGTTGAGAAGGATGTCTGGCTGCCTGTTTAAACTGGCAGCCGGACATCCCCCAAGGCATCCCAGATTGGAGAGGGTGCAGGCTGGGCTTAGGGGACCCCCCTCCGTCCCCCGTGCACAAATTTCATGCACCGGGCCTCTAGTCTATATCATAAAAGGCCTGTGGTCATGACTCCATTAAACAACCGGTCGCCAGGAGGTGCGGGACTCACGGTTCGCACGGCAAAACGGTGCTCGCACAGGGCTGGTGGGGCTTGCGCGGGGCTGGGGTGCTGGCATGGTGGAGGCAAGGCCTGCAGCTTGTGTGGCAGAGGTGGGGCCTGCAGCTTGGGTACTGGAGGCAGAGCCCGCGGATGGCAGCACGACCAAATCATGGGTCACCAGGAGGTGCATGGAGCACCTCTTGCAGGCCAGGACTGATGGCTTGTGCGGTGAGGTGGGGCTCACATGGGGCTGGCAGGCAGGCCGTATGGTGAAGAGGGCGCAGGGGATGGGCATGAAAGGCACACCGCCCGCCTCTCCGGGCGGTGCTGGGGGAGGAGTCTGACCGCCCGGCTCTGAGATCCCTCCGCGCCCGCCGTAGGGCTTGGCCTCCCCGGAGCGGGTCCGAGTGTCCGGACCGGCTGCGTGGTGGCCGGCGGCGGGCCGAGGGGTGGGGCCTGGCGGCGACCGACCGCCGGGCCCCATGTGGGGGGCGTTGGCTCCCCGGCCCACAGCGGGAGCCCGGCGTGGGCTGCCCCCCCCCCCCCCCGACCGGGCCCGGTGCAGCAGCGGCGGCAGCGGAGTGGGGCGCGTGCCCAGGCTCGGGGAGGCCGCCATGCTGCAGTGCGCCGGCCCCATGGGCCAGGCCTGCTCCAAGCGGATGCCGCTCCTCCAGAGCTGGGCCGCTCCACCGGCCGCAGCCCGTTTGCTGGGCCTGTGCCACCCAGACGCGCTGGAGTCCCAGTCTGCCCGCAGGCCAGCTGCGGGTGCTGTGCGGGAGGGCCATCCTGCCTTGTGGTGAGTTCGAGCGGCAGCAGCAGGAGCCGGACAAGGACTGCGCCCTCCATCTTGCCTTGGGTCCTCCATTTTGGGATGGTGCCATGTGCTTCCTCACAGGAAGAAGCCGCTGCTAGCCACACCCAGGATTTCTCTGGATTAACCAATGATGATCAAGGGAAGTGCACGCCATCACTATGACCACATCCTGTACCGACTCGCGCCTGGCCAATCGGCGGGGCCCACAGTCCCCTCTCCTGCCCCCACTCCACCCCCCTTTAAAACCCCCTGTCCCATCAGGCCTCTCTCTCTCGGCCACTGGACTTTCCGCTGTGTCGGTGGGTCTGGTGAACGGGGAGCGCAGGCCGGCTTGCATAATAAAGGACTCTTTGCTTTTGCATCGGACTGACTGGCTCCCTGGGGGTCTTGGGAACTTTGAAATCTGGGCACAACAGGCGCTGGGTTGGGGCGGGGAGCACGGCGCAGTTCCCCAGGTGGCAAGCGAAGGTGCTCCTGCCGTGGAGGTTGGGGAGGGGGCGCACATGGCCGGCGGCAGGGGGAGGCAGCACGCGGGGGAAGGGCATGAGCTGGGAGTGCTACGGGGCGCTAGCAGCATCCACGGAGCGTGCAAGGTGTTGCAGGGCAGCGGACATGGCCCTGATGGCAGGCTCGGCCTAGGGGACCCTACACACGCATGATTTAATCTGCACTGGGCCTCTAGTATATATATACATATATCTCCACATAAGTGTCCACGTAAATCCACATTCACGTTTTGTGTGTATTCATATACATTCTACAATCCTAATTTTTTCTATATGAATACACATACACAGACATTTTTTCTCTGACAATATTTCCCTTTTGACATCGATCCTACATTTTATAAGAATTGTACATTCCCTACATGGTCATCTATGGATATTTATAGTCCATCAATGAATTAGTCCCTTCTTTGTCATTTGATCTGGTAGGGCACAGAATAATAAAAATTTATGCAAGGATCCATGAAAGATAAAATGTACAAATGCAGTTAAGCAACTAATTCATTTCTCAACTTTATTACTTAATTTATTGGTTCCCGAGTTATGATTAGTTATGAAAGTAATAAAACTGTTGTTATAGTCTTAGACTATATCTACGGAATGCCAGCATCAATATCCAAGTCAGTAAACAAGGCAAGTGAGTTATTTTGTAAAAAGCCCAAACAAAAGTTACCTAACTGAACGCCCCTTCCTAATTGGCTATGCTGGAGTGTTCATACAGCTGTGGGCGCTAGGGAAGTACAAAGTGGGTACTAGCTACTGGCTGATAAATGCTGAGATAAAGGAAATCAAATATTTTCTGGCCAATGCTCTGGGTATCTAAACCTGATGTGTTTTAAATGTGAGAATAATCATATTTTTCATGGAATATAAGATGTGAGTATCAAAGCTTTACATTGTGTTAAGAGAGATAAAAACATTAAATTGTATATTAATGTAACGGACAAAGCACATGTTCATGTTGTAAATTTTTATGCAACTTGCGAATTTAATTCAGTAGGTTATTGATTCTATGAAATACTCATGCAATTGGTCCAACAAAGTTACATGAGGCAGAATGTGTTTCATGGAGGTGTGGTCATAGCAGATAAAGGTATGTAATCATTAGAAATAAATTAAAAATTTCTTGTTTATAATGAAATAAAATCAATTTGAGATAAAATAAAAAATATTGAAAAGCTGTGAGAACATCTGAATGTTTTTCTGAAGAAGTTACCCTTATGAGGAGAAGACCGAGAAATAAACAAAGAATTAAGGTTGCAATTCTTCATAAATTATTCTACAGACATAAAAGCTATGAACTTAATAATCTGGAATAGTCACTGAAAACTGTAATATTCTAGACTAGCTATAGTTTTGAAACAAAGTATAAATGATTGAGTAATATGATTCAAAGCAAAAAGATATTGGATGCTAGTTTTATAAAGACTCACAGCAGGTGGAATAAACATTTTGTATTGAAAAGTCTCAAAGTTACATGCAATAAAATATAAACAGCTGGTTCTCTTTTATTGGTTTCTATGTGGAAAAAAATATTATTTTCTACTGGGTAATTACTGAGTGATTTATATCCTATCTCCATTAGTTTAGATTTTAATGTCCCTAATGCTTATAAGAGGTTATTCTTTGCAAGTAAATGTATTTGAAACAATTTTGAGTGTCACAATTTAATACCTTTTCAATCATTGGTTAAATATATTTTTCAGTCAATTTTCCAGGACAATTTTAAACAGTAGCAAATGAAACATAAACTCTTAAATAATACGAACCATGGTAACTGAGCACAAAAAAGCCACTGGTTGTGAAATCACTGTGGAATTTGATGAGAATCTGGTTTGAAGTGCTATAGACTGACTCCAAAGCAGTGTTGCCACTGAACTGCCCAATCTGAGGTGAGTTTTGATCTGGTCCATCCCTATTAGAGAGAGACAGAACAGAGTAGGGGAAAGATTAAGACTAGTTTTTTAGGTGAGTTTTCCACAAAGTTTAATAAAGGCATTAAATAAGAGATGATAGAGCAGATGAAATAACCAGTGAGTGCCATATCATATTGGTATAATTTGTGTTTATATCAGTGATAATATTTAAAAAATGTAAAGTATAAAAATAGACCAGATTTTTACCTAACTGAAATGCACTCATATTAGTTGTAATCAACAACACTATCTTTGGTTTCCTGACTATAACCCAAGCTTCCTAAATTCTTGAGGTCTGCCTTCCTTTTATTTTCTTCAAATTAATCTTGAGTAAATTTAGAAGGAATCATAGAACTCACACAGTAGTTCTATTAACCAATTATCAGGAATTAATTCAGATAGTTTCTTTATAATATATTTTTAAATAAAGATGCTTCAATTAATAGGATAATACAAATATATTTTATAACAAATTATTATGAGAGAAATTAAAGTTATATTAAATCAGTATGATTTGTACATAAGCTTTTAAATTTTCACTAGTTTTGTAAATATGTAACTTTATTAGCTTAAACTTACCCTGATATTAATTCCTTGTTTTTGCATATCAGTTTAATAATAAATTAAAATATTTTTCCATATATAAACTGTTTGTTCAAAGTGTTTAGTTACTTTCTGGGAAAAATCTAAATCTATTTCTCTTCTTTGTCTCATTCTACAAACCACATACTGTCACCCTCAGTCACACCAGGTGGCGATTTCTATTTACAGAGGATTGTGATATATTTTCATTTCTACCTTGATGAATCAATAAGTAATAGTGGCCCTGGCTTACCATACAGTAATGAAATCATAGACTGGCTCTGTTTGAAGGACAGTGAAATTGATGTAGATTCCATTCCCAGGGGGTACTCGTACAAGCCAAAAACAGTCTTGAAAGTTGGGGTATTCATCTGGATAACCAGGAGAATAAATGGTGCCATTCATAGCAGTTATATTCCCTCCACAAAGAGCTACAGAAAAGACACAAAACACAAAGTTAAAATAAATAATAATGAATTGATTATAAAGAAAAAGGTGCACATTTAGTACTTAAGCAGTATAAAATCCATCTGTATTATGCTTTTACTTCAGTTAGGTATATAAAATAAAGTTGCAAACCATGAACAAAATATTGCTAGCTTGTATTTATTTTTCTATATGAAGCATGCTACCTAGTTATTATTAACTATTATTAAATTAATAAATTACATTGTGTTCTTTTTCCAAATATTATATCAATATATATTTACACTGTTCAACTCTTATTTGTCTTATACTATATGTATTTATGGCCTTAAAAGAGGTTCAGGGATTTTTATTTAAAAGGTTTTTTAAGAGGAAATGTACCCAAATTCAGTAGCAGTATCTGGGCTATTGGTTTTTATAAGAATGATTATTAAACATACGCACACCCAGCTACACAGACACACACATATTGGAGGAGCTCTAAAGCATTAACTTTATCTTTACTGGCAATGGAGAAGGTTAGGGCTTCTGCCAATAATAATAAAATCGGTTATTCATTACGGAGCCTTGAGGGTTTAACCTGGGTACTAACTATAATTATTCAACTGAAAGAGAGACTGTGTGTTTCGCATGCTATTTGAAGAGGAAGACAAAACAGTGCCCAAACAAAAATGATTAAACGTGGATGACGCATACCTTCACACCTTGGAAGTGGGTGATTCCAATTGCGACTCACTCCATGAAGGCAAGTGAGAGCTGAATTTCCAATCAGCGTGTATCCAGGGAAACATTCAAATGAAACGGTTTGACCCACAGTGAAATCACTGCCAATTACAAAGCCATTGCGAAATGGGCGTGGGTCAGGACAGCTTTGCAACTGATAGGCTGCAAAAGGGAAAAAAGGAAAATGTTTTTCCTTTCTGAATTTTGAAAGACCACAGATGAGTACTATTTGCAACTTGAAAAATAGATGCACTGCTCCTTGTATTTGGTTACAAGTAGCAATTCAGGTTTATGATAAATGATATTAATGAGTGTATGATATGAATTGCTTCTCATGTCTATACTTTTCCATTCAAATGTTAGTATAACTTACAAAAATGCATTCAGTTTCTTCACCCACTTATGTAATCCATCGAAATTATAAGTTTTAATGAAAATATGAACTATTATTACCACCACAGTTTTAATCAAACACATTCTGGTTCCTTTACATAGAGTACTATTGCTTCCTGGTTACATTGCACACACATAGAATAAAATAAACACATGTAAGCTTCATTCTGAGTCTTTTGCATTTTATTTTCTTTATTTTTTTCTTTAAAAGGAATAAGCCACTGTTGAGTTTCTCCAAAGTAGCTATGTAACAATATAAAATACTAGGAAAAATTTTCCTCCTAGTATAAATTTTGTACTTTAGTTAACACGATATTTTTGGCACTTCGGTATAACAATGTGTCCATTTGTACATATTCCTTTGGTTCTATGTTCTACATGAGATCAAAGTTCCTATTTGTTTTGTTTCTCATTGTATGCTAAAAGCCTTGTCCATTGCCCATCACATAGTAAGTGCTTAATAAAGACGGCTGAATAAATTTTGAGCCTATAAACAGTGTACACTATGCACTTTTCCAAAATTCAGAAAGTGTTTCAAGTCTAATTGCAAGATCATTTAAAAATAACATTGGTTCTGTGAATCTGTATAAATTAATCTATTTCACAAAATTGGCATCAGCTCAATGATATCAATGCAGTAAACGAAGAGATAGTTTCAAAATTCAATGTAACTTACAAATAATATGTACTCATGATTATAATACATTGTGGCTCATGTCAATAATATTAACATTAGATCAATGAGTAATAGATTCTCTATTTTATGCTTTTATCACAAAAATAAATATTTTTCGAGGACATATAGACTAAAAATGCAGTTAATAAAGTTCAAATTCCAGTTTTATATCATTAAAATAAGAACTTTATTTTGAGAGGGAGAAGAAAATGAGGGCAGGAATAAGAACATGAAGCCAGGTTTAAGTTCAATACCAAAGTGCTGGCATATGGCTCAGTATACTTGCTAGAAGAGGACCACAATATAGTCCTGAGTCTTTTAGCAACAAAGAAGAAAATTAGTTGTTGTCCAATTGTTTCTCAAATAATTAAAGTCTTTGGGAGCACAGTTAATTCTGTATTGTGAGGTGGTAGAAATGACTCCTATTTTATGTAAAGGTTAATGTGTGATGAAGTGCTCTTATATTATGTCTGCAAATATAACACAAATTTTAATTATTTAGACCCATGTAGTTGGATGTTACAATGTCTATTTTAACTATATTTAAATGTCCTCTTGGGTATATACTTTTATTCAGAAAGTATTTATTGTGCTATTATTGTCCTAGGCACTTGAGATGCATCAAGGAACAATACAGAGATCACTGCTTGGAAATCACAATAAAAATGTATTATATACTTACGAAATCCTTTAATAATTAGGGCAGAGATATAATAAAATTTTAAGGTATTTGAATTAAACATCCAAGTCATTGGAATTACATTATTTGTGTAAAATGTCCTAACTTTAAATATTTGATTTTAAATTTTAGACTTCAGAGTTGGAATAATGTAATAATAACAGCTAAAATGCAATGATATATACCATATATATTTTGCATTCATTTTATCATATAAAGTGCAAAGCAACTTATCTGAGAGATACTATTACTAACTCCATCATGTAAATATAAAACTTTATCTAGCATGCCTTGCTTAACTACCTTGCCTTGACATGCTTAATTTCACTGTGCACTAAGACTAACTCAATCCTTTTTTCAGAATTAAGATTTTCTAAGGCCTCAGAAAGACATCATTCCCCCTATATAGTTGCCTGAAGACTGCATTTTAAAAAAATCTTTCTAATTGAAGTTTGCTTGGTTTAGGTTCTTTTTATTTCTAAAACAGAATATAGAAAATATTTAGAGTTAGATTGCTAATTACTGATTTGGGCTAAATAAGCTTTCACTTTTTATTATCCAACTCACCTTGGTATACAATGTGGAACCCTTGTTTGTTTTGTGAATAGTCACTGTGAAAGTACAGGCTTGTTTCATGAGTTGTGCTGAATAAGGATGATGGGATTTGAGGACCACTAAGTCGGCCAATAACAGTGCTAGTCTCTGAGGTTCCACTTCTTACTTCCAAATAATCATGTATAGTTTCTGTAGAAAAATTTACAAACTGGAGATGTACACCTAAGGAAGAAAAGCAAGCAATATTACTTTTTTTTTTTACCGAATTAAATGCACATACACACAAATGTACATACTCGCTTTAATGCACTAAGATATGTTTCCATCTAGGCACTGTTTTAAGTGTTTGTTCCAACCCAGTAAATGTAATAATAATAATAAAGAGAACATGTCTCCTCATTCTGACTGTAACTTATTTGGAGACAGGTACGGAGTCCATCCTACTATGCATTTTATCCCCAGGACTTAGCTTAGTACCTGCAGAATAATATGTACTCAGTAAAGAATTATTAAAACTACTAGGGGCCCGGTGCACGAAATTCGTGCACTGGGTGTGTGTGTGGGGGGGGGGGGGGGGAGTGTCCCTCAGCCCAGCCTGCCCCCTCTCACATACTGGGAGCCCTCAGGCATTGACCCCCATCACCCTCCAATCGCAGGATCGGCCCCATGCCCAGGCCTGACGCCTCTGGCTGAGGCGTCCGGCCCGGGCAGCGGGGACCCGCAGCTGCAGCGGCCCCACGATCGTGGGCTTCGCTTTAGGCCCAGGCAAGGGACCCCTAGCTCCTGGGACTGCCAGCTTCGACCGTGCCCAGCTCCCATCGATGGCTCCACCCCTACTTCCTGCTATCACTGGCCAGGGCGGAAAAGGCGCCTGATTGTCCAATCATGGCTGGGGGGCAGGGCAAAGGCGGCCCTGGGGTTGCCTTTGCCCTGCCCCCCAGCTCTTAGCTCCCCCCTGGGTTTCCAATCACTGTCAGTGGCAGGGGGCTTCTTCCTGCTTTCCCTTTTGCCTCCCTGCATTGTGCCTACATATGCAAATTAACCACCATCATGTTGGCAGTTAACTGCCAATCTTAGTTGGCAGTTAATTTGCATATAGCCGTGATTAGCCAATGAAAAGGGTATCGCCGTACGCCAATTACCATTTTTCTCTTTTATTAGTGTTGATGAGTTTCTGCAAATTCATGTAAAACATTTAAATATGAATTTGTATTCTGAGGCTATAGATGTTTTGGGTAATCGGGTACTTAAATTCAGTCCTCAATAAGTGAGATAGTATAGAATTTCTTAATTCTCTAAATCCACTAAGTTTCTATTTAAGGAAGTGTCTACTCATCCTAGTCTTCTGAAATTTAATGAAAAAGCTGATCCTCAATCTAGCCCTTCTATTTATGCATTTATAGACTCATGGGATATGAAGAACCTATAAGAGAATATATTTGTGATTTAAGAGTGAGAAAGAATTTATTAAATGCAATATATCCAAAACACTGGCAATTTTATTATTAGAGTTAAAAAAGTATATTCACAGGGGTATTTAAAACTAAACATTTAAAAATTTATACTATTTTTCAAATGTAAAGTTTTATTTATTTACAATGAATATTAAATTAATTGAATATATTACTAGAAAATAATTTGTCTATGTACTACTTGGGTACAAAGTGAAGAATTACAAAAACAATCATACAAGTAAATTAGGTTGAATTTATCATTGCCACGCACATCTAACTCAGGCTACATCCTTGCATATCAAATAGAAAATACCATGAAGTTATCTACTTATCTATCTATCCATCTATCAAATTAAAAAATACCCATATTCTTTCAATTATCCAAGTATTCCAGTTGAAATATATTTGGCTTATCAACAATTATCCAAATTGCACTCCTCAATTTACAAAACTGTATGTAACCCAAATTAAACTACAATTTATGAATATTTTATGTTAGACATTTGATATTTTTAAAGGATGCTTCTAATGATATTGAAAACATTTTCACCTGTTTTTAATATACATACCAAAACCTACAGGCAGCTTTACTGTCCACGTGCAATCTAAACTGCTGGGGTAATTTCCAGGAAACCCTGGGCTGAGAATCACACCACTGAAATCTGACATAGCACCACCGCACTGAGCTGCAAGATAATTGAGGTCCCAGGTAAGCAGAGCAGTGGAATAGTTGACTATATTAAAAACAGATTGAAATCATTTCAAGTCTTCAGCAAGTCTCTGAAGTAAAACTGTTTGATATAAATTTGAATATTGCCAACTCTCATTCACCACACACTAGTAATGAAATATAATCAACCGACAATGCATTTTCTAAAATAGCATAAAAAGACAAGGTACTTTCTTTCTCCGCAAGTAAAAACAATTATAGCACAGCAAGGAGTAGCTCATGTGCTGTGAATACAATCAAACAAGAAGCACATGTCCTTTTCCACAGAGGGCAGTTTACTTCTCATCCTTAAGTATTCTAGTAATGTTTTGATTCACTCCAAAGATGACATAATTTAGAATAAAATCAAGCCAACAATATCAGTTCTAAGTACAGTGGGGCCTTGACTTACGAGTTTAATTCGTTCTGAGACCGAGCTCATTAAGGAGCTCGTTAACTCAAATTACTCTATCAACTCAATGCAAAAAATCGGCTGAAAGACAGCTGGTATCTCAAAAAACTCGTTAGACGGGACACTCGTAAGTCAAGGCCCCATTGTATCACGATCAAGAAGGAACTGTTTTCAAAAGCTTGCCTCCTTTTACTCTTTTTGTAAGAAAGCTAAATAAAGAATTTTAAGAAAAATATTGGTTTCTAATGGTAACGTGTGAGGAATTTACATATCACATATGAGATATGGTCTTTATCCTAAAATAATTTAAACAGAGAATAGGGAAGTATAAAGCGTAAAATGATGCAGCCAATTTTGAGAATGTAGGCATAATTTATCAATGTGCTTGTTTTAGAATCTGTTATACTGATTTACTATTGATAAGCTAAGTAACATTTATAGGAACAGATAATTACCCAAGTCCTACTTTTTGAGTGATTAAATAGAACTATTTAACATGCATTGAAAGAGCAATTGCATTTTGGAAGCTAATTCTTCTAACCGAATATTTTTATCATTTCATTATAAAAGGACTAAAAATCTCATTTGTTAATTATTTCATGTTAAGAATAGTAACAGATAGATACTCAAACTTCAAGATATATATATCAGAAAGGAAAGCTAAATAGAAAGTCTATCCATGTTCTGTAGGATAGCAATAACAAGTTTGGCTGCTCTCTTTATATGGTTTGAATACATTATGTATCAAACTGATTTTCTAGGTGGGTATATATATAACCTTGCAGCCAATTTGCATACAAAGCTTTTGTTTAACTGTGATTATCACTGAGAGCTGAAGATGTACCTGTAGACCTTCCCATCCTTCAGTGGCTTTGTACTGGACTTTTGTGCCCCATTAGACTTTTTGAAAAGGACATAACCATAACAAGCGATCCAAGATAAAATCATCTCTGATTCTTCCTTCTAATTTGTCTCTATTACCTAAAAATCTCAAGTGACTTTTCCTTTCTTCCATAAAATATCTGGCAGATTGTTTATTTTACAGTTCATGACACTGTAACCTTGTTTCTGGGTAACTAGAGTTTTCAGATACTCTCTGAATCAGCCCCATGCCTCCTTATATAGACATGATGGCAATTCAAATACTTTGTCAATCAAATATCATACAAACTTGTTCAAAAATAAGATGAGTAGAAAAGAAATAAAAATGCTTTATAATTCCATTACTCACATATAACTTGTTTATATTTCTTTTTCTCTACAGAAATAAATATATGCATGCATGTGTGTTTATACATGTGCCTATATAATGAAATTAGGATCATATAGTTATCTATTTTTCACTATGATAACTACTATCCTGAATGTCTTGTGTGTTCCAGGTTCAGTGGTAAATATTTTAAACAGATTATCCCCTTTAATTCTTACACTAGGTCTGGGCGATAGACATATTATTCCATTTAACAGGTGAGCAAACAGTAGTGCAAAGAATAAAACACTTGCCAGACATACCTATTGCACCCTAGCTGATATTTGAATATAGATATGTTGGACATCAAAATCTGTTACGTATTCCTTGTAGTTTCATACCAATGTACCCCTATGTAATAAAATTTAAATTTTCTAGCCAAGTTTTATTAAAATATCATTTCCATCGAATACTTCTCTCATTACTAATATATAGTAAGGAATGCATAGTTAATCAAAATGCAATACTTTACCTAAAAATTAACCATTCATTAAGAGTATTAATTGGTTCCACTAATATGATAAAATGGAAATTGTCACATCATGCTGGGTGGCATTTAACATAATAAAATTTTCTAAAAGCAATTTGGCAATATTTATCAAAGCTTTTAAGCATTACATACAATGACATATTAGTCTACTTAGGTAAAATCTCAAGTAAACCATTAGAAGTGTGCATGAAGGCATGTGAAAAGGACTTATACTATATGCCATGAAGCCATTTTAAAGATCTGATTTTTAAAAAATATGTTATGGCATGGGAAATTTTTCTAGGTTAATGCCAAGAAGAAAAACATTATAAAAATATACACATAATGTAGAATCCCAAAACTTTGTATTAATTTGTTCATTAAACAATATTCACTGGATATTTAAGATGAGAACTTTTCTAGGCATTGACAATATAGTGATGAACAAAAGATCTTCACTCTCTGCTCTCATATAAGTAGAATATACATAATATTTATTTTGTTTTTTATACTTTATTATGCCCCCTATTTTTATACACAATTGGATACACACATAAATATACACCCCACACATAGCACACACATAATTGGTATTATCTGTATATATAAATTTTTACAACAGGCATTATGTATATCTGTATATATATAAAAGCCTAAGCGACCATTCGAACATTCCACCATTCCATCGTTAACTATGATGCGCACTGATCACAAGGGGCAGATGCTCAATGCATAGGCATCAAAACATGGAACATACTAATGACTCTCAGAGGAAAGCGGGGAGGGAGGAGAGTGGGAAGAGATTAACCAAAGATCTTATATGCATACTAGAGGTCCAGTGCATGTATTTGTGCACCAGTGGGGTCCCTTGGCCTGGCCTGTGGGGATTGGGCCGAAACCGGCAGTCTGACATCCCCCAAGGGGTTCAAGATTGTGAGAGGGTGCAGGCCAGGTCGAGGGACCCCACCGGTGCATGAATCTGTGCACCAGACCTCTAGTTTTATATATGTAGGTATAAAAATCACACCAATTCTTTTGATTTTGCCCTTCTTGCTGTTCAGAAAGGGCTTTCTTCTTTATCCATTTATCTTAATAACACATACCATCCAAAACTGTGTAAATAATATGGGCTAATTTCCCAGCCAACACCAGTTCAGTCAATACCAGTCTCATATTTCTGAAATTGCATCATGTAATCAATGGTATAATTTAATACTAAATTACTCTCATTTCATTTCTCTTATTTCTACCACTCTAAATGGTAAATGGATATTTTAATGATAGAGATCCTACCCCACATACTTTTTAAAAAATATGTTTTTATTGATTTCAGAGAGGAAAGGAGAGGGAGAGAGAGATAGAAACATCAATAATGAGAGTGAATCATTGATCGATCAGCTGCCTTTTGCACGCCCCCTAATAGGGATTGAGACCACAACCCAAGCATGTTCCCTTGACTGGAATCGAACCTGGGACCCTTCAGTCTGCAAGCCAATGCTCTATCCACTGAGCCAACCAACTAGGGCCCCACATACTTTACATACTCTGTGGAACCCAGCATACTAATGGTTGCATACAGGTAACAGAAATGAGGAACAGAAAATATATAATAATAAAGGGCGGGATAGAAATATTTGGAAGCAGCATTTAGGGCAAACGTTTGTGCCCATATTTTCAAAGCCCCTAATGCTCTTTTGAGACATATTCCACATCTCCATTGTCTGTCACCACTGAAGACATCCCCTGGAGTGTCATGTTCCCGTTGATAGACTCCAGATTCCTTATCTACATTGGCTCAGTTGTAATCAATAGGATATTTACTATTTCCTGATCCCTGGGTACTTCTATCATGTTATACTGAAAAAACTTTCTCAGGGAATCAGAAAACCTAATGTCTTTTCTCAATTCTCTAAAGTTTAAAGTCATTCATTGATATTGAATTGGGGTAAAAAAAAAAAGAACTATAAAAATTTAAAATAAAAAAGATATGAAACATTTATCTCAATGTATTTTTTACATAAAACCTGACAAAAGGCAAACTATTTGAATAATATCATATAAAGCATGTAACCTTAAAATTTGATAAACCTTATAAATGTTCTATATTTCTTTAACTTACCCAAACAAATGGGGATTGGGTAATTCCATCTTCTTACAGGTCCAGGCATACATGTTATGTGAGAATGACCCTGTGTAAATAGGACAATACAGTTCAGTACAGCTTTTTATTATTTTATTTTATTAGTATTATTTTTTTAATTCATTTCAGAGAGGAAGGGTGAAGGAGATAGATAGAAACATCAATGATGAAAGGGAATCATTGATCGGCTGCCTTCTGCACGCCCCACTCTGGGGATCAAGCCATCAACCCAGGCATATGCCCTGACAGGAATTGATCTGTGACCTCCTTGTTCATAGGTTGACATTCAACCACTGAGCCACCGAGGCCGGGTTCAGTGCAGCTTTTAAAAGTTAAATTGAACATGGCATAGTGAAAGACTATTATGAAAACAAAGTTAAATACATATTGTCACTTTTATAGATTTTAACTTTTACTGTAAGTCTTATTATATTATTTGGAATAAGAATGGAAATTAGAAATACTTTTGATAAAATTTTTAAAAAAAGGTCCAGATAGAAAAATTAAGACTCCATATCACATTAGAATTGTATTTTATATTTTTTATCAAAACATTCTACTATAATGATTACACAAGTGAGATGGCCATATGTAATGGTTTATAATAAATTGCTGTAATATTCAAGATGAGGTTAAATAATGATAAAATTCTTTCATAAAAATATTAGAACAAAAAAATATTAGAACAGGTGTTGAGGTATATTAAATTTTAAATTGATATATAACATCCAGATAGACCTGATTGCACTTCTGAGACTAATCATTTGTGAGACAACCATAAAGACTATAAATTATTAATTTTTAATTTAGTTTCCTCTAAGGAATTTATTTACTTAATATGTGAAATAGTTTGTGCTTATTTTCTTTTCAACTTCTTAATAAGTCTATTCTTTAGGGAGATTTTTATGAGACCATAATTTTGTGACCCTTCAAAAAACCTATAACAGAGGATCAATATAAAGACAAAAAAAAAATCTGAATATACATTGCAAATCCACTTTTTTAGGAAAATATATTTGTGGTTGATTTTCACTCCTTTGGGGAATTTACTGTCATGGAAATTTCATTTAATGATTTAAGTAGAACTTCATTTCTATTTTCACACTCTTAAATCCAAGAGTTCAATTGTAACATCCCATGTGAATACAGAAAAGTGAATAATTTATTTTGACTCAAAATTAATTTTTCATTATTTGCAATCAAAACAAATTTAGTTAATTTCAGCAAATTTCCCTCACACATATATTTTACTGAAAAATTGAATGCCATTTGACTTTAGGCTAATGAGGCCCAAAATCAATAAAGTTTTAAAACTTGAAGATTATAATAATTGGTTTGTTAAAATGTCCTGAAAGGGTAATGAAAATAAAAACCATTCTCTTAAAATAAACTTACCTGCAGAGAATAGCCTTGATCACACTGAAATGATACCACATCACCAACCATGTATCTGTCTCCAATTTTAATTCCACTGCTGGGAGTTTGTGGTTCAGGACAGGAATCCAAACCAATTGCTAAGAATATTTAATGATAATAATGTAAGTAACTTTCAAATAATAACTGCTTAAATCATGCATATTAAATTATTAAAATTTAATATCTGGATCATTAAAACTACATTGTACATTGTGGCAATAAGAATATTAAGTGAATAAGATTTAACTGCATATGTGAAGAGCAATGTCTTTAGAACGCCCCATAACTTTTGAATTTTTATGCCACTGAACATTTAGTAGCTCTGTGATTATACTTAAATTCTTTTTTAACTCCCAGCCCAAATCTCTTCTACTGCAAGAAAAAAAAATCCTAAAAATGAAACCCTAAAATAAAATAATAATTTACTGTGAAAATAAAGTAAAATTGCATGCCCGGGTTGCAGGCTCAATCCCTGGTAGGGGGTATACAGGAGGCAGCCAATCAATGAATATCTCTCATTATTGGTTATCTCACTTTCCCTCTCCCTTCCACTTTGAAACAGTAAAAATATATATATTTTGAAAAGTGATACAAATTCTTATAAACTATGTAATAACAATTTTATAAGTTAAAATTCTTATAAGTACATAATCACAGAGAAAAATGACAAAAAGAAAATATGCCAAATATTAGCAGTGGTTATTTTGATTATGCGATTTTTAGTGATTCGTATGTCCTTCTTTATATTTTCTTGCATTTCCAAAATTTTTATAATGAACATAAATTATTTTTTAAGTAATAAAATCACTTGTCTATTGGATAAATTAGTAGTAGCAGAGATTTAGGAAGAACAAAACATACTCCTTTCTATTTTTCTAAAAATAATTGCGTTGAACCAGCTAATCTGTTGAATAAGATTATTTCAGGGAAGTAAGGTGATGAGGTAAACAGATAAGCAGGAGAAGTCATATGTTAATGGCCTCTCATTTTTTTGCAACCATTTTTTATGTGTACCAAAGAAAAGAAAACAGGAACATTTGAAACTCATGTAGTTCATATTTTATAGACACTTTTTTACTTACACAAATAAAATTCTGAGTATTAAATAATAATTTTAAAATGTCTTCTTTAAGAGTTAGTTTTTACTTCTTTATAAGTGATAAAACCAATAGGTTATTATTTGTGAAAATCAACAACAAAAAATAATTTTTTAAAAAATATATATTTTATTGATTTTCCACAGAGAGGAAGGGAGAGGGAGGAATAGAGAGCTAGAAACATCTACAAGAGAGAAACATCGATTAGCTGCCTCCTGCACACTCCCTACTGGGGAAGTGCCCACAACAAGGTACATGCCCTTGACCAGAATTGAACCTGGGACCCTTCAGCCTTCAGGCCGACGCTCTATCTACTGAGCCAAACTGGTCAGGGCCAAAAAATAATTTTTGTAAAAATGTTGGAAAGTATTTCCCCATGATTACCCAAGGGAATCAAAATAGTCATTTTAAGGTTCATGAGTATAGATTTTGTAAAATTATGCCCTTTGCTATCAACCATGCTCTTTGACTAAATTTTTAAATGAGATTTGGATCAATTAATCTGCAACTGTAGCCCCAAACAGACAGAAACAAATCCAGAAACAAATAAATCCATATCAGAAACTGCAGTTATGTCTTCTGTTGAATTACTGTGGTCAATTACCCTAACTGAAGTATTAAAACCGTAGTTCATATTTCTAACATTTATTTATAACTAAATATTATTCTTTCCAATTCTGTTTACAAGGCAATCAATCTAGAGCCTAAAATGTTGTTAATCATATCATTTATATCAGACTAGGGGCTTGGTGCAAAAAATTCGTGCACTGGGGGGGAGGGGGGGTTCCCTCAGCCCAGCCTGTCCCCTCTCACATACTGGGAGCCCTCAGGGGATGTCCTACTGAAGGCTTAGGCCCGCTCCCTGCTCCCCTTGGAGCTGGCTCCGCCCCTGCCCCCTCTTATCACCGGCACTGCCCCTTTCCCATCCCCCACCCCCTCCACATCCCTGGCCAACAGGCCTGGACCCTTCAGCAGTGGGGCTGAGGGGACTGGGCGCCACCATCTTGTGTCTATGGGCGCTGCCATCTTTGTGATGGAGTGACAGAGTAATGGTCAATTTACATATTACTCTTTTATTAGATAGGATAATTCTGATTATATAATTACATATATATTACTTCCTTGTATTTCACAATGATTTTAAGGAATCTTTAATGCATTAGGAAGGAAGACAGGAAGAAGAAAGCTTAATTACTGCTAAGATTCCCAGTAACATTGTAAAAGGAAAAACTCCTTCACAAATTTTACGTGACAACCCATGTAGAAATTATTGAAAATGAAGACCAAAGACAGTGGGTTTGCATTCATGTGAGAAAGGAATAGGAATTGAATTGTGTCTTTGCACAAGAGGTTGTATTCTGTGAAAGTGAAGAGCTCGTTATTTTAAATACATAGCATGTCTTCAAATTAAAAACTGTCCCTAAATAATGGGTACAAAAGAAAGAACTATTATTTCTATGTTTTTACTACATTTGAGGGAATTTTAATGTACTAGAATTAGCATTTGGCATCCCACATTTATCATCATAAGACAACAGTTTGAAACTCACATAGAAGTCTCTGATAAAGTGTGAATTCAATAAGAGCGAGTCTAATTTGAGAATGAAGAAAACTGCAATAGTAAGCATGCAGACTTATTTCTGGTAAAAGTACCTTGGAATTACTTAGTCCATCTACTAAATACATATTTTGTAACATGTAACTTGACTGTGGATACGTTTTTTTAGCAGGAACAATTCTGACACTTAATAATCTGAACTGGGAGCAGTGATTTAGGAACATGGGCAGGCTTTGCTCATACTTACCTTGATCCTCAACACTTTCTTACTCACTTTACCTCTGTTTACCTTCTCTGACATTTAACTTAGCATTACCATGCATAACTAATTGGATATTCCGTAATAGATACTACTTAAGAAATTCTAGCCTACAAAATAATGCCAAATTAAAAGACAAAATGTTCAATGGAATCTGACATGCAGGTTCCATTCATTCATTGATTAAATAAGCATTTTCTGAGCATCTATTGTATACTCTGCATCATGTTAGATGCTGGGAGTGTTAAGATAGATTAGCAATTTAACCATGCTCTAGCAGTGGTTCTCAGCCTGTGGGTCGCGACCCCTTTGGGGGTCGAACGACCCTTTCACAGGGGTCGCCGAAGACCATCGGAAAACACATATATAATTACATATCGTTTTTGTGATTAATAACTATGCTTTAATTAAGTTCAATTTGTAACAGTGAAATTGGGAGTCACCACAACATGAGGAACTGTATTAAAGGGTCACGGCATGAGGAAGGTTGAGAACCACTGCAAAGGAACTCTTCTTGGAACCACAGATGGGGTTAGTTTAAAACATGATTACAGAGTAGTGGAATAATCACAATAAATGAAGGTTGTCCTTCATTTCAATAATAATTTCATAGGAAATAACCTAAGTGAGCACTAAAAAATGATGTATTTCACCAATTTATGACAATAAGGGAGAAGGTACATGTGATGTACTTACAAACAAAATGGTGTGGAGTTTTGAGTGATTTTTCCTTCTTTTATGGACAAGAGAAGTGTTTTTTCCCACAAACACATGTAGAATTTGGGGAAAGGTGGCAAGAAATAAAGCTGATAAAGGGAGGCAGGATACAGACTGTAAACAGTCATAGAACCTTAACTAATGTAGGAAATTGCATTTTCCTTCTGTTTAGCAATGGAGGGAAAATTCAGAGTTATCAAGAACATAACCTCTGTGCGCATTTTGGTGAAGCCAAGGGTCCTTATTACTTTTATTATATTTAGTTTTAAATCCTAGTTCTAGAAAAAAATCTTTCTCTTTCTTTCGCTCTCTCTTTCTCTCACTCTCACTCTCTCTCTTTCTCTTTCCCTCTCTCTCAGAGACCTAGCTTTTTCTGCTTCTTTCTCTCTCTCCTCCCTGCCTCTAACTCTAAAAATCCATAACACATCTTTAAGGGAGAAAAAAAGTTTTTGGTAGCTTATGTCAGCACCATGCAGTATAGAAAAAAAAATAACAACAATAATAATAATAACAATAAAATCGCCAATATTTTTCCTCTGCAATTCTTGTTTCTAGTGCTTGCCTCTGCCAGCGCCAGGTGCATAAAATCTTTCTGTTCTGTAACACTGGCTCTACTGTGTTTCCAGAATTCAGAAAGTTAGACTAAAACCATCTCTAACTTAATAGCATAAAGAGGTGAAAAGTCAATGAGATGATCATGAAATAAATTTTGATTAAAAGAAATGAGGAAACTATAATACAATTGTAATGTCCTCACAGGGTTAATGAATGAAATGCATTTATAAAGCTCAATTATACTTATTTGTATGTAAATTTTTAGTTAGTGGCAAGTGAAATTAGAAATGACAAAGAATTTAATTTGGACAGGAGGTGTTTCTATAATTAGTATTTTATGTGATGATTTGTATAAACTAGTTAGAACAAAATAAGTAGTTTAAGAAAAATATAATTAATTTTAAAATCACTATTTTTCTCAGATAATTATCTAATTAGCCCAAGGGAGGAAACCATTTTTAGTGATTATAAAAATAAACTCATTAAGACCTAATGCATTATCACTTAAGCATATTGCTTAAGGATGGGGAGCAGTAAAGTAACTATTGCACTGAATTGAATCTTTTGTTATTTATAAGCTAGAGTTAAATGGTACATTTCTGGATGTTTACTATTTTATGACTAGTTTTGTGCTTTGGGGTATTCAGACCCTCCAACTATTGCATGGAATAAAATTATGTTTTCTAGACTACCTGAAATTTCCCAGGATTTAACAAACTTATTAGAGGCAGATATCAGGAGTGCTCTCAGTGTGGGAGGAGAGAAAAATGTGTTCATTATGGTAATGTAACCACGTAGAAACTGTTTCTTTAACAGGACCCCTTCTCCTTTCTGCCCATGCAGTCCACTCTCTCCTTAATCAGTAAACCCTTAGGACACTGGACTCTGGTTAGCATCCAACTGTCTTATAAACAAAGCCTCAGCTCTGTTGATTACAGTTGTGTTTCAGCCCCAGGCCAATGAAAA
Source organism: Myotis daubentonii (assembly GCF_963259705.1). NCBI lineage: Eukaryota > Metazoa > Chordata > Mammalia > Chiroptera > Vespertilionidae > Myotis > Myotis daubentonii. The sequence goes on along the minus strand of NC_081856.1, from coordinate 34,705,806 downwards.
CAGAATGACCCTAGGAACCACACCCCTCATGAACCAGACAGAACAATGCCATGGCTGAATCGGGACCTGACACAAAGATCCTACCCTGGCCCCAACCAATCAGTAGAGCCCACAAACCTAACTCATTCCCAGGAAGCCATGGGAGCCACGCATTTGAGCAAAAGCTCACCTATGACTCTGGGCATGGCGCTATTTCCTTAAAAATAAATGTTTACTTTCTTGCTTGCAAACTCCTGTTTGCATTTGATTGGGTTTTAATGCTCACAGGCAAATGGACCTGTGTAGTCTGGTGAGGTTAACATGTGCCTTTGACTTCCTCAGAGACTATGTCCTGAGATCTTTGAGCACCCCTAAATTTTACAAACACCATTAGTACAGGTAGTTTCCCCTTTTAAAACATGTACATTTTATAATTTCAAAACCAAAAAACAACCCCTGTTAATTGATTTATAGATATTCCACTTATTTATTTATGCATTTATTGGTTGATTCTTGTATGTGCCCTGAACCGAGATTGATCCTGTAACCTTTGTGCATTGGGATGATGCTCTAACTTTGCTATGCAGCCAGGCCTAGTCATCTTCAAGATGCCTATAATCCACAATTATCTGAGAAATTCTGACTTAAATAAACAATACTTACAGTGTTTACACTGTAATTTTGCAATTATTTGTTCACATGTTCTTAGTCTGAAGTTCTTTAGGACTAGATCTTATGCAAGTTTGTAGTACTGACACCTAGCAAATATAGTTAGCATTTAGTAGGTATTCAATGAATATTTGGGAAGCAATATTGAAATGTAACATTAAGGGAGGAAATGAAGTATTGCCTTTCTAGGTAATAGAAAAGTTTACTAGGTAATAGAAAACAATTATATTTAATGATCAAAATGGAACTCTAGAAATATTAATGAGACCAAGGCATGTGAAGAATAGACTGTCCAGAAGGAACATCAGATTTGTATGATCCTATCTAATAAAAGAGTAATATGCAAATTAACCATTATTCCATCACAAAGATGGCAGCGGTCATGGAGCTGGAGCGAGCAGGAGGCTTAGGTTGCCCCAGCGATGGAGGAAGTCAAGCTTCCTGCCTGCCCTGGCTGGCCCTGAGCTCTGCTCAAGGCTAAAAAGTTTCAATTATAGAAGATAAATAAATCCCAGATACCTGCTTCCAGCCGCTGTGGCCTCCGCTCAAGGAGTGGCTGGGAACATGGGTTTCCAGGGGCAACCCAGCCTTCAAGCAGCTCCTCACCCAGGCTGGCCAGGCACCCCAATGGGGACCCCCATCCTGAAGGGGGTGTGGCCAACCTGAAAAAGGCCCTCAGCCCCTCACCCAGGGTGGCCAGGCACCCTAGTGGGACCCCCACCCTGATCCGGGACACCCTTCAGGACAAACCAGCAGGGCCCCACCCATGCACCAGGCCTCTATCCTATATAATAAAAGGGTAATATGCAAACTGACCGTAACAGCAGAACGACTGGGAATGACTTGTCACTATGACACACACTGACCACCAGGGGGCAGACGCTCAATGCAGGAGCTGCCTCCTGGTGGTCAGTGCACTCCCACAGGGGAAGCTCTGCTCAGCCACAAGCCAGGCTGACGGCTGCCAGTACAGCAGTGGTGGTGGGAGCCTCTCCCGCCTCCTCAGCAGTGCTAAGGATCTACTAATGCAGCTTAGGCCTACTCCCCGCTGGCAAGTGGACATCCCCTGAGGGCACCTGGGCTGCCAGAGGGATGTCTGACTGCCAGCTTGGGCCCAATCTCCCAGGGAGCAGGCCTAAGCCAGCAGGTGGTCATCCCCCGAGGGGTCCCAGACTGCAAGAGGGCACAGGTTGGGCTGAAGGACCCCCCGCAAGTGCACATATTTTTGTGCACTGGGCCTCTAGTAATAATAATAACAATAATAATAGTTATAGCAGTAGTCAGGCATTCCCAAGTTAAAGTGTTATAATCTCAAATTCAAAGAGAAAAAGAACACTATAGACTGATATTTGTCAGCATTTACTTTTTAAGTAAATAAAAAGCATGGCATATCTATATAGTACCCATGCCATCAAATAATCTAGTTTTTTGTTTCCCCTTTCCCACCTTCCCGAAAACTTCATGAGTGAATAGAAATATCAGATGGGGAAAACACTCGCTGGAAGAATTTCAGCCAATTTTCCCTTTGCCAAAAGAGAAGAACATGTCATGCTTCCTGAAACCTTTACCATTTAAAATACTCCTTTAGGAATATAGAAAAAGTTTACTTTCTTGTTTTAAAAAAATTAAAAAATCTGTCCTTTTTTAGCAAACCTTAATGTCTTTTGCATCTGTTGCTGGTATTCATAGTGTGATTATGAGACCACTGTTGGCCTGTTGTGATTCCTTCCTTATATTACCCAGCGGACAGAACTTTTATCTTAGAGACGGTCACAAATGAAACACCAAAGATGTGCAGTGAAATAGGTGTCTTCTCAATGGAGAAAAGTTAATATAACTATCTTGTTTAGAACACACATAATTATTTTTCCACATTTACTTAGCATAAAAACATAGTTTTTTTTTTCTTTTAGTGCTTTTATATTCATTAAAAAGTACAATTTTCTCTTGTAGAGGTTATTGCATTCTTACTTTTCAGACTGTAATTCTGCAGGCTTCTGATTATATAAAGAAGTTCTTTAAAATTTTTATTTTTATGTCTAGTTATTATAACCAGTCTCCACCAGTGAACAGATTCTTGCATTAACACAAAATTGATGTTTCTCCACTAAGGGAAATTACTATTTTGAAACATGACAGAAATTAAGGTGCCCTTTCCACAAGTCAGATGGATTGCTGGGTGCATTCTCTGGAGCTCCCTGAAGTAGTGTTCTCAGTGTGCACAGCCTTTGAGCATGTCGTGCTGGATGCTGCACCCAAATCAGAGCTGCTCTGCACAGCATTTGTTCCACCAAATGCACTGTAACAGCTTTTCAATCTGTTATTAGCAAAGCAGCCAAAAATGCTGCTCTAGCTTGTTTCATAAATTTGTCCTTAAAGGCTAGAGCAGAAGTTATTAGTTATTTTAATTTGTAAAGCTGTATTTCAAATTTTCCCCCACCACCTTCCCTTTCACTTAATATTTTGCAATTGCTATGTTAATGTCAATGTTAATTAGACAATAGATTTGAAAACATGAAGGATATTCCAAAAACCTTTAAACTCATTAAAAGAACATTAGGCAGCCTCTGTCACTGATTTCACTACTGTCCACTAACTGTATCATTTTCTCTTTCTCTATTCTCTTTCTCCGTCTCTCTGTCCTACTAGCTCAGTGATGGCAAACCTTTTGAGCTCAGCGTGTCAGCATTTTGAAAAACCCTAACTTAACTCCAGTGCCGTGTCACATACAGAAATTTTTTGATATTTGCAACCATAGTAAAACAAAGACTTATATTTTTGATATTTAGTTTGTATCTTTAAATGCCATTTAACAAAGAAAAATCAACCAAAAAAATGAGTTCGCCTGTCACCTGACATGCGTGTCATAGGTTTGCCATCATTGTACTAGCTCCACTTTTTCCATCCTCTGTAACTCTATTTCTCACCTATTTCTCCGTATACCTTCATTTTTTAATTTATAATTCCCATTTTAATTAAATTCACTCTGTTTTTTAAAAAGCCCATGCAACTGGAGCATTTTTAGGTGACAATATCATTAAGTGTGACTATTTAGTAAGGCATTTATTTAATTTCCCCAAAAAGAAAGGTCTTTTTATACCTGGGGAATATTTTCACTTCTTTAAGTTATGATTTGGTTAAAAAAATAACGTTTTAATATAACTCTATAGGATTTTTGTAATGCTGGTATTTTAAAAATTTCATTTACTTTGCTCTAGGAAGTTATTTAGAATTTTGTTCCAATTAAAAGAAAACATTCAGCAAATATTTTGTTGTCTTAGTTTAGGCTCCTCAACACAATGTTTTCTAAAAAATGGTGATCATCTTACCATCTTCTGATAATATTCCACCTTCTGGTTTTTGAAAACTACAGTTTATATTGTCCTGTCATCTACACATGGTGCTTAGTTGTTTGTTTCTTTGCTTTTCTCTTGAGTGGAGAGTCCATATATCTAATAGTTCTTAGGAAGTATCTGGGGATCAGTTTGAATACAAAGCATGATTTTAAAAAGATTTACTTGATTATATGAATTGAAAGCTAAAATATTAAATGCCATTCTCTGTGAGTAGCCTTTAGACCATTAGGAGAGTTATCAGTCTTATTTAAAGCAACTGTGTATAAAATACATTGACATATCATTTGTTCTTATGCTTATGCGTTAGCAGTGGTGAATCCTTTCCCACATGATTGAGTTCAAATCAGATAAGTACTTTAGAAAATATTAGCATTCTTTGACTGTTCATTTTACAGAAATAATTAGTTTTGACATAGTTGGATGAATAATTAAAAATAAAAAAATCCCACATTTTACATAATACGTTTCAACTTGGTTAGACAGAGGTTTGTCCCATTCCTAATCCAATCCCTCTACCATTTTAATCAGACTTTTCTTGTCATAGGTACTCAACTTTACTTCTTCAATCCAAGATCATGATTAAAGTTTTCTAATACTTACATTATGACTTTTCAACCAAAAGATTTAAGTTTTCAAGATAGAATGTTGTGAGGCTTGCTGGGCCTGTGTGGCTCAGTGGTTGATCATGGACCAATGATCCACAAGGTCAAATTTGATTCCCGGATAGGTCACATACCCGGGTTGTGGGCTCAATCCTCAGTAGGGGCTGTGAAGGAGGCAGCTGATCAATGATTCTCTCATCATTGATGTTTCTATCTCTCTCCCTCTCCCCTACTCTCTGAAATAACTAAAAATATGTTTTTTAAAATTGTGAGATTTAAGTCCAGTAATCATTGCTTTCCCTTAAGAAGAGCAGTCAAACTCTAAATTCTTTATATATTTGTATCTACTATTTGTTGATAAGGATATGGCTCAATATCTTTCATTGAATATCATTGAGTTTCCAACCAAAAATAAGTTTGAAAAATGTTAAAGATCATTGGATAACTTATCCTATTAAATTTTAATGATCTTATATTATCTATTTTATACAAAAAAAAATGACTTTTTGGAATTTTAGAAAATATTTTATAAATGCTAAAGTCATATATAAAGGACATAAAAAATTGCTATCATTTCTTTATGATTATGATTACTTAATGATCTATATTATGAATATATATTGAAACATTTGCTATTTTCATATTATGACATCTACAATAAAGTTAAATTTCTGATTATGGCATCCTATAACTTTCAGGAGTCATCATACCTTTAGAAGCATTAGTTCAGCCCTGTTGAACTAGTTGCAATTCTCCTAATATGCCATATATCATAGCACTGTCTGAGCCTGAAGTATTCATGCTGAAAATATCTACTGCTGTCTAATTGTAAAACTCTTACCTGTTTGTTAAGACTCAGCCAAATTTGTCACCTACTATTTGAAATATTTCCTGAACTTCATAAATGGAATTGATTACTATCGCTTTTGTACACTCTACCACCGCTCCTGTATTCAGAGCACTGTATTATTGCTTTATCTCTCTGTCTATTCTATGCTATAATCTCATAAAGAAAGATACTGTGACATATTTATCTTTGCTTTTCCCATGTTGAGCATAGTAGCTGACATGTAGTAGGTATTTCAAAAAAAATCATTGGCTGAATGAAGAATAAATCTTTTATTTATAATCTATTAACAATTCAATGATGCATTTATTGTATCTGAGATTAGCAGTAGCTGAAAAGTGAACTTCAATATAAAACTCAAAATATTGTCAAAAATTAATTTAGTACATGCCTATCAGTGTAGCCTCTGTCTTTCCCTATAGCGAGTTTTTTTCTATCAGAATTTCATAGAGGTAATGATGTTTTAGTGATGGATAAAGTAATGCTGAGAAAATAATAGCTACTACCTTCAGGAAGCAGAAGCCAACCGAATTATAAAATATATACAGACAAAGGTGCTAAATACCTTTAAGAACACCAACATCAGTGTAGGCATACTGATGGCAATGATGTATTCCAATATTATATATCTGTTATCTTATATTTCTAGATGTATCACTCACTCATTATTCAGTCAACAAATATGTTTTGAACACTAATAAGATTCAGGGACTGAGCTCAGTGCAAGACACAAAAGGATATCCTAAATGGACATGATCCTGTACTAATGGCAGAGGGAGACAGTAAGCTCAAAATTACCCAACAATCACCCAATTAGACTTGTGATCATTTTATGGAACAAAATACAAACCCATATATGTATTTAACTTGGATGCATAAGTCTTTTTTTGTATTTAAAAGTTTAGTTGGAAGTTGAGAGATTAAATATATTTTTTCTATGCCAACAAGAAAAGCCACTTACTCCCATTTCAGATTTAAATTTTCTACAGGATTAAGTTCCTTTTCGAGAATTTGAAAATACTGTAGTAAAAGAGGAGACATTACAACTGATACTACAGAAATAAAAAGGATCACAAGAGACTACTATGAATAATTAAACACTAGAAAAATGAATAACCTAGAAAAAAGACAAATTCCTAAAACATATAATTACAATAAATAAAAAACATACAAACCAAAAAGTTAAAGTAAAATTGCCTGTCGGCAGACAATATTATCTTATATACAAAAAATCCTAAAGACTCCACCTCCAAAAATATGACTAATAAACAAAAATTATAAAAGTCTAATAAAATAAATTATAGAAACACAAGTAAATGAAAAGATATTCTGTATTAATGGATTAGGATGATTAATATTGTTAAAATGTCCATACTACCTAAAGCTACCTATAGATTCAATGCAAACCCTGTCAAAATTCCAATGACATATTTCACATAAATACAAAAAAAAAACTTAAAATTCAATTAGAACCACAAAAGAACCCAAATACCCAAAGCAATACTGAATAAAAAACAAAGAAATAAAAATTGGAAGCATCATTCTTTCTGATTTTAAACCATATTAGAAAGGCTATAATAATCAATACAGTATGGTACCAGCATAAAAATGGACACCTAGACCAAACAACAAATAGCTCAGAAATAAACTGTCTCATATACAATCAATTACATTTGAAGAGGGAATAAAGAATACTCAATGATGAAAAGATAGTCTCTTCAATAAATGGTGTGGGGGAAACTGGATAATCATATGCGGAAGTATAAAATTGGACCCCTATCTTACACCACTTTAAAAAATTAATTGGAAATGGGTTAAAAACTTAAATATAAGACCTGATATAGAAAAGTTCTAGAAGAAAACATAGGGAAAAGCTCCTTGACATTGGTTTTTATTTTTTTAATATGACACCAAAAACACAAGAACAAGAGCAAAATAAGTCGAACTACATAAAAAACAACACAACAAAACTCCTGCACAGCACAAGTAACAACAAAATCAAAAGGCAACCTGTGTTACCAGAAAAAATTATCTGCAATGTATCTATCTGACAAGGAATTAATATCCACTCTCTCTTCCCATAAGTGGACTGAGATGACATCTGAAAATGGTTTGCTATTCACTTACTCAGAAAACCCTACAAAATAATACAAATCAAGAGCTTCAAATTTTCTCGTGCACTTTAAGAATGCTTGCGACACTGCCTGGGCCACAATGGGTATGCGTATCTGAAAAGCCACCAAGTATCGGAAGGATGTCACTATAGCAGTGTGTTCCATTCCTTCACTACACTGGTGGAGTTAGTAGGTGTTCTCAGGCCAAACAATGGGGCTGGACAAAGGGTCAGTGGTGAATTTTTACGGCACATACTCAAAAGTACAGATTAATGCTGAACTTAAGGAGTTAGATATAGATTCTCTGGTCATTGAGCACATCCAGGTGAACACAGCTCCCAAGATGTGGCGTAAAACTTATAGAGCTCAAAGGTGGATTAACCCATACGTGAGCTCTCCCCACCGCATTGAGATTCCTTACTGAAAAAGAGCAGGTTGTTCCTAAACCAGAAGAGGGGGTTGCACAGAAAAATAAAAATCTCAGACGAAACCAGAAACCAAACACACAAAAATAGGAGTTAATATCCAAAATTTATAAAGAACTCATACAACTCAAAACCCATGGACACAGACAATAGTGCAGGGAAAGCCTGGGGAGGAGGGAGGGGAGGAGGGGGAGGGGTGAAGGGAGGTCAATGGGAAAAAAGGGGGGAGACATACATATGTAGTATGTTCAACAATAAAGGTAAATTTTTAAAAAATGGGCAGAATATCTATAAGACGTTTTTCCAAAGAAAACACAAATGGCCAATAGGTATATAAAAAGATGCTCAACATCGCTAATCATCAAGCAAATGTAAATCAAGAGTAAGAGATGTCATCCCAAACCTGTTAGAATTACTATTATCAAAGCAAAAAAATATAAAGTATTGATGAGAGTGTGGCAAAAAGGGGACCCTCAAGCTCTGCTGATAGGTATGTAAATTGTTATAGTCACCATAAAGGTCCCTCAAAAACTTAAAAATAGAAGTATCACATGATCCAGTGGTACTACTTCTGGGTATAGATCCAAAGTGATTAAAATCAGGATCTCAAAAAGATATCAGATCTATATTAATTGCAGCATTATTAATAGCCAAGATATAGAAACACCTTAAGTGTCCACCTACGTGAAGAAATGAAGATATGTTATATACATATAATGGAATATTATTAAAACCGTGGACAAGAAGGCTATCCTGACATTTGCAACAACATGGATGTACATTTAGAGTGTCATGCTAAGTGAAATAAATCAGACAGAGAAGATGAATATTGTATGGTCTCATTTACATGTAGAATATCAAAAAGGAGAACTTAGGAACAATGAGTGGAATGTTGGTTCCAGGGGCTGAGGGGAGGGAGGAATGAAAAGTCACCATTCAACAAATCTAAGTTTAAGTTATGCAAGATGAGTGAATTGAAATTATACTTACCTGTGTATTCAAGGTGAAATCCAGCAGCAGAAACACTGATGTCTGATTGGAAATTCAGATATAGATTGTTAGATGTGCTGTTCAAAAGATGAGGTATTGTTGTTCCTGAAATGATAATTGGAAAAGCAGGTCACCAATCACATCCTAAATGCTATAATAGTACTAAGTAAGCTAAGTACTCATCGGCTAATAGGTTATCACTACACTAGTGGCCCAGTGCACAAATTCGTGCACATAGAAAGGAAATTAATTAGAAGAAATATTTTAATATCTCTATTAGACTTTTCTCTATAATAGAAGTGTCAACCAAATTCATGATCGACAACAACAGATCAAAACACACGCGTGCAATTGGCACCAGCGAGAGCTTTGTATGTATTGCGTATGCACGAATCAACTTAGCCAGCCGGGTACTCCCTCCCTTCCCTTGGCCACTTGCCACCTGCCACCAGCCAGGGCCTCCCACCCTTCCCCCAGCTGGCACTGCCCCCTGGTCAAACTCCCAGTTTAGGGGACAATTTGCATATCATGCTTTTATTATGTAGGATCACGCAGGGAGAACAAAGGATAAAATATTTAACTGATGCAGTGACTATATTCTGGACAGTGAGAAAACCTGAAGCCATTTTTCAAGGTCTACCATTTCTTACTTCTTTTCAGTTGGGTCAAGTTCCCAAGCTTTCTAAATCTCCATTTTCGGGCTAATGAAAAGAAAATAGGATTCCACCAAGTCTCCTATCACCTACTCCAGGACTTCTGGGAGGATCAAATGAGATGAGGCATTGGAAAATGCTTCACAGACATTTGGTTACAATGTAAAGTGTTTCCACCTGGGTATAATGCAACTCATGTTCCTGGGCTGAAGAAGCTGCAAGGAGGCTAGTTGCTAGGGAGAGGAAGCTGGGCGTTGCTACATGACATCATTACCTGGATGGTCAGACTCTTAGCATATTAGCCATATATATATATATGTAAATTATGTATTTATCAAGTGTTTTTCCAGAATTTTTAATAGAAATGTCTCTCCCATATTTCTCTTTCATTTTATTGTTCCTGACTATCTCCAAGGAGACAGACTTTTGAGATCATTTTACATTACCGCCTAAAAATAGATAGGAACAATGAGAGCTGGGAAAAGTCAGAGTAGTCAGTGTTATGGTCACCTAAAATGAATTTTATTTTTTTTAAATATATTTTTATTTATTTCAGAGAGGAAGAAAGAGGAAGAGAGAGATAGAAACGTCAATGATGGCAGGGCATCATTGGTTGGCTGCCTCCTGCATGCCCCCCACCAGGGACTGAGCCCATAACCCAGGCATGTGCCGCAGACTGGAATCGAACTAGGACTCTTCAATCTGCAGACCAAGGCTCCATCCACTGAGCCAAGCCAGACAGGGCTAAAATGGACGTTTTGAATTTCATGTGGACTTCAATATTCCATACACTTACTTTTAAAGTTTGCAGGTGGTTTTTATGGTGTATTAGCTTAAGGGTTCAGAAGATATATTCATTTATTGTCTTTTATTATAATACTAGGGGCCCGGTGCACGAAGATTCATGCATGGGTGGGGTGGGGGACGACTCAGCCCAACCTGCACCCTCTGCAATCTGGGAGCCCTCAGGGGAGCCCTCTCCAATCTGGGAGTTTCTGTCTGTCTTTGCAATCATATGAGCGAATTGTCTGACACTCCCAACCCAGTTTGGTTTGCTGCTCACAGAATAATAGAGGCTTTTTTTTTCTTTGCTTCATTGGTGGAGATTTCCTGGAAGTTTTAGGATATCTTCCCTTTATTTTTTTCCTAGACACTCTGATTTTACTTATGTCTCTCACCTTTGCTTTCCTTCCATCCCCCACCGCAACAGTAACTTGCTCCAGGCTCACTTTGCTCTAGTGCAGTGGTTCTCAACCTTCTTAATGCCGTAACCCTTTAATACAGTTCCACATGTTGTGGTGACCCCCTATTTCATTGTTACAAATTGAACATAATTAAAGCATAGTGATTAATCACAAAAACAATATATAATTATATATATATGTGTTTTCTGATGGTCTTAGGTGAACCCCATGAAAGGGTTGTTCGACCCCCAAAGGGGTCGTGACCCACAGGTTGAGAACTGCTGCTCTAGTGTCTAGGAGATCTATCTGCCACCAGAACTACGATTCCCAGCATTCCTGGTGCCCCCCACGCTATGGGCTTCCACTTCCGGCCCTGGGGCTGCAATCAGAACTACTATTCCCAGAATTCCTGGTGCTCCCTGTGCTGGGAGTGACCAAGGGAGACACGGCCCCTTAAGCCTGCAGCTCTCCTGCTCTGCTTTCTGCCTGGCAACTGAGGGAGCCACATCCCCCCAAGGGAGTGACCGAGGGAGCTACTGAGGGAGCCACATCCCCCCAAGCTGCCGGCTCTCCCACTTCTGCTCTCCACCCAGCGCCTGTGTATGCAAATTACCCCACCATCTTTGTTGGGTTAATTTGCATATTCACACCTGATTGGCTGGTGAGCGTAGCGAAGGGACGGTCAATGTGCATGTTTCTCTTTTATTATATAGGATATTTTATGCCAGGTCAAGTACCTTCATGTTTCTTTTTTTAAAAAATCTTTATTATTGAAAGTATTATAGATGTCCCTCCCCCCTCCCCACTGATCCCCAACACTCTATGCCCAGCCCCGCAGGCCTTCACCACACTTGTCTGTGTCCATGGGTTCTGTATATACTAGTATATGCACATAAAATCTTTGGTTAATCTCTTCTCACACCTCCCCCCTATGAAATATGTCAGTCTGTTGTATGCTTCAATTTCTCTGGGTCTATTTTGTTCATCAGTTTATTTTGCTTATTAGATCCCACATATAAGTGACATCATGTGATACTTATCTTTCTCTGACTGGCTTATTTCACTTAGCCTATTACTCTCCAGGTCCCTCCATGCTGTCTCAAAGGGTAAGAGGTCCTTCTTTTTTACAGCTGCATAGTATTCTGTGGTGTACCATAGATGTAACATAGCTTTTTTATCCACTCATCTACTGAGGGACACTTGGGCTGTTTCCAGATATTAGCTATTGTAAATTGTGCTGCTATGAACAGAGGGGTGCATACATTCTTTCTGACTGGTGCTTCAGATTTCTTAGGATATATTCCTAGAAGTGAGATCACTGGATCAAATGGCAGTTCCATTTTTAATTTTTTGAGGAAACTCCAGACTGTTTTCCATAACGGTTGTACCAGTCTGCATTCCCACCAGGAATGCATGTACTAGGGTTCCTTTTTCTCCACATCCTCACCAGCACTTGTCATTTGTTGATGTTAGCCGTTCTGAAAGGTGTAAGGTGATACCTCATGGTCATTTTAATTTGCATCTCTCTGATGATTAGTGACTTTGAGTAGTTTTTTCATATGTCTCTTGGCCATCTGTTTGATGTTTCTTACACTCTGATAGCAAAGCTGGTAGTTAGCATTCAAAACTCCCAGATATGAGCTCGTGTTAGTTTTGTCTTTCAGTAAATGCCTCATGATGATGTTCTTCTAAACTTCTAAAGGAAATAAACTTGTTTATTCAATTATTGAGTAAAAATATAAAATATCTGCTTAATATTTCTTGACTACTTAACATTGAGAAATAGTTAAAGATCCTCAAGATTATAACTCAAGCAATTTCAAATGGCAAGCATAAATATAAGTGTCAATTGTATGTTTTAACACATTGTATGCGGGAAACGTGTTTACACGTTTTACGTATTTATACGTTCTACCAGTGTAGTAGAGCGCGGGACACGTATTAATACGTTGTTTATAGACTAGCGGTAGAATGCGGGTAACGTATAAATACGTAAACTAAAGTTATCATAATTTTACTGAACGTTGCCATTTGTGCAAAAAATTAGCAAAAATGGCCCGCGCCACCTGTTAGCGCGATAAAAACTACCCGCAAACAATGTGTTAAGATAAAGCTCAAAAACGTATCAGTTGTTAGTGTTACAAATATTTTTTATAAGTAACTAGTTATTGTACACTTACTTTGCACAACTCTGTGGACCTTTATCACTGATCCTATATAATAAAAGCCTAATATGCTAAGTGTCTGGTCGTCTGGTCAGATGTTCAACCAATCACAGTGTAATATGCTAAAGATATGCTAAGGCCACTCAACTGCTCGCTATGATGTGCACTGTTCACCACAGGGCAGACAGTCAACTGGTCAACCAGTTTCTATGATTTTAGCTATTATAAATTGTGCTGCTATGAACAGAGGGGTGCATACATTCTTTCTGACTGGTGCTTCAGATTTCTTAGGATATATTCCTAGAAGTGAGATCACTGGATCAAATGGTTGACCAGTTGCTATGACATGCACTGGCCACCAGGGTACAGATGCTCCGATCAGTAATTTAGTTTGCTGCTGGGGTCTGGCTGATCAGGACTGAGCGAGATAGGCTGGACATGCCCTGGAGCCCTCTCGTGGTCCCTCCCTGGCTGGCCAACCTCCCTTGTCCCTCCCTGGCCCTAATCGTGCACCAGTGGGTTCCCTCAGCCTGGCCTCCACCCTCTCGCAATCTGGGACCCCTGCAGGGATGTTGGAGAGCCAGTTTTGGCCTGATGGTGGAACGACGAGTCGCTATGATGCACACTGACCACCAGGGGGCAGATGCTCAATGCAGGAGCTGTCCCCTGGTGGTCAGTGTGTTCCCACAGGGGGAGCACCACTCAGCCAGAAGCCAGGCTCACAGCTGTCAAGTGCAGCGGCAGTGATGGGAGCCTCTCCTGCCTCTGTGGTAGTATTAAGGATGTCCAACTGCCGACTTAAGCCTGCACCCCCTGGGGGAAGCAGCACTAAGCTGTCAATCGGACATCCACCGAGGGCTCCTGGACTGCGAGAGGGAGCAGGCTGGGCTGAGGGAACCTCCCCCTGAGTGCACAAATTTTGTGCACCAGGCCTCTAGTTCTTCTATAAAAGAAATCACAGTGAATTCATTATAGAACATATAAGTGCTTTTGATCTCAGCCCATAGTGTCCTAATTGAATCACTGAAGACAGACATTAACAAAACTCAAAGGTCCCTCGACCTCCCTTTCATCCCTTTGAGGATCTAAGTTTCAGTCCCTGGCTCTGAAGTCACACCAGCTGGACTCTAGTCTCATCTTAACATTGTCTGTACAACCTTGGGCAACTTGATCTTCCTAAGCTTCAATCACCTCTGAGGAGTGCTAGAAAGACCAAATGAGGAAATGTGTGACAACCCTCACACAGAGCTAAGACTCAGCCATCATGAGCATGTTATTGACCACTTTTTATCATCTTCATCTGTGTGTTCATTATTAAGAATGCATTATACCTAATCTATTATAAACAAATATATACTCAAATTTTACAAAAAAATTTTTCAGGAAAGATTCTTATCTAAATATCTAAAATATATTTATGACTAAACAAAAACACTCCTATTCTAGATATTTCTTCTTTACTTTCCTCAATGGTGATGATAAAATACTGGTTACAATACTCTATTTGAAAATCTATTAAATCTTTGGCCTGTGTGGCTCAGTTGGTTGGGTGCCATTTGATTGGTTGCTGGTTTGATTCCTGGTTAGAGCACATGCCTGGGTTTTGGGCTCAGTCCCAGGTAGGAGGCAGCCAATTGATGTTTTGCTCTTACATTGATGTTTCTTTCTCTCCTTTCTTCTCCTCTAAAGACCAAAAAAAAAAATGTTTCAAAATATATATATATATATATATATATATATATATATATATATATATATATATTAAAAACTTGAAACCATTCAAACTTATTTCAGTATATATGAAATGTATAAGTTAAAAGATTATATTTCTATTTCTAGTAAAATCTATATATATAAATATATAAATAGGCTAAGTGTCCCTCCTCCATCCCTCTGACCAGTCGCTCTGACACACACTGAACACCAGGGGGCAAATGCTCAACGCAGGAGCTGCCAAGCTGCAGTGACTTGGCAGGGGTGGTTCGGGTGACGCACCCCCAAAAACCAGAGAGGAGGGAGTCCGATTCCTCTCGGGGCTGCGCAATTCCACCTTTGGCCACGGGTTATGATGTCGCTGGGGTACTATCGGCCTCAAATCTGGCTTACTGCACACCTGCGTCCGCGTCCCACACCCTGTACGACAGCAACTTTGCAGAGTGCCCTCTCGTACTCCGGGACCCCTTGGGGGATGTCAGAGCCAGTAACCCGATCCCCGCAGGCCAAGCCGAGGGACCCCACCTGCTGGAGAGGCTCTGTTCACTCCACAGATGCCTCTGAGCCACTGCGCCACCCCAGGGGCAGCCTGCCAGAGAGGGGTCACGGGAGGTTGGCTCCAGGGCAGGTCCGCCAGTCTTGCCCAGTCCCGCCCTGCCAGCCACCTTCTAATTAACTTCCTTTCAATGTGCACAAATTCTTGCGCCGGGCCACTAGTTAAAGTATAATTAAAGTTAATGTAATATATACATAGTTTAAATTAAAATAAAATTTCGCTTCACCTCTTATATGCTAAAAAAACCTGTTAGATTATTGCATAATTTTTTAAAAAAATCTTAGTAAGTTTTAAAACCATCTAGTCAGTACATATGTATACATTAATTTTAAATAATCTCATTCACAATAGAAATAATTGTATATTCTCTTTATTGCCACTCAGTAGTACATTGTAGCTTTGACCATGTTGTTACACAGTCTCTATAATTATTTTAATGGCTGTATAACAGTCTACTATGTGCATATACCATAATTACTTGGAAACGTCTAATGCTTAACTATTATTGCTCATTTTTTTAAGGGTAAGGGGCACAGCACACATATGATTGCTAAATCACAACTGAAAATGTTACCTTTAACATAAAAGCATCAATAAATACTTACACCATTATAATAAAAATATGGTAAGGTTTTAAACAGCCATTTCTATTTCATTATCTGTAATGCCTTTTGAGCTTCTAACTTTGTGATTTAGCTCATTGCATAGAGTTTATAAAAAGCAAATTCAAACCACCGAGTCAGAGTTGTAGGAAACACTTTTTTAACAGAGAGAGACTGTAAAATTCCTCAGTACAACTGTACTTTGCGTAAGCTCCGCTCTCTCATTTACCTGAGTAACTTCCAAGTCTTGGAGCATTGTTGTCTCCCCCATCATAGAAGTCCAGAGAGTCCCAGTTATGCTCTGTAGCGAAGCTGACAACTTGTACCTGTGAAATAGTAATTACTGTTAAGAATACATATTTCTAACAAAATAGCTCAAAGCCTGGATCACATCACTTTGGCCCTTCATGAAAGAAATTGAACAGAACTGAACACCGTTATGGCACTGGCCCGCATGAGCCTTCTGTCATCAGAAAGGCCTACGGGGCACCTGGCAGTGGTCACTATGGATATGACACTGAGTTTGTCTCCACCTCAGAGCGCTCACTTTATTAAAAGCTTTGCGTTAATCTAATGTCTCAGTGCTAGGATCCCAGTGCATGTTTCAGATGATTGGCTAACCTCGATGTTTGGAGTATAGATTCTTGTTACTGATTGAGTTTTCTCATTTTCTTTAGCTAAGAGGAAACAGCCAGACTTGTTGCCCACAAGTATGTAGGACCTTATAATAAAAACTGTCCTAGGACTATCCTGGATACTTATATTTTCCTTTATTTGCATAACCTTTGTTCAATTTCCTGCCTTTTTTTAAATTTTTTAAAAAATTCCCCATCAAATTATTTTATTAGGTTAATTAAACAGCTTAATGATGATTCATTTTGTTCGGTACCCTTCTAGAAAATACTTCAAGTTTTAAATGAACTTTCCATATATCAAACAAAATTAACCCTACACAAAAGTTTTAACATTATTATCCCTTGTGCACATAATTAATAGGTCTCAATATACATGACCAAAATGATACTTTGTAATTGATTTATGTACATCTTTTATTTTATGAAGGGAATGGTAATAACTAAATCACTGTGAAAGTCCGTAAGTTCGATAAGGGAAATGCTGGAGTATAATCCTCTCAGTGTCTTAAATTTTATTTAAAGAAAGAGCATGTGTTAGTTTGTTGCACTTCAGTTGGCACAGCTTGAGCTTGGCAAGAAGCCACAGGACCCTCACCACTGCGGATCTTATCTTTCTCTTTGGTTATCACATATTTTACAGTTTTGGAGCAGGGAAAGGAATAACTATGAAAATTCATTTATTTTATTTAGCTAAAATATGTATAGATGTGAGCACGACACATTCGCTAAATAATTACAACAATCACATTCATTAAAAATGTCTAATCCACAAAATAGTCCCTCACCATTCTTCCATTCAAGTGAATGCTAGTGTCTCCTCTCATGGGGTGAGTGCCACCTGGCAGCACATACCCTGCCTGAGTGACAGGCATCATGCCCACTGGCAATGTTCCAGGACAGGAAGAAGACCAGAATTAAAGCCGCATGATTGTAACATAATGACCACCTCCTTGATCTATGATCAAATCTACCTGAGTTTTCTTTCCCTTCAATTCAGGAAAAGCTAAGATCACATTCAGCTTTAACAGGATTCCTGCAGGAATTAACATTTAAGGTAAGCTAAATGTACTGTGAGATTTCCCTCCCCCCCCAAAAAAAAAAAAAAATCGTTCAGTTAGTAAAAATGTAGAGAAGTCAAGCCATGAGGTGGATTTAGTGAACCATTAATAATCCAATTTAGCCACAGTAGAGGGAATTTACATAAAAGGAAATATGCATGCCAAGTTTGGAAAAATAGAGAAAAGTTCGAGTAGAGCTGGGTGGATTAATAAAGGAGACTTCAGAGTTAGAATGCCTGAGTTTGGAACTTCCTGCTCCCTCTACTCGGGAGCTTTTGCAAGAATCTCTAGGGTTTTATTGGCATGCTGCCCTGGAAGAGTAGTTGTGCACTATGCCTTAGATGACTTACATAAATCATTCTAATCAAGGTACCTGATTCATAACTTTGTTGTAAAAATCAAATTACTTTTAGCTTAGGAGAGTGCTCAGTTTATATTCACCAAAATAATTATGCAACAGAGGGGTGTATTCCACCGAAGGTTTTAGAAGGGAATAGAGGGAGCATAATCAAGACTGGGCTTTGGAGTACCGCACTGGGTGAAGGAAATAAAGGTGAAAAGACAGTTTTCATATCTATTGCGGTAGCCTGTGTGAGAAGCAATGAAAGACTAAAGTAGGCTGGAGGCAGGAATAGTAGAAAGAGTTACCCAGTTGTCACATGTGTTGAGATAGGGAAAGTTATTAGATTCTGTATGGTTTGAACAGGGGAAGGAAGTGAAAAACAAAAACAAAACAATTTAAGAGTAATTTTTCTTTTTTTTTTCCTTACTCATTGAGATCAGATCAGCAGTAAGAACAAAAATGTAGGTATCTCCAAAATAACCTATTACCTTGGTGAGAGGAAGAAAATACATTTAATTCTGGTTCTAGATACATGGGCACAGCAGACTAAATAATGCTCCCAAAGACATCAAATCCACATCCCTAGAGCTTGTGAGTATTGCCTTATACAGAAAAATGTTCTTCCACATTTGATTAAACTAAGGATCCTGAGAGAGGGAGATTGTCCGGGATGATGCAGGTGAGCCCTGAATGTGATCTAACTGATTCTTCTAATAAGAAATATGCCAAGGGAGATTAGACCCAGACAGAAGAGGAGAAGGCAAAGTGACCACTGAGGCAGAACTTGGAGGGCTGTAACCAGACACCGAGGAATGCAGGCAGCCAGTGCAAGTTGGAAAAGGCAAGGGAAGGATTCCCTGCAGCCTGGACAGGGGAGAAGGCTCTCCATTCTCAGCACCATGGTTTCAGCGCATTTAAATAGACTTGGAGCTTTTGGCCTCCAGCACTGTGAGTGAGAGAATACATTTACATCATTTTAAGCTACCAAATTCATGGTAATTTGTTACAGCAGCCACAGAAGATTAATACAATTTGCTACTAGGATTCTGGGCACATCATAAATGTCGTTTGGCATCATAAAGGGTGTAGACGACACAAGTAAAATGAATGAGCACAAACTATGACAAAAACCAAAGAGTCAAGTGAAAGATATTTAAAAAAAGGAGCAACTGATTCAGTGTTTGGAGGTACTTTGCATTAGGAGTTATTCGTCATGGACAATTTTTTAAGGTAATGAATTAGCAATTATTAAAGCCAGATATCCCTCATATAGATATTCAAATCCCATTTGACTTTGTGTGAAATATTATATTAATGGTGATCATTTTATAAATTGAGGCAATTAAGTAACCAATATTTTTTCTGTGGCTCATTACATAAAGATTGCTCCTTGCTTCATAACTCTGTTACCGTTGAATGCAGTCCTTTTAGAATTCTCCCTTCCATATACTTTGCTAAAATGAACAGGCAAACAAATGAATATCCTTCTGCCCCCCAAACTTCACAAACAATATTAATAAAAAAATTGATCTATTTGTGGAGGTTATTTCCAAAGGATGCTCAGCATGTCAAATGTTTCTACTCTTCTTTCCACAAACGATTGTCCCATTTCATCTCATATAGGATTTATTGGAAATTCATAAAATTCCTTATTCATAGATATATTCAGCCCAACAGAGTAAAATAAAAGCAGCATTATTTCATACTTGGTGTACTAGCCAGGTGGCTTTAAGATGAAGTTAGTGAAATTTTAAAATATGTTATGTATTACATATGTATGCATGTATGCAACTGTTATAGAATTTCCTTTGATTTAGTGGTATATTTAAAATTAGCATACTTATAAGAGGTTAATTAGAAAAAAGTGCTTGGTAGTCCTTTAGAGAATTTAAAATTATAAGTTCAATATGCTTCACACTCTGTAAGTTTGATAAATGCTCTGCTAAATTTAAAACTGTTTTCCAAAGTGCAATCATTAAACTAAATGCTTTCTCAGTCATTTTATAGTGTCATTTATGTGTGTCCAATTTTGAATAGTGTTTGACTAGAACAACGGATATATAACATACTTTTTCTGCAGATTTCTTTTATTTTTCTTTTAATCCTCACCAGAGGATATTTTTCCATTGATTTTTAGAGAGAATGGAAGAGAGAGGAAAAGACAGAGAGAAATATCGGAGAGAAACACATCGATTGGTTGCCTCCTGCACAGGCCCTGACAAGGGCCTGGGCCAGGGAGGAGCCTGCAAACAGAGGCATGTGCCCTTGATTGAAATGGAACCCAGGACCCTTCAGTCTGCAGGCTGATGCTCTACCCACTGAGCCAAAACTATAGGGCTGCAGATTTCTTATTAGTTTATCATATAGTGTTAACACCTTAAAATAATCCCAAACTTTGCTGACTGGATAGGTATTCACTGGTTCATTTTCAAAATAGCACTGTGCTATCTGCTGTAACAGACCTGATTACTACCCTCCCAAGCTTACAAATAAGTAATAGCAGTAAAACATGATAGATGTTTTGACAATGAAAATACAGGAATCTATGAGAACATATGGCATGGGGACTTAACCTCACCTTAAGTTTATGGCAGGTCTCAACTGTTTCTCAACTGAGAAATTGTTTCTTAGTTGAGACACACAAATAATGATTAAGAGTAGACAAGTAAAAGGAGATTGTAGAGTGTGTTGCAGGCAGAGGGAGCAATATGCACAAAGGCCCAGAGGCAAGAGAGAGCTAGGCTTTGATAAAGAACTAAAATGGTGTCAATGGAATAGGGAAGGCATGGACACAAAGCACAAAGAAGTAATCAACTGTGTCAAGGAGTTAACGATATAAAAGACAGGAAATCCAGGCATTGTAAGCAGGAAAGTGATAGTATTAGATTTATATTTTTAGAACTTACACTATTTGTCTTATGGGAATAGAATGACAGAGAATAAGAACCTGGGACAGGGATGATGGCTACCAAATCCTAAGGGGTAAAAGTCTGGATGGAAAGAAATAGACTTACTCTAATTTGTAGAAGACAGGCTGACAGTTTACAATGAAGAGTAGAGGACAGAGAAAACTCCTCAAGATTTCTGGCTTGTGCAACTGAATAGATTCAGGACTCATTCTGAGACAGAGCACACTGGAAAAAATTCCCAATTTTCATAAAAAAAAATGAAGTCAATTTTGAACAGGATGAATCTGAGATGCCAGCAAGAAGGTTAGCAGAAAATGTCCAGTTGGACAGTTGGATGGGCAAAAGTAGATTTACAGTTGTGAGTACACGAAACAGAGTTTATTTTTGTATTATTATTTATTAATTATCATATTACTAGAGGCCCAGTGCACGAAATCGTGTGCACATAGAGTCCCTAGGCCTAGCTTGCAATCAGGGCTATTTTCCACCTGCTCGCCAGTTCCTGGCCACCTGCTGCCGCCACTAGCAACCCAGTTCCCCTTGCAGGTCCTAGACTCACCCAGCCGCAGCTGCTGCCAGCCAGCTGGTTTCCCTCACAGGCCTCCCACCTCATAGCGACTGGCTGAGAGGTCGTTCTGGTCATTATACTTATGGTCTGGCCTTTTAATATATAGGATTTTCCATATGAACAACTGTAAACCTACTTTTTCCATACTTTGTATAGCATACAGCTTAGGTCAAAGGTTTAGGATAGCTATTTAAGTTTTGAAATCATCATTTATTCAGT
Organism: Myotis daubentonii; assembly: GCF_963259705.1. Classification (NCBI taxonomy): domain Eukaryota; kingdom Metazoa; phylum Chordata; class Mammalia; order Chiroptera; family Vespertilionidae; genus Myotis; species Myotis daubentonii. The sequence goes on along the minus strand of NC_081856.1, from coordinate 34,684,219 downwards.
CCTTTATTTAAAAAAAATGTTTTGGGGGAACATGGTACAATACACAGATTTTGTAACATAGAAACCTACACCTGACACCTATATGACCACGTTGACCAATGTCACTCCAACATATTGAATTTAAAAAATGTTTTCTGATTGTCTATTGCGATTGAGTCCTAGGCATCAGCAGATAAGGGCAGTAGGGGCCATAGACAGAGACAAGGTGGCAGAGAGAGTGGTGTGAGGTGAGATGAACAAAGGCCATGGAAACTCCCATGCATTTGAGGAGTTGAAGAGGAAGAAGAGGCCCTGTTCCTAGATGTCCAAGCAGAAGCTATAGCTATAGAAAACAAACAAACAAAAAAATCCAATCGAGCACTGGTACCATGGAAACTAAGAAAAGTGTTTTAAGAGTGAGGGGAACATCTCAGGACAGAATGTTACCTACAGGAGAAGCAACACAATGGATTCAATGAGAGTCCTCAGTGATCACTGTGCAAAGGGCTCACTTAGAGCAGTGGGTGCTGAAGCCACATTTCAGGGACTAGAAGGAAAATGCCAGTGTCTTTATTATTTTAGGATGAGATAGGAATGGACAAGATGATGTTAATATAGAAGAAGCTTTAGATTAATCTTCAGAGTTAGATGATGTAGTAAATGTTTTTATGAAGATTCTAAAAGTATTACCTTATGTCAGAATCCCTGTTCCTAAATTATTTTTTTCCTAAAACCCTTGTTAATTTTACTGCTAATAAGACAGGATTGATTAGTTATCTCCAATTTTATAAATTGGCCATAAAGTGGTAGCACAGTTAATCAGAATATAAGGTTAGATCTACAACCTTTTGATCTTTAATACCCGTAAAAAGTCTGAACATATGCGTTTTATGTTTTCTTATTGGTTTTCCGACCTATTTTACTCCTGACACCTGTCAAGTAATTTTTTGAATTTTCTGAAATATTATAAAGGTAAATCCAAAAATAGTAAATCGTTTGCTATTGCTCAGTGCATGGCTTAGAAATGGATATGGTTGCAATTTTGATCAGTAGCATAGGGGAGAAAGTCTGCTGGAAGGTTTTTTGAAAAGTTGTCTTGACCACTGTAAAGGTACATAAGACAGAGACGTTTGGCTTTGGGCATTGGACAGTGCTATGCTGGGGGCTGTCCCAGCCCTCTCAAGGCCATGAGCAAGGAAGCCCAACAGGCTCAGGATGGCAGAGCAGAGCGATGGAAAACACCTGGGTCAAGAATGATACAACGGAACCTTTAAAATTAAAAAAAACACACACAAACTCCTTGAATCACCTTACCCCAAGGTTACATATTATGTGGAGCAATACATTTTTCTTATTGCTTTTGCCATTTTGCATTGTCCTTCTGTTACTTGTAGGTGAAAAAAATTAATAACAAGTATTTTTCTATTAAATTCAACCATGTCAGTCAAAAGGCTATACCTTTAGCAATCATGGATGTCCTGTCATCTCTGAAAAGATTAATTTCAAATACACAATGAGAAGAAGACATTTTTAAATATCCTTACTTGGATGCCAGCTCCCTCTGGCACTGTGATCTTCCATACACAATTCAGATTGTTGTCATAAGGCTCGGGGTAACCAGGAGACAAAATTGTCCCTTTGCGCTTAGTTAAAATTCCTCCACAAGGCACTAAAAAGTAAAGCAGCCCAAGTGAGGAAGTTAATTCTGATGCAGAGGATTGAAATAAGGCTAAAGGTCAGAGCTATTATCTTGGACAGATGCTAGACTTGCCAGTATAACCAAATCATGCTGTTCTTTTAAAATTCATAAGAACAATATACAATAAATCTTCCTATATCACAGAAACTTGTAGAATTAATAGGATACATTAACGGATAACCTTACAATTCTATATCTAAAATCATATAATTAACTCAATAATAAGCATGCCATTTATAATACATTACTAAAAAGTACATTGACACATTCACATTAAAAGATTTTCATATCGAGATACAAATTTTTTGAAGAGTTATTTTATATTTGTTACCTTTCTCTTCATGCATCCTATGAGAGTAATAGCGTCCTTTGAGGGGTGATGATGATAAGGATTATGTTACCATCATAGCATTTATAAAGAGCTTACTATTTGCCGGGCACTCTTACAAGCACTTTATATATTTTACCTCATTCAAACCTCCCAACAATCCAATGAGATAGGGGCACATATACTCCCCATTTTACAGCTGAGGACACTGAGTCATGAAGAGATTAAATAACTTGTCCAACACCACACAGTTTATAAGAGAAAGAGCTGGGATTTGAATCCTGGTAGTTTGACTCCAAATTCCATGTTCGTCAGTGAAAGGAAGATACTCGGTATGGCAGTGCCAGTCCAGTTGTTGCCAGAACAACCATTATATAAAAGAAGCATATGGACCTGCTCTAAAGTTTTTTTTTAAAAAAAGGGTTTCTATCAAAGGTATTAATTTTAAAGCAAAATTTTCATACAACTAGTAGTATCAGCTTGGTTCGGGGCATGTCCTAATTTATAATTTTAAATATAGTGTGATGTTGGGAATGTTCCTTAAACTCTCTGAAACTCAGATTCCTTGTCTGTGAAATGGCAGTAGAATTGTTTCCTAAAGGCTTTTGTGAAAATATAGCATGATAGTTTACATAAATAAGCTAGTATATTACTTAGAAGACAGAAAGAAGTCAATAAATCATATTTCCTTTTGCAACTACTATTATTTTTTAATGTTTTTATTGATTTTTAGAAAGAGAGGAAGGGAGAGGGATGGGGAGAGAGAGAGAGAGAAAGAGAGAGAGAGAAGAGAGAGAGAGAGAGAGAGAGAGAGAGAGAGAGAGAGAGAGAGAGAGAGAGAGATTGGCTGCTACATGCCCCCTATCTGGGGTCAAGTCCACAACCCTGGCATGTGCCCTGACTGGGAATCAATCCTTGACCTTTTGATGCAGGGACAACTCTAAACCAACTAAGCAGGGTCCAACTATCAGTATTTTAGTTACCAATGACATTGTTATCCTAGGGGCATTTGTCCTAGTGTGGATCTAATGGTGAGATATCAAAATATATCTTTTGTAATATTTTTTACAAAGTTCATAGTACAGTACAGTGCAACTTCCAAAGTCAAATGCAAAAACCTAGGGTAATTACTCAAGAGAGTGCTGGCAAATGTTTTTTTTTTTTTTTTTAATAGTGTTGGTGTTGATTTTAAATGAGATAATGCTTAATAGTGTGCTTCATACAAATGTTAATACTTGCTATTATTATATTTTACAACTTTTTCATGGATGGGTGGATGGATGAATCAATGAATCAATGAATGCGGGTTCAGATCCTGTATATATTTCTTCATCTATTCCTTTCACACTATAAGCAAAGATGATATAGACAGGTATTGTCATGGAACCAATGCAAATAAAGTAGTTCTTTCAGAGTCTCTAAAGAACTTTGAAAAAAACAAACCCAGATAAGGGTAATGGAATAAGCAGCAGGTTAAAGACTCTGCCTAAGGCTAGTAAGTAGCAGGCTCAGGGACTTTTCAAAAGAGACCTCCACTACAAATACTTATGCCTAAGGCCATATATTGCAAGAGCTATTAGTGGCTGCAGGGGGTTATTTAAATCACAGAGACTCAGAGAACTTGAGGTTTTATGATACTAAAAAATTTAAGAAATCTGAAGCATACAAGGTCAAATTTGGAAGATAGTCCTCAACATAGTTTTCAATTTTAAATTTGTTCCAAGTCCAATGTTCTTATCAAAATATTACTGTACGGTATTGCAATTTATTGGCGAACGGCTTGATAGAACAGATTTGTATAAGATTATTAAATTTTATTTACATGCTGATATTTAAATGTGTGTATCCCCTAACTTAGTACCTGACCATTTTAACTATAAGCACAGCTTGCATAACATACCTAATGGGGCTGCTTTCCAGTCAACAATTTAATTCCAGTATGTCAGTTTAAGCAATATTATGGAACACTTTATTGTGTTTTAATATGGCAGGGAAAAAAAGGAGTGTTGATAGCAGCAATATGAACTGTGAAACTAAAACAATACAATTGAGATGGAAATCATTAAACATATACAAAACTATTTTCTTTTCATTTCAATTGGATGCTCATTTGGCTTAAGCTGTTAACTGGAGCATTCATTGAACACTAAAGGCTGAGAAATACAATAATTATGCATAAATAAATTGTCAAATAGTATATCTAAACTATAGAGTATAGATAGAGAATTTTTCCTCTCTCAGAATAAAATTACACATACAATGTATAAATCTACTGTTTATGTTTAATCTGTGTACTAGAGGCCCAGTGCATGAATTTGTGCATGGATGGGGTCCAGCTGGCCCACCCTAGTCAGGGCCAATTGGGCCAGGCTGGCCAGGGGGAGAGGTCGTGGGTGGTTGGCGGGCCTCCTGGGAGGAGGGGATGTAGGCGGTTGGCCGGCTGCCCCCACCCCCTGGTGGAACTCCTGGTGGAGGAGACAATTTGCATATTAGCCTTTTATTATAAAGGCTAGGGATTCTCAGAGGAGCATGAATCTTAAGGTGGTTTGCAAAGGTCTAACCAAGCAAAGTGAGCAAGAACATCACCAAGTGGTAAAAGGCTGAAATTAAAAGGCCTGGGCCCGGGGGGACAAAATGAGGGGGGCATCTGTAATAATTTAAACAATACATATAAATTGAAAACATACAAAACAAATGAAAAATAACCCATGTACCCTAGACTCAAGAAGTTGGCCAATTGTTCTGAGGAGACAGAGAGAAGTAGGGCAGATAGGAGCGGGACCACAGGAAGGGAAAACAGAACCAGGAACCCATCAGGTGGCGTTACTAAGGCACCCCAACTGGGCGGGGAAGGAGGGGTGCATGCAAAAAGGCATAAACTTTTTAACAGGACCAATCAGGAGCTAGCAAGGCTGTCTCCACCCCCAAACTAAAAGCGCTTCCTCTTGCTGCTCTCTTGTCCCCAGCACACAATGGGTTCCTCACCTTCCTGTGGTGGGGAGCACATGGTTTATGGCCATGTGGACCTCCACACGTGGACTAATAGGTTTTAATTCCCATGGATACTCTCAATAAACTTTGGCTCCACTAACTGTTTTTTGTCCTTGACTTCATTCTTTGGTTTCACAAGACAATGAACTCAGACTCAACATCCCATATTTTGATTCTAGTTTGACCTCAACAAAAATTCAGGAAATAACAGTTCTTTGTTAAAATTCAATCTTTAAATTAATGTGTAGTGAACACTTATTATGTGCCAGACAGATCCTCTCTCAGTTGAGTAGAAAAACAATATAGTGGCAAGGGAAAGGTCAAGAGTATTAAACAAAATTTAAAAACTATATAATATAGTGGGTTGTTGCTGTAAAAGAAAAGCAGGGTAAGGACGAAGGGAACAAACAGAGGATGGACAGCAGAATATTATTTTAGTTAGGATATATATAAAAAAAAATAACGAAGTAATTCAGTAAAACCAAAAAAATCTCAAGGATGCATGTCCCAAGGAAAAGAAATACAAAGTTCAAATGCCTTAAGAAAGTCCATATTTCATCCATTAACAGATATTGAAAATGAACACAAATGATAGCTAATACTTTAATATCAATCTATGATAACTCTGTACTCAACTCATATTTGAATCTTTAAGACATAAGCTTTTTCTTTTTTGAATATTTTAAGACAACAAATTTCGGTCAGAATATTTGAATCTAAAAATATTTACAGTTAAAAAATAGAAATGCAAAGTATATCTTCACTTATGTAAAGATGAGCAGTTGGACCAAATGGTAAAACCTAAACTGAGCCATCATCTAACTGTCATTTGGAATTATCGCCTTTCTATTTCTTGTCTCACACAGGTTCCGTGTGTCCTTCTGTTAGTATTCAGTTTTCTATAGGGTGAAACATTTTTTAAGTGGTATAAAGTAATATGTCCTTTTTATGTGATCTTGGCAGGAAATAGAAATCATCTGATACAATTTCTATCCCTAAGTATGCACTTTCAAACCAATGAAAAATGAAAGGTGGTCTGTTCTATGTTTAAAGACGCTCCATAGATGCAGTGGCAAATTTCTAAAAAAGCCCAGGGACCTACAAAGAGATGGGTTTTTGACGGAGAGATTGTAATGGTTCCTCAGTTTTTTATCTGTTAACCTTAAAGTAGAAACTGTGTCTGAAACCAGGACAGTACATTAGCATTTACTCCTAAATTTGAATATCAGCCATAGATTTGCATAATCTTTCCTGGCTGGTAGAAGCACCTTGCTGAGATGAATCCATTATTGAATGCTGTAAAAAAAAGTTATTCAATGATGTAAAAGAAAAATTCCTTTTATTTACATGGAATTTTACTTCTGATGGCAAAAACACTGGGATTAGCAAATGGATATGTTTGACATACAAAAAGGCTTTATAATAAGCATATAGGAGTTTTACTCTAAACAAAAATAGCTTATATTTTAAAAATTTAGAATTTTTATTCTCTACCTTCACCTTTCAAAATATTATTTTATTTCATTTTTTCCCTCTTCCTAAAATATTCTTTCATTTTCTTTTTTCCCCCTTTTCTTTCATATCAGCTCATTTCTCCCCTCTATCTTCTTCTTCTTCTTTCTACTCCTATCTCATCATCATATCTTTGTGCCTAAAAGAAATTTCCTTGGATAATGTAATGTTTAAATTTTGCAGGGTTAGAAAAACACAGAGTGAAAACCATTAGTTAAATATATATTTTCAAGGCCAATTAGAATTGTAGTGATTGTTATTGTACTTTTAACTTTATTTTTAACCCTTGCAAACAATAAAAACAAACCAAATATGATTATATGCATATTTTTAAAATCTCTCCTTTTTAACTATTTGTTCTTGAATGCAGCAACTGATGGAAAGAAATTTCTGTCTCTCTAAATAGCTTATTGTAATAAATAATCATTATAATTCTAAAAAACTTGTCATGGTATTTCCTCTAAAATATTTATAGTTAAAAATAAAAATGCAAAGTATATTTTTACTTATGTAAAATTTTCTTAAACATTTTAAGTGTAAAGGAAAATATTATATTCACGAAATGCTAAATTAGTAGAATTGGAAAGAATGACACAGATACCATGCTTCAGCCCTTTCCAAGATGCAAAATCTTCTGTGAAACATAAATTTTAAATATAATAACTTTAAAGTGTTATTAAATCAACCTATCAACAAATAAAAATCAATAATATCAAATACTTTATCAGCACAGCATATAAATTCTATATTTCAGATCTCATAGCTTTAGAATCTCCTGATTCTATGGTGGAGGATTTGGCAACAACAAAAACAACTTAATTTTAGAATGCATACTAGGTTCCAAGAACTCCGCCAAGGCTTTAAATCATCTAATAGCCACAATAAACCTAAGGAAAGTCCTTTTTTTTTAATCCATATAGGAATCGAGAATCAGGTTATGTAAATTTTCCAGGATTATGTAGTAACTCACTGCTCTTCAGTGTCACAATAAAAGCCTAGATTATTACCCAAGGCTTAATTAACCCTATTCTGAGAACTTACTATACTTCCCAGCTGTTAGGATTTTATTCATTTTTACATGATTCTTTACAACTTTACCCCATTAATTAGGACATTTGCATAAGTATACAAACAGATCTGTTAAAGAGTAACTCACAGCTATTTCAGTACCTATACCACATATGTAGGTACTTTAATAAGCTTCTGTGATCTTTAAAAGACATGCAAATTCTTTACATATTGGCATAGAATTCTTTAAATAAACTTTTAAAAATGAAAAAATAATATTTATTTCAGTAATCCCTTATTAGGAGCATTCAAATTCTATTATTGGAAATATGATGTACATTTTATCCATATAAATCAATAAGTGAGGAAACTTTCCAGCTAATTCAAAACAAACTATTTTTCATTGATTGTGGCATACCCCACTTGCATCAAATATCCACTCTAACTTGAAAATTTAGGTACTTTATAACCAATAAATAATTAAAAATCAATGTATAACTATAAGATCTGAAATAGAAATACTAAAAGATGCAAGATAACTAATTTTGATATAAAGTATGTACAATGATAATGCACAGAAATTTACTACTTACCAATACAGGTGGGTAAGGAATCATTCCACTGGGCCAAAGAATTGGGCACTGTATCACACCTAATTGCAATGGATCCATGGAGAATATATCCTGGATTGCATTCAAAAAGAACCAATGAACCAACAGCAAATTCATTGCCAATCCTTCTTCCGAATCTTGGTTCAGGCACAGAACTGCACTGTGTAGAACTTGTTCTAGGAACAGCTGCATACAAACAATTATTGATTTTAACTTCATATTAAATACATACTTAAAAATGTAGCTTTTTAAGAAGATTTCAAAGAAATCTCCACTTTTTATCAAAACTTCAATTAAAAATTTGAATACATTTCTAAAAGTTTTAAAAGTAATACAGAATATAATACAACTTAAAATGAATATTGTCATCAAGATCTTTTAGTTAAAAATATTTTGCTTCATTCCTTTAAACATCAACTAAAGTATTTTTCTATTTTTTGTTTTACCAAACTCTTATTAATATAGCAAAGTAGTATGAGTTATATATTTCAATTTTTGGGGTGATCAATGAATGATATATATATATATTTTTTAAACTGGTATACCAAGGTCCAAAAATACATGGCAGATTACATGAAGTAATGTCAAATTTTTTTTCAGTAGTTGTTTCTTAAAAACATAGATTTGAAAAAGAAAACACAACACTTCATTAATTTCAGAGCATGTTTACAAACTTAGTGTTCAAACATGTTTGTTATTGATGAATACTATAACTACATTCAGACTAAGCGGAAGTCAGACAGATTAACAACAATAGAAGTTTATCTTTTAGTAATCGTATAACATCAAATGTGAAATTGCTCATAGAATTATTATGTCCTTTAACTGTGAGGGTGTTTTTGTTTTATTTTTATTTTATTTTTTTGGTTTAGTAAAATAGAATGATAACAGGATGTTTTTTCTTTTTAAAACACATACAGATGGGATTACAGAGTTTGACAACAGCCCAAAAAATGATATGATGAAATCCAAATAGATTGATTCCTTTTATGTGATTAAAGTAAAAGTAATTCAACTTTTATAGTGCCTTTAAAATTCATAATACCCCACATTGTTTACACAAGGAATACTATTAAAAATAAGACAGTGCAATATAACCAATATTATAAATGGACTAAGAGGGCTTAATAAAAATATCAAATCACAAATGATTATAGTTTTTAAGAAAGTTCAAGATACATTTGAGAATACTACATGATCACATATAACTTAAAATATTTCAAATAATAACTCAATATAGGTTAATGATAATATAGAAAATTGTCCATAAAAGGTGAGAAAAACTGTGTAAACCAATGTTTAATTGCACAAAAATATTTAGTAGCCATGAAGAACATTTGAATTCTCCTGAGAATGAGAAAATAAAATTTTTGAATGAAGTGATGAGTTCCTTGGCATATCTAAGTACATCAGCACAGAATTTTGTACAATTCAATTTAGAGATCTAGACTATGAGCAAAATAGGTTATGCAGAAACTAAAGAATTATCATAAAAAAATAAGTGTTTTGAAAAGAATATGTTGGAAGAAAGGAAAATCATACTATTAACTTGAGAATGATAATGAAAGCAAAAGATATTTTTTTGACTTTGGTCAAGGTAATAGTGCTATAGTGATGGGGAACGAACAGAGAAAAACTGTTAAAAGGAAAACAACTTTTATCTCTCCTATATGATTATGAGAATCTGATCATTCAATAACTCTGAACACAGCATGGAAACCGAAATCATTCCTTAGTGTGTTTCTAGGCTACCGGGTCACTTACCTTGATAAACAAAGTGAAATCCCTTAGCTGTTATTGGTCCAACTGAAGTAAATCGAATTGTGATCTGATTACCTGAACTCAGTGGAAGTGATTCTCCTACTCAACAAAACAAACACTAAGATATCATAAATAATTTCATTCAGTAAACCTAACAAATTATATTTACACTGTCATTTGAAAATGTGAGTCTATGTTCTATCAAATTACGTCAATATATCCTACCACTGACAATATATTTCCAATGGGTTCAGCTTTAATTTTAACTTTTTACTGGCAGGCTTTCATTACATTTTGAAACATATCGCCTCATTCTTTAAAGAATCCTTAAATATGTTATATCACAATAAACACCAGAAACTAAGAGACTAAATATTATATTTACTTGATTACAATCCCAGCAAATGGTTGTATTTGTCTCAAGCATTTGATTTACTATTAATTGTGTTTCTATTTTTTTAAAAGAAATAACGAGTAATTCTAGTTTCAGTTTACTTTATCTCTAATATGGATGACATAAATCTCAACTTTCACTACAATATCAATCAAAGTCAGTCTTTAATCAATAACTGATGCATGGCAGTGCTATTAAAGGATACCTGAATGGGATCCTGAGAGGGAAGATAACAGAGAAGATTGCTGAGTTGGCCCATCATACACCTCAACAACATCGTGGAGTGATGTCTGGAAAAATACAAACTGGCCAAACACCACTGATCAACAGGAACCAGGAGAAGCAAACAAATCACCAACCATCCAAAAACAAAAAACAAACAAAAAAAATAGAAAGAGGAGGAGAGAGAGAACAAAGTATTACAATATAATAGTCATCTTTTTTCTACCTTTAACAAAAGGATAGGTGCCAATTGATTGATATGCCTGACACATTTATTTCAGGTCATAAAAGTAATGACCATGGCCTAAAAACAATAAGATTTTAGGAAGGTTATTTAAAAAAAAATAAATGGAATGTGTATAACATTTAATTTAGATCAGAAACCATAAGGTTGGTGATTAATGCTTTATAAAAACTAATTTTTAAAAATTTTCCCATTGGTATTTTGATTTTTATCACTTTGTGACTCTCTTCTCTTTTTCTAATTTTTTTTCTCCTCTTTTATGTGAGATAGACAAAGTTTTAATTTGGGGAAACTTTTTTGCATATCGCTTTTAAAATACTATCCCATTAAGTTTCACAGAAAAATATCAGTAAGATACTTTTCAGGTATAGTGTTTAATCCACATTTATTGTTAAACTTCTGCCAAAGTAAATAAATTCTATTTATTATGCCTTAGTAATTGAGATATTACACAATTTTCTAAAGTGGTTGCATTTTCATGGTAAGTACAGATCTGAAGTACTTAACAAGGAGCTTTATAAGTGTCTTTTTTAAACTTAATTTCATACTTTTTCTTAAATTCTATACTAATTTTAAGTGCAGAAATTATAACTTCAAATATCCTGTTCCAGAAGAGAAATCAGCTTGTATTTTGTGTTTTTTAAAAAGAAATGGATAATAAAATTTATTCGTAAGACATTGCTTAGGTAGAAATACTGTGGGGTTGAAAAGAGCATGATTTTTTAAAAGTCTGATAATATAAAAGCAAGGTAACTTTTAATAAATTCAAGATCACATTACTGTAATTAAACTATATATATATATATATATATATATATATATATATATATATATATATATATATATATATTCTTCATATTTTACACCTTAAATCAAGGTTATGATCATCCTGTAGTGTTCTATGAAAACAGGCTACTTCATTGGAAGCATGCTGAGTTTTGCATATGAACAGAACACACACACAAATACTGTATACAAAGCTATCTTCATTCTATTTTATTTTTGGGCCTGCTAAAATAAGCTGGTAATCTCAGTCCAGTTCTTTGTGGGGTAAAAGCAGATGAATAGTATCTGAACACTGAAGTGCTAAATTTCATAAATAATCCTTCTTAAGCCGTTCCCTAGAAGTCATGAAAGCAAATTTATATTTCTACCTAATCATATATATGTAGTCAATTATGTTAATAGTTTGCAAGTCATATAAAACATTGTCAGTTCAGACCTTTTTAAAACATCCATATTTTGGTCTACCAAATCCAAGCTCTTTCAAAAATACTCCAAAAGTTATTAACACAGATTTTGTTTTCTTTTTTTCCCATTTGTTTAGATTGGTGTTTGGATGATCTGCTTTCAAATGTGTCTTTAAAAGTTTCTATTATAATTGCAGACATTGCCACTGTCTTTCCATATGCAGGGACTACCACAGGGACTTTGCTAAATCAAGTACACTGTGTAACAAAGCTCTTGACAAATTACACCTTTTTGGAAGTCATTAGAAAAAAATTTAAGGTTCAACATCCTTTACTCTTTATACCTAAATATCTCAAAGTTGCATTAGGAAGCATGTCCAATTTCCAAGCAAACTGCTACATTTACAAACAACATCTAAAACAACCAAATACATAATGATCCAAGAGTTTTTTCTAAGGATAAACAAACAAACAAAAAAAGCAAGCACAAAATATCCTTCTTTATTCTTGTTTGTAGGCTCTTGTTCTCAATTGTTATTTCTCTACCAATACACCAAAGTTTAGTACCACCTGCAAATTGAGTATGCAGGCCCAGCATGTCAAACTCATGGCCCACAGGCCGCATGCCTTGTTTATTTGGCCTGTGCTAGCCTTTGAGTTTGACATGCTTGTTGTAGACTATAATATTTAACAATATAGCCATTAACACCATTTATTTGTATTACTAGAGGCTCAATGCACGAAATTCATGCAAGGGTAGGCTTTCCTTGCCCCGGTTGCCAGTTCCAGCTTCCCTCTGGCTATCAGCAACTGGGACCTGGGCTTCCCTCTGGCTGCTGGAACCCGGGACATGCAGGCTTCCCTCTGGCTGCCAGAACCCGAGCTTCCCTCTGGCTGTGGGGACCCAGGACCTGGGCTTCCCTCCAGCTGCCGGCACCCGGGCTTTCTCTGGCTGCCTGCAGCTGCCCCCCTCCCCCCCATCTGCACCTGCCTTGGCCTGGCGCTGCCCATGTCCACAGTCACCCCTCCCTCCCCCCCATTGATCACCCCACCAGCTGGTAGCCTGGGCCTCCCTCTGTGGGGCGATCGTGGGGTGATGGCAGGGCCCCCCGACCAATCGCCTTGGCTGGCCTGGTGCCAGTGCATGTCATAGTGTGGTCGTCCAGACAGTCATTCTGCTGTTTGGCTGTTTGGTTGATTTGCATATTACACACATAGATAGATAGATAGATAGATAGATAGATAGATAGATAGATAGATAGATAGATAGATAGAGATGTTAAATAAAGAAAACTGTAGGGCATGCTCTGTTGAGTAACTCATGCCTATAATGTATTGTAGTAATTCTAAAGTGAGGTTAGGGAGAATAAAGAAATGTTGGGGGTTAGGGAGGACTGTGTTGGAACCTGTCTCATTAAGCAATCAGTAAGCTGCTTTTCTTTAACTGTGAACTCACTTTGCATTAACATGGCGAGAGGATATTCTATTCTATTCTATTTTTATTTTTTCATATAATTACTCCTTTTATTTAGTAAAGCATAGGTGGTATACAATGTCATATAATTAATAAAATAATTATATTATTTTAGGGCATCTAATATAGTGACTCGATATTGTTAATATAGTGGCTCGATATTATTTTTATACCTTATAGTGTGATCACCTGAGTAAGTCTAGTAATCATCTGTCACTGTGCAAACATATCACGGTATTATTGACTGCATTCCCCTTCACATTTTTCACCCATCTTCCCAGCCCCCTGCCCTTGGCCAATGGAAATTTTTAATTAAAAATAGCTTGTATTAGAATAAAAATGTTATTTTTGAGAGGATACTGAATCATTATATCAAAGATGACACTATTTAAATTGTAATGATTTTTTTTTGTAGTATAAAGAATCAAGAACACTTGCACAAGTGTTTTTTACACATTATCAGGCTAACAATTGTCTTACTGAACATTACAATTCTGAACCAAATCCCCCCTTCTCAGCCAGAAATTTTAAGAATTAAATGGTAACATTAGTGTTTGCTTTGCCATTCTATCTGTAAATATTTTAATTTACTTAGTGTTCTTATGTCTAGACTAGAGGCCCTGTGCATGAAATTCATGCACTCGGCGGGGGGGGGGGGGGGGGAGGTCCCTCAGCCCAGCCTGAGCCCTCTCACAGTCCAAGAGCCCTCAGGGGATGTCTGACTGATGGCTTAGGCCCGCTCCCCACAGGAAGCCATCAGTCAGACATCCTTAGCGATGCCATAGAGGTGGGAGAGGCTCCCGCCACACCACCACTGCTCTTGCCAGCCATGAGCCCGGCTTCTGGCTGAGAGGTGCTCCTCCTGTGGGAGTGCACTGACCACCAGGGGGTAGCTCCTGAGTTGAGCGTTTGCCCCTGGTGGTCAGTGTGTGTCATAGCGACCGGCCGTTCTGTCATCAGGCTGAAACTGGCTCTCTGACATCCCCCGAGAGGTTCCAGATTGTGAGAGGGCACAGGCCAGGCCAAGGGACCCCACTGGTGCACAATCGGGGCTGGGGAGGGACACGGGAAGTTGGCCAGCCGGGGAGGGACTGCGGGAGGGCTTCAGGGCATGTCTGGCTTGTCTTGCTCAGTCCCAATCGGCTGGACCCCAGCAGCAAGCTAACCTACCAGTCGGAGCCTCTGCCCCCGGTGGTCAGTGCACATCATAGTGAGCAGTTGAGCGGCCTTAGCATATCATTAGCATACTATACTTTGGTTGAATGGCAAACTAGACAACCAGAAACTCAACATATTAGGCTTTTATTATATAGGACAGCAGTAGGCCTTCTGCTCCTAAAATATTCTGAATATTTTACTGCACCCTTTGTATGTTTGAGACTGATGTAGGAAAACATTGTGAAAGACTTTAAGGTGGACCAAAAGACAACTGGTTATTAATTTTTATAAGCAAGATATTATCCAACACACCTTCTGAGTATTCTGTGTTTATGGGGGCTCTGGTATATGTAGTGGATTATTATCTAATGGACAGACTTGTTTTGTATCTATTTGTAAATTCATTTCATCTATCTATCTATCTATCATCTATCTATCTATCTATCTATCTATCCATTATCATTCAAATAAATTTGAATTCTCTTTAGAACCACTATAGCATCTTACTGGTTCCCTCATTAATTCATGACTTAAATTTATATATATATAATTTATAATCTATTTGTAGTATGAGAGCCATGATGTTGCCCTCATTAAAACAAAAACAAAAAATAAAAACATTTTAACACAGATCTAGATGCTGATACTTCAATTTAATGGCTAGACCACCCTTCTATTTCTGGGAGTATAATTAACTCCCATTGCATGGGCTGCTTATGCCTTCTGTAATCATTAGCAACAGTATATCTTCTTTTTATAAGTTTCCAACAGAGATACTGCATTCTATGCATCTCAGCTCCAATTGTCTTCCCCTTTCTCTTGAGATGTGCATGTAGATATGAAAAGCACTTTATTCTTAGGCCATTAGAGTAGCCAGTGATGGCGAGCCTTTTGAGCTCAGCGTGTCAGCATTTTGAAAAACCCTAACATAACTCTGGTGCCATGTCACATATAGAAAATTTTTGATATTTGCAACCATAGTAAAACAAAGACTTATATTTTTGCTATTTATTTTATATATTTAAATGCCATTTAACAAAGAAAAATCAACCAAAAAAATGAGTTTACGTGTCACCTCTGACACGTGTGTCATAGGTTCGCCATCACTGGAGTAGGCTATACACACTAAGCTGCTTCTTAACAGAAACACCAGTTTAAAGGATTTTTTTCTTTCTTCAAGTGTAATAGATGTAAAAATGTTTTAACTCTTTTGTTAAAAATGGCATGTTTATCACATTATGTAAGCTTAAAAAAATAAAAAAGGGAGCCTAGTAAGAATAAACATGTAAAACATCCCTACACATAAGCTTACGCATATCACCTATTTTTATGCCTGAAACTACTTCTGAGCCTCTTATTTTCCACACATTTTATTATAGAATACAGTTTATTAATTCAACTATTATTTATTGATTCTGATCTACGATGTGCCAGCATGGCAGGCAGCTAGACAGACATGAGTAGACCCCCTTAGAGGAGGAACAAGGGGGCTGGAAAATAGCTTCTTATGATTTCAATACAAGCCCTTGTATGGGCTCTCTCTTAAGCATTAAGCCCTCAGGACAATGAGGCCCTGACCTGTATCAAATACTGGCGGACACTTTGGGTTTGTGATTTACTGATGATAGCCTTTCTGACAGGTGTGAGGTAATATCTCATTACGGTTTTAATTTGCACTTCTCTGATGTTTACTGAGGTTGAGCGTCTTTTCATATGCCTATTGGCCAGGATGGATGAACTGTTACTGTACTCAGTGCAGACCAACAGTCACTCTGAAAGTCTAATTGTGGAAAGCAGATACCTGCAGTGTGGCATACAGCACTAAGTGGGTTTTAGTGCTCAGAGAAGTGTGCTTCTTTTTTTTAAGAATATAAAACAACAGAGAAGTTAAAGGCTCCCTTTTCCACTAAACTGGGCTCTGGAACATTGCTGAAACATTCCACCGCTGCCGAAGCAAGTCGGGGACTTTTGGATGGTACATTTAATTCTTCTGACCTCCAAACAACTAGCTAGTCATTGTGCAGAGGCTTCCTGATTTAGTAATTAATTAACTCAGAATGAGGGTAATAAAACAAACATGGACATGATTACTCTCATTCAGTGATCAGGATTGGCGTTATTGAATAAAAATAAAAATTGGGTTTATCAAATAAAGAAGGATTTCAGTTTTGTTTTTGTAAATTTCGTTTTTCTCTCAGAAGGAAATATTTCACAGTGTATCCTAATGGCACACTAATGTGAGAAGAGAAAAAAAAAAAAACCACCACCACCACCACCACCACCCCCTACCCTGCCACACACACACCACCAGAATCAGATGGTGCCATGGCTAACAACTATTTTAGAAGACGATGATTAAGTTAAGATGAAAATGTCTAAGAGCTTATGGTAAATTTAGGCTTGATTCAAATTTCCTTTGATGTAAAAGAGTTGAAATTTGGTGGAGAATGCCAGTAGGTAGGTCTCTTTGGGCAGGGGTGGTTCTACTAGTCAGATGGGTGTTGCCTTATTAATTTTGGTACCAGATACTAAAATGACCAGGTTTCTTTGCTGCACGACAGAACGGATAAAGCAGTTTAAAGATGGTCAGCATCTCCAGATGGAGCAGATTTAAAAGGACTAATGCTTTCAAATTGCCATTCTATGGGACTGAAAGGCCCTAGAAAATGATGTGATAAGTGATATCAGGGCATTTAAGAAAACTAATGAAGACTTAAGGATTCAAGTTCTGGGATCAGATTCTTTAGGATAGAATCCAGTATTTAACACACAGGAAAGTTACTTCACCTTCCCATGCCTTAAGCTCCTCATTGGTAAACTAGGGATAATAAACATACCTAACCTAGTAGGACAAATATGATATAAATCGCTACTTGTAAAATTGCTACTTTGAACGGTGACTCAAACATAGGAATACATATTAGTTACTATTCCTAATAACTCAGCTATTGTTATTTGCTGATAATTCATTCTGAACATTTACTGATAGGCCACATTTAATTGATCTCAGAATATTAAAGCTATTTTGGTCAAGGTTCATTATGATTTCAAAATGGCTATGTACTTCTCTAACCACTTGATATTACTAGCATATTCTATCCCTTTGGGTGGGATATGAAAATGTAATTAGCAGCTTTCTAACTGGGCAAAGAAAAGAGGAGCAAGGCCAGAGGTCATTCTACTTTTTTTTTTTTAAACTCCATCATAATTCTGTGTCCCACTGTTGCAAAGGGAAACTCTATTACAAAGAAATATTTTCACACAAAAGGAAGTATGGGACAAAAAAAATAGAAAATAGAAATTCCTGTTATATTTCAGCTTGATTCTCAACATGCCTGTAACTGCTCTTTAAAAATCTACACCTTGTTTTGTACTCTAGGGTTCATTTTGATTATTTTTGGTACTCAGACGGTGGTTCACTATGCTATTTTTTTTAAGTCACCCCTGCTTTGCTAAATTTGCATTTTATTAACCAATACAGTGTAGAAGAAAACACACATACATTTACTCACACTCCTAACAGACTAGAAATAAAGAATATTGAAATCAAAGATATGTTTGAAACTGTACTTGATTATATATAAAAAATGACTTCTAATGACATAAGCAATCATAATTTTAAAGGTTCTCTTATTTAAAAATAATTACAAGGTATCTGATTATAACTTCTATTTTATAAAATATATAAGCAAATCTTAAATATTATGAAATTTTACTCTCAAAAGCACCAAAAGGCAGAACTTAAAAAATGATCTCAAATCAAATCAGTGGGCTACTTATTTTTAAAAAGTCATCTAGTGGAAAAGTTTGGGGGAAAGTTGCATTAATTGATAAACTAATAAGTGAGAGTTTCATTAGTATTTTGGAAATACAATTTCTATAGAGTTAGATTTCAAATACTCATCATTCTTATTATAGTATAATAGCAGTAACTATCAACTTAGAATGAGCTGCTTTATACTAATCCAGAATTTTCATTAACCTGAGTCATGTGAATCACATAATAGTTATCTAAAGGGCTACTGCAATCTTCCCTAGAAGCTTGGCTCCAGCTTAGTGGAGCCAGTCCTATGCTAGAGCAGCAATCTAGAAGGAGTAGGTTAGCAACTGGCCCTCTGTCTATATTGTGACCATTTGCTTACTACACAAATCTCAAAATAGCTCATTTGACATACTATAAACATACAGACATTGTAAAGACACCCATCTTATAGAAAATATAGTTAAACTTTCTTTAATTTTTTCCAGGACCAAATATCTATTCAACTACAAACCAATAGCTTATCTGCAATTTGGCAGTTGTCACATTTCCCAATAGCTGAAGATTAATTTGGTGTTTAAGAAGCAATGAAATAAAGAAAAATACAATAAGAAATTCTATAGCATGTCTAAAAATATTTAAAAGGAAAGAAAAGTGAAAAGTTTAAAGTGTTAGAATATTTTATTAACACGTTTTAAAAAAAACTCAATTTCAATTTGGATGAGTGTTTTTCTTTAACATCCCTATGATTTTTTTCTATGTATTTGGCCCAACATGTCTTCCAAATATCAACCAGACCAGAAGATTTAAATCAGGAAAAAATTCTCACAGGGATAACAACATAAATTTGTGAGATTTTTTTATTATAAAAATTTCCAAACGTATACAAAATTGAAAGCATCTATACTAATAAAAGGATAATATGCTAATTAGATCAGACATCTTTTGGACATCTTCTGGATGTCCTTCCGGACAAAGCCACAGTGGCAGGGGCCGAGGCAGAGGTGGTTAGGGGTGATCAGGCTGGCAGGGAGGAGCAGTTAGGGGTGATCAGGCTGGCAAGGGAGAACAGTTAGGGATGAGGCTGGCAGGGCAGAGCAGTTAGGGATCAGGTCAGCAGGGGAGAGTATTTAGGGATCAGGCCGGCAGGGGAGAGTAGTTAGGGATCAGGCTGGCGGGGGAGAGCAGTTAGGGGGATCAGGTGGCAGGGGAGAGCAGTTAGGGATCAGGCTGGCAGGGGAGAGCAGTTAGGCGGATCAGGTGGCAGGGGAGAGCAGTTAGGGATCAGGGCGGCAGGCAGGTGAGTGGGTAGGAGCCAGCAGTCCTGGATTGTGAGAGGGATGTCCCACAGCTGGTTTAGGCCCGATCCTGCAGGGCCTAAACTGGCAGTTGAACATTCCCCAAGGGGTCCTGGATTGGAGAGGGTGCAGGCTGGGCTGAGGGACCTCCTTCTTGTGCAAACTTTCATGCGCCAGGCCTCTAGTAGTGCAATAAACACCCATGAATGCATCATCCATTTTAAAAACTTATCACCATTTGCCAATTCTGTGTCATTTGTTTTCTCTTATCCCCAACCTAGGAGAGCTTTAGAGCAACTCTCAATGTCATATCTTTTCCCATAAATGCTTATCTCTAATAGATAAGGACTTAAAAAATAAGCACAGTGAAGTTACCATACCTAAAAAAACAAACAAACCAAAAAAAAAAAAAAACACACACAAAAAAACTAACAATGTCTTTATATTCTTTAATAACCATTTCTGATTGCATTTCCAGATTTTTCTCCCCAGAAAGGTATTTTTAGAGTTGCTTTGATCAAATCAGGATCCAAACAAAGTTCATACATTTCATTTGGTTGCTATGTCACTAAAGACTTCTAATGTATAGAATCCCTGACCCCCATCTTATTTTTAATATCATATACTTATGGGAAACTATGGGCCTTTTAAAGTTAGGGGGACTATAATAAGATACAACTCAACTAATTGAAAGTTTACTATCATCTAGTTTTTGTTGACAGTTAATTTTATGAAGTTACTATTATACAGCAAGTAATTTTCTCTTGAGGTGAGAGGGCTGCTATACGTTCATGGTTCCTAATCCCCTTACGTCCCACTTCAATCAGAGCAGTGTAATTTCCCACTGTTTTATTTATAGGACTTTCACATACAATTCAGCATTAAGCCTGGGTTCAAATTCTTGCTTCCACCATATTCTTAACTATCTTCTGTATATTGCCTCCTACACATGTCACATTTTTTCTGTAGGCACAGCACCATGGAACCCTCAACTCCCAAAGTTCTACGGCCTAAGAGCTCTTTAATTGGCAGACTTTACATCTATTTTAGGATGGCAGATGAAGGGGTTTATCACAGGACAATATTTTTTTAAAGTTTCTCAATAAAATATCACCAGGAATCTCTTTAATTTAGGCTCTAGTCTCACCATATTGAGAATCACACTTGTACATTTTCATGAGAAGATATTCCAAAGCTACTTATTCTTAATATAGATGAAATTCTACTATGTTCTGAGATTTATTTTCCTGAACCCATGTTTGTTAGAAATGTGAGAGAATTTTCTGGTGCTAGAAATTTAGAAAATCGAAAACCTTGTAATTCATTTATTTACTAAATAAATAAAATTATATTTGAAAAATCCCAAAATTACAATGCTAGCTAGTTACCATTCATTGAACTGTTACTAGGTATAAGGATGTACACTAAGCTCTATACATATCAGCTGGATTGATCCTTAAAACATCTCCATTTTAAATATGAAACATACTGAAACAAGTAAGGCAAAAAAAAAAACTATCAAAAATTATAAAAGCAGGGAGGGAAAGAGATAAAATTTGAATTCATGCAATATGATTTATCATGAACCTGGTCTCTTAACCATTACCCTATGGAGCATACATGGAAGGATCTTAAGATTTTAAAATGCACACTCTCATGGAAACAGTATACAAATGATAGGTGCCCAGATGAACTCACTAAATCAATTTGACCTGAAATCGGTGTAATTCATGAAAACAACAGAATGTTTTAACTGGACAAGAAATTTCACTATCATCTGGTTCAATTACTTGTTCTAGAAATGAGATAACTGAGGCTCAAAAAGGTTGAAGAATTGATTTGTAACATTAATCCCATAGGAAGGTGCATTCTAAGCTCCAATTAGAATAGCAGGAAAGATACCCCAACAGGATTTGGAATTCACTGGGAGAAGAGAGTTTAAAGCCCCCTGACACAAATGGAAACATTGCTTAGTCTTATTTTGCCTGAACTGTTACACTCAAATATGTCTAAGTTGATCACTAAGGTGGAGAAATGGGAAAAAAGTGAAGTCTTTACACTCAACTGCAGTATGTTCACATTGGAATAAGCATATGTGTAGCCTGAGAATGACTGCTCCCTTGTTCTTAATTTAAATTAACACTTTGTTTTTGAGGTCCCATTCAATTTTTTTCTGCCTTATTTTCATCAGATTGTGTCTATCCCCACCCCTCACCCCTGCCTTCAGAGGGCAAAAGCCCTAGGAAGTATTTTGTGATGAAGTATTTAAGTTCCTTGTGTTGTCTAGATATGTCAGAAGCTGTGAGGTGTAAAATAATTTCAAATAATCTAAATTACTTAATAAGCTGTAATTCCAATGGAAATAGTTTATATTATATAGTGTAGAAGCATTTTACTTACATTTGCAAAATGTATTCATAGAATTGTATAGAGCATTTAGCTGTTAACAGAAGCTGTGTGAAAAATGTGTTCTGGATGGTCTTCAATGGAAAAAATGGTTGCAAATTAATCATTATAGCTCTTAAAGCAGAGGAAGTTAAAATAGCATCACCTTCACTCCTCCCAACTTACATGTAAGAAGAGTTAACTGTTTAAAGCCCTGATCAATGGTATAAATAGAAAAATGGGTTTCAAAAAACAACTCATCTATTTAATAATTTGATTCTAGTTATCATAACAAAGAATAATTAATGTTTTAACTAAATATTTTAAAATTAACTTATAATCACATTATAATTATTAGTTAAGACCCTATATATAAGGAAACAGTTATATGTGCATGTGACTAACTTGTATTATGTGTTATTAAGTGGTTTACTAAGTTATAGTAAAACACAAATAGAACACTTTTTATTTTTCTTCAGTGAATGAAATCTTTTTAGTGAAGCTTTTGTTAGGACTCCCAGTGGAGATCAAGGATATAATATGCATTTCCTTAAAGTTTTCAACTTCCCACAATCATGTCTGACCTTGATACAAATTACCATCACAGAAGTTTTGCTTCTTTTCACATCTCCATTCTTCTATTTCTTTTTCTCTTTTATTTAATAGGAATTCTATTGTTTAAATATTCTTATAAAACAGTTATTCAGAATAAGTAACTACATTTAATTTCTTGATTGTTAGTTGTTTTATATTTATTATAGTTAAATAATGCTGGGCCCTAATTAGCAGTAACTATTAAGCAAAGAGAGTACTTTAAAATGGGACTCATATAATTTATTTGATATAATATTTCAAAATAAATACGACTCCCTGCAAGCCATTGGATAGCATGTTGTAAAAGGGTCACATGTAACTTACAAGTAAATTTTGAAAATCAGAACTATAAGAAATCTTACAGTAAATTATATTTTTATACATTTTTTCATGTTTAGAGATGATGGATATTGTGTATTAAATAATATTCTAACTTCAATTTCTGAGCTTAAAATATTCTTTCAGGTTAATTTGGACACAATTTATGGATTAGATAATGCATTTAAATTCAGCAGAGGGTGAGGAGAGGCCTCCAGAAAAAATCCAAAGGAAGCGATTGCCACTCTTATGACTATGTTTGCTGCCCTTGCTTATGGTGCCAGGAGTTTGACGTATATGTGTATTGTCTCAGGGTTTACTAATGAGGATTTGATCAGTGTTACTATCCCCATTTTGAAGCTGAGGAAACTGAGGCCCGAAGGCCACCTCAAGGGACACTTGTGCAGCTGAGATTCACACCAAGGGCCTCTTGAACTAGCACCCACTTTTAACCACTGTAGTAAACAATGGCATACCAAACATACTGGACACTCAGTATGAATCATTTTTGTCATCCCTCATATGTTAAAACTATTTTCACCAATAATCAGAAAATAAGCAAATAATAATGGCCAGAAAAGAAATATAGACAGTGCAAAAGTTTCCTAGATGGAACTGAACTGTGTTCTTTATATAATGGTTATAATATGTATAATATGATATGCATAATTATATACAGTGGGGCCTTGACTTACGAGTGTCCCGACTAACGAGTTTTTTGAGATACCAGCTGTCGGCCGATTTTTTGCATTGAGTTAATAGAGTAGTTTGAGTTAACGAGCTCCTTAACAAGCTCAGTCTCAGAACGAATTAAACTCCTAAGTCAAGGCCCCACTGTAATTACTAGTGACCTGGTGCATGGATTCATGCACATGGAACGGAAATTAATTAGAAGGTGGCCAGCGGGGCAGGACTTGGCAAGATGGGCTGGACATGTCCTGGAGCCGACCTCCCACTGTCCCTCCCCAAAAGACATACTTGGGGTGGTGCTGTGGCTCAAAAGGTGTCTGAGGAGTGAGAGGGGTCCCTCCAGCAGGTGGGGTCCCTCAGCCTGGCCTGCGGGGATCAGGATTAACCTGGCTTTCCGACATCCCCCAAGGGGTCTCAGAGTGTGAGAGGGCGCTCTGTAAAGTTGCTGTCGTACAGGGTGTAGAAGGCAAACGCAAGTGTGCAATAAACCAATTTGAGGCCAACAGTGCCCCAGCAACAACATAACCCACGGGTGACAGTGGAATCCTGCAGCCCCGCAAAGGCTCGGGCTCCCTCTTCTCTGGTTTTGGGGTGCGTTACTCGAGAACGACTACTGCCAAGACACTGCAGCTCAGCAGCTCCTGCGTTGAGCGTCTGCCTCCTGGTGGTCAGTGCGTGTCATAGCAACTGGTCGGATCGAGGGAGGGACACTTAGCATATTAACCTTTTATATATATAGATATTATAGCAGTAATAATTTCAAATTAAGAAAATAAATGTTATGATGCAAAAAGGAAAGATGTAATGAAGTAACAATTTAAAAATTATTTCTATTAAATTTATGACATTGGTTGATAGGATCATTATAGGTTTCAAGTTTACAGGGTAACATTTTAATTATATAAATGTAATTTTGAAAAATATGAGGCAACTAATTTTTACTGACGTTTGGACTACATTTCACCTTAAGCCTTAAACAGAAGTAAAAAAATCTAAGTGTCTATATAGGATGGCTTAACTAAAACAAATCAAATTCAGTTTCTTTGCTTTCCAGTCACTGCTGTCATGTTGATACTATTTAAATGAAGGAATATGTAGGACAATGGGGCAGGAGACCTGAACCAAAGTGAGCTGGAGTGATCCCAAATCATTAAAAACTTACTTTAAAAAAGGATTGTGTTTGCTTAATTCCTGTGAGTCAAAGGCAAAAAATAAAAATAATAAAGTAAATAAAAATAGCATGGCCTATGTCAACTTGCTCAGTGGTTAGAGTGTCAATCCGTGGACTGAAGGGCTCTGGGTTTGATTCCTGTCAAGGGCATATACCTCAGTTGCTGGCTGGATCCCCGGCTGGTTGGTCTGCATGTGCAGGAGGCAACCAATTGATTTGTCTCTCTCACATCAATGTTTCTCTCTTTCTGTCTCTCCCCATCCCTTCCACTCTCTCTAAAAATCAATGGGTGAAAAAAATCCTTTGGTAAAAATTTAACAAAAACAAAAAAATAATAAAATAGTACAATTAGGTTGTGTGTGGGTGTGGATATAGGCAAAATGTTAAAAAAGTTAATTACATTCCACATATTGTATTAATTGTGAACTTTCTGTAATATTTTTGAAATAATTCTTTGAATAAAATAAACTAACAGAATCATGTGTCCAGGTTTTTTTTTAATTTTTTGGTAAAAGGCTAATGAGACTGAATTATTCAGATCAATGAGTGATTCCTGGTACTCTGTGACTCCTTTGTCTTATACATTCTCACCAACTTCTCTGAGTTGTGTATCCTAGACCCTCTGTCTCATGTCTAGTCACCTCTGAAGACTCAGCTCAGAGGAGCTGTCACTGAGTCTCACTACCATTACCTCCGCATGTATTGGATTAAGAGCTGCTTAACCATCCCCTGCTTACTCTGGTCATATAAATTATCACATTATTTTGAAATTTTGGTTTAAATGTCTCTTTCCTCCACTATTTGAGATCACTTGTTTATCCCAGTAACTACTTCCCTGGCATTCATCACATATTTGTGAGATGAATATAGAAACTTCAATTATGTAAAAAAAGAAGAAAAAAAGGAATAAAAAACGCCGAGAAAATGTTTTCACTCTTTTCAGGTACTCATGGTACCTTGCCATCATTTCAAATACCAGGTGTTAAAAAAGATTGTGTCAGCACAGCACTCTCTTTTTCTTTCCTTGTTTTGTATTACAATCAATTTATTTAAGCAATTATCAATCATATCTGACAGAGCTTCCTTAAATATAAATTGAGTTGTCATAAGTTGCTTAAAAAGGATAACAAAAATAAGGGTATTTTGTTCAGTTCACTTGAGATTGATGGCCTAGTATTCATTTAAGGAGGAAAGATAGAATGCTACTAGTAAAATAAAAACAAGCTCCCTGTCCCTCTGCCAAATCTCTCCTCACCTGAGAAAAGTCATGTGCCTGGTCACCAGAACCATTTTATGATGTTCATGACGACCTATTCTGTATCTCTGCTGGGCCCCCAGGCACAGGTTCTGCCCCCAGAGCTGCTTCCTTCGGAGCGCCTCATATATAGGAGCACAGGAGTCATTACTTTCTATCTTCTAAATGTGTCTTGATTCTAAGCCAACCACCTGTTCTCCTCTCCATTCCCATTACTACATCCTCAATGCTTTAACCTTCTCTATGATGTCCCTGGGTGCAAATCTGGAGCAACCCTGCTTCATTCCCCACACCTTTATGGAAGGAATGAATCTAAAATGCAAATCAGATCATATTACTTCCCCACATAAGACAGTTGTGCTGTGGAATGGAGCAGATGGGCTACATGAATAGTTTGATATTTTCATTTGCTTCCCCCCCCCAACTGTTTCCTTGGCATTTAATTTCTAAAGTTTATCTAGATCCCTGTCCACCACTACCATGACTACTGTTGAGAAAAATACTCATGGACACTTTTTCACTTTCTGATATAAACTCCAGATCATTAAGCCATATTAGTACTTTGTTAATACTTATTACTTAAACAATTGCAACTGCTTTTCAATTTTTAAAGTCTTGATATATAATCAAATCTTTGGAAAATGGATCTGGAAGTACTAAAAGCCAAGCTAAGATCAGAGTATTAAGAATTTAAGTATACATGAACATTGTTCTCAAAACAGAGATATAATATAATTTCACCATAAAAGTAAAAACTTGGATATATCAAGCAACCAAGTAGAGAGTTAATCTTAGGAAAAAGAAAGGGGTGAAATGAACGTGGAAACTTGGCTTGAAGTTTATGAACAGATTAGAAGGTTGATATCCAATTATTCAACACATATGAATTGAATTCTGAGAATGTATAAATATATTCTTGGAGCTGAAAACATACAGTCCTTGCCCTCAAGGATCTGACAAGCTAATGGAGGAGACAACATATTAACCTTTACTTACCACCCTGTATGGCAAATTCAGTGGTGAAAAATCAGCGTTCTGTTCATGCTACTCCTTGCTTGGAATGCCTTCTCACTTTCCCTCCACCTGTATGACATGTGCCACTCTCCCAACAGAAAACAAGGCTCATCTTTTCCATGAATCCTCTCTGAATTCCCATCGTCCAACTCCACGTATTTTTAACCCACGTGAACTCCTAAATATTACTATCTCCACCACCCATTCCGCACATGTTACTGTTAGTTCTTACTTAAAAGGAATCCATGCTGCACGAGGCATTGGGGACACAAGTCTTAAAAAGATAGGCACAGTTCCAGGTCTCACAGAACTGACAGTCTAGCATAGAAGAAAGTCATTAAGTGCTGGATTTTAAGTATATCAAATGAGTACTATGACCCCAGTGTGTGATAGGATAACATGAAGGTGCTACAATATTTCTGCATTACTAGTATGAAAAGATAAGAGAATAGCTTCATATAGAATCTCCAACATAGATTTCTTCTTAGGCAGAAACTTTCAAAATGAATTGTTTTAATTACAAAAAGAACTGTGGAAGCCTAATTTAAAACCCGATTTAACTTTACTGATATATATATTATTGAATGTATATATATATATATATATATATATATATATATATATATATATATTCAATAATGAAAAACACTTATGACCAAAATATCTAAAGTGAAAAACTCATTTATAAATATGAAAGTATATAATCTTTGCTGAAATATGTCACCATGGATTTTACCTCTTTTTTATAAAATATAGAAAGTTTAGAAATTATCAGTAATTTGTCACTAAACAATATTCACTGAGAAGTCACTATCCTGTGACCTTTATAGAGAGGTAACAAATATGAGGTCACTTTTTCTGTACTTCAGCAACAGGTGTAGATTTTAAAAGCTGTGTGGTACCCTGAGTAGTTTAACACAATGTAAGTTAACAATACAATTCTAAATAACAGTCATGCATTTCTAATGTCAATCATTTTTTGCAACTGAGGCCAGTGTCTTTATATATCCCTAATATTTTTTTGTATAAAATCTTCTTACAAATTCCTTTTGGAATGTCTGTAAGTTTTGCCCATATGTCTGAGACAGGGAGAAGAGCAAATAGAAGTTTACCAAAAGGGAGTACTCATACTATATGCATCATATCAAGAAGCTTTTAAAGTAGTTTTCCAAATTCAATTCTCTATTTCTCCCCTCATTACTTGCTTCTCCAAACTGCAAACAAATAAAAAATCAGTCATAAATGAGTGTATTCAATGGAAAAGTGACAGAGGCCAGATTAAATAGGAAAAGAGAAATCAGTTATCACCAACCCCCATCACCTCCATCTATAACTCTTCCTAAGATAAGTACACTGTCCTGTAAAAAAATGTAACATGATTAAATTAATTACTTTATGTAATCAGTTATATTAATAACTATCTATGGCTGGTGCTCAGGGTCAGCTTGAAGCATATGGGCATCCTCAGCCTACTTTCTGAGATTAAAAAAATATTGGCTTTTAAGTAATTAAAATAGTATTCATTTTTATGTTCAAAACATGGAGTTTATAAAATATTACTTATGAACCAGAAAATAATTATCTTATGAGACATAAAATGTTCATGTAAATCACCTGGTGGGCAACCTTTTGTCCAGCATTAAGTTTCAGAATTTCAATGAATGGCAACTGCAGATTTTATATAATACTTGGTTTACAAATCTGGAGATTGAAGGAACAAATTATAGGATATAATATGAATCTTACAATAGCCTGTCCCAAATGTACTCAAGAGAGATAGGACAACAGAGGGGAACAAGGGATTTGATTTAGTTTTTAGGGAAGTGTGTGTGTGTGTGTGTGTGTGTGTGTGTGTGTGTGTGTGTGTGTGAGAGACAGAGAGAGAGAGAGAGAGAAAGAGAGAGAGAGAGAGAGAGAGAGAGAGAGAGAGAGAGAGAGAGAGAGAGAGAAAGAGAGAGGTAAAGATTTACACTTGCAGTAATTAGGTAAGGATATTCTGGACGGGGATGGGATCAATTTTATTTCTGTGGATTCATGCCTTAGTTTTCTCAGTTCCCAAATCAGGCTCTGAAGGTAATTAAACCCTCACAGATATTAAGGTTAATAAACCTCATTAGAATATAGGTATCTAATAACAGAAAGAGAAGTAAAAGTGAAAGAAGGCTGCATATGCCTAGATATTACATACCTGATGTTTCCTTTTAGTTTTGGTGTTTAAATGACATGTCTTATTTCTAAATAGAAAAATTAATTTTTGGCTTTATTATAAAAAGTCAATACTTTAAAATTTATTTTTGTTTAAAGCTACTGATCATATAAAGCAGAGGTGATGACTTCTTTAAGATGAATTTCATGAAAAAGCAGTTTCTCATTGTATATTTATTTATTTTATACCTAAAATTTACAGTAGTACACTTTAAGTTACCGATTGTTAGGAATGACTTAGAGAGAAGGACAGGAAGAAAAATGAATGGGGATGAGGTATGGATGTGGCTACCCTTTAATTTGTTTAGAGAGGCAGAGTTTGAACAACAGAGAAATGATGGATGGTTTCTGAAGACTGCACTGCTCAATAAATATCTGAAGGCCACCTTGAGCTGTGAAACCGGCTCTTCCTACCAAATAAATAAAATTGAGCTGACCCACACTTGTCACCCTGAATGTGAAACTTCCTGTACTTCATAGATAGATGTTACTTTTCAGAGATTAACTGGTTATGTGGTAAGCAGTCATGAAGTGCTACATATTGAGTAATAGTCACCACAAGCATGAACATACCAAAAAATGGAGTAGAGAGGAGATAATGCTTAGTATCATCCATTTGCCTTTCCAAAGAATATCTCCTGTCCCATACCCAGTTTGCAAGACTTTTCTCTCCTTTAGAGAACTCTGAAGTTTCTCCTATCCTTTCACTTTTCTATTTCTGACTTCCTTTCTCCCTTTTCTTGACTTTACATTACACAGCCCTCTTGACTAATCTGAAAACCTGCAAATATCTTCTGCATAGGACAAAAAATAAAAAAAAGAGTGAATAAAGCAATAATCTAAAGCAAGGGACGGAGTAAGGCTAAGAACACTCATATGTTAATAAATATGTTCCTGTTATACAAAGTTAGAGAAACATGCCTATTGCAGCCTGTATTGCCCTTAGTTATATATTCAAGGCTTTCCAACTGTGTTCATACTGAATGTGACATCACAACTCTAATAGTTTATAATCAATTAATTAAATTAGAACAAGCATTATATTTTTAGTGAATCAGAGGAGTGTGGAGTAGAATAGAACAGAACAGAATAGATCAGAGACATCACCGAAACAAACGGAAATTAATTGGTAACTGAGTTGAGAGGCAAACCATTTCTTCATGTAAGATTTAGTCACAAAGTGTGAAAGTCTGTAACTATATTACGTGCTAAATGATTAATTTCCACATAACGACAACAACTTGAACTTGACATGATTTTAGTTTAATTTTTTTTGTTAGAACTATTAAATGAGGTCCAACCATATTTTGGCATGAATTAAAGAAACAGATAATTGTGGCCCAAATAAATTCTTATTCCAAAAGTACAGGTTGATTAGTTCAAACAAAGTTTGTGTGAGAGTAGTGCTATCATTGCTTATTTAGAAATACATTAGGAGAGTAAGCTCTTATTCCAAGAAGACAAAATAATTCAGCATTGTAGACAGCTACCTCCCAAGGGCAGAAATGACCTACAATAGAGAAAGAATGAGGAATGTTCCTTTTATGTGTTTTACCAGCTGTGTGGAACGTAATATAAGTTCTTGTGGGCAAAAACATTTAGCAACACATTTATGTATCTACCTGTGTCATTTTTTGCTTTACAAATGACTGCAGAAGTACTCAAGTTAATAATTAACGTTTGAATTCAGTGAGTTAAAGCAACAGCAGTAAATCAGCTATTTCCGTGGTGAATTATTTGTGTTAGGATTGATTATGTCTTGCATTTATTGTATGAATCTATTATGGTAATTGCACTGAATTTACTGGAAAAGTACCACTAATGTGCATGAGGTCTAGTAGCTATTTTGTTTCTTAAATGGAATAGAGAGGATGAAGTTGCCAGGGCACTGGATGGATTTTCAAATATACTAATGCCAGACTACTTCCACTTGCTGACAATAAATTTAGAGATCTTCATCCATGTCCAAGCATTCTTGAGGATTTGGAAAGGTAGTGTGAAGTGGTACTTATGAGTAAAGACTGATAGACTTGAGTTGTAAATCCAAAGCTAAAACTCACTAACAAAAGGATGTGGGGTGATTTAATAAAATAAGCCTACTTCATTCCACTGTTATAAAAATTAAGTGAGATAAAGACGCAAACCCCTAGCATAATGCCTGGCATATGATCATGATGACTGCATTCATTTTTATACAATTTATGTGGCAGAGCTGGGATTTAGTATCAGGTTGGTTATTTAACATAAATAAAACTTCTAGTCTACTCTACTACTTTATTATCAGCACCATGATTGGTGCATGTACACTTATAAGCATGTTCCTTTTATTCTCCTTCTCCAAACAGATACAACATTCTTTCTTTCTATTACGGGCTCCTTGTAATGTATGCCACATCATACTGTCTAAGAAGCTGTACTGTTATGTAAGTGTACTATGAAGTTAACTAAGCTCCCGCCTTGTACCGGCTCCTTCCAAGACCTTGTAAGAGGACCATCAATGCATTCACAAAGATATATGGTTTGGCAAAATTTGCAAAAGTAACATATTCTTTTTCTTAAAGAGGGCTCCCCAGAATAGCTCAGCTTTAGGTCACACAAAACCTGCATCCATTCCAACTCTGGCATGAACTCAAATAGAGAGTTCATGTATTTGTACAGTTGCCTCCAACCTGAAATCTTTGACACTCTATTTTTTTTTAAAATATATTTTTATTGATTTTTTACAGAGAGGAAGGGAGAGAGAGAGTTAGAAACATCGATGAGAGAGAAACATCGATCAGTCACCTCCTGCACATCTCCTACTGGGGATATGCCCGCAACCCAGGCACATGCCCCCGACCAGAATCGAACCTGGGACCCTTCAGTCCTTAGTCTGATGCTCTATCCACAGAACCAAACTGGTTAGGGCGGGACAATATGTTTTAAGTAAACATAGGTTTGATTCGGGAAAAATAGTGTACAGAAAGATGATAACAGCAGTTATTTTTCTTAAAAATTAAGAATACTTTTTGGTTATGGGAGAGAGCACTGAAGCATCAAGCATGCCAATAATAACATTTCAATACAGCAATGCGATAGTATCAACAATAAGCAGTGAGTGTTCATAAACATTATTTCTAAACTCTAAGTAATTCTGTGAGGCAGATATTGATATTCCTTGTTTCATATATGAGGTAATTGACACTTAGCATTAAATAATTTCATATGATAATACAGCTAGTAAAATACATGCCAGCACTAGAACCTAGTCTGTTCCACTTTTAACCATTGTCCTATTGCACTTATAATATATTTCAAACAAGAAAGTCTTGTTTTTTAAAGGCAGGGAAGTAGTTGGAAAAGCTTGTTTACTAGTATTTATCATGAACTCATTCCTAAGGTCAAATTTCTTACATGCATTTCAATGAAGTCAGATCCAGGCTTGGATATATGATGTAACATCTTAAAATATTTTTTGTTAAATAATCATTTTTCACAGTAGTTTGTAGAGTGCTTACTAAGACAAAACAATAGATGCGACACATTTTTTTAAGCTTGGGTACTTTTCAAGATAGCTTAAAAATCATATATGATTTATATTTCAAAATTGTGCCTGATACACAGGGCACTGAATACAATGTGCATTTTTTCTGTGTGCCTGTGTTGTCACTGTTATCAGGTGGATATAATCTATGGCCATGTCTTGAACACTCTGAAGGACTTTTATTTATTTTTTATTTTGGAGGTATTTGTATGCATAATGCATTCCCTATACATATAATAAAGAGCTTTTTAATCCAGTTAAATTTAAAAATAATTTGTGGCAATGTGCTGAGCATAAAAGGATAAAGACTCTGACATGTCACATTCCCTCAAGTGGTTTCCATTCTAGTGCAATGGTTGTCCAGTAGAGTTCATGCAGAAATCAGCTTGGATGCTTTAGAAATTTAGGGAGGAGCTGTTCCAGAGAACCTCAGCTATAACACTGAAATAGAGCCTAACTAAGGGATCTACATTTTTAAAGTACTCCACTGATTATTGGATGGCTTGTCCACACCTCAAGAAACTGATCTAATAGAAAGAACATACTTATATACAACCAATTGCAATATTAAATATATTAAAAATGTATAATAAAGAAAATTATAAAGTAAGAGATAAGGAACTATTTTATGTATCTGTTTTGGATTTAAAAATACTGTTACAGTCATTCTTCATTTACAAGGAACATTTTTTTAAATGTTTTTATTGATTTTAGAGAGAAAGAGGAAGAAAGAAGGACAGAGAGATAGAAGCATCCATGAGAGAGAACTATCAATTGACTACCTCCTGCATGCCCCCTACTGGGGATTGGGCCTGCAGCCTGGGCATGTGCCCTGACCTGGAATCAAACAGGTGATCTTTTGTTTTTAGGGCCTATGCTCAATCACTGAGCCAAACTGGCCAGGCTACAAGGACAATTTTTGAGACAAAACATGAGTATCTAAAAAAAAAAAGCCTCCCTTCTTTTATCCATATATAAATTATTTATATTATTATATACTACATCGTGTACTGCTGACTAGAATAAACTGTTCCCAGCTGTAAAAATAGTTTTTCTGCTTTAAAAACTTAGAGGACACGTTTTATTTTATTGTGTATACATAGGCACATTTTACTCCTACCTGTATTGTTATTCAGTAATAAATGTTTCTTCCTCGGTTCTAGCTGGAGGTTTTACGCTAGTGTAATAACAATCTAGTAAAACTCTGGAATTTTAAATATACTATTGGAAATTGAATCAGAATATCAATAACATGAAATGTGTTACAAATCCACACCAAGCAGAGACATATGGCGTTTGAATGAATGTGATGCCACTGTGAGTAGTCAACTGTGGATGCTCAGTGGGAAATCCTCATGCTTTTGTGTCTAGTCTTTATCCAATGTGGACTTTACACTTGGCAGAATGACAGGCTCTTATTCAAGCATAGCTAGAGACTGATTAAGTTAGATCCTGGCTACACCATAATGAAATTCGCTGAATTTATATAAGCTTTAACACCTGAACCAAAAGGGATATGAAGAATCATGTCAACATTAGGATGTCGAAAAGGAATAGCTTTTGGAATAAAATCAACAGTTGCAATCAGTGGAAGCATCAGCAGATTTAATTATTTCCAACACATTCCATGCATTTCTGTCAATTATCATTCCTAACAAGCAAGTAAATTCTGCTATTCATTTTAAATATCCCGTAAAATGGAAAATAAAACCATAGTTTATTGTATACTTACTTAAAGGAGGAGTTTATCTACAATTTGAATATGCTTTTTTCAGAAGAACAGATTGCAAACATCTCAGATTAGTAGTCATCATTGCACACTGCCTTTGACATGATGGGAGCTCAATGTATGTTCACTGAACAGATGAACAAAAGAATCTTTGGAATCAGGAATAAATATGTCAAAAGAATGTAGGCATCTATAAAACATTATTTTCCTCTTTTAGAGGAAGAGAGACCTTTTTGAAGCCTTTTGGGGCTATGTACCTATGCAAATCTGAATTTTCTGAGTGACATAATTTGAACACATACATCTTTTCTTGTATTGGCAAAAATACTCTCCATTGTTATTGTTAGATTTTAGTGTTTTTACAATTGTACAAGTCGGTGGCTTTCCAGTATTTTCATTAATGTTAATTCTTACAAAAATGACACAAGGATGGTAAATATAGTAGCATTATTCAGAGCAAAAAGGGAATTTTTCTAAGCTCATGCTACTACATAAAAGCCCACGAGGGCTTTTCTAACTTTCACAAAGATAATCTCAATCACTCAGATTTCAGTGATGTCTCACTCCTTTTCCCTCCTACGGTATTCAAGGTCCATTCTAACACTTAGCATAATGACATATTTTCATTTAGTTTTATATTTGTGGTGTCTCATCTACTTCCATACACTATTAACTCTTGAAGATCAGAAACTCAAATCTCTCTCAAAAACAACTCGAGTATTGACCATATTCTCAATCACTGAGTCACAAAGTCAACTTGGATCTCTCCATCTCATCTAATCTTTCCAACCACACCCAAACAGTCAAGGTGCAGAAGAATTATCTCATATGCTTCTGGATTCTATCACTTTCCTTCCATTCATACTGAAAGTTTCCATAGCAGTTACAGTGAGAAAAAATAGGAATGTAAGTGAAAACTGACCAATTTCAATTTAAGAGACCAGCTGTTGCCATTTTAAGAGGTGATAGTGAAAAGAGCTGATGAGGAGTTAGAACTTCTTAGAGCTAGATTTTGATTTCTGATTACAAAATCTAACATGTGACAGAATGCTGACCATTCAGGTTTTGGCTGCAGTCACTAAGGTACCATTTTGTTGAGTTCACTTTCAACTTTTCTATTTAAATGACTAAAGTAATCTCATTGGTATCACACACCGACCTGAATTTTCAAAATGCTCTCACCAGTACTAATTCCAGCATTGGTAAAAAAAAAAAAAAATCCTAACTCTGTTCTTGGATTTTCCATTTGAAATCTAAAGTAACATGATATAGCAGAGTAACAGCTAATTTTAAAAAGTAAAGAAATAATTTCAATGCCTTTTAAATATTTTTTTCTTTTGTAAAAATCTACTAAATAAGTAAAAGCAAATTCCCAATGTTCTCTAGGCAGTGTTACTGGTAAATTGGTCAAAGGGTCATAGATTACATCTTATTCATCTTGGCATGGCTAGTGCTCAGCAGAACAGATTCATAAAAAGAGAATTTGGTTAAATAAAATTTAAAAGAGTTAAAGTCAGTATAGTAACTCCTTGATTCAGGATATTTGCAATGTATATGCTTTTATACTATATTTCCAATGAGTTTTTAAATGAATTTTCTGAATCTTGTCCAAAGTAGGAATACACATAGTCATTCTTCAGTGATGACACATATGTGGAACAGCCTACATGCAGCAGACCTTATGATAATAATATTTTTATGAAATCATGTTCCAAAACCAAGTGTAAATTTTATAAACTAGTGCATATCATTTCAATCCCTTCTTTCATGTCATGGAGGCTACAAACTGCACTTAAAGGGTCAATATTTTTTTATCATAGAGAAGTAACTACTTTAATTTCAGCATTGGCTAGATTCTTTTTTAACAGAAGTTATATTAGTAAAAGTTCTTATGGATAAATATGTCATGCTTCCACTTACATGAGGCATATAAAGTAGTCAGAATCATAGAAACAAGAGTAGAATAGTGGTTGCCTGTGGGTGGGGAAAGGGAAAATGAGAGGTTGCTGTTTAATGGGTATGAAGTTTCAGTTATGCAAGATGAGTAAGTTCAAGAGACCTGCTGAATAACACTGACTATAGTTAAGAGTACTGCATTGTGCACTTAAAATTTTGATAATAATGTAGATTTCATGTCAAGTGTTCTTACTACCACAACAACAAAATGTTTTCTTAAATGGTTCTAGAAGCAGTCAACACTTTTCCTCCCAAGGAGATTTTATAAAAATTAAAATTTAATATTTCTCTACATTTTACTAAGTCGACTGAGACTCAGTGAAATCACTGAACTTTTCTGAGTGCATATATCTAAGAAGTCTTGTGACCAGAATTTAAAAATCAGCTAGAAGTCTAAAAATACAGCTTACACTCTTAACTCATTAGGTATCCTATGTCCCCCTGACTATACCATGAATCCTGCTAAATCTCATGCTCAGTTACAAATTGTATTACTTAAGCACAAATATTTTCACAAAACATCAAAAATATTATTAAATATGGAAAGCACTCTAGCACAGTGGCCTGCTGATGTTGACAACATACACACTTTGAGACATACTGCTAAGGGGATTTTAAAATTTATATATGTAAAAACAGATGATGCTTGGGTCTTATATATGATACCCTAAAACAGTTTACATCTGTTTTCTACTTAAGGTATCAAAGCTCCAGAATGCATATTTGTGGATTTTCAGAGTTTTGATATTTTATTCCATGGTTATTTTGTAAAGTTTTTCTTAATTCTTTTCCAACAGAAATAGTGCTAACGTTTGTTATTTGTATGAAATTTTTCTTTTTTTACTTTTAAAAAATATTTACTTATTTACAGTATTTTTAACTCCCACTCAAAAAAAATTTCAACTAATTTACTTTTGAGAACCTAGAAAAGGTAGACACAGTTCATGTAAATTGAACAACTTAGTTCCATCAGTAAAGGAATAATGATGAAGATTATAATTATCAAATTTTAATTGACTTCATAAGTTCTCAATTATTTCAAAGCAGTTGAAAGAATTTAAAATGATAAAGTCCAAGTAAAGTTAAGATACTCAAGGTGTTCTTTGTTAGGAACTGGAAGGGATCTTTAGGATCATGGTTCTGTATGTGAGATGGATTTGTTGTTTTGTTTGATAGTTAAATTCATTCTTTTTTTTTAAGTGTACCTTGATTTTCTCCCACCTTCTAAATTATAAACTTCATTCTCAACCCATATGATTTGGATGGGACTGATTCTACACCCCACCCAGGGGTAATCTTACTTGGTACAAGTGAATCAATATTTCCCATTCAATGACCTTTGGGAGCAGTTCAAGGATTGAAAGGTAACCCAATCAAAGTCCTTGAAATATCAGGAATGATTTTGTGGAAATTCTTGAAAGAATTTCTTGTTTAAAAAAAAATCAATGAGACGTTCACTCCTGTAATGTTGTGGTATAAAATCATTAGGTTTAAAATTGTCAAAGGTGCCCTAGCCGGATTGGCTCAGTGGATAGAGTGTCTGCCTGCTGATTGAAGGGTCCCAGGTTCAATTCTAGTCAAGGGCACATGCCCAGGTTGCGGGCACGATCCTCAGTAGGGTGCATGCAGGAAGCAGCTGATCAATGATTCTCGTTCATCATTGATGTTTCTCTCTCCCTCTACCTTCCTCTCTGAAATCAATCCGTAAATATATGTTTTAAAATAAATTAAAAATAAAATAAAATTGTCAAAGGCATTTCAGCTCCAAGAAGGGAGAGCTTTGAGTTGTGGTCTGGGGAGTGAGGTTAGGGAGAGGGACACGGAGCACTGGGACATCTGATGACGAAACTGACAATCTGAAAAGCTTCCTGCAGAAACAGAAGAATCAGGAACTGGGTGCCTTGGTGTTTTTGTTTTTGTTTGTGTTTTTTTTGTTTTAGCTGGATCAAGTGTAACCTAAAGTCAGTGTCCTCTGGAAATTGCGATTATATATATTGTTTATGAAATTAGCGATAACTTATATATTATATTTCTTAGGCTCAATCATCTGAAATTTGTTTTGAAAGATTGACCTATTTGTCTTGAGATCTTAGTCACTTTTGAAAGAAAATAAAGAATGTCTAATATTTCTATTTTAAAACACTGTAACTGAAGGGATTTAACAGTTCAATTTGCACCTATAATCTGAAAGTAATAGTTTTTCTTAAAAATAAAAAAAAATCAGAAAAGCACAATATAAAATAAAATATGGCATAAAAGTTAATATAAATACATTATTTTAGAATTATATTTTAATAGAGGTAGATATTAGAAGCAAAACATAACTAAGAATACTTGGATGTGAATTGATGCTATCTCCTTTCATTTTAGTTATTTCATATCAGGGATGGTTTTAACATTTACTGAGCCAAAATATTTCAACATAATAGAAGCCAATTATAAGACTTGCTTTTTTTGGACACTAACTCATAATATAACAATCTCATGTTACAAAATAAATCTCATAGCCCAAAATCAATATATTAAATGCTAATATAAAGATGATTTTTAAAAAGTCAGTCTTTGAAAGTGTTCTGGAAAATGGATACTCCAAAGCAGATATTTAAAATGAAAGGAGTGCTTTGAAGTATAAACACTACTTACCTAAAACACTGCTTCAAATATACTCTTCCCCTTCAAAGTTTAGAGAAAGAACAATGAGGCTCACATGGAGCACAGGCAGCATCAGGTCAGCCTCCCAATTCATGCAGGTACCCATATGCAATCTCCATTTAAATGCTTTTAGCGACAGAGAGAAGTCACCATGTGGTAAGGAACCCCATTCCTTCTTAGAAAAACCTAGTTTCTACAATACCCTTTCTTATTCTGTGCCAGAATCTGCCTCCCTGCATTTTCTCCTGATTCATTCCTTCACTCATTCACTCACATTATTTCTTATGAAGTTTCTTGCCAGTAATCCTTCCTTGAAATGGTCCCTGTCCTTTATGTCTTCTATAATATGGCACCAAGCTATTTCACTATCTTTGCCAGCTGGGGAAAAAATCTTATATTTAGTGATCCTATTAAAATTCCTGATCTAAAACACTTTTTTTTTTTTTTCTAAACCTTAGGACTATCTTCCTAGGCTGGTCTGGACACTGAATGATCTTATACACCACTCAAATCCCAGGCCAACATCAATCATGTTTCCTGCTATGACACATATGATGTGGTATCTCTCAGAGGATGCTTACCACTTTCTGTCAGTTACATTTAAGATATATTTTATCTCTTTATCTATACTAAAACCTCCTTAAGGTTTAAGTATTTGTTAAAAAGAAAAAAATAAAGCTGATCATTTTAGATGCTGTAATCTATCCTATATAATAAAGAGCTAATATGCTAATTAGACTGAACAGCCAAACAACCTTCCTGACGTCCTTCTGGATGACCTTCCAGATGAAGCCGGGGCTGTGAGGGTTGGCTGGGGCTACGAGGACTGGGCGAGGCAGCCAGGGCTGTGAGGGCCAGCCGGGGCTGCAAGCGCCGAGCCCCTTGCACGAATTTTGTGCATCGGGCCTCTA
Source organism: Myotis daubentonii (assembly GCF_963259705.1). NCBI lineage: Eukaryota > Metazoa > Chordata > Mammalia > Chiroptera > Vespertilionidae > Myotis > Myotis daubentonii. Next base: position 34,644,187 of record NC_081856.1, on the reverse strand, counting down.
GTCTATACTAATAAAGGGCTAATGTGCTAATGGTCGATATGCTATCATGGTAATGACCAGGTCATCAGCATATTAGCTGGGGCGTTGCTCCAGAGATGGGGCAGAAGCGGGGAGGCGCTCGGAGGCGGGACCATCCCGTGTGGGGGAGGGCAGGGGTGAGAGTGCATAGCGCCCCCCTCACCAGTCCTTTGCTACCCACCGCTCACACTGAGTGCCCCGCATGGCCCACCTGCCAGGGGAAGGAGCGCAGCACAGCAGGTGGGAGGCTTCCACGCTTTCCTCTGGTGCCATGATGGGGCAGAGCCACCACATTGCTCTGGAGACGGGACGAAAGCAGCGAGGTGCCCAAAAAAGGTGGGACCAGCCCTAGGTGACTTGAGGGACTGAGGGCAGGGCTTGAAGTGGCTATTGAAGGCCAGAGGGTTTGGGGGCTGGGCCAGGTGTGCTGGAGCTGACGTGAACAGGTTCAGGTGTCAAGGCAGGGCGGCGTGTGTGATTTCAAATTGCGTGTTGGGCTCCTAGTCTACACTAATAAAAGATAGATGCAAATTGACCATACCTTCATGACCTCCACCAGCCAAACAGGAGTGAGTATGCAAATTAACTCAACAAAGATGGTGGGTTACTTTGCATACGCAGGTGCTGAGCGGCCAGGGGCGGGGCGGGACACAGGCGTTCTGCACCGCCCCAGCCGCTCTGGGCCTCTGGGCAGCGTGGGAAGGCAGAAAGGCGGCTCTGGCTGGAGCGAAGGCGTTGGCCAGCAGCCAGGGGAAGGAAGGCCCATTCTTGCATGAATCTTCGTGCATCCGGCCTCTAATATATATGTATATAAGCCTAAGCAACTGGCTGACTGGCCGACTGGCCGAAGGGGCGGTAGCTATAACACGCACTGACCACCAGGGGGCAGACACTCAACGCAGGAGCTGCCAAGCGACAGCAACTTTGCAGAGTGCCCTCTTGCACTCCAGGACTCCTTGGGGGATGTCGGACTGGAGGTTTTGGCCGGATCCCCACAGGCCAGGCAAAGAGACCCGACCAGTGCATGAATCTGCACCGAGCCTCTAGTTAATTCATAAGCATCTGAGTCTGAAAATTTAGCTTTAAGTAAAGCCTTAATGACTTAGAGATTTGGGGAACCTTTTATTCAAAAGCTTGTTTGAAATCATGTGAATACTGATCTGTTTTAACTATATTTCTTCCTGGTTATTACTGATATAGAAGCAAGTCAATGCATATTTATCTTTTATTCAGTCAGTTTTATTATATTTTAATAGTTGCATTCAATTTCTTTGAATTTTCTAATGTTCAATGGTATCATTTGCAGGTAATGATATTTTGACATTTTCTCTTCAATATTCATACACTTGCCTCCTATCTTAGCACATTTCTAAAATAAGATTAAATAATAATGCTTGCAAGACATCTTTGCTTTGTTCTAAAGTTGTAAGAGGCATGTTCTATAGATTTGTCAATTAGAAACATACTTTTACCTGGCTATATATATCTATCTTTAAATTCTAAATAATTTCTTAATTAAAGAAAGAAAATCTTCAAGAAGACAAAATAACAGTTAGGAATGAGCATCAGAAATCCCAATACTGCAGAGAGATTGTGAAGTAACATTATGTCTCTGAATGCTTCTGTTTCAAAAGTTTTTCCTAAAGTACATAAAACCCTTTTAAATTGTTAAGATGTTTTTGTCAAACATGTGGGAAAAGATAGACTGGGTTATTTCTATTATGTGGAAATAAAGTAACAATAGTTAATGTTTACTGAGCAGTTTCTATATTCTGGGCACTTGCATATAATTATTGTATATGGAAAATCCTCGTAATAACTCTATACAATTATTATCTTCATTTTACAAATGAGGAGTCAGAGGCCTAGAGAGGTTAAGAAACTTGTCAATATCATCATTATATTATGATTGGAAACCAGATTTAAAAATTAGCCTGACTACACATTTATAAACCAGATTATCAAAGGTTAATATGATTTCTGAAAGGGAAATATAAGACAAATTGCATTTTCTTACATGGTAATTAGTATAAAGAATGGTTTCTGTAACAAACAGTTTGAACCACCAAAATATGGAAGCCTGCAGCAGTTCTCAACCTGTGGGTCGTGACCATTGGAAAACACATATAGCATATCAGATATTTACATTATGATTCATATAACAGTAGAAAAATTACAGTTATGAAGTAGCAACGAAAATAATTTTATGGTTGGGGGTCACCACAACATGAGGAACTGTATGAAAGGGTCGCGGCATTAGGAAAGTTAAGAACCACTGCGTCTAAACATTTCACTTCTGGAATGGAAAGCTTAGAAAATTAAAAATAATCTGAAGAAATTGAGATGGTTGTAAACACCTCGCTATAACTGTTTTTGTAATATTGCTTATAATAGCACAGTCATTTCAAAATACCAACTTAATAAAAATTGATATACTATTGTCTTCTAAAAATGATAGATGCCCTAACCTAGATGCTGTAATGAAAGGTTAAGCCCAGCTTGCGGTGAAGAAAATAAAAGCCAGGTAACGTGAGTATATAATCTAAAGCAAAGAAGTATTGTTTTACCTTGTCATAGTTTGAAAATTAAACATTATTATCCTTGAATTATTTAACAAAAATGATTCTTTACACTAAAAATAATTTTCAGATTTAGCTTCTTAAGAAGACTTTAATGTATTGGCTTGCTAAAGATAGCATGCTGGCCTATTTGGCATATGCAAACCTATTTCTCTGTGCAAACCAACAAAATGTCATCTGATTTTTTAATTTTTTTAAATATATATTTTATTGATTTTTTACAGAGAGGAAGGGAGAGAGATAGAGAGTTAGAAACATTGATGAGAGAGAAACATAGATCAGCTGCCTCCTGCACATCTCCTACTAGGGATGTGCCTGCAACCAAGGTACGTGCCCTTGACTGGAATCGAACCCGGGACCTTTCAGTCTGCAGACCGACGCTCTATCCACTGAGCCAAACCTGTTTAGGCTAAAACAATTGTTTTTTATTGATTTCAAAGAGGAAGGGAGAGGGAGAGAGATAGAAATCATTGAGAGGGAATCATTGATTGGCTGGCTCCTGAACGCCCCCTACTGGGGTTTGAGCCAGAAACCCAGGTATGTGCCCTTGACCGGAATTGAACCTGGGATCCTTCAGTCCACAGGCTGATGCTCTATCTACTGAGCCAAACGGGCTAGGACTCTCATCTGATTTATAAGTCAGTATTTGTAAGTGTGGTGGAAGAGCATGAGCCCCTAGAGAGCCACTCAAGGCTTCGTTTGGAAATAGCAAAGCTGAGGACTGAATCTGTTGAGCACACCTGGGTATGAGAACCTCATTAGACTCCTATTAAATGTCTTTTTCCTGGACATTTTAATAGTAAGATGTACTTTCAGATTTGTGGCTGATTGATCTATAGCTTCTATCTAAAAGGCATAAGCTTTGTTTCAAAGAACAATTGAGTACAATGATGTAAGCAATTTCTCACACTTTTTGATGGAATTATAAACTGACTAAACCTTTCTGGAAAGCAATTTAGAAATATATATATATCATCAGAAACTTCAAAAAAGTTCATGCCCTCTGACTTAGCAATTCTTATTTTGGAGCCCAGTCTAGATATTAATCAGGGATGCAGCCAAAGACTTACTTAAAGCGTACTTATTACAATGATATTTGTGGGGAGGGAAGATAATCTGATTATCCAGCTTTGTAGAAATGGTTACATAAATTTAGGTACAAATATATGATGAAACAAATATTATGCAACTATTAAAACTCATGGTATTAAAAGAATATTTAGTAGCTGATAAAATACTTAAAATATAGTTGGCTAAAAATTGAATAGAAAATGATGTATATTCTATGTGTACACTTTCATTAAAACTAAATATGAAATACTAGAAAAAAAGCTTCAATGTTTACTTTAATCTGGATAGTGGCATCAGGCATGGTTTAAAAAAAACTCTCTCACCCAGCTGGTGTGACTCGCTGGTTAAGCATCCACCTATGAAATAGGAGGTCATGGTCTGATTCCTATTCAGGTCACATGCCAGATGCCAGGCTCAATCCCCAGTAGGGGACATGCAGGAGGCATGCTGATCAATGACTCCCTCTCATCATTGATGTTTCTTTCTCTTTCTCCCTCCCCCGTTATGAAATCAATAAAAATATATTTTTAAAAATAAATAAACAAAACAAACTCTTTCTTTGCGTTTTCTATTTTTTCCTATAATTAGTATAAAATATTTAAAATAAGTTCAAAGTTATATCTTTAAAAAAATTGTAGGTACAGTATTATTGAAGATTTTAGAAAGCATTCACTATGATTTAAAAATAAAACTACTGTGTTCTTAAGCGTGCCTTCCTTTTTGCTTGTCTGATTAATTATATGGCCTTTTAATATTGTTAGTAAACTAAATTAACAGCTATATGAAAGTACAATCTTTTAAAGGATATAATTTTAAATTTGGATTTTAATGATGTTTCTATTTTATTGGATATAAAGATATTCATTGTTTAGAATTATTTTTTAACAAATCTTTGGATAATTTATTATCTTGGTTAGACACTAATTTTCCCCACAGCATCTGCTCATTTGGCTTACATTTCTACCACTGAACCAGTGACTGAAATCCACCCCAGCTGTGATTTATGGTCTGTTTATACACAATCTGCCAGACAACACTGCAATAAAGCCTGCAAGATTCTCTACTAAATGGAAAGTGAGGTTGTATAGCCTATCCCACACTACCCTATGTTTTACTGTTTAAATCTTAGCAAACTACAAAAGTGACTTTGGATATAAAAGAATCAAAATATTTATAAAACAAACTCATATCTGGGGTTTCTGAAATATACTTTATGCTTCACTGCTGGATTCCAGTTATTAACATATTGTTGGGAGGGAAATTTAAAATATGTACACCTTGCCAACGCACCCTCAGCTTTCTAAAAACATGTGGATCTTTAATGGAAGAATGAAAGAACTAACATAAAACTATTTTAAGTATACACTATATTATTTCTGAAAATGTATTCATACAGTTTTAAAAGTTAAGAGTAGACAAAAAATAAACCAGGTTTTCCAGGCTAGTAAAAATTTTGTGATTAAATTTTCTTTAAGGGGCTTCTGCTAAAGATAGCAGTGTAGGTAAATGCAGTGCTCTCATCCTTCTACAACCACATCAAAAACACAACTAAACTAGAGAACAACAATAATTCAGAACTGCCTGAAATCTAGCCCAGCACAAGTAGTAGTCACATGCATATTACTTTTAGTTCATACTGTGTGGCTCTCAGCAGGGCACAGGCAGCAGCTGACCTTGGCCTGCATTTCCTAGGAGACCCCTGAGCCAGCACACCTACTTGACAGCTTTAGATCACACCATAGCACAACCTAGCCACCTCCATGAGTGATACACTAAGTGGGCGAACCCAGTGGGCACCAGAGTTCCTCTGAAATGAACCCTAATCCATGGGGTCAACAGCTCCTTCACTGTAGTCACAGCTGATTGGCTTGGGGGTAAACCCATCACAATGACATGCCAATTAGCAAGGGCCAACTTTATCAGGAAGGTGCACATAGCCCACCTCATAGAGGGTACACATAAAATGCCTGGCTTTGGGTGGCCAGGGAGGCTGCACCACTATGCCCTAAAAGACTCCTGCTACATAAGACCACTCTAAGACTGGAAGATGTAGCAGTTCTACCTAATACATAGAAACAGATATAAGGAGGCAGTCACAATAATGAGATTAAAGAAATATATCCCAAATGAAAGAACAAGGCAAAACTCCAGAAAAAGAATTAAACAAAATGAAAACAAACAATTTACCAGATGCAGAGTTCAAAACACTGGTAATATGGATGCTCAATGAGTTTAGGACTCAGTGAGAACTTAAATAGATAGAAAATGTAAAAATGAAGATAGAAAACATTTAAAATGTCATATATAAAGAATACAATAACAGAAATGAAGAATATAGTAGAGGGAATCAACAATAAATTAGGTGAAGCAGAGGATCAAAGAAGTGATTTGGAAGATAACAGAAAACACCCAATCAGGACATCAAAAAACAAACAAACAAACAAAAAAAAACCCTCTATTGTTAAAATGGATAGTTTAAGGGGCATTGGGAACAACATTAATCCTAACAACATTTACATCATAGAGATGCCAGAAGGAAAAAGAAGGAGAACAAAAAAGTGAAAACATATCTGAAAAAATAACAGAAAAATCTCCTAACCTGGTGAAGGAGGTAGACTTACAAGTCCAGGAAACACAGAGAATCCAAAACAAGATAAACCCAAAGAGGCCCACACAAAGATACATCATAATTAAAATGCCTAGGATTAAAGGCAAAGAGATAATCTTAAAGGCAGCAAGAGAAAAGCAGTTTGTTACTTATAAGGAAGCTCCAGTAAGACTGTTAGCTGACTTCTCAACAGAAAGTTGCTGGCCCAAGAGGATTGGCATGAAATATTCAGTGATGAAAAGCAAGAGTTTGCAACTGCGTTATCTCTACACAGCAAAGCTATAATTCAGAATCAAAGGATAAAGAAATTCCCAGATAAGAAAGATCTAAAGGAGTTCATCACCACCAAACCAGTACTACAAGAAATGTAAGAGTCTTCTTTAAGAAGAAGAAAACAAAAAGGTAGAAAATATGAATAGTAAAGTGGAAATAAATACAGAGTGGGGCAAAAGTAGGTTTATGGTTGTGAGTACGCAAAGCAAAAATTTATTTTTGTGTTATTATTTATTAATTATTGTATGATTTTCCATATAAATAATTATAAACCTACTTCTGCCCCACCCTGTACAGATCTATCATCAATTATTTTAAATAAAAATGGATTGAGTGCTCCAATAAAAAAAACAGAGGATGGCTGAATGGTTAAGAAAACAAGACCCTTACATATGTTCTCTACAAGAGACCGACTTCAGATGCTCTGGGCATATCATCCTATAAATTAACTAGTCAGTTCACATGAAAAAATAGGGACATTCAACCACTTAAGACATATACCTTTACTTACTATGGTATTTGTGTAAACAAATAACATATACTGCTCAGGTAATATGCAACATGGATCAATAAAAATAAATTATTTTTTACATCTTAAGTTTAATTTTCAGTGACTAATATTTACTTTTATCACTGTAACACAAATTATAAAAAATTACTTTCTGAAAGCTTTTGCAGAATTCTACTTCCCATCTTCTGAACCAGGTCTAGGAAATACAGTGAATTAAAAAAATATTTAAATCCAATTAAAAAATAACAATGGCCAGAACACTGATATTGTAAACAGTTAAAATTAACTGAGCATTTTGCACATGCCATGTACTATGCTAAGCACTCTCAATAAATTATTTCTCATCATATTCTTTTTCTAAACTATGTTCTTATTGATTTTTTTTTTAAGAGAGGAAGGAAAAGGGATAGAGAGATAGAAACATGGATGAGAGAGAAACATCAACCATCAGCTGCCTCCTGCACTTCCCCTACTGGGGATCAAGCCCAAAACCCAGGCATGTGGCTTGACCGGAATCAAAAGGTGACCTCTTGGTTCCTGAGTTGACACTCAACCACTGAGCTACACTGGCCAGGCCAAATTCTTGATTCTCACTAGAAAGTCTTTAGGCTGGAACAGTTATTTCCTCAGATTAAGAAAGTTGAGTAGCTAAGTTAATCAAAATAACCAGCAAATAAATGGCAGAACTGGAATGAAAAATGAGTCTCTACTAATCTCTAGAAAAGTCAGATGAATTGAACATAATAAATAGGCTACGGCATAATCAAAGTATAGAAATTTACAATGAATGTATCTCTAGAAATAGTATTTTTAATGTCCTTGTAAATGAGGAAACTGAGACAAAGAGATATTAAATGATTTATTCAGCTTCACGTAGCTTGTTAACTGATTGACTAAGGGCTAGGTGCTGGTCTTTTGGTCTATAAGAAACTATTTAAATCTAAGTATATCTAAGTTATAAGAGAATGAGTAACTTATATAATATCACATCGTATGCTGCCTCAGTGGGACAACTATCCCAGGCAATTGCTCAATCAACTCTTGGTGATGCAAATTGGAGATTAAAATAATTAACGGTATAGATTTTATATTTATTTTTATCCCACTTTTAAAAAGAATGGTGGTAAGAGGTCAATTACTTTTTAAAACATTTTCATGCAGAAAAGTTTAAATTATCAACTCACAAATAGTCTAGGTTCATCTATCTAAATCATCCCAGCCCCAGCCCCTGGGATTATATGGAAGCAAATCCTGGATATTATTTCCTAAGTAAATAGAAAAACACAATTTAAAAGCAGAATAAAAAAGTTGAGGATGATTCCGTTTTAAATAGTATGAAGGAAAACAAGTGATAAAATAAAATGACTAATGATATAATTTATAATTAGACAAGAACTATAAGTGTGGATTTAATTTTTCAAACGGGATATCCCCAGACAATTATAGCAGAAATCACTGAAATGAGGGGAAACAACTTGATTTTTTTTTTAAATTTCTTTATTGGTTAAGGTATTACAAATGTGTCCTCATCCCCCCATCAACCCCCAACCTCCGCCCCCGCCCCCCAACCCCACTCATGCTCTAGCAAATTGATGTGGAAGACAAGCACTGGGTAAATGAAACTTAGTTATCAGCATAGCAGCTTAAAGAGCTCAGATTTTATTAACTAAAGGATTCTACTACAGTTTCTTTTCAAGTGCAGAAAGCACTGAGTAGAGATAAATGGTTCTCTGAAGAACTATTAATGAAATATGCATGTACTTCCTGGGGTGGAGGAGAGTCTATTATCTGCAGAAAATAAACGGAACCAAGCTCTTGTTCAATACTCAAAATATATTTAAAATATAATTCTAAAATGTTATTTCTTAAAATTAACAAATGAGAAAAAATATTGAAAAATATTATAACCAACCTTTTTATGCTCACAAAGATCTTATGGATTAGGGTGGTACAGATACATTATCCCTATTTTATATGGGATCATTTTAAAGAGGATAAATGATTTGCCTGAGGTCATAAGAGTGGTAAGACAGAGAGAAAACAAGACTAGAACGCAACTCATATTAACTATAATGTATGTCCTCTTACAGAAGGGGCTGTGCTTTAGGTTGAAATGAAAATGGCTAGACACAACCCCTCAGTAAATAGGAAAGTAAACTCAAAACATTATGCAAAAAAAATTAAAAAGCTATTAAAGTTAAAAAACACACAGACACTAACCTATTATTCAATTATAAATACAAAGATATGTTACTGAAAAATTACATACAAAACTAAGCCTTATTCATGAATCTATTATAAAATTGGTTTATATTAATCCAAGAAATACATTGTGATATTTGATATTCATTAATATTTCCTCCCTCCAGTTACAGAATCTTGCATCTTGCTCCCTTCTTCTTCTTGTATAGGATTCTAATTCTAGTCCTACCATACCTTAGGAGATGCTTGACATCTATATTAATAATAAAGGAATATGCAAATTTCCCGGGATGCCATCACAGTAATGACTGATCAGCAGGCTGTGCGTGCAGCAGGCACAGGTGGGCGGGGAATTGCAGCATTGGAGGCAGGGCCACAGCCTCCATACGCCTGTGCCGGGGGTCTTAAGGCATGCAGAAGTCTGCAGGCCTCTGCCGTGGCTGGCCTGGGGGCCTCTGTGCGCCTGCACCGGGGGAGGACCTGATCAGCAGCTGCCGTGGCTGCTGTGAGGGCTGGAGAGAGAGGCAGGCCTGATTAACAGCCTCCATGGCTGCTGTGCCACAGGTCCAGGTCAGGGCAACCAATCGATGTGTCCCTCACACATTGATGTTTCTCTTTGTCTTTCCCTCTCTCTTCCATGCTCTCTAAAAATCAATAAGAAAATATACTCAGGGAAGAGAAAGAAAGAAAGAAAGAAAGAAAGAAAGAAAGAAAGAAAGAAAGAAAGAAAGAAAGAAAGAAAGAAAGAAAGAAAGAAAGAAAGAAAGAAAGAAAGGAAGGAAGGAAGGAAGGAAGGAAGGAAGGAAGGAAGGAAGGAAGGAAGGAAGGAAGGAAGGAAGGAAGGAAGAAAGAAAGAAAGAAAGAAAGAAAGAAAGAAAGAAAGAAAGAAAGAAAGAAAGAAAGAAAGAAAGAAAGAAAGAAAGAAAGAAATGAAGGAAGAAAGAAAGACCATATCCTATGAAAGAGACATCTTAAAAATGCCTAAAGAAAGTTGTCATTTTTTTTGTGGTGAAGGGTCTGGAGTCCATGTTGATGAAAACACCTTGGTGGCTTCAAGGGCCGAGGGTCGGCAGCTGTGGCAGCTGGCAGTGTCAGTGGCAGCAGCAGCAGCAGCAGCAGCAGCAGCAGCAGCAGGGTGATGGGGGCGGTGCCTTCCCAGATCAGCCGGGTGGCCTCCCGCAGAGGGAAGCCAGACTGCAGCTTAGGCCTGCTCCCCCTGGAAGGATGGGCTGAGGGACCCCCCCCTCCAAGTGCACAAATTTTCATGCAACTGGACCTCTAGTAGCAGAATAAAAGTAACAGTCAAATTTGCACTTTTTGAGCTCAAAGATAAAGTCTATGCATCAAAATGAGAAAAAAAAAAAAAGGGGGGAAACATGTCTGGCTAGTCAGATGCAGTTATTCCTCTGCTGTATTTCACCACCATCATCATGGGTAGAAATTTATCTACACTAAAAGGGGAAGAAGAGAATCTGCAGGCAAGCAGGCGAATTGGTCACAAGTGACAATCTCTTAGGTGTGTTAATGCACACAGTTTTCTCCATGACAAAACCCGGGAGGCACCTTTGAATAGTATAAGTAGCTACTTGAGCCTCAGTTCTTGGAAGAAATTCAGGTGGGCATCAGTCCTTGGCTTAGTCCCACACAAGTGGGCGTCCAGCTGTACCTGGGAGAAATTGTGTGAAAGAGGCACCTTGTAGCCACAATAAGGAGGATGGAGCAGCAAATGCTATACTGGCACGTCGATCAGAAAGAAATGATGCCTCACTGAGGACCACAGGACTAAATGCTACATCATAACCTCCCAGAATTCCTCCTTACATCCGCCCTGCTCACAACTCCCCATATTTGCTCTGGCTTGGCATTTCCTAAACTTTAAGCTTGTAGCTCAAACTGGATAAGACTGGAGTTTACATTTTTTGAACAGTTAGATTTGTGACATGAGAACTGTATCATTTCTTATATTTTTAAGAGTGTCATAGAATATTTCTCCATAGAATTAATTAAAATATTTCAGCAGGACATATGGTTCACAGAACATGCTTCAGGGTTCTAATTAGCATTGCTTCCTTTTAGAATTTCATTTAGACTAGAAATTCTCAATAAAAATATACAGGGTCACTATGCCCAAACAATCCAAAGAATGACAACGTCACTGCCAATAAAAAAAGAGTTTTGTCACTTTAAAGATTCATCTTCCCCTTGGCCTGTTTGGCTCAGTGGGTAGAGCACTGGCCTGCGGATTGAAGAGTCCTTGGTTCAATTCTGGTCAAGGGCATATTCTTGGGTTGCGGGCTCGATCCCCAATTTGGGGTGTGCAGGAGGCAGCCAATCAATGATTCTCTCTCATCATTGATGTTTCTATCTCTCTCTCCCTCTCCCTTCCTCTCTGAAATCAATAAAAATACATTAAAAAATATTCATCTTCAACATCCCAAATATTATTCCTATAATTTAAAAACTTAGAATTTTTGTGTACCAGGCTTATTATAATACCTGTTTTAAATTTTTAATTGGTAGTCAAAGTAGATCAATAAAATAATTTAGAATCAATAACATAGTTGGAGATGTTTGCTAAAATAATCAATTATAAGAATATCCTTAAGAAATTAAGTGTAGCCTAATTTTATAAATAATATAAAGGAGTTATCAATGAAACAAACATCTGGTTGATGGAAATATGAGTACACTAATCTTTTTGCTACTAAGTATTATAGATAAGATCTAGAAGAAAAAAAAAAAGAAGAAAAACATGCCATTCTCACCCAGGATAAAAGGTTACTTGATTCATTTGTTATTCCAATCAGTCATATACTTAAAACATAAATTGGGATTTATAAACTGTGAAAGATTGTTAAGTTCTTGGAATTCAATAATAAAATAAAATTTCTGATTACAAAAACCTTACACATTAATGCGATATTACCATTGAGCTGCAACTTACAGAAGAGGGCCCCAACCAAATATATATGAAAATGTATGTACACACACACTCACAAATACACATAGGTAAATTATGTACATTGATGTATTAAATGTTTTGAGAAGGCTAAGAGGAAACAAACCAAAAACACTTTCAAACATATTAAACCAAGTATTTACAAACTTTTTTCAGGTTTTCTGCCCCTGGCCCTCTTACCCATATGTAACTGTTCCCTTCTGATACTTTAGGAGTTGGTGCAGTGAATTCTAATGACAGAAATGCCTTTCCCTAGTGTAGGCAGGAATCCTTCTTCCAGATATATCAGTTTGAGATACATTTCCCATAAGTAAATCAATCTTCCTTTCTGATACCCTTAACATTCAATAAAATTCTTATCTATAATTTGATAAATAATTATATTCATTTGTCCAAGGAGTAGATTTACTCACCAATATGGAGGGTTTTAGGCAAATAGCAAGGACAAATAAGGTTGCTGGATATTCTCTCACAATCAATTAGGTAATTGATAGTGCCATTTATGTACCAGTATCTTCTGGGGTTTTTTAAGTGGTAATCAATGTGAACCAACCTCCTAAAGATGGACAACACCAGATTTCTGAACTGGAAAGCTTATGACTGGATACTGGATTTGGCTCAAGTCCAGACACCAGAAATGGCTTTGGCTCCAGGTCTCCTTGCCTCTGTGATATCACTTGGCCCTTTTTTACTCTGATGCCTGCTCCCATCATTTTCTCTTTCGATATAATGAATACTAATTATAAATGTTTTCTTCATCTCTAATATTCCCTACAAACAATGAGTTTTCTTCTCTTCTCCTACTGCCTAAGTTGATGCCCTCACTGACTCTTACCTGTGACTCTCAGGAAGCCACTATCTCCCTGCCACCAATGGTATACCTAAAATACCTATGGGCTGTGTTATTCTCATAAACAGTTTCATTAGTTTCTACAGCATACATGATCCATTTCAACCTCCTCTTACCCTTTGGTTTAAATAGTATTGCAATCTTCACGAATGTCCCTAATCTAATTTTGTCTTTATTGATTAAGGTATTACATATGTGTCCTTATCCCCCCAATGCTCCCCTACCCCACTCCTGTTCATGCCCTCAACCCCTTGGTGTCTGTGTCCACTGGTTATGCTTATATGCATGCATACAAGTCCTTTGGTTGATCTCTGCCCCATACCCCCACCTAATCTAATTTTGATCTTTTTGTTATTTTTTTCTTATAGCATCCTTTCTTTTTTTCTCACTCTTCATGCCCCTGAGCAGAATTTGCGGTCATAGTGCATGTGTGTGCGTGTGTGTGTGTGTGTGTGTGTGTGTGTATGTTTGAGGGGGGGCATATTCAATTATATTTACAGGGTGATTCTCAAAATATATAATCAATATGGCATGGGCCCAGACCAGTCAGAATTAATGCTGGGCTAGGTATTTATGTATTATTTTTTTTAGTTGCTGAGAGGGAGGGGTATCTAGTCAGAAAAATGAGGAATCATTCAGGACTACCGACAGCATTGAAATATTTCAAAACTCTAACAAGTAAAATGTCTGTGCCAGTTTGAACCAGGTGAATATTATTTCTAGATTGCCTGCCGACTTAAATAGAGTGTATGCTACTGAGACCAATTAAACATTTCTGTTTCATTGGGCATCAGATATCCTCAGCCTAGAAAATGTCTCTGTGAAACAGAGTGGGAACTCAATAAGCATTTTTTAATTGATCTAAATGCGGCATAGGAAGCCTTCCATAATCTGCTTTTCCAATTTCAAGTATATTTGTTTCTGAATAGTGCTTTGCTCTTCAACCAGAGAGGAAAAATATGTAAGATAGTTCCTTTCAGACACCATTTACCATATGTCTATGCCTTTTCCTGTGTTGTTCTCTCTGGCTACAATATTGTTCAAGTAGCTTATAACTGTTCATTCTCTAAGACTCAGGTCACACACATTCCCTTCAGGTAAATATTTCTGACACCGTGACGCCAATCTCTCAAGCCTGCCACTAGGCTGCCTTAGGTATTCCTCCTGTTTTTCCTTAGCGGCCTCACAAGCATCTATTATAGCATTTTCCACATTCTTTTAAAATAAACTCTCAACTATCTAATTCCTTTTCTATGATCTCTCAAAGGGCAGGAGCCATTGTTTATATAACCTGTGTACTCAGTTTCTAGCTTCAGGCTGAGTTTTTATTCAGACATACTGTCTGAATAAATAATTGATCCAATTAGTGAAAAAGTACAACTTACAGGCTACATAATATAGATTTCTACCCACCATGAGGTTAAAACTAATAGAACTATATGCCTGTAAATTTAGAGATGATAGAAAAGAGCACATGGATAAGAAAAAGGAAGTCATTGAGATTCCAAATCTTTCAACTAAACACCAAAACATATTAGACTGATGTCAGATTCATTCCACAGATGAGTTTTGTTTGGATCATATTGTGTTTTTAACACTTTGAAATTTAACTGTAATCAAGAGGGCATGAATCTTTAGTTTCCCATGGTACCACCATTTCTTACTACTAGGCCCACATCCTAGTCTCATTTATGTCATCTGCCATTAAGTCAAAGCTTTAATTTGAATTGGCAACCCCTGTACCAATAAAATAAATATTACACCATAAGCCTAAGCAACCATCTGACCGTTTGACCGTTTGCCTGGTAGCTATGACATGCAATGATCACCAGAGGGCAGACGCTTCAACCAGTAGAGGAGGGAGCCTGATTCCTCACGGAATCAGCCATGGGTTAGGTTGCTGTTGGGGCACTGTTGGCCCAGAATCTGCTTCACCTGAGACCCAGAGATCAGTTTCAGCCAGATCCCCCAGGCCAAGGGACCCCACCAGTGCATGAGTCTGTACACCGGGTCTCTAGTATTATATAAAATGTTGCTAACAAAAGCAATAGAACTAGTGAAACTATGGTATTTAGTTTGATATTTTAGTAGAAAACATATCCTTAGTGAATTTGGAAAATATTCTAGCTACCTATTTGTTTTAGAGTTTCCCATTCTCAGCAAAAGCAGTTAGGTTAAAATATTAAGAGTCTGTATAAAATGTAAGAGAATGTAGTTAAAACCCTCTTAATTCAGGGACTAACACAACACTTCTATAGTGTGTGATATGTACCATGTGTTAGTATATCAACTAGATAATAAACACTTTATTCTTTAACTTATTTGAAATACAATTCATTGAGTTTTCAAACAAATGAATTATTTCAAAATTCTTTTTTGTTAGTCCCAAAGCAGACAAATGATATCATATGTCACACAAACAGAAAAATATAAACATCTGTATTTTAATTGTAGTCAGCACTGGATTGCAGTGTTGAACAATCAGAGATCATTATACCATCCTGAAATATCAGTGGGAGAGTGTCAAAAATGATGAGTATTCCATGTTTACAAAAGACTCTGCCTGTGGCATGCTGTGTGCTTTTATGAATCATTTATCATTTACCATTAATCTGTCATACTATGAAATATTACAAATGTGATTCTGCATGACAGAATAATGAAACACTAAAAAAGGCTATATTTAATAATTTCTCCATAAAATTTTTTTCAGAAAATGTTATGCATACATATGCATTTTTTCCTTTTCATTATTTCAAATGCTCTCCCATATCATATTCTTAAAGGAAGACCATCCATTTTACAGTGAAATTGTAGGTAATATTTTCTCCTTGGATATGAATATTTGAACTAATCTAAGGAATTATTTGGTACTTAAATACACGGGAATACAGTAAAAAGTAATCTTCTAACGTTTGTAGTGAGTAAAAGAGAAAAAAAAATGCCTTTAAAAGTATTTTTGGAACATTGATGAGGAAAAAGTTAACAAAAGTAAAGATAACCAATGAGGATATTCTGATGCAATAAAAACAAACAAAACAGAAAAGAAATAAAAGAGAAAGATAATAAAAATAAATGTGGCATATCATCGTTATATTGTTTATCTTACTTTTGAAGGAACATAAAAGATTCAGAATTTATGTTAAATTTATAGTCACCTTTATATATATATAACTGAAATTATATAAATCCATGTAATTCTATGAGCAGACTCTTGAATTTCAGAAAAAGTTGTTAGTACTTTCCTATAACTTACTTCTCTAGCTGCGAGCAGAATACTCTTTAAATTTAAAAATAGATTTCACATTTTTTTTAAATGGGCAGATCGTTAGAGACCACTGAATCAAATATTTATTCTTATAAATAAAAAAATAATGAGACTCAGAAAGCTTAAATAATTTGCTCAGGTCATACTATCAATTAGAGGAAGATAAAGAACTATAATTCAGACCTTTGGATCCTAGTTCAACTTATTTTTCACTATTCCACAGTAACTACCCAATCTTCTCTTTAATCAGTTTATTATTGTTACCATCACTGGCTTTATTACTTTGAACCTTATTTCGAAATAATCTTCAGCACTCTGATGCCAGTAAATTGGCAATAAATAGTCTGATGAGGCAGCCACTGAACTTATCATCTTGTAAAAGAAAACAAAGAGTAAAAGCAAATAAGAATTGGAAAAACACTGATACAATGAAATATAACCAGTTTAAGCAAATTGTAAAATGTCTAGCCTAATATTCTTGCACTATGTTTCCAATAATCTCCTTAGAATTTTAAGCATATATTTTCTTAAAAGTGAATTAATAAAATGAGAGAAAGGTGAAACATCAACCTTGATATGCATTATACAATAAAGGCAAATATACATTTACCATAATGACCTAATAAGTCATTTGACAGTTATTTTGAAAATTCAACTGATCACATTCTAGATCTAGAGCATATTATAGTCATTTACTTTGAGGTGGAAAATAAATAATTTTGTATAAAGTGGAAAGAATATTATAGCAAGAGAAATTGCTATATATATATATAATTTCTAAATTACAGCTTTATAAATTATAGCTTGTATTAAAAAGTCTAAAACATCTTTTGATGTTGGTTGATGGTTTTCAAGTCCCACCATTGTTCTCCCCATTCTGCCCCACATGTGGGCAAGTTGATTAGGAAGACTGGGTCCTGCCTCCTTTGGCATCAATGAGAGGTTCAAACCATGCAAGCACTGACTTGAACACAGAAAAACCTCTACAACTCCATAACCACAATAAAACTCCACAGCCAATCTCCTTTCCCTGCTCTCTTGTGACGTTTTGGACTTGTTTGAGGGCCTACTCTGCTCTCCCCAGAAAGCCTCATTTATGTGAGGAATAAAAGCTTTCCTACTCCCTTGGTGTTTGTGTGGTAACATCAGTGTCTAAATCTACACCGACTGTGGGGTGACCACAACAACTGATGCAGTGAGGAGGGTGTACAGGTGATGACCACCATGACTGAGGGTCTCTTTCCTCTTGCTTTGTCTTAGTTACTAGCTCTGGTACCTGCTAGAAATCCTGTACTTTGAGCCGTGCTGCTCTGGGCTGCATTTGCTGACTTCTACCAAGTCTTTATCATAGATTTAATTGACCTACATCAGAAGTGTTGATAAATGGCATTTAGAAGAGAGAGTTAGGGGCCTTCTTAAAGAGACTCTGGATTGTGTGCCTTAGCCTGGATCTATTGGTGTGTCCCAGTTTGAATTGTGTATGCTGATTCCAGCATAAGCTGTGAGTAATTCTAGGTTCTGAGATAAGACTCTTACTTTGTGACTGCTGCTAGTGAGTTTCAACCAGGAAATGGCTTTCCTTCTATAGAATGCTCAGGAAAAAAAATAGCTGATACCATGTGCAATATATGGGTCCACTGGGAGGCCAATTGTGTGGAAGAGCAGTTAACATGTGGCAGGCTGAAGTCTACACTCCTTAAAGCCGATGCCTCACTAAGACCCTATAACAATGCTTTTACTGCTGTTCAGCCGTCTTTGCAATAAAGATCTTGACCTTTGGGCTTTTTGAGGAAAATACTTATGGCACTCACAATGCACAAGTAAGGAGGTAATCCAAACCCTATTTAAATTCCATATCCTTAAACTCTATAAAGTATCAATTGCTATAGGAAAATACCAAACCCTGATGTTAGAGATTTGACACTCACTAGAGGAGAAAACTTAGAAAAATGAGCGGGGTAAAGAGATTATCCTTCCTTCAAAGTATGTCCAGTAACTGATAACATAGATAAAAGTTGAGAAAAGAGAAAATTGAAAGAGAGGTCCACAATTGCAGCTAATGAGAAAACAAAAATTTACTATAAGAATTTATCCAATCAAAATATAAAACATCTCTAATTGCCTCTTAAATCTCTACAAGGCAGATTTTAAATTAATTTTAATAACAACTGAGCTGCAAACCTTCACGGTCTTAATACAGAGGATGGAATTAGAGTTATTTCTGGGGATCCTACCAAATTTAAACAAGGGCCTATCCTATAGTCTAAAGGGATTGTGAAATATAGACAGTAAACAAGGAAGTATGCTCCATTTTAGTCATCAGAATTATTGCCCTGACTAAATATCCCATAGTGGTCATGAAAACACTGACCAAAAAATGTAATAAATTAAATCATGTCTTTGGCACTTATAATAAATAGGCTTGACAAACAGATTCCCATGGGTCTTTTCCCACAGCCAAGAGAGTTAATGTGTTTCAATATATATTAAAGAGAGACTTAAAAATTTAAATAACAGAATTATTTAAAGAAGTGGCATTTACTCCACTATTTCTCCATTTAACGCCCCAATTTTCCTGTTCTGAAACCTGGAAAGAATCAATGGTACCTCATAGTAAATTACTGCAACCTTAATTCTTGGTTTCACCCATTGAAGGCCCCATAATCACTATTATTGAATGTACTGACTCCATCCAATCATCAGCTGGTAAACATTTCATTATTATTGATTTGACTCATATGTTCTGTTTTATGCCTATTTTCAAAGCCTCTCAGCCATAGTTTTCCTTCACCTTTGATGGACTACACACTTTTTGCTTTGAACTTCATGGTCCTGGCTGCCAATGAGGTTTTCAACAGCCCAGCCATCACACGCTATCTTTGTAGGTGAGATCATGGATTGCATCCAACTTTCTCAAGCAGTATGGGTAATGACATCACACTGATGACATCTTCTTTCAAGGAGATTCATTTGCCATGATCATTCAAGGCACACAAATACAGAAGAGCTCACAAAGAGGGGCAGGTTCTGTTTCCTCGCCCATAACAGAAGGCCCTAGTTACATCTCTAGTAATTATTTGGTCAGTCAAAAGCAACTCCATCTATGACACCATTAAGAAAGTACTATTGACTCTCATGGCATCACAATGTTAAACCCAGATCAAAATCTTTTAGGAATTCTTAGATTTTGAGGGCAACATATTCCTCATTTATACTTTTACTTAAGCCCGTTTCTTCTGGTTTCTATTAAACTGGTCACCTTAAATGGAGCCTCCTACAAAAAGTCTTTAGAATCTTTCCTAATAATAATACTACCTCCTACAGACTCCATATGCTGTCCATGGACTTCTGATGCAAAAAGCTCCTTCTTAACCCCTTTATGATAAGCCATGACAGCAGCAATTCTGCATACTGTATCTTCTGGAAACTCATAGGTGCCCATAGGCCCTGAGTCCAGCTGTCCATTATGCCTTGAGTCATGGAAATAATTCCCTGCAAATCAGGTATGGCCACTAAGGCCTCCTTGCTAAAATAAAAATAATATGTATTAGAGCCAAACCTAGGTCCTCTGGCATATCCCACTTGGATGAGGATATGGCCTTCCTTGTAGATGCTATGGTTTTACAGGTCATCATTCCTCTTCTGGACCTGTTAGCAATTTGAGTATCTCCATCATCACACATAAATGAACTCCCTGGTAAGCTGCTGTTTTTTGTGTTTTTTTTTTTAATTTTTGTTAATCCTCACCTGAGGATATTTTTCCCATTCATTTTCTTAGAGAGTGGAAAGGAGAGGAGGAGGGGAGAGAAACATCGAAGTGAGAGAGACATATGGATTGGTTGCCTCCCATACTGGCTCTGACTGGGGCTGTGAATTGAGGTACATGCCCTTGACCAGGAATTGAACCTGAGACCCTCCAGTACACACAGTCTGAGGCTCTAACCACTTAGCCATGCTGGCCAAGGCACTGTTGCTTTTAATACCTTAACCAAGCTATTCCTGATAAAACACTCAATGATAAATACAATTGCCCAAACTCTGAGCTGTCATCTTTATACTGGATGCCCTGGTCAGTAATGAGGTCAGCAAGTAGCTCCAGCTAAATATAGACCCTTGGGCCACTGTCAGTTGTCTGATCATGTGATCCAGCAATGAAAGCAACAACAATTCCTAACCCAAGGTTGCCCTTTTGGGGTAAAGTTTCTGGGAATATTGCCACAGAGATACTTAAAATATAAATCAGTGTCACATATATATATATTGCATTTTGCGTACTAAAACCACAATACAAGGCCTCACCAAGATACCCCACCTCCTCTTCAGCATTCTAGTTGTAATTGACAGTGATCATGGTACCCACAATACATAATGATGAGCTCTTGTACTAGGCATTCAATAGGATTTTTACCTCTTTAACCAATCTCTGGAGACAGGCCAGATAAAATACCATCATGGCTTAATTAAACAAGTTCAAATTCTATTATAAATTAAGCATGGCACATTTCACTCATCAGTCAAACACCAAGAATGAATTGTGATCAAGTCTAACCTATTTTTGATGTCTGATTACTGACAGCTTTCCAGTCCTACCCCTCCTATTGCTCCCTCCCTCCTCCCTCTCCCCCTCCCTTTTTACTCCACATCTGGGCAAGCAGCTGTCAAGAGTCTGGGCACAAGCTTCTTTAGAACCTGTAGAAAGTTCAAACCACACAAAGCCCTGACCTGTGTTAGGAAACTTCCACTCCAATACCATCCCCTGAATACAATAAAACCAATGAGCTTTCCTTGCTCCCTTAAGCCATTTTGGATCATCTTGAGATCCTGCCCTGTTCTGCTCAGAAAGCCTCATTCCATGTGTAAGAGAGCCTTCCACCCCCTCTTAGTGCACATGTGGTGTCACGAGTCTTGACATTAAAATCAAATTGCAAATGGGGAGGGGTTCTGTTTCTACCTGGTGACCAAACACACCTACTGATTAAATTATATAAATAGTCCCCCCAAATTAAACAATTTAATTATAAATAAACAGACATGTTAATCATATTTTCCTTACTCTAAAATGTTAGGGCCAAAAAAAGTAAGTTTTCTTTCTTTTAGGCACAGAATTAGCATACAGTAGTCCTCCCTTATCCATGGAGGATACATTCCAAGACCCTCAGTGGATGCCTGACATCATAAATAGTACCAAACCCTATATATACTAAGTTTTAGCCTATACACACATATCCTTGATAAAGTTTAACTTACAAGTTAGGCTCAGTAAGAGATTGACAACAGTGATAAAATAGAAAAATTATAGTAACGTATATAATAAAAGTTATTTGAATGTGGTATCTCTCTTTCAAAACACCTTGCCTTCCTGCTGTGATGATGTGGGATGCTAAAATGCCAAACATATCCCTGACTCTGTGGAGCCATTCTTTACTTGCAATAAGTAGCTCGGTGTCCCTCATTTCTGGGGATCCCTTGTTGAACTCTTTGAATAGTCTCAATTCTTTCCGGGGCAACAAGTTGCCATCAATTGGAACATGTTTTTTGTTCCTATCTTCCACCACGAATTCAATGCCTTTTCCATCTTGACTAAGCCTTATCAGCCAGTGTGGCTGTAACATTTGCAGTTTAAAGTATGGCAGCAAGACTAATGAAATTTTTTTTCCCTTCTTCAAAATTTCAGAGATGAAAGATTCATTCTTACTGAGATAGCTATCTAGTTATTACCTGTGTTTTAATATAATATTATGGTAATGTTTGAAATAAAAAAATAAACTATAGTTATATATTATAGTCACTGGCATAGAGAAAGATGTTTTGATACTGGATGAAAGAAAAAAAATACTGTAATGGGAAGGAAGAAAGATAATGGCTACAAATAACAAACACACATAAAATATTTGGAAGTAGGAGGGAAGTTCAAGATGATGATAGCTATTAAAAATTAAGAAAAAGCCTCTCCCACAGAAATACACAAAAGGTTTTAGTAACTCTATGTGCCCATTGTATAGAGTAATTCATTTTACAGAGCAGACTAGACTGATAATAACTTTGCATTATTGAGGTATTCATACATTTGAAATCTATGCAACCAAGAGCCCACACTAATAACAAGATATGAAAAAGAGCATCATATTGACTTGGGGTGGTAAACACACAGTATAGTATACATAGGATGTATTATAAAATTGTATACCTGAAATCCATATAATTTTGTTGACCAACTTCACCACAGTAAATTCAATTTCAAAAAAGGAGAAAAACTTGAAAAGGTTTTTATGCACACTTCCAAGATTCCACCTGTGAAAGCTAATATTGGGAAAGAGTAACCTTTGTAGCTTAACAAATATCTATTCCTGTGAGCCTTTTAGTAGGTAAAATTGTCTGGGACAGCGGTCGCCAACCAGTGGCCCGTGGACCACTGGTGGTCCGTGAGGTCCAAAGGTTGGTGACTATTGATCTGGGAAGTTAAACACAAAATTAAGTCACCAAAGATTATCCTAAATCTCCTCAAGGTGATTTATATGTTGGAATTCTCTAAGAAATCTGGATGTCAGTGTGCATTTTATACAGTTGATATTTGATACATGCTTTACAAAGAGTAATTTATGTTAAGATTTTCCATCTAAAACTGTGGCAATGCAGTTTATTCTCTGTAGTGGGTTGAATTGTATCCCCACACTCCAATTATAATCTACCCAAAAGCTCAGAATTTTATTGTATTTGGATGCAGTGTCTTTGAAGATGTAATTAAACATCAAAATGAGATGATACTGGGTAAAGGTGGGCCCTAAATTCAAAAACTGGTGTTACTGGAAGAGAGGGTCAGAGATATAGACAGTAACAGAGGAGACACACAAACAGGGAGAAAGGTCTTGTGAAGACAAAGGCAGATATTAGAGTGATGCATCTATAAACCACCCAATGTCACAGACTCCTCGGGGTCCATAGAAGCTAGGAAAAGGCGAGGAAAGTTCTTCCCTAGGGCCTGCAGAGGGCACGGGAACAGACTGATGCCTTGATTCAGAGGTCTAGCCTCCAGAACTGTGAGAAAGTACATAACCGTTATGTTAAGCCACCAATTTTATGAAATTCTGTTATGATTGCCACAGAACACAAATGCATATGCTTTTACAGATAATCCCTAGAATGTAAGGAGAGGGTGATTAAAGGGAAACAGGGATGGGAGAGTGGGAAGCGATGATAATTTCTAAAGGTAACAGTCCATGTGAAACTAATTCAGGTATTATGTTACTAAATATGAATAATTTCTTCTGAATTACAGTTTTAAAGAGCTTCTATTTTTTAAATCCCTCCTCCTTCAATTGCTTCATGTATCTTGCTTTACCAATTAGTCCATTCAATTTTGACCTCTGCACTGTGTCTTTATCTAAAATAAAAGCTCCATTATCTTCTGTTCCAGAAGAAAACAGGCAAAAACAAACACTAGCCTCTGATTTATATCCTACTTTGGCCGCCATCCTAGCCTTTTTTCCCCAGCAGGGTTTGTTAGAATAGAAATTCACAATGTTTATTCACTGATTTTACTAATTCCCCCCTCCCTGCAATTTGATTTTGGCTGCTACACTCTAGGTGTAAGTGCATATTAATAAAAATATTTCAACTCTAAAAATATCAACAGTTCTCTTACATTCTAAAGCACCTTATGTAAACCAAACTAAAAATAAAATAAAATAAAATCTGTCCTCAATGTGTTTGGCACTTCAAATAATGCATGACGATTAAGCAACCAAACCATAAGGGAAAGCAACTGCTATTGAAATTTGAAAGATGAAGAAACATTAAAACATATTTTGTTAATAAAGTAGGGTGTTTTTAATCTACACATCCAATTGAAATAATTTAATTGTATAGAATAAAGTGAAATTCTAATAAATGCTTTCCAACTGACCTAGAATTATTATTTTTCTAAGTATATTACACACTTGGAATCTAGCAGAATGAATATTCCTCAAGTGAGCCTAATATCTGAAATTCAAATGAAATCCAATGATGCTAATGAAGGTATTATAATTGACAATTCATTTATTGAGATAAACCGAAAGATAGGAATTGACTGATAGATCAAATAGTAGTCACTCAATCAAACAGTAAAGCAGAGTCACATATATGCACATTTAACTTATATGAATTCATTTCTACACCAGGTAAAAATAATGGAAATAATTTGACCTGTGTAAGAAACCAGAATAGCTCGTCTGATTTTATCTGAAGAAACTGTTACCTCTTCTGACATTGGAGGTAAAATGTCCTGTTAAAATTACTCAGAGACAATATGGCTTGTGCAAAATCATGTAGATGATCTTAACGGGATATTTAAGGTATTTCAAGGGTAATGACTATATGTGATTTTCTTCTTATAGAACAACTTTGAACCTTAATCCATGTAAAAAAGGCAATCCCAATGAATAAACTGAGTGTATTTGACAGATATTATGTTAAATAAATTTACAGAATAAAATTCTAAGAGTATATACATATATATATATATATATATATATATATATATATATATATATATATATATATATATTCAGTATATAAAAGATATAAAAGAAGGCATGGTTGCAATTTGGGATAAATGATAAGAAAAGAGAAAATAGTAAGAAGTGATATATTATCAAATTATATTTTAAAAGTCATAAAATAAAGCCTAATGGGGCAACAGGATGAAATTATGGCCGAGTGAGGATGAGAGGAAGCAGAAGCAACCAGGAATTTTATTTGTACAAACCCAGTGACTATTGCTTGATCATCTCACAGTAAGTAGGCAGAGGTAACGATAGGAAATAGCCAATGATCAGTATTTATTTAATTCTGCTGGTCTGCTACCAAATTTTAAGGAATCATTAGGTAACTGGTGATCCATTGGAGACGTGAAACACAAGATATTCGTTTTTGTGCTTTAATCACACAATATAAATATTTTATTTTTAGCCACGCTACTCTTAAGACTCTAGTCCAATCCGGCAATCCATTTTATTTCATCTTTTTGGAGGGGAGGGGTCTATGAATGTGAACATAAGGAAAAATGTGTGTGTAGGTGCACACATGTGAATATGACTTGCTATGTGTTATTATGCCAATCACTTATATAAATTATATTACTTAATTATAAAATAACCCTGTGAGGTAGACATTTACCATCTCTCATTCATAGATTTTAAAAGTAAGACTCAGGCTGATGATGTGACTTGTCCAATGAAAAATGCTAATTGGGATGGGCCTGGATGCAGACATCTTACTCCAAAACTGGCATTCTGAAACCTAATGGTATTGAGCATGAACTATGTGAAACATACTCTGTATATACAATCTCATTTATTCCTCGCAACAACTCTGCTCTATAGACATAATGATCCTCATTTTGCAAATAAAGAAGTTGGGTCTCAAAGAGATTATATGATTTTCCAAAGACAGAAAGCTAGGATGTGATAGCTTAAATTAGAATCCTAGTCTCTTTAACTTTACATGTACTTTGAAATAAAGAATTATGACACATTTATAAAAATAAATTCATTTCCTTTACTAATAAGTCAAAGTATATTTGATTTTATCCACAAATAATCCAATTTTGTTTAAAAAATGAGTGTTAAAAACTACCAATTATTGGTTGCACAATTTTTACATTAAAAATTAAATTTACCTTACATTAAGCCTGTTAAAATCAAGATTCCATTCTTTAGAAATCTGTTAATATAATTTTACCTTAGTTACTATTTTTTCTCTTTTTAAACATACGTAGGCTACTGTAAATCACCACTAGGTGATCAGCATATCTATGTGTCAGGGAAGAAAATAACTATTTATCCTCTTTTTCATTCTGGTGGCCACATGGCATCCCAAGAACAGAATATAATAAAACAAGTTGATGGCTTCTCAAGAGGACTCCTATAGCCATGAAGTCTCGGGACCTTCAATGCCGCGATCATGTCCGCAACCATTTTGTCCGTAACAATTTTGCTGGAGACTATAACTCTTCTAGCAAAGAAAGAACTGTCTTGGGCTCAAAAGGCAAAAAATAAACACAATTAAGTAGATGATGTTTCTCTTTCTAAACTATTATCCTCTTCACAAAGAGGTCAACTCTGACTCAAATGATCAAAATGCTCTGAAGAAGAAATGTTTTGTAGAGTACAGAAATAGACACCTTGCTAATGCTGGCATCATCACTCTAGTTCAAGGTTGAAATAAAAGGGTTAGTACTTAATTTCTGATGACAACGTTCTCTCGCGTAAGAACCTTGGACTTGTTTCAGAAGAGAGAAAAGGAGGATATGTAGGTTCTATCTGGTTATAAGACATGGGACTGGAAGCATCAGCTTATTTTATATATTAGCAGAAACATCCAGATATGATCCAAAAACCTTGATATGACAATGTCCGTGTCCTTCTGCTCAAATAGCCACCCAGACCCCACACATCCATTACAGCTATAGCAAATCCTTTACCACATAACACAATGCTATAAATCTAAATTCTAGAAGTCTGAACTGTCAGCCTCTTTCTCACATTTTACTGCTCACTAAATTTCCTTTGCCCATCCACCCATAAACAGAGCATAACCTGGGTTAGATCCAGCTGGATCTCAGATCCAAAACCTTTAGAAGCCAGGTAAATGGCTCTAAGACTTGTGATCAGGGAGACATAAAGGCAGCAAAGGACACAGTCTTCTCAGTGCCAATGCGGAACAGATTGTCAGGTTGACAAGATGAGCTGAAATGTCCTTTGCTGTCTTTTTTTATTCGTTGTTGTCCCAGGAACGAAGTGCTCAAAAACAAAATTATTTCTTTCTAGGAATGTGTCAATAAAGTGTAAAACTTATATGATTGTTTATTTATGTACCTCTGTCATTATTATAATACTTCTATATTTGACTGCATATTTTGCAGAGCAGACTGTTTTATGCTCTGGTAATTTCCCATTTTATATCATTCAAGTATGAAGGCACTTGCAAAGTTACTGGATGTACTTATTTTTAAAAATTAAAAACAATCCTGTTTTCATTTTTATATTGTTGTTCACCTGTGTATTTGACTGTAAATTCAAATTGAATAAAATGACCTCAAATTTTATTATTACAAAGCTATCTAAAAGGATTGCAAAGTAAAGTACTTTATGAATAGTAAATATTTTCATTAAAAAACTAACATTTTTGAATAGCATGCAGTGAAAAATAAAGATGTCTGTAATGCAATGCTACATGATGAGATGAATCTTACTTACCAAATTCCTTGGGAACTGCTATAGAATAAACACAATTATGTCCCACACTGTAATTTTTTGGATAGTTTGGTGATAGGACAGTGCCTTCTGAACCTGTTGAACGACTTCCACATGGTGCTATAAAATAAAAATGAAAACACATTATTTTTAGGAAAAAAAATTAAAAATCGTATTGAGACAGGCCAATAAGCCAGCACAAGTAAAATAGAGAAACAGAGAGATAACTGAACAACTGGCCGAGCAATTTACAGCCAGATAGAGAAGGTCATCTCCCTAAAGATAACATCTAGGCCTCAGTTGTATTTCTGCCCTAGGCCAGCAAAGTAGCAAAACCAGGTGGGCAATGCCAGGACCAGCTGCAATGACTAATGACCCCCTGCCCCGGCACTGATCAATCAGTAGAGACCAGGACCCTGAAAGGGCACGCCTGGAAAACTGATGAAGATTCTGCTGAAACTCTCCCCTGAGATCTCTCTTAAGATTCCCGCCTGCAAGAGAGAGATGAAACCCAAAAGACAAAGGACCCAGAGCAAACTCTCCCTCCGTGGAGCAGCCCACGCCATTCCCTTCCCCCTTTCCTTCCCCAACTTCTTCCCTCACAGGCACGAATCTCTTCACCTCTAAGGGGCCCCATGAGACTTGCAACCAGGGGAGCAAAGGGCAGTGGCAGCATGTCCTGGGCTAACCCCCGAAACCTGTCTCCAAGGGCCCCTTTTCTTTCACTTCCCAGTGAACCCAAGCAGCCCTACCTAGGTCTCTCCTGCTGCTTCTTCTATGCTGAGCTCCTCTTTGTTTCACTGTCCCCAGCTTTAATAAATGTGCCCGCACAGTCACCTGGACTCCTGTTGTGAAATCTTTCCTATAGGACAGTGATGACGAACCTATGACACGCGTGTCAGAGGTGACATACAAACTCATTTTTTTGGTTGATTTTTCTTTGTCAAATGGCATTTAAATATATAAAATAAATATCAAAAATATGAATCTTTGTTTTACTATGGTTGCAAATATCAAAAAATTTCTATATGTGCCACGGCACCAGAGTTAAGTTAGGGTTTTTCAAAATGCTGACACGCTGAGCTCAAAAGGTTCGCCATCACTGCTATAGGAAGTCAGGAACCCACACCCTACTGCCAGCCCTAGGAGGACCTGCTTAGGGCCAGGTCTCCTGTCTGGTAACAATATTATAAGCATTTTCTTAATATAAAAATATGGCTTCTAGATTTTAAGGCATATCATATTTCTCCATATTTTAACAACATCCCCCATTGCCAAGTATTTAAAAAATAAAAAAATCATGCACAAAAGATTTTAAACATCAAGATTTTATTCTTCTCAGAAATAAAGTAATATACTAATATTGTAATGATGCTATCTCTAGAGGTAATAATGGTGGGCCTGATTTCCTTTATGATAAAAGTGTAATGATAATCATCTCCATAATGATAAGAAATTACATATGCAAGTGAGAAATTGTTTCACTTCCAGGCTTTGAAATCTACTGAAAAATCAACCCTGATTATGCTGTCACCAAATTATTTCTATACATGGTACAAGGATGGCTGTACATTTACTCACTCATCTAGAGAAAATATTCTCTCACCAACCTTTACCTGTTTATATAATTTACATTTAAATCTGAGGAGATGCTGATGGTGATAGAGGCAGACTTCTTGCTACCTCAGCCCCCAGTGTGCTAGGTTCCTAAAAAAGTTGAGGTTGAAACCAATGTTTCTGGAAAATTCGTAGGTGGTTGTTTTGTTGTTCACAAGAAATGTGAATGCATCAGAGAGAGAGAGACTGAGCTACTAACAGAGATTTAGGAATATAAAGCATAAAGAAGATAGCTGATGCTCTTTAAGTAAATGAAATCACCAGGAAAGTATGTAGAAGGAGAAAAGATGGCCAAAAAGGAGGTCTGGAGAATGCCCAGGTAGGATCAGACAGAGGTTACTAATGTTGTGGCCCCACCTCATAAAAAGAAACAGAATTTCCGGAGGATGAGGCCCAGAAATCAGGATTTTAAAAAGATTCCTAGGTGATTCTAATGTGCAGCCAAGGTTGAGAACCACTGCTCTACAGTGTAAGTAAGGGGGTGGCCTTACTTATTGCACCTGTAAGTGCATAGGAAGCCCAATGTTACTGCTCCTCACCTTTATCAATATTAAAACTGATGGGTGATTTCTTTCAGCCTACCTCTTAATCAGCTTTGAACTTGTGAAGGATTCCTCTCAAACACCATATATGAAGTTTTTGACATAATTAATACAGTAGTTTCAACCAGAGCAGCTTTCTATCAGTTATAGCCAGCAAGCCAAATCCAGCCCAAGCCAACAGAGGTTTTAACATTTTTAAAGAGTTATAAACAAAACAGAAACTAAGAACATGTAACAGATGTGTGGCCAGCGAAGCCCCAAAAGCCATTTGGCCCTTTACAGAAAACGTTTGCTAACCCTTGACACAGAGTAGAGAGGAGGGAGCTAGACTGCAGTTGGATGAAGAACAAGTGGTGCATAAAGAAATTCAAAAGTAATCAGAATCTGAACCAGAAAGGGAAGGAGAATGTAGGCAGTAGCTGGGGGCAGACGCAAAGCTCATGAGTTTTTGTTAATGTCGTTTTGTTTAACTGTGAAGGAGTCTTCACAAAGGGAAAATGGGGCCACTGACCTGGAGATTAGCAACAAAAGCAGAGTGACTAGTTATAAGAGGCATAAGTGACATGCTCCTGAGAGAAAGGCTGATGGAGGCAAAGGTTTGGGTTTATGTTGGCAATTTATTGGAGGTAATGCCTGACCTTCTTGTTAACGAGAACTGGATGGGGTGTGTTATGTGGCTTGAGAAGAGGCACGAATGTTCGAAAAAGTGAAAAATTTTTATTGATTCCTGACCAAATTTTAAAATATAGCAATATATTTAAACACACACACATACACACACACACACGCACAACATAACAGCATGTTGTATTGTGATGGTGGCTAATAAATTCTGCCTTTTTTTCTTTTATTTTCCATAAAATGGTAATAACTAGTTATACTTAAAGATACTAAAATTAGAACTCCCCAGAATAACAACAAATTGACAGTGATGATAATAAGCAAAGGTGCATCACTCTCATCACTCATTATTGTTTGAAATTAGTCAGGTGTGTTCTTATTTCAGCACTGATAATGTTATTCAACCGATAATGTTACTCTGAGATAATCATTCAAGGATAAGTGGTATGTTTTATGTTAAACTTCCTTTCTGATTTAAGGTGCTCCAAAATTACAATACTTAGCATGTATGTGACAAAACTCTTATTTTTAAATTTGGAAAGTATGAATACCAATGAGAGCTTCTGATTGAAGTTTAGCTTTGTGACTTAGTCATGAATATTCTGTCATTCCACATTTATGTGCAACTGACAGCTCAATTTGTTCTGTATATTTTATTTTGCATAATTAGGACATTTAGCTTATGTTGACAATAGAATTTATAAATATAAAAAATAAAGGTTTTCATTTTAAACCACTGATGAATATATATGAGGCTGCATATAGCCACATCCTTACTAATATTATGTTAGATTCTATTATTTGTACTGGTAGCAGTAATTTTATGTTTCATCTGGTCAGTGATTACAACATGGCCTAATTCATACTCAATTGTGCTGAATACTGTAATGACTGAAAATATTTTATGTAGCATATCAATATCATAAAAAAGGGAAAATGAACTATGCATTGAGATACAGTTTTATTGTAATCTGTTTTATAGTTATTAAAATCTAAATGAAATAATGACTAAGTCAAGCTAACTTTACTAATTTTTCTAATATTGGTTCCTAAATGCTATTCACATTCTCTCTCCCTGTTTTAATTTCATCTTGTAGGCTAGTAGAGAAAAGGGCAGCCTTTATCTTTCTGGCTCTGTTTAACAATCAGTAGAAGATAAAAGGAAGCCAGAGCTTTTAATTCTACGCTTATTTTTGCTATCTGATTTACACATGTGGGCCTATTGTTTCTCCAGACAGCTACCTTAAATCTGCATTTTAATAGCATTTTTTTGTAGAGCACATGAATTATGGGAAGAAATGGTTCTATAGTTAACTAAGTTTGAGAATTACATGGATAAAAGAAACAAGGTTCTTTCCTATAGGACTTCATTGAGACTTTAGTAAAGTTTGGGGAATATCATGCTCTTTCTTACAAACTTCTTTGATCATGGAGACTGTTCAGTGAAACATCTCACAGGACCAATGTTCCCCAGGACACTTTTCAAAATGCCAGGTTGATGATTCTAAAATGTGCTATCACTTTGGCAATAATTCTAGCATTTATATTATTGACTGTAATCAATTATGATTTTGCAGCACTATGGAACTATGTGTTATGTATACATATAGAAACAAAGTGGTTTTAGAGCCAAAGTATTTTAAAGATTTAAAATGCAAAAATTAGCCTATTATAAAGTGCCATTATTCTTGATACTCTCTCCCTGACTTTTGGGGTCCAATACATCATTGATTTGTAGCTTGCACCCTATGTAGCTTATCAGCCTCTCTCTCCTGTCTGCCAAGGTAGCTGCCACAGTCCAGACTCCCAACAATTTCATCAAGAACTCTTCCAGTGGATAACAAGCTCACCTCATTTCCAAAAGTTCTTACCACTCTAGTTATTTTTCTAACACACAAGTCTTAGCAACTCTTCTCTTCCTAGAACAGTTTTGATAAATAGTAGTAGGTCCTCATAAATGTCAGTTGGATGATTAAATGGACTATGCTTGCAAGATCAGGCCCCTATAAAATGGTGTTCATAGTCAGCACATAAAACAAACATTTCATTTGGTTGAAATAATCCCAGAAATTCACCTAAATCCAAGGCAGAATTGAGACAAACCCTCTCTTAATAAGTCCATATGGTGGTAAACCTATTTTTTCTTTATGTGATTAAAATCACTACTATTATGTGAAAGATTATGTATCTTTAAACATTAGAAATGTATCCAAAGATAAGATTTTTACAGTATGAGAGCCACATGGATACTGAGTTCCACTGAGGAAATAGCAAACAGCAAAATGTCTATCACTTCACCGTAGCAAATCCATGCTAACATTTATTCACTCTGGAGTATTCCCTCATTGAGCAAGCGAAACCAGCCACACAGTCTAGTTATGTGTTGTTCTTTCTCTTTTCTCTTTCTCTGTCCACTTTTTAAAAAATTTTTGGCTGAAATTTATTGTTTGATGTGTATAAGTAAGAGGCGCCCATGCTGTCACTATACTGTATATGCTTCCTCCACTCCTGAACTATGAGCAGTGATGGAACAGACAGATGTGGTGTTTCCAGGGAAATCAGAGGATGAGCCTGCAACTGAGTCTTATGGCTTCTAGCCAGCCAATGAAAATACTTCCCGCTGTGGCTTGATCATGTGTGTGGGGTGGAGGAGGAAGATGTGGATGATGACAGTCAGAAGCAGGAGGAAAAGCAGACGCTGCAGGGGAAGGAGGAGGAGTCTTCCCACTGAGTGAAACAGAAGGATCTCAGACCATTTACAGGGAAGAGGTGTTACTTGAATCTTAGGGATTTTATAATACAGGAAACATAGCCTCAAGCTACTTGCAATTTCAATCTGTCTTCTCACTTGTGCAATGTATAATTTATTAACAAATATACCCTATAATGAAAATTATTATATAATGTTTAATTTTTCTCTCAGAAAGCAAGTTCAGTACTTTTAAAAGTGATGAATTCTTACAGGTCACAAAAGAGCAATATGATATATTAAATCAATAATTTACTAGATGTGGCCTGTGACTCCTTCAGTTTGAAAGAACTGCTGTACCTTACAAAAGCGCTGGCCCAGGTCTAGTGCAATCCTTATGCCCTGATGGAATGTCACACATCAGAAGTCCTGGTGTAGAATGTGTTTGAAAGCTAGGTCTCTCATGGGGTCTTTTCTTTATTTCTAAAGAAGGACTTTCATAACCTTAATCTCTGTGATGTGAATTTTTAATACAGAGAGCTAGACAGCCATTACTGCCAGTATTGACTTTAAGATTAAAATAACCATTGCTTCTTTTTATCCCTTTGTTCAAAATCTTGATCTTAGTAAAAAATACCTAACGATTCATCTATCCATTTGATTCTCTTCTTCATGTCTCCTATGTAAGCATACATACTTCATTTTGTTTATCTGCCTTAGAGCATAAGCCCCCAATTAGGCTATAGTATCATAATGGTGATAAATACTAGTTTAAGTAGAAATCATTACTCTAGGTAACTTCTTTATTTTGCTCTTCATTTTCCTCTGCATTATTTTGATATGTGTACATTTATTTATGTGCTCTGAGCTTTCTATTGCTTCATCTGTTCACCTAAATATAAAAAGCAAAAAATCAGTCTTTATTATATGTGAATTAATTTTGTGTTATAATTCCATACTCTTGTTTCACACTGAAGAAAATAAATCCATCTCAATGTCGTAACCAGTGGCTTGTAAACCATTTTAATGACCCACTAAGTCAACTTAGTAGGCTATGAGCTTCTACATCTGTCACCTCACTGACTGCCTAGACACAGTCATTTGATTTTGCTGGCTAGGAAGGCATTCTCTTTCTCTCTTTTTATCTTTATCATTGAAAGTATTACAGATGTCCCTTCTCCGCCCCGCCCCCCGCCCCCACTGTCCCCCTCCACCCTAAGAAGGCATTCTCTTCATCCTCCGGCACACGATGTGTTCTCCATCAGAGATGTGTTCTTATGACAAAGCCTTAGGAATAGCTGTAGTCCTTGAATATTTCTTCCATGTTACTATATACAAATTCTACTAATAGTAGTGATCTTGTAGTTCATGTCTAATACCTAATCACTCATTTTTATCTCATTTTCTAAATTGGGATATAATTCACATACCATACAATTCACCCTTTTAAAATATACAATGCATGTGTTTCTAAAAATAGATACACAAAGTCATATAACCAACCCCACTATCTCATTTCAGATTTGTCATCCCAAAAAGAATTCCCGTATTCATTAGCAGTCATACCCCATTCACTCTACTCCCAAGTCCCTAGTAATCTCTAACCTCTGATTTTATTGAAACTGTATGTGAAGACAAGTTCTTAAAATGATTTTGATTGAATTACTGGCACTTTTAAAAAAGTCAAATTCTTTTTCATCACTTAGTTTATTCTTATTTTTCTCTAAGTCATAGATCTTTTATTTTGAAAAATTTTATTATTGAAAAATACTTAAAACAGTTAATATATTAGTATAAAGTAAGTTTAGAGGGTAAACGATATTTTATTAACTCCTACTTAATCTCGCTACAAATGCTGATTCCTCAGGAAAGTCTTCCTGTCTTCCAGACTGCTTCAGAAGCTCTCATAATACAACACTTGAGCAGTCACTTTTAGGACATTGATTACAACTTGTAATAATATATTTATTTGTATGGCTCTTGGATTAAAATTTGTCTCTATCTCTAGATTCCGAGATCTATTAAATTAAAGTTTCCATGTCTTTTTTTATTATTTTGCATACAATTTATACCTCTGGAGCCTAGTATAATGTTTGTTTATACAATAAGCTTCATAAATTGTTTATAAAATTTATACCCCTGGAACCTAGTATAATATTTGTATATACAATAAGATTTATCTATACAATCAAATTAATATAAGGAAAAATAAAATACAAATTATATTAATATCTTTTATTTGACTAAATGCACAGAATGCAAAACTCATGGATATTTCAAAGCCTTTGTTTAGAGCAGCAAAGCAGAATGCCATATAAAAACCAAAGATTTGGAATCAGGAAAGACTAGGTTTAATTTCCAACTTCACTATTTATTGGCTGAGCAGCCTTGGAAGAGAGGAAAATTGAACTAGAACAGGAAGTGTTTGTTAGATTTGATATATGAGGTGGGCTTAGGTAAAATGAATTAAGAAACTCCTGACCTACTCCAGATTCATCTGGAGGCGATACAATGAGGCTTTCATAAAGGTCTTAGGAAGATGAACTGACCTCATAAATCTCAGGAAGGGACACAAAGGGTAGTGAAAGGGCAGGAGAAACTTCCCTGGTGTTTTTGCCAAATTCTTCTCTTGAGACCATTGGAGGTGCCTTTTATTCCCCTACCCAGGCATTGTCTCATGGTTTTTATTTTCCCCTCCTTAATTTTTCCTAAGGATGAAGAGCAGAATACTCCATCCCAAACCAAGAGGAACCTACAACTTCAATTCAACTACTTTCTCAAGGGGTGCCCAGCTGTTCGTTCGTGGTCAGTCCTCTGCTTTTGTGGACTCTATTCTTTACAAGTTCAGGGAGAAAGAAGAGCCGACAGTATTCATGAAAAGGTGGAGAAACTTGCCCATCTTCCTCTTGTCTATATACTTCAGAGGTTCTTTTCATTGTTCCATGAATTTTAGATGGGGGGGTGGGGGGCGGGGAGGGAATGTCTATATTTTTACTAGACCCTAACTAAATTTTTTTTTCTAACTGGACTTTAGTATTTTCTTTAATTTCAAACATAGGCAACAAAGCACAGTAGTATTAAAAGTAACTGGGACTCTGTCACCAATAGAAATCACAGATATTTTTATATTACATTATGATGCCTCAAAATATTTATGCTCATCACTACTAAAAATTATAGCAGTTTTTAGACCTGATGCTATAACTTTTAATTAAGGCACTGACTAGGAAGCAACGTATTTTTACATCAAATGTGGTTTTTATTACAGATTTTAAGTACATTGTAATTAATTTATCTTTCAAGTTTATGTATTTTATTGTATTTTATACTTAAAAAGATGGTTCTAAGGTCTATTTTGTTCATAAGACTGTACACAACACACACACACACACACACACACACACACACACACACACACACACACACGGAAACCCTGTGCGAATTAGATTCATCTACTCTCTTCCTTAAGGGAGCTTACCTCACAGATTTCTGCTTTGGCCTAAGTAGATCTGAAAAATATTAGTTTTATTGGAGGATTCTTTCTTTCCTGCTCTTTGTCTCTTCCTAACAGGACAGATCAATTCTTTCCTGAATCAGAAAAGTTCTTAACCTCAGATTTGGAACTTGGGGAGAAATGCCCAGTTATAGGATTGGCTTAAGTTTAAGGCTATTTAGAACCATAGCCTAACTATGGTTCCTATTTACTCACTAACTCTCCCATGTGTTTCAATGTAACTAACTAGATTTCTGTTTTGGGACCTGGAACCAAATTCCTGGTTGCCCAGAGAGAAGTTCTATATTGTCTCCTTGTATGCATATATATCCATTAGGAATCTTGGAGTGACTATC
This sequence comes from Myotis daubentonii, assembly GCF_963259705.1. NCBI lineage: Eukaryota > Metazoa > Chordata > Mammalia > Chiroptera > Vespertilionidae > Myotis > Myotis daubentonii. The sequence continues at coordinate 34,607,296 of NC_081856.1, read as the reverse complement.
TCACTGGTTGACGTGTAACTCTACTAGTAAAATGAAATTTTTCTGTATTTAATAAAAGGGAAGAATCAGCAGCTTCCCCTCTCCTCTCTCAGAGTGTGTCCTCAGAAATATAATGGAGCAACCTTTTTCATTTTACAGTGCGAGGCTGCTGGCTTTCTGACCTTTGGAAATATAAACACATACTTCTGAAATAAACTCAGGGTTCTTAACAATAGATATGAGAGACAAGGAGCATCAGTTGGCCTTTCAAGGAGATAGTGTTATTTGTTCTTTTGTAAATGTACTAGTCTACATTTGCATGAGATTCTGTCTGGTCTTTTTAGTGTGTTTCACAAACTGGCTACAATGTGTATTGTATTCCGGATATGCTTATTCAATACTAAAACTGCTTTCTTTCTCTTCAAGGTTTTGTGGAATGACCTTTGTTAGTACGATTCTTGTTTTGCTAATGAAAGTAGAGATTTGGCTGTCCATAGATCAGTCTGGAGTCCCATTTCATTATAAATGTCTCTTGTCTTATTACCTTAATACCATTATGTAATACAATTTATGCCACACCATGACTTCTAATAGTTATTGTTATATACATTATTTTATGTATCAACTAGAGGCCTGGTGCATGAAAATTCATGCAGGGGGTGGGGGGCCATCAGCTGGGACTGCCCCCCTCTCACAGTCTGGGAGCCCTCAGGGGATGTCCTACTGACAGCCAAAGTATCAGTCTGGCCTCCCTCTGTGGGAGCCGACCGGGCTGATCAGGGGAAGGCACCACCCCCATCACCCCACCACTGCTGCCGCTGCTGGCTGCCATGCTGCCTGCCCTCAGCCATCACAGCTGCTGCAGCTTTGCACAGAAGGACATCCGGTAGGACATTCGGCTGTCTGGTCTAATTAGCATATTATGCTTTTATTATTATAGATAAGGAAAGAATCACTGGTTTATTTAACTTGATGTTTTAAACTTTTTTTCTTCAATTCTCACCTGAGGACATGCCTTTTTAAAATTGATTTTAGAGAGAGAGGAAGAGGAGCTAGAGAGAGAGAGAGAGAGAGAGAGAGAGAGAGAGAGAGAGAGAGAGACATCTATGTGAGAGAGAAACATCATTTGTTTGCCTCCCACACATGCCCATACTGGGATCAAACTCACAACCTAGGTGTACCCTGATCAGGAATCATCCCTCAACCTTTTAGTGTACAATGACGCTCCAACCAACTAAACCACCTGGCCAGGGTGTTGATTCAATTTTCTGTATAAATAAAGTCTTTTCTGTTTTTCTGCAAAACCTGGCAGCACATTTGGAAGTTATGTTTGAAGTCTGATTTAAAAATAGAGTACCTGATAGCAGGGAATGGAGCCATCTTAGTACAACGAGAGGCTACCCATCCATGTGACTACCCCTCTGGAGATATGGAGCAGCCATTGAGATGCCAAAGGCAGGGGAAATAAAAATGGTTTAAATATGAGCTCCAAATCCGTGGTCATAAGAAAATATTCTGTGAATTACTGCCATTGATTTGCAATCAAGTTGCTTTTTACATGGGCAATTCTACATAGTACGCTCCAGAATCCACAGCAGCAGGGGTGGATTTATAACAATGTCAATGATTCTCTAGGCTAGCAGGCAGGAGGCCAACTGGAGTGGTAAGGTACATAAGAGTGCCTGGAAGAATTAGGTGGTTAGTATCATCTGCCTCTCTTTCCATTTCCTTTTAAATAATACTTTCCTCCCATCCTATAAAAATGAAATATGCTTTGGTCTTATCCCAATACTGCCTTAATTTGTTTCAATACAAAATACATTTCACTTCTTTGTAGAACATGGTTTTCATACATAATCTGTATATTATGTCTATGAACAAAATTCCTATGTGTAGCTGATGAAAGGCAGATATTTGATGATACTCAGAAATAATTTACCACTAAGTCTTTGTTTTATGAATCTTAAATCTACATGCTTTATTTATATCATATATTTAAATGAGGTAAAATTATAATAGTTCAGTATATTAGACTAGATAATCTCTATCTACATTTATAATGAAATGGGACTCCAGACTTTTTTCACATCTCAAAACTGTATACACTTCCAGGACAGTTGAAATACGGAATCAACTTAAGGCAAGTTATGCCATTTAAGCAGGAGATCTGGAATAAAAGTTCAGTTATTTATTTCTTCATAGAGTCTAACAATATGATTTAATTAAAAGTAGGCCACATGCGGTTACTAATGAGAGATAACTAAAGTTGAAAAGCTATAATTACAAGATAAATATATTTTTTTGTTTATTTCAAAGTTTTCCTTGATTTGATAGGGTAAGAGGGATTTTTAAAAAAAGTTTTTATCAGCCCTAGCCAGTTTGGTTCAGTGGATAGAGTGTCGGCCTGCAGACTGAAGGGTCCCAGGTTCGGTTCCGGTCAAGGGCATGTACCTTGGTTGCGGGCACATCCCCAGTAGGGAGTGTGCAGGAGGCAGCTGATCGGTGTTTCTCTCTCATCGATGTTTCTAATTCTCTATCCCTCTCCCTTCCTCTCTGTGAAAAATCAATAAAATATATTTTAAAAAAAGTTTTTATCATTCCTTATATAGTTAGTTGGCAGTTGAACAAAGAATGATGTCAGATAACTACTTGATGTCTAATAGTAACATATTCAAATTTATGCACTTTAGACAGACTTATGGGGTCATCAGTGATCCAGTTTCTTGATTCTTTTAATTTCCACCCCCAGAATCCAAGACTTAGGTTAGCATGAGTGAAATAAAGTTGTTAAAAATAAGCTCCAGCCCGAGCCGGTTTCCTCAGTGGATAGAGCATCGGCCCTTGGACTGAAGGATCCTGGGTTCAATTCCAGTCAAGGGCACATACCTTGGTTGCAGGCTCTATCCCTGGCCCTGGTTGGGGCATGTGCCAGAGGCAACCAATTGATGTGTCTCTCTCACATTCATGTTTCTCTCTCTCTGTCTCTCCCCCTCCCTTCCACTCTCTAAAAATCAATGGAAAAATAGCCTCAGGTGAGGATTAACAAAAAAATAAAATAAGTTGCAGATTTTCAAAGGAACTGAGTTAACACTGACTATATCTATTACGGCATTTGTATTCTGTGCCAAGTTGATTTCAAATAAAATGGAAAAATGCACTTTAGATAAATGCTTTTATCAATTATCGGTAGGGATTTATCTTCCCTTAATTCTTACATGTAGCCTGGAGGAAGATTTCAGGCTCAGTCTCACAACTTAATCTTGACTTCATGCATCCTTTCTTGAAACATCTAACCAACTAAAATATGCCAGGTACCCTTAGGCTCTAGAGACATAAGAAGGTCAATACAGGTCATTTGAAGAATTAACCAGCCTGCCCACAGGAAAGTGAGTAAGAGCATGGACTCCAAAACAAGACTGTTAGGCAAGTGTGACTTTGAACAAGAGACTGAACCGCTTTCTGTGTCTTAGTTTCCTCATCTGTAAAACAAGAATATCAGTACTCCCTCAGTCATGGAGTTGTGGTGAGGTGTAAAATGATATGGGTACAAAACTTCATATTGTGCGCAACACAGGTAAGCTATTACCTCTCATCTTTCCTTCTATATGCTTTCCCTATTGAACAGCTTTAATTTCTATCCAAAATTCTATTTACTCTTTTTACTATATGTTCACATATGCTGACCTTACGGGTTAAATGCACCATCCCCGCTTGTCTTATATCTCACCTGATTCCTTCTTATTTCTAATTTTAAGATTCAGTTCCTGCATCACTTTTATTGGGAAGACCTCCCTGCTCTCTCTTTGTAACTAGGTCAGATGCACCTCCATGCTGTGCTCACAGCACTTTGCTTTTATTTCTAGCAATGGACCTTATCTATCTGTATCTCATCAGATTGTAGCTCTCTACAGGAAAAAACCACAGTGAATTTATGTTCTTATCCCTGTTAGTGCAGGATCAGGCTGATAATTGGTACTTTTGAAAGCCTAAAAAATAATGAATGATGCTATTTCTTCTTTAGAATAATTGGCAAACTAGTAATTATTTAACAGTCCAAATAAATATATTCTTAGGGTCCTACTATTATAATTATCAATTGAATGCTCACTACATATGCAATATACTTGATCTTTCCCATTGCCATGAAAATGGAAAAGATCAAGTATATTGTATTGGTCCAGTTATAAAATAAATTAGTCACAGGGCTGTAATGTATTGCATGATGACTATAGTTAAAAATACAGTATTCATAGTTGAAGTTGGCAGGGAGTAAATCTTAAAAGTCCTCATCACAAGAAAAACATTTTTTGTAACTATGTGTGGTGATGGATATTAACTACACTTATTATGGTAATCATTTGACAATATATACAAATGTCAAATCATTATGTTGTACACCTGAATAAACTAATATGTTATATGTCAATTTTACTTCAATCAAAAAATGATTATTATTGTGACCAATACTCTCAAGGTTAATGGTTTTTACTTTTCAAAATTCTAAGGCCTTAAAATAACTAAGGCTTTTGCACACATAGGAGATATCTTTACCCAGGATAAATTGTTTTAATTTTAGACATGTATATATGAGTCCACTCTTGAGCTTTAGGGAGTAGTGGGAGAGTAAATAGAAGAAAAGCAATCATATGGCTCAAGGAAGTCAGAGAGCTAGCCAGCCAGGGAGCTGGGGAAACAGCATTCAGACAGAAATGACAGCAAATGCAAAAGCCCTGATACAGAAGTGTGAGCAGTGCTTTGAAGAAACATGAAGGAGGCCAGTGTGGTAGAGGGAGAATGGTAGAGAGGTAGGGTGCATAGAGGAAGATTAAGTAGAACATTATACTATCTTTGGCATTTATTCAGATTTAGGAAACCACTGGTAGATTTTGAGCAAATATGTGATATAATCTTACATATGCTTTTAAGACTATGTTGCTGTGTTCAGAAGAGACTGGAGAAACAGGGGAGGGAAGAAACTAGTTGGGAAATAGGATAAGAGTTAAGAGATAGCCGGCAGCCTAGATCAGGGTAGAGATGTGTTTATATAAACAAGTCCAATGCCATTAGGGGAAATAAATCAAATGATGAATTTTAAGGGGAAAATATGAATCAGTCACTGTTTGTATTTTATTACTTTTACCTAATATTGAATCAGATTATGGATAAGAATGATAGAAGATAATTTTGTTTCAACAGATACTTTTCAAAATATGAAAAATAACAAGGGAAGAAATCATTTTCTAAACACATTTTTATATCCAAAGTGAATTGCAGGTATATATATATATCCTGTTCTGCTATCATTTAATGTATGTGACAGTCTCATGAGATAATCTGCAGGGTTTCTCATCTCTGGGCAGGACTTAGCACAGGATGATATCATTTTGGATCTACTTCTGAAGAAAATAATCTCCCAGTGTCCGACATAAGCTCTTAAAAAGATTTTCTTAAGATTTCAAATGTATGTTTAATCCTTAACAGTGATAATAATCTATACTCTAAAATAGAAAAACTTGGTGCATTCTTATGGTTCAGTTCAGGTTAAAAAAATATTTACTTAGGGCCTCCTTGTATAAATTAACATGTTTCATGCTAAAAGGTAATATGTATCCCAAGACTTAGTAAGTTTATGTTGAGAGACTAAGGTAACACTAAGGCAATATTATAGAAAACGGAAAATATGTATGGTTGTATTTAAAGAGTTTGCAGAGTATGGTCATGTTTATTTTTATATAAAAATAAAAACTTTATCTCCTTATTCTGGCATTTGCTAATCACAATCCAATAGTCCCTACTTATGTCTTCTAAAACAAAGCCTATCAGTCAGTCAAAATCTCCAAAAAAACTTGGCATGAAAAGCAGCAGAGTGTAGCCACCCAACACTCAAACACTGATGAGGTTACAAATAGCAGTATAAGCAAACTAACACGTGACAAAGGCAATTATTAGAAAAACCAAAAGTAATACGTATCAGGAACACTGAAGAGAGGGGTTATGGATGTGACATACTCTTTATCTATTATTTCAGGAAATCAATAAATATTGTCTAGAGTTGGTGAATCAAGAAATGGAGCTTCATATGTTATGCAGGGTCACAGGTTGGCCCATTGGATCAATTAGAAATAGAACTTATTAGAAGACTCAGCGGAAGAATAAGAGAATAGAGAAAATGACCATTGCTTTAAATGGTAAACTATTCATATTGTATTTTAGTTACAGCATGTATGCATATTTTACTTTAGTAAAAATACAAAATTTACCTTAATTAAAAATAATATATTGTCATAAACAACAAACCCTCTTGTGCTAATGCATATGCTTTACACACTAATTTTGACTCTTAAACTATTAAATAAATCAATCTAAAAGTCAGCCAGTCCTGTGTATTTGGGATTTCTATGCAATCACTATGAAGGAAAACAAATAGATATGTCTTATCCTTATTAAATAGAAAAAAAAAACAACACCCTAAAATGTATTAATCTCTCCTTACTGTGTGACATTAACAATGACAGGACCAAATGCTTTAAATAAGTTACTTAATATAATTCTCCTAACAACCTTCAAGTTATACAATATTATCTCACTTAGATACGCAAAATAAATAAAATGAACAAAATTACAGAGTTGACCCAGGCTTTTTGCTTATTTTTAAACCATTTTTTAATTTAATATATCTAATTCTAAAACATGGATTTTTTCCTTCAAATATACTAGAAATTAACAGTTGTGGTTATATTTTTAACATATATGTATCTTAGTTTTGCTATAATGGCATAAAGCATGCATTGAATAACTTTTTTTTGTTTTCCATAATACCTTGGCATTATGGTTAAAAGTCAAGTGATATCCACTTAATTGATAAAATGTTTTCTCTTAAGAAATTTAAAAATACCAAACTCCTGCACTACCTTCAGGAAGAGGTGAATATGTAGCCATACGATGACATTAATCAATTATATTTAATTAGTATTAAAATGACAAAAGTATACTAGTTCAACTAAAATACAACATGCAATGCATGTTTTCTAGTGATATGCTTCTTGTTGAAATTTTACTAAGTCTTCTGTATGTGTTGTGTTAATTAACGGAGTCTTTACAAAAATACAATAACTTATTAAAATAAAACTATTATCAAGTTTTAGAGATTTAAAAATCAAGACTCAGCTTGCCCTAGGCCAGTGATGGCGAACCTTTTGAGCTCGGCATGTCAGCATTTTGAAAAACCCTAACTTAACTCTGGTGCCATGTCATATATAGAAATCATATAGAAATTTTTTTGGTATTTGCAACCATAGTAAAACAAAGACATATTTTTGATACTTAGTTTATATATTTAAATGCCATTTAACAAAGAAAAACCAACAAAAAAATGAGTTCGAGTGTCACCTCTGACACGCGTGTCATAGGTTCGCCATCACTGCCCTAGTCTATACGTCCAGTGAGAGGATTAGAATGCACATCTATTCTTCCCTCTACAATGTTTATAGATATTATCATTCAACCAACATTGCATAATATACTTAATTGGGCTCTAAATGAGCCCATAAAATATTTTTTGTTCAGAGGAATTTATTTGTATATGTTATAGCATATTCCATGCTGAAATTGTCATTGATATGACCTATCAATAAAAATTTAAAAAAACACTATTCAAAAAGAATAGGCTTATTTTAAGCATGTATATACTGAGTAAATGCATGCTAAACTCTGGTTCTCTTGTCTTTCTTACCTAAGTCAATGAAAGCCATCTATTTAATCATTTATCCCAGTGTTTAACACTTATTTTTTTATCTATAATTTTCTGTATCCTTTGAGTTTTCTCCATCAGAATTTTTGGTTATTTTTTGTCTGGCTCCCAAAATTTCCCAAAGTTTCTTAATGGTCACTGACAGTATATTTCGAAAAGTGCTTTAGTATGATTTTCTGGCTTAAACAGATTTCCCTTCTGTATAACCTAAATTATAAGACAATTTAATCACTCTTTTTCTTAAATTTCCTATTAACTTCCATGCCATACACTGATTTTTTTTCTCTTTGTGAGAATTAAATCCAAAGTATTTTTTTTTATTTCCTTCATCTTCTGATAGATGAAATCATCAATTAAAGTCAAGAATAACCAGCAATTTTAATTAAAGAATGACCATTTAGTAGATATCTACCTTTTCTTTATTTCTTATAACAACATTTTGAAGTAAAAAGTTTCAGTTTTCCCTATTGTTTGGATTAGAGACAATAAGCATAGAGCAGTGAAATAACTTGTGTTTAAGTTAGCAATCACACACATATAATTCTAATACATGGATATTACACAACTAGAAAATATTACCATGTGTATTAGACACAAAAAATCCATATTTTTAACCATCAGATCAGGGTTGTTGGGTGTATTTTTTCCACTAACATTCATAGTAAGTAATATAGTTTATATCAATGAAAACATAAACACCTACATAAAGACACACACCTATGTATATTTATTGCATTTTATTTATCTCTGTATATAACCAAAAACAATTTCACAAATATTATACTTATTCTTACTGTGTTCTTTGAATTATAGTGTTTTTCTGTTCTTCTAATTTTCTTTATTTTACTAAAATTTTATATCATTTGTAAAATGCTAGCCATGACCCAGTGGATTGATTTTATGACTCATGGTGGTGACCCATAGTTTCAAAAGTCGGCTCTAGATGAGATCATCTCCATGGTCAATATTGTACAAAAAAATCAGAATCATTCATCTGACTAGAGAGTCAGTGATAACTTTCCATAGTGATATCATTGTCTCTCTCTCCTTACTGACTTTTTCCCTCATCGTGTCTCTATCCTCATAAATATAGTTATATGCAAACATGATTCTTGAATGTGCAATATTATTTTTTTCTAATATAATTATTTTATTTAATTATAATATCCATCTCCAACAGCTTGAACAAAAAAATCCCCATGGTCTGTAATAGAACTCTCTGTCATTTTATTTTAAGACTAGAGATCCAGTGAACAAAAAATTGTGCACTCAGGAGAGGGCGTTCCTCAGCCTGGGCTGTACCCTCTTGCAGTCTGGCAGCCCTCGGGGGGTGTCCAACTGATGGCTTAGGCCTGCTCATCACAGGGAGTGGGCCTAAGCTGGCAGTCAGACATCCTTAGCACTTCTGTGGAGCCGTGATCCCAGCTTCTGGTGGAGATCCCCCTATTGGAGCGCGCTGACCAGAGGGCAGCTCCAGCATTGAGTATCTGGCCCCTGGTGGTCAGTACACATCATAGCGACCGGTCATTCTGCTGTTTGGTCGATTTGCATATTAGCCTTTTATTACATAGGATGTCTGGTTTTCATTAAAATAATTTCTAAACCACTCTGTGTTTGACTTTCTGTTTAACAATAAGATATGGGTTTCTGGAAAGGCCACAAGTCACCAGTTCCATAAAGTGGTGAACTGATCCTTATTTTGGAAAATACTTTAGGAATTTATCCAGAAATATATTCATAAAATACTGAATCACCATCATCAGAACCTGCTTCATTGTTAACTGGGGACGTTCACAGTTTCCGCTCTTGTGCTCACTGGATGATCCCTTCAAAACCATTCCCAAAGTTCTGTTCATTTCTTGCAGCTAACTGCTCAGCAGACTTCATTCCGCAAGTGAAGGTAATATCTGTTTCAGGTGCCTCTGATCAGTAATTGCCTTAATCTCAAAAATATTATGTCTCTTCCCCTTAATTGTATTTCCAGGATCAGAAGTCTTCTCCTGGCTATGATCACTGTCTGATCCTTTGTCAGTCTGATTTTGGTACCCTGGTTTTCACTAACTCTGCTGGAGCGCATCTGGCAATCTCATACCTGATATTAGGTCACTGAAACCAGTTTTAGGCCCTTCTCCATCCTTCTATGTCTGTGAGTTTTCCTTGTGCTGCTGAAGCTACCTAAGCAGCTCTGATTTGGTTTTTGCTTTTAGACAACCTAATTCTTAGAAATATATATTTTCTATGTTCCTATTTCTATAAAGATTTACCACAAAAAGATGACACTATTTAAGTTGTTGCATTTATCTCCTTCTGTTGAAATATCAGTTGTATTATCTTTGTTCCTTATTTACTCATCCAGTATTTTCTAGGTACCTAATGATTTCAGGAAATCCTCTAAGTCCTGAACACAAATGAACTAAACGGCCCTCTTGGTGCTCTCAGTTAGCTCACCTTCCACAACATACACATTGCTTTAGAGACACCTGGGAATATAAACACTTTCCAAAAGCATGTCTTTATTGAATCCAATTTAAAAATCTTTGATAAAATCTCTGCATTGCTATTCCACATTTGTAGGTTGTATGTTAAGTGGTTGATTTTTTTAAAGTACAGAACTGACTTTAAACATTTATTGACTCTTTCTAATAATAATTATTAGAAATATATATAGTTCTTACCATGACAGCTTGGTAAGGCTCTATTCCATCCAGGTCTTCCATCATCTCCCATGATACAGGTAAGTGTTGAGTAACCTTGAAGAACATAACCAGCATCACAGTAATAGGTGACTGTTGACCCTAATTTATAATCCATCCCAAGTCTGGTGCCATTCATTATATTGCCTGGATCAAAGCAGGACTCTCGGAGTTTTGCTGTAAAACAATGTGGATATAAAATGAACTGTTTTCTATGCAACCTTTAAGATTTCTTCATTATTAGCACTAAATGGAAAGGAAAACAGCAGCAGCCTCTGAGTGCCGAAGTACAAAGCAGCCCTAAACCATATTTGACATTTTGTTAAGTCATACCCATTAGTAAGGGAATAAAATCCTTTCCTGTTTTTCTCATTAAAATTATTGTCTAATACATATAGTTAAACATAGGGTTTTAGAGTTCATTATAAAAAGAAGCTGGGCTTATTTCCTTATCTATTATTCCTTCATTAATGTGCACTTATTCCATGTTACCACTGTCTATGCTGAGCTCAGTTCATTTCACCACTAAGAGGAGAGTAAAAGGCACATTTTTTTCTGTCTGGAAAATATTTCTTAACCTAGCTGCTTTATCATTCCCACATTTCCATCAGAGGTCTGTCGATTATAAATAACAACAAAACCTTTATATACCCAAGCCAATATCTTTTTGGACAGAGAAACTATATCAAAGCCAAGCACTTTCAAAGCTAACAGCACCAGACAATTGTAAAACTTAAGTTCATTCACAACAAAGGAACTGTTTTCTGTGCACCCAGATAGTGAACTAAAAAGAAAAATATGTAGAAAAAATATGCTGGTTGGGACATTTTGAGAATAGGCACTAGAACACTTTGTTGTTGAAAGATCTGGTAATACCTTAATATTTCCATTTTATTATTATTATAATTTACTTAAGAAATAATAGAGAAATGTGCAATGTAAGGACCATCACAAATTCAGCAAAACAAGTGTGATTTTTTTTTTTTTACATTAGAGTTTATCTTAGTTAACGGGAAGTCAGAAGATGGGTATATCTCTGGATATGAATCATGGCATCTTGGGAATTTAAGTCAACAATGTCTTGGTGTTTGGCAATTGCAAAAATTATATTAATATGTCCAAATCTAATTAATTGCAACAGAAAAGTATATTTTTTCTATTCATAAAAGCTTGCAAAGTTTAAATTACTTTAAGATTTACAAGAAATGATGAGAAATTTGTATTTTAGGAAGAGCACTATGTAAGATTTCTACCAAATCAACAAAAGAGGGAATGTTGGAACCAAACACTTCAATCATTTCAAAAGATTATCAGAGGAATGAAGGCCACTTTCTTCCTTCTTTCTTTCCAGCGAATACTTAAAAACCCATTGCCCAGCCAACTGTACAGAGAAATGGACAATCAGAAAATATTCTAGTCCTCATGACACTTGCAGTCTATTGAGTATTATATTAAATACTTGTAATTGTGCTGAGTTTGCAAAGGGGAGGCATTCAGGAATTTACCTGAAGAATTGACATGTAAACTGAAGATTAAGAAAGCTGAGTTGACTAGGTCTCAGAGAGATGAGAGTCATGAAGTGGAGAAAGTGTACTGGAGTGTGCAAGTCGAATAAACCCAATTCCTGAGCTTCAATCCAAAGCTAAAACACTTGATCACCCATGAGTGTATGGGCCTGTGCAGGTGCATGCATGCGTGTGTATGCATGCACACACACACACACACACACACACACACTTTACACCGCATCTATTATATTCAGACTTCCCTATAAAAATGATTTCCCAATCCAATAAACTATTTTTCTTCCCAGATAAAATATCCACACAGCACTGTTTTCAAATAAGAACCAGCAGGGTGAATAGTAAATTTAGTCACTAAAAAGGGGCTTTAGTCTTGGAGGGTTGGTTTACTTATTTTAAAGAATAAAACCTCACATTCCTTTTTAAACAAGCAGAAAAACACAACATAATTTTTAGGCAGAACAGCAGCCTAGCATTTAGAGCCAGCCTTCATGAAATTGAGTTAAATCCCTTGAGGGAAAGGAAAGGATTGAAATTACTGTTTAAAAGGATTAATCTCCTTGACAGTCCTAAGGACCAGTGGGTGGGGGCGGGGCCTCAGGCCTGAGAGGCAGCCAGTGCTGCAAGGGCTGAGCCCCTTGCATGAATTTCATGCATCAGGCCTCTGGTTTTGTTATAATAATACAAGTATCACTACTATATGAGTAACATTTATACACACACACACACACACACACATATATATATATATGTATATATATAAATATATATATATATGCATACATATATATATTACAATTATACATTTTAAGTCACATTTATTAATATTACTAGAGGCCCAGTGCACAAAAATTTGTGCACTCGGGGGGGGGGGGAAGGGGGGTCCCTCAGCCCGGCCTGTGCCCTCTCGCAGTCTGGGACCCCTTGGGAGATAACGACCTGCTGGCTTAGGCCTGCTCCCAGGTGGCAGATGGCAGGCCCAAGCCCTAGGTGCAGCCCCTGGTTGGGCTCAGAGCAGTGCCAATTGGGGAGTTGGAGCGCCGCCCCCTGTCATGCACAGAGCAGGGTGGATTGGGAGGTTGCAATGCCACCCTCAGTCATGCTCAGGGTAGGGCCGATTGGGGGTTTGGGGCACCGCCCCCTGTCACACTCAAGGCAGAGTCGATGGGGAGGTTGTGGCGCCACCCCCTGTCACGCACAGAGCAGGGCCAATCAGGGGGTTGGGGAGCTCCCCCGCCCCGTCACGCACAGAGCAGGGCCCATCAGGGGGTTGAGGAGCTCCCCCCGTCACGCACAGAGCAGGGTGGATCAGAGGGTTGGGGCACCGCCACTGTCACACTCAGGGCAGGGCCGATGGGGAGGTTATGGCTCTACCGCATCATGCACAGAGCAGGGCCCATCAGGGGGTTGAGGAGCTCCCCCCTGTCACTCACAGAGTAGGGCCAATTGGGTAGTTGGCACACCGCCCCCTGTCACACACAGAGCAGGGAGGATCAGGGGGTTGGGGCGCCGCCACTGTCACACTCAGGGCAGGGCCGATGGGGAGGTTATGGCTCTACCCCATCACACACAGAGCAGGGCCTGTGGGGGGGCGGGGAGGGTTGGGGCGCCGCCCTCTATCACCCACAGAGCAGGGCCGATCAGGGGGTTGGGGCGCCTTCCCTTGTCACGAACAGAGCAGGGTGGATAGGAAGGTTGTGGCCCCATCCCCTGTCACACACAGAGCCTCAGGGCGATCAGGGGGTTTGGGCGCTGCCCCCTGTCACACTGATCCCCGTGCCGGGAGGCCTCGTGGCTCCGCTGATCCCGGTGCTGGGAGGCATATTACCCTTTTACTATATAGAATAGAGGCCTGGTGCACGGTTGGGGCCGGCTGGTTTGCCCTGAAGGGTGTCCTGGATCAGGGTGGGGGTCCCCGCTGGGGTGCCTGGCCAGTCTGGGTGAGGGGCTGAGGGCTGTTTTGAGGCTGGGACTGAAGTTGCCAACTGCTCCTTTTTTTCTTTTTCTTTGTTTTATTCTGAGCCAGCTTTAGCTCTGAGGCTCCAGCTCTTAGGCCTCCGCTCCTGAAAGCAGGTATCTGGTTTGTTTCAGTTCTCGAAACTCTGTATCAACTCCAGCTCTGAGAACCCAGCCAGCTGAAGGCTGGTTTCTGGGCGTCTGTATTTGTTACAATGTTTGAAACTGCAGGCTCAGAGGCCTGCAGCCGCAGGCGGGGAACGTTGGAGTCCTCCGTCACTGAAGCAAGCAAGCCTCATGTTAGTTTCAAGCTGCCTGGCTACCAGCCGCCATCTTGGCTGACAGTTAATTTGCATATTGCCCTGATTAGCCAATGGGAAGGGTAGCGGTCGTATGCCAATTACCATGTTTCTCTTTTATTAGTGTAGATGTCTACATGCTCTTAATATCAGAGTACTGTTTAAACTCTAAATATTTATTCAACTGAAAATTTGTTAATATTGTGCTGCATTGAAATTACAAGGAAATAAATGGAGACTAGTCTTGACTTAAACTCTTTGGGGACATTGCTTTCAAATCAGTGAAATATCTTCCCCACACCCCACACTTCTACTTCTCTGCTCCAGTTTACGCTTGTCTACAACATTAGAGCTTTTCTATCATTTGCTTTATGTAAACATAAAGTGGTATTTCTTCCAGAATCCATATTAGGCTTGTGTTTCTGTGATGTTCCGATATAGCAGTCATTCGTTATTCAAATGCTTTGTATAACTATGATGTAGTTGCACACAAACAAAAATAAGATTCAGTGTCTGTCTTCAGGGGGAAAGGGAATATACACATGAACACAAGAAATGGTAATTAGATTCTGGTATGAGCTGTAATAGAGGTAGGTGCTGGACCTATGGCTTTTTACTTAAAGGCCTACTACGAGCATTATTTAGAGTGAGTCAGGACTTAGAAGCTTTACATTTTCAGTGCTAACAGAAATCAACAGGTTTAAGTCAAGGTATATGACATATTACAAATGACAATGGAAACAATTTATCCAGGGCCTCCATATATATGTCAGTTCATTTTGAGGGGTGCACAGTTTATCTTGAAAATCCTGAGGTTTTTGTCTTTCTGTGCCAGATTAAACATGAGGGCCACTTCATTAACTTTAAAAAACTAGTCAATTAAACAGGTAACAATGTTTTGAAATAAAGATCGGAAATAGGGAAACTGATAAGAAAGACAGACCCTGGAGACCCTGAAGTGGGGAATGTAATTTTCCCAGGAATGAGCATTTTGAGGACCAGCCCAGACAATTAATTAAATTGGATTGGGGTTCATTGGTTGATCTCTTCTCCCCCCTCTACCCTCCCCTGCCTTCCTCTGAGGTTTTACAGTCTGTTTGATGCTTCTATGTCTCTGGGTCTATTTCTGTTCATCAGTTTATGTTGGTCCTTAGATTCCACATATGAATGAGATGATGTGATGCTTATCTTTCTCTGACTGGCTTATTTTGCTTAGCATAATGCTCTCTAGGTCGATCCATGCTGTTGCAAATGGTAAGAATTATTTCTTTCTTATAACTGGATAGTATTTCATTGTGCAGATGTGCCATTGTTTTTTAATCCACTCATCTGCTGATGGGCATTTAGGCTGTTTCCAAATCTTAGCTATTGCAATTTCTGCTGTTATGAACATAGGGGTGCATATATTCGTTCTGATGGGTGTTTCTGATTTCTTGGGATATATTCCTATAAGTGGGATCACAGGGTCAAATGGTAGTTCCATTTTAACCCAAGGACACAGACAGTGGGTGGTGAAGGCTTGGGGGTAGAGGAGTGGGAGAGGGCAATGCCGGGGGGAGAAGGGCAATATGTAACACTTTCAACAAAAAAGATTTATTTAAAAATAGACCTGAAGCGCTAAATAAAAAAATATATTTTTATATCTGCAACTCATTATTATACAGGGTATCCCAAAAATAAAAAGTTGTTATACACTTTAACAACTGATAGCTCAATTTTGAAAATGAAATGTATTTTAATAAACACTGCCTTTATAATTATTCATAGTGTGTATATACATTGTTTGGGACACCCTATAGTTTAAATTTAATATTAATTTATGATTTTTAAGCTTTATTTGTTATCAAAGATTACAGTAACCGTAAAAAATAGGCACTGCCTTTTAGGTATAAGTCTTGAATCCTTATATTTAGTGTAAATGAATGCTCTGGTAGAGGATGTAAATGCATGGAGTTATTTCAAAAGAAATATTGTGATCTCTTTAAAACACAGTTCATTTATTCAAAGCCCTATTAACTTAAAAAATATGTATTCTCTGGTGGATTTCTGATCATTGCACCTAATGAAGTAAATGCTGGTGCACATACAGAGAACAGTTACAAAGAACAGATTGTTGGTTGCTAAAATTCAGGGTCAGGGGTGGGTGAAATAGATAAAGGTGATCAAAAGATACAAATTTCCAGTTATAAGGTAAATAAGTCCTGGAGATGTAATGTACAGCATGGTGACTACAGTTAACAATACTACATTATGTATATGTGAACGTTGCTAAGAGAATAGATCTTAAAAGTTCTCATCCAAGAAAAAAATTATAACTGTGTAGTGATGGACACTACATAAACTTATTGTGGTAATCATTTCACAACATATACATATATCAAATCATTATGTTGTACATATAAAATTAATAAAATATCATGGGTCAATTATATCTTAAAACATATGTGGAGTTTCTGAAACACTTTCTCTGCTTTTGACAAAATAAATTGGTTGACCTCCTCTGAAAGTAATTTGGCAATATGGGTTAGATTGATTATGGAATTAGATTAGCCTTTGATTCAATAATCCCATTAGAAAGACACTCACATATATACTGAAAAAAGCATATAAACCAATTTAAAATATAAAATATGTTTATAGGCATCCATAGGCATTGTAACATTAATTTGTTTAAATACGTGCAGAGATATTCTAAAATATAATTATCACAATATTTTATTATCCCTATTCTGAATATTGACACATTTAAACATCTTTAGGCATTTTTTGGGACATAATTATCACTATAATTTGTTCACTTTATCACTGATCATAGTCTCTGAATAAGAGATATTTAAGTGAATATTCAGCTTCCAAAAAAGTAGTTTGTGTTTTTTTTATTATTATTATTTTGTGGTTTCGGCCAAGTCTCAGAGTATACTAATTGTTAATTTGTTTGCTGATACATTTCCTTTGGTAGTAATTAGGGAAATACTAATTTCCTCCTCACTGATAGGAAAAGTCAGAGTTCTTTTATGAGATGAACTGTAAGTAGCCTGCGCTGAGAAATGCACAGATAACCACAGACAATGGCCACTGCAGAGTTATCCTCCTGTAGAAAATACAAGTGAAACCATGATGCTGAAATCAAATGTTCACACTTACCTTTATATTCTAAATGAAATCCAGTGTAACTCACAGACCCATCACTCCGAAAAGCCAAATGCATGGTATTGGAGCTGCTTTCTATTCTCTCTGGTAACTTGCTATCTTGAAAACTTCCAATTAGTGGGCTATTGCTGTCTGGCCCATCGTGTATATAGAGGAAGTCATAGTTTGGTTCTATGCTGAAGCTAAAAAAAAAACAAAAAAAATAGTGAGCGAGAAGGACATGGAGTGGCTATTACTAAGATATATATGTATATATATCAATTCAGTCAATATCTTTAAAAATAACACCAGACCCTGTCAAAATAAGTTAATTGGAAATTTTGCCTGGCAAAAACACACTAAATATGAATATCAAATCAACAGTGAAAAACAGAAAAGACATCTTAATATTTTCAAATATTTCTAAGTTGGCTTTGTGACTACACGGAATGCAAATGATTGTAAGGCAAACAGTTTAGCTGATGAAAGGGTATAGGTTTTGGAACCAGAGATGCAGGTTCAAGCTTTGCTTCTGTCCTTGTTAACCTATACAACCTTATGTAAGTTACTTTATATCAGTAAAATGTGGAGGGCAATATCTACTTTATTTAATTTAGATATTTTGCTTCAAAAAATGAAACTTCTTTTTTTCTTTATCAGTAATACTATTTGCCCTGAATTTCAAAATTTATAAGCAGCTTTGCTGTTTTAAAAGTCAACTCCATATGTCATATTCAAACAAAAGTTTGAGATACAAATTTGCATTTAAATTACACAAATGAAGCACTGTACATTGCATTAGGTATACCTTTTCTTAAAATAAATATATTACATTGTTTTAGAACTTAATATAGGAGAAATCAAACCAATCAACTATTTGTCAAAATTAAATAACGTGCTAATAAAGACATTTTAGCATGTAAATTATTCCAATTATTTTAATATTGCAAATTTGCATATTAAATTTGCTCAAGAAGTCTTCAAAAGTATGACCATTGTCCCACAATGATTATAAAGCCCACATGTTTAGAAGGCAGATGATATGTACACTCCTGGAACACTGGAGAGTACATTCTACAACCATTTGTCTCTCTCTTAGCTCATATTGTGGCAGAGAAAAAATGGACTTAATTGGGTTGTTAAGAAAAGCCAATAAGTTTATGACAATACCAGTAAAGCTTGCCACTGTTGAACATTCATCAGTGGAGAAACTATTTTTACAAGTTTTATCATCCTTGAATCTAAATAAGAAACTTAGGTGGGAGATATTTCCAAATATACTGGATTTATAGAAGTTAAGTTTACAAATCCATTCTAATCCTTTCTGTATGCATGTATAAGAAAGAGGAATCCAACTAGCTTACTTCTGCATAAGTAGTGGTGAAGAAAGACTGGGATAATTAGAGGTTCCCAACCTTTCCACATATAAGGGAACCTGTAACATAAGATAATTGGGACACCACCGCATTGCTATATTTTGTTTTTATTTATTCATTAGCTTCACAAGTCTAATTCAAGTAATGGCTCAAAACCTTTCAGTAAATATGAGGTCTAAATTTTGGTAAATTTTGTATAATAAAGCAGAAAATAGAGACTAGGGCCTTATTTTATTGCTTACTACCCTTGTTCTGGGGTAAAACACAACCTTTCTGAACTTCATCTCTTTCAACATTAAGATTTCATGAGGCCCTAGCTGGTTTAGCTCAGTGGATAGAGCATCGGCCTGCTGACTGAAGGGTCCGGGGTTCAATTCTGGTCAAGGGCACATGCCTGGGGGTTGTGGGCTCGATCCCTAGAAAGAGGTGTGCAGGAAGCAGCCAATCAATGATCCTTTCTCATCATTGATGTTTCTATCTCTCTTTCTCTCTCCCTTCCTCTCTGAAATCAGTAATATATATGAATGATTTCATGAGAATTGCAACTTCCTTGTCTAGCTCAATGTTGGGAGAATCACTCGAAACAACTGCTTTGTAAATGACATATTATAGTGGCGTGTATTATCCTTGAAGGCCAAAAGCCCATTTAAGAATGGATTGCAGTACTTTTCTTTTTGATTTCTAGCTTGGGGTTAAATAAAAACTTCAAAATGATGATTTTAAAATCATCTTTGAAAATGAAAATAAAACAAGAACAGTTTTGTTGTTTTTCTAGGAAATCTCCAAATCTTAACTATAATGATTATTTTTCCTGGAACACTGGAGAGTACATTCTAGCCATACATTGATTTTACAAGGCACTTTCATAAATATTAACTTGGTTTTATCAATAATCCTGTGGTATAGGGAAGGGATTATCATTTTCCTTTTCCCAATGACTATACTAAGAACATCAGTAGTTTCCTTAAGGTCACATAATATATAACAGCTGGAAATCAAATTTAGGTCATGCACTTCCTGTAAAAAATCCTTCTCCCACTCATTTTAATTAGAATAATTTTTATAAGTAAACTAAGTCTTATATTATAAATTTTCATTCTGAATACCTGTACTGCTATTTCTTCCACTGTAAAAATGGGAACAATAACAATACTTACCTCAGGGAGTTTCCCTATAGCTGGGTGCTGGCATCACACTAACATCATCATCATTGTTTCTTTGTTACCAATGAACAATGTATCACTAAAAATTATAGAACTAAAAATTCTATACATTTACAATGTTTTCAAATATTCATGAATTTAAACTATCTTTATTTTTTTTTAAACCTAGCTCTGATATATTAGAAAATGCATAGTTAAACTTGCTATTTTACATAACTACAAAGAAGGATTAACACACTAGCAGAAAGAGGAGTAGTGTTAATAGAGCCCATGTACATCAGTCTTGAACACTGAAGATTAGTAACATTTCTGCTTAGGACGTTTTGGACTTGCTGATACCTAATATTCCCATTGAAATGTTAAGGGCGAGGGTTAGAACAGGTTTTGTGATCACAGTTATTAACTCCATGTGAGAAAACAGAGGCTCATTCAAATAACTTATCCTGATAACACAAATGACAGTGACAGTGGCAGAGCCCAGGATCAAACTCAGCTGCCTCCTTTCTCACACAAGAAGCTACATTCTCCACTGCTTCAGTACTAAGCTGACCCTGCGACTCATTACAGGGATAAACAACTATTGTGAGTTTTAAAACACTCCCTTGTAAAATTCTGTCATGAGACAATTCTGCCCGGGCGGCGTGGCTCAGTGGTTGAATGTCAACCTATGAACCAGGAGGTTATGCTTGGCTCCATGACCGGTCTGGGCACATGCCCAGGTTGCAGGCTTGATCCCAGTGTGGGGCATGCAGGAGGCAGCTGATCAATGATTCTCTCTCATCATTGATGTTTTTTTCTCTCTCTCTCCCACTTCCTTCCTCTCTGAAAACAATTAAAATATATTTTTTTTTAAAAAAGAGACAATTCTGCTGAGAAATATGGAGAAGATCAGAAAATTCTTTGTTAGGTTGATTTAATGAGACCACCAGAAAGGGTGGTAAGCAGACTATCTGTCTTCCCAAGCCCACATGGACATTTAGATGCTGCAGAAGGGAGGAAAAAAATTCTTGAAGTACTGACCTTTTCATCATGAAGTTTAGGAAAAACTGAAGTTTTGAAGCAGTGATGGCAAGTACAGGGAGGGAGAAAAGGTTATAAAGAGATCGCATTTCACGAGGGTCAATAAACCACTTGACCTTGAACACGTTTCCTCTACGATGGAATCTGGGGAAGATGCTCACCCTCTAGCCTTCTGAACTGCATTGGCATCTCTGCCATGATACAGGGCTTTGTAAAATGTTGATTGCAAAGTAGTGTTGCAATTAGTTAGTAATAATAAAAATGTCATGTATAGAAATAAAATTTGCCTAAGCAGATGCTAAAGAAAATGACAGGAAGATATATATATATATATATATATATATATATATATATATATATATATATATATATATAATTATTATTTTTTACAGAGAGGCAGGGAGAGGGATGACAAATGTGGAAATGTACAGGCACTCACCTGATAAAGGCCAAGGAGATGACATAGTCTGTGTTGACAGTGATGGTCCAGTCGCAGTCCCTGCTGTGGGGATACGGATGAGGGAAGTTTGGCGAGAGAATAAAGCCTGAAGATCCTGTTAAATTGCCTCCACAGGGTGCTTTAAATGAACAAAGAAAATCCCTTAAGTGGTTAATATAATTTACTAGCTTTCAATATTTGTAAAAACAGTTTTTTAAAAAGGCTTAGGAGGTTTTGAACAGATCTGACTTTTTGATAGCGCTTAATGCTTGGATATTGCATTGTCTTTCAAGAAAAAAACACTTAAATAGTAAATACACAGATACATGGATATATTGGATTTAGCTCCTTTTACTGGCTTCAAAAGATAAGAAAAATTGCATATGGACTTATGTTCCTTTCTATTTTTTTATGTATAAAAAAAAGCATTGAGAAGAGGGATAAAGATGGTTTCCCCATTGCTACTAAATAAACATTTTTTTGAAGGTTACTATGAAAGTTAGAAACAAAACAAAGTAAATCAAAACCTCTAATAATAAGTGGAATACTAGGATGTATGATATCTGGCACATTTTTACATCCTCTCATTACCTTTCTATATATTTCTGAAGGAAGAGCCTTTGATATAGTTAATGAGTGAGGATGGATAATTATCCGAGAACCTACAGCACTTTACAATAGAAGACTCTTATATTGTGTTAGGATATTCCTAAATTCTAGTTGCCTAACTTGCTAATGAAATGGACAAGCTGCTACAATTACTATCTCAGCCCCAAACAAAGGTTTCTTTAACACTTCAGCGGACAGGCTCACAAAGTTCTTAGTGAAGTTCAGAGAACAGATTCTTTAGAAGATTACTGTTGAGGTCTATTAAACACAGCTTATGATCAGAAATATATATCTATAGATAGATAGATATACAGAGTTAGCAGCTTCAGAAAAATAGAGAAAAAAAGATATGGAGGTCCCTGGTGGTGAAGTGGGATTAGAGAGAGAGAGAGAGAGAGAGAGAGAGAGAGAGAGAGAGAGAGAGAGAGAGACTCATGATATCTCCTACACATGATCAGCACATCAGCATTCTTCTCTTAAAATTATAGTTTTCTCAGGTACATTTTACCATTCAGTTATAAGGCATTCTTGATTCTCTGACAGCATAAAACTGTTTTGGGAAGGAGGAAAATTCTGGTTCTCTCTGGTAACATTTCAGATCTCAGTTCTTTTGCCTGAGTCTAGATATGCAAATGTATCAATAAAATTGTCATCCACCATATCCTTTCTCCATGTCCCTGGATACCCTTGCCTAGTGCTTCAGTCATCGTAGATTACTTCAGCTCCTACTCAATGGAGAATAAATATTTTTACTTATCACCTGTGTATTTTTGTGGTATAATACACCCAAATGCTTACTGGTTATCTCTACCTGATAGCCTATAAGTACATCAAACACAAAATATCCAATATATCCAAACCTCAACTCAAATTTGCTTCTCCTTTTGCATCAGTAAGTTGTTTGATTAGCACTATCATCTCCCCTAACTAGAGATTTGAAATTCTTCCCTACCCTTCACTGCATACTTGTGTCCAGTCCATCAAGAAGCATCGCCAGGACTCCACCTCACTGATCCTCGTGGATACTTTTCAACCCATCTCTTCTTTCTTTGCCTGCTACCATATTGCTAAATCTGACCTTTTATCTGCCACCTGAATTATGGCATGGCTTCTTGTTTCCCATGCCTCTAAAATTCTCCAAGTCATCTTTGCCCTATTAAAAATATCTAATCATACTATGCCCATGCATAAGATTCTGCAGTTGTTTCACAAGGCCTAACAGATAATGTCTCCTCTAGTGCAGTTTTCATAACCCAACCTCTCCAACCTTTCCAATTAATTCATTCACCACTCTAAGCATATAAATATCATCAGGATGCACATAGTTCTGAGTACTTCCATGCCTTTGCCAACACTATTTGTTTTCCCTTCTATATTTAGATAGCCCCTACTCACATTTCAAGATTCATTCTGTCTCTAGGAAGTTTTACAGAAATTTCCAATTTAGGCTCTGCTTAAATAGTCTCCAACTCACTTTGGTATCCATAGCAACCTTTGCCTAGCTCCATTATTTCCATTACCATATTTTATTTAAAGGTCCCTTTCAAATGTCTGAAATCCATCACTCATCTATTAGATAAAGACTGTGTCTTACATGTGACTTTATACCTGGGATTCAGCATATAGCAAACATTCCATACATGTTTCTGGAATTGCTAGTGGCTCTTTGTATTGATTTTGAAGATAGTTAAGACAACCACAGATGAATGTACAAATCTAATCTGTAGCTATGCATTTTGACAAAAATAATAGCATGTTTTGCTTTGAAACTTGTAAAATCTACATGAATTTGAAAAAAAATAGAAAATTGTGTCATAATAGCAGATATTTGTATGTATATATGCATAAAAGACAGAAATGGCAGCAAAATGTTCTATGTGTTTCTTTTCACATGTAAAGTGGTGGGATTACACATAATTTGCAGAAGTGTAGAGTATTGTTTGCTTCAATCTTCCTTATTTTTCAGAGGAAGCAGAAATTTTATACACATGTACACACTCATATATATACTTATGTATGTGTATCCTTTTTCATAAAATATACGGAAAAATTTATTACATATATTTTACGTATCTTACTGGATATAGTCCATGATTATATTGTGTTACTATTTATTTATTTATGTATTTATTTATTTATTTTTAATCCTCACCCCAGGAGAGAGGATATTTTTTTCCATTGGCCTTTTTAGAGAGAGTAGAAGGGAAAAGGAGTGGAAGAGAAAGAGAGAGAGACATTGATGTGAGAGAGATACATCAATTGGTTGCCTCTCACTTGCCCCCAAAGATTGAATATGTAACCGAAGTGTGTGCCCTCGACTGGGAATTGAACATGGCCCTTCAGTTTGTGGGCCAATGCTCTAACCACTGAGAAAACTGGCCAGGGCCCATGAATATATTATTATTTTGGTATAAGACCCCCTAAAAATTATTTTGATTCTATTATTTAAATTATTTATCAAGGTTTTCCTGATATATTTTATTGCTGTTAATTGATTTTGAAAATCTACAAAAGACATCGAGGTTATTAAAGACATTATGTGACACTTGTATATCCAAACACTCAGTGAGTAAAGACTATTCTCTTTGCCTTAAATATAGTAAATTTTAATACCATTTGGGAAATGCATATTTGTTTTGATGCATCATAAAGCATTCAGAATAAGATTCTCCTTAAGTCAAATAGATTTATGAATTTTCAGTTAGGTTCCATGAAATTCTGACATTAATAATTTGTTCTGAGGGTAGTTTCTTGTGAGGCAGTTAGTTATAAGGGGATCTGTTAATAACTATTTTATAATTGTCTTAATGTTTTCACCCTTCAGTTTTATTTGCATCTACTCTCTACCTCAGCAGCCCACCCACACCAATGTCTTTGTTATTTACCTTCATATTGAGTGCTGCTACTTTCCCCCTGGCAATGTCAGAGTAATCTTCACACAGTCAATTTTGTTGGAATGAGTTCTATTGTCTCTTAAAGATGACGTCCTTCTATTTGTCACTTGCTATAAGGCTAACTACTTCTACATGCAAGCAAAAGGCATGCTCCAGGCTCTAAAATGTAGACTTACGGAATTCTAAAAAGTTCAGGGTTTAATCTTTGGCACTGAGTTTCCAATCATGCAGTTTTTTCTTATCAGTTTCAGAGGTCAAACTTTCTACAGCCTTAGCAATTTTTCAGACATTTTATTTTTAGGTTATTTTCTTCCTCACAGAAGCTCTGATGCATCTCTTCTCCTCAAGCTGTCTTTTCCTACCAAAAAAATAACACCCAGCACCATAATCCATACAAAAACTTTCCACAGCAGTTTAAGTATGATTTAGTGTTCAACTTTCTTTTTTTCTAGAATTAGGACTTGCTAAAATCTCGTCTGCAAATGAAATTTTTTAACAGCTTATCTCAAAACTCCTTTCTTTTGTATTTTAGTCTTTACTAGAATTTCAGTAAAAAGTTGTGCAATATTTTAGAATTCTAAACATAAAACACATATGAGTCCTCCTAGTAATTCTAATAATCAACAGTCTAACGAAGTCTAAGAATCACAATGAAGCAAGAAGTTCTACAATAAGTTTGTTTTTCTATTATTCCTTATTTACACAGATTCTCTCTAAAAGGACTCAGTTAAATTCTAATTGGAATGTGGCATTTTTAATTTAATTGGAATATTTTTAGGTTAACTGAGGAATACACAAAAACTTAATTATATCATTCTTTTTTTCTTTCAAAATATTTCTTAATTTTATCAAATTGATATTTGATATTTAAATCATCGAATATCAATTAATTGAGCTTTTATGAGTTTAAATTATGGAAATATCAATTAATTGATATTTGATGATTTAAATTGTGCAGAGATACATAAAGAAGTGTAAGAGGGAATATTAAAGTATAGGGGATTTCAAGCTATTCCCTTATTTTGTGCTTTTAAAAAAATCTAATTTTTAAAAATGATTTTCCTTTGTTATCTGCTATATTTTCTAGAACTGTCTACTTACTCTCTGGCTGTTTTGGGCTATCGAATGCATTTTGTTTTGTGCATAATTGCTCTTAAAATGCCAACATATAAAATACAAAAAAATGTGATGGTGTAAAATAAATCTAAATAATTGAGTCCTTAAATTTGTTCACGTATGACTGAGTTACAAAATGCTCATTTCCTATTACCATGTGAGTTAAAAAAAAATCTGTGTAAGATGATTATTTAAGTGTATTTATGAGTTGGATATAAGAAAAATAAGGCTTTTCCTCCTAATTGTGCTGAATTTGCTTGTGCTGAATATTATGAGAAATACCATAATAAATAAGCTATGGAACCTTCTCTCAAGTTGCTTATAGTGCAAGAAGGAGAATACGTAAAGAAATAAGATTTTGAGTACAGAGAACATACTTTGCTCAAAATGTATTATAAATTGAAGATGACACTAATTCTAAAATATTTAAGCTAAAAGGTTTGATATTATAGTTTAATGTAAAAAAGTTAACGATGAGATTGTGAAACGAAGATGAGATAGCAGGTTTTCTCACTATTTTTATTGCAAAAGTGGTACATCCTTCTAACTTTTTCTCAGATCCAGTAGAAAAGTAATATGTATCTTAATATTCTGGAGTGTAACTTGAGGATTCGAGAACAGAGCATAGAGACTGAAGGCAGAGATTTGGAAGTATGAACAAAGCAGCTACAAATCCTTAGATCATCAAATTCAAAACTAATATTCTTTTAGAATACATGAACTGAATAAAAAGTCAAAGCTTTGAAAGTCAAGCATAAGTTCCAATAAAATGTTCTTTCTTAGAAGAAATAACCATTGAAGAGGCAAGATCAATATGGGCCATTTAAAATGTAGACTCTAAATCACTCTTTAAATATTAAAAGCAGTGGATAACTGCATTTATATAGTAGAGATCAGGGTTTTTCAAGAGCTTCAATTCTTAACTTGGATCTTAGAACCATTGAAAATCTAATAAAATGATGGACCTGCCCCTCAGGGGAAAATAATTATCATTTAAATAGGATCATTGTATATTTTTTGGAGGTTCATTGACCTGTGAAATCATAGACTCTTATATATAACCAATTCTAGAATATTGTTCTTACTTAATGATACTAATGCCCATTTATAACCATTTTTTATGCTTGCATAAAATTTTAATTGTTCTTTAATTCATACCTATACAGACTGGTGGGCTGGGCTGCCAGAAGTATCGATTTTCTACCTGAATGCAGGTTATTCTTTCCTCTCCTTGAAGCTCATATCCTGGGTCACATTGAAAGACAACAGTGTCCCCAGGTTCTCGTCCATCCCCATTTCGAGTTCCATTCATGGGAACACCCGGATCACGACATGCAGTGGCAACAGAACCTATCAAAAGACAGCAACAAACCTTTAGTTTTGATGGTATCATAATCAAGTCTAATTTCCAGGAAGTACAGTTTAGTACCTTCCATATAGCTATGTGCTTTTTGAAAATTACCTTTAAAAAATAATACAGCCTTTTTCATGCCTGCACAATACATGCTCTAAAATATTTTTGTTAAGTAACTTGTGTGTTAAATTATTTCAAGAAGGGACATGGCATTCCAGTAGCTAAATAATAGATTTACTCAAAATTGTTAGACGCTCTGTGAAAGACACTATGAAGAGTTTGAAAAGAAAGATACAGGCTGGGAAAACATGTTTGCATGAAATATACTCCACAAAGTACTCATATCTAAAATAAATAAAGAACTCTTGACACTCAGCTATGAGAAAGATATAATGCAGAAGAAATGATAAAAAAAATGACAAAACAACAATCCAGTTACAAAATAAGCAAAAAACATTTCAATGAAGAGGATTCCAGATGGCACATGGAAAGATGTTCAACATCATTAGCCATTAGGGAAATGCAAATTAAAACCATAATGAGCTTTCACTACATACCTATCAGATTGGCTAAAGTAAAAAAAATATATAGATAATACCAAATGCTGGCAAAATTCTGGAGAATATTGTATTACTTATACATTCATTGCTGGTGGTCATGTAAAATGGTACAGCCACTCTGAAAAGAAGTATGGCAGTTTCTTGCAAAATAAAACATGTGTTTAACATACAACCCAATAATTGCACACTTGCACATTTACCCTAGATAAATAAAAACTATGTTCACATAAAAACATAAACAAGATGTTCATAGCAGCTTTATTTATAGTAGTTGAAAACTAGGAACAACCCAAGTGCCTTTCAAAGGGTGAATAATTAAACTAACTGTGGGAAATTCATACTGGTATCATACAACAGAGGTGGGCAAAAGTAGGTTTCCAGTTGTGAGTACACAAAACAGCTTACTTTTGTATTATTACTTTTAATTAATCATTGTGTGTTCCATATTAACAACTATAAACTTACTTTTGCCCACCCCTGTATTACTCAGCAATAAAAAAAAAAAAAGGTGATACACATGACAACTTGGGTGGATCTGAAGGGAATTTACCTGAGTGAAAAAATACAATACCAAAAGGTTATATACTGTTTCACTTAATCTATGTAACATTCTTGAAATGACAACATTATGGGGTCAGACACAGGTTAGTAGTTATCAGGGATGGTAGGGATAGAAGATGGAGGGGGATGACTGTGGCTACAAAAGAGTACCATAAGAGACTATTGTCATGAACTGTACTGTATCTTGATGTACTGGTGGTGGTCTCACAAGTCTACACAGAGCTAACTAAACACAAACAATTATATGTAAAACTTATAAAATCTAAGTAAGATTGGTGGATTGTATGCCAAGTTTATGGTTGTGATATAGTTGTTATAGTTATGCAAAAAGTTGTCATTGGGGTAAGCTGGGTGAACAGTATATAGGATCTGTCTTTATTATTTCTTACAATTGCAGGTAAATCTAAAATGATCCAAAAATGTTTTTTAAAAAGTTTAATCATATCAGTAGAGGAGAGAAGTATGAGACCATAGGAAAGTAACCACAGTATTTTCTATACACAGTAAGTGGCACATTTAATTATGGAGTTAGCTCCAATTATTCAGGTTAAAGGAACAAAATATTATTTAGAATTATCACAAAGTAGATTTACCCTAAAGCATATGCCAATTACGTATCAAGACAAAGAAGCTATTAAAATTTCCATTTAAGCTGTTCTTAAATTATATTTACAAATGTAGGATTCAGCACTTGAACAAATTACTTTTATAAGTTGTGTATTAAAGTAATGAGATAAATTGCTGGATTACAGACACATAACTGATATTCACTCATTCATTTACTTTCTGACTTAAAATTTTCCAGCTGTGCTAGTCATACAAAGAAGAAACAAGCAGATGCAAGTAGAACTGAACATATATCTGGTACTAACAGATTCTATTGCATACATTCCTATTTTGTAGGTAGGTAGATATATAGACAGAAAGATAGATAGTCAATGGATTAATCAATCTGTTAAATGTTGAACTCATATTAGAGAATATCAAGGGTAGTGAGATAGGATCTTGATTCCAATTTCCACATGAGTTTGTTCTGTATAATCATCTGTGTTCCTTGGCAGAGTATCCATCACGTGTTTTTGTAAAATGCTTTTGTGATAAACTCAGTCATGATGTTTTTCTTGAAGCGCTCTGGGATGGTTTCCACTAAAGCTGATCTATAGATTGCTTTTGCAATATGTAAGTGGAAAGTGATGTTCTACACACAGATTTACATTTAAGATGCTTTTATTGAAAAGAAGTGACAAAAATGTGAAATGTGCTATTAAACTGAAGTTCAGCTTTTAAATTGAAAAATAAAAATAATATAAAAATATGAGAAAAATTCATTTTTTGAGACTTCCCATGTGCTGGACTATGTGTCTGCAAGAAACTTAAACCTTATTAATTTTCTCAAAAGCAAAAATATACATATAACAAAGTTACAAAAGCATACTGAAAGTATTCAATGTAATCATGTCTTAGGTGAATTTGAGGGGGAAATATGTTTTTACTTTTCTGTCAGATTTTCTGTGCTTAAATATTTAATGTGAAACCAAGTAGCTATAATAACATGTATAATATGCAAAATGACAGCTAATATATGTAAAAATATGCATTTCCTTTTGGGTTTCATTTATTTGAAGAAAGAGAGGTAGTTGACTCTGTTGTTCCTTTTTCTCTTAATTAATAAACAAATTAGTAGTAAGATTTTAAGACACAATGGATAATGATAGGGTTTAATGAAAGACCAAAGAAGTTTTTTCTTCTTGCCATTATTTGAATTCTAAAAGCAATTAGTTAAATACACACAGGAATAATTACTTGGTGTAAATACTATTGTCTTATTTTCTTTTTTTGTTGAAATTTTGATCAGCATAACTGTTATGTTCTGTGTTTGTGGGTAGACAAAATTGTAATAATTTTAGAGTCAACCATTCTTGTTTTCTGTATCAAATAGAAACTGTCGCCATTGAAAAAAATAAGTACTAGTAACCATCTAAGGAGCCATGTTATCTCTCCTTGGGAATTAGGAGTGAAATAATCTCACATAATTATATTCTTAATTTAAAAAGCAATTATATGATGTTGGAACTTAATAAAGTATTATTCACATGTGTAAACTAGATTAATAATTTTTATTTAATACTTATTTTTTCACATAGGTGGTAATATTATTAATATTACATTTTGATTTGCTTTAATCTGGATAACCTGAGGATGTTTTCAGTTCAAAACAGTACTGAGAATTACAGAATATGAGTGAGTTCTCACCATTGTAACAACTCATTGATATCATAAATACACTTCAAACTTCTCATTTTACATTTGTTTCTATCTAATTTAGAGTATAATTTTATTGGAAATATGCACTTTACCTAATAATAGATTTTACAATCTATATAGGTTGTAAATCTGTATAGGTTTCAACTAAATTATAGATGACAGTTTGAACTATTATTCAGATATAATGACTAAATTACCATCATGGTGACCACAGGCAAATCAACATTCCAGTTTTATTATTGCATCACTTTGTATAACAAAAAAATATATTAAAATCACTTATAAGTTCTTGTGGCTCCTTCCTGTTCAGTAAGTCAACTCTGGTATAAACTTCTTCTTCTTCTTTTTTTTAAACTCAAGACCTTTCAAAGAAGAAACACCTTGAATTTCATACTGTTGAATAAGTGATATTATCAAAAGCAGGAGAAACTAGGTTTTAGACTCTATTGTAGTAAGAAAGGAAGGTTGACCAGGTTGTATAAATGTCCTGAATTTTAGCGGCCTCATCTATAAAATTGGCAGAGTAATATTTTACCTGCCTGACTTATCATCAGATAAAATCCTAAAGTTCTATTCTAACAACTGTATTGAATAATTTTTAAGAAATATAAATTCTGAAATAAATATTTTAAACCAGTATATTTTACTATTCATTGCATAGTTTGTCTGAAGATGAAGTAGTTTTATATATTTTTGCAATATCAGGAGACCAGAAAAGTCGTAGCCCAAATTTGATATTCACAAGGCCTTGCATTCCTCTCTTCTGATTCTGTATTGACTAAGAAATGACACTATATTCTAGATTTCTATAAGGAAATCAGTTTGGGTAATGCGAATACTTAACCTGGAAGGAAATCCCATCCAGAGTCAGATCAATCAGAAAACATTTGAAATGCAGATGGTAACCTAGAGGTGGATTTCACCCTGGAGAATTTTGACCTTGATTGAGCCCTTGCTTTGTACAAGATCCATCAATTTTATAAAGAATGTTCAACATCATTATGAGGCCTATATTCTGCCAGCTACCCAGTAATGTGGCTATCTTTAGAATTTCATTATGTTTCTAAGGATACACTTAATGATATGGCAAGTCAGGTGAGAGTAAATGGCAGCATGACCGAGTCATTTCCATCAACTCAGGAGGGAAACGAAGCAAAAGGGATGCAAAAGAAACCTCAAAGTCAATGTTGTAATATACTTCCAAGTATACAAGAATCTCTTTCATTAAAGACATGTTTATTAACTTATTTCACCAGAAAAGTGTTTACTGACAATAAACCAGGTATTATACATAATATTGGAGATATATTTTAATATGAGAAAACATCTCCCTACTTTCATTATTATGCTCCAACTAGTGAGGGTAAAATTACTGATATAATTTTTGTGGTATCAAAAGGCATGTTAGGCCCTGGCTAATGTGGTTGGTTGTGGTCCTATGCACTGAAAAGTTGCGAGTTTGAATCCTGGTCAGGGTACCAGATTGCAGGTACACCAATAGGGGTGTTCAGGAGGCAGCTGATCAATGTTTCTCTCTCTCCCCACCTCTCCCTCACATTTCCTCTCTCTCTCAAAATCAACTAAAATATATTTTTTAAAAATGTGTATGTTAGTTTGAAGACTGTCAAAATGACCTATACAGAAAACTTATTTCATATCTAAAAATTATAAAAGATAATATACATAAAGGTCTAATTTGAGCTAGAATTCTAATACTTGGAGATCACAGAATATCAAAATCAAAGAAAAACACATAAAATGCTTTTACATTATTTCTGATAGGCAGTACATAAACAGCATGAGTGTGCTTTTAAGTTTACATTATTATTTTTCTTCTATCCAATCAGATTCATTTAACATTTACTAAGTACTAAGTACTAAGTATAGGACCAAGCTTTAGGGATACAAATATCAACAGATTAACATTCTTGACCTTCAAAGTAACACAATCTAAGAGAAACAGCAGATGTGTACATGGCTTTAATATAATAAAACTAGAGGCCTGGTGCATGAATTTTTGCATGGGTGGGGTCCAGCTGGCCAGCCCTGATTGGCCAATGGGGGGGGGAAGGAGGGGCCATGGGCAATTGACCAGCCAGCCCCACCCCCTGGTCAAACTTCTGGTAGAGGGGACAATTTACATCTTAGCCTTTCATTATATAGGATGGGTATTAAAATCAGGTGACATTTTGCCATTCGAACTGAAAAATTCTGGGAATGAAATGGAAGCTAAAATAATTTTAATTATGTAATAAAAATATGTAATTACTAACAGAATTGGTAATATATTGATGAACACTTCGAAATAGTTCTCTATACAAAAGCCATTTTAAAAATAAAATAATTTCTAAAATAATACCACATACTATTATTACTTGTACACAACAAAACTCATGCTTTATCTGAATTACCTAAACATTAAAAATAATGAAAGCAAAATAATTATTTGTAGTACAACCAATTTTAAAATTTGTTTCTTAGGCGTATTTAGTGCCTTTTTACTTTCTGAGGAATTGTTTTCCCCATATTCTTATTTTATTAATATTGTCATAGGTGTTTTTAATACATTTTAAATTGTTGGTATGTGTGAATGATGTCTCTATGGGCCATACTATTTTTAATTAAGAAAAGACTTAATTTGTAGGTACTGAGGTATCTAAATTTAGGGCTATTTTTTTTAATGTTGGAATATTTTTATTTAGATATTTTACAACAGCAATGTGTACTAGTATATAATTCAGCTTAAATATTTTCACAGACACTGAATGTTTACTTTTCAGAATACCTTTTGTTGACAATTTTTATGGTAACATTATCATTGTAATTCGCTAGTTAACACTAATTCGTAAAGAAAGCAAAGGGAAGTCAGTTACTGTCAGTATGGTCACCTGGAAGCTTCACCATAAAGCTACAGCTTCACACAGCATTGTTCCTCCAAGAGGATTAACACCCCTCCCTTCCCCCAACTGGTACTGGACTGTTGGGGGAAGAAGGGAGAGATAAGCACGTGTTCAGTAGAAGTCAGGGTGGCCCAGGTGCGGTACTTGCCTGTCAGTCTAGCCTGGGGAACAATGGATTGGCTAGGGGATGGCTCCCATCAGAAGTGTGTGGACTATTGAAAAGTTCTTTGGTTAGTTTAAAGAAGCTCCTGGTTAAAATTCCCAGAAGAAGAGTTCCCTCTCTCTTGTTTGCTCTTGTGCTCTTGTTCTTGCTTTTTCTCTCGTTTGCTCTTGCTCTGTGACCTGGACTCACCTGTGAGCTCACCTGTTCTCTCTCCATAGCCATGTGGCCTTAGCAGCTGCATGGCCCAGGGCTGTGTGGACCCCATGTGCCATGTACTACAGCTGGGAACACAAACCCAGAGAGCCAAATGCTGGGCTGGACTGGACTTTAATACGAAGCAGAAACTATGGCCTGTGGCCTTTATTCTGGCCCTGCTGAAGGTACTGTTGCAATTTTTCCATGGCGGGATGGACAGAGATGGGACCTTGGAGGGGACCTCCTTTAATTTTACATCATCAATAAAGCTTTCCAGGAAACCCTATCCTCCTGTGGGAGCCTTAGGAAATTCATTTCCTCACAGCACCCCAAGAACTCCACTTCCACCGGTAACAATAACGATTTTACTATTAACAGTGACAAGTCAGTATTTCACATTTTGATAGCAGCCTTCAACATAAAAGCAAAGTACCATGCAAACATTCTCATTTGTGTTATTGATGGCTTAGATTAATAGAGCTCCTTTCTGTCAAAGAGGTCAATAATCTCTACATCAAGCATGTCAAACTCACAGCCCGCGGGCCGCATGCTGTCCACAGTGGATATTTTTGCAGCCCAGCCAATATAACAGCGTGAGCAGTTACTTACAGTTATGAAAGGAAATAAGTCTCCTATCAGATCCAGAATTACTGACATTCACCTTGGGTCAGTTTTGAAAGTAATCACTGCGAACAAGATTTCCTCCGAAGTGGGAGAGATAGTAGCAGAGAAGAGATGCCGAGTGTCAGGAAGAAAACATTAATTTTATCATTGCTCTTCTTTTTTTTTTTATACTATACTTTTCAAAGTAAACCTACATTTCTATGGAAATTGAAGCTCTTTTTTTTTTTGCGGTCCACATAAACTTAAACCTTGTATATTTGGCCCATGTTAGCCTTTGAGTTTGACATTCTTGCTCTATATGAACTATGTTTTGTATCACACAGTTTTTTGTTGTTGTTTTTTTAAAATTATGCTGCTTTCTATATTATTTTATACTAGAGGCGCGATGCACGAAATTCATGCAAGAGTAGGCCTTCCTTCCCCTGGCTGCTGGCACCGGCTTCCCTCTGGCACCCAGGACCCGGCTTCGTCCGGAAGGTCGTCCAGAAGGATGTCCGGAAGGATGTCTGGTATAATTAGCATAGTATGCTTTTATTATTATAGATTAGTTTCAGGTGTACAGCATAATGGTCAGACAATTACATAATTTACAAAGAGATTCTTCAATAATTCTAGTACCTACATGTCACCATACATAGTTACTACAATTTTATTCACTATATTCCCTATGCTGTTTTTTACATACCTGGGAGTATTTTTAACTATCAATTTGAACTTCTTAATCCCTTCACCTTTTTCACCCAGCCCAATCACCCCTCCCCTCTGGCAACCATCAGTTTATTCTCTCTATCGACGAGTCTGTTTCTGTCTTGTTTGTTCATTTATTTTGGTTTTTAGATTCCACATATAAGTGAAATCATATGGTGTTTGTCTTTCTCTGTCTAACTTATTTCACTTAGCATAATATCCTCTAGGTCCATCCATTTTGTTGCAATACACACACACACACACACACACACACATATAATATAATATAAACTAAAATAACTTGTAAATGTAATGAAACAATTATTCTAGGTTCTTTCCCGCTATATTATTGGTCTTAGTTTCAACTTTTGCAAGGATAAGTTTGTTTGATATTTTTGTTGATCTCTGCTTGGGATCTTCCTGACAGACCCTTCGGGTGAACGAACTAACTTTCCTTTTAGACATTTTGGGGGAATCAGCTTTCTTAAACTTGCACTTTAAAAAATACTACTGCTGCTATAAATATCTGTTGCAAAATAATCTTTAAAATACTTCTATGATAAAATAAATAGTTGTGGTTTTACCCCATAAAGTAACAAATACACTTATGCAAGAGCATTCAGACTATACTGTCAAATTAAAAAAAAATGACAACAGCCAACACACCAGTAGCTATCCAATATGAATGAATAAAAATCATACCTGCCCAGCAAGTGTGGCTCAGTGGTTGAGCATCAACCTATGAACCAGGAGGTCAAGGTTAGATTCCTGGTCAGGGCACATGCCTGGGTTTCAGGCTCAATCCCCAGTAGGGGGAGTGCAGGAGGCAGCCAATCAATGATTATCTCTCATCATCAATGTTTCTGTGCTTCTCTCTCTCTCTCTCTCTGAAATCAGTAAAAATGATTTTTTTAAAAAAATC
The DNA here is from genome assembly GCF_963259705.1 of Myotis daubentonii. NCBI lineage: Eukaryota > Metazoa > Chordata > Mammalia > Chiroptera > Vespertilionidae > Myotis > Myotis daubentonii. The sequence goes on along the minus strand of NC_081856.1, from coordinate 34,571,119 downwards.
ATGCCTAGTTTTTGTCAGATCAGCAAATAATATATTTTTTGGTGTGCCACAGAATTTTAGTAACTAGTTTATTTGTGCCACGAGATGAAAAGTTTGAAAATTACAGCTCCAGAGCTCTACAGCACATCTGCTGAGCCTCTATTTCTATGCACAATTCGCACTAATTCTGCCAATTCATGGCCTGACAGCTTTAGGTAGCTTTCAAACAGTAGCACAGACTAGGAGATAACTTGCTTTTACAGTACTAAATAGCTGGCAGGCCAGCAGCATCTAAAGCGTCTCCCACTACCACCCAGGATCAGAATGGGTTAGGTGTTCCCATTTGAGAATAGTTCATTTCATCTACAAACGCCCTGAATGCTGTCCCTGAAAGGCAAGTGTGAATAACCTATCATCTAGAAAAGACTGAGAAACAGAGAGGAGTTATTAGTTTTTGTCTTTCATGTATTATAATTACTCTGAGCACTGCAAACGTATCTCACACACTACTGGGTGAGACTGAATACAAAGTAGAGAACTAATAAGTATGTTTAGGCTATTTTAACAGAACTATTAATAATGATACTTGGTTTTTTAAAAGAAATGGAAAATACAGGCCATATGCCAAACCAGTCAGGATGCCAGGACAACAGGCATAAGCCAGGATGTCTAGGGCAAACTGGGACATATGACCATTCTGAGATGACATGCGCACAGTGTCACAGCACTGCAGATATGGTAGTGATTAAGCAGGCGTTCATTAGTACTAGCAGTATCATTTGACCTGGGCTTTGGACAATGATTAAGAATTTATAGATCTTGAACGTGGGCATAAGTGTTCCAGGAATATGGAAGAGAGTTTGCAAAAGCAGCAGAAATGTGAAAAGACACGCCGTGGTGTTAATGACTGGATGCATGTACATGAATAATTAGGGATGAAGCTGGCAGGTAGTTGGGACACAGATTGTGAAGGATTTCAATGTAATCCGAAAGTTTTGAGCTTATGACCATGTGGCAATTAAAGAATTTTAAATAGAGAAGTGATGCCAGGTGGAAATGTAGAAATACTACACTAATGAAGTAAGTGGCTGGTAGACTGTTCCAGAAATGCAGGCAGCAATAATGAGGATAGGGATAAAGGCAGGGGCTGGGAGACATCAACGTCTCATGATTAAGGATCCATTTCCTTGAGAATTTTTAAACAGCATTTTTGTATTACCCAGCAGGGGTAGATTCTTAACAGAGAGGTCAAAGACTGAAGAGCACAGAAAATACCCTGTCAAAATCAACTATTCTGTGGGCAAACGACAGCACGATACTCAGAGATGTCCTCCCTGTGGAACTACAGTGAGACAAGCAGATTACAATTTAAGCAGCAGATAGAGAGGCTGACTGCTGAGACCAAGGACACCACGTAGGACAGCGTGAGGTGCGATGTCAGGCTTAAGCAGCTCTGATTAAGCTAAAGTGCCTTGCAGACTCTAATACCGAGAAGCACAACCACAGACGACAAAGAATGAATTGCTCGTGGAATAGAAGACATGAGGCTGCTGGTAGTGGCTTGATGATGATTATGAAGTTGGTATGTGACCTACATTTCAGTTTAGTTCACTTTGTACCAAGTTCAGTGAAATACATTTCATTGGTTGCATTTTGTCACTTAAGACTGATCTGCTACTATGCCAGACTCTTTTTCTTTTTTTCTTTATTATTTGACACTCAATAAACCACAGTTATTTGCTCAGAACAGGAATGCACATGGTGAGGAGAATGAGGATAGAATAAAAGTCTGACAATTAAATGACACATCATGATTTGGCAACAACTTTCCTGATTTATGCCTGTTGTCCAGCTTAATTTTTAAGCTTTTACTCTCAAAAAATTATCTTAGATTAGTAAAATAAACTATATAACCATCCCAAACATGACCTTGTTCTTTATAAAGATTTAGGGAGACAAAGGAACCCAAACTATCTTTGGGGAGCAAATGTCACATAATTCAAATATCTTCAGAACAATGAATTGTTAAACCATTTATTCTCATCTTTATTTGGAAATAAATCACAGCTGGTGCCTGGGGCATGGGCTTGACTATGTTTAATAAAGGAAGGTCAGAAAATGTTTTAAAAGAGATATTTTATAAACATTAAAATGTTTAATTAAGAGGTCAGAAAATATTTTTAGAGAGAGGTCTTGGTGCTGAGTCTGTAAGAATGAGCAATACTGAAGCATAAGAGAGCAGACAGAGAAACTTTTAAGGTGGCAGAAGGTTTAGACACAGAAACAGTACAGCGTGTGTGTGTGTGTGTGTGTGGTGTGTGTGTGTGTGTGTGTGTGTGTGTGTGGTGTGTGTGTGTGTGTGTGTGTGTGTGTATTTGTGAAACTAAGATTTGCCTCACTGAAAGGGAAGATGCAACTGAGAAAATTGGTGATAAATATGTTTAGAATATGATCCTTAAAGAACAAATGAACAAATAAACCAATGAGTAACATGAGATAGATTTATCCAGGGAAGAGGACTTTAGCAAGGGCCCTAACAGGGCAAACTGACCTACAAGCCAAATTTGACCTAAAGTAGTGGTTTATTGGCCTATATAGTCTGTTAACATTCCTTTAAGTGTAGCTGTTTTCCTTGAAAATTAGATGACTTTACACAAAATTACCTATTTCAAGTTCCACTTTAACCCGTCTTGCTACAGGACAAAATGACTATAACGAGGAAGGGCAGCTGACCTTGTAAGTGGGTTGTATACACTCCAGCTTTCTCACTCCTCCTTTCTGTTTCACTTGTATGAATCACCTGCCTTTCAAGTGTGACCGTAGATGTGGTGCTTGGGAGCATAATCAGGAGCACAGCTGATTACATAGTAGAACTTCATTGTGACTAATAATATATAAGTAAAAGCTTCCTATTTCCTCTAGCATATTAATACATGTATCTAAATAATAATGACAGCATGCCCAGCCAGCATGGCTCAGTGGTTGAGAGTCGACCTATGAACCAGGAGGTGACGGTTCAATTCCTGGTCAGGGCACATGCCTGGATTGTGGACTTGTTCCCCACTATGGGGTGTGCAGGAGGCAGCGAATCAATGATTCTCTCTCATCATTGATTTTCTATCTCTCTCTCTCTTGCTCCCTTCCTCTCTGAAATCAATAAAAATATACTTAAAATAAATAATGACAGCACAATAATAATAACTACCAAGCATATGCTATGCTCCAGACATAGTGTAGAGTTCCTTGCAAACACATATGGATTTGAGTCACAGCTCCAGGCTTGATAGCAGTTGACCTTGAACAAATTAACTCACTCTCTAAACCTCTGAGTATTTATTTGGAAAGTGGGTGACGTATCATATGTCATATTGCTTTTGAGAGGATTAAATGAATGAGATCATGTATATAAAACACTTAACCTGGTTCTTGACATACAAATAAGAACTCATTCATTAAAATAATATTTTCAAATTTGAAATCTGGGCGCTTGTTAAGCTGTGTAAGCATGAGTTACAGAAGACCTACCACCAAGAGACTAATTTTCAATGACTGATGATTTTCACAATATATTAACCCTCAAAGGATTTTTACTTTAATGGGTAGGTTTTCAGTCTCAGATCAGTAGTACAAATTTCTATGCATCTTAAAAAGGATATTATGAAGGTTTAGTAAAGATCTGGTATTATGCACATTGTTTCGATAACTTTAATATGCTGACAAATATAATAAATGTAAAGATGCATTGCTAATTTTACAGAAAAATCTGCACTAAAAATTCCCTGAAACTCATATGAAACAGCCTGTTTCCCTTAACACATGGACTTGGCATTCACAAACACTATCCTGAGGCATTTATAACATGAGTGTTTTCAGATATTTAATCACAATAACCATTTAAGTGTAAAACATTATATATTCCTAACTTAAGGTAAAGGAAAGGAGAACTGGTAGTTTCCAAACTAAAATTAGAACTGAAATTGGACAGCAGTCATGAATAGTTCTCTGATAAATTGTCCCTAACTTCAAAAAAAGAGATAACTAGTAGAGAACAAAAGACATAAAAATGAAACATGTTTGGTGTTTTATAATTAGAAGCCATTTCTGTTCACCAATTACACAAAAATTTTCTTATTTTTCATACTTTTTTCAAAAGATATATGAATTTAAATTACAAATTTACAAATATTGACTCTTCTATACTGATTTACACCTTTCATACAAGCTTGGCATATATACAATACAAAACAATTGTTTTCTGTTAGTTAATTATGTCAAACAACTGTGTTCCCTGAACAAAAAGTCCACCAATTGTTTAAATGTATTAACCAGTCACTTATCTAAAGCAATATATTTTGTGGAGAGTCAAAATTCCTTCAAGCTTTCTCCATTTTTTCAAAGGATTTCAATTTGACATTTATTCATATAATGATAATAGTGCATTGGGCACCATCTCCTCAATACCAAGTACTGTGCACATGTAACCATGCTACATCTTAATAACTTATTTATGGGATGAGCATTATTATTCCTATGTGAATTAGAAAACTCAGCCTCAGGTGATAAGGTAAGGTGCCCAGTTAGTAAGGAGCTGGGGTTTAATTCAGGGCCATTTGAAGAATACTGGTTTGCACTCTTTTTATAGATGACCTTGGAAATTTGGATAGATGTCTAATAATAAAAATTTTAAAACAGATACAATGAAAAAATCCATCAGATAATAATTGTAAAGTGACAATGTGTGTTGGCAATATAAAAATAGCAATTAAATTTTTTAAGTTTTCATCTATTTTCCTCCAGACAATAAAACAAAATTCCTTTGACAGAACAATATATATTTAGTCGAAAAACAACAACACACACATACAGACGAGTGATGAACACAGGTAATTACTTATGCATGGTATTTTCTTGTTATAGGAAATTTTTAATTTAAAAGTAGATCTAAACTAGTTTGTTAAATATATCTGTGAATATAAAATTAAACATTTAAAATTTTTAAAATGTAAATCTATATTGCAAGCTTTTGTAATGTAATTATTTCATTTGCTGAATCATTATAACACCACCTATATTTTAAGGAAAATCGGTTTGCCAATTGAGGATACAGTCTCAACGATTCATATATTGACTCAAAGTTAATTGCATTTCTCTTTTCCAAATATATTTTACTTTAACTGCAGATTAAGAAGATCCAATAAGAACATTTAAAATCATAAACGTTTTGAGCAGTAAAGTTAACAGAACTATTTGAATAGCATTTCTCATTTGCTTTTAAGAAATAAAATAGTAACTCACTTGAAAACTGAATTGCAAATCCAGATTTGCTGATATAAAAATCCGTGTCAAACTGGATGGTTACAATATTGAGGGTGCTATGGATTCCTTCAGGAATAAGAGATCCACTAATTTCCTTTAAAAGCATTTCATTTTCTGGTGGACCATCCCAAACTCGGAGTATATCATGTGATGCTTCCGTATCGAAAGCAAGAAACTGTAGGCTGTGGAAGAAACATATATCTGTTTGATAAGTTTAAGTACAGATTCTGTTTTAAATAAAAAATATAACACATATGCATCTTTGCTCTTACTCATTACTAGAGGCCCATTGCATAAAATTTGTGCACTCAGGGGGTGGGAATCCCTCAGCCCAGGTTACAAGAGGGCGCAGGCCAGGCCGAGGAACCCCACCAATACACAATTGAGGCTGGGGAGGGACACGGGAAGTTGGCCAGCTGGGGAGGGACCATGGGAGGGCTCCAGGGTGTGTCTGGCCCATCTTCCTCAGTGCCAATCGTCCAGACCCCCGCAGCAAGCTAACCTACTGGTTGTAGCGTCTGCCCCTTGGTGGGCAGTGCAAGTCATAGTGAGTGGTTGAGCAGCTGTAGCATATCATTAGCATATTACACTTTGATTGGTTGAACGGATGACTGGACGACCGGACACCTAGCATATTTGGTTTCCAAAATTTAACAGAATATTTAACCATAATAAATTTTTCTTGAACAGTATAATTTATTTCTTTAGAATGATGAAATGTACTACTATATCACCTGGCAAATTATCAACTTTGAGGTATACATTCTTTTCACTGTTCATGAATTTCAACTATGGCCACAGCAGGTGACACTGGTGGAGGATCTGGCACATGCCAGGCACCGTGCAAAATGCATTACATTTTGTTATTGTTGTTGTTGAACTGTTATGACTCTATGAAGCAGGAATAGTTTTTAATCTCAATTTTATAAATGTGTCAAATGGGGTTTAGATAGATTAAATAAAATGCCCAAAGGATGACAGAGTCATAAATTGAACTAAAGTTTTCTTACTGCACAGTATATATTTTTACCAATGTTTCAAGTTTGTTTGTTTGATTGATTAGATTTCAATGAGACTTATTCCATAAATGCAAGAATAATTCACATTCAGAAACAAATCAATATCCTCACAGTGATAGATATAAGAAAAAAATAACATAAACATCTCAATATATACAGAAAGAAAAGTATTCTAAAAAATTCAACATTATAATGGTATTCAGCAGTCTAGGAGTAAAAGGGAACTTCCTCAATGTAAAAAATAATGTTTACTCACCCTCCAAAAAATGGATGAAAACTAAAAAACCTTGTTTTATAATAAATCTAATCTGTTTTATATATAATTTAGACAAAATTAGTATCTGACATTCTGTGACTAGTGCCAAAAATTAGAAATCCAATTTTGTCAACAGTTCAACTCAACTCTTTCAACATATATATCACATTTATGTTTGATATATGAATGGTTGCAACTTTAATTTTGAACAATATCAAGTATTGTTCTTTAATTTTAAAAAGTCCCAGAATCCAGTTGAAATCAATATTTTCAAGTTTTCTAATATTTAAATAAAACAATGCATTACCTATACTAAATAAAAATAGGTTGAGAATCAATCTAGTGTAATCTATTTTGAGTTCTGTAAACTCCCTTGCAAAAATGACATGCCAGATCATATCCAATAGTATACCAGTTTACATCCAATAATGCATTCAGTATAGCTTTCATAACGTTTTTTATTTATTTTTTTAATATATATTTTATTGATTTTTTACAGAGAGGAAGGGAGAGAAATAGAGAGTCAGAACCATCGATGAGAGAGAAACATCAATCAGATGCCTCCCGCACACCCCCTACTGGGTATGTGCCCGCAACCAAGGTACATGCCCTTGACCAGAATTGAACCTGGGACCCTTCAGTCCGTAGCCCAACACTCTATCCGCTGAGCCAAACCGGTTAGGGCTTTCATAATGTTTTTTAAATGGTAATACTTGTTTTCTATAACCACTTGCACCACCAGAAGCCTGTCTGAAATTTCACTTATGTAAAAGAATCAATTCCTAGGTTTAAAGTCATTGTTTTGTGAGCAATAACACACTGGCTCATTTGTCAAGGACAATTTGTTCATTTACTAAACCCTCCCTGGCCATAACTCAAATACTTAACCTAAGACTGAGAGCATGTCACGGCCTTGGAAACCTGACTCTGTTGACATAGGAGTCAATGGTCTGCTCTCATCTAAAGGGCCATGATGTGAAGAATTGTTAGCCACCCCTCTATCCTCAGCAGGAAAGAGGAATCGAGCCTGGGTAAAGGGGCCGAGAGCAGGTGCTCCAGAGATATGCCTAAAGCCATGGAAGGCAAGGAGTACATACTTACTGAGTCCCCCTTCTATTCGTATTTATTCTAAATGTTTGTGAGGCTAAATTTATGATGGTGACCAGGACAATTTTGTATAGCTATCAAAATGGTGGACTCAGCTTCTTGAGTCTTCAAGAATTAAATGTGTAGCCAGGCAGCCAGGCAGGGTGGCTCAGTTGTCTGGGGGTCCTCTCATGCACCGAAAGGTTGCTGGTTTGATTCCCAGTCAGGGCACATGCCTGGGCTGTGGGTTTGATCCCCAGTTGAAAAGTGTACAGAAGGCAACTGTTTTCTCTCTCTCTCTCTCTCTCTCTCTCTCCTCTCTCTCTCTCTCTCTCTCTCTCTCTCTCTCTCTCTCTCTCTCTCTCTCTCTCTCTCTCTCTCTCCTCCCTGCCTCTCTAGGCATGTCCTCAGGGGAAAATTAAAAACAGAAGAATTAAGTGAGCAAAGTGCCAAGAAGCAGAATAATTTCTCTTCCTCTGTGCCCTCTCATAAATATAAGAAGCATCTTTCTATGGGGTTATATCAGCTACCACTGTGATCCATAAATCAATAAACCATTCTTATTAATACTTTTATTTTTCATACGTTTAACAGATAAAATCTAAGTTTTTCCTTACCAAGGGTAAAAATCTTGAAAAATGTTGATGTTGATTGATATTATACTCAGGGGCTCATCAGGAAATCCAGATCCCCTAATCATTTTAAGAAAATAAAATCCATTTACCTGACAATGTTTCCTGGATCCACCTCAATCATCCACATGCAACGCAGATTATTGTCATATGGAAAAGGGTAACCGGGAGATAAGATTCTTCCTGATGATTCTCCTTTGAAACGACCTCCACATTCAGCTAATAAATAAGAAAATGAAAATTTAACTCACAGTTTAATGCCAGTCTTTTGAAAACAATCTGCGAATTTTACAATGATACCTAGTACCTTAAGAAAAATAAGAATTGACTCCCCCTTTTCTTAAAAGTATGTATTTGTATATGCTTTCTCAGAGTAAGGTATTAATTGAAGAACATATTGCACAATAAAGCAAGAGTGTCAAGTTAGATCACATAAAAGATAATGGAATGAATGCAATTCGGGATTTTAAAAAAAGAGAGACACAGTCAAAAACTCTAAGTTTAGGATTCCAAACACTTTAAGATGTGTTGTTAAATAATGACAATTTAAAAAGGAGAAACAGATGGCGAGTTGCTTAGTGCTAGTTGGTTGCAGGCTGAATAATTCATCATCTTGCTAACCCACCTCTGAGAAAAACTAATCTTTACTGTAGTCCCTCAGGCCTTCTAAATTTCATTGTCCTTTTATTCCCCTTTAAATCACTCTAAACACTTTCACTTTAACCTCCCAAAAGCCAAAGCATCATTTTTATTAGAGATTTCTTACTTCAGTTAAATCTAGTTTGGTTTGGATTTAATGTAATCTCTAATTTTTATAAAATTCATCAAGTTAAAATGTAAATATTGTCATATAATCTAAAGAGATTTTTATCTTTTGGGGGATTCCCTCTCCATTTTCATACTTTTTTTTTTTTAACATATAGGGATGCCTGGTGTAGTCTTAATTCCAGAAATAACTGTATTCAGGAAGAGAAAACTAAGTATTTTAGTCATATATTATAAATTTGAAAATTCTCCAAATTATTTCCTACTAAAAAGTAACCAAAACAAAGCTTGCTAGTTGCATAAATATTTGAAGATACTCTCATATTTTCCTTGTTTTTATCTTACTCAAATTCAATGGCTGAATTAATCTTCTTATTTTTTTTTTTAAGGCAAAGGTCAAAGATAGAGTTTTAGCATTTGGGAGACACCTTAGAACAGAACCTAATGTTCAAATTTGCAGGCTCTACTCATATAAGTGTATTTGTATCAAAAATTTTAGATATTATATTTCACTGTACTGTGATGGTTAGTTTCTTGTGATAACTTGGCTAGGTTTACAAGAGCCAGCTATTTAATCAAACACTAGCCTAGGTGTTGCTGTGAAGTTATTTCATCAATGTGGTTACCATCTGCAATCAATTTACTTTAAGTAAAGGAGATCACCTTTGATATTGTGTTTGATAATGTAGTTGGCCCTCATCTAATCAATTGGGAGGCCTTTTGAGCAAAAACTGAATTTTCTAGAAAAGAACTTCTCCCTGTAGTCTAAACTCCTGCTTGACCTTCTCTAGCCTTTTGGCCTTTCCTATAGATTTTGGATTTGTCAGCCACCACAATTGCTTGAATCAATTCCCTAAAATGAATCTCTTTAGAAAGACGGATTATAGATAGGTAGGTAGATAGATCAATTGATCTAGATCTAGCATTCTATTGATTCTGTTTTTCTAGAGGGATTGACACACATTCATAGAGGACTAGCAGTTTTTTGTATTGCATCAACAATTCAATCTAATTTATATTGGGATTAATTTTTAATAGTTTGTAATTTACTTATTATTACTAGTACTTATTTTTTTTAGTTAAGTTTTATTGATTTGAGAGAGAGAGAGAGAAAAGGAGAGGGGGAGAGAGATAGAAACATTGATCAACTGACTCCTGCACATCCCCTACTGGGAATTCCAGGCTGCAACCCAGGCACATGCCCTGACCAGGAAACAAACCAGTGACCTCTTCATTCATGGATTGGTGCTCTACCACTGAGCCACTAGCTAGGATGTTATTATTTTTTAAAATATGTTTTTATTTTTATTTTTTTAATATATTTTATTGATTTTTTACAGAGAGGAAGGGAGAGGGATAGACAGAAACATTGGTGAGAGAGAAACATCGATCAGCTGCCTCCTGCACACCTCCTAACTGGGGATGTGCCCGCAACCAAGGCACATGCCCTTGACCGGAATGGAACCTGGGACCCTTCAGTCCGCAGGCCAACGCTCTATCCACTGAGAAAAACCGGTTAGGGCTAAAATATATTTTTATTGATTTCAGAAAGGAAGGGAGAGAGAGTGATAGAAATATCAATGATGAGAGAGAATCATTGATAGGCTGCCTCCTGCATGCCCCCTACTGGAGATGAAGCCTGCAACCCAGGCTTGGGCCCTGACAGGGAATGGAACCTGACCTCCTGGTTCATAGGTCAATGTTCAACCACTGAGTAACACCAGCCAGGCAGCAATTTATCATTTTTAAGTAAATAAGAAGATATCAGTATTCAAGATGTCACTATCACTTGTGGTGTTTCTATTTTTTTAAACAAAAACTTTATTGAACAACTAGAACTGTATACCTATATTAATTAATTTTCATCATTTTTATGATTTATCAATATTGGCATATATTTATTATGCAAACAAATTTTATTCTTCATTTTTTCAGATTAATGTTTAACCAATTACAGGCTAAATTGGAGTTATGTGCACTATGTTATATCTTGAATTTAAACATAACTTCTTTTTCTCTCCATTTTTCTTTACTTAGTATTTTGACTTCAAATGAGCCGGGGTGGTATGTTATAGTGCTAGAATTCATTTCTGTGAGAAGACTTATGTTTGCAGGATAACAATGAAATAGTATTTAAAGAAAGTATACTGCTTTAAAAATTAATTTTTATTTGATCAAAATATAAGTTTCAGAAACGTAATTACCCATGTATTAGAGAAAAAGTTTATTTGCTTGAGGAAAAAATATAGCCATATAAATATTTAATATTAATAAGCACAGAAAATTATAATCTTAGGCCAGGTGGTAAAGCTATCAATTGTTGCCAACAGAGAACACTATCCAAAACAGAATTTCATCTTCTGTTATCATGGAAATCATCACCATGTGTCCAACTGTTTTAGCTGTTCTTCCTGATCATCTATCATTGAAAAAATAAATAAATAAACGTTACCCTTCTCATGAGATCTTGAGCAGTATTAAGTCACTAAGTTTGTCTTGGGATATTTTATATAAAGTGCATTGATTCACTGCAAACATAATTAAAATCTTCTGATCTCAGACCAAATGTTCTTCCATTTGCATAAATTACTCCAAAAAATAAAGAATATTTTCAGTTTGGATCAATACATATTAAAAAACATATGGTTTTTAATGTATTTGTTTTGTGAATTTAATTTTCAAGACAGCATGCAAGTCAGTGTTTGCAAGTTTATAGTTTTATGTTATTGTAACCTTTAATGATTTTCTAAATATATTTCCTGTACACATCAAAGAATATAACCTAGAGAGAATTAATCAATGCTACATTTTTCTCATAACCACTGCCAGTGGGTGGTTTATTGGTCATATTCCAGAATCCTAAGCTTAATCAATTTAGGTTGATTATTATTATAGATATTATCCTCATAATCTATCCAAAATTCAGTTGCTGTATGAAAAGAAAGGACTAAAAGTGCATTTTGGTTGGATTAAAAACATGTTTGCTTTCAGCATGAATCTATGTTTTAAAAATCCAATAGAGGTCTCGGGGCATCAAAAACACTGCAGTTAGCCACGAGGCCTCTAATGACTAAAATTCTATTTTTTAATAGTTTGTATTCTAGCAAGTTTTGTGGAGATTCATATGTTGACCATACCAACTAACAAAGATTAAACCTTGTCTCAATAGGTCCTCAAACCATATACATTGAATATGTGCATTTTTGGGGTATTAACCTTAATAAAACTATTTTAGAAAAATATTTTGGCCAATTTAATACATACGGACATGTGACGGAATGAATCTGTGCCTCCATAAATACCATTACAAAATAAGAATGACTAATGAATCACTGCATGTTTGTTCCCTACTAAGCAGTTAGTGTTTTGTTAAAATGTTGTTGTTTTTTGTTGTTGCCCTAAAGATCCAACCTGGGATATATTTGATTTTGTGGGGAGGCAGGGGGAGTAGTGGTCTTTACAATACTTTTCTATCCACCCTCCCACCCACACATACCCAATATTCATTATTGAGCTATCAGATAGTAGAGAATGCTTATTGTCTAGCTTCATGTAAACTATATATCTGATATCACTCAGAAGAATCTTATGGAAATTGGTTAATTATATTATGCTGCATACACATTTTAAAAAGCATATGAACTTCCTTAGATTTCTGAAAAGTTGAGTATATAAACAAATCCTTTTTTAAGTTATTGATAATAGTTTATTGTTTTTAATCACCTTGATAGCAGGACTGGCAATCATTTTTTATATTAAAACTAAAGGCCTGGTGCACAGGATTTGTGCACTGGTGGGGGGCATGGCCTATGGGGATCAACCCGCTGTGGAAGTGCTGTTCATCCCAGTCAGCCCAGCGGTGCTCCCACTGTTGGAGCACACTGACCACCAGGGGGCAGCTCCTGCGTTGAGCATATTCCTCCTGGTGGTCAGTATGCATCATAGCGACTGGTTGACTGGTTGTTCTGGTCATTCCACCATTTGGTCGCTGGGCTTTTATTATATAGGATAGATATGTACAATGTGATTGAATAAATTATATGGTTAAGAATCTTAACATATTTCTGTAGTGTGTTAAATTTTACCAAGATAGGAAAAATAAAATAATGCTACATTGCATCAAAAAATACTCATAAAAATTATTAAAAGAAGGCCTTCACTTTTCATTAATTTCCTTCTGACAAATTTTAGTTCATTAACTTCAATTTTTTTTAGGTTTTAAAAATAGTGTATTTCTTACTAATATATTTTTAAAATTTTTATTAGCTATATTAGGGTAATACTGGCTAATAGCCTGACATTAATTTCATGTGTACAACTTTATAGTTGTATACTCTATGATAATATGGATGGATCTTATGGAATGAGTTAGGCAAAAAAAAAGATAACTGTCCGGCTGACATAGCTCAGTGGTTGAGCTTTGATCTATGAACCAGAAGGTTACAGTTGGATTCTTGATCAGAGCATATGCCCAGGTTGCAGGCTTGGTCCCAGTGTGGGGCCTGCAGAAGGCAGCCAATCAATGATTCTCTTTCATCATTGACGTTTCTATCTCACTCTCCCTCTCCCTGAAATCAATAAAAATCTATTTAAAGAAATACTTTTCACTCATATGTGAATATAAAATAAAAAGCAACAAATGAACAAGCAAAACAAACATACAAAGAATCAAAAAAAGCAAACAACAAACTCATAGATACAAACAAGAGAATGGTGACTCTCAGAGGAGAAAAAAGGGTTAAGGGAGGACAAAGAGCATAAATGGGGTCAACTACACGGAGACTAGACTGCAGGCGGGGGGCACACATTAACTTCTTGACTTAAGGTATGAGTTGTGTGTAGACAGGTGGAATCACTTGAAAAACTGCAGTGTATTCTGGTAACACTTCTATAGAAATATTCCCTGACAATCTGAACGAGTCTCCTACCAATACAGGAAGGCAGAGGGTAGTCCCATGCCCTTCTCTCCCCAGTCATGCACTTGAGAAGGCTACTTCCATGGAGAGTGTAGCCGGGATTGCATCCGTAAATGATAGTGCTACCAGCAAAGTGGCCTTGGTCACTGATCTTGTATCCAAATTGTGGAATGCCAGGGTCTTCACAATGTGAAAGTTCAAAACCTGCGAGGAGAATATAAATTTATTAAAGGTGAAATTTAACAGAAAAAATTAAAACTCTACAAATCATGCATTCCTATTATTTTCATACAGTTACATTCCCTTACTCAGTTGTATTCTCTTTCCTACTTATAATACTCTTACCACATTTAATTTTGATATTAGGCAACAGCCAAAGAGAGTTTTTACATTTTTTAAAATAAGAATTTTTTTTTTGTATTTTTCAAACGATTCCCATGGGCTATATGACTATATCATGGCTTGTTTTAGTACTAAGCTGCTTGCATGCTTTAAGTGATTTACAGCTAATAATAGATTCTGGCCATTATAACTACTACATCAAAATTTAAAACATAAAATTTATGTGAAATCATAACTGTCCAAGTAACAAATATGTCCACTGCAAATATAAATTGAGACTCTTTACTGCTATAGTCTTAGAACATGAAATAGTTTTATATTTAAAATATATTTTATCAAAAAATAACATAATAGTAATTAGATTGAAGAACCCTGAATTGTTATATTCTGCCTTCTCCAGAAATTTACAGCTCTGAAAAAATTCTCACAGGGAAATAAGCCCCCAAACACATATTATTCTTCCTACATGTTGTCACTCTGGGGTGTAAAGAAAATATTTTTGTGATTCTGCAGAGTTTGGGCTTCTTGCATTAATTTTACTGGAAAGTTGGGACCCGGGGGCCAGAGCAAGCCTTAATAAGTTATTTTACCACTATAACATTAGTAAGAGAATTCGAGAGAGATTTCCCTAACTTCGGAGGGGGTTTGTGTTTATAATTGAAGGGAAAACAAGGCCAGGGCCTGAGGCACATCTTCAGATGACAAAAACTGCATGCACAGGAGGCTAATCTGGCCTCTGGAGAGATGTCTTTACTTCGCAAAGGTTAGAATAAAAAGCCAGAGTCCTTCCTATCCATCTCAAAGAAGCAAAGGTTTTTCTCCCTCCTTTCCAGACAGGAGGGCGAGACAGCTCCTTTAAACAGAGAAAGCCCATTTTTCTTCATCCCTTGACTCTGTCCACTCGTGTAGATTTTTCTATCTGATTTTCATCTTGTTACTACAAGGTTAAGGGCCGGGTCAAAGGGGGCTTACAGGGTTATTGTTATTATGATTATATTATCTTAATGATAATTTGATCTCTCAAGATCCAGAAGACCTTGGGTATAATTCAGAATAAAATTAATAAAGATGGATATTAAAAACCTAACAATCGGAGCACAATAAACTGTTAAGATTCTGAAATAACTAGAAGATACTTCGTAATTTAAACCAAACATAACACTAGTAATCAAAACATATTTCCAACACCCTATGGAGTTCTCTATCTCTAATGTTTTACAAAAAGAAGATAATTAGGTGCAAAATTATCCAAGTTATGACTTCTGAGACTAGAGAATGAAAAAGAATATCCAGATAGCGTCATGTATGAGGGAAATCTGTGATTTTAACACAAAAATGTTGGAGATAAGGAAAACATTTGTGTCTTAAGTTATATAATAAAAAGATTTGCATCTCTTTTATAGGCACAGATCCTTGACCAAATTAGTATAGAAACTAGAAAGTAAAATTTAAATCATTGGCGTTTTTACAGTATCAAAACATACATAAAATCACCAAAACTTGTAAGCTGGAAGTAATGTGTTTATACTATAATTTCTGTGTGTTGAGGGATATATTTGCTCTTGGAGAACAAAAGGATCCTTTCCTAGTCTCTTTTTGGGGTTCTTAATCATTCCCTCCTCAGTTAACTGATAGAATTGCTCTGCATATTTCAATTCATTTACAATCACTGCTTCTTGTGTTTGTTTCCCTACCAACTAGAATGATTTGATTACTTTTTCTTTCTCACAATGCCCACCAAGCACAAATCCTGGCACACAGCAGATGTTCAATAATGCTCCTGGATGACTTTGGATTTTTAAAGGCAATTACTTCTAGGAAACAACTAAAAAAATACCTAAAATAATTCTAATGAGAAACTGGAGTTAATGAGATGATTAAAAAAACACATCTTCAGAAATTTCCCTTACAGATCAATTTGTAACAGCCCAGTTTGGGTAAAAATATGTTAAGGGAAATTCAAACAGCTTCAGAGACGGAGCTAGACAAAAAGTTAGACGTTAATTCAAATGATGACATATGATTTATATATGTATATATACATACACACACATACATGAATATACATGTATATATATATATACTTTATATACATTTATATATATATATATATATATATATATATATATATATATATATATATAACAAGGTATAAGGGATACATGTTCTAGCAAGTCAGTCTTTTAAACACAGAAGTAGAAATAGCAGAAGTTGTAACTGTAAAATTTCAGAACATTAATTTGTATACTTGATACTATTTTTACTTACTATTTTTTTCGTTATTAATTAAGGTATTACATATGTGTCTTTATCCCCCCATTACTCCCCCCTACCTCCCCCCTGGCTCATGCCCTCACCTCCCTGGTGTCTGTGTCCATTGGTTATGCTTATATACGTGCATACAAGTCCTTTGTTTGATCTCTCCCCCTTACCCCCACCCTCCCCTGCCTTCCCTCTGTGATGGTTTGATCAATGCTTCTCTGTCTCTGGATCTGTTTTTGTTCACCAGTTTATGTTGTTCATTATATTCCACAAATGAGTGAGATCATGTGATATTTGTCTTTCTCCAATTGACTTATTTCGCTTAGCATAATGCTCTTCAGGTCCATCCATGCTGTTGCAAATGGTAGGAGTTCCTTTCTTTTTTACAGCAGCGCAGTATTCCATAGTGTAGATGTACCACAGTTTTTAATCCACTCATCTGCTGCTGGGCACTTAGGCTGTTTCCAAATCTTAGCTATTGTAAATTGTGCTACTATGAACATAAGAGTATATTTATCCTTTCTGATTGGTGTTTGTAGTTTCTTAGGATATATCCCTAGAAGTGGGATCACTGGGTCAAATGGGAGTTCCATTTTTAGTTTTTTTGAGGAAATTCCATATTGTTCTCCACAGTGGCTGCATCAGTCTGCATGAATTTGCATACTTGATACTACTTTTAAAGTGTCCCTGTTCAAAAATTGCAAAACTGCATTCCTTCTACTAGACATAATATTGAGTTTATCATTCAAGATGCAGCCACTTTTGAGCATGTATCATTAATAAAAACAAAAATGAAAGTCAAGCTTTCTTTTCAAGGTTCATTACCAAATTCATCCTTCCTTAATGTGAATGCTCTATAAATGCGGTTGGCAATTGCTGGTGATGAGGTAAAATGGAGATAGTTTTTGTATATTAAGATAACTTATAATATTCTGCATTGTAGATGAAAATGCACATGGACAATAGTATATAAACTACAAAGCACAACATCATTTAGTCCAGTTTGGTGGAATTATTATTGCTTATTCATCAATACTCAGAACTTTATGGAAACATTCAGCTGCCAATCTTTTCATTGAAAAGCTCAAATATTTGAAACTTACAATTAAATAAAGAATTTATACAAAATCATATAAGGTATTAATATTCCCCATTCCTTGTGAAATCTGATAGTCTGATGAAATGAAAATTTCTAGAGCATGAAGGGAACTGAAAAATCCCTATTACCTGAATTCTTTTGACTTGCTGAATAACTTACATTGAGATCTAATTCCTTTCCTGTCACCATGTAGTATAGTATTTCTTTAAGGATTTCTAATTTAGTTTTTTTTAATATGTTTTTATTTTAAATTATTTTTATTGATCTCAGAGATGAAGGGGGGAGAGAGAGAGACATCAATGATGAGAGAATGATGAGAGAGAATCATTGATTGGCTGCCTCCTGCATGCCCCACACTGGGGATTGAGCCCACAATCTGGGCATGTGCCCTGACTGGTAATTGAACCATCACCTCCTGGTTCATAGGTCAATGCTCAACCACTTAGCCATACCGGCTGGGCTCTAATTTAGTTTTGAGTTATAATTTGAAACCTACAAAGGATAATGTAACTTCACCAACTTACTCTATCACATTCTAGAATCATAGTTGCTCAAGTTAATTTTAATTCATATTCATTTTCAGAATAATACTCATAGTAACTGTTAACATTCAAATTAACATTATTATTAAAAGAACCAATATTGCAAAACAAGTTAAAGTTCCATTCGTGTCCCTCCTTAATCCCTTTGTGGTCTTTCCCTACCAAGAGCTGGCAAATATTCTGAATTAGTTACCATTATCACACATATTTTATATATTTTACCACATATCTATATGTCTATGAAAATACATAATATGTTTTGCAAGTAGGTATACATTTTACTAATTATAAAATTATTTTAAAACTTCTGAGCCTTTCTTTATATATTGCCCAGCATTTTCTTTTAACCTTTATATTTATGCACATATACATTGTATTTATTTTAACTACTCTGTGGAATTCCACTGTAGGCCAACCCCAAAGTGATTGATTTATTCTCTAGTTGATGAGCATTTATAACATTTCCAATCACTACGGTTACAAAAAGGCTGTGCTTCTATGTACCCTTTCAAAAGTATTATTTCTACAGGTTATGCCCCATGTCCGGATCCATTTTGTCCCTAAGGTTCATTCAAAGTTTGCTAATCTACTATTCAACTTTTGCCTTGACTTACTGAAAGGTAAACCGTTGAATCCCTACCTCAACATAATTTCTTTTCAATTTATTAGGAACAACAACTGTGTATTCACATAGGGACATGTCATGTCTGGTCAGAAAAACAGAACCAATGCTACAATAAGGCAGAAGGCTTAGAGATATATGATATCTGAAAACTAACTTTTTGAATGTAAGTAGCATTTTTGATGTAACTTAAAATAAAAAGACCCTTATGTGTGTGTGTGTGTTTTTAATCAGAGTTTTGAGCTTATAGAAGTTATGACTTTAAACAAACAAACAAAAAGATTGTGGAAATGACTGCTATTCATTCCACCTCGAGAAACAGGTGGAATATAAAGAATACATACTTTTAAACTGCCAGTGCTCTAAATTCTACGTATAAAGTCTGAAAAAAGTGCTGGTTTGTGTATTGTACATCATACATTTGTACATCATTCTGGAATGGTGGGGTTCAGCAATTCCTGATTATTTTATTTTCTTTTCTTTACAATCAGCCATTTGGTATTCGGCCAAATGTAAAAATGGTGTACTCTAATTATATCTGGGAATGGAATTTAATGAGATGTTGCCAAATTACTCTTCTAGGTGGCTTTACCAAAGGTAAAAGAGGTTCAAACTCTTCAAACTGTCATCAACACTTGGTATTGTGCACCTTTTTAATTTTTACCAATTTTATGAATGTGCGATAGCATATTATTTAATGTTTACTCTTCATTTCTTAATTTCTATTATGCATTTGACTTATTGGCCACTGGATTTTCTTCTGTGAAATTTTCTTTTAGAATTTTTTTTTTCTTATTGACTTGTAGGATTTTTTCTATACATATATAATACCTCCTAAACTGTCTCATCTTTTTAGTTTTTTAATGGTATGTTTGTTATAGAAAATTTAAAAAAAAATAATGACTGGGGCTTGGTCAGTAAAGCAGAGTTGCTAAGATTCAATATAAAAAAAAATAGAGGGAAAGTATAAGACATGTGAGGGAGTGGAGCTCAGAGAGCACTGCTGGCTTTCAGGAAATCCAGTTCTGGGAAGCTGCTGCCACACACACCCAGGTGCCAGCAACACAATCCAGCTGGAAGATGCTGGTGGAAAATAATGGCTTCTCCACTGATCCCCCCTTTCCGCTCTCAGGGGACTGCCTTTAATTGGCAGATTCTAAGCAGAGGTCGTCGCTGGGAAGAATCTGGCAAATGTACTGCCAGGTTTTTAATCTCTGCGCTTCAGGATGTGCTTAGAAAGGCAAGGATGGACAGACTTTTACTTGTATATTTTGTTTTAGAAAATTTTCTCCTACTTGAAGACATAGTTATTCTGACAGTTTTTTTTCTAAACATTGTACAGGTTTGATGTTCATATATGTCTCTAATCTTCCAGACATTAAATTTTATGTAAACAGTAAATTTGTAGGACTTTAAATATTTATGTTTAAGATTCACAGAACTTTTGGGATGTGAAGGCTATAAAAATGGTAATGTCTCCTTTGTTATTCCAGTATGAAGCAAGTACATCCAATATTGTCTGAAAATTGATAATCAAGACATATTTCTTTGATATTTTAGAATATATTATACTACATAATGCAGCATAAATCAATACTTCCTTTATTACTTAGTTAATTTCAAGATTTAAAGAATAAAGGAAATGCCAAAAATATCCGTCTTAAGTGGTTTATAGGACATAGGAATACATGGAATAATTTTGTTGCTCTTTTGTAATTTAATTATTTTCTACTTGCATTTGCATTAAATAAGTTATACACTAAGAATAAAATTAGAGTTAATAGGTCATCTGATTATTTTTCACGGTTAACATTGCCAACAACATACTGTAATGAATTTAAAGAGTTTAAAGAGGGTAATTTCTTACATATGTATAAGGCTAGTACACAAGAAAAGGCATCAAACATTAGCTAATGCCCATCTTTAATTTGAATATAAAATTTTAAATGGCCATGTTGTGTAGATTATTGAATCATTTCAAGTAACAACAAATAACAACAAACAATAACAACAAAAGCCTGGAAGGCTAAGAGAGTTCAAATATAGCAGAACTTTTCTCTTGCAATAACACATATGTCTCAGGCCTTTAGTAAATTAAATGTAAAGAAGTGATAACAAGGGGACATCTGAACCCAGGGGCACTGCTAATGGCTGGACATATGGACATTACCAGATCAGCTTTAAAAAAGACAATGCTATAACCCATCCTAAAGGTATAATTTAGCTCTCTAATAGGATAGCTTAAATATCTAACTCCTTTCTACTGAATGAAAGTGGGGTAAGTACAAATGAAAAGCTATAGGGGACTGTCTAGGGCGGAGGGAAAAAATGTATACATATGTAATACCCTTTGTATTACTTTAAGCAATAAAAAAAAATGAAAAGCTAAAAGAATTTGCAATGAAACATACCTTCAAGAGACAGAGTTTTAAAACTGAATAAACACCCTGAAAGACACTAGGAGTATGTCATGACCCTATAGTGCATTTGGCCAATGGGAAAGCATTCAGATACTCAGGAATAAAATGACAAAAGTTGCTTTGGGAAGAAGTGCATTAACATTTAAAACATTAATTTTCTTTACAATTACATCAGTGATAAGAAAGAGCATTACCTAATGGAATTTTCCAAAAATAAAATTTAAAAAATGCCCAGTCAACATGGCTCATCGAACTATGAAGCATGAACCAGAAGGTCACGATTCCCAGTCAGGGCACATGCCCGAGTTGCAGGCTTGATCCCGTGTGGGGCATGCAGGAGGCAGCCAATCAACGAAGTCTCTCTCATCATTGATGTTTTTATCTTTCCCTCTCTCCCTTCCTCTCTGAAATCAATACAAACATATTTAAAAATAATAATAAAAAAAACTACAACAGGTTAGGTGCAATATAGTATGGTAATTAAGAGCATGGATTCTAGAAGCAGCAGAGCTCCTCAGCTCTGCTTCCATATCTGCACTTAATAACTATGTGACCTTGGGCAAGTCACATAACTTTTCTGTGCTCTATGTTTCCTCCTCTTCTTGTGGAATACAACAGTACTTCACTCATAGGATTGTATCTAGCAAGTGGTAGATAAATGTCGGTTATTATTTTAAACCCGCACATTTGACATGGTAATATTGAAAGTTTCTGTGCCTTTAAATAAAATCCAAGCCCGTACACAGTCCATCTCCCCTCTGCCTGCCTTCCAACTTTACCTCTCACTTTGTCCTGTTCTTCTCGTTGATCCAGCTCCTGGCACACAACTCAAGGCCGGGCCTCTCTTAAGCCTTTGCACTTATCTGCCCTCTACCCCCAGATCTGAATGTGGGTTCCCCTTCTTTTAGTCCACTATTGCCCTGTTACAAACTAATTCTAGGTGCAGTTCCCTTATCTTTTGTTCATATCTTTATTTTCTGTCTTGTCCCAATAAAACATTGGCTTCATATGGACATAAACTTTGTCTTATTCACTGTTTTCTTTATCTCTAGATCTCAAGCATTTCAGTGGGGAAAGACAAAATTTAAACCTATGACCAAATAAGTAATTTCAACAATAAATTATTTCCAGTAGAGGAGTAAAAGGGAAGACAAGTCACCAAATAAAAAATGACATTTTTACAACTTAGCCTTCAGAGAGAGAAATGCAATAAAAGACACCAAGTTTTAGAAATGCATTCTTGAAATGTGCAGTGAGGAGCTGAAGGAGTCTAGTCAGAATATACTATAAGGATATCCCAAATTATATTAGAGTGTTACCCAGAGCAGAGTAATGGTTTAGCAAGGATACTGTATCAAGACCTGACTTTCTGATTTGTTCTGCCAACTTTAGGAAAAAGGAACGGTCATTTTTTCCCTATTTTACTCACCTATACCTTCTCATAAAAACAGCCATGCCTTTATGGGACACAGGGAAATTAACAACTCATTTGTGTTATATAAAGCACCTGAAAACATGCTTCATCTAGATCTTTATTTGGGTGAGTTTCAGATTTCTCAAGGGCAAGAGTATTGATGGCCATTATCTTGAGAAGAATGGGAAAGCGATCTGACTCAAGGAAGTAATTGCTTCTGCGAGGCCGGAGGGATGGAGGAGCAGTGGGAAACCCTGCTGCAGCCAAGGTCTGACCGAGTGTCACAGAGATTTTATATTTGATCTGCATAGCTGCCCCCACTTCAACTGACTAATCAAACTAGAATTGACTGAGAAACTTATTTGGGAGTAAAAGACTAAATAAGATTCTTCTTGACAACTCTAAAGGGTAAAGACTGAAGAAATTTAATCTGCTTTAGGAAATAAAGGGGTGTGACAAAGGGTGTAACATTTTCTCCCCTCAAGTATATCCTAGGTATGTGTATGACTTATCTATTGTGGCAAGAAAGTGAGACAAGCCCCCTGTTTTCTTAGCATAGTAAGGCTAATATTAATAATGTGTAAACCAATGCTTTTCCTTTCTAAACACCGAAGATTCTCTGGGCTTCCATGACACCATTAATCATGGAGGCATATATTAATGCAATACCTGTGGACATATTAATTTTTAGCATATCTGCTATCGCTGTACCTGATAGTAGACACTGTAAGCTGCCTCTTCACTATCTCTTTTCCTCTTCTTCCTCACTAAAGCAAACCCCTGATTTTGTTACAAGCAGTTAGAGAATCACATCAGACAGTGTATCATGGTGGCCTAATACTAAACCATTTAGTCTGCCAAATACTTCATCTCCTGGGGTGCCTTCTAAAAAAACTTCAGGCATAACCGCATGGCCCAGTTTTAGACCAAAAAAGGTAAGAGTGTCTAACAGAGGAAAGTGCATTCCTGATAAAGGAACGCGTGTGATTGGCACTGCCTCTTCTCCCTTTCTTCCTGCCTTGAATGTGTCTATCCTGTGACCGTGTCACAAGCATGAAGAGAAAAAGTGAACATTAGGGAGGCCACAGTAGCAAGAAAGGGGCAAGACCCTTACTGACTAGTTTGAACACCTATGTCAAACCTACCCGTCATCTTTCTCATCTACATCCTTGTTGTTTAAGCCATTGGAAGGTTTTCCATTACTTTAAGCCAAAACCAGCCTCTCAGTCACTATTCTCACTATTTGCTATTCTTGGTGATTATGTACCTAACACAGCAAGAAGACAATTGAAAGGAAATGAACCCCCAATGGCCTGTTTTACAATATTTCTTTATTTTTATCTCAGCCAAATGAGGTTCTGTCTACCTCAAACTGAAAATAACCACACAACAGCAAGTGTTACTAACTCAACAAAACCGACAATAGAAAGATAGCTAGAAAGTGACTATCATTTGACAGTGTGTCACTACACAAGGGTGGTCTTAAAGGCTTCTTTATGCTAAGATTAGAATTAAGAAAAGCTAGGTAAGTGGGATTAATCTGAATTGTAGCATATGCCTTAAAAGTGCTTAATATGTTCTTTTTAATCTCAGTGCCTTTCCTTGTCCTATTCTCTTTGCCTGGGATACTCCCTATTTCTTTCTGTGACCTACCAACCCTACCTTTAATACCACCTAATTCAGGAATGCTTACCTGACCTGCCCACCTTAATGTCCTCTCTCCTGCCTCTAATTCTCTTAATGGCAGAGGAGGAGTTGAATTTAGGAATAGCTGGACACAGGAATTCAAACACAAATACAGTTGCTGCTTCATTTTTCCCATATATGAACACCTAGTATATTCTCTCATTAGGAGATGAATTATTGCTGCTAAGAATTTTATGAATATTTAAAGTATGTGGCCTAGTAGAATCTGCTGTATCATAAAGGCATTTTATAAACACAGTATTGAGACCATATGTTAATTTTACCAAAAAAAATATGTAAATAGATACAATTGAACTAAAACAGACTAAAGGCATTATGAAGGGAAATGGCCCCGAAGAACTATGCACAGTATGTTTGCAAAAATTATAACCACAATACAGTGTGATAACTGTCACATTAATTATAGATATAAACACATATTTATAGATATACCCTTTTTAAAAATAATTGCTTTTATACTTTCTTCCCAAATTCTTTAGTTCCCTATCTTCATAAAGACGTGCTAAAGGATGATCAATTAGAGTCATTAAAAAAGAGTGACTTCAAATATTTGCTTTTTAAGTTTCCTCTTATTTGGCATCCAATAACTCATGCCAATGACAATAAAGTCAATGATTTTCCTCATCCCAGATTCCCAAGCTCCCCATACAATTTATTAATTCAGATATGTCACTCCAATAAATTAAATTAAAGAATCCAAGTATGTCCTACAATACCCAGTTTCTTTGCATCAATAATGTCAAGTTGCATAGAGTTTAAATATCAGAAAAGAAAATTTCTATTTCCTCTATGAAACCCATTAACATTTTAGACATGGAGAAATGCAAAATGATGCAGAACAAAGAAAGGCCATTATATAAACATTGAGCCATGACTTGAAAAATGTCAGCAGCCTTGCTAGAAAACAGAAAGGAGGAGAAGAAAGCATATTTAAAAATATTTGCCCTTCCAAAGAGATCACATCATTTATATTTGAGCAATAATCCTCAATACTATTACTTTTAGTCCATCAAACAGTATACTTGTAACATAAGTGGCTTGGATTTTCATTTGTCTTTGCAAGGACTTCATAAAAAGATCCCATTATACACAAAGTTCTTAGGATTTAAAAATAGGTATTTAACATTCATGTTGTTAATTTATTTTTCCTTCATGTTAATGATGTAACAATTAAAGAACAAGTAGAAAAAGCCTTGACATAATCAGGGAACAAGAGTAAGCTCTCAGTATTATACACCAAAATATATTAATATAATGAGCCATACTCTTCTGTCTACTATTTCAAATTTCATTAAGAATATTTAAACAAATGATTATGATTCATATCCCCTTTAGAATTCCATGTGAATAACTTTAGTGCTTTACCTTTTTAATTTCCCTGTTTTCGTAATAGTTTCCACTCATCTGACCTCTTGAGAAAATTTAGAGTGGTCATTAGATTTTTTTTCAAATATTCTAATATTAAAGATTCCTGAATATTGCTACTTAATTTATTTTGCTATATTAAATGAGTATTCTGAACTCCTAAGAATTTATTTGATCTGATGGTGAGTTTATTAAACACATATAACCACTTCAATTTATCTGTGCTTTACTTTTTAGTACAGTGTCTTACACAGGGTAGAAACTCCATAAATATATAATTTGAATAGAATTTATTGTTCATTGATGTAATTAGTCTGTTTTTTTATATTTTGGCAATTGTAAAATTAATTCATATGACAATGTGATCTACCTACCTATGATTCATGGTCTTTGAACTGCTACCTGTTTAATTGTCAGAATAGTTGTTTGAGTATAATAGAGTAGGTTTTTATAAAGTTATTTTTAATAAAGTAATTCAACACAAAAAAAGGCAAAACAAAATAAAAACTTAGCTACTCTTTAGTGTAAAATCACCTGAAACCATCATTTCTCATCAATAACTGTCCAACTGTTCTATCATACACAAATTGTGTGTGTTTTGCAATTACAGGTGGGAGCCAAAATATTGGATTCCTATCTACTAAAGAGTTTAGTTGTATTTCTTAAGTTTTCGATGGGGAGAATAGTGCCATTTTGAAAATAAACAAATAATCTCAAAGTCACAGATTACTTAACCTTCCTGAACCTTAGTTATTTAAAATGTAAAACAGGAACAGTTAGAATATCTGTAATTTATGGAGTTATTGTTAGGATCAAATGCAATATGTTTGTAAAAGGCAGCCGCAAATTGCAAACTGATGATCAAATGTTGGATTTTACTTCACCTAGTATACTTCAATTATTTAACAGATTCTCAGAATTAGTGTTTGACAATTTTATTCTTCCAAAATACTTACTGGTATAGACAAGTTGAAAGCCTTCATCTGTCCCTTCAGAATCAGAATTAAATTCTAGCCAGAGCTGATTTGAAGTACTACTAAGAGTCAGTCCTCGCATAGACGCTCCAGTGAAAGCACCTAATAGATGAGTTGTTTTATCTTTTCCATCATAAATCTGCAAAATATATTTATAATTAAAATGTAAATGTGCCAATAATAACTAATTCAGATGATGTATTTATATCTACATAAAAGAAAAAAATTATCATAATCTTCCTAAATAAGTTTACTACATGTTTTCAAAGGAAAATTATACATGCATATTGATTCCTATAAATAACAGGCTAAGAGTTAAAATTCACATGGATAATTTTAAAATCCCAAACTCAGTAGAAGCTAAGTAATACTCAAACCCATGTTATATAACTTCTCTTATTAGGAAAGCAATCCTTTCTTCTTCATTTTTAATGGCAGAGTTTAAAAGCTGATATTAACTACAAAGAGATTTATTTCCAAGGTTGGTTGATTGGTTGTTTTCTGCAACTTGCTCAAGGGGACCAAACACCTGCTTTTCTAATAATATAAATCATACAAAATGTACATGCTTCTTTTTCAATTTCTATAATTTACCCATTTACTTTAACTTACCTAACTTTTACATTTTTTAAAAATATATTTTTATTGATTTCAGAGAGGAAGGGAGAGGGAGATAGATAGAAACATCAATGATGAGAGAGAATCATTGATTGGCTGCTTCCTGCATGCCCCCTATTGGGGATCGAGCCTGCAATCCAGGCATGTGCCCTTGACCAGAATCAAACCTGGACCCTTCAGTCCATAGGCCAATGCTCTAACTACTGGGAAAAACTGGCTAGGGCACAGTCTTAAAATATTAACTTAGAACAGTGCTAAATGCTTTTAGAAACTAATTAAACAACTCAAAAATATACAAAAGCAAAACTGATAAACTCCCAAGTATCCCTCTATCATTCTCATTCTTACTGCAGTCTGACTTGCTTTTCTTTTACCAATGCATTCTAGACATCTCTTCAGGTCAGAAGATAAAGAGGCTTCCTTTTGAACACTGTGTAATATTTTTTTAAATATATTTTCATTGATTTTTAGAGAGTGAGGAAAGCAGAGAAAGAGAGAAAGAGAGAGAAGCATCCATGAGAGAGCGAAGCATAGACTGGCTGCTTCCTGTATGCCCCCTCCTGGGGATTGAGCCCACAACCCAGGCATGTGTCCCAAATGGGATTCAAACCAGCAAACCAGCAAACCTTTTGGTGCTCAGGACAATGTCCAACCAACTGAGCCATACCGGCCAGGGCTGGGTAATATTTCATACAGTGACATTACCACAACTTGCTGTATCATTCCCATATTAATGAATTCAAGTTGTTGTTGTTTTTACCACTAAAACTAATGCTGAAATAAGCAAATTTTTTATATAAACTCTCATTATTTGGTACTTGTATTTCAATAAGACATTATTCAAAATATGATATTTCTGGGCTAAAACGTATTGCCAGATTATTTTCCAAAATGTGTCTAGTAATTAAGCTGAAGGTTTACCAGTAATGCATGTTAGCACTGTTTTTCCTTAGAAGCATGTGCTTTCAATGTGGGGTTATTACCTCCAAGGAGGTGGAAATTGGCTCTTGCGGGTCATAAACTCTGAGATATTGTGATGATTTGTGGTCCTACAAAGATCAACTCTATCTTACAAATATTATTCCATAGTATTTAGTTTCATGGAGTTGGGGTTAAGAGTTCTTAGGTGAATGTTAATCAGTAGAGAAAGCTGAGAAATACTCCTCAAAGTTATTTGTCTCTTGCCTCACATTAGAGTAGGAAAGTGGATCACTAAACTCCTAATCTAGTGATCTTGCCAGAGCAGCAAGGTTCCCAAAAGTGGTATTTATGCATTGTGTTAAGTACTATCCTTCTTGACCCAGAGAAAATTTTAAAAAACGATCCAATATTTTCTGTTATTGGAGAAATATATTTATTTCGAGTCTTTCTATTTTTTTAAGCTAGCATAATACTTTTTTTCAAAAGAAACTTTCTTAGAAACATACTTTTAAGAAACTATTAAAAGAAAAGGCACTAATGTTAAAAATATATAACAGGAAAAGAATTATCATGTGCCTAGCTGGGAGGACCTAATTCAACACTTAAACTCACTAAATAAAGATTATTTAATAATGTACAGTCAAAAGGTAGAAAACAAACACTAAAGGAGCACTACTCTATCAACAAAGTAAAATGAAGCATGATGATTCAACCATGAATTTTAAAAGAATGTATAAAATTATTAAATCCAATGACACAAGTGTAAATTAGGAAGGCTTTAAAAAGATAAGAGTTTTATAGTAATAATCAAGTCAATGCTTTTAACTGGTAAATAAAATCCTTCAAATGTATTCAAAAACATATGGAAGCATACAGGCAACAGGGAAGGACAATGTAGTATAGTAAAAAACAAATTACTTTTGAAAGAGACATGAATATAATCATAGAAGTAAGAGGATAAAAGAACCAAAATGTACTTTCATTTAAAAGTAAATTTACTTTACAGAGTGATTATTGGGTCTAATCAGAACCATACAGAACTTTTATTTGAGACTGTTACTTCTCATATTTCTATTCTTATTAAAATAAGGATCTTTAAGAATATTTTTATTTACTTGAGCCTATTTTTCTTTTTTAAAATATAATATTTTATTATTATTATTTTCAGCAGATATCTTAATATCTATTTTTTTTTCAAAAAGCTAAAAGAACTAAGATTACTGTATAATATTATACTTTTTAATTGGAAATGAATAAATTCTTGTTTTTTCCCACAGAAACATTATTAGTTACTTAGCACCTACTTCAGATAATAAAGACTTACTTTTATGCCAAATATAGAATTTCAAATCAATTTAAGAATTAATAGTATGAAAGTCATTGAGCCCTTTTATAATGTTAATAAAACTCTTTGGTGAGACTAATTTGTTAAAAGGTTGTAATTTATCTGGTAGTTTAACACTAGAACAGACTAAAATTTAATATTGCCATGTTTCAATTACCAAAACTTTTGTAATGGATCAGGGCTTGAAATGAGTTATGGTGTATAGACTCTTAGGTTCAAAAGGTCAAACCTTATTATGATGAACTGCTGATCAACATTCAAAACTGTTGTTAATTTTATAATGAATGTATGTTATAAGATATATGCTCAGTCATTTCTCCAATGAATTAGCAAAAAAGGTGTTATCTAAATTTAAGAACAGATAGTACATAAAAAAGTAAGAGAGAAATTACACATGTACTTATGTATATGAACCTTTGAATTATTCCTACTCATGGACATTACAAATTTAATTTTTTGTCATTTGTTTTATAGGTTGATTTGTAAACTTAAATACATTTTTCTAACAAGGTAAGGAAGATGTCAAAGTATGAGTGAAAAAGAAAGATTGTTTTAATGGTCAATCAAAAAGGACTCTATTTGAAATCTTATGTTTTTTCCAAAAGTAATATGAAACAAAGCAGAGAACTTGTATTCAAAAATATTTATGTCTCTGAAATAGCTATATATTGTGTCCTCAATTATATGAGCCAGCATATTCTAATAAGGGAGTTGTGGCACAATGAAGGGTCCACTTTTCAGGGGCATTAGCTTTATAGTTACACTAGAAGCCTGGTACACGAAAATTCTGTCACAGTCCAGGACCCCTCAGGGGATGTCCACCTGCTGGCTTAGGTTCGCTTCCTGGCCTAACAGTCAGACATCCCTCTGGCAGCATGGAAGCCCTCGGGGGATGTCTGACTGACATCTTTAGTGCTGCCTAGGAGGTGGGAGAGGCTCCCGCCACTACCACTGTGCTCGCAGCTGTCAGCCCAGCTTGTGGCTGAGTGGAGCTCCCCTTGTGGGAGCGCACTGACCACCAGGGGGCAGCTTCTGCATTGAACGTCTGCCCTCTGGTGGTCAGTGCACATCATAATGACCAGTCGTTCCACTGTTAGGGTCAATTTGCATATTAGCCTTTTATTATATAGGATAACAAAGTTGAACCCCCAACTCTACCACTGAAGTTGTAAGTCCTGTCACAAATCATTTTACGTCTGTGATCCTCAGTATGGGAGAGAGTGAAGGGTTTTTTGAGGCCTACCACAGAACTTTATACTAATGAATATTTAGAGAGTGATTTTGAGATGGGTGGTAAAGGATTAGCAGTGAACAACAAGCAGAGCTGATAGATATGTGTGCTAAGCGGATGTACTGGAAAATATTCAGCAACCAGGTCTCAAACAAACAAAATTGAGGAATGTATATATTCATGCAGATCATTAAAAATAACTTTTATTGACATAAAGAGAAGTTGACAAACTTTTTCTGAAAAGAATAAGATAGTAAATATTTTAGGCTGCTGGGGTCATAACATTTCTGTTGCCACTACTCAATCATGCCATTGCAGCACAAAATGAGCTATAAATACTATGTCAATGAATAAACATGGCCTTCTCCTAATAAAATTTTACTTACAGAAACAGGTCTTAGGCCAAATTTGTCCCTTAGAGTGTTGTTTATGAATCCCTGATTTAAGGGATGTGTAGCATGCAATTTACAAATAGTAATAAAATATACAATATTTATTATTGTAAATTCCATAGAGCTAATTGGTTGTCACAAAATGTTTTCAGGGTTTTTTTTGCCAAACCTTTTTTTTTTCCTGCAAGTTACAATTGCAACTGACAAACAAGAGTATAATATGGTTTGATTATTTTTATGTTAAGTTAGATAAAAGTGAAACATCAAAAAATAGCTATATTAGGCCCAGCGGGCATGGCTCAGTGGTTGAGCATTGACCTATGAACCTGGAGGTCATGATTTAATTCCTGGTTGGGGCACATGCCCGGGTTGCGGGTTTGTTCCCCAGGGTGGGGCGTGCAGGCGGCAGCCCATCAATGACTCTATCAGAACAAAACTGATTTCTAAATGATATGAGCAACTTTTCTAAGTGGAATAATAGTTTTCAAACACTAGGAAAGATAGCTTCTCAATTTTTTTGTGCTATGCACAATGTAATTGCTATAGACACAACACATCTCTAAGTGTAGATATGAGCAAAACAATAAATCTAGTCAGTATTTGTGGTGTTTGACAACGTCTGCAGTAAAAATACCCCTATTATTGATACTATTGTAATTTAACCTAGTTACTAACAGCTGGAAAGGAGTAAAGGGAAGGCCACATAGTACAGGCATTCATTTGTGCAGCTTTGCAGGGAAGCTGCATTATAGAAGCATGCTCAGTAAAGTCCAGATGAAATAGGGAAGGTACTTTCTGTCAGTCACAGCTGGGAACAGATCATGGGCGAGAGTCGGCCTGGCCACTGCAATCGCAGGAAGATAGGAGATGATTTACTTCCTAAACAAAGGACTTCTTTCTCCTGGCTCCTGGGGCTCTTGGGACCCTTGCAGCAGGGGTTGTGCTCCACGAGCTCCCCTGAGTTTGCCCACATGACCCACAGCCACGTGGACCCCACACGATGGACTGATGGACTGCAACTAGCCTCCTGCTGTACCAGACCCAGATCGCCATGGAACAGAAAGTTTAGACCCTGGCTTTGCTTCTCACTCTACTGAAACCCCAGCTGCACATCTTCCAGGACTGGATTAAGGGAAATAATACTTTGGAAACTGAGGGATGGAATTCCACACAAATAAAAAATCACTCATCCTCCCAGGTGAGTCTCAGAAAATTCTTTTTCTTGAGCTATCATAAGAACCCCGCCCTGAGCACTTATGTGGGGAAAGGGATGCCTCACTTTCACTGATGACACTATAACCACGATCACACTATCAATGCAACATCATTGAATGCAGACTTGGGAAGAGATGCACACTCTGACCTAGTATTTCCACCATAGAGATGCAATACACTATACAACAAGCCTAAAGATAGTAAAATAATTAGGAAATTAAAGTTGTATTTATTACCTTTGCTTTTAATATAATTTTAATTAATTTAATTATAATCTAATTGTAATCTAATTTTTAATAATGGCTATGTGTAACAACTAGTTCACAAAATTACTGACAATTTAACAACAGGCTCTTACAAGTGGCACTCCCAAAGACTCACAGGCAAGTGAGGAAAAAGCTTGAAAATAATACATCTTAGAAAACAACAGTAACGACACATTAATAACCTTCATATCATACCCCTAAAATAGGTTATTAATCAAGCCCTTCAAATATTGACTTTTTCATAAATATGACATTAATTTTCCTAACCCTTGTTTTTTGGACTCTCAAAATCAATTTTGAGTTATTTTGCTGGCTCTTTTCCATAATCATCCATTTAGTCTATTCTGCATAAGAAATAAGTCTTTAAACTACACAATGCTGACTGTGGTAGAATGATTCCCTTGAATGTTGTCTCTGCTAAACACAGCAACAACGAAAACAAAAACAGTATTTCTGATTGGTATTCAACTTTCATGCTATCAGGCTGACAATGGGAACAATTCATTGTTGATTGTTTAGAGTCTACACCTAATTAAATATCTCCTTTAAATGTGAATTGAGAGAATTAATTACATCACACATTTTGCATAAGGGTTTGGAAAGTTCAATATTCTTGCTGATTGAAAGGAATCAAACCAAAGAAGAATATATTCATAATTCAAAACCTGCTGGTCATCAGATAATCTGGAGAGTTTTATAAAAATACATGATCCTAGGTGTAGACTAACTGAAACAGTTTCTCCAGATCTAAGGAGTCAGAAAATCTGGTAGTGATGCCAGGAATAGACTACGTAGAAGGGTCATATGGTCCTCTACACTTGATATAAATGTTACTAGTGTGGTTACAAATAAAGTAGTGTATGGAAGGAGAGGGGAGGGTGAGAGAGTATGAGTGAGTAAGTGAGCAGCGAAATAGATTGTGAACTCTCAAAGAGGAAAAGTATGTGTATGTGTGTGTCTTTAGATATAGGTAAATACGTACACATATTTTCTATTGTTGTGTTTTTGTTTTTATTAGAACCCAATACAGTAATGTTATAGTTTAAGAGAAACCAGAAAAAAACACCACCTTGCAAACTCTATACTCTAATCTAAATATATATAAAAGCCTAAGCGACCATCTGACCATTCAACAGTCCGATCGGTAAGGTATGACATGCACTGACCACCAGGGGGCAGACACTCAACGCAGGAGCTGCCGAGCTGCGGTGACTAGGCAACTGTAGTTCTTGGGTGACACACCTGGAACCAGAGAAGAGGGAGCCTGATTCCAGGGTGTGTCACCCAAGAACTGCTCTTGCAATTCAGGACCCCTCAGGGGATGTCGGAGAGCTGGTTTCAGCCTGATCCCTGCAGGCCAAGCCAAGGGACCTCACCTGTGCATGAATCTGTGCACCAGGACTCTAGTAGACATTATAAGAGAATTTAGCCAATCCTACCACATAAAGAAAACAATGCTTTTAACTTCTCTTGGTCAAGAGGATTCTATGATGGCCTATTGTTTTACTTATTTCTTCTTATTTCCTAATCTGAATGTATTAAGAAAACTGTTTCTACTAGGTTTAGAAAAGGGCTTTGCTTCTATCTCTACTGAAAACCCTTGCTGCACATCTTCCAGGACTGGATTAAGGGAAATAGTACTTTGGAAACCTGGGATGCAATTCCACACAAATAAAAAGCTGGGAGTTCTGGGGATTCGAGATGGGCTATTGTGGACTAGTTTGCAGTTAAAGCAACTGACCTTTTATCCTTAGAGGACTTTGGAGTCCAAAATCTGAGAATTTTTCATTTTTGCTTTGATGGTGCATCTGACTGCTTGTGCATGTAGGTGTCTGAACTAATCATTGGTCTTGGGATAAACGGGAGGAAAAAGGTAACATATAAACATTTTACATCTTACACTGATGGACAGACCATGAAGAAGTCAAACTTGAAAGGTAAAAACCCATCCCAAATCATCTCTGTAGAGTGGCTTGTTAAAGTCATTTTTAAATAACAATTTAGAATAAATCCCAGGCAAGACTAGCAGTAGGGGGATGTTAGAATTGATAGTTTCTATTGTAACATTGAGTATATTATATTTTCAACTTCGGAAATTATTCTAGGCAAATACCAAAAAAATCTTAAAAAATGCTAGGAATATAAATTTTCATCCCTTCATCAATGAAACAAAAATCATTATTTAATTAAATCCACTATAATGCATTAAATTGAAGTTTTTTTTTCTTTTCTTTCTTTCCATTATCTCTCACCACCACATCCCCTCACATAGTCACTATTACTGAGGTCCTGCTCTTTCTCAAGGTAACACATGTCACAAGTGCATGTGACCTTCCTCCAAACAAGTACGGCACTAGAGAGCACGCTGAGGAGCACGCGACAGCAATCTTCTTTTTATATCAGCAAATAATAAACATTATTCAGCATGGCAGAGGAATCCATACATTTCAAGCATCATGGAGAGAGCAGACAAATATTTTAGGATGGGTGGGCAAGTGCTGCCTGACTTTAACACATAAATACATGTTTATTATTGTTGCTTGTGTGATACTGATTAGTGGCTGGGCTTACCCTTCTGATCTATGTCTTGATACGTTTTTTCGTGCATAGTTAGCCTGATGGAGAAAAGTGCAAAACACAGGAATGGGCTTAAATTAATACTAAAATTCTACATATTTAGGTGTAGTGCAGGGAGTCTTCCCCATGTCTATACAAATCTTAGGTGCATATAGTACCGACTGTGTTAGGGAATCATGAATTATCATCATAATGATATTCTTTTTAAAAGAAGAAAATAACCAACAAACTAAAACCACTGCTTAGATAAGAATCTCCTGCCAACATGAGATGATATTTTTTTTTCAAGATTTGTGAAAACAGAATTATGTTGAATTTCTAAGTTGGCTTAAGAAAATCTTAACATTGAAGAATAAGGCTTATAATTCATTTTAAAATATTTAAATCTGATTTTATAGAAGTTTAATTTTTATTATAATCATGTTTATAAATTATATTTATCAAAACTATACTTTAAAAAATATAAATCAGCAATTATGGAAATACTTATTTGCCTAAAATTATATCTCTTTAATTAAATTAATTTTTCACTAAATGTTTATTATCAACAAAGTTAATTTTACTAAATAATTTCTAAACATTGAGTTTTTAATTTTATATGGTTATGAAATGAGTTTTATAGTCATAAATGCAAAGAATTGTACATGTGTCAACAGAAATTGTGACTTACTTAATAAACATCAAAATCAAAACATATTATTACTATATTTCTTAAAAAAATGACCATTTATGTGTTAACTTTGATTTTTTGTTGTTGTTGTTGTTGCTCGTAAACATTTTCTTTTCTTTTTTTTTTTTGTCTAAAGTTTTACATATGTCTCCTTTTTCCCCAATTGACATTCCCCCCCAGCCATTCCCACCCCGGCAAGCCCCCACCGCCCCAGTGTCTGTGTCCATTGGTTATGCTAATATGTATGCATACAAGTCCTATGGTAACTATTATTTTTATATAAATAGTTATTGAATAGGGAAGAAAAGTGTTTTTATTTTGGTGTTACTGAAACATTCAACTTTGTCATTAAATAAGTTATTCATTATAAAATACATTGGAAACAAAACATTTTACCTCAATGAAAATAATAATGCAAAAATGGGAAAT
Source organism: Myotis daubentonii (assembly GCF_963259705.1). Classification (NCBI taxonomy): domain Eukaryota; kingdom Metazoa; phylum Chordata; class Mammalia; order Chiroptera; family Vespertilionidae; genus Myotis; species Myotis daubentonii. Next base: position 34,534,739 of record NC_081856.1, on the reverse strand, counting down.
AATATATAATTTAAAGTTAGGAATTGTAGACTCTGCTTATGGTTGATTACATATGCATATATATGTATTAACGTATACTTAATGACTAAAAATATCAAAATGCAATGTCTGATTTCACCTACCTTAAGAACATCTCCTTGTGCTAAATGAAATGTTCTGGCTGAAATATTGATCCCCTTTCCTGCTTGAACCTGAATACTATAAATGCATTCATGGTTGTTTTCATAGTTGAGTGGGTAATTTGGAGAGAGCAAAATTCCTTCATTATTTGTTGCAGATGCACCACATTCAGCTGCAGGTAAAACAGAATATTGAAGTACAGTTTAATAGAAAGCATTATCATTTTTAAGTTATATAATGTATGGACGTGTAAATGCATTTTATTTTAACTGGAGCCTCACAGGAAAATCATGTATGGAATGGCTGTGTGTTGTAGATGAGTCATTCCCTCTTAAATATTACATGGGAAGAACAACGGCCTGTGGACAGGACACTTGTGCCGAAGTGGACATAGACAAGAGTTTCAGTACATGCCCCACCCCCAGGGAAGGATAGCATGGAAAAGGGTGAGAGCGAGAGATTACTAGGATATATTGTACATTTCTAGAAATCTGATTATTTTTTTTCTTTTGAACTTCTAATTTAATTGCTTAAGTATTAAAAAAGTCAAGAAATCAATTCTGTTTTATAATGATTCTAATTGGATCTTTTTAATTTTACCTTTTTTGAATTTGGTCCTTCTTCCTCCCAATAATTAGCATTCCCCTGGTTCAACAGCTTCAGTAACAAAAAGGTAAATAAATACTACATTACCTTTGAAGACTGATATAACAAGGAAAACCCACTAACCAATAACTGTAACAAATTGGGCATCTTTAGAAATAATAATATTACCTTTCAGTTTAAAAGAACAGATTTAGGTATTCTTGAAATCAGATATTGTACTGCTAACTCTCCAGAACTAATTTTGCAAAATTTGTGGACATGTCTAACCACTTAGAGAAAATAAAACATTTCTTAATTTATTTAAAATTTAAATTCTACTCATTACTTAAAAAGCTTGTAGCATGATTGCAATATCAGACAAGGCCTGACAATCCCCACACATGACCTTTAGGTCTCAGAAATTCAATGAACTCTGCTTCCTATCTTATCTAATAACTTGCTTCATATTATCATACCATGGGCCAGGGAGAGTTATACTTTTTTAGAGGTTTTACTAACCAGAAAATGTATCAAGTCACTATTTTCCAGAAATGAAATTTTTAAAAATAATGATTCATGGGTACAGTCATAGGAAGTATACAAGAAAGTGAACAATGAATTGCTTTACATTTAAATGATTAAACAGTAACAAAAAATAAGCCAAAAGAAGAAAGCCTAATGAGGAAATGAAAATGATCAAGACTGAGCAATCAGTACAATATCAACATAGTATAAAATAATAAAAACTAATGCTGTAATGTTAAAAATCCACCAATCACATGAAGAAATGTGGCCCAATACAGTTCCTCTGAGTTCATTTAAACAAAAGGAAACCAAGACAAAACCTTAAAGAGTCCCAATACTAATTTAAATTATTTTAATGTTCCATAAATACGGTCAAACATAAAAATAGATATGTCCTTATGCCTTTGGCTGTATACAATTATAATACCAAAACAAGTTTACAAATACAGGAACAAAATTACAAAAACAATAAAATTAAAAATAGCAACATGTATCCAATGTAGCATACGGTTTTGTTTCCCTGAAATTAAATTGCCCTTGGCAATGTGGATAAAGAACCAGCTGCTAGAGTACCGGCTTTTGGAGTTTGCTATGCTTTTAATTACACTATGCTGTGTAATGATTCAATTCTCACTCATCTTATCCCTCTCTGCACTGCTGAGAAACTTTCATCTGTATAGTATAACACGACACCATGCGTCCTTCACTTAGTGGGAAAGAATCATTTATATGTTAAGTCTGCCTCATTTCCTTCTCACTAGCTTATTACAATCTAGGTGTGCTTGTGGGGACATGAAGACAGATGTATTGGATCCTGCAGATGGTCCAGAATGCAAGTACATTTTTATCAGTTTGGTAAGAGCATACAAACATTTTTTAATTATGATATAGAATCATGGAGTTCTGATAATATGTGTTGTTGTTGTTGTTGTTTAGAGAGAGAAAGAGAAACATCAACGTGAGAGAGAAATATCGATCAATTGCTTCCCACACATGTCCGATCTGATCGGGGACTGAACCTATAACCTGGGCATGTGCCTTAATGAAGAACTGAACCTGCCTACTTTTGGTGGAGAGGATGACACTCCTACCGATGGAGCCACACCAGCTTGCAAAACAGTGATATACTGATTAAGGAGGTCAAGCTTTAAACTTCAGAGATTTTGTTTACAAAATTAAGCTTCGTCTTCTATCTGTATATATTTGGCAAGTTATTTATTTTCTCTCTTAAGCCTCAATAGTATTATTATTTCAATGTAAAAAATAATACCCTCCTCAGAGGAATGTTTAGTTTGTGTGTGTATGAGTTGAAAATATATAATTAGAGCATAAGCAAAGTGCTGGCATACAACAATAGCTTAATAAACTAGAGCTATCATTAAGTATAAGTACTACGAGTTCCATCATCTATAATAATAAAAGTGTAATATGCTAATTAGACTGGACAGCCAAACGACCTTCCGGACGTCCTTCCAGATGACCTACCAAATGAAGCCGCAGCAGTGGGGGTCAAGGCAGAGGTGGTTAGGAGCGATCAGGCAGGTAGGCGAGTGGTTGGGGCGATCAAGCAGGCAGGCAAGTGGTTAGGGGTGATCAGGCAGGCAGGCAGGCAAAGGTGGATAGGGGTGATCAGGCAGGCAGGCGAGTGGTTAGGGTATATCAGGCAGGCAGGCAGGTAATTAGGAGCCATTTGTCCCAGATTGCAAGAAGAACGTCCCCCAAGGGGTCCCTGATTGCGAGATGGTGCAGGCCGGCCTGAGGGACTCCCCTCCCTCTCCCACCCCGCATGAATTTCGCGCACCAGGCCTCTAGTCTTATATATACACACAAAAGTTTAGGACATTTATATTGCCCCTAATGTGACTAGCCAGGTGTAGACAGATATTTATGTGTGAAAAGCCAGAGAACTCTTCTAATTTTGGAGAGTCATTTATGTTATTTAAATCATTTTAACAACTTGTATAAACTGAGAATTTGCTCAGTAACAAGTTACTTCAACTACCCTTTAAAATATATTAATATATTTTTTAAATTTTCAACATCTGAATAGGTGTTATCTTCTGCCATTAATATTATTAGGTTTATGCTGTATAACTTAAAGGAGGTTTTCTTTTCTATGAAAAGTAACCTGCTTTTGTTATATTTTAATATTTCTGTTGGTTGAAAATGAATAAAAAGGTTTCCCTATTTGGTGAAATAAAATCAGGACTTAAACCAGAATGAGAGAATTAAGAAAGAAAATTTGAATTTAATTAGCCCCTTTCTCATTTAATTGGGATGACTATAAATTGTGGGGCCCAGTGCAAAATGAAAATGCACTGACCCTTGTTGAAATGTATTAAGCATTTCAGGAGACCAACAGAGGATTAAACCAAGCACAGGTACCGTCTTAGCGAGGAACCCTGTGCAATTACATGTGTTCCATACCTGTGAAGCGAACACTGAATTTATTCCTCACAACTTTGCAAGGAAAAACCTCTCTTCTCCAGTTTTACGGATGAAAACACCAAAGTGAGCTTTCTTTCTAAAGTCACACAGTGTATCAGAGCTGGGATTTACATCTGTCATTGCACATGGTGTTCATCTAAGTACTTTTTATAGTGTGACGGGGGGCACTATTAATATTTATCCTCTACAGCCGGTACAAATGAGACTATTTCAGAAGAGTTGGTGTACACGGTCACTTTTTTCTTTTCCTTTTAACTTCTGCACATACTATTTAAAAACATTCTGTTAAAAATCAAGAGGATTAGTTTATATGGGCTGGGGTATGTCCTGGAGGTCAGAACATATTTAACCCACATAGAATGTATAAATCTGTACTCCATTATACATAATTATTAATGTTCAGAATGATCATCTCATTTGAAAGGAGAATCTTGAAACATAAAAATTGAAAATTCGTTCAGTGTTTTACTTATCCATACAGAAAAATGAACAAATTAATTTTTTTCAGTAAGTGTTCTAATAAAATAAATTATCTACTAATAGGTTAAGGAGGAAAACTATTTTAATCACAAAAGCAAACTCTAGGAATAGGGGTTAATAAACAATTTATTTTTACATGGAATCTCATCTTTGAGTTTATCTCTGAAATTAAAATATACCAAACACTGGTTTCCCAGTGCCCGATGTAGCACTAACATTTACCTTATATAAGCTCCCTTTCTGCACTTTGCTATAGCAGTCTTGCTTGCCAACTGGAATCGAACAAGATCTGATGTTGAAATTAACAACAAACTTTGCACATATGCCTAAGTCTAGCAATGAACATGCTTCTATCTCTGTTGTGTAATAAGCTGACATGATGATATTTTCCAAATGCAAATCTGCTCTTGTACTTTCCGCCTAAATTATACTCCCCATCAGCAAGTCAAAGCCCACAGAATATCATACGGGGCCATTATAATGCGAACACAATCTAGCTTTCTAGCTATTACACACCATTCTCTCCCCTGGACCTTGCACTTCAGTTATCCTGACCTACTGGCCCTTTGTCACAGTCTATACTCTGGGCCTTTGTACATGCTGTTTTCTCTGCATGTAAACACCACCTCGAGTCTGAAGGGATGTGATTTCAGGGACCAAATAAAGAACGAAAATGACTTGATATGGAATTAGACTTTTATGATTCTTTTAGGCATCAGCTGTCTGTGATGGTGTAGGAAATAAATGAAATAATGTCACACTGAAGTATCAGGGACAATTCTCACAAATAATAGTCACAGCTGCAATGTCCAGGAAAAATACCATAACTACAAATTGTCATGGTATATGACATGCATAGAACCGAGTGTTCACAAAGCATACTTAAACGAGAAGATGTGACCACTGGCGAACTGCGATAGAATATTCTCAAGATCAAGATATGTTCAAGTTAACTGAGAAAAAGAACTATCAGCAGAACAGCTAGCCCCAGAGAGAAGGATCCTGAGTTGATTCTAGAAAGATACATTATATAAAACAACATCAACAATATGGGAAAAAGGAGTTTGAGTAAAGGAAGTCCTAGAAATCCAAGTAGCAAAGGTGAATTGAAAACAGTCGTCACTTCCCCATCATAGTGATGTACTAGAATATGAACAGTACAGAGCGGTAACTGACAAAACTAAATCAGTGACTCACTACATCAGGGCAGCGCCAGGCTTTCCAGGCAGGTGTCATAACATATTGCATATATGGAGTAACATACGTATGAGAAAATCTGTCATCATAGAAATAAAGCTATCATGTCCTCCTAATATAAGCAATTAATGTTTTTGCTTAACAGGATACCTTGGTAAAAGAGTTCATACTAAGATAGTTAAAGTGGCTTGAGGGAGATAATAGGAAAGAAATAAATTGATTCATTTAATAAATATTGGGCATGGGAGGTCCCGAGTTGACACCCCAGAAACCGCACTTTCCAGTAGTGAAGACATATTTACTATGGAATAATTTAAATATGCTTATACAATTGGTCCTCTGTAGCCACAGGTTCTGCATCCATAGAGTCAACCAACCTGAAACTGAAAATATGCAGAAAAAAAGCTGCATTGTTGCTGATGTGTGCTATGTAATCAGACCTATGTTGGCTGCATCTGTACTGAACACGCACAGACATTTTGGGGGGTCATTATTCCCTAAACAATATAGTACAACAACTATTTATACAACATTTACATTGTATTAAATATTACAAGTAATCTAGGGATGCTTTAAAGTATAGGGGGGATGTGCACAGGTTATATGTAAATACTACATCAGCATCCATGGATTTTCATATCCTCCGGTGTCCTAGAACCAACCCCCCACAGAACCGAGGGACTTTGATAGTCTGTGAAAACTCATAACCTGGAGCCCTGGCCTATTTGGAGTAAAGTCAAGACTTGTCTGAAGGATGGAACTTAGTAAGTTAAAGGTTATGGGAGAAGACAGGTAGAGGGGAACATATCCCAAGTAGGAGGGACATTTTTGAAAACGTTATTTGCGGGTGGGGAGAAACACATTCTAAGGACTGAAAAGCCCCAGTCAGGGAGAGGCTGCACTGGTGCAAGGCTGAGCTACAGGCAGGCTCTCAGGCTGAGATTTCTTTAGTGGCTTCTCTGCTATGGTTGGGAAAAATGCTCTGCTTAGGTGTATCTGAAAGGAGATGTCACTAATGTCACAAGGCGTAAGCCGGTTGCTGTTCTTGTGGTGGTTAAATGCTTTTATCTTGAAGGCTTGGAGAAGACTGAATGAGGAACATTTTTTTTTTTTTTTTTAGATTTTCAGTTAGAAAACCATTGCTTCAGCATTCAGGATTGCCATGTTTTCTAGAAGGGAGGTGAGCACATTTTCCCTAGCTTAACATAAGCTCTGCTTCTATTTCCCTCGTGCTTTGATCTGGGTTGAATTTTATGTTCTTAATAACTGATCACTCTCTTTTAAAGCCTAAGGCTATTAATGTGAATTTCCCCACAAAATAATCAATGTTAAAATATTAATAGGTGATAATGTCTCTTCTCTCTGATTTGAGAGGGGAGGTCATCTTTAAATAAAAAAAATGAATAATATGAAAACATTACATAATTTAGCAGAATATCAGGGAAATTTCTCTTGGGGAATAGGACTTCAATACTCTTTATAAAAATATAAATATTTTCTGTTGTTATGAAGCCTTTGTTTTGTGAAAAACAAATCCTGTTCATGTAAAATAAATTTTATTTAAACAGATTAAGAAATATTTTGAGCTACCAATATGAGACTCTTTGCTGAGTTGAAAATAATATGTTGATGAATGCAGCCCTAGCTGGACTGGAACAGGGGAGATATGTATACTGGAATCTGGTGATAAGAGTCACTGCTACAGTGAGACATGCAAGAAAGCGGGCGAATCCATTGAATTTCCATTTTTCTTGTGTACTGAAAAACAGGCTAGCCCATGCATCATTAATCTCCATTACTGAGGTAAGAAAATCTGGTAGCATCTATTGTTTACACACAGTCATATATTTTCAGATAAACTGGTAAAATGCTTTTCTGTAGTTTGGCTGGGAATTTTGAAAAATGTCTATGAGTAAAGTTTGCTGTTACTTTTAAGAATTTGCATTGCAATTGAGTTCCTTCTTTTGTATTATTTTGATAGCACCACAGGTTATTTTAAAATTGTCTTATAAAAACTGTTAAAATAAACTTGACTTGTATTATTAAAAATACTAGTTTTCAAACCTAAATATATGGTATGCTAAGCCAAGTATTAAGGTATAGCATTAATTAGAAATATATTTTCCATATTTTAATTCTTATCAGTGAAAAAATAGCGGTAATATGTGGTTGTGTTCAGATAGGAAGGGGTGGATTCAAGCTTTCAAATCCAAATTAACTATTTCTTTCTGTCATATATGTGAATTTGCCAATTTTGTTGTTGTTGTTTTTAGCTAATTGAGTCCGTTATGTTCCAAATCTAATTTCTACTGTATTTCATCAAATTAAGATAGCATTGATTGCAAGAGGCAAGTTTTAATAAAGTTTTAATAAAAAATGTTTTTCTCTCAGTTACATGAAAAATGCTTGGATTCAGAAGGGGTTGGAAAGTAGAGGGTAGAAATACATGTATTTTTCTTTTCAAAAACATTTACAAAATTTTTTATTGTTGCCTCCCATATGCACTCTGACAGGTGACTGAACCTGCAACCTGGGCATGTGCCCTGACAGGGAACTGGACCAGTGACCTTTTGGTGCATGGGATGACACTCAAACAACTGAGCCATACCATCCAGGGCTATCCTAATTTCTTTACACCATTATTTAAGATATGAGCATCCATGAATATAACTTGCATACAGGCTTTTTTCCCCCTTTTCTTTGTTGTTCTTAGACAAGAGTGATGCTTAACTTGCTTTCTCTTTCCAGCATCTCTAAATACAATGCATGCATGTGTTCATGTACAAACTAATAGTGCTTGTTAAACTTACTTACATATCAAGAGTTTCTTAAAATTTTTTCACTGGAAGAATTTGGATTTGTTTTCTCCTTAAAATTCATTGCAATTCATTTTCCATATGCATTTCAGACCATGAAAAATCATGCATCGTTGCCACACAGAATTATTCTTCTGTGAATTGCAGATGTAATTGGAGAGCATAAGTTCTAAACTTGTTTTAATCAAATATATAATTTTCAGACAAAAAAATGAAAGAAAATTCCTAAACTTGACCTTATACTGTTATGCTTCCTTCCTTCCTTAAATAGTTACTGAGGGTCTAATATTCTAAGTTTATTTAATCATTACAAATTATGTAAACAATAATACCAGGGATATACCAGGTACTTTATTAGGTCGAGAATAAGGTTTTTGTTCTCATGTAATGTGTAGTCTAAAAGAGAAACAAACATACAGACTGATATGCATACTGATATGTAATCTGTAGTGTGATACAACTTTGTGCGATGACCTGGGGTGGCGAAAATGAGGCAATAATACATTTTACAGGAGTAGTAAGATAATGTCAGGGAAGATTTTATGGAATAGGTTACCCTTGATCTGAGTGGAAGTGGTTCTAAAGGTAATCAAAATGTACCAAGAAAAATTCAAGGCAGAGGGAACTGCTTGAAGGAAAGTAGAATGGTTATACTGGATTAACATGGTGAGGAGACCCAGTAGCTCATATGCTATTCTAACACATTCAGGCAGTGTAGGTCCACATAAGAGTCTTATGAAGATAACAGACTTGAGAAACCCATTAGGTCAGCAGTATGGGGAATGGATTATAGCCCTGGGTTCTTAGAGGGAGAAAAAACTAGAAATTATTGGATTGTGTCAACAGGAGATGGTGAAAGTTTGTATTTACCACAGAGAGAGAGGAAACTGAAAGCAAAAGTTATAGAGCATGAGGACAAGTTGGATGTGGAGGAAAAAAGAGAGGGAGAAATTGTCCAGCCCAGTGGCTCAGTGATTGCATGTCAACCTAGGAACCAGGAGGTCTTGGTTCAATTCCTAGTCCCGGCATATGCCTGGGTTGTGGGATTAATCCCTGATCGTGCAGAAGGCAGTCAGTCTATCAATGATTCTCTCTCACCATTGATGTTTCTATCTCTCTCCCTTTCCCTTCTTATCTGAAATCAATCAAGATATATTAAAAAGAGAGAGTGAAGACATGAAGAGGAGCGGCTTTGGGTATGTTGATTAGTTTATTTTTGAAGATTGCATAGTGGGTCTAGATGGTTATTGGTTTATAATAAGATTTTAAAAACATATATATTCCCTTTGATTACGTTTTTTAACTCAACTGGTAAAATAATACTACTATAATAATTATTGGTGTTGTGTCAAAAAATGTTTGTATACAGCTACTCCTACCCTTTTAAATATATTATTAACTTTATAAGGCAAGAGAAAATAATCCATTAGGCAGTAGGAACATTTTTATATTTCCTAGTGAACTACTTCAGTGACAAGAACCAAATTGTAGTCATAAATATAGTGAGAGGAAGGCAACATCTAATAATATTTCTCATATCCAAATATTTGAATGTATGTTTTTAGACCCTGTGAAAGCTCAATAAATACTATTAATTCAATAACAAGGCAGTAGGGATAGTAATAATAAATTAGTTAACCTTGAAATAAACGTATGAAAAGTAGTAGTCGTAGAAAACAAGAACAAAATATAACTCATCTAATAGAATTTAATTACTCTGCATACATATAAAAAGCTCCACATATGGAGGGGATGCAAGCAATAAAAATAGTTAATAGGATTTGTTAATTGCTTACTATATGAAGCACTTTATTTGCACTTCCCAGTGAAGTAAACCTATGTTTCTATAGGAGAATTCGAAGATAGGAGTGGCTAAGCTAGTCAAGATCACAAAGTTGTGAAGATTCAAACACAGTTCTGTCTGGCCCCTACTTGATAATGCCATTGAGAGATGAGTAAGATACAAACTACAAAATCAAGAAACTTTACTTTCACAAGAAAGATAGGAACTGCATACATTATGCTAAAAAAAGGTGTAAAAGAAGAACAGACAGTATTTACAGGTTTAAATTTGAGAGAAATTCTTTCTTATGAAAGTGTCAGGTAGCATTTTGGCTACACTTTCAAGGAGGAGTAGAATTCTGATGGGCCAAGAAGGGTGGAGCAGATTCAGGGGAAAGGAGAAAATTTCATTGAAGAATATAATTAGTTTTCCTAATAGAAGAAAGAAAAGGCAAGAGCAACTTAATATGCTTAGTCCAACAGGTATCTTTATTGTCCCTCCCAACTTCGTAATAGCTGTGGGGACATTTTCTCTGTAATGAGTTGATTAAATACTTAATTTTTAAAACACATTTTTATTGATTCAGAGAGGAAAAGAGAGGGAGATAGAAACATCAGTGATGAGAGAGAACCATTGATTGATTGCCTCCTGCATGCCCCACATTGGAGATCAAGCCTGCAATTTAAGCATGTATCCTGACCAGTAATTGAACTGTGACCTCCTGGTTCATAGGCCTACGCTCAATCACTGAGCCACACCGGCAGAGCTAAATACTTAATATTAAACTTCATTTTAAACCATAGGTATCAGGGATGTTGAAAACATGTGTCTCATTAAGAGTTTAAAATGTAGTATTTTTATTCAAAATAGTCTCAGGTTAAGCATAAGCTTCATAAAGTCCTCTACTGGACAAGAGAAGAAGGGGTAGGAAAAGGGAACAGATAGCTTCTTTGTGCATTTCCTGCATTAATTTAGTGTGAGCCCTGACTCTCTAATATTTCTAATGGAAGAATAAGAAAGCGAATAAGATGCACATCATTTCTTAAATATTAGGGTCATTTCTATATGAGGGGCCCCTATTGATCCAAATGTTATAGTAAGCAAACTTGTTAAAATGTGTAGAAACACATTTAAAGATGAAAGTTTATAATAATGAATGCATGAGATGTGTTAGGTAAAATATTGGTTAAAACAACAACTACAAAACGCCAACAGTTACTTTATGAGAACTAAAATCTACATTAAGCAAATTTAGTCATTTATGTAGAATCATTAATTCACATTTCATTGTATACATGAAATAAAAATTACCAGGTGAAGACCATAGTAATTTCCTCCCACTTACACTGTCCCAAACCAATATTATTTAACTTTTTCAAATTGTAATATGCAATTTTTCATTTAAATAAAGTTTTTTTTATCAGGTTGGGATAGGATGGGGGTGGATTACCACGTTTCTCTTAGTAAATATTAAAAAAAAAAACTTCAGAAATCATTAAGAACAATTTCCAAGGCTCAACTCCCAAATATAATCATAACAAAGCTTAGAATTTATCATAAAGAATTTCTGGCATGATAGGTTGATCCTGCCCTTACTCTAAGCTTAGGTCTTCATGAGCAGAGAAATGGCCCCTATTTCTTCCTAACATGCAAACACTAAGAAGGAGCCTCAAGGGAAAAAGTGGGGGGGGGGGAATGTTTTGTTTTCTTAGACTCCCTATCCTTTAAGGAAGAAGCAACATATATAATCTCAATGCCCTCACATTTCCCTAGCTCCTCTCATCAAGTTTGTAATGGTTTTCATCAATATGAGACTTGTGACTTTCCAGTCCTGCAAAAACCATAAAATAAATCGCCACAAAATCCATCCACTATAACAATTAAAACACACACACACACACACACACACACACACACACACACACACACACGAGTAAAGTCTCTAGGTCTGAGTGCCATTGCATCAGCTGAATATCTTTTCCTGATTCTCATCCCTTAGCTAATCTCTGGTGGCTGAAGGGAGTGTACTCCAGGCCCTGGAGGGCTAATGACTGTCTTCTCTGTGGCCAATGTGTGAAATGTCACAATTACAAATCAGAGAAGCCTCATGCCTTCCTCATCAGATTGCATTAAAATTCACCATGCTAAGTACTCAGTAATGTTATTCATACATATAATTCTTGGAAAATGTGGCACTGTAGATGAGTTTTTCAGATGTCAGAGGATTTCCTATGGATTGAAAGTTCTTTGCAAATTAAGATAAACAACATCAACATTCTAACAATTTAAAAGATTTTAGGTTGATCCAGCCCTTACTCTAAGTTTAGGTCTTCATGAGCAGAGAGAAGTTAAGAGCTAAGGCTTCATAGAGAGAGAATCACTGAGAAATGCCAGTTTTAATGCAGATAACCCTTGACTTTATATCTGTGACCATATACATGCCAAAAGGAACTACTTCTGGTTGCTTAATACCTTTCCAAGACTCCTTATACGGAGTATTGGGAGTATTTACATTCTATGAATACATCACATTAATCCAAGAAAGTGAATATTGAGTTTTGCCACTTTAATGTACTAACCACTTACTGTCTTCTTTATATTAATAGCAAAAAGATATAGACAAAATTATCTTCAGAAAAAGTAGTCTAATTTGGAATGGGCATACACACACACACAGACACATTCAGAAATTTAAAAATAATACAATCACAGCAAAATAGCTATGTATTGATAGTGCCAGCTGTATATTTTGTTCCACTGCATGATTTTTAACAGACTATTGTCTTTGAAGACAGCTTTTCCATTCAAACTAGATAGAAATCATTGATACTAGTGTAGTGTTTGTTGCTGGAAACAACACATGTTGAGTCTTTTTATACTGCCATTGTGGATTCTAGTTAATAAAATTAAATTCAAATGTGCCTTCTTGAGTCTATTGGATACCAGGCAGCATACAGAATAATCTGTCAGCATAAAACATAAGAAATTCTAATTTCCCTTAAGTGACAAAAATCTAAGCATCTAAAATAAAGCACCTTAAATTAAAATATTACATTTTAAACATATGATAGATGCATAGAAATTCTAGCACAGGCACTTGGGTATTTGCTGGGAGTAGAAGAGTAGAATAAATAGATCAGTTAAGAGATAAATGCTATGTGCTGTGCTAAGAGCTATGAAAACAATTATGAATAAGTTTGATGGGCACACTCTAAAAGGTATAACCAATTTTTCCTGTGGAATTAAGAAAAGCCTATAGAGAAAGTGAATCTTAATCACGTCTTGAAGGCATGAGGCACAATCTTCTAAAACAATCATACAATATCATTGGATTTCCTAAGAAATATCTTATCTCATTATGTTCCTTATGGTCTTAAGAGGCATACTAATCAGGTATAACAGCTATATAAACATCAGGATTTTTATTTTAAGGGAACTAAGGCCTGCATGAATGTGAATAAGAAACTATTTCATTCCACTTCTCTAGTCTTTAACACATCAGTTTCTCAGGATCAGTGAATGGGTTGAGGATTCCTTGAAGACACTATCCTTTGTACCATTCACCCTGCATTGTAGCTGTACATTCTCTGTTTCATAACTTAATAGGTTGTAAGTAAGAAATAATACGGATTTAGGGGCATGATAGCAGTATGGGATAACACACCAGAAGATTTTATATCATAGGACCAGCTGGAGAGCCGTGACTAGTCCCTCTTGACTTTTCCATAGCAACAGTACTGATTTAAAGCAGATGAGTTAGGAGCAGGGTTTTGGATCGGTATTCTTTTGAAAACATTTACAAAAGAAAGAGGGACTAACATATTGCGATCCTGCAGTACATATTTTTAGACATTCCCAACTATAAACACTGAACAAAAATGTAATCTGTACATCAAAGTCCATGTGTTCTAAACTGACTGAAATACAATGATCTCTCTAAACATGCTTTGAGTGCTTTTCTAGCATATTGTCACCTAAAGGTGACTTATTTTTCTTTTATCTGTGTTCACTTTGCTCTTTCTTTCCTTGCTCCTATTTTCTCCACTACTGTTAATATTGTGATAAAGGTTTTTGGTTCCATTTTGTTACTTTCCTTGCTGCTTAAATACCTCTATGAAAAAAGTGCTCTGTAATAAAACTTAAGAGGAGAAAATCTTCTTAGAGCAAATCATGTGCATGGAGTTTTTTATATACATTTGAATTATACAATTTTGAAATATCTTAATAATTGAAAAATTAGTAAGTCTTCACTTTATATAAAATTTTAAAATATGTGTAAATATTTCAATTAAAATGATAAAAACTTATAATTTCAAAGCTGTGGACAAAATTCTTGATTTGTAAGCTATGTTTATTTTGATATTACATGGCCTTCCCCCTTAGTTGTAACTGTTAACATGTGGTATCCTTTGGTACATTATGCTTTGCATGAGAATTATGGTAAAGTGATTGTAGTGACATTTATTTATTCATCTCATAGATATTTATTGAGTGCCTACTATGTACAAGATACTATCCTTTGTACCAGAGCTTCAGCTATGAAAAAAAAAAAGGAGAGATGGAATCCTAATTTCAATGAAGCATCTATTTCTGTGAGAGAAGACAGGCAAAAAACAAGTATAGAAAAATAAATTAATTAAACAATAGGCTAGACAGTCATATGAGCTAAGAAGAAAAAGCAAATTAAAGAGGAATAGAAAAGGTATTCACTGAGGATACCCAATGAGAAATCATATTTGAGCAGAGATCTGAAGGAAAAAAAAGGAGCAAGTATACAAATACTTAAGGAAAAGTATTGTGGGCAGAGGGAACAGGAAAACAGATGGGGATGTGTTTGGCATTTGGGGAAACAGCAAGGAGACCAGTGCCGTGGAGTGCCTTAGTCACTGTGATTGCAAACTCACTACCCTTTCTGCTTCTATCGTTCCTCTCCAGAGTCTACTCTGAATCCAGAGCCTGAATGATTCCTACAGACAGACATCCTAGGATAGCTATATGTTTGTCCCTTTGACAATCCTTCGTTTAGAAACTTGTAAAGGCTTTCCTTCTCATTCTTAGTGAAACCACAATCATTGAAATAGCCTACCAAGCCCTACAGGATATACCATATCCTCTTACCTCTCTGCCCTCACCTCATCCTATTCCCCCTCTTCCTCATTCCACCCCAGCGGCAGGATGCTCTGTTCCGCTCTCTTTCTCCTCTCTTCGAGTTCTGATGAAAGACTACAATGGGACAAACATACTAGCAAGTGTGTCTTTAAAAGATCATTCAGCCCTGACCGGTTTGGCTCAGTGGATAGAGTGTCAGCCTGTGGAGTAAAGGGTCCCAGGTTCGGTTCCAGTCAAGGGCATGTACCTTGGTTGCAGGCACATCCCCAGTGGGGAGTGTGCAGGAGGCAGCTGATCGATGTTTCTCTCTCATCCATGTTTCGAACTCTTTATCCTCTCCCTTCCTCTCTGTAAAAAAAATCAATAAAATATATTTAAGAAAAAAAAGATCATTCAGGCTTTAAGTTGGGAATGGTCTCTGCTAAAGCAAGGGTGGTCACAATTACTTTGCTATTATTTTAAAAAGTCTCTGTAGCACCTGCCAGCATGGCTCAGTGGTTGCCATAGACTATGAACTAGGAGATCATGATTCAATTCCCTGTTAGGGCACATGCCCGGGTTGTGAGTTTGATCCACAGTTGTAGCATGCAGGAGGCAGTTGATCAATGATTCTCTCTCATAATCTCTCTCTCTCTCTCTCTCTCTCTCTCTCTCTCTCTCTCTCTCTCCCTCCCTCTCCCTCTCCCTCTCCCTCTTCCTTTCCCTCTCCCTTCCTCTCTGAAATCAATAAATATTTTAAAAATAAAAAGTTACTGTAATTATAACTTACCAATTTTGTCATCTTAAAAAAAATTATTACAAGCATCCAGTGCTCAAAAAATGGCGGTGACACTAATGTCAGAAAAAATAAAAAGAAAACTGTAGAATGGAAGATGTGATAAAACAAATTAAAATTACTATTATGATAAATTTTACTGTTAGTTTAGGAGAGACCAGTCTATAAAATATTATAAATAATGTTGAAAATTCTTTAAAAAGAGCATTACATAAAAAAATCTACAATCATGACTATTCTAGATTTATAAATTTTAATAATGCTTTGTTGTTTTCAGTAATTAAGGTAGTAAATGTATACAAGTATAAGATAATTTGAAATGTGATATCTTCAAAAACATAACACTTGAATGAAATGTATTAAAGTTTGAACACAGTTTATAAATATTACACAATGCATTTTTAAAAGTAAATAAAGAGAATTTTGCTGAATATTACTAATTAATTTAGCCAGAAAGTTTCCTGAAGACAAAATTAAGACTATATGTTCATAGATTGAACATTCTGACATGTTCTAGTTTGGACATAATATATACAGGGTGTTCCCCCAAAATGTATACACACTTTAGCAACTGATAGCTCAATTTTGAAAATGAAATATATTTCAATAAATTGCCTTTATAATTATTCAACGTGTATGTATACCTCTTTTGGGACACCCTATATAGTCCTATTTCTTTGAAAAGTCTTCCATGACAACTTCAACACATGCAAATTTCTAAATTCTTGGAACTGCTCTCAGAACTTTTCACTTTGGCACTAATATAAAAAAGAATAAATCAGAATTAAAGAATAAATAATGGAAATAAAAAAACACAATAGTGGGAGCCAATAGTAGCTTAGAGGTGCAGATGATTGAATCAATAACCTGTAAGACAAAGTACCAAAAAACACCCAATCAGAACAGCTGAATGAATAAAGCATCCATAAAAATGAGGGTGGTCTAAGAAACCTCTGGGACAACATCAAGCATAACAACATTTGCATCACAGGGTACTAAAAAGAGAAGAGAGAGAGCAAGGATTTGAGAACCTATCTGAAGAAACAATAACTGAAAAGTTCCCTAACTTGGCAAATGAAAAAGACATAAAAGTCCAGGAAGCACAGAGAGTCCCAAACAAGATGAACCCAAAGACGCACATACCAAGACACATCATAATTAGAATGTCAAAAGTTAAAGACAAAAGAGAATCTTAAAAGCAGTAAGAGAAAGGCAATTAGTTACCTACAAGGGAGCTCCCATTATCCTGTCAGCTGATTTCTCAACAGAAACTTAGCAGGCTGGAGGGTTGGCACAAAATACTCTAAGTGATGAAAAACAAGGATCTACAACCAGCTCTACCCAGCAAGGCTATCTTTTAAACTAAAAGAAGAGATAAACAGCTTCCCAGACCAAAAAACAAATAAACAAACAAACAAACAAAAAGCTAAAGGAGCTCATCACCACCAAACCAGTATTACAAGAAATGCTAAAGGGACTTCTCTAAGAAAAATAAGGGGACCAAAACATAAATATGAATAATAAAATGGCAATAACTATGTTTCTATAAGTAATTACTTTAAATGTAAATGAATTAAATGCTCCAGTCAAAAGACATAGAGGAGCTAAATGGGTAAGAAAACATGGACCATGTATATGCTGTCTATGAGAGACCCACCTCAGATCAAAAGACACACCCAGACTAAAAGTAAAGGGATGAAAAAATATTTCATGCAAATGGAAACAAAAGAAAAGCTGGGGTAGCAATACTTAAATCAGACCAAATACACTCTAAAACAAATGCTATAAAGAGACAAAGAAGGACATTTCATAATTATAAAGGGATCAACTCAACAAGAGGTTATATCCCTTATAAACATTTATGCATCCAATATAGAAGCACCTAAATATAAAAAGCTATTATTGACAGACATAAAGAGAGAGATTAACATTAATACAGTCATAGTAGGGGACTTTCATATAGTATTGTTATCAATGGATAGATCTTCCAGAGATAAAATCAACAAGGAAATAGTGGCCTTAAATGACACATTGGGCCAGACGGATTTATTGATATCTTTAGAGCATTTCACTCCAAAGCAGCAGAATATACATTCTTTTTACATGCATATGGAATCAGCATTATTATACTAGCCAAGATATGGAAGCAACCTAAGTATCCATCAATGTACAATTGAATAAAGAAGACATGGTACATATGTGCAATGGAATATTACTCAGCCATAAAATTCTGACACATCGCACTCATTGACAAGGCCAAAATGCAAATTAAACTGTATTAAAATAATTAGTTGAAAAATTGAAAACTAAAAATAGCGCTTTTGGCCTAATATTATATTGAATTAATCTGCTAATTGTCATTTAATTATATATAACTCAATTAAATTGACAAGCATAGAAAACAAGAACTAAATTTATATATAACTTTTGACAATTAAGGACTTTATAACTTATGTAGAAGATTACATAATGTCCCAAATTTCTTTAAAAGACCATAATCAAAAAAAGTGATTTTAGTCCTGGCTGGGTAGCTCAATTGGTTAAAGTATAGTCCCAATATTCCAAGCTGTAGATTCAATTCCTGATCAGAGCACATACACGAATCAACCAATGAATGCATAAACAAGTGGAACAATAAATTGATATTCCTTTCTCTATATTCTCTCTCTCTCTCTCTCTCTCTCTCTCTCTCTCTCTCTCTCTCTCTCTCTCTCTCTCTTTCTGTCTCTGAAATCAATAAAATAAAATAAAAATAATTATATAAAAAGCCCAGCCCATGTGGCTATGTGGTTGAGCATAGACCCATGAACCAAGAGCTTATCATTTGATACCCATTTAGGGCACATGCCTGGGTTGTGGTATGCAGAAGGCAGCCAATCAATGTTCTTCTCTCATCAATGTTTTATCTCTCTCTCCCTCTCCCTTTCTCTCTTGCTAAAATAATAAACATTTAATTTTTTTAATTCTATAAAAATGATTTTAAACTAAAATAATATGTTTAAATATATGTGGTATGTTTATGTCATTACTTGAGAATAGCTTATAATTTGAAGAGTATTTTTGAAGCTTTTTTGAGTATAAAATTCAGGTAAAATTTCAAAGCATGCTATTCTATAAAATATACTACAAATATGTCATTTACTGATTATTTGTATGGCCATAATTTTTATCACTTTGAAGTTCTCTTGACTTATATATTTTGAGTTATAAAAAATAATAATGTGTTTTGCAATGACCTGAAAAAAAAATACAAATTTCAAAAAAAAAGTTGTATATCCTGAACAAATTTTGAACTGATATTTAAAAGTGGCAATTTTTTTTCATCATGCAAAATGTAGCATATCAAATGCTATCATAAAACACATAAACTTGAACTGTCAGAACCCAAAGTAGATGAGATTAATTTAAGAGCTTTGAGCCATGACAGTATATAGCGTTTGACAAAAGTTGAATAAATATGGTTTATGTCCCAAGAGTTAACCTACCAATAAAACCCAAACACATCCCCTAAAATACCTTTTTAAGTGCTCATAGAGGCAGTCATAAAATTATTGAACCTGCAAATTTTAATTGAGAGTATGGTGATCTTTCCAGATAGTTAAGATGGCACAGTAATTAGTACCTATAAACATGCAGAAAAGTATCTTACCCTGAAGCAAAAAGGTTCAAGTAAAATATTTTTCAGTCACTTTGGACAAGATATAGAATATGTATCTATCATAAAATTTAACCAATAATATAACTACTACTTGCAGCTGCCACTAAATGTGGTTCTTAAAGAAAGACAAAATTCGGATGTGAGGGCGATCTGGCTGCGACATCTGTCACCCCATTGATCGCCAGGGTTGATTCGGCTGATCTGGCTGACTAGGTGGGTGTCCCCCTCCTCCCTCACCGATCCATGTGCATCCCTCCCGAAGCTGCACGCTCGGTCGAAGAGGAGAGGACCGGTCTTCGGTCAAGGGTATACGAGTAGCTGCACTCCCCTGCTAGAACCTCCAAACAAGCTCTCAAAGAAAGACAAAATTGTAACCTCTATATTATAAGCTGTATGAGAAAAATTGCTGGGATTCTGGGGCAGTGTTGTGGGCACTTATCTGTTGTCCCTAGGAATACTGGAGCTACTACAAACAAAATACATCAAAGGAACAGTGAGCATATTCTGTCATATAAATTATTTTTTAATACATTTTATTGATTTTTTTTACAGAGAGGAAGGAGAGGGATAGAGAACTAAAAACATCGATGAGAGAGAGAAACACCAATCAGCTGCCTCCTGCACACTCCCTACTGGGGATGTGCCTGCAACTAAGGTACATGCCCTTGACTGGATTTGAACCTGGGACCCTGGAGTCTGCAGGCTGACACTCTAGCCACTGAGCCAAACCAGTTAGGGCTATATAAATTCTTTTAGATAAATCTGAACATGAAAATATTTATTTGAAATAATTTTCAGCGTTGTTTTCACTGGAAGGCATCATCAACTTACTATTTTTGGAATTAAGGAAAGAAAATTCATTCTTTGCTTATTTAATTTTAGGAGCAGATATTTCTATGAAAAGTGGCTATGGTCCTTCTTTGAACTACCGTTGAAGTGGTAGTGTTTGGGAACATCATATTCACTAACTAGAGGTGCACTATAATACAGCAACTATAAGGGAGTCTAGAGTTGGAATACCTGGGGTCTCATCTAGGCTCTGGCATCAAGCAAGCTAATCCCCTACATATTTATCTAGAAAATGAGGAGATACTATCAAATTCTATATTCTCGTGAGGATTAAAGAAGTTAGCACATGAAGTAGATTTTTGAAACAGAGCCATGTATCTGGTTTACAATCAACAAATGATATCTATCATTGTGCTATTTTATTCTCATGTACAATACTTTTTAGTGTTGTTCCTGTTTTAAAGATATGGAAATATATGACATCAACATACAAAGCTTGAAAATGCCTGTGGTTACATCTATTGTTCTCTTCCCACTACATAGCACTCCTATGCTATAAGTAAACTATAGGCATTTATTGAATGCTTGAAATAAGAATATTGTTCGGACCCTAACTGGTTTGGCTCAGTGGATAGAGCGTTGGCCTGCGGACTGAAGGGTCCCAGGTTCGATTCCGGTCAAGGGCATGTACCTTGGCTGCGGGCACATCCCAGGTGGGAGGTGTGCAGGAGGCAGCTGATCGATGTTTCTCTCTCATCAATGTTTCTTACTCTTTATCCCTCTCACTTCCTCTCTGTAAAAAATCAATAAAATATATATTTTTTTAAAAAAAGAATATTGTTCGGATGAATTATGTCATCGTCAAGTGGTCAAACAGTCCCTCAGTAGCAGTGCAATGGCTGACATAGCCACAAAGCCATTCCTGCTGCTGACAGACTGGCTTGCACTCTTCCATAGGTTTTACTGGTATGGTGAAAGCAAGCCGGGATGGACTCAGTTTATTACTCACATAGTCAGGAAACACAAGATCAGCATGTCATCTCCCTGTATCCCTTTTCTTACAGGATGACACCAAACCAAAGAGGCCAGGTGACAGATGGCATGGACACTATGCCATTTTAGGACACTATGCCACCGAGGAGCTCACTCTAAACTTGCAGGCAGGAAGCTTCAGAAGCTTATGCAAAAGCTGGCAAATGTGCCCTAAGAGGGAGCAGCAGAAAGTCTTGTGTGCTCAACAGAAACTAGGGAGATGGGTGAGAAACAGCCTGGTGACAGCACTTCAGCAGGCTGCTTATCAATCCCTTATTCCAGAAGGAGCCACAGCACATTCTACTAAGAGTCAGGTCAGATGGCAGACAGACAAGCCTCACACACGACCCACATGGAAATGCGCAAGATCGTCAGGGCACTCACTACACAACAAAGCTGTTTCTTTACAGGCATATTGTCCTTGAACGATTTAAGAGTAAGACAGTGTACAATCTTCACAATAAAATGATATAGAATCATATTAATGTAGGTGAACTTCATCTTCCATGTTCCAGCACAAGGAGAAAAGAATACTGTGTTAGATTTTTTTTCATCTTTATGCAAAATATTAACATCTATGCTAAAAAGATAGCCAGCTGATGTACTTTTTTTCACATGAAAAAAATTACTACTTATCTAAACATGCATACTTTGGTCCCAGGCCATCGTTGAACCAGAGTAGGGAAGAGCATGAATTAGGTCTTAAAGCACAAATACTGTCTTTTGGAATGTGAGGTAGATTATGTGTAAATATGCCTAAGAGAAAACAACTTGAAATAACTAAAAATATTTGGGCTCATTAGTAAAGCAGACAGGAGTTTCAAATCTGTAATTACTTCACTGAATAGAGTCTCTCTTCTGTTATTCAAGATCACATTTCACATTGATGATTGAAGGTCGAAAACTCAAAATTTCAGATTATGTTAAATAAATTCCATGGCCAGGAAACATGCAGGTGACCTGCCCTTTCTCTGGCTTTTTATGAGTCAAATCCTAGGTCCATTACACTGTCCAGCTGATTTCAACGATTATGATTTGTACTATCTATCCAGATGTACACAGGGGATTCCTTTCTTTCCCAAACCTTCAGAGTGAAATAAATGATGCATGCAACAGGAATTCACCAAGAAACTTAAATATGTCTATGTGTTTATCAGGCTTTTTCTGGGCCTTCAACTCAATGTAGTTTAGAGAGAACTTAACTTTCCTTCTGCATACATGTTTGCAGCTGCTGGTGGGGTTGACCAGGACCACTCCATTGTGTATTTCTTTGCATCCATGTGTTTAAATATAGGAGCAAGAAAAATTCCTGAGAAAAGAGGTAATGAAACCTGATACCCACCAGCCCTCCATTTTAACTCTGCCTTTGAGGCTGACCTAAAAATGGGCCTGATGCGCTGGAGTGATCCTGGCGGAGGCTAGAGTTCAGGGAGAAAAAATCTGAACAAGACTCACCATGTGCCATTGCAACGCATAGATGAACCTGGAGGGTATTGTGCTAAGCAAAATAAGCCTGTCAGAGAAAGAGAAGTATCCCATGATCTCACTCATATGTGGAATCTAATGAATAAAATAACATGATGAACAAAATATATCTAGAGACATAGAAGCATGGAACAGAATGTGGAACCTCAGAGGGAAGGCAGGGGAGGGTGGGGGGGTGGGATTGACCAAAGAACTTGTGTGCATATATGCATAACCCATGGTCACTGACAATAAGGTAGTGAAGGCCTAGGGCTAGAAGAGGTCAATGGGGGAAAACGAGGGACATATGTAATACTTTCAACCATAAAGATTTAAAAAAAAAAAAAGACTCACCATGCGGTCAGGAGGAGATAGGGTGGTAGAACAGAGCCTTGAGGGGAGTGCTGAATCAGGGCACCGCCTAGTGCTTCAGCTACTCGGAGCTTGGGGTTCATCTTGGATAAAGTATTACTCATGTATCTGGAGTGCTTTATTACCAAAGAATTCTAAGACTTAGGGTTCAACCAGATTACCTACAAGTGCTTCTGGCTGAGTCTTCCACAAAGGTAAGCACTATCTTCCCTCTCCAGAGAGAAGGTTCAGCAAAAAGAATGGTTCAGCTATGTTTCTCAGATGTTGGCTTTGACTTTTTTCCCCTCTAAGCACTTTAATGAAGTTGCAGTTCTGTGAGAACTTTACTTACAGCAAATTTTTCATTGTCACCTTATGAAAATACCAGGAAACAGAGTAAAACATATTCTCTTCTTTTGCAACATGTTCTTCCATACAATCTTCTCTCAGTATAACTTAATACCTATTTCAATCACAAGTTATTAAGGCCAGGCTACTAGTGACTTGTTAAAGACAACATAGCTAGTGAGCCGTAAGTCAGGGCTTAACTCCAGATCCTCTGACTTTCTAAAGTCATTCTACCAGGCCCATTATTTAAAATCAGGAACATGAAGTCATTAAATAGAATTAACTGGGGAAAGTAGTCAATGCATTCATTAGGGATGATAACAAAGGGAAGAATCACCTCCTAACAAGAGAGTTAAGACTACTGAGGAAAGTGTGCTGGGTTTAAAAAACAACAAAGCAGTATAAAGACACTTTTCCTGCCGAATATCCTGGCATATAATAAGGCTCAGAATAGGGAAGGAAGGTTGGTGAAACAGGATTTTCACATTGTGAAGGAATTTCCTAGGAGATTCCCATTTCTCAAGTTAACTCAAATTGAGAAATAGCAACTAGGAACAGAAATAGAAATAGAATGAGGAATAGAAATATAATTATTAAGCCCTAGTCAAGACAGAAGGCTTATATTTTAAGGATTGGCATTGTGTCTTTGGGAAAAAAAAAGGAACTGCAATGTTTCTTCTATCCTAATATCAGCAGGAATCATCCCAAACCAGATTTACCAATGGGGTGTAAATTCCAGCGACCCCATGTGATGGGTTCCTTCCAAGGCTCTGTACCTAATTTTATATCCATAACTTTCCATTATTTTTCTTAGAAAAGGCTCCAAAATTCTTTGGGTTTTAGTTACTACAAAACCTAAATCCATCTCCAAAAGCTATTAGTCCAATGTGGACCATCACAGAGTATATACACAGATGATTGGTTTGGCAACAGAGAACAAGGATCATAGAGAAAGTTGGGGACTCAAGCCAGAACCATGGCAATAACTGCAGTCACTACTTGCTAAAGGTTTTTAATCAGTATCCTAGAAGGGAGCGTGAATACTGAAGTGTTCTGTGATTATACCTGCACATATTACAGATATACTCATGGTGAAGTCAAGCTTACAACCAGCTCTTCTGGGCCTCATTCCTTTCCAATCTATGATTTGGGTCTCTATTTTGGTTTGGATAATTTTTACATTAAAAAAAAATCAGACTGAGAGCTATGATTTCTGACCCTTCACTTATCAAAGACATGGCACTTTATTTTATCTCCCTGTGCCTCAGCTTCTGAATCTATAAAGTGGAGACTATAATACTCATGCCCACACAGGATTGCTCTGAGGATGACATATATGTAAAATCTGAGATCAGTGCTTGGTGTGTTGTTAAGTGCTCAGCACGGATAGTGTTCATTTCATCACTTTTTCTGCATTCTTCTCTGGCAGTGGTTCTTTTCCCTCCCACGCTCCACTTCCTACTCAGCCTGGAGATGGAGTAGGACTGCTTATTATCCATTGTTGCTTATTCCTTCCCTCATTCTAGACTTCAAACACGTTATCAGACTGTACTTCTCTTGTTGCTGCCATTACCACCCTCCATTCCCGAGCCCATATTTCTTGGCTAAATGTACACTCCAGGTTCGTTGTTACTCTCAAACATAACTACTGTCCTATTTCTTGTTGCTTTCAAAATCCACTCACTCCCCTACTCTTTTATGCCTATGCACCTCTTCCTTTCTCTTCTCAAAAATGCAGTGTGTCCTCCTCAGTCCTCTTAGATAGTGATCTTGCCTCCTACTTCACAGAGAAAGAGAACATCTTACAAGTTTCTACTAGGATAGCAGGGCGTTCTCCCACCTACTGTGTCTGTGCCCACGTTCTCTGCTTTTCTCCTGGGAGCCACCGCTTTTGGTGATCATGTGTGTATGTAAGGAATGTACAATGTATGGCCCTTCCACTTGCACATTAGTCTGGCTTATGCAATGACATCACTCTATTAATTTGTCATCAATTTTCCTCATCATCAATTTCTCCTCTTCATTGGATCATTTTCATTAGCATACAAACATGTATTTTTCTGCTATCTTATTTTTTTTAAATACCTTCAATCATGTGATCAAACAGCATCCATAATAGTGAGACATCTAGATGTTTATATAACACAATGATGTATAAGCATCAACTACGAAGGACTATGGTTAAAAAAAAAAAAAGTTTAATCAAGAACTAATCAAGGCTTTAGACCTAACTTGCTGTTTATATGACAAACAGCCAGAGGGTTATGAGTGGGGGAGTGATGTAACTGAATAAGTTAAATGACCCATCAAAGAAACAATTGGAAAAATCCAGAATATATAATATTTTACATGAAAACTGTCCTAGTCTCTTCAAAGTAATGTTATGAGGGTAAAAAAAAACTAAAAAGTCAAAATCAAATATCAGCCTAAAACTTGATTGGGATCCTAAATTGCCGAAAACAACTATAAAAGACTTTTGGGGGTTAGGGAAATTTTAATATGGACTGGATGTTAAATTTTTCCAGGTGTAGTAATAGTATTACAATTATGCATTGTGTTTAGCAACAAATATTACAATATTCTGGGGTGAAACATATGATGTATGAAATGTATTTTCAAATGTTACAGAAAAAATAATATAAAAACAAAAAAACTTCAACAATTGTTAAACTACAATGGTACCTTTATCAACATCCTATTCTTTTGTGCTGGAAGCATATTTTTAAAAATTTATCATAACAAGTTGGGGGGAAAACTCTTTTGATCCAACATTTTCCTACACAGATATTTTCAGCAAAACTCCTCAAAAGAGCCGTCTGAATTCACTCTGTAATTCTCCTCCCTTTTCCTCAAACCTTCACCCTATCATTCACTGAAACTGCATTTGCCGACTTCACCAATGACTTCCACATTCCTATGTGCATCCACACTCTTCATTTTATTCAACCTTTCAGCAGCCTTTTGGGCAGGGATCACTTATTTCTCCTCCAAACTCTTTCTTCACTTCGCCTCTTAGAATCAGTCTGTTTTTCTCCTACATTCCAGGCTCTTTCTCCCCAGTCTCCTCTTCTGGCTCTCTTTTATCTCCCAGATTTCTAAACACTGGCGAGGCCCAGGGCTTGGCTTCTTCTCAGTATATGCTTACTTCTATGCTTATCTCATCCAAATTCATGGTTCTCAGCAGCATCAATATGTTGAAAATCTATAAATTTTTCTCAGCCTAGACCTCTCCCATGATTTGCAGACTGTGCATTTAGTTGGAATCTCCTCATCACCATCCCCCCGCCCCCCACCCCCCTCCCATGTCCGCAGCCTGGAGACCATAACACAGGAGCAGTGAGGATTTCTACTTTTGTTCTCTATGTGGTATATTCAAGAGGAGGCTGGTTCTTGGAATGGTCTGAGGTCTGGCTCTGATATAAAAGCAATAGAAGAGCATAAATAAGAGGAGTTCTGTGAATTCTGATTGGGAAGTCAAGAATATGCTTCTGAATTGGAAATGTTTCACTAAATTGATTCCAGGAATTGGGACCTTACTAGGCTGTTGCATGTAACTCGAACAAATTAAGGAGTTTATAATCAAACATTCTGAAGATCTCCAGCAGAAATATTCTTCAACTGCCTCCTCCTCTCCAATTTTAGTGCTCTGTTGCATGAGCTTATATGCAGGATACTAGAGCTCCTTTCCAATAATTTCCCTAGCTTCAGTAAAGCAAACTAAAGTTAGAGAAACCGAACCATTATCCATATGCAACTTTGTCCGTATTACTCCTTTGCTTAAACATCTTAATGGGTATTGGTTACTCCTTAACATAGCATAAAAGGGTCTCCAGCATTCAAACTCCATCGGCCTCTTCTTTCGTTCCCCTCTTGTCCCACTGCACCAAGCCATGATGAAGGTGGTGTTTGCAGCTTCAGGTTTCTCAAAGGCAGATGAAGACCTCTAATTTGGTTTTCATATAGAAGAATGAATTTAAGCTCATTCATGCTAAGTTAGTTAGGACTCTGCATTGCTGAGAAGATTGAAATGGTTAATACATGTAGATAACTCAGCACATTGCCTCACCATAGTAGGAACTCAATAATAAACTTAAATATTTTTAAAATTGTATCTCCATTTTACAGATGGGAGTTGGAAGGGTTAAATATCTTGTCTAACTTGCCACAGAACTAGGTTGTAAAGCCATTATTTGAACCTAGGGTGTCTTTTTCCCAAGCCCAGAAATATGAAATATTGCAGGGTTGTTACATATTAATATATCAATTCTAATAAACCACATACAAAGCCTTCTGAAAAACACAGAAAAAGGTGTGAAGTAAGAACTATTTATCATTTTAGGAAATGTAGCCTTCATGAATTGATTAAAAAGCAGAAGGAAGAAAGTGTTAGCTACACATTGACTACACCTATAATTGAACTGGGATTCAAAAAGGCGCAGACCCAACACAGATTTGTAAACACATTAGTTTTACCTACTTGACTGATGTTACATCCTTTGCCTAAGATGCCTTCCCCCTTTTCTATTTGCACATGCAGCTCATTTTTACAAGTATGTCATTTTTGAGAAGATGCTCCCCACTCTTTCAGAAAACAATTGTTACCCCTCTTTGCTGCATTATGGGTTTGATTTATCATTTCCATCTCATGATGTCATAATTAGTCTTAGGTATTTACCCTTATAGCAGAGTGGGAGATCCTTGATGAGAGAGTATGTTTACATATTTACTAGAGGCCCAGTACACGGATTCATGCACGGGGGGGTTCCTCAGCCTGGCCTGTGCCCTCTCACAATCCGGGACCCCTCGGGTGGATGTCGGACTGCCAGCTTCGGCCCAGGCCTGTGGAAATCAGGACTTAGTAGTGCGCAAAGCGGCAGGCAGCCAGGGAGGAGCCTGAGCCTGGGTGGGCACCATGCCGCTCCCGCTCATCCCGGCCCATGGAGCCTGCTGCTCCTTGGTAGCACTGCTGCCGAGGCGGGAGAGGCTCACACTGGCACAGCTGTGCTTGCCAGGGTGAGCCCAGCACCTGGTGACCCAGTCGCTTATGGTTTTATATATATAGATCATTGCCATCCAACTTGGCACTTATAATTAAATGAGGATGTTTCAGGGGAGGGTATTAGGAAATCCTATCTAATAAAAGAGAAAAATGGTAATTGGCGTACGACGATACCCTTTTCATTGGCTAATCAGGGCTATATGCAAATTAACTGCCAACTATGATTGACAGTTAACTGCCAACAGGATGGCGGCTAATTTGCATATGTAGGCACAATGCAGGGAGGCGAAAGGGAAAGCAGGAAGAAGCCCCCTGCCACTGACAGTGATCGGAAACCCAGGGGGGAGCTAAGAGCTGGGGGGCAGGGCAAAGGCGGCCCTGGGGCCGCCTTTGCCCTGCCCCCCAGCCATGATCAGAGAATCAGGCGCCTTTTCCGCCCTGGCCAGTGATAGCAGGAAGTAGGGGTGGAGCCGGCGATGGGAGCTGGGCACCGTCGAAGCTGGCAGTCCCAGGAGCTAGGGGTCCCTTGCCTGGGCCTAAAGCGGAGCCCACGATCGCGGGGCCGCTGCAGCTGCGGGTCCCCGCTGCCCGGGTCGGACGCCTCAGCCAGAGGCCTCAGGCCTGGTCAAGGGGCCGATCCGGTGATTGGTGATCGGAGGGTGATGAGGGTCAACTCCTCCGGCCGAGGCATCAGGCCTGGGTGGGGGGCGGAGCTGGGGATTGGGGGGATATGATGGTCCCCTTGCCCAGGCCTGAAGCCTGGGTCAGAGGCGTCAGGCTTGGGCGGGGGGTGGAGCAAGCGATCAGAGGGAGATGGGGGTCCCCTGCCCAGGCATGATTCCTGGGCCAGAGGCCTCAGGCCTGGGTGGGGGCCAGAGCCAGTGATCAGGGGGAGATGGGGGTCCCCTGTCCAAGCCTGACACCTCTGTCAGAGGCGTCAGGCCTGGGCAAGGGGCCGATCAGGCGATCGGAGGGTGATGGGGGGCAACGCCTGAGGGCTCCCAGTATGTGAGAGGGGGCAGGCTGGGCTGAGGGACACTCCCCCCCACACACACCCAGTGCACGAATTTCGTGCACCGGGCCCCTAGTGTGTATATATATATATATATATATATATATATATATATATATATATATATATATGAGAGAAAACAAGACATGATAGAGTCAATGGTAATATCCGTGAAATTGCACCTGAGACAAAACCTAGAATGGTATGCTAATGTTTTCCAAGGTCACGAGAAAATGTGGCCTGCAAGGAACCTCACTGTCACCTTACTCTCTTCACCAGTGGATCTCAACGTTCTGTCTTAACCCCCACACCTGAGGGTATTTGTCACGAGCAATCATAGCTGACTGCTGCAGTGGTCTTGTTTCCTGGGGAAGAGTGCTTGAGGTTGGGAGTGGGTAGAAGAGAAGACCATCTTAGCAGAAAAGTGGAGGGTTTGCAGTTTTAAAAAATTCACTAGTTTTTATTTGTCCTCTTTTAAAAGGAAGAAGGCAGGATGACTTTTCCACAAACTACCACAGAATAAATATTGCATGAACACGTGTATATTAGAGAAATAAAGGAATCTGGCACAAGGTGGCATATGAAGCCTAGACCATACATAATCAGAGGAGTTTTTTTCTACAAATTTTCCAAGCAGAAAAGATATAAACCGGTTGTCCTTTTTCAGATATGAGACAATGATAAGGTAGTGAAGTGCTCATACATTGTTTTACAGGTAAAAGACACCAAATGGTTTCAAACACCATGAGTGAATGAGTGGGATATTATCTTACATTATCAGAAGAACAGAACTACCTCTGGTGGGGTGGAGCGGGGAGAATACAAAGTTTTCCAGAACAAAAGCCAGGGTTGCTTTTAGAAAACAGCGATCAGATTCAGTTGATGTTCCAATTTACATGATAGAAAAAGGTTAATATTTTATGTCTGCAGAATTCTGTAGCCAAGCATAAGAAAATATCAACTGCACCCTCGCTGGTTTTGCTCAGTGAATAGAGCGTCAGTCTGCAGACTGAAGGGTCCCGGGTTCGATTCCAGTAAAGAGCACATGCCCAGGGTTGTGGGCTCAATCCCTGGTAAGGGGAGTGCAGGAGGCAGTCAATCAATGATTCTCTCTCATCAATGATGTTCCTATCTCTCTTTCCCTCTCGCCTCCTCTCTGAAATCAATAATATAGATTAAATAAAATAAAATAAATATAAAAATACCAACTGGTATGAATTCAAAAGATATAGTAAAATGCATGAAATAAAACTACCATCACCATTTGAAGCACAGTCTTTGTAGACTGATTAAAACACTTGAAGAGAAAAATGGGACCTTCACATTGAGCCTACCAATAATTCAACTGGGATTCAAAGAGAGCTACAAAGAGAATGCTTGCGTGCAATGCAGAGATTTTGAAAACTGACTTATAGCCAGAAATTCAGTTTGTGAGAGGGTTGATAATCTCTAGCTCTTTACACACACACACACACACACACACACACACACACACACACACACACACGGCAATATTTGAATTTTGCAAATATCTTCCTGCCCTAACCAGTTTGGCTCAGTGGATAGAGCGTCGGCCTGCAGACTCAAGGGTCCCAGGTTCGATTCCAGTCAAGGGCATGTACCTTGGCTGTGGGCACATCCCCAATAGGGGGCATGCAGTAGGCAGCTGATCGATGTTTCTAACTCTCTATCCCTCTCCCTTCCTCTCTGTAAAAAATCAATAAAAATATATTTTTAAAAAATATATCTTCCTAAAGCTCTTTGTTCATTTTTCTCTGCACCTTCTCAGTAATTTACCTTGACATTTTTTATGATTACCAAGGCCATTGTTTATTTAAATAAACACACTCTTTCATACCTGACCCATATGTCCCTCCTTGATTCTGGATTTTATTTTATGGTACTTATTTTATGACATTATATAATTCCCATGGTAACTGTCTTGGTATAATAAACAAAGGAGGATGACTTCAGCTGCTTTGTCCTGCAGTGAAGGAGCTGGCTTTCAAATTGGTAAGCTTGAACTGAGGAGAAAACAGCTAAAACAGAAATAACGATGAAAAAATGAAATTCATTTATGACATGCCCCTGATTAGACGCTGAATGCACTTACCAGGCAGAATAATCACAGTCCTTCTACTCTGCTGGACACACCATAAACCCACGCCCATTAGTGCCGCTGAGCTTAAGGCTGATTGGTTCCTTAGTACAATGCACTGTTACTAATTGATACTTCTAGTCTATTCCAATGTTCTTTCATCTGTTTTCAAAGCCCTCGGTACATTTAAATATATCTAAGCTAAGTGCATTACCAGATGACAAACAACAAAACCATTTATTAGAAATCAGCTTCTGTACTAATGACATGCACAATTTTTGCTATTATTTTCAATATTATGAGACTGAAGTGGAAAAATATATATATATACTTTATACAAAAACAAATAGACACATGAACTGTATTAAAAACATGGAATTAGAAGCAATAATTTTAAGACCTTTTTTGCCTAATGTGACAATGACCTTTCTTCCCAGTTTCAAAAGGCTTTTAGGTGCTGTGGGTCTATTGCAACTTCAATTAAATCTTACCCTCTCCTGAGACTAATGCGGTTACAAGTAGTAATAACATTTAATTATCTCCTCCAGTTAACTACACTGCCAAATGATAGTATTTCCTGAGAGCCACAGATGTCACTGTTGTAAACAAGAACCCATTCAGGATCAGACGAGATCGTGCGCATTCAGGTGGAAGATGGCATGGAGGGGTTAAATGGTGTTGGAAAAAATAAAGTTAAAAAAAAAAAGCCATAACCGGTTTGGCTCAGCGGATAGAGCATAGGACTGTGGAGTCAAGGGTCCCAGGTTCAATTCCGGTCAAGGGCATGTACCTTGGTTGCGGGCACATCCCCAGTAGGGGGTGTGCAGGAGGCAGCTGATCCATGTTTCTCTCTCATTGATGTTTCTAACACTCTATCCCTCTTCCTTCCTCTTTGTAAAAAATCAATAAAATATATATATATTTTTTTTAAAAAAAGAACCAGTTTGGAAATATGTACAGAATATCAGAACCACCCTGGCATATTTAATGCTTTTTTCCTTTATGGCTCATATTTGTATACAGCAAACATTTGCTTCACACCTAACCTACTTAATTACAAATGTCTTTAATAGATTCTCCTAGGGAAAATTACTTAACCTTCCTGTGCCTTGGTGCCCTTAGTCCAACCTCATAAGAGCACGCTAGGTAAATAGTAAACACAGAGCAACTATTAGCTTTTATTATTACCTCGAGTAAAATATTCTGCTTCTGGCACTAATATGTACTAGGGACCAGGCACCTTCAAATTAAGTAAGGATATATTAGGCTAAAAACCAAAATTAGTTTTTCTAATGACAAAGTTGATGAATTGCATGTTTTATAGGTTATTACATTTAGTTTTCTTCAAAGCCCTACTTATAGGTCTAATCATTTCCCTTTCTTTCCAGCAGCTTTTCCAATGTGCTTAGGTTAAGTTTATTAGACGCAGAGGAAAGAATAGCATGCTGTAGGTATTTCTGACCTTAGGCATATTCTCCACAAGATAAGAAAGGGTTCATCTAGATTGTAGAGAAAGTAAGTTTCTTTGGTTCTTTTGTGATTCTTTCTGGTGTGAGATCTTCACTGTTGCAATTGTTTCAAGGACATGATCCGGAAGCATAGATTCAATAAATGTTCCACTTTTTGCCCCTGTTCTGCAACTCAACTCTCTAAGGCAGTTAATGCCCCTTTTGTAATCCCAAAACGAACTCTGTTCCAATTATCTAGCAAATTTTGGCTTGCAACAAGATTTATAGTCAGAGGACATATATGGGGCATAAAGTGTTTTTAGGAGTCCACTATTTTGTCATGATAAAATTTAAAGAAATGTTCAAAGAAATTTGAGATTCTAGTAAACACAGAGAATCATCTCCATGAAAGAATCCTTGTGAGTGAATCATTCTGGATAGCTCTACTCTGATTAACTTGGTTCACAATGACCACATTGACTTCATTTCCTACTGTCTTATGCTCAGAATGAGCACCTATGATATGCCAATGTTCATGGAAGACACACAGGAGGTGCAAAGATAACTAAGATACAGCTTCCGCCTCCAAAACAGCATGTATTCATTTGTCGGCTACAATATAACAAAGCTTAGTAGCTCATCTACTAATGGACCACCTATACATATATAAGCCTAAGTGACTGAACAACCGAACAACCGGTGAACCGGTTGCTATGACATGCACTGACCACCAGGGGGAAGACGCTCAATGCAGGAGCTGCTCCCTGGTGGTCAGTGCACTCCCACAGTGGGAGTGCTGCTCAGCTGACCGATGGACACCAGACACAGGGCTCATGGCTGGGAGCCGCAGCCCAGACCCCAGCAGGGCTGCAGCAAGCCTACTGAGTGGCAGCAGCGGCAGGTGCAGTGGGGCTGGGATGAGTAGGAGAGGCAGGTAACACTGGACTGCCATTTTCGGCCTGATCCCCACAGGTTATGCCGAGGGACCCCACCGGCGCATGAATCTATGCACCGGGCCTCTAGTTTAGACGATAAAAGCCTCTCCATAAATCCATTTGTTTATAACTCCCAAATTAATGAAAAGAGTCATAGTCTTTGCTGCAGTTCCATTAACTAGGAAATGTACATTGGTTCTTTACATTCTAAATACTCAGTTTCTACCAGGCACATTTTTTCTTTCTTCATTTTTAAAATTTTTAATAAAACTTTTCATTTTAGGTTAGTTTTAGATTTACAGAGAAGTGTCAATGATAGTACAGAGAGTTCCTATATGTGTTGTATCTTGTTTCCCCTATTAACATTCATTTTCAAACCTAATAATAAATAATGATCAGCATATATCATCTAAAAAGTCACAAAAGTGAGAATCATATGTAGATGTGCACTGTAGAGTTATAATTTTTTCATTTTATTTATGATTACAGTAAGATGTTGTTACTTGCCCAAGGTCAGATAAAAAAAAATTAATGACACATAAAATTAGATACAGAAGAAGATGTGTTAAGTGGAGAATCTAAGAATGAATGAATGTCTTTAAAATGACTTCAAAATGTATGGACTCCTGCCTAAAAAAAAAAAAATCAGTACTAATATTAACTTACTAATTTACTTTCCAAAATTGTTCTTTCGTAGGATCCTTGCTTACATGCAACATGACCTGGCTTAGTTCCTGGTGTATTTGGACGCTGAGTGAAGACATGCAAGTTGAAAATGCCAGGTTTTTTTTGTAATGTGAACTTCACAGAAGGAAATCAGGGACTTATTTTTAACCCAAAATAGGACAGTATTTCTTATTTTCAAAGTAATCAGCTTTCATAAACTTTTGTTTTGTTTTGTGACATTTGGTTGCTACTTAAAAAGGTGAAAGGATATCCATTTCCTTAGAAACACGGCTCTCCAGGACAATCACATATAAAATATCTTTACTAAAATATGATTTTACCTGTTATTTTTATCTTTTCTAAAATGTAAAACATAAGAATATTTTTAATGTGAAACTTTTATCTTGATCACTAAGTAGTACATGAGATTGTATGTGTACTTACAGTACTTACTAGTAGCTGCTGATAGCACACTAAAACTTTCATCTCCTCCTCTCTTTCCTCTCCTGCTGGTTTGTAAAAATCACTTCTCACAGCTAATCAGTCATTATGGCTCTTAGGAGAATTGACAGTATGGTGGTGGAGAGAGTTACAGGTACAAGGAAAAGGGACAAAGGTTCGCTGAGCAAATGTCATGGGTCAATGAGTGCACTGGGTTGTTTACATGTCTTTCACTGCTTAGAGCTATAGATATCTTGCATCATGGATGTGAATATTCACTTTTTACATTTGAGAATCCTTGACAGGAAAGAGATCTGAACAACTTCCAAAAGGCCACACAGCTTAGGAAAGCCTGGGGAGGGAAAATATGAACTACATACCTGCCTGCAATGGAGGCCACTGTTTAGAGGGTAGAACCCCTGCTTCTGAGTGGATGGTATGCTCTCAATTTCCATCTTGATGTCTCTCGAGATACTTCTTCTGCCTTTACAAATTTCCCTGTACTTAAGTAACCCCAGATAAATGGGTCAAGGTTGAAGAAGTTTCCTCCAATTAAAATAGAGGACAGTATAAGTTCACTGAAGCCATGTGTCAAGTATAATTAAGGCCAGATTTCCCTCTAACTTCCTGAAGCCTCCAGTCAGGGACAAAGGTGTGTTGCTGTGAACCAAGCATAGACCTGGGAGAAGGACAGTGTGATAGTCATGGCTCTTCCCCTAAGTTTGAGTTTGTTACAGGCGTTGTATTTTCAATGATAGTTATGCTAAACCTACATTCACAGCATCAGTGGATTTTGGGGATGAGATACTACATGATATAATTCTTTATAAATTGTAAATATCATAATATGGTATTATTATATTTTAATATTTGTTAAAATATCGCCTTAAAACAAATGCAAAGGTTATTCAGGAAATTGCTTACATAAAAATGTGACTTATTACTAATCTAACATTCAGAATTAAGATAATTTTCACTTAATTCCATCAACAGAAACTGCAAGTTACCCACTAATTTATAAACTAAATGTAGAATCAAAATTAAACATTCACAACCAAAAAAAATGACCAAAAAGTAAGTTTCCAAGTTAGCTTTATCAGTTGCCTGCCTTACTTTCAGTCATCTTCTTATATAACAATATAAAAATAAGTCATTTTAGTGTATTAGTTGTACACTTGACATAAAATTTTAAAACCTCATCTATTAGTTTTGGGAATGTATCAATTATTTTCAAATTTATGCCAGGAAAAGACCATCTAGATTCCAAAAAAAACTAAAACAGAAGTAAACTTTTGGAATACAACTTACGTATAATATGGCCACTCTAACAAGCTTTCTAAGAGGTTGGCAATGCTGAGAACTAAACAATGGCTTTTAAGCAAGTATGGAATACAGAATTGGTATTATAGGTATATGAAATGAAACAAAGAATATAAAAAGAAATAAAACTGTTCAAATAAACTAGCCTTGCTAAAATTGGGTCTGTTCATATGAGTAGTTAGAAATCACTTATAACTTAAATGTATACCTACAGTGGAATTTATTAAGGTCCACAGACTTCATTGTAAATTTCATAAACTTCAAAGCAAACATAGCTCATTTGAAATGGGGGAAATTTCCATAGAAATAATTTTGCTTTCTAGATTTTCCCTTAGGGTGGTTTTATTTCCTCTTTCTCATTAAAAATTTAGGAACTAAAAACCTTTCTCTCAAAAAAAAAATTATTTAATGAAATAAAACACACTTAAAGTTACTTTTTTTGCAAACACCGATTTTCATAAATTCACTTGTTAAAATTTATTGTAAACATGGACAAAGCCTTAAAAAATATACATGCAACGATTTCTTTTCAGCCTGCATAAGCAACCCGGGACTTGGAGGGGAAAAAATTAACTTTTTATAATTCTGCATGACTGAGAGCCCTTCGACATTCACCTTTCCCTAGACCTGTTGAGATAAAACCCTCCGGTGGGGAAAAAGTTGGGTTTTGAAATGAGAAACATTATATACAAATCATATTTCTGCCATGTACAACCTTGATGCTCTTGGTTGGACAAGTTATTTAATTCTAAGGCTCAGGTTCTTCTGATGAAAAATGAGGGGAATAACAATAACGGGATTGAAGGATTCAATGAGATGACTATAAATAAAAGAGCCTAGTAGAACCTCATAAATGTTAGTGTTTTATGAAATGCAACTCTATCCCTACTACATACAGTTGCTTTTATAAACTAAATTTATGGGTTGGCTAGATAGCCTATTATACTGAAAATACTGAGTCATAATAACATCCAAGTTCTGAACCCTTCCTCTGTTCCAAGGACTGTGCTGGGTGTCTGACTGGCATAGCTCACCTCTTTCAATCCTCAGAACTAACTCATGACAATGCACTAAGTGCTACTGTTGGAACCATTTTGCAGACGAGAAAAATAAAGTTTAGGAAAGTGAAATAACTCAATATTAAATGACCAGGATATACACTCAGACACTCTGCAGCCCTCACTTGGTCTATTCCCAAGGTTCTCATTAACTGGCCTTTGAAAATATTCACACCAAACAAAAATGGAAATGGGGGCAATACAGGTAAAGAAAGGAATTCCAAATCTGGCAACAGCAGGGGAACACACACAAAAACACACACAAAAAAACCAACAAAACAACAACAACAAACTCAGAAGAACTGCACCCTACATAGCTTCTTGGAAAAATGTTTTGAGAGCGTGGCTGGCCATCACCTCTCAGCTTTAAGCCTCTGAGGTCGCATATGCCATTTCTATAGAATCCTGTTATTTTAAAAAGAAATGTTATATGTTGTATGTCAACTTCTCTTTTACATAACTCAGAGGGGTTGTAAAAACAATACCATCACTATAAAAGCTTTCAGGACCACATTAACCTGAATATCATTCTCATTTTTCATGAGACATGCATAGAAAAGGACAAGGTCCTGAACCGTAGATCAATTTGCTTGATCTTGTATCATATTATAACTTAAACAGACCCATAACCCACAATTAAGTTTACTAATTGTAAATTATATGCTTTTGAAAGGTTTAATAGTTTCACGAAATAATTGTAAAATGACCATTTGTACTTGTTCTATCATAAAATAAGTACTGATAATGGCTGAACAGCTAATGAACTGAAGAAATTGCAGCCTCCTTATTTCATAATTTAAGTAGAAAATGAATTAAATCTTAATAAAAAATGTCCTTCATTTTCTTTATAGAATTTATTATTCTTTTATCAATCAAAACATTCATTTCCAAAGGTTAAGGTGGTAGCTCCCAACTTTCAATACTTTAATTATTGCTATTCTTTATCTTACATCATGAAATGAGTTGCCATATTAACTAATCTAAATAATAGATTAATTTTATAGATGTTTAAATTGAGTCAATACACACCCATACATTATCTGTTATTTATTTGATGTTATTTTCCATGTAATCTTGTTTCATGGATGTTAATTCTATTTTCAAAACTTCACTTAGAAGTCATAGAAAATCACCTATCAATAGAATACAAGAATGCAATTTTCTGTAAGGTTTCTAAATACGATTCTATCTATCTATTTATCTATCTATCTATCTATCTATCTATCTTATAGCTATCAATCTACCTTCTATCTATCTATTCATTCCTTACACCCACCATTTAAAAACTAATTTAAAAGCATGGTTGCTTGTATGGAGCAGTTGAGAAGTTAATCGAGGTACACCAGATTGCCAAGTGGGAAAAAAAATTGAAATAACTTATATGAAATAAATGAAGAAATTCAACATATTATTAAAAAAATGAAGGGTGTATAACCATGCAACTCCATGAACAGTGACTACACATACAAGCAAATGAAAGCAGCTGACCACGTACCCACACACCTTGGCAGAGGTGCACTCCACACTCGGCGGCCGCCACCAAGACAGATGATCTCCGATGTCCCTTCCAGTCGATAACCTGATGAGCAGGTGAAGGTCAGAGTGTCACCAACCCCGAAGTTGAACCCAATTCGGTTACCATATTGAGGAATTCCAGGATCTTCACAAGGTTCAAGGTTATATTCTGTAAATTAGGTGGAGAGGAGGACAAAGAAAATGATAGTCACTTTTTAGGAATAGTCTGATACTTTACAATCTGGATGCTTTTAGGGCTTAGCAATACATTTAAAAAGTTAACTATTGTCTAATTAAGGGAACATGAAAATGGCCCACATAATTTTCTTCTTTTGTAAAAGATCTAATAACTTAATGAATATTTTTATTTGGGAAATTCAATATAGATGATAAAATGTCACCTTCTGAGTGCTAATTTGAAAATGTAGTTATTTATCTTTTCTTTCTTCTGCATTAGAAACATATCCATTTTGTAGTTTTTTGTGTGTTTTTTTTTTTTTTACTTATAATACTAAGATAATTGATGCATATTTTCAAACACACACACACACACACACACAAAGTCTGCAATTAAATAATTTGCACTTTTGGAATGCATTTTACCTAATGGCTTTACTCTTATGTCTCCAGTATACAACAAATCCAATTAATTCATCATTTGGAAAACACCTGACTTCAGATACAAGCATTTATGCAAGACTGAAGTGTCCTCACACTGAGAAGTTTTATATTACAGAAGCAATGAATAAACATGAAAATGATCAGCTAAACACTCTTCAGAGTATGAGAAAGTATTGCTGATTGAACAATATAATTTATATATCATCCTAAAAAGATGTAGCTTACCTAAAAATATTCCCAGAGCACAAACTATGTAATTGCAATGGCGAGCAAGAGAATTGTTTCAAGTTGATAACTGTTTTTGCATTGCTAAAAAAAATATTTGTACATACTCTCAATATTCTAGCCTAAAATTGTTTATGCTCATTCACTACTCATTCTGGAATACCTAAATTATATAAGTATTTCTATGAAAATATTAGAATAATAGTTGAAGGACAAGGTTAGCTTTTGTATGATTTTATATATACTGCTAATATTACAGTTTTAATATTAGCAAGTTGGTATAAAATTTATTTGTCATTTCTGCATTAAGAAATAACTAGTTTTCCACAATTCCATTCAACTCAGCCATAGAAATTTAACTGACAAGAACAGTTTTTATTTACTTTAGTCTTATAAATTTTATTTTCTGTAATCCAAGTCATAAAGTTGCCTATAGATGAGGTTATTCTAAAATAAAGGGAGAAGCACATTAATTATTTATTGATCATCTAGTTCCAAATAAATAAATTGCTTATCTGAATCTTGGCCTATAAACTTTTTCAAGACATAACACTATACTATCACTGGCTTAAGTCAAATTTTACTTTTAAAGCCTAATTAAAAATTTAAAATATGCATTTGAATTTCCATTTTAAATTCACTGGGCATTTTAGCTAGCTTTTCTCTCTTTTAGAATTCTACATGTGTGTAAGTTAAAAAAAAAAAAAGTAACTAGTGAATTTTTTAGCAAATTAATTTATTTACTCAAAGTAGTTCAAATGTTCCTTAAAATTTGTTGACAGGTATTTATTTACTACTTTTTCTTTTTTTTAATTTTGTCATACATAAATAATATTCATACTTTTTAAAAAATGTGATTTTTTGTTGCCAAAATAACATTTCTTATTTGACTATTTTCTTACCAGAGAATGTAATATTGAATCCCTCATATGATATTGAAAAATCAGAAATGAAGCGCAACTGAGCCCTGAAATTTCCATAGAGGCCAGCATTGATGGTTGAAGGAAGCTCTGAACCAGTCAGGCGTGCCAGTGGTTGCGTGAAACTCCCATTCTCGGTGATCAGTAAGTAGTCGTGATGGTCCTCCAAATGAAAGGTGTGAAAGTTGAACTGCACACCTATTAAGAAAAAGAGGAAAATTAGATTTACAACGTATATCAGCAAAACACAGGGTTACCAAAACAACCAATAAGAGTTACCAAACTACCAACAGAAAAAGGACCCTCTTCATAACTGATTTCTCTGAAAATGAGAAGCGCTGCTATAAAATATTCCAACTGTATAGTATAATATTATCCTTTCTTTCTATCAGCATCCTTATAAGAGATATAGTGAATCATGTCTTAGAAACTGCTGAAAATAAAATTTAAAAACAATGACTGAAAAGAAATAAGTCAAGTTTTCTGAACATTGCAAGGAAAACATATATTCTTTATTGATAATAGAAGTACAGCTTTCTGGTAAACATTGTACATGCGTCCTTGGGCTCCTATTGCAAACCCCTTGAACAACATAGTGCTAAACTTCCAAAGCAGACATAAAGAAGAACTATTTGTTAAATGAATGTACTGGCTCTCTGTTTATTTATTTATTTTCCACACACTTTGACCTGTGCATATAACATACTAAAAAATGCTCATTGAATTTTCACAAACTGAACGCACCTTTGTAAATGCACCCTAATCAATAGATAACTTTTCCAACAAGCAGAGCTCCTTTCATTAAACGTTTCTATCATTTCAGGAGTTTTTTAAATGAATAAATTAACTCTTTTATAAAATATTAGTACAGGCAGATTTTCTGGTAAATAATTTTAAGTCATTTTTGATATATTAGGATGACCACTTCCCCATTGTTAAGTTATTGCCTTCATCACTTATATTGCTAATTTATTATTTTAGTGGTGTTACACAAATGAACCATATTTAGTACTACAGTGCTTTCATTTATTTTTTTAAAGATGTGTTAACATCTATCACATGCACAGTGAAATTTTGTACTCCATGTGACTTATATCTGCAGCTCTGATAGAGAATTTGAGACACAAATATTTCTAGAATAGTAGTAAATTTATATGGTAATAGAATTTTAATAAATAATCATTAAAAATTTAATATTCAAGTAGATATAAACATGGACTTTACAATTAATTGCCTCAGCGCTACAAA
Source organism: Myotis daubentonii (assembly GCF_963259705.1). NCBI lineage: Eukaryota > Metazoa > Chordata > Mammalia > Chiroptera > Vespertilionidae > Myotis > Myotis daubentonii. The sequence goes on along the minus strand of NC_081856.1, from coordinate 34,492,753 downwards.
CTACCTTTGTATTTTTGATACTAACTTTTGAACTTTTTAAATCAACCTCTTAACTTAACAGAGACAAAAGCCATCTGTTTAAGATTTTGTTGATATGCAAATTCCAAATAACATTAGCTTAACACATCAAAATGAAAGGTTTAGCTAGCTGGCATAATTAGGAGGTTTAGGGAATAAGGAGGGTCCATGGGAGAGGAATACAAAGATGGAGATTTGAAGACACCAGGGTGCTTATCTTACCTGAACAGAGAATAGAGAAATGCTCCAGGCAGATGGGAATATTTCCAACCTGGGCAATTAAAACAGCTGTAAACCAAGGACAGGGGTATCTCTAGCCTGGGCAGCTGGGAGATCAAAGGCAACTCCAACCAGCAACATAAGGGGGAGAGAATGAGGAGGGCACCACGTGGGCTTGGAGCTTTGAAACTAATTCTATGGAGCAGAATGACCAATGAGGAAAGCAGGAGGGCGGGGGGGGGGGGGTCCCAAATTAAGGAAAGGGATCAATTAAAAAGGTCAGATTCAAACAAAGAACTGCGGCATATACAAACTGGAGACAAAGGGACATGAGGCAGGATTTTTTTTATTTTTCCCATCAGAGAGAAAGAGCAGGCTTTTCCCATTGGGGGCCCCTCCCCATGGGGCCCCCTTTGGGGACACCCTTGCCCAGATGGAGTTTGTATCTGCTTTTAATAAACTTCTACATTTTTTTATTAAAGAAGCCTTTTTGTCTGTGAGTTTATTCTTCAAACTTCATGAAGACAAGAACTCACGGGAAGAAAAGTCTGCACCTTAAACCCCACGTTTCAAAAAGAAAGTAAATCTTTCTTATGGCTAAACATGAGCACATTACAATACTATAGAAAAGTAAATATAATCCTCTGTTGCAGTTACTCGAAGTGAATTTTACTACTGATCTATTGTTGCTCATGCAAAAATGACATGGTAAAGGACAATGCAATGAGAATAGATGCAGTAAGAATTCAGAAGATAGCCCAATTAGTATTCTATGAGGAAAATTACCTTTTCCATGGGTTACATCAACAGTCCAAGTACAGTTCAGAGAATTTGGATAAAATTCCGGGTAACCAGGTGATAAGATTGTTCCGCTAGGCCCTCTAACATCTCCTCCACATAATGCTGAAAATACAAAGAAAAGCAGACTTATTAACAGTCATACCTAGAAAGGCAGAGGCTGAACAAACCAGTCTCCTCCCTTGAGTCTGGTTCTCTTAGCTTAAGCTACTTCCTGGTAAGTCACAGGAGTGTGTAAAGACCTCCTCCAATCCTGGGAAATCATTTCATCCATTGTAGCAGCACTAGAGAAGAAAAGGGTATGTAATAGCCTCAGAGAATTAACACTGGCCCCAACAGAATGTAGCTCCACTTGCCACATTTGAATCTGAAGTACATACTTATACAGTTCTAATTATAAGCAACATTTGCATATACCGGTCATGAATTAAACATGAGCAATTAATTGTTTAGCAGCCCCTCTTTTATTAAGATTTAAGAAAACAAATTGTTAATTATATAAAATTCTTCCTTTGAAATTCTTAAAGGGATAGTTGTCATTCCTCATAGAATTCCTTTTAAAACAGGGAAGTACTAGTAAACTGAAAATTTTGAAGCCTGCTTCTGGAATTCTGCATTTCTCTGGGAAATATCATGAACAAAATGGTATTGATTTTTTTTTTTTTTTTGAGAGAGAGAGAGAGTATAGATTTTTAAGTAGATGCTCGAGATCATGAAAATAAATGTGTATGAACTGAGGTCAAATAAATTAAATTTTTATTCAATGTTCATTTACTCAAGAACAAATCACAGTCTATAATGCTTTCTACTATATTCAATAACCATCAGTGGATACGGTATGCCAAAAAATGTTACCAGTATTGTAGGATGGGACACACCCCCAGGGTGAGCTTTCCTCCCCTAGCACCACTAGTCATGCGATGTAACCCGCCTCACCTTTCATATCACTGGGCATGCAGTTCAAACCCTCCCCTGACCTTTCTTCCCCTGACATGTCAATAGTCATGTGGTTGGAACAAAAGGGTCTGGAGATTAGCCTCATATGACTCCCAAACAATTCCCTGCAAGACCACTTTCTTAAGTATTAAGTCTTCTCCATAATGAGGTTCTGACCCACATCAAATAATCTTAGCAACAAAACTTGGGTCTGTTAACCACAGAGACAGAGTTTTGGTCAAACTAAAGATGACATCTAGGCCTCAGTTTTGTTTCAGCTCCAGTCCCAGAAAAGCAGCAAAACCAGAGGAAGCAACATCATGACTGACATCAGGACAAGATGTATTGACTAATGACCTCCTATCCTGGTGCCCACCAATCAGTGGAAACCAAGACCCGGAAAGGACACACCTGGAAAAGCTAATGAATGTTCTATTGAGAGTCTCCCCTGAGACTTGGCCTAAAGTCCCTCCGCACTCCTTTAAAACTCTTAAGAAAAAGGACCCCATGTTCTCTCTCTCTCTCTCTCTCTCTCTCTCTCTCTCTCTCTCTCTCTCTCTCTCGTCTTCTCCCTCAGGCACTTATCTGCGCTTTCTTTCTCCAAAGCTACAGGGGCCCTTCTTTTGACTCTAAGTTGTTTTCTGAGTCCACCCAGCCCACCTGGCTCACTTTTACCTCTGTGACTTTCTTAATAAACATCCCCTTGTATTTGAGTTCTTGCCTTTGAATTCTTTCTTGGCAAATCTCAAGATCTAACTTCACAGGTAACACCTGGTATTGTTCACCATTAACAGAAAGAATCAATTTTTACTCAGAAATATATGTACACAGAAAATATAACTGAGCTCAAAGTGCTCTTTCCATATGACATAATTGATAGCAAAAAAGGGCAATGTCCTGTTTTTCAGTCACACATTTCAAGTAGTATAGAGTATCCATAAACTATTTAAACATATTTTTATATAAAAGTTTTAAAATAAATGTGTGGTATCACTGAGTAAACACACCTGAATTTACACTTTCATTGTAAATAAATTTAGTGCACTCTGAATGTGGAGAATGTGGGCTGGAGGCAGTGTAGTAGAAGGCCAGTGCGTAGGATCTGGATTTAGGCTGGCTGAGTTTGAATCCTCACTGTGATTAGCTGGTGGGGTGACACTAGGCAAGATAATGAATCTTTGTTTGCCTTAGTTTTCTTGCCTGTAAGTGTAACTTAATTCTGGCCTGGATTTTCCCCTTGCCTTCCAGGCAAATGGCTTCTGCTACAGATGTGCTAATCATTAGAAAAATTCTGCTTGCAGCCTGAGTGTTTGGGAGAACAACCCTATTGTTGGGAGGTGCCTCTCCCAAAGAGGAGGGGAAATAGGTACAAAATAATGACTGTTGATCAAAGTTTTGCAGTTGGAGGAGCCTCAAGATGTGACTGAGATAAGCAGGGGTCAGTGAACTGAAGGACAGGGAACAAAGAGAGTCAGAGATTTCATGCTCTTCCGTGGGTCCCTGTTGGTGCCTTAGATGTCACCAACCACCTCTGCCTTTCCTAAGATTCAGGGAGTCAAACAACAAATTCTGCTTTTATGCTTTTAAACCAGTTAAAATTGGGTTTCTGTCACCATCACAAGAATGCTATTATAAATGGTACTGTACCCAATACAAGGGAGATATGCTGATGATTTTTTCAAACCTTGTTATATAAATAAATTGGACTAAAGCTGCTACTAAAAAATGATGGCACCAACAGTACTTGAAAATTTAATCATAAAATGAACAATGTGATCGTCCACTTAGAAAAGTATAAAAGCTGGAAATAGTGTTATAAATACAAACTAAAACCCAGAACTAAACACTGCATGGATTTACATTGTGTGCTTTTTAATAAAGCAAGTATGAAAGCACTTCCTAATCTTAGGGAAGCAGTTCCTTCCATTGTATTTTCATGTCTTTTCTGAAAAATGAAGCATTTCTGAACTATTCTCCATGGAAACAAAAACTAATAAGGGCACTAGTATACTATTCATCATGACCAGCAACATGCCACCACAGGGCCGTCTGGGTACCCGGCCACTGTGCTGTGTAGCTAGGTGGCAGTTGCATTGGTACATGCTGCCTTCCAAGGCAGGGGGTAAATGCTCTATTCCATCAGTGCATTCATCTGATACCAATTTGATATTTTCAATGTTATTTTGTCAAAAGGCCCAAGCACACAATATGCACTTAAAATGATTTCCTCAGCACATTTGAAAAATACATATAGCATCCTTAGGTCTGTGATAGGTTCGGGTGATCATCAATATTCATTCTTTCTTTTCTTTATGACTGGTTTGATAACATAAAATTTCCAAAATATAAAATATTCATAGTTATGTTAAGTCTCACCTTTTATAAGGGCTATATTGATTCCTTTTTGGTTCATAAATCAGTTCATTTTTCATATTGAATGAATTCTTACCATCACAGGTTGGAAGTGGATGACTCCACCAGTGGTTTTTTTCACACAGAAGGGGCTCTTCATGGCTTAGCCTATATCCTGGGTCACAACTAAATGAAACAGTAGATCCAATGGAGAAATCGTGACCATAGCGACGGCCATGTACAGGTATGCCAGGGTCCAAACAAGAATAGGTGTTCACTGTTACACCTGGAAAATGAAGAGTAAGCTTGATGGGAATCAGATTTGCTGAAATTAATATATATCTTCAAACAATTGTGAATGATGATTTTTACTAATAAATTAATGTAATCACAGCTTTATGTTAAAGCCAACAATTTATTTAACAAATTTGTTTTGATATTTCCTTTGACATCCCCACAAAGACCAAATTCAGGTCATTTTGTTACATAAGAACTCTATGAAAATATATAGTTATCAAACATTGTATTATTATAAATGATATATGTAATCATAGCATTAACTAATGTTTCTTGAGCTCATTCTATTCCAGGGACAGCACTAACAATTTTGCAAAATTTTCTTCAGTTAGTTGTTAAAAGAATCCCATAAAATTAATTTTACCATGAACATTTTATTTGATTGTTAGGTGACTCTGACTCTGGAGCCCTTGTCAATAGTCAATTATTATTCCTAATATTTGTTATGTGTTTTTAAAATTTTTAATCAACTTTTAAGTTGGAAGTTTTTCATTTTGATAGGATATATATATATATATATATATATATATATATATATATAGAGAGAGAGAGAGAGAGAGAGAGAGAGAGGCATTTTGCCATATATGAAAGTATGATCACCAATATCTTTCTAAGTAAAACAATGCAACTGCTCTTGTGAATACTTGATGGGACTTTCTTTTACCTATTTTTTAATAAATATACTTTTATTGATTTCAGAGAGGAAGGGAGAGGGAAAGAGAGATAGAAACATCAAATGATGAGAGAATCATTGATCGGCTGCCTCCTGCACACCCACACTGAGTACCGAGCCTGCAACAGGGTATGTTCTCTGACTGGGAATCAAACTGTGACCTCCTGGTTCATAGATCAGTACTCAACCACTGAGCCATGCTGGCCAGGATTGATGGAACTTTCAATAACCTATACTATACTATACATTAGTGTCTCCTGATGATAATCTTCCTTGAGATTTATAATCTCTAGCTGAGGCCATATCATGACTATGCCTTTCCCTTAATAAGACACTTTAGGTTTCAGAACCTTGGCACTGTTAATTTTGGGGCAGCATAATTCTTTGCTGTGGAGCTATACTGTCCTTATATATTTAGCAACATCCCTGGCCTGGACCTTCTAAATGCCAATAGCACTCCTGCAGTTATGACAATCAAAGATGTCTCCAGATATTGTCAAATGTCCCCTTGGATGCAAAAATGCCTCCAGTTGAGAACTGGGGTAAAAGATAAATAATTATCTTACTATTCCTAGGGAGATTTAGACAACAAATAACTACTTATTTTATATTCCCCCAAATAATAATTAGCATTTTAAAAATTATAGATCATAGAAGCATAGAACAGACTGGGGAATCTCAGAGGGAAGGTGCAAGAGGGTGGGTGAGTGGGAAGTGATCTACCAAAGAATTTGTATACATATATGCATAACCCATGGACACAGACAATAGAGACAATAGGGAGGTGAAGGCCTGGGGCGGGGGGGGGGGGTAGAAGGGATCAATGGGGGAAAAGGGGGACATATGTAATACTTTCAATAATAAAGATTTAATTTAAAAAATTATATATCATATAAAATCCTATTCACATGAGAAAGTTTTTATTTGTATTAACTACACAAATTTAAACTAAAGCTAAACAAAATATTTAAAAAATAAATCCAATTTTAAAGAGGTAAAGAGTACATTTTAAGTGTATTTATCAACCACATTCATTTCATTTAAATGGTGGTGTTTTTAATGAGAAACTAAAATGTGTCAGAAAAATTTATGTTCAACACAATTACTTTGACCTGATATATTCCTCTTCTAAATGTGACCATTATTCTTCTAGGCACCCAGTTCTTGAAATACTCATTCATCATGAATCCCTCTCAGAATTTTTTTTTTCCCCTCTTCAAAACATGTCTGAAATCCACCCTCATTGAAAAGCATAATGCAATTTATCCTCACCCATCTCAAGGCCTTCATCACTTCAAGTCTAAAACACAAACAATAATGTCTGGCCTTTATTTCAGTATCTTTCATCTCCAATCTGTTTTATATACAATTTTGGGCATATACATCCCTAAAACCTATTATTTCATTGCTTTGTACCTTACGTTAATGGCAGCAAGTTCAAAGTCAGCACTCTTAAATTTAAAGCTCCCAAACTGAACTCAATATTCTTAATTTCCATTATTTCCTCATAGTCATTCTCCATTTCCAGTCAGGTGATTCCCTTAATTAGTTCTATGCTTTATTTCTCTGCCAGGAAGAACTTCAATTGTCCCCTTATTTTACACAATTGTCTCAATCTTTAATAGACAAGCTCAATAGACAATCTCCTCTCCTTGAAGTCTTGATCTTCTAATGCTCCAGTGTATATATGACTTTCCTTTATTCAGGACTCTTACGTTGGAGTAATATCTTAAGAATTTATGGAAATGGGGGTTGATGGGGTCACACAAAATGTAAATTATGGAAAAAGCAAGATCAAGCCAATTTAATTAATCAAAAGTGATTTTAATTCTTTCAGATTACTCAGAGTAGAGCTCAGTGAATAGTATAAGGTTAATCCTTTGATTTGTCCTTGTCTTTCCAACTGATACATGAAATAAGATGATACATTTCTTTTATGTTCCCAACTGAAATGCACACATCCAGCAGTCACAGAATACATCTAAAGAAACATTTCATAATTGATTGACAAGCAAATAAGTCAAGGCAATGCAAACATTGCAAAATTTAGGAACTCAAAAAGGTCATGATAAACAGATAGTATAATTTTCTGACAAATAATCACTAAAGTTAGAATGTAATTGCTAGTTAAGCAGGTTTAGTACATTTTTTAGTGTTGGAAATATACATAATTTTCAAAGTTCATGTCATTATAATGAAATACATTATCGCTTTCTCATTTATTTTATTTTATAGAACTTGTTTTTACAGAAGTAAAATCTCAAAATGGGTTTTCTGCTTATTTGGTTATTCGATGTGTGGATGAAAAAGGGGTGCTATAGACAGTAACCTCACAGGCTGATCTGGTCAAAAATTCCTATCAGGGAAGGTCATGGTGAGTAGTCACACTCCAGGCATATGACTTTTTAAATAAAAGGCTTATCTCTGCCTTAACCAAGGCCTGTGCATTGTTTTTGTCCATAGGTTAGCACACCATTGAGATAAGCATAACCACCCCCAAGAGAGCACATAATCTTGTTAGCTGTCCTGTAATCCAATCCCGCCTTGCCTTCCCACCTTCATGTAATCTTCCTTCCCTTCCCTCTTATCTAAATGAATAAAAGAAATTGCAAACTGCCATTCTCTGAGCATTTCAGATCTTACTTTCTGGCAACTGTCATCAGTTTTGACTCAAATAAACTTATAAAAATTCTCCACAAGTTTGGACCTTTCTTACCCTGACATATGTGATAAAAACATATAATCATTTTAAGTCTGGGTTTCTCTACCCCCTCCCATTATAACAACTGCTATTTAAATTGTACATTCTTTTTGATGTCTAGCATTTTCCAGAGTTGGAAAAAAGAATATCGACTCATGAATATGAAAAATATGTCTTTAGAGATGGGTCTCTATAGCTATGGATTTGCTTTGTACCCATTTATAAATATATTGTTTTATAAAATATTCAGATCACCAAAAACTTAATTATATTTGTATTTTAAGAAATATGACATAATAAACAAAAGTATTTTTTTCCTGGGGAGGGGGAAACAGTACAAAAACAAAAAAAAAATGGATTATGTTCCTAAAGTCTATTCTATGTTGTCAAAAAATCTAGTGCTTAGTTTATTAAAATATACAACTTGTAAACTATTAGTATTCTCACAGGTCAAGGAGAGCTCCAATTTTAACAAAAATCTAGTTTGCTAAATAATATAATGCTAAATTTAAATGTAGGGAAACAGAATAGGAAAATAAAAAACATGTTGGCAATACTTACTTTCATAATGAATCTTGAAGCCATTATTAGAACGGCTGTTGTCTGTTGTAAATAGAAGGTATATAAAATTACTGCTACTAAATAGAAACTGGGGCACTTGTGTGCCATTGTAAGATCCAAGCAAGGGTGATAGAAGATTTGGTCCATCATGAACTTCCAGAACATCATAATTTAGTTCAGTCTGAAATCTAAGAATAAGAGACACGTAAAATATATTTATTAGCATAATACTATATAGGAAATAATACCTTAGATCGCTATTTCAATCACTATTTACTTTTTTTTTACAATTTCATAATTTGCTTTAGCTTATTAAACCCAAGTATCTCTGTTCCTAACTACTCTGAATGCTGGCTAGTTTTAGTTTTAGATATTTGGTTGTTGTTGCTCCTACCATTTTCAATTTCTTAAAATAAGATACCATTATTTTGTAAACTGCAATCAATACAGAGCTCCTTCTAACATGCTAATAAAATGGAATTTTTTTATTTCTTCCTCGCATTTCAAGATCATATTATATTCTAAATCTGGATCAGAAATCTTAGCTGTGGAAAAACTTCCCATGGAATCATAAAAAACTGAGGATTTTATTTCCTTGCCCATAATGATCCTATAGACCAGGAAATTCTTTTCCCACTTTCACCAAGGGTTTCCTACAGATCTTACAGTACTCATTCAGCTTAACCATCTCCTCAGGAAGCCTTTCCGTGACTTCACAGTGTAGGTTAGTTCCCTCGCTATATTGCCACAATGTACAGTGTCTTTTGTGACATTAATCATAGTCATGTTCACTTGTTTAGTAACTGTCTCCTTTAAGAGTCTATAAACTTCATGAGGTCAGACAGTGTCAGCTTTGTCAATGCTTTGCATGTAGCAGACATGCAATGAATATTTATTAGATAAGAATAAATGAATGAATCAATGTTTTTTTAATGACAAAAGTATCTTTTCTCTAGGGCTGTTACTAACTTGACAAAAAGGCACTCAATAACTTGGACATTCCAGTTTTAACCATGCATTTTCATCCTTTTAAAATGTATCTTTCATTACATTTTCAGTAATGAGTTATCTCTAGTACACTTTAGGAAATAATTTTGAGTTGAAACGTCCACTAATGTTCAAATAATCACTTTTACTGTCATATCTGCCAGTCTTTTCATCATTACAGGCATAAACTATGTTATTCTTTAAAAACAAAAGCAGACTAGTAAAACTCAGAACCTGGTCAAAACAATTGAGTAGGACATTTAAAAATGAAAAACTTTACTTCATTATAAAATCTCTGATATTATTATGAATATGGCATGCAAGTAGTCAAAATTAAATGTGTAATTTAATGCTGCTAATAATCACAATTGGAACACCTTTCAATATGTACCACTGTTACATTCTTTGAGCAACACAGTAAAATGAACAGATTTCATAAGTTTATCATACTTTTCATTTTGCAACCTGGAATATGTTATATTTGTCTAAAATAACTTTTCCAATAATGTAAGCTAGAATAGGAAGTGTACAGGAACACAAGCGTTTGTATAAGAATGCACAATCATGCAACTGTGCATTGTGAATCCATAATTGGTTGTTTTGTGGTCCTTCTATTGTAGTATGGAAATCGGAGTTTCACTTTGATAACTAGTCAGTTGATAATAACTGAATTAAAATGCACAGAAGAGTCAGGGATTACCTTGAACTGAACCATAAAGAGACTTAATTCTTAATAGAATAGGACCAGTAACTGGTGATACAGAGAATGTTGTTCAGTAGGAGTGAGTCTTTTTATAGAAAATCATCACAAATTTGCCCTAAGGAACTATAAAAATGCATTATACTAACAAAGGGAATAGGACAGGGTTACACAATAATTTGAATTTCATTTTGTATTTTAAAATTGTTTGTATAAATTTCTCATTAATTTTCTTAATCTAATGTTTATTTGTTGATGACATTAATAAATTTATTGTTTATCATAACTTATAAATCCACTAGGTGATATTAAGAAATGAAGCTGGATCTAATCTTACCCAATTTTTGTTCTTTTGAAAACATTCTTGGTGTTAATTCAAACCTGTTTTGACCAAATTCTGATAGTTCTCGTGATTAAAAAAAAAAATTGCTCTCTGGAAGATTGATACTGATAGTTTGTGGTCAAGTAGTTGAAGACAGGAAAAGGAATAGAAGAAACAGAAAAGAGGGTGAGTTCAGTTAGGAGCTGCCATAGATTGAGAAAATTTAGGAACTGTGGGAAGACACAAAGCAACAGTTTATCTATAAATCAGAGGATAAGACTTGTTAACTGTGTTTGACTATGTTAGGAAGCAATAAATGCTAAAAACCACCACATATGTCCATTGGCATTACTGGCATTCTGTATTGTATTTGATACAAAATTATATTTCTGAAGATTTCATTGATTTAAGCTATTTGAGGCAATCTAAAGAAGCTAACTAATGGCTTATATTTGTAATGTCTTTAGGTTTTATTTCTGTAAATTAATTCTAACCAATTGCTACAACTAGACAATATTAGAAGAAATAAAATAAAAAATATCTATGGCACCATCTTAATTATATTATCTGATATTTAAAAATGTTTTCAACAAGATTAATTTAAGTTATTCATGAGTACTAGAAAGCAAGTAAGATAACTTTATAATAAATACAATTCATTATTTGGCACAACATTCTATTAAAACATATTCTCTGAATGAGCGGGACTATTAAAGAGTTGGAAGTATCCTTGAAAGAGCTTGGCTGGAATTCAGAAGGAAATGAGTTTTTTCAAGAACGTAATTCTTGTTATATACTTCAGAGATAACTTGTTTCTTAAAACAATCTTAAGGGGAAAATGAAGCACCAAGATATTATAAGGTCTTACAAAACAAGGAAGTGATAGATGATTTCATCTATCTGATTTCAAAGTGACTATTTTATGCCACTACCCCAATGGATAAAACTCTCATTTATTTTTTAACTTGCTTTGATACTGAGCTACTATTAACCATGTGAAAGCTTTTTAAGATGAATATTATTTTAAGGGACTGGTTTTCTGATGAAGTACATGGGAGTACAGACAGCTCTAAAGCAAAATCGCATACCCTTAATGGGTCTTGGGAAAGAAGAAATGGGAGATATTTAATTTTCCTTTCAAATAGCTCCAACTCAAGAATCTTACTAGCTTGTGTGTATATGTCATATTTGACAAATTCAATCATCAGACCCTAATTCCATTGTATTAATATATTTATATGCTTATCACATGAATGCAATGCTTACAGAGGTTTCTTTCTTTTATTTCTTCTAAAAAAGAAAGAAAGAAAGAAAGAAAGAAAGAAAGAAAGAAAGAAAGAAAGAAAGAAAGAAAGAAAGAAAGAAAGAAAGGGATTTGGAAATGCAATGAACAATAATTGGGAAATATATTAATTGGGAATATATTAATAATTGGGAAATATATTAATCCTTTGGATTTCTCAATAGTGGTCCAATCACAGATCGGAAGCTTCGTTCTTTTAGTCATGATATTACAATCTTTCACCATACAGATAATTGTAATACTAATTCAAAATCAGTAATACTAATTTTCCTAAGAAAAATCTCAACTACCCAATCATTAATACACATTAATTTGATAGAGTCATTTTTCTGAAGGACTTGTTAGTGTAGGTGTATGTGTAGTGTTACTGTTGTAGACTGCAACAAGGTATTGATTTGAATATGTTATAGCACCTTTGCCTCCTGAAATCTAGTACAGAATTTACAGGCTCTTCAAAGTATAGGACAACTAAAGTCATTAATTTAAAAGTCACATGTTCATTAGTCAGTAATGTGCATATATATTTAAAGCTCAAAGGCCCATCTTACATATCTCAATAGTGCTGATACAGCATTAAACAAATACAACACAGCTTGAAAACAGGCTGAAATGTTAAAAGGGGGCCAATCACCTGAAGTATTCAAAGCATAACAACTGACTATTGCAGTAAAATTATACATTGATTTGGTAAATAAAATGGAGGAAGTCAACTATTCCTTTACATAATATCTTTTTAAGGTTAAAAAAAATTCCAGAGACCTTTCAAATGTAATTTTGATAGAGTGTCCGGGTTCAGCTTCAATCACCCACTCACAATTCAAAGAGTCTTTATAGTATCCTGGCCATCCCGGAGAGAGAATCAGTCCGCTGGGAGCTGAGAAATGGCCACCACATGGAGCTGAGGAATGAAGTCAGAGAGTGAAAATAGAACTTTCAGAACAAGTTGCAGGAACTATTCCTAGTGCTATGATTTGCACAGTGAATCTCTGCATAGACTTATTAAATGCTTCTTTATAAATTTTTTTAAAGTAAATTGCATTCAGTCCTTCTACTATTGAATGATTATTTTCCTTAAAAAAGTAAATTACTTTTTAAAAATATGGCATAACTAAAATAATAATGAAAAAGGCATAGCTACCTACTTAGCATGTCAGAAAAACTAATCGTTCAAGTCCCCCAATAATATCACATAATACATTCTTGTGCCTCTATCATCCTTTTCATCTTCAAAGCTTAGGGAAAAAAATATGTTAGTTTGTTTCTCTCTCATTTTCTGATTTACATTTTCAAACACTGCTAATTCATGCTACACTATCTAAAACATTAATTTTCCTTTTTCCAAAGTCCCTACTATTGTTTAGGCCATCATTGATTCATTGATCTTCTCTGACTTCCCATCTGCTGCTAACGGCTCTCTTGCTTCAGTCCAGCTGTCAGAATATTCTTAAAATTATGTTTCATCACACCATTCCCCATCCTAGACATGTATTATCATCCCTTTCCTTTTAGCATCCAGGTTATTGAATACTTATCAAGTATTCAATCTTGTGCTTTTCCCTACACTCACAATTGAAACCATAATGATAGCACTGTAATTCCAGTAACAACTTGATTAGGTTTCTTAGTGTAAACAGCTCGTTTTGTAGATAAACGAAGTTCTGAGAAGAGCAACATGCCAAAGTTCACAAGATTTGAAAGTCTCTAAAGTACTTTCAAGTCTGTTTTTACAAAATGAAACCCCCAAACCTGTCCTGTCCCATTATTCCTTGTAGTATTGGTAAATGAAACTACCATCCATGGGGTTGCATAAGCCAGAGAGCTATAGCAGTCATCTTTCTTACTTCTGTTATCCTTCCATTTACTCCCTTATCCAATCCAGTCCAAAGCTCATATATATTACTGATTTCAGAGAGGAAGGGAGAGGGAGAGAGAGATAGAAACATCAATGATGAGAGAGAATCATTGATCGGCTGCCTCCTACTGGGGATTGAGACTGAAACTCGGGCATGTGCCCTGACAGGAATTGAACCATAACCTCCTGGTTCAAAGGTTAATGATCAACCATTGAGCAACACTGGCCAGGCCCAAAGCTCACTCTTATTTCTGTATCTCTATAGTCCTTAGCTGCTATAATAGTTTAAATTACCATCATCTCATTCCATGGAGTAAACCTTCCGAACTGACAGTCCTAAGTGGTCTCTTCATTCACAATAGCTATCCTCCAGACTAGAGCCAAAGTGACTTTTTAAAACCACAAATCTGACTATGCCCTTCAATGGTGTCTTTTTGCGTTGATCAATAAGGCCCTGCATGATCAGCTGTTGCTTACTCTCTAGCCTAGACTCTGACCTTCTCCCATTCCCTCTGCACCCAGCTACGTTAGCCTGCTCTGTACCTTCGGGAGGGACATACAGTAAAAAATGGAGTATAGTGGACTTGAATTGTTGAAAATTATTCAGGAAGAAAAACAATCAAGTGTATATCAGCTTTTCAACACATCAGAGATCATTCCCAATGACCTCCCATGTTGTATTTTTATTTTCTTTAAATCCTTCCATTTAAACTATCCCCTGTGTTTTTATTTTTGTTGTTTACATGTTTCTTTCTGCTTTACCTTACAGAATTTATAAAAACTGATTGCTCCAGATGTTATTTTGTACTTTTTCATTCTTCAAATAATTTGGTGTAACCCAAAGAAAATAGGAAATAGTTATAAAGTGTCCTAGAAATCAAGCATTACTGAACAATGTCAATTTGAAAAAACCATTATGTAAAATTGCCAAAAATTATTATTTGTATGAGAAAAAAAATCCTTTCATATAAAACTAAACTCTCCTCCTTAGTAGAATTTAATTATTTCTTAAAAGACTTTTAATGGAGACCATTTCTATTTACTCTTTGTTATAATGACTCACAATTAGGTTTCCTATAGGGTTATTATGCATTTCAAAAATGAAATTATGTGCATAATAGTTATTTACATTACTGAATGTTAAATGGCAGAGTATTTTAGTGAGAGAAGGTCCTGGAAATATGGAGAGTTTCTGACAAAAATTCTTGGTAAGTCTTGGACTCCCCAAGAGGGTGTGACACCTAAGAGAGATGCTCGGTGCAGGTCAGTCAGGAAAGCCTCGCCATCACATTGATAAGCAGGTGCATGGCAGGAAAATGAGCACATAGAGACGCCATGTAGCAGCAGCAGCAGAGTATGGAGGGGACAAAATGCAAGGCAGAATAAGGAGACACCAAGTGTAAACTAAACATTCAAGAGAGAGAAAAAAAAATAAAATGCCAACTATAGTCTTAATAACAACACAAATAGAAAGGCAAAAACTTAGTTGCCCAAACCTTACAATTTTATCATATCCATGCACTGTTTATATTATACTAGAAGCCTGGTGCACGACATTCGTGCACTGGGGGAGGGGGTTGGAGGCCTCAGCCAAGCCTGTGCCCTCTCACAGTCTAGGACCCCTTGCTCCTTACCGCCTGCCTGCTCGCTGCTCCTTAGCACTGCTGCAGAGGCGGGAGAGATTCCCGCCACTGCTGCTGCACTGGCAGCCGTGAACCCAGCTTCTTGCTGAGCAGTGCTCCCCCTGTGGGAGCACACTGACCACCAGGGGGCAGCTCATGCATTGAGCGTCTGCCCCCTGGTGGTCAATGCACATCATAGCAAACAGTTATTCCACTGTTTGGTTGATTTACATATTAGGCTTTCATTATATAGGATAATTAATAATTTTCTTTAGATACACTTTTATTTTAGCTTAAATGACCTCTTTGGATTTGACCTAAGCATACATACATACATACATACTAATATAGATCTTGCTTTCTCTTTTCTTTTGATGCTTATATAAATTGGGAATCAGATATCTGAGATTATGATTGAGAGAGTCGAGTCAGTTAGAACCCACATAATAAGTCATGAAGGGGGTATCTAGACCTCATTATTTTTGGAAGGGGATATTGAATCTTTTTCTCCTTAACCAGAGCTCCAAATTGTCAATTCCAAAACAAATGGAAAGTTTGCCTTTATACCTTGTTATACATTTTGTTTTTCTTGTCAGGGATGTTACAATGATAACAATATTCAAAATATTACGTCTCTACCAGGAAGGGACAACTTTTTTTCATTAGTCTTAACTCAGTGTCTTAATTAAATCAACAGCTTTGAGCCAATAGCATTTATCCAACTCTTCCAACATATTTTATTGAATGTAATCCTCTTTATCTTTAAAGCAGTCCAGTGAATGTATTATGTCCTAATTATATTCAAGAACATGACCATGTAATCCAGAAGGCAAGTATTTCATTTCCATTTTTGTTGAGGGGATTGTTTTAGATCAAAGAGGGCATTGCTGGCTACAGTTCAAAGGGCGTAAAAGACAAAGAACCAAATAAAAAGAAGAGAAGCAGATAGTATACATGCATCAGAGCCTCTGAGTCCCAGAGGAGAAATGACTATGAAGAAATTAATCCCTGGTAATAAGTGAACTGAACAACAAACCAATTTTACTGAAATGAATAGTAATAAGAACAGAAGCAGGAGACCAGTTAGGAACCTATCACAGTAAACAAGAGTTGGTATGATGATTGCTGATACCAGGCTGTCAGCAGTGGAGGAAGAAAGAAGTAGATGGGTTTTGAATATATTTCAAAGATAGAGCTAAGAGAATTTTCTAATTGATTACATATGGTTGGTTGTTATAGAAAAAAAGGAGTTAGGAATTACTCCAAGAGTCTCAGCCTGAATTACTGGAAAAGGGGAGTGCTATTAATGATGATGGAGAAAGTTTGTAACAGTAGCATGTTTAGAGTGATTGGGAGTGATCAGATCAGTTTCTGACAGGATAAGTTTGAGGTGCCTCAGTGGACACTTTAAGTAGGAAGCCAAATATATGAGTCAGGGAAAAGAACTAACCTGGAGATTTAAATTTGAGAGACATCCGTACAGGGCTTTATTTAAAGTTAAAGACTGGATAAAAAGTACTAATAGAGTAAGTGGAAATAGAGAAGAAAAAACATCTATGAGCTAGCACTACAACACACACTAGCAGAGATCAAAGACATGAGGAGAAACCAGGAAGAGAAAATAAATGAGCCTGAATAATATATTTAATAAAATTAAATTTAAAAAGTATACAACTGCCCTATCTGGCTTATCTCAGTGGCTAGAGCATTGGCCTGTGGACTAAAGGGTCCCAGGTTTGATTCCAGTCAAGGGCACATGCCCAGGTTGCAGGCTCGATCCCCAGTGGGGGGCATGCAGAAGGCAACTGTTCAATGATTCTCTCTCATCATTGATGTTTCTATCTCTCTCACTGTCTTCCTTTCCTCTCTGACATCAATAAAAATATATAAAAATAAATTAAAATCAATAAAATAAAATATTAAAAAGAAAATATACAAATTTTAGACTTGTATAACTTTTTTTCCCATGAATAATTTTATAGCTTTAAACTATAAAGAGACATTTCATTTTAAAAAAGGTAAATGGTATACAGTTCAGATTTTATAACAAAATAATAAATACAATTTAACCCAACTCTCATTTTTGGTCTGCAAATAAATCCTTCTCATCTTTCAGTCTGTATGAGTACAGTTTAGTAGTATTAAAAATGACATTCACCAATAAATAATAAATCTTCATACTCAGGAACAGTTTTCTTCTGTGACCGAAACAGAGGTGGGAGACAATTTATGTCCAACTGTCTTGCTTTTTAAATCAAAAAGTTCTAGATGACTTAGTGCTCTCTGACACCTAGGAAGAGAACTTCTGTGTTTTGCTCTGAGTCTCATGGGATGGTATCTCTTTCAATTTCTTTTGGGATGCATTGGTTGGTTTATTACTGGCAAATACAGAAGCAGCCATTTATAAAATAGAAATACAACTCAGAGGTTAGCTTGAAAATAAGTCAAAAACTTGATGTCTCTCTTCTTTTTGTTTTTAAGACAGTGTATAATTTCTCATAATGAATAAAAGATTGTATTTACCAAGCTTCCAAGGAGGCAGAATCTTAACTGAAAACTATTAGGATGGATTAACTAATTTTTCCTGAGGGCAGAGTACAGTGGATTGGGTAGGTCTTATGTTAACCTGAGGGTTAAGTATGGAGGAAAGTTTCTGAATACATATGAGTAAGGACATAAAACTGAGAAGAAAGAACAATTTCATTATGATAGAATTGTGTGTACAATCATGAGAGAGAAAGATGATGATGATGATGATGATGATGATTTTTACAAGTATCAGCTACCTTGAATGGCAAAATAAGGGAAGAGATGGCTAAGAAAGATAAGTCATCTGTTTACTGCACCATATAAAACTATTCTATTCTAATTCTAAAGAAAAAAACAAAGTAAAAATCTCCATTATTTGTTAATGCTTCTTGAATAACTATAGTTCCTGAATCAAGTCAAACTACTCAACTGAGCAACATTGGCAGCTCAATTATTGGTAAATATCGTATTGACAAATGGTGGAAAGAAATCAGATACCAGCAGAATAGCAATGCAAACCCAAAGGCTATAGTAGAGACTTACTCTGAGATTGAATTGACAATCTGTGGAGAATGCACAGTTCAGGATAGGGTGTGCCAGCTAGACTCTGGGAGCTAGAGGGTCAGCCTTGAGCAGTGTTACACAAATTTACAAAAAGGAGAAACTCGAAAGACTTTCCATGAAATAACTCTCTGGAGAATGGTTCTTATGAAAGTTCGAAGTGCAACCAAATTCTTGGAACACTGGGATGTTTTCTCAAAAGGGAAAGAGTCTATGGCTTCTACTCACTCCTTTAGCCTATCACACTCCCCCAGGGTTTAGTGGCTGCTGTTGGATTACCAAGTAAAGTGACCTCAGTAATCACTAAATCAAGCCATTTACCTTTTATAACATGCCATTTCCTGTTCATGAGGGACTAAATGGGCTAATGAGAACACTTGTCAGTTGTCAATGATATCCTTCTTATATTATTAATTATTGTTATTATTGTTAAATAGAAAAATATTTACTTATAACTATGTCTCTATAAAAAGTGAGAAATCACATCTTACACTTAGGTAGGTAGTCTGCTTCATCCACTCACTTAATGAGTTTCTGTTACTGCCTTGCTAGTGTAAGCATCTGAGGTCCTGACTCCTGATTACAGCATTGGGCAGCAGGTGCTCTCTGTGGACTCAGACCCATCAAAACCTCTTCCTAATGGCAGTCAGCCTCACCATATCGGGGGAATAAATATTCAGAGAAATTTGAGCTCAGTGCAACTTGTTGGAATGATATGTTTGGAATATAAGGCAAACTCAGAAATGGTTAAAAGCTAGACATTCACTAGGAAAAAGTTAGGAACTGATGGGAGGATCAGAAACACCTGTAACAAGTTCATGGCAGGGTGGACTTATGGCCAATTCACAAAATAACCACAGACTCAAGCTCTCCTACAAAGGGAGTCATCAATCCGGTGAAGCAAACCAGAGCTGAGAAAAAAGGATTGAACTGTGGCTGTACTTAAGAAAGAAAGCCTCAAAATAAAGATTTTAAACTAAAAGTGGTAAAAAGAGACAATGAAGAAAGAAGCCCAAACAAGGATGCTAAGATCATTTGAGGTTAGATAATAAGGCAGGCTCAGCTCTTTGGATTGGCCTTTGTTCAGGCAGAATGTAGGTGGCAAAAACTAATGGGGTTCCCAAAGTCCAATAAGATGGCCTCTCTGAGTGGGTCAAATATTTTACCTAAAATTTTGCCTTTTATATAGCAGTTCTGGTCACAAGGAAAATTCCAGTGACTAGAAATCTTCTGGGATTTTCCTCATTGATAAGAGGATTCCAGGATTTGAGGGTCAGGAGTGGCTCCAGTTTGCTTCACACGGTGCAGTAAAGGAAATCTAGTTGCCCACTACTCCGTTGACAAAGATAATAATGTGAAAGCAGCGTTTTATCCATACGTCAGGACATACAGACACTACGCACATATACAGGTGAAAAGAGAAATAAAACTAAATGTGGTTATGTCATGCCTCTTCCCTCCCTTTTCAAAATGTCCCAGAACCTAGGCTGGTAGAAGGGACTTTGAAAAACGCAATCTGGGTGAGCCTGGCAGTGCCCTCAGAGGCTGCTGAAAGTAATGCTGTCCACATTCTGAGAAAGAGAAGGGTGTGGTAAGAGGAATTCCAAGGGAGGAGATTGTAAAGAGAAAAATTTCACTTTCTGGATTTAGTGAGGAGGCTCACAGGTGCCCAACAGGGGGCATGGACTGTGTTGAAGAGAAAAATAGATGAGTGTAAGGGCAGCAGGGCCATGATGAGACTGCCAAGCAAGAAAGGAAGAGTGTTTATGCAGCTGCTATGAGTGGGAGACTTTAGTGGAGGGAGATTTTTAGGAAATGTCCTAGGTGGTACATCACGAAAATCCCTGTGCCAGGAGATCTGGGATAACCATCTACACCATTCTTCATGGCTCTGGGATGTATCTTTGAAGGGGACACCAGGCAGAGACTGGCCCCAGATAGGGACAGTTACATTTAGGCTACAGTCCAAGCATGATAGGGGTCCTTGATTGTCACTAGCCTCAGTGAGGCTGACTGTGGAATTCAAAGTCAATGATTTCAATGCTGAGTACAGTGATTCATGTATTTTGTTTTCCATTTAGCAAAATGGAAATATCACAAGGCTTTAATAAACAGCTAATCTTTGATCCTCATGAGAAATTTGATCAACCCATCTAGAGAAAGATTAAAATTTTAACAAAGATAGGCTAAATCTATCCTTAGTTTCACAGCAATGTTGAACCTCAGGTCAGTGAATAAAAACATAACCCAATTCTGTTCAACAATCTGAAATTAATCTAAGTTTAGCTGTGGGATCATAGAACTGGAACATATTACGATCTCATATTTCCCTTTGGTCTAAACAATCCTTATTAAAGGACTAGGGCAAATAAAAAGTTTCCTTTCACTTTTCTCAAAGATTTTCCACAGTTTTAAGGTTGAAGACTGGTTGACATGAGTGAATCACTAATTTGGCAATATGTCTAAATTTCTAGATAATTGAGGTAGAGAGGAACTGTAGAAAGAGGGCGATATTTGAGTGGGTTGAAGCCTTGGATTTCCTTATGAAAACATTTTATACTGATCTCCCTTGCTCTATAAATTCCAATTAAAAAAAATAACTTCCTACTTTTTAACTTTAACACACAGCAATCCATACACATAAGCTACTTTTTTTTTTTTCAAATCCTCATCCGATGATATGTTTTTCATTGATTCAAGACAGAGAAGAAGGGAGAGGGAGCGAGAAACATCAGTCAGTTGCCTCCCACATGTGCCCTGGCTGGGAATGGAACCCACACCTTTCAGTGCAGCCTACCAGACAGGGCCACATATGCAACTTCTAATGATGCATTTGATTTTGGAATGTTTTGTGTAAAGATAATAAAATTTAAGTAGAAATTTATTTGCATTAATTAGAACAAGTAAATATGTATTTTACTTATATAACATATTCTATATAATGATAATAAAAAAGTTTTAGCAAAAACATGAAGCATGTATTGTACTTTAAATGCAGTGATAGTACTTTAAATGAAAAACTATAATAAATGATAAACAAAACTTTTCTGTCAAAATATGGACCACCTGAAGAACCAAGTAAACAGGCAGAGGGCTCCCAGACATAGTTCTCAGTGGAAGTGGAAGTGGCTGAGAGGAAGGCTGGGGAAGGGCGAAGGGGGAAGGGGTGATTTATTAAAAAAAAAAAAAAAAAAAGAAAACAGTGAAAAAGAAACTTTCCTCAACTAATCTCAAGCTTTTGTTGTTAGTACCTAAATAGAACTGAGGCAAAGCTAAAGGAATTCTTTACAATCCTTAATTAGAATCCAAGCAATGAAACTCCTCTTATTTATACAGGAGTTGACAGCAGTCTGCTTTATTGGGAGGAAACGGGCTCCAAACATGGCCTGGTATGGCAGGTACCCTGGTGAGTGCCGTGGTCAGGGTGCTTCCAGCCCACCATGATTCTGCCTTTTCGGCTTCAACCTTATCCTGTCCCTACCTCAGCGTTCGATCTAGAACTTGGCAGGTCAGCCAACTGCGTGGAACTTCACTCACATGCAGAAGAAAAAGATTCTTTTACTTCAGAAACTTTCATCAAGTTCTTGTTAGGATTTCTGAGGGCCCTACTGGCCTATGACCAATGATAGTTCTAAATATTTTGTTTTACTTATTTTTAAAAGTTTAATACCGTTAGTTTTTCACAGTGAAAATGATCACTGAAATTGCTTTCTCATATTAAGCAGAAATTCATAAAATGATTTGTTGTATCAACCTCATTATTTGTACCTCTCCGTGCAGCTAGGCACCAAGCAGCTCCTAAACCAACACTCAAGGCAACAAGCCTCAACAATGACCTGGAGGTGGTCTCTGTGCCTGTCCACTGGGACTGTAAACAGCTCCCAGTGTGGGGAGAGAGAGGCGCAGATCGAGTCACCTGTGAGCTGAAGTGGCTTCCCGCAGGATAATTCTGAATCTGCTTAGCATTGTTTATGAAGCAGGTCATACTCCTGACCCCACTGGTTACTCATCAAACCCCTGTTCTCCACTCCAGTCACATGGAACCAGTGCCGTTCCTTCTGCCTGAAACAAATGCCTTTCTCCCTCCTCCCACTTTTCCTTCAAATACTAACAAAGGCTTTCCTGACTGATTCCCCAAGTCTAGTTCAGGAACTGTGCTAAAATAAGAAATGAATTAAGGGGCAAAGAATGTTGAGCAAAATTAAACATTACTTTCCATTTTCCCTTTTTATTTCAGTCCTTTATTGTGCAAATCCATTATGTTTGTTAAACAAAATAGCACATTCATAACCCTTGGCAAGGCAGCCCCTACTATAAGCCTATAACATTTGAGGTTTGGAGAACAGTGAAGTCATCTTGTTTGCCCCCTCCCGCACTCCAGGTATTAGAAATGAGAAAGGCATTAAAAAAGGAGGGAGGAAATTAAAGGGGCTAATAGGAAAACATAATCGCATGTCTGGATTACTTCATCATGAGACATCATGAAATGTTCATTCAGTGAAACTCAGCATGTATAGATAAAGGCTGTATTACTCAATTAAGTCTGCTATACTTCTGAATAGTACATATTGAATAGTCTCAATTTATCAACTAGGAACTGAGAACACACAGGTTGCATTGTTAATTTGATCACAGGTAAAAATAAAAATTGAGAAAGCAAGAAAAAGAAGAAAACATTAAAATATTATCACCTAATCATTACAGGGTGATTTATTAAAAGGTGTTTTTTGGTTATAGTTCATCAATATCTTAGTAAAAACTCTTAGTAAAAACTCTAAGTAAAAACTCTACTATATCTTTTTTAATAAAATAGATTTATAACCGTAAGTATGAGAGTAGAAGGAAAACAGTAGAATTTAGGATGTTAATTCCTACTGTGATAATTCTTAAATAAAGCCCCCACCCATATTCCTATAATCCTAAATTGATATACTATATATATGCTTGAAGTATTTTATTTTTCCTATGATCATCCTTCATTCTTACTAATATAATTTATGACTTTATATGAGTATATATATTCAAAGATATATACTTCCAAACATTATATATAACACATATATATTGTCCTGAACTTTCTTGACTACATTTTATTGGGCCAATTAAATTGAAAAAAAAATAGCAAACCATGCCTACAAAAATTATAAACTTTAAATAATGGCTTCATTAGCATAAATTTATTGTAATTAATAATAGCACATTCTTGAAAATTAAGTAAGTTTATACCAAGAATGGTTAAAATACTAAAAAATAATGAATAGAACTATATAAAGTATAATATACTCTAACTATAAAGCATACTAAAGAGAATTTACACATGCAATCAATATTTACCATTTATTAATGTGTATCTTTTCCTAAGAGCTCTTTTTAAAGGAAACTTCTAAAATGTTTCTAAAAATTATTTTAACATGGAAAATTAAAAGTATAATTTATTTAATTACTATATGTATAATGTATAAAACTCATATTTCAAGAAAAAGACCACAACAGTTCTGGCAGAACAATGCATTTCCTGTTATGGTCTCTAGGGCATAATCGTGATGGTGTTATATTTTTCATTGGCCATTGTGCTTACCTCCACATCTTGGAATTGGTCCACTCCACATCACTTTTCCATCCATGAGAATACATGTAATTGTTTCCGTTCCCTGGGTTTTAATAAATCCTTCTTCACAAATGACTGAAATCGAACTTCCCAATTGAAAGTTGTCCCCAAACCGCCTTGCGTTGATTGGTATTCCTGGGTCAGGACACTCATTATGCCCAAATGCTTGAGAACAGCAAACAAAAACAAACAGTATAAGAGATCGTTTGTGTACCTGGGTTGAGTAAAAGTGATTTTAAAAAAAAGTTATGTTTATATCTAGAAAAGCCTTTATTTAAAAAATAAATAAATAAAAATTGGAGGCTCTCCTCTGCCCAATCTGTAATGTGCAATAGTAGTGATGGCTTTAAAATATTAGTTTCATAAGATTTCAAAATAGAACTGTTTCTGCTTATTTCCGGACACTATTAGGCTTAGTTTATGCTAAAATTTTCAGTAAAAGCTAGTCAGAATTCCAACAAATGTGAATACAGAACAGGTTAACTCTATACCGTTGCAGACTTTTCTTATGAGCCACTGTTTGGAATGAAGGAATCATCTCATTGTGGGAATTAAAGTGAAATGTTTCAATCTAGCATGAAGGTCTTACAAGCTCTTTATCATTTGCCATATGTCACCTATTTTCTGCCAACTAGGAAAAGGGAAAAGAGATAACTCTTCGTAATCACCATGTTTTAGGCACTATGATAGGAGCTTTAGAAATGGTATTATCTCATTTAACATTTAGAACGGCCTGCTGAGCAAAGTATCACCACTTTGCGAGATTCAGAAAAAGCTAAAGAGCTTGCCTCAGATCAAAGATAGGACTGAAATGTACCTG
Organism: Myotis daubentonii; assembly: GCF_963259705.1. Classification (NCBI taxonomy): domain Eukaryota; kingdom Metazoa; phylum Chordata; class Mammalia; order Chiroptera; family Vespertilionidae; genus Myotis; species Myotis daubentonii. The sequence goes on along the minus strand of NC_081856.1, from coordinate 34,467,894 downwards.
CTGGTGTGGTTTTCATTTTTTCTCAACAACATATTGTATCTTGGGTTATATGTCTGTCTCTCAAGAGAATGTGAGTTCTTGAATTCAGAGCCTTCTGTCTCCCACAAGGTAAAATAGGATAGTGTGTAATTTTTAGCTCAGTCACAGCAAGTAGCAGAAGTGGAATGACAATGTATTTTTTTAATTTCTCAGAGATTATAGATTGCATGAGGACTACAAATTTTTCTCCTTTCTTATCTGGATGACCCAATATATACTATAAATTTTTAAACTAGTATAATATAAATGGAAGAATATTTAAAGTAGCTAAGGTTAAATGTATAAAACATTTTACAAAGGGTTTATAACTTCACATTATTATATTCAGACTGCATAAGTACATGCAGTTATTCTAAATATTCTCACTAATCATCACTTTGATATTGTTCATGAATTCTATAACTTTACTATCCATTCTCATTTTTAAGTTAAACAATATAAAACAATATTAAATTCTTTAATATATAAAATATACTTTTTAGGTACACATATCGAATCATTGTTTTCTGTTGTGCTTTTAAACACATTTTTGCTTAAGCCTAGTTGCTCCTACACAAAATTCTTGATAGGTATTTTTTAGGAATAAATAAAAATTTTAGTAGTAAACACTAAATATAAGAATTTACATATGCTGAATTAAATTATCTACTAGATAAACAAAATGGGAAACAAGGAGGCATATTTCCATAATACCCTGAAGATACCAAAACATTGAAGTTAAAAATACTCATTTAAGACAAACTGAAAATTATTAATATAAGGTATCCCATAAAATGTATACACACACACTTTGAATAATTATAGAGATACTGTTTATTAAAATGCATTTCATTTTCAAAATTGAGCTATCAGCTATTAAAACCGTATATACATTTTTGGATACCCTATAACTGTATGTTATACACACACACACACACACACATATATATATATTAGATTAAATTAAATTCAAAAAGGACTTCCAGATAAAGCAACAATTGTAAATAGAAAGTCTCTCTGACACACATCATCACCAATTTAATGTTATGCAATTACATGTTGACACTTATTAGCAACAGTATTCACCACTAGTGACACTTTGAAAAGACAATAAGTGTGTTTTATTACTAAATGCCAAAGCTCAGAATGGAATGGACAGGGACCTGGGTAAGGGGTGTAATTCTTTTGTAAAGAGCAGAAAACTAAATCCTATTGTTACATGACACTTAAATATCAATTTATTAAGTTGGTTAATATCTGATATTGTGGTAGTTTTAAGGAAAATCACTAGTATTCTATAGCTTCAGGTAAAACATTTATAAACAGAAGCATTAGTATCTAAGTATATTGACCTACTAAGATAGTTTTCCCTTTATGTAATTCATCCTTTGGTTATATTTATGCCATTATTTTTTTTTTCAGGAAAAGAATATCCATTGTTTTGAAATACAAGAATGAGTGATAGACAATAGCTAAATAACCCCAACGACATCTCAAATCTAGAGCAATATAATAAACAAAATAATATACTAACAAATGTCAAGGTAATAGTCAAAAGCCAACTAAACAATAAGAGCTGATGTTTTTTGATAATTTATTAAGTACCATATGCTCTAAATTATTTACATTCATCATCTATTTTAGTCCTTACAGAAACCCAGTAGGGTTTCAGTGACAAGGACACTGAGGCTCAGTTATTAAACCTGAATATGCAGAAAGCCAAGACTTGATGCTGCATAGTTTCCCTTTAAAGCTCATATTTTTAATTGTTAAGGGCTGGTATTTTTCCTCCTTGGTGGCTTTGCCAAATCAGCTCAGTGGTCTGCTGCCCCTAAATTAATCCTTCGTCGTGTTGCTTCCTGCCATGTGAACTTGTCTTTGAGATTATAATTCTGGGCTGTTATTATTTGTTAATGTCTCCTGTTGGTTTATAAATATTTTAAGAAAAGTTCTATCTCCCTTTTAATAACAGAACAAAACTTGTGATATATAGTAGGTTTGAGGTTATGCTTATACAGTGGGGCCTTGACTTACGAGTGTCCCGGCTAATGAGTTTTTCCAGATACGAGCCGTCTCTCGGCCGATTTTTTGCTTTGAGTTGCGAGCTAAAATTCGGGTTATGTGCCAGCTTCAGATACCCCACCGCTAGTTGGCGCGGCGAACGTCACAGTGAACGCCACAACATCAGCCCAGCATCACTTGTCTCACTCGTTCACTTTAATGATTTGACATACAAGTAATTTGAGTTACGAGCTCCGTCACGGAAAGAATTAAACTCGTAAGTCAAGCCCCCACTGTAAGACTTAAATAAGTTAACATACTGGCTGATATAACAATGATATTTGAAACATATTCCCTTAATAGCAGGCCTCTCATACATATTAGGGAGTAAAATATGGTTGGCAATCAGGACCAAATGAACATCCCCGGCCCAAGTATGTGTATAACTTGCTCACGTTTCCTCATCTATGGAAGCAGAGAGCTTGTTTGCATGATTCCTGTCTAGCTCAGCTTTGCAGAAATACGTCATATGTAAAACATGAACTTACTGTTGTAAGTGATGTTGAAGCCACGTCCTGACATTGAGTGGTCAGCTTGAAATTCCAGCCGCAGGATATGACTGTTACTAGTAAGATGGGAGGGCACCTCAGCCCCAGTAAAGGTTCCGAGAATTGGGGAGTCTGGAGAGTCACCGTCTTTAACAGCAAGGAAGTCAAACTGAGATTCCAGATCAAAGTCATTAAAAGAAAGGTGTATCCGACTCCCTGGGTCAGAGATTATTGTCCAGATGCAGTTTAGATTATTTCCATATCCTTCCGGGTAATCAGGAGAAAGGACTGTTCCCATCGGTGCAGTGAAGTTAGAGAGGCAAGGGACTGTGAAAAGAAGATTATAAAATAGAATAAATGTTAAAAAGTCATATTTTACCTTATATGCTACAATTATGATAATCAATTACAGCTGGAAAAATACTAACAGTTTAAAATATCTTATAAGACAGAAAATAAAAGTTACCTTTTTACATATCAGAAATGGCAACTAGTATTTTAGATGACTGTATGCTTACATATGCGCAAAAATATAATTGGAGCAATAACAGCTATTTATTTAGACATTTATGATGTTTGTGTTAGAATGCTGCGCAATTTTGGGACTGTACTTAGAAATAATATTAGAGAAATCTTTTGAGATATCATAGAAAGCAATATGCTTATGAAATAATTGAAGGCAACAAAATATTTTGTGACTATTAGTAGAAATGGGATGATGTAGCCCAGAGAAAATTTGTAATAACAGTGGTATTGGTGAGTTTCATTCTTACCATGTCAAGGGATGCTCTGATAGTTTATAACACAGATAAGGAAATACATTAACTTTTATAATTGCCACCCCTGTGGCTAACACTGGAAAAACAAGTAAACTCTCACACCATACTAAGTCGAAGTACCCACCCACCTCCAGTTTTCTTTTTTTAACTTTTAAAAACATCTGACTTAAAGGTTCACATAGAATATTTAGAAATCAAAAGGAGGATTAAAAAAATAGAAAAGTAAATGATCACACAGAGGACATCAGTTAATATAATGATGCATTTTCTTCCAGTTTTCATTACATGTTTTTAACAAAATTGAATTCATACAATTTTGCGCCAAATTTTAGTTACAAAGGGTAAAAATGCCTCAAAATATTTTGCTAAATTTCTGCCTAGAAAAGTTGTATTAATTTATACTGAAATGTAACAAATATATTAGTAAGTACAATACCCCTACCAGCATAAAAGGGTGTGACTATTTTACCTTCTTATTTGATAGAAAAATGAGCAATTTCTATCTCTCTACAGAAATAAAAAAGATTAATTTATATCTAAATGTATGTAGTTTATGTAAAATATGTAAAAAGAATAATCAAAATATATAAATTATAAAATTTATCATTTTTATATATACTATTTAATTTCAATTTGCTTTTTCCGTATATAATTATGTTAGAAGTTAAAACCAAGACTTGGAAACTGAGAACCACTGGACTGAATCCAGACTGCAAATGTGTTTGGTTTATTCTTTTCTTATGCCTAAAAAAAAAATAAAATCACCTTTAAATTCATCATATTTCACACTCGAGGGGGAAAAACCTGGAGTTCTAACTTCTCTAATACACTACAATTCCCTATCACTTCTTGTTCACTCTTCACACTATTACCTGACTGCATCCGGAAATCATTGATTCTATAGCCTTGATCTAAATTAAGGGTCAGCAAACCTTTTCTGTGAAGGGACAGATAGTAAGTGCTTTGCGTATACACTCCACATGGTCTCCTTTGTAACTACTTAACTCTGACACTGCAAACAGGAAAGCAGCCATGAACAACAGGTAAGTGAAAGTAAGTGGTTATGTTCCCACAAAACTTTATTTACAAAACCAGGATTCAGGCTAGATTTGACCACAGTCCTTAGTTTGTCAATCTCTGATCTAAATGATCCCCACCTGGAGCAAGAGCTGTCCAAAATCTACCACTCTAATCTCATCAGAAAGATAGGTCGACGTCTAGATAACATAGTAGCCCCCGTATCCTCAGTTTCATTTTCCAGGTTTCCATTATCCACAGCCAATCTTGGTTTGAAAATATTAAATAGAAAATTCCAGAAGTAAACAATCTATAAATTTTAAATTGTGGGTCACTATGAGTAAACTTCATGAAATCCCATCAGTCCTGGTCCATCCAGCCAGGGATGTGAGTCATCCTTCGTCCAGCTATCCACACTGGTATATGCTGCCCACCCATTAGTCACTTAGCAGCCTTCTTGGTTATCAGATACATCGTCTAGGAATTCGTATCATAGGGCATGTGTTCAAGTGGCCCTTATTCCACTTCATAAGGAACCCAAAGCACAAGAGTGGTGATGCTGGCAATACAGATTCGCCAAAGAGAAGCCATAAAGTGCTTCCTGTAAGTGAGAAGGTGAGTACAATACAGTATTTTGAGGGAGAGACTACATTCACTTTTATCACATATGTGACCACTTTTCTATTTTATTATTAGTTACTAGAGGCGTGGTGCACAAATTCATACACAGGTGGGGTCCCTTTTCTTGCTGGTGATCAGGGTAGACGGGGGCGGGGGGCGGCTGTCTGGGGGAGGGGCTGCAAGAAGTTGGTAAGCCAGGCCCCCTCCATTGGGGCAAAATGGAGGAAGGGACCATGAGAGGTTGGTCAGCTGGTTGGGGGGAAGACTGCAGGAGGTTGGCTGGCTGCTCCCCCACCCTCATCGGGGCTGATCTGGGGGGCTGGCCAGTGGGAGGGACCATGGGAGGTTGGCTGTGGGAGCACACTGACCACCAGGGGGCAGCTCCTGCATTGAGCGTCTGCTCCCTGGTGGTCAGTGTGCATCATAGCAACCGGTCGACCAGTCGTTTGGTCGTTCGGTGGTTTGGTCGCTTAGACTTTTATATATAGAGATTTGTATCTCTTATTTTTCCTAATTTATTGATTAAACTTTACCATAGCTATCCTATATAATAAAAGTCCAGTGAGCAAACGGCAGAACAACCAGAACAACCGATCGACCAGTCGCTATGACGTGCACTGACCACCAGGAGGAAGACACTCAATGCAGGAGCCACACCCTGGTGGTCAGTGTGCTCTCACAGTGGGAGCACCGCTTGGCTGACCGGGATGAGCAGTGCTCCCAGAGCAGGCCAATCCCTGCAGGCCACACTCCCCACTTGTGCACGAATCCTGTGCACCAGGCCTATAGTGTATGTATAAAAAACAGAATATATAGCATTTGATACAGCCCATTGTTTCATGCATCCACTGAGAGACCTTGGAACATATCATCCTTCAGATAAGGGGGGGGCTGCTATAGTCTAAAGCCTTAATTATATTAGACTAGAGGTCCGATGCATGAAATTTGCGCAAGGGGCTTGGCCCTTGCAGCCCCGGCTTTGTCCAGAAGGTCAACTGGAAGGACACACGGAAGGTCATTTGGCTGTCCAGTTTAATTAGCATATTATACTTTTATTATTATAGATTCCATTTTTATGTGACTTCCTTTGACCCAGTGTTATATGTCTGTGAGCACCACACTGATTTTATGGTAATAAAATGCTATAGTATCCACATAAACATCTTTATTATCCACATAAATTTGGTATCTACATAAACATATATTCTGGCCTGTTTTTAAAATCTATCTGTATGTCAATACATTAGGTCAAATGGCCAAAAATTTATATTAGAAATGTTAATTGAAATTTCAAAGCAATTTCTATATAATTCTCATATTTAATATAAGGTCTCCTCATTCAGGAACATGGTGTTTATTTTTTTCATTATTTCCTTCCCTAATAAGTTTTTTTTTTCTATGAGGTATTTGGTTTTATGTAAGGATCTTTCTATATTTTTATAACTTTATTTTGTGAATAAATTCTCTTCCAATTACACTTTTAAATTAGCTATTGTTGGTATATAAGAAAAATATTGTCACATATATCAGGATGAAAGATTTAATTTTCTTTAAAATAGTGAAAAGTGTTCTTTACATTTCCAAAGTTTTAAAAGTTGTTTTAGTTAGCATATTTTAAGTATTTTATTAAATGCATTTTATCATTTATTAAAGCTATATAGTATTATCATTTTTATGTGATATATTACATTAATATGAGTATCCAATATTACACCAACATTATCTCCTTGGAAGAACACCTAGAACTAAAGATCTTCAACTTAAAGTCTTTTGAAATATTACTAAGCTTTAGATGCTGCTGATATAATTGAATCAGACTATCTAATGTGTTTTATTCTCCCACAAGAGGAACTTCCCAAGGTGATCGTGATTAAAAATGAACACTGCCCCTAAACTGAAAAAGTTCCACTTAGGAGGGCCTGTGCAATCTTCCTCTCCTAGATTTCCCAAAGAACAATACAAATATACTGTAACTAGGGAAATTTCTGCCAGATTCTAAAAATACCCATTTTACTGAAATGTAAGATAAGTTATCATAGCAATATGTATCTAGAACACTATAATGAGAAACAGCAATGCATATTTGTTAGTTTCTGTATTTTTGTATTTTTTTTACTATGCCATATATATATATATATATATCAGGAATTATTTGGCTTGTATTCACTTTAAAAGTTCACTTACACTTTTGAAAGTGTTAAATAATTTTAAAATGTTAAATAATCAACATTTCCAACAATAGAAAATGTATTTTAAGGCATATATTATAATCAGGTAAAATGTAGGTCTTTTTTTTTAAAACCAGGATATATTGAAGTAAGGTTTGTGCTAATGTCTTTGCAGGAAATACAGGATTTCACAAATAAAAAGCATTAACATTATAAGTTGAATACAGATGAAAAGCCATATTTAAAAACTAAAAAAAAAATTACTTTTACTTTAATTGTTATTGGCTTATATGCTTTCATCTGGGAATATTCAAAATTAAAATTCAAAATTTTTAATATTGCAATCACACCTGGCAAGTTGTATTTGTTGGTAATGAAGACAGTATTTAATTGAACCTAAATGTGCCTCAGTATACAATACAGATTATATTTTTGTTGCAGTTAAATTGGAACATTTTAATGTATTTGAAAAAATACATTATTTTAATCTAAGCATACTATATTTCATAAACATTAATGGATTTTATTCTGTACAACATAAATAAATGGCACATAAATATGCATTAATGTGAGCATCTACAAGCAAAAATAAGTTAAGGCATTATGCACAAAATATAAGCTAGAAATATTTTAAGTTTGTTTGCAACTAAGCATATACTATCTTGTGAAAATAAATGAGTTTATTAGAATTAGTTCAGATGTATAATTTCCATAATAAGTAAGCTATCTATAAAGTATAAAGTGCCACCAATAAAGTGTTATGAGAACATGTAATATATACTTTGCAATTACCAAGTAAACTTTGTTAACTTTATTTAAATCTGTAATGAAATTTATTTGGCATAAACACATTTGTTAAAGATAGTATCACAAAGTGCTACTCATTCAGAAATAATTACACGGTTCCAGCTCTTTGAAATTAATTACCAAAACAATTATATGCAAGGACAGGGTGACATATGCTATCTGGAAGAAAGCATTTGGTACTCACAGATACAGATGGGTATGTTTGCAGACCATTGGTTATTCTCTTGACAAACAATGGATTTTTCTCCAATTAATTCAAACCCAAACTGGCATTCGAACCTCAGAACATCACGATTAGAAAATCCATCGCCTTCTCTAATTCCATATAAAGGTGTACCAGGATCGCCACAACTTTCTTTTTCAATTTCTGTAAAAATAGATTAGAGTCATTTTCCAAGGGCTTCAGGCATTTGATATCCATCCATCCAGTTTAGTTAGTATATGTGCACTCTATATAGCTATTTCAGAGAAAAGGATGAAAATTATCTGTTATTATTATTATTAATTTTTTTGCTACTCTTATGGATTGTTTTGATAAAATGATGTAGGAAATAGTGTATTTCTCTGATTTAGGGGAAACTGAGGTTATCAGAGCTATTGTCACTGCTCCTTACAGAACAGTTATGACAAGATTCAGATTTTCTGACTCAGCTGGTGTGGCTCAGCGGTTGATTATGACCCAGAAACCAAAAGCTTGTAGGTTCTTGCAGACTTGATACCTAGGCCATGCAGGAGGCCCCCAATCGATAACTTCCTCTCTCATCGATGTTTTTATCTACCCCTGTCCTTTCCTTTTTCTTTAAAAATCAATAAAAATATATATTTGTGAACAATTCAGATTTTCTGTCTGTAATGTGTATATACTCATCCATACACACATATGTACAGAGTGAGGCAAAAGTAGGTTTACAGTTGTGAGTACACGAGACAAAGTTTATTCTTACATTATTATTTACTAATTATTATATTATTTCCATATGAACAACTGTAAACCTACTTTTGCTCCACCTTGTACATATGTATTTTCCCCAAATACCAACACATTAAGGGTTAGGTTTCAAGATATGAATTTTATAGAGACACAAATTTTCAGCCTATAGCAGAGGCAGTGATGGTGGTGCCAGGGGTTGAAGACATCTTGAGGTCAAGTAGGTGATGGTGTGGCTGAGAGCCAAGCAAGTAGAAGTAAGGCCAAGGAGGCAGCCAGTAATGTTGGGGAATTAATTATACATGAAGGAATTGAGCAAATCACAAATGCATTAAAAATAAGGGTAGCCAGCCTGACCGGTGTGGGTCAGTGGTTGAACCAGGAGGTCATTGGTTCAATTCCTGGTCAGGTGGTGGGATCAGTCTCCAGTAGGGAGCATGCAGGAGGCAGCTGATAAATGATTCTCTCTCATCATTGCTATTTCTATATCTCTCCCTTTCCCTTCCTCTCTAAAATCAATAAAATTATATTTTAAAAAATAATAATGGTAGCCAAACGTTTCACTATCAATAAGGGGATGTGGAAAAAGGGAAGGCTACAAAGGATCCTGAGGTGGTTGAAGTAAAATTGGGTGAGTTGTTGGAAACTCATGTTTAAAATATAAACACAGATACATAAAAAGATGATAAATAGATCTAGATATGAGTATGTGTATATAAATACACATATATATCAAAAATACACACATATATGTATGTGCATTTTCTAGCTACATCCACTAAGAGTCCTAAAAGCAATATATCCCTTTACTAACAAATACATTGAATGTCCAGATCTTGACCTCAATATGATTTCTCACTAAAAGGAACCAGGAAGGTTGCTTCTGAGATGAATTAGATGAGACTGGAACACCTTGTTCTGTCAAAGAACAATAGCAACATGCTTGAAGAATGATGGTATCAATAAGCTTGAGGGACTCTACCACCATTCTCAGGCAGTTTAAACAACAATGTAATGGCATATTACTACTAATTGAATGCAATATAAATTCATAAATCTATATTGATATAAATAAACAGGAGAGAAGAGAAAACTCACTCTCCATATAGAATAATAGTTAAAAATGAAATGCCACCTTTGGTAGCCATCTTAGTGATTTTGGATTTAGGGTGAATGTTTGATAAAAAGCAAGATACTAGTGTGGTGAAGGCCCAGGGCGGGGGTGAGGGTAGGTAGGAGGAAGGTGAGTGGAGAAAAAAAGGGACATCTGTAATACTTTCAACAATAAAACTGAATTAAAAATAATAATTTGAGCCCAATCAGTGTTGCTTAGTGGTTAAGCATCAACCTATGAACCAGGAGGATTCCCAGTTAGTGCACATGCCAGGGTTGTGGGCTCAATCCCCAGTAGGGGGCGTGCAGGAGGAGCTGATCGATGATTCTCTCTCAACCTCTCTATCTCTCCCTCCCTCTTCCTTCCTCTCTGAAATCAATAAAAGAACTTATTAAAAATAATAATGAATTGAGAAAATTAAAAATAAATAAAACAAAACAAACAAAAACAAGATATTGACATAATTTTGGATTACCTTTCTGGAAAACACCTATCAATCACAAAGATGAAAATGGTGATGTTACCATGGGGAAACCCAGGAGGCACTAATTTTACAAGGATCACATAACTGGTGTAGAATATCCTACCATTGTTTGCCTCGTGCATGATGCACTAAGATGATGAGCATCATTTTTGCCTAGAATGAATGGTCTAAGTCTGTGTATGAAAAAGGACTGGACAGACCCAGATTAAGAGTCATATTACAGGATGAAAGGCTTATACTTTTAAAGCTGTCATGGTCATGACAGACCAGGGAAAAACTGAAAAAAAAAATGCACCCAAATTGAGTGAAATGAAAGAGACATAACAAGCAAATTCAATAAAGTTCCATAGATTGAATCCTGACAAGGAAGGAAAAAGAGACATTTTTGGATATAGAAATTTGAATGGAGTGCGTGAATTATTTGGTAGTGTTGTATTGATGTGGATTTTCTAATTTGGATGGCTGTTATGTGAGAGTTTTTGTTTTGCTGAAATTCAAACAGTACTGGGGAGTGATGAAGCATTATGTTTGTATCTTGCCCTCAGAGGGTTCTTTGGTGGTTTTAAATCATGTCTGTAAATTCTTTACTGTTCCTCTTATCAGAAGGTGGACTCAGCTTCTCTCTTCGGACAGCATTTGTGACTAGCTTCTAATGAATGAAGGGTGGCACAATGACACTCATGACCACTTCTTTTGGCTTCTCTCCTAACAATACCAGTTGTCTCAAGCCCCTGCATTTTCCCTAAGGGGCTGCCATGCCACTTGCACACAGCCTTATGAGGATCCAATGAGATAGCTTGCCTAAAGTCTCACATTTTAAGTGGCAGAAATGGATTTGAACCCAGATGGTATGGTTCCAGAATATGAGTTCTTAAGCATTATACCCTCTTCAAGAGTAGTTGTGGAAATACAAAGAAGGAAGAAATGCAATAAAGAATTAGCATACAGAAGCATGTGGTTCTACTAGTAACCAATATAAGCCATCTAAAATTTGTGTAGGTATACACAACAACATAGACAGGAAATCATAGAATGACACAGTTACAACTTTTGAATAGTTTAAATTTTATAGTTGTCTCATTATTGTAAGATTTGTGTGGTGAGTATTTTCTCTTTTCCATTCAAGAACCATTCTGAATCCTTTTCTATCCCGCCCCAAGGGTGGGGGTAAAAGGCTGACCCACATGGATCCATAATAGGCTCCTATGCTACCTGACTTCCTGTGTGTGCAATGGGTGGTCAGGAAAGAGGTGGCCCTGACAGGAGGTCAGGGGAAGAGTGCAGTAAGGGAATCTCCCCCCCCCCAATTTCTCCTCTGCTGAATCACCCTTTACTGAAAGCCAAGTTTATTTCAGGCTTCCTCTCCTTACAGCTGCCCTCTGAGAGCTGCGGTTCTCATTCCTGAGGGTGATAAGGACTCCCTACCAGCCAGGAATATTGTATTGCTCCTTGTTAACTTCCTTCAGCTCTGCCCATACACACCCAGTGTGAAGGTGCCATTTGTTACCTGCAGTGTCCCTGATTGATACAATGGAATTTACCATTGAAATCTCAGTACAACACACACACAGACACACACAAATAATTTAGTTAGCAGCCTATTGATACTTGATTTTATTTATAATATATATATTTTTAGAACATAAGATGGGGTTGAGATTCCTTTAACAAGGGTTGCCTCTATTGGAAATCAGGTAAATACTATGCACTCTTCACAACTAAATTTGGAAGAAACAAAGTGAGTAGCCAGTTGCAGAGTCAGAGGTTGGCGCGCGCAGGGGATAGCAACTGGTTCTGCTCTTTTCCTTCCCTGCTGTGGAGGCAAAGAAATCAGAAGCTGAGGAAGAGGTGCTAAAATAAGTGAGAATGGGAGATTAGAGGAAATATAAGAGGACTACTCAGAAGGCTGTCCTGCAGTGAGCTGAGAACAAAATTGAAAATACAGGTTTAAATGACAGTGGCTGAAATTTGTACAACAGGACTCTTTCAACACCCTTTTTTTTTCTTTTTTTTTTTTTTTAGTGACCAAGTAACTTTGATCCTTGATGTCTAAAGTAATAAACTTTAATTTTAAATTCAATCAGATTTCCAGCCAAAGACTAACATTTGGCCTTAAAGTGACATAGAAATTCCCATTGATCAATCTCTGACTTGACAACAGTTGACACTGTAATTCAAATACCTCACAGAGAAACTGTGTAGGTTAAAAGAAAGTGATCTGTGAAACTTGCAGTTTTGCTGATTCTTAATGTTAAGAAGCCTCTTGAGAATCTTATTACCTTAGCAACGGGCTTACAAAGGTTGTGGAATATTGAATCATGCAGCTAGAAAAGACCTTGTGAGTTACACTCTATTTCACCTTCAAGCATCTCAGACAAATGAGACTACAGTCAACATTCAAAGATATTTTGAGAGGGAAGTCTATAACTTCCTAAGAAAAGTGATGAAGGACATATTTACAATAATACATGTGTAAAGTGTTTTATAATCATGATGAAAACACTGACATTTAAAAAGCTTCAGACTTTGCACAACCATTTAATGAAAAATATGCAAAATTCCAAATGCTGGAAATATGCCCTGAGACAAGATTCACAAAGTTGACCCTTCACTGAACTGGTATAGAAAAACCTCTGCAGTCAGTACTTAAATTATACACTCTTCTGAGATGTAGCAAATAGAGGCACTCCCAAACAAACAAAAACACTCCCAGCCCAATTCTTAATCACATTTCAACTTAAAAGTTATTGAATATGTTAACATGTTTAACAGAATTAAGAACTCATATTTGTGATAAAAACAATGTGCTTTTCTTTGGTGCTAAACCTAATGTTATTTGACATATCATTAACTTGCATTTGTTTCTTATTGTTGTATTTATGTATTTGTGGCAAATCATTTATATTCCATTATCTCAGTGCCCAAGTCTCAAATTTGGAGAGTAACTGAGGGACCTACAGTTAATGTCTGTGGTTACAAAAAAAAAAAACATAGTTTCTTAGCCTTCATAGGTGCCATGGTCTGAATGTGTTCCCTCCAAATTCAGATGACGGTATTGGGAGTCGGATCCTTTGAGAGGTAATTCTATGAAGAGGGCAGAGCCCCACAGATGGCATTAGTTCTCTTATTAAAGAGGTTCCAGAGAGAGAGAGCCACAGCCGCCTTCCACCAGGTGAGGACACAGAAGGGCCAGTTACAATTCAGAGAGAGAACTCCCACCAGGCGGTCACCCTGCTGGCACCATGCTCTTGGACTTCAAGCCTCCAGACTATGAGAAATAAACTTCTGTTGTTTATGAATGACCCAGTCTCTGGTATTTTGTTATAGCAGCCCAAGTGGACTAATATGATAGGTATACAAACTATGAATATGGATTGCATGGCATTTTCCTCTAACCCGGTGATTATTAGACTTTTGGCCATTAGTTTCCTGGGGTTTTATGTAAGATTCTACTCAACAATTATAACTCTATCCTCTTTCTTTCTCAAGAGAACATGCTGGAATACAGGGGAGTAGAACTAAGGGTATTTAGTCCCACTAAGTATCTTCTAATTTAGTTAAACATAAATAATGTACAAAAGTAGGTATCTAAATTATTATTCATAACATATTTCTTAAAATTTCACAGTTCCGAATACACCACAATGTAATAACTCCAAAATTAAAAAAAAAACTAATGCTAACCCAATAGTTCCCTCACATATAAATTGATTCCATTGTCCAAAACAACTTAATGGAAACAGGTAGAGATGAATTTTTTAAATATCCCCCATCACTTCCTGGTGATGATAAAGCCTTTAAGTATTTTATTTCTGGGACTCTAAAGGCTATTCTTACCAACTTAAAGTACTTAATAAATTCACTTAGTTCTTTATTTACTAAGGACCAACTGTGCACTGTGTACCAAGAGCTTTGCCATGAAGTATAACCATAAAAGGGTGTATGTCAATAATTCCAGTTCTTAAAAAAAAACACAGTCTATAAGAGCTGCCAAATAGATGTATTAAATATAGGTTTTAATTTCTTGGCACACATTTTTAAGAGAAAGAGAACAGATTATGTTCTGGACAACACCTATACTATGTTTTAAAACTCAAATCTCAAATCCAAGATAATTTGAGAAGATGAATGCATTTCCTATGGATTCTGACTTAAAGGCTACCTTCCATATGAAATGTCACGTGACATGTGACTCCACCTCCCTGACTTGCCCGGAGGTAGTAGCCTTAAAAATCCACCTACTGTTTATATATTTAAGGTCCTTCAAACAACCTCCTTAGTATTTTCCTTCAGTTTGGGACTAGAGTACAGTGTCCATGACAAAAGGACAACATGGAGGGCTGATTGAGACTTGGATACCCAGGAATAAATGCTCAAGAGCATTTTCCCTGTAAAAATCTCAACCCAATTGATGACATCAACGAATAAGCTAGCTAACTATAGATAATTTCATTATCATTTTTTTCAGATACAGTGACCATACCCATTTATATATTCATTCAATGATATATTAGTATTTTTATTAAAAAAGATGTCTTGAAATTGTACTATATTCTAAATGTTGGGAAGTGTAGACTCAAGACAATCTATTATTCCTTTCTAAGTATGCAGACACATAAAAGTATTATAAATACCGTAGTTTTAGAATAAGATATATGGGAGACCTGAGAAGCAAATGAACAATCTTGCTTAGAAATAGAAAAGCAAAAAAGATTCTACAAACTGAAACATGAAATAATTTTGGGCAGATTTTCATGAATGTGTGTGGTTGAGGGGTTGGGTATAGGGTATTTGGTAGTTTTTGATATTTCAGGCAGAAGGAACAGTTTGACCAAAGGGATGATACTGTAAAACACCTCAATTTGGAGAAGTTAAAGTAGCTCAGTACTGCTGGAATTTGGGTGCAAGAAAAATGAGGTACGAGATGAGGATGGGGAGATGTGGGATGCCCTTGTGTATCATATAAAGGACCTTTGACTTTATTCTAAGCAGACATAAGTCATTGATAAAGCATTCTATTATGCATAGCCAATAAATACTCCACAGACAGCAGGCACACTAATCTTGTGTAAAATGAACTAAACATAATAAAGAGTCAATCAAGA
This sequence comes from Myotis daubentonii, assembly GCF_963259705.1. Lineage (NCBI taxonomy): Eukaryota > Metazoa > Chordata > Mammalia > Chiroptera > Vespertilionidae > Myotis > Myotis daubentonii. The sequence goes on along the minus strand of NC_081856.1, from coordinate 34,452,304 downwards.
AACATGACCCTACTCCCTTACAAACTTATAGTCTAATAATGGAGTAGTAAAAATGAAAGTATCAGGAAGAATGCCTTTTTATAAGAAGACTCAACATAGCATTGTTCACTTGCAACCTCACTTAACCTGTCTATTCTTTAAACATTTTCCGTTGAAGTACCTTAAATGAAAGAACAAAGTGAAATATAGATTTTTGTCTAAATCTCTATAGCTACCTGTTTAAAAGAGGTTGCAAGTGGGGATAGATCAATATTTTTTGAACTGTAATACCAATCAAAGTAAATGGATTTTTCTTTTGAAAGAACCATAACTGCTAGGAGCCTAAGAGCAGCCATCAAAAACATTTAAACATTATTGCTCTTACTGTATCTACCAGGTGGTACAAAGGAGCTATAATTATTTGAAGGCATATCTATAAAACAAGCAAGAAAAAATCAACCACTTTTATTATTTTTAAAAAAGACTACATTGAGAAAGCCAGAGTGCCACAAATGAGCAGAATATGCCTTCTGTCTTAAAAATAATAACACTGCTACAGTATTAGGCCTTTATGGAATTAAGCCCTGGCTCTATTCACATGAGTTTTTCAATTTAAGAAACAGGTATCGAGCTCCCATATGTGCTGAGCTAGTCATTGGGGGTTGGCGGGAAGTATCTTAGATGAGTTGAACTAGGCATTTGCTCAAGAAGATAAACACAGCATTTAATCAGGCTTTTTGAAGCACTGGTGATAAATATGGAAATAACAAATAAATATAGCATAAGGTCTTTGGATCTGGTTTCTTCATATAATTTAGGTTTCCAGGGCTACTATGATAAGCACTATTTCATTGTATCTTGCTGTATTTTAGTTTTCAGGGGCTCTGTGCCGAATAAAATTTTATTTTCTGAAGAGGACCCTATATCAATCATACATATCTTAGTTTGAATTTTAATCATTATATAACTTCTTGGAAGTTATCTTCTTGCAATTTGTGAATTTTAATCATCAAGTAACTTCTCGTAAGTTAAAATAAACTGAACAAGATATAGAAGGTATTTTACAAATAAGAAGTACAAATTGCTAGCTGTAAAAACAGTCACAAGAATATAAGGCACAGCATAGGGAATACAACCAATAATATTCTAATAACCATGTACGGTGTCAAATGGGTACTAGACTTATTGGGGTGATCACTTCATAAGGCACATAAATGTGTCATCTCTGTGGTGTACGTCTGAAACTAATATAATATTGTATATCAATTGTAATTTAAATTCTGGGGGGAAAAACTTAAAAAATAAAAAAATATGTTACCAGGCAAATTTCAGATTTTCCTTGAAATGCCCTAAAATAAGCCAGATTACCATAAGTGGAGACCACACCAGCAGTGAGACTATATTACATCTCAAAATATTTAGACAAAATCTAGGCTCTGAGGAAGATGAAGGAATAGAAAAAAATAACGAGAGAGAAAAATGTAGGAGCAGCTGATCTAGTTCAATGGATTGTAGACTCCTTGAGCAGTAAACATTTCTAAATTATCTTCATATGCCTGGGACCCAGCAAATGGGAAGCGCCCAATGTGTTATTTTCGCTTCTTCATTTTAATGAATCATAAGGGAAATCAGAGGTAGGAAAATTGGAAGTCAAAGCCGGACCTCATTAGAAACTCTACTTTACACTAATTATTTATAACTGTACTAATCCCAAGCAACGTGATCTGGATTTATGAATATGTGCTATATTAGATTTACAGAGAAACATCATAAATAAAAGTATGACATATATTATCTCCATCATTTTTTAAAAAATAGTTATTTACTACTTGTATATCAAAGCATACTAGAAAAAACTAATTTAGGACATCATGTCTGAGTATTATGTGACTGGTGGTCTGTGTGCCTCTGTGAATTGATATATATATATATGGGGATAGGAATGGAGGTGAGAAAAATTGTGTGCAGAGGCCTGAGGGGGAAAAGAAGAGAGAAACAATTATTGAGAAACTGATTTTTGAACCTTTGCTGACCCATGGGAAAGATTTTGATCTTAGAGGGTGAAGTTGGGGTTAGAAGAAAAATTTGTGATTCTGGGAACAAGTCAGTGGTGCTATAGGCTTCAGATGAAAAACAGGAAGAAAAAAAAAATGAAAACCTGTGCCACTCATGTCTACCACCCCAGGCAGTCTTAGGCTTTAAATTGTGAGCTTACATGACCAACAATTGGAAGGTAGCTTTGTCAGAAAAGCAGGATTCCCAGTAAAATGTTATTTTGATTAAAAAAAATAAAACATAAATAAATAAAAATATCTTGTCAAGTTGGTGGAGGAAAAACCAATTATAGTTCAATTTGGTAATTATAGACTGATCCAATATTTTAAGTAATCTCTTTAGGAAACTCAGTTACTTTCTATTAAACAGATCTCAGTTCTATTACACATATTACAGTTTACTAGTGAGAGGCTGTTTTATATAAATCTTTTACCTTCTCCTGCTCTTCTTCAAAGTGGTTACATAAAGGTGTGGGCTTAAGTGACATAGAAAAGACTAGCAAGCCCTGGCCTGTGTGTTCAGTGGTTAGAGCATAAGGCCATGCACAGAAAGGTCTCGGGTTCCATTTCTGGTCAAGGGCAGGTACCTGGCTTGCAGGTTAGATTCCCAGCCCTGATCTGGGCCATTGATGTGTCTCCTTCACATCAATGTTTCTCTCTCTATTTCTTCTTACCTCCCTCCTTCTACTCTCTATAAAAACCAATAGGGCCCAGCCGACATGGCTCAGTGGTTGAGTATTGACCTATGAACCAGGAGGTTACCATTCAATTCCCAGTCAGGGCACATGCCTGGATTACAAGCTGGATCCCCAGTGTGGGGCGTGCAGGAGGCATCCTATTAATGATTCTCTGTTAGCATTGATGTTTCCATCTCTCTCTCCCTCTCCCTTCTTCTCTGAAATAAATACAAATATATTTAAATATAAATAAAAAAAATGACTATCTTTAAAAAATCAATAGGAAAAATATCTTCAAATGAGAATTTAAAAAAAAAAAAAAGACTAGCAAGACAAAGGAGACCAGTAACTGTCCTATGTCCTTTGATAGTCTTGTTGTCACTGATGTAGAGTAGTTGGCTTAATATCTTAATTGGCTTGATGAGTCTTCGGGTGAAATTATTCCAATCTAGAATTTTGGGCATTCAAGGAATCTGGCCATTTTCTCTCAAGGTTTCCGGCGTTGCAGCTTTTAACTTGAGTCTCTGTGGGTCCAGCCATTAGAATTATAAAGAGCTCTGCATGTATTTACTAGGGGAGGTAGGAGGTACTGCATCCCCACACATGCCCAGACTGTGTGAAACAAAAACAGAAAAACAGAGTCTGAAGTTTCTCCAATACCTATGAAAAGGGAAGTTGGATTCACTATGGCCTGCAGATTTCTCCATCCAACTCAGCACTTGGAAAGCTGGTTATTACTCTGTCATTGAGGTACAGCCTCTAGTGTCTTACTTTTCCCCATAATTCCTCAAGCTGATGGTGGTGCCGGCTCTAGGCTTTTTATTTTCTCTGCTTCATATTCTTCTTCTCCTCTATTGTAATGAGTCTGAAGATCTAACTTGCACACATTTACACGGGCATTTTAATAAACTATGGAGGAAACTCTGTGGTGATAGGATTCATAAGAAGTAAACCATTCATAAAATTTATTTTTCTGTCTGACAAAGCCTGGATTTCAAGACTATTTTCTCAACTCAACTCAAAGTCACACTTGGGTAGGCAAAAGCTGAACTATCCTCTTCTCTCTGTATTACTACCTTAATCACTCCTGTCCCGATGCCCTTGAGGCATATGGACTTGGTGACATAGGATGACAGTTATATACACAGCAATGCAAGAGGGAAAAGTCTCATACAATAAAACTTAATTTCATTTACATATCAGTAATTCAGACTTTCAACTACTTCACCTTGAAAATTCCTACTTATTCTTCAAGACTTATGTAAGGCGTATGATTGTATAATGTAAAAGTCATGATTGTATAATGTAAAAGTTATGTATATATTCCAGAAAGATATTACAATTTAAGGCAGGAAGGTCGGCAATATAACAAGGACCCAAAGAATGCAAGGAAAGGAATTAATAAGATTTAAAGTCCTTTGCAGGTAGCATTCTAGAGGTGAATTACATATAGTCAGTTAGGTGCATCCAGGTGAGATTTGAAAAGTCAGAGAGACTGAAGCCATCCTGCTCATCTTCCTGTGATTTCTGTTCAGGAAGGCACGCATGAACATTGGGTTTCCCTAAAGTTGAACCCCATGGTCCAGTCATGACTTCAAGGCATTGATTCCTGAAAGGAAGCCTTGTTGACAACCACGTGAACTTCCTAACTTCCCACCCTCCCGACTGTGGTAGAGATGGCATCCATTTGTCAGTTTGTTTCTTGCCATTGTTCTGGAAGTCTCTCATGGAAACCAGATCTAGAAATGGCTCTTTTGGCCTTCTAACAATTTCATAAAAACAAACAAACAAACAAACAAACAAAAAACAAATTAGCCTTTCTATTTAAAATGGCTCGAGAGCATTTTTTTTTTCTTTTTTGCATTCAGCTGAACTTTGACTTACAAAGCAGGTTAGAAAGATGTGACATTAGCACATTATTTTGCATGAATCTAGGTGTTCTGTGGTATTCAAATTATGCTTCATAAGACATTAAAACCATCTAAAATAAAAGCCAAGTATTACTTAGTTCTCTTATAAAATGATAATTTTCTAAACATTTATATTTTAAAGAGCTCTCAGCTAATGTCGATCCCAAATACACAAGTTCTGAACTGAGATGCATGTAGTTCAACTATGTAGCTCATTCTCTCTCCAGACTGTGGGCAATTTATGCAATAAGCATTCCCTGAAACTCTCTATGTGTCAAGCACAGATCCTTACCAGAAAAAAAAATGTTGGTTGAGGAGCTCAAAGTCTAGATTTCAAACAGATATTGTAAATATAGGTAATATTCTAATGTAAATATATCTATTTCAATTTATCCAAATTTCTATTAAATAATATGGAAGTAGAGAGATAATAATCTTCAAGGGAAATTTAAATGACTTTACTATTCTGAAATGATCAGTTTAGAATATATCATCATCCTTCACTGTAAATGATTCTATTGTTACACTTTCTACAAAACCTACTTCAAGGCCCAATTCATCTGTGATCCTATTGTGCTTTAACATTAGAACAAGGCCTATGGCAAAGTCAGTCCCCATGCATATGGTGAAATGCCAACAAGTAAGTTAGAAATGCTTGCTCTGTATCTTACTTTCTCATATTTTCATTAAAATAAAGGAAATAAAAACGTTGCGTGTGTGTGTTTGTGTGTATAGAGTGAGAAAGAGAATGTACTTCAATATGGCAAAATCTTGAAAACTAGTGAACAGGCTATCAGTATCCCTTTTATCAGTATCCTAGATGTCTTTCAGCTTTAAAATTTTAAAAATAAAAATAAAAAACAAACCACTCACTTAAAATAAGTCATTATTCATAAGCTAAAAACTATTATTAGTATATATAATAATAGTAATCCCAATAAAACAGATGTCATAATTTAAACAATATTAAAAAGAATAATTTCTAAATGAACATAAAAAAATCAAAGCACATATTTTTCTTTTGCATTTTTCTGAATATATACAATATAATAGTCTAAAATAGACACCCAAGTTAGTGATAAAAAATTCAGATGACATGTTTTTGTAAGTGACAAACAGGTTACTTAACCATTTGTTGACGGGTAACAAAAAATAAATTATCTGTCAATGCATCTGCACAATGTAGAGTTAAATTATCAGTTTTAAATCTGAAAATCTATAAATGCCATAATCATTAACTTAAGCAAGTAGAACTTTTAACACAGAGAATAAGAAAAAGGAGCACTGATATTACGGATCTGAACAGGAAATGACGAGCGTGTGTTTTCTCATGACTTTTCTTGTCAATTCTGACAGAATAGGTGCTCTCCTTATTTCCTAATAAAGCTGCTAGTCTGTCCTGTGCAACCAATGGGTCAAAATGCTTCAGTACATTTCTCACAAGCATCTCACTCTGTGTTTTCTAGTTCTCGTGGTGAGTATATCAGACTTGACATGTCACATCGCCCACTCATGAAGGCAGCAAATGGCTTAGTTGATATATTTCATTAACATGTAAGATAAATTCTAAACATCAAATGCCAACAACAATGACTTTTCCTTCTTGTCAAGAAATAAGGGTATTATTCTCTATGGGTATCATCAGGGCCTTGTTTCAGAGTTCAACCCACGTTGCTACAGTGCTTTTAGATGCAATAATGAGCTGATATTAACAGAGTTTAGGAGCACAGGCTTTGGAGTCAAGCTATCTAGGTTTAAATCTCACCTTTGCTACTGATGATTCTGTAACTTTGGATATTGTACTTAAAACCACAAAGATTCAGTTATGTCATTCCTACCAGAAGGAACACAATAATAACCACCTCATAGAATTATTAGCATGCTTAAATCACATAATTAACATAGCACATTGCCTGGCACATACAAAGCACACAGGTTTTGCTATTCTGTGAATATGTATTGAACACCCATTCTGTGCCATGTATTGTACTAGGCACTTGAGACATTGTAGTGAACAAAGGAGAACCTCAACCACACCTCCTTCCCCAAAAACAATGTAAATGGCACAGAAACCTTGTTTCCTTTCCTCTGGCTTTTACTTTTGATTTGTTTTCCTTTGACTCAAACTGGCCTCACCCAGTGCTCTGACTCATTTCCCTCGCCCTTGGTTTAACCATTAAGCCTTTGAGATAAAGAGGTTCTGGTCAGCATCCAGTAGTCTTAGGAACAAGGTCCTGGATCTATTCACACAGAGACAGAGTTTTTTAATCAAACGACATATAATATCTTGGCCGCAGTTGTGTTTTAGCTCCAGACCCAGAGAAGCAGAAGGGTCCCACTGAACAAATCCTTGTGAAGTTGGACATAACTCTATTGCTTAATCAGGACTGGATGCAATGATCAATTACCCCCATCCTAGAACTAAGCAATCAGTAGAGACCACGGCATGAACTCATCATGATTAACTGTTTCCCCTCCATGTAATCCATCCACTGGAAGCCATCGGGAGCCATGCCTTTGAGCATGAGCTACCTGTGACTCCAGGCACAGTGCCATCTCCTAAATAAATCCTTACTTTCTTGGCTGCAAGCACCTGTTTGTTTTTTGTTGGGCTTTGATGTGCACAGGTAAGTAAACCCTTCAATCCAGTAACAACAGGAAAACAAAAGACAAAGAGAAACACCAGCCCTTGGGGAGTTTCACGTATATTATAGTAGACAGAGAAAGACAAGACAATATATTAGTGAACATGATAATTTATAGTATATTAAAAGGGGATAGCATTATGGGTAAATAAATAGAGAATAGGGAAATTGTGGAGGGGTAAGTGGGTTCCAATTTTTAATATAGTATTTAAAGCAAGACTCCATAAAAAATGACATTAGCTGAGAATGTAAAAGATGAGGGAGTTATCACACATCTGTAAAGGGAAAGGCTCTAAGTCCCTGGGTTGAAAATAGCAAGGAGAACAAAATATGACTTAAGTTTTGAAAGGATCATTTTAGCTGCTGTGTTGATGGGTACAAAGGGTGGAAGCAGATAAATCAATTAGGAAATTATTGCAGTAATCCTGGTGATTGGTGATGGTGGCCTGGACAGGCTATGAGCAGTGAAGGTGGTGAAACATGATTGGATTCTAGATATATTATCAAATTGGAGTTAATAGAATTTTCTGATAGATGAGATGAGATGGGACAATGAGAGAAGGAAGTTAATCAATTATGTCTCCAATCATTTTGGTCTTAGTAAGGAAGGATTAAATTTCCATCAACTGAGATGGAAAAGACTATAGGTAAAACAGTTTGGTAGAAAATCAGTTCAGTAGAGTTTGGGAAATCTGTTAGTTATCCAAGTGGAAATATCAAGAAAACAGTTGAATTTCTGGATCTCTAGCAGTAGGTGGCAATGTCAATGTGAGGTAACATATGGATGGTATTTACAACATACCACCATATGGCATCACTGAGGGGATGAGCTAAAGAAGAGAAGAGGACTAAGCGACTGGGTAGAGGAGGAGAAAATGTGGTAGGAGAAAAACGCAAAGTGCAGTGTTCTGGAACACAAGTGCATAAAAGGAAAGAGGAAAGCCAGTGCTTAATGCTGAGTTAATTACTGCTGATTTGTCAAGTAAGATGTGTAGAGAATCAACTACCAGACTTAGCAAATGTGGAGGTTATTTTTTACCCGGACAAGATAAGTTTTAATATCGCCATGATAGTAAACACTTGTCTGAAAAAAAAATGGATTTAAGGGACTGTGGGAAAAGGTAAAGAGTAACCAATTCTGTTGAGAAATTTTGTAGCAAAGAGAAGCAAAAATATGGGGGTAATAGCTAGCAGGGGGAATCAGGATCAAAATAACTTATTTTCTTTCTTTCCTTTCTTTCTTTCTTTCTTTCTTTCTTTCTTTCTTTCTTTCTTTCTTTCTTTCTTTCTTTCTTTCTTTTCTTTCTTTCTTTCTCTTTCTCTTTCTTTCTTTCTCTTTCTCTTTCTTTCTTTCTTTCTTTCTTTCTTTCTTTCTTTCTTTCTTTCTTTCTTTCTTTCTTTCTTTCTTTCTTTCTTTCTTTCTTTCTTTCTTTCTTTCTTCTTTTTTTCCCTTTTCCATCACCATTTACCACTGTTTGTATGATTAAGGGGATAGTCTATAGAGATAGAAAGTTTGTGCAGGAGAAAGAGGCAATGTTCTGGAGCAAGATAGAGACAGTGGGTTTAGTGTCCTAGCGGAGGCTCTAAATAAAAGCGTTGCTATTTCATTTCTAGTGATAGTCAGGAAGACACCACAAATAAGTAAAAGTTTGAATATCTGTGTAGATATAGCAATAGGTATGGCAAATAATTAATGTCAACTAAAACAAAACTAACTCTAAGGGGAAACTTGTGAATGGTAATTAGTTCCTTAACTCATCCCATAGTAATTCAAATGGAAGCTGATTAAATATAAATCTGCTGAATCTAAACCATTTCTATAAAACATATTTATACAAATTAGTTTCTAACACAACTGAAGTATTTTTATTTTATTTTCTATAATTTAAAAGGATAATTGACCAGCAACTGATTTTATTTGCTTTTGTAACATCAAGATGTAGTACCTCAAAATTTATTACCTAATTTAGAACAAAGAAAAAAAAGATCCAAAGCATTTATTTCCAATTAACTGTTATATAAGTTATAAAATTCTAGTTATTTTGGATTTTAATTCCCTAAACATTTATTTCTTATTAAATTTTAAGCAGTGAAATGAGACTTAGGCAGGAAAGAAGAAAAAATGTAACATTGCAAATTTTGTATTATTGTTCTGCGCATGCAGGCTACTTTTTACTGAGAGACAGCAATAGCAACTATAGAATTACTATTTGGGTAGGTGAGGCCATTGATACTAACTAGCATATCATCTCTGATTCCTCTTAGGCTTGAAATACATTCTTAGTATTTAGCCATTGACTATGAGTTGGGTCAGATAATTTTATTAGTGTATGAATTCTAATCTAATCCCCAAAGTGATGGCATTAGGAGGAGGGGCCCTTGGGAGGTGATTAAGCCATAAGGATGGAATCCTCAGAATGGGATTAGTCTCCTTATAAAAGACCCCCCAGAGAACTGCTCCCTTGTTCCTTATGCCATGTGAGGACACAGAGAGAAGTTTGCCAACTGGGAGGGGGCTTTCACCAGATATCAAATTTACCAGTGCTGGGATCTTGAACTTCCCAGCTTCCAAAACTTTGATAAATAAATTTCTTTAATTTATAAACTCCTCATTCTATGTATTTTCATTCTAACAGACTAAATGGACTAAGGCAGGGAGGTGGTTGGAGAAGGTGTAGATAAAGGGTCATATGTCTTTGTAAGCCTGATACCGAGAAGAGTGCCTGGTGCACCATATAGTGGTACACCAGTGCTTGTTGATTAGATATTAATTAGATTCAGATTGTGTTTTGGAAGAGGGAGCATTGCTCATCCAACTAACAGGATTTTAGTCTTTACTATTTTGAAATTCCTCTTTATCCCTACCATTATTTGCATAGTTAAGATAATAAAGGGATTGAGTAACCCAAATATTATAGAACTCTCTTTAAATTAAAGCAAACGATGCAGATAAAAGAATGACTGAGTGATTTGATAATTTATGTATGGTATTAAATTTAATCATTAATAAGATCGGGCAAGAAAATGATGCTACATCAAATGGATAAAGGCAAGAACCAATGAGGATAAAATTCAAGAGAAAATGGCTGATTGAAGTTCATTTTATTCCCCAATTTAGGTTATGACCAAATAAATAAAGAATTAAAGGCACAAGGACTGTGCTACTTTATTTGTTTAGCATCATTCTTTAGGCATTCCTAAGCCTCAAAAATATAGATATCACTAAGAAGTCTCATATGCTATTAAATATGCTCTTTTTAATTCAACATACATATTGAATCAAAGCCAAAACTATGAAAATGTGTAATTACCAATGATCATTTTATTTACAGTGAGTTTTCTTACACTGTGTTAAGGCCCTATATGAAATCAGCAGCAACAGTCTGTCAAAGAGATAAATTGTGTCCTGCATCTGATTTTCCACCAACTGAATATAATTAATCGGTTGTAGTGCTACAGATATGAGATTCTGAGCACAGCAATGTAAACATAAAGGATCTCTTTTATTGAGTAATCATAATCTTCTGTGGTTTCTTTCCAACTCTGTTTAACATGTGAACAAGATATTTTCTGTTGAATTAAACTCACAAAGGGGATGATTGAGCATTTAAACTTTGAGAATGTTACATAATGCTTCAAGATTCTTAATGGCTTCAGTAGAAATGGCATAATTTTCCTTCATAGTTTGAAAATTGGCTTTTTAAAAAATGCTTAACATCAGCCAATAAGTATAATTAAAAAGGATAGAATCAAACTAATTGTTTCCATTTTCACACTAATGCCATTGTATATTTGTTATTTCACAACACATGATTTTTGTGGCCTAGGGTTGATTATATAGCATTAGTCTACTTTATATTACTTTTCTGAAATAAGTACACTTCACCCAATCTTATTCAAAATGAAATGCAACAGTGAAATACTGTTGGCTTCCAAATGGTATTTTTAAATTGTTTAAATTGTGGATTCACTATATGAGAAGTCATATCATTAACCAAAAAAAAGTGATTTTGAATAAATCAGTTAATTAAATCTTAGTATTGAAAATGTGACTTATATTTTATAGAATGTATAGTCTTGGGCTGTGTTGACATCAATTTGGAATTATCTGGTATAGTGCTAATTTCCTTTCCTACAAGCATTTTCTTGTTGTTGTTGTTGTTTTTTTTAATCATAAAAACAAAAGGCATTAACACTGGTTAATTGATGATAGTTATGTGATAGAAAATGAAGATCGTTTGGAAGTAGGGTTCTTATAAGAGTTTCCTGAGGCCCCCATGGAAGGATGAGATATTGTAGAAAGCTTTATTTCCGTGGAATCAAACCTCTGAGTTTCCAAGGTCCCATTTCCCTTTGTCCCACCAAGGAAAAAGTCCCATTTTGCCTTCAGCAAGGTTAAGATCAAAACCAGTGTCCAGAGATTCCATCCTGGTGGAGCCCAGGAAACTGCTAGCAGTCCTCTTGAAACTACATGGGAGAAAGTACCTAAGGATGGAGTGCCACGAAGGTCATGAAAGCAAGGAAGGAGGGTGACAAATCACTCCTATTCAGAAACTCAAACCCTAATCAATCTTTTAAATTAATCCAGTTGGGGTGGCATTACTATTATCTTTCTCTGTGACAAGAAATAGATAGTAGCCAAAATAGATACCTGATGTTACTCTCTTAGGCAACCACATCAATGTTACTGGTAATCTCATTTTAACAGGAAGGATTTATTCTAAAAGTGAAGTAAATGCATCAAGTTATCCCGAGGTACAGAAATGTTACCATTACTGCATCCACAAATAGCATCTAATAAAAATAACCTCCTACTGAGAACGATCATACCGTAGTTATGACAGAAAAGAACATAGGATATTTATCAGAAAGCTTGATAGAATTTCAAATTCTACATCTGTATTGGTACATCATATGTATACAAATCTTGGTTTCCTACAACTGATGCTTCATCTTTATTAGTATGAGTTCATATGTTAGATATTTCCTGAACCACCAAAGATGTATGGAAAAGGAATAACACCACTTATAGGAAAGCATTTTAGAAAAATTAAGTTTTAAAAGTTCTTGTTGAGTCACATCTTTGAAATTTGTACTGGTTCCACTCTTACTTTGTAACTCTACAAAATATACATCTACAACCTGAATTGCAGAAACCTTTCTATAATCTCCTGCTCATTTATAGTTCTGTAAAGTAATATCAAATGCCAATTCCCACAACATTTTCCACAACATGTTCTATAGCTTGTTAATCCTCCCTCACTAGAAATTTTTTCTTCAGAAAAAATATACTTGTTCTAATTCTTCAGGCAATAATCTGCAGTAACATGCTCCATGAGCATTTGTTCTTTGATTTGAATTGGATTATCAAGATTAATATCCAGTAAATCCACAAGCATATTATTAAAAGAAAATTATCAGTATTAAAAGGCATAGAGCAAGAGTAGGAGTCAGTGCTATTGAAGGACTAATGGGGGAAAAACCTACCTAGATCATGCCCATGAAGTTAGAGGCGAATTTACAAGACAAGCAGAAATGGTTTAGGACATTGCCTTGCCTATGCCAAAGCCACTATAATTCTGTCTCATGGCCAGTATAAGGAAAGTCCAGTCATGTTGATTAATTTCAAAGTCTTTTCTGTTTTTGTGGAGTCATATAAACAGCAGGAACAATGAAATCATGTATTGCTCATCTTTTATCAGGTGGCATTAAGTTTCTAGCTATACTCTTGAGATCACACCTTTGCAACAAAGTGAGGAGAAGATTCATTATTCTTTTGGCATCAGGATGCTAAGAGAGTAAACTTGTATCAGCACAAACTAACTTAACAGAGACATCCTCAAAACCTTTAAGGGCTCTCTCCCAACTAAGATGGGAAGGGAGTGGGGATATGCTGAAAGGGCTGGTGTCCACTAATTTTAGTGATTTCAATCCTTTTTAATTGAACTAATTCAATTAGACTAATTTGGGATGACATTTACCAAGAGTAGACATTTCCCAATAGATCTATTTTAGAAGGCCTGCATATCAAATAATAATTATTCCCACAAATTATTTTAATTCAATCTTCATTTAAAAAGTAATGGTTCACTCTATAAAATTTGATCAAGAGAGATAGTAAAACCCACTGATGTAACCTTATATGTAATTAGTAAGAACTATCAAATTTTTATCTCACAATAGACTAAGTGCATATAAAAAGAATATATAATTTACTTAAACTGAGGTTGATCAAGTAAAGGGTAGGATTGCTTTCAATATGTATTTTTGAAATATCCGGTAATTTTTATGTTAAACTTTTCCAGTTACAGATGTGTTTGACCTTTAAATTTCATCAACTATTCCTTCACAAGTGTGAATCTACCTCCATATTATAAATTATATTTGGAAGATAGCAATAGTAAATAATATTATAAAATAATAATAAAATAATAATAGTTCTCCCTCTAACTATACATGACCATCCTTACCATTATTCAGCAAAAATGAGGGGGGAAAAAGATACAAATGTGCCATTCCAGATTAATTAGGTCATTAGTTTGATGCATAATTTATTTCACAATTTAAACATATTTTTATATTTCTGTTTCAGCTAAAAAATTACAATTTGGAAAAAAAATGTTTTTCACATAGTGCTTGCTAGTTGTTTTTAAAATGAACTTGATAGTCTTTTATAAAGGAAGATCCTCTTTGTAATATCAGTAAGAATAAGCAGAGAGTACAGTATTTATAAATGTAGCCTGCACAATTACAAATAGGATAATGCTCAATTATGCACAAATAAATTGAAGAACTTTAAGGAAAACTGAGAAATCAATAAATTTGTAAATTTTATGGTAATTGGAATTTATTTAATCAAAAACTAATAATTCATGTACTTACTACTTTTGCAAACATTGTATTATAAAAAGAGCTTTTAGTCATATAATAGTGAGATTATGTTAATTCTACTCAGAAACAGAGGACAACAGTAGGGAGGGAGAGAGAGAAAACCAGTGAGACACTTTTCTTTGACTTTGGGCAAAAATGTTAGTGTCTGTGTGGAGATTTGCACTTGTAAAATGCAGACAATAACAAACTCTCAGAGAGGATCTGTGAGCCTTAATTTATTTCTTCAGAGTTTTTTGGACATTGGAAAATGTATATGTAGTTTGGGCATTTTGTCAATAACATTCCTCCAGGAGTTTTCTTTGATATTGTCTGAGGAGGCCAGATGGAAGACTTGCAGGTTACTAAACACCAAGAAGGCGTTAGAATAGAAACGCCTGTATTGAATAGCAAAACAAGTGAATTAAAAGCTAGACCCCTGAATGAAACCTAGAGCAAGTGAAAAGTCCACCACTTGGGGATGGCACAGGGATCAAATAATTTGACTTTATAATTTATAGTTTAACAAAAAGAAAACACACACACACACACACACACACACACACACACACACATACATATTTGTATGTAAGCTGAAGATCCTGAAAGAGAAGGAGAGAGGAATGGAGAGAGAGAGAGGAAAAACAGAAGAGAAGAGAGATTTTTATATGTATATATCTTACATGAAGGAAAGAAAAAGTAAGGAGATGTAAGATGTGGGGGAGAGCAGCAGGATGAAGTGTGTATAGGTTAAAGTCATTGCTAAACACTAATAAATAAATAAAAATATAAATTCAGAAGGTTATGAATTCTAAAGTGCTCAGAAAGCTGTTATATCGCTTCAAAATAAAAAATGCAGAATTATGATTGATATTCAGAATCAAATGATTTAGTGAGCTGTGTGGTTCAGAGAAATCACAGAATATAAGACCTTCTAAGCAGGAATAAGTTGATGAAATTTCTGTGAGGATTTATTGAAAACATTTCCATATAAAACCACTCAGCAGGAAGTTTAGCAGATTGGAAATGGTCAACAAATTTTTAGGAATTACTGTTATTCAAATTATAATGAATACACTAGCTAAAGTTGCACTAATTTCTTGCTGCATCATTTTTCCTCTTTTATATTAAATATTTTATATTTAAATTATTAACTGTGAATGCCTGATACTTCAAGAAGTCATGGTTTGAGTGATGAAGTTTTCTAAATTATTTTCAAACTTGGAACACATTTTACCCACCGAATCAATGTTACATATAAATGTTGTTTGTTCCAAAGGAAGTAGTTCATTATTTAAAAATATGACTAGCAGAGAGTAATTCATTCACTGGATATTTGTTGAACAATACTTTATACTAGTCATTTGTGAGATAATATACTAGGGGGGAAAATACTATAAGTTGGTCTAAAGCAGATTACTATTTAGTGAAGAGGATTAAAATACATAAATATGTGAGTAAATTACAAAAAATGCTATATAAGATAAATTCCAAGTACATGATATTTAATTCATAATAGAGAAAATATATTTAATGAAGTACTTCCTCCCATCACACTCATTCCTCTGTGCTTTTTACAGCTTACGAAGCAGAAGGCTATACACAGTGACAGGTCCCTGAATTGATAAAAATGGAAGGAAGCAGAAGGGACAGCTCCTTGGAATGTCTTCTCTTTTTATCTTGTTTGAAAGTCCCTCTGGTGGTGTCAGAGAACTTACATGAATTAAAAAATATAATACTTTAAAAAGCAAACAAACAAGAAAAAAATAATTGTTATTCGGGACTAAAGTATCCAATTCTGAGAGAAATGCTTGAGTGAAAAAATAAAACTAAAAATAACCGGTATCCAAACTTCCTAGTTACTCTACCAATCTGGCTGTCCTACATACAGTTCAATGGACCTGAAGTTTTATAGGTGATGGCTATTTAAAGAATACTGAGAATTAAAATGAACCAACAGGCAGAATATCCTAGAAAAACCAGCCAAGTACAATGGGAATGGAGCAGAACATTAGGTATAAGTTTGCCTTTTCTTGGCCCCAAATAACCCAGCAAACAAACAACTGGAGTATATTAAAACCCAATGGAAGTCCCTGATCTTGCTAACAATAAAAAATATTTTGGATCAGAGGTTCCCATGTAAGTGTTAACTGAGGTAGCCTGTAGTCAAATCTCAGATACCCATTTATCTTAATTTTGTTTAATAATTATTTACAGTTTTATGTCCCACATTTGTTCTAGACTGAACACAAAGACATAATTCCTGCTGTCAAGCAGCTTATAGTCCAGGAGAAAGAAAGAATATGTAAACCAATACGTAATGAAACCTGCAGGATGCTAAAAGGTGCTCACAAGGTGAGGTCAGCTCTCTCTTTGAATGAGAGGTCTGGGTCTATTGGGTCAATGTCATTTTAGGAAAATATATGTTTCAGGCAGAACCACTCTAATGTTGATCACTGTCACATTCTCACTCACTTAATGGAGAAATCTGCCAAGAATAACATAATGCTTTTTACTGTTTTTACTGATTTATCATCCATCTGTAACTTTTTGGATAGGAATCAGTTGTGGGCTAAGATGTAGGAGTTTAACACAAATCGTCATCCATGCATCAACAAAAATCTAAAAATTATAATTCTATATTTCAAGGACTAGATTATGCAGGAAATAGATCATATATCACTTTTCATTTTTCAATAAAAACTGTATTCAAATCCTCTTCTCTTTAAATAGTACTTTATTAGCCTAATTCACATTTGGATGCTCACCATCTAGCATAGTATTAGGCACATGAGTATAACCACATGTAGAGTGAGTAAATACGGTATTCCATTCCTTATGCATGAATTGATTCTAACCTCCTTGTCATCCATGTACTTCTATTAGGCTCTCAACATTTCCCCCATATTTCTACAAATGCTGTTTTATACTGCTAACAAAATTAGCTTTCTTCATAAATGCCTTTGCTAGATCCTGGTAGCTCTTAGTTAAAAAACCCTTCCTGTCTTACCTAGGTCCACTGACACTCCGACCTACCTGCCTTAAAGGGAATCACACCATAGGTTCCCTGCGTCCTAGTCACATGCACCTGCTCACAGCTTCCTTAATATCACCTCCTCTGTGCTTTCACGTTGTAGGTGAACTCCCCTCAGCCTGCAGGGTAATTTCCCATCTCTCTGCTTGGTAAATGCTCACTCCTGCTTCAGGATTCCACCGGTCCATGAATTCTGTGAAGCTTTCCTAGATGAATAAATCCTTTCTGGTAGCCTTTGATGTTCTTTGCTGCTCTATAGGGTTTTGGGGTTCTATACTCTTGTAATTCTATGTTTGTGTATTTATCTCCCCTGCTGGACTGTGAGACAGAAGCTATGTAGACTTTCATTTCATATTGACTGTAGTAAACTCTGTTGAATAAACTGGCAAGTGAGTGAGTGAATGAATGAATGACATTTTTTTCCCCCAGCAAAGAATGAGAGGGAATTCCTGGATCTATGTTGGCCAGGATCTAGTTTCCTGACAGATATTAGAGATTTTTAATCTAATGGGCTCATAGAAATAACTGTATCAGCTCTGCAAAAGTTTACTGCTTTCACATTTCAATGTTTTCTCTTTAAAACTTTTTGAGAGTGCTTTGGTATTGCTAACATTTACTCTCATGCTCACTTTTGGAAAAGGCAAGGCAATCTTCAGTGGAACTAAGCTCTAGGGAAGAGATTAGACTGGAAGGAAGGCAAAATTGATTAATTGAATAAGCCACCGTGTGGCTTTCTGTGGCCACCATGATTTGCTAGAAGGAAGGAGTGGATAAATGTATATAAAAGACTGTATATAAAAGAGTATATCATTTCTGGAAATTTCTGAGAACTTGACAGGATACCAAATCAGTAATAGGTGGAGAGGCAAGCACATAATAACACCATTTAGGGCATACTAAATGCTAAAACTTTTCACAGAGACAATATTTTGATTACCTACTGGTGTTTGATGCTTAAAGTGACCAAGAGCTAAAAGCAGATTTTCCTGAAAGGTAAAGTAGAGCTTTTGGCACAGAAGTTTTAAAGAAAAAAGTACTAAGACAGGCTACCATAAGTCCTGGCTTTCCCTGGACAGTTCCAGTCTATGCCTATTATATCACTGTCGTTATTAATAACATTCCATATCTTTCGGAGAAGTGTTCTGGTTTGAACAATAAATTATATTTCCACCCTCACGATAAGAAAAAAAAAGAAGTGGGCTGATGAGATATGTAATAATGCTTCTTGATGTGCTGAAAACTAGTACAGACATCATAACTGACCCTGATTCCATAGACTAATTAATACCTTCCATTCCTAAAGAAGCTTTACTTGCATATCTCCTTTATGCAGTTGAGGGAAGTAGTGACCATAAAGAAAAACCTTTTTCACCTTTCCAAGTAATGAGCTTATGAATCCATTACTGTAGCTTAAATTTCCACCCATGAAAACCTCTATTGCAAATTAAAACACGTGATGTCTTAGGTAGATAATTTATTAATGCAAATCATTGTCTAAGCTCATCTCCTATTCCTAGAGCTATGATTGCATCCTGATGATAGTTTGATTGATAGCTAGGTGAAAAATAGTCTTGATCAACAATAAACCTGTGAGTTTATAGTGATATAACCTGACCTTGGTTTACAGATGGAAGTGGGGGTAGGAGGGATTAGCCCAGGGGAACCATTTGTGTGCTTATGTGTCAGTCTGGCATTTTTCAAGTAGACAATCAACTAATAGTTAAAGTGACTACCTCATTTTATAAGTGTGAAGTTTGCATCTCAAAGCCTGATAAAATAATGCTTTCTAAGTGGCAAGATATCAAAAGTTGCAGCCATTTTATTAATTCCAACTAGTTATTCAGGCAAGTCCTTATGTAAGTGTTCAGTAACAATATTTACATGACAAAACATTATATGATGAATTTATTCACTAGCCAGCTGACCAGTTACATAATTATTATTATTATTCAAAGGCCCAATACATTTAACACTAGTAAATAGCTCCTTTAGTGCAAGTTTTTCAGAAAGTAAATTTTGCAACACTTGCAAAAGAATGGTAACATGATAGGTACTTCAGAAGAGAAATATCTGGATTTGAAAGATTTGACAGGCTCTTGGGAAAAGAGGGTAATTACTAAACATTTTTCTCAAAAATGACTCTCATTATAATCATGCTACACAAGCCACATGTGAAATAATGGCTATTATTTTGCACTTAATATTTTTAAAAATGCCCAGTAGCTCTTGACTAATTTTTTGTGTATTTTAAGACCTATTGTACCATTGCAGTTAAAGTTTAACTTTTGTCTAAAAATGAATACAAATATATATATTTCAATATTTTTAATTTATTTTCAAGATATTGTTTTCTGTAATTCTTTTTAATCACCAAATAGTGCAGAATTTTGGATCGTTTTAAGAGGATTCATCCTAAATAGATTTTTTTCCATGAAAATTATCTTTAAGAATAGACTTCCTATAATTTCATAATTTAGATACTGAATAGATACTAATTGATATCTATCTAAAAATGGCTCTGGACCACAAGCTTGAATTAGTTTAAAAAAGATGTTATAAATATTCACCCAAACAAGTCCAAATCAAATAGAAATAATACATGTTAAGAGCATTCAATGTAAATATAAAAGGTTAAATTAAAATATTAACAAAGGTTGTTTGTATTTATTTTTATAAACCATGAATACTTGCTAAAGAAGTAAGGAATTTGAGCTTGATCAGCATGGCTCAGTGGCTGTGTGTTGACCTATAAACCAGGAGGCCATGGTTCGATTTCTGGTCAGGGCAAATGCTTGGGGTTGCAGGCTCAGTCCCCAGTGTGGGGCATGCAGAAGGCAGCCAATCAATGATTCTCTCATTATTGATGTTTCTATCTCTCTCCTTCTCGCTTCCTCTCTGAAATCAATAAAATATATATTTTAAAAAAGTAAGAAATTTGAAATGGAAAACTCACTCTTCTTGAAATTCTGTCCTATAATAATAAAAGCCAAGGACCAAAACGACGGAATGACCAGAACAACCAGAGATCAGAATGACCACGGCCCCTCACCCTGGCCGGCCCTGCCCCCCAGTGGGGACCCACACCCCGATTGGGGGTGTGGCCAGCCTGCAAACCACCCGTGGCCCCTCGCCCTGGCCAGCCCCATCCCCCAGTGGGGATACCCACCTTAATCCAAGGCCCCCATCAGAGCAGGCTGGCTGGCCCCGACCTGTGAACTGGGCCTCTATTCTACATAATAAAAGGGTAATATGCAAATTGACCCTAACGCTGGAAGGACCAGAATGACCACTCAACCAGTCACTATGAGGTGCACTAACGACTCCCTCAGTCCCTTTCCCCAGCATGCAGGCTCTTATCACCCAATGGCAAATGGGGAGCCAGGGGTGGGTGGCAGTGGGGGGTGGGGCCACCTGTCGGTAGCTGGGGAAGATGGCCCTGATCACAGGCCAGGCCTAGGGACCATACCCACACTGTATTTATATAATACAATGCCACTAGTATTTATATAAATAAACAGTTTTAATGTGATACATAATACCTACGCTTTGTAATTCTTTCCTATATAATTCACTGTACAATTTCATATTCCATACTGCTTCTTTCTCTGTAGTGTTTTATATGAAATTTAAATCTGTTTTTTCCTATGTCTGATTATACTAACTCATAAGTATTGCCCACCCTCCTCATTAAGGCCATAAGCCTGCAAACACTGCATTCTCTGCTTTGTTGTTATATCCATAATTCATATTTATCAATTCTTCTTTAATTTTTACCTATTGAAAGATCACAGATTGTTCAGGGAAAATGTTTCTGATACAATGAAAAAAAATTCAATTTGGTATTTTAAGACTAATTCCACTGAAATCCATTCCACTAAAAATGTCTCTTAACCTCTCTGAATATCAATTTCTCACATGTAAGGTAGAAAGATAATAAAAGCAGTCATTGTTTCCTAGCTCTAAGATTCTATGTACGTCAATAAAGTTATACCACATTTATAATCATCAAATAAAAAGAAAAAATTAAATGTAATAAGATAATATGCATATTTTTATCTCAATATAAATATATGTTTGTTTGTATGTCTGAATGTTAAATGTTAACCACCTAATTTTCAATGTGTTTTTGTACTTTCTACCCCAATTTATAATCTATCCTTTAATATGGATATCATTACATATTACCACCAAACTCTCACATGATTATGTGTTGTAGGAAACTGAAACAGCACAAAAGCTTAATTAGAGGAAACACAATCTGAATTTCATTCAGCATTCTTGCTAACACTGATATCAAAGGCCACAGAGAATTCCTTGAAATAAATTTTCATTGGAAAGAGATGTGTGGCAAGATTCGGCATTTCCAAAATATCTACACAAATTTTTATAAAAAAAATTATAGTCTCAGAACTTTTGGCACTGCTTTCTCATTGTATGTAATTATGATACAAATATGAAGACATGTTTATATGCCTTGATCTATTTCAATATGCACTGGCAAGCCTATCACTACCATCTTATTCCCATTTCTAATATGTTTACTTTACTAACTTTCAACCTATTATTGTTTTTGAAGAGCTAATAATTATAAAAATGTATTTCTTTATCTAACATAAGGTTTTGTTCTCTGCTTTGCCTTTTTCATTAAAATAGCATGTCCTGGAAATCATCCCTTATTGGTTCATGTAGATCTTCCTCATCCTTTTTTTATAGCTGAGATATTACAAGTTCAAAGAAGAATGAACCAGAATGTCCTTAAGAAGTCAAGTGAGGATAATACATACAAAAATAAAATATAATTATAACATAAGTGACTTATTGAGAATGAGATATAAGTTCAAAAAAGTGGCTCACATGCTTTCCCTAAGAAACTCTGGTTGAGATTCATAGTGTGTGTAGGTGGTGTTTGAACTGGGTAAGAAAGGAAGTTAACCAGGAAGAAAAATCTGTGGAAGAGCAATGTGGAGAGTGAACAGCAGTGCACAAGCCTACTAACCGTCCCTGTACAGCAGAATGCATGATTAGTGCCATACACACACCATGGCTATTCCATCTTTATCTTATTTAAGTCTATCTATTGTCTTTTTGCTTCTAAGATAGCATACCTTTGGAATGTCAGAGTAATTTCCATTTTCCAGAAATGCTGCATGTCTTTGATAACCCATCCTGGAAAAAGTTCTCTGTACTACACAAGAATCAGTTACTATCTTCACAGAAATGAGTTATAAGGTGTCTTATAAATATTCTCTACAAGGAGCAAAACTCAGGTTTTAGAATGATAAAGTCCTAATGGTGAATTTATAAATTCTGTTTGGTTCCTACACTGTGGTTAGATCTTTGTTGGCAAGCTTCAAAGAGTAACTGTTGAATAACGATTGCATATGGGAATAGAGCATAATATTATGATAGCATGTTATTCTGCATTTGATTAATATATAGAGTGCCTTATGTTATTCAATTTGCAAACTATAAATTGATTTTACTGCATTTTAAACTATTTTTATAAAATATGTTATTTACTCAGTTTCTAATGATTATAGTCACTATAATTTTCTTAGAATAAAATTTTGTCTGAAAGAAATCCTATTTTTGAGCAAACCTGTGTCTTATAGGTATAATTATAATTCTCAGAATAATAGCAACTTCTTATTTTATGTTGTCTATCATGTCAGTCATTCTTCTAAATACTTTAAATATGCTCCTTTCAATAGCACTATGAGGTACTATTATTAACCTCACATTGCAGGTAAGAAAACTGAGGCAATATAAGTAACTCATGAATGTCAACTGCAAATAAGTACTGGAATCCAGCCCAAGCCATCTGACTCCAATATTAAACTCTCAATCATTGCACTCACTGTTTTCCCACAAATACCTCTTGCTTTCCCTGTATGACACTATTGTATCATCGATTCTGTTAAAAATTTTGAGACTAAGACATGACCACAAATAACCAATATAACATGCATCTTCTAGGTCAACATTTTCAGGAAGAAAACGTTTTATTCAGCAGAAGTAGATAAATGCCTAAATCTGTCTTTAGTGTGTGAGAGCAGTCGGAGGAGGGGGATAGGATGTCCACTCCCCTTGGTAGGGATAGACTATGATGATCTCAGGCAGATGCCTGATTTCAACTATTATTTGGGAAAACATAAAATATGTCAGTTTTACTTTTCTTATTTTATCCATAGCTCTATACCTAAATGTTAAATTATTATTAATTAAAGGGCTTAGTCTATAACTTCTATTAAAAGCTAATATATAAATGTAGATCATACATTAACAAAAATAATCTAAATACTTGCTCATGAAAATTGAAGCCATTAAACTAATAGTGCCTACTCTATTGCTTTTGGGGCCAAACAAGGTATTGTATAAATAAAATAATTTTATTACATTTCTTCTTGAATTTCTATGAGTTTTAAAAGCAATTTGTAACTTAAGGTATTTTTAGATTTTTGTAGTCTTATTTCTTCCAAAATCTCCAGCATTAATCCACTTAAGCAGGCATAGCCAGACCAGTGCTGCTCTTTTAGGAGAATGCTTAGTGGATCCCCCAAGAGTCCTAATTTCAATGTGTTCTGATTTGATTTAAAAGTCTTATGAAACATTGATTATAGGATCTGTTACTGGAAAAATCTCTTCTATTTAAAACCACAGTACAGGGCAATATTTTCCTTTGTGAAGATGTGATTATTCACATAAACTTCTCCCCAGAGCTGTGCCCTTTACAAATCGTCTTTGCTAGTACAGGAATGTTCACAAGAAAAAAGTGGAAAATTGATTAAGAGGTCTCCATATCCCTTTTTAAAGAAGTAGATGTAATCTCTGTTTCAATTTACCATGGGACACCTTCAAATCACCTTGTCGATTTCTCTAATTTATTTACTACCATGGAGCCAACTCGAGACTCACTTACTGGTGGACCATGCTGCAGTTTCATTTAATTCCTATTAAACATGCTTCTGAGTAGAAATACCTTATCACCCACTGAAAAGACAGCCAATGGAATTCTCAAAAAATTGATTCTAGGTTTTGTTTGAAATACACTGCAAAATTATTGTTTTCAATATTACAAGCATGTTGCAAAACTTATAGGCAGATATGTTTATAAATATATGCAAACAGATTTTCATATCACTTAGCTAATTTAGTCTTTTTACCCCTTTCTCTTTTACTGGCTGATTTGGGAATTAAGTAACATTTCGGCTTCAAAATAAACTACTGAAGTCTACACCATAGATAAAATCTGGAAATTTTTTTATGATTAATCTTACCTCTTTAGTGCTCATAACCAAGCATTAATTAAGACATTGATATTTGTCAAAAATCTGGCTCTTATAATTCTGTGTACAAAGGAATTTAGGAAGTTGTTAAACATCTTCCTAAAGAAGGGCTTTCTTATTTTCTGTGTTTAGTTCACTGGCTCCTTCTGCCTTACTTCTGAATCCATGTTACAGAATTCTATACATTTGACATATGTAAATGGAACTGCCTGAGGTACTAATATGTGTGAAAGATGATACTTTGCAGTATTCTGTGGCACAATGGTGGTTTTTCTTGAAAACATGCACTGTGAAAGCATGTGACAATGGTAAATAAAAGAACAGCATATGATTAGTGAAAAAATGTGTGGAATATAGCCAAATTAATTACTTATACTAATAATGGCCTAGGTGGCATCACGGCCTCACACTGTCACAAGATGGCTACGGGCACAGTGAAGGCGGGGCCCAGCAGCCCCTCTGCGTGGTGAGGCCTGGGAGTCCCGCAGCTCTGTGTGGCACAGAGGAGGCCAGTCCCAGTGTCTCCGCCACTTCACACAGGGAAGGCAGGTCCCGGTGGAGGAGGCAGGTGGCAGCAGGGGAGAGCAGTTGTGGGCAATCAGGTCGGCAGGGGAGGGCAGTGGGGAGCCATCGGGCCATCAGGGGAGCAGTTAGGCGTCAATCAAGGCCAGCAGGGGAGCAGTTGGGGATGATCAGGCTGGGAGGCAGAAGCAGTTAGGGGCAATCAGGCAGGCAGGCAGTCGAGTGGTTAGGAGCCAGTGGTCCCAGATTGTGAGAGGGATGTCTGACTGCCAGTTTAGGCCCAATCCCTGCCTCTAGTTTTTAATAATAAGGCGGGAAATCTGTACTGTTACATTTTAAAATGTTTTATATGTTCAAAACAACTAAATTAAAAGACTTTACTGTTTGCATAAGTAAGCTTGAAAAGTACAGAACCTTCACAAAAGAGGTTAGCAAACAAATTTGAGCAGAATAGTTCAAATTCTGTGAAGCTAATGACTGTGATCTGATCAATAGGATAGCAGTGGAAGATTTGGAAAAATATATGAGTGAAGTACAATACAGGACTGATATACAAGACGAGCAACAAATAGAGAGAGAGAAAATAGCATGGTTTTTCAAGACACAAAAGGTTGTTGGTGCATACAGTGGATACAGGAAATGGGAAAAGAAGAGGTGGATAGGGTCATAAGGTCTCATCGTGGAGAGCCTTTAAAACCTTCAAAAAGATATTTGATTTCACTAAAGCAGGGGTGAGGAACCTTTCTTTCTGACAAGGGCCATTTGGATACTTATAATATCTTTTTTATGGCTATACAAAATTATCAACTTAAAAATTAGCCTGCTATATTTGGTCAAACATTTAATTAACTCACTCCTAATGCCTTGGCAGGGCCAGACCAGATTATTTTGGGGTTCGTATATAGCCTGCGGGCCGGATGTTTCCCACCCCTGCACTAAAGAGATAAATGGTAGCCACTAAAGATAAGACATAATATGGCAATATTTATATTTCAGATCTTTACTCAGAGCAATGAAGAGGATAGTTTTAAGGAAAACCAAAATTAGATGGGAGATGTTTTAAATGATGAGGTCCTGAGGCTCTGGCTGAAAGAATTCTAATAAGGAAATGAATTTGAGAAATAAATAAAGAGGAGCTATCAAGAAGAATCAGTGTAAGGGTGGATGTGGGGACTAATAAAGTGAAGAGTTTGTGAATTAAGGTGAATATGATCATTGGGTGACTGAATCCATGAGATAGAAATTTTTAATCAAGTCAAATTCCTGAAAGTATTTTGTTTCTTCTATGCCTGTGAGCTAGCCCACCTCATACTGCTCCCATTTCCATAGGCCTCCCCTTACTGAATGTTTTTCTGTTGAAAAAGATTTCTAGAGGATCAGTGAGTGTACTGATAAAGAGTTCTCCTCTCTGTATCCTCTGCCAGGAAGGGAGGTGTCAGGAATACCTTTACTTTGTGAGAAAAAAATTCACACACATTAAACAATGTAACACAGAAAAATTTAACCTATCTGAAGTGAATCTAATCAATGTTACTCCACACTGGGAAGATTAATGGCACTTATACTATTCAGAAGAAGAGTGTTCTTGCAATATTTTAATTTTGGTTGGAATTTGTAAAGACATTAAACAGAGCAGAACAGAGGGCCTTTCTCTGCATCCACAATCATAAATCAATTTCTCTTTTATGGTTTTGTATGTGTTGTTTTTTTTTTCCTTTTTGTGTCTTCCAGAAATTTGAATTTGATATATGATATATTTTCATAATGAAAAAATATATCTCTATATATAAAAAAAAGCCTAAGCGACCAGCCAACTGGCCAGTAGCTATGACACGCACTGCCCACCAGGGGACAGATACTCAACGCAGGAGCTGCTGAGCTGCGGTCACTTGGCAGCAGGGGTTCTAGGGTGACACACCCAGAACCAGAAAGGAGGGAGCCCAATTCCTGGGTGCATCACAGAGAAACGCCCTCTTGCAATCTGGGACCCCTCAGGGGATGTCAGAGAGCCAGTTTCGTACAGATCCCCGCAGGCCAGGCTGAGGGACCCCACCGGTGCACAAATCCATGCACCGGGCCTCTAGTATATTCCTAAAATATCAACAGGTCGCTATTTTAAAGATGTCTCAGCAACTAGTACCTGGGAAAATCTAATGAGGGCTATGCTGCCATTTTTTAAAAATCAGAATTTTTACTGGTGATGTAACTATCATACAGTAGACAATAAATATTAAAAGCAAAGCCTTGGGAAAGCATTCTGACTGTTCTTCGTGGCCCCAGGGGTAGAAAGGCCTATTTCTTTGGTAGTTGGCCACTTTGCTATGGCCAAGGGACGATTTAATGCAAGAGGACAAGCAGTACCAGACAGAACTTATGTTCTCACTTTGGAGATCAGTCTTCCTAATGGCACAGCAAATTGCAGTAGTTAAAAACTCTGGAATTAGAACTGGGGGCTTTAAATCCCAGCTCAACCACTTACTGGATTTGTGACCTTGGCTGAGATAGTGAGCTTTTAAAACAACTGCAAAATGTAAATAATGTCATTGCTTTCAAGTCTTTTGTAAAGGCTACAGGAAGTCAAGAGTAATAGACAATTAATTAGGGCTTAGCTCATGGGAATGTACAATAAATGGTAGAGTGATCTTTGATAATTCACTTGCTGTAGAAAAGTGGATGATTCCTGAAGTAAAAATAAATGAGATAAAAATGTGCAAGAAAAATTTTGTTGAAAAGCTAAGACTATGAATCTTGTACATGAACAAAACATGTAGAGGAGCTAGTACAGAAGCAAATTAGGCTTATAAGAATTTACAGCAGAAGATGGTGTCTCAGAAATACTATAATAATTTGACATTGGGGTACTAGGAGAGGGAAAGTGGTTACTTTGGTTTGCAGAAATGCATAATGGCATTGTGAAACAACATAATATAGGGCAATGAATCAAACAAATGGTGATGGATAAAAAAATAAAGTAAAATAAGTATATAAAAATAACCACTGAAATAAAAAGAAAATTATATTATTGCAAAAACAGAACTGAAATATGGGATGATATATCAATGTAGCCAGGTAAAGAAAAAAGACCAGCCCTAGCTAGTTGGCTCAGTGAATAAAGCATCAGCCTGTGGACTTGGACTGAAGGGTCCCAGGTTCGATTCTGGTCAAGGGCACATGCCTGGGTTGCAGGCTCCATTCCCAGTGTGGGGTGTGCAGGAGGCATCCAATCAATGATTCTCTTGCATGATTGATGTTTCTATCCCTCTCTCTCTCTCCCTTCCTCTCTGAAATCAATAAAATAAATTTATTTATATATATATATATATATCTCCACACACTTTTTTTTAAAATACCAACAATCCCTTAGAAAGGAACAGGGGCATGGACACCGAAACCACATGGCCTGGGTCCAAATTCTGACTTGGAATATCTATTAGTCATGTGGCCATGGACAGGTGACTCAAGCTGTCTATGCCTCCTTAACCTAACCGCCCATGTAAAAACTCTTGAGTGACAACACCCACCCCCTTTAGAATTAAAGTTAATATATTAAAACACTAGATTCATGCTTCTGTAAAAAATAATATAAATGGAAAAACTTCAAAATGGATTGGGGGCCGCCAGCCCAGAGGACCTGCTTTGCAAGTTTGAGTTTCCTCAAACCCTTGGAGTGTTAAAATGGGACAAGGGGAATTTGGAAGGGCCTGAAGCAGCACTGCCTTCCAAACAATTACTTGCAAAGCTAACAGGAAGCAGACATTATCACTAGAGGACTGAATATTAACAACATTCTTTAGAATGAGCATCACTATCTTAGCTTATTTGCTTCCATAGAAGTCTCTTCCTTCTCTTCACATAACTGTTCCCTTTCCCTTTCTCATAAATGCCCCTGGCCTTCACCTCCTAATGGGAACACTATTTGGATTTCTGCCTGAATCAGTGCTTCCTGTATATTATTATTTTGGATCTCAAATAAATGCTGTTGCCTCTCACTTGGGCCTTTTATTTTGAGATTAACATATCATACTGACAGGATTTTAGAGACAGGAGAGGCAGTTCTGGGGCAGGAGGGTCCATGGGAGAGGAATGCATACATGATGGGGAGAGACAGCTCCAAGCCACTAGAATGTTTATCTTACAAAAGGAGCGGGGAGCACTGAGTGGGCTGTGAAGCTTTAAAACTTTGAAATTGATACCATGCAGGGAAACTGGCCAATGAGGAAAGAACGGGGGACACGAAATGAGGAAGGGTCCAATTAGAAAGTGTCATGAAGAGACAAAGCTTCCAGCATTTATACACCCGAAGATAAAGAGACTCATGGGACAGGACTAGTTTTTTGTTTTGTTTTGTTTTGTTTTGTCCCCCCCACCCCCCCATTTTAGAGAGAAAGAAGGTTTTCTCCATTTGGGCAACCCCTCCCCAGGGATTCCCTTATAACAGCAATTTTCAACCAGTGGGTTGTGGCTCCTTTGGGAGTCAAACAACCCTTTCAAAGGAGCCGCCTAAATACATCTTGCATATCAGATATTTACATTACGATTCATAACAGTAGCAACATTACAGTTATGATGTAGCAATGAAAATAATTTTATGGTTGGGGGTCACCACAACATGAGGAACTGTATTAAAGGGTCGCAGCATTAGGAAGGTTGAGAACCACTGCCTTATAGGGACCCCTCCCCAGGGGAAGTCTGCATATGCTTGCAATAAACTTCCACATTTTTAAAAATTGATTTTAGAGAGGAAGGGAGAGGGAGAGAGATAGAAATATCAAGGATGAGAAGGAATCATTGATTGGCTGCCTCTTGCATGCCCCCCCACTGGGGATCGAGCCTGCAACCCAGGCATATACCCTTGACCAGAATTGAACCCAGGACCTTTCAGTCCACAGGCTGACGCTCTACCCACCGAGCCAAACTGGCTAGGGCATAAACTTCCACATTTTTGGTTAAAATCTTCTAGTCAGCAAATTTTTTTCTTTAAACTTTGTAGAACAAGGACCTGCGAGGAGAGTCTGGGTTCACCCAATTGCACATATTAACGCCTACTAACTGCATTAAAAATATGGCTATTATTAGCATGTTAAATAATACCCAGTTATATAGATGTTGAAATAATTTGCAAATGATTATCCACTACATATTTACTCATAATTTTATCAATATCAATTAAAATTATTCTTATAGATGACCTTTCTGTTTAACGTCCATTAAATGAAACTATTTACTAGTAAAAGTTCTTCTCCCTGCGCTAGACTGTTAGTTCTTGGAGTTCATTGAGCAAGGCTTTTATATCTCTGCATCTTTATTAAAGTAGTTCCCAAGCCTGGCTATACATTATTCCCCTAGGGAAACTTACAAATGCTCATCTCTGGACCCACTTTAGATAAATAAATTTGGATTCTCTGCAGGAAAAGCTATAGCATTAAATTGTCCCAGGTAATTTTAATGTGCAGCCACAAGTGAATATGTAGTGTTTTTAAAAGGAATTTGACATATGCCCTTTCTTTCAACCAAAACTTAATTATTTACAATTATCTATCTATCTATCTATCTATCTATCTATCTATCTATCTATCTATCTATCTATCTATCATCTGCAGAAGAGTTTGACACCCAGAAGGCATTAATAAAGGTTTGATAATGCATCAGTCAGAATCCTGACAGGCAACAAATGGCACACTGAGCCTGGGTGCGGGCAGAGTTTGATAAAACTAACAAAAAGTGCAGTTCCTCGGGGCTAGCAAGATCAGGAAGCTGTTACCATTTTCTCTCCCTGTCACTTCTCTCTATAGTATCCCTTCAACAATTTTCTCCCTTCTACTACTGTTGTTTTTATATCATGTCTTTGTTGTTTTTGTCTATTAATCAATTTATATATTATTTTCATATACATTTTACTAATTTTCTTTCATCTCTGACACTCATATTATAAAGAAAGGGCAAATAGCGATATTACAATATTTCTTCTAATTACTTTCCATTCAATGTGCACAAATCCGTGCACCGGGCCACGAGTTTAAAAATAAACAATCAAAACCTCCTTTGGTCCTACATTTCCCTCCTGCTATGGTCCTTTTACAGTTGCTTTTTTAGAACCACTCAAAAAGCCATTTTAATCATGTTTTGTCAAGAATACCCATTCTGAAAAAAAAAAAATACCCATTCTGCCACATCAGTAGTCAATTTTCAGTTTTCATCTTTCTTGATTTCTCAGTGACCTCAGCTCCTAGCATTGTAGCTTTCAGACACTAAGGCCACAGAGGTCACTTTTCTATTCTATTATCAAAACCATACCAACGCAAAACTACTGTGAGAAATCAGAAATGGGAATCAACACATTCCTGATGGTAAAATAACTTACCAGAAAACAACCATGGAGTTTAATAAAATTATAATACAACTCCCCAAACTAAATTAAATATACTCAAACTAGCAACTAGGGAGATTAAAAATCTCCTTGAAACAGAAGAATAGTAGATCTATAAATGGACATAAGATAGGTTATATTGAAACAAAAGTTAAATTAAATTAACTAAATAAGTTAAATTATATAAATTTTTATATATATAAAATTATACTAAGTGAACATAAATCAGCAGGCACCCAAACGAGAAAAATTCAAATGAAAAGTTTATAAATGACATCAAATAAAAGAAGGAAAAAGCCCAGGAGAATGACAATGGGTGAAAAATTAAAATGGATCAGAGATGAAGTAGTTGAAATGGAAGAGAGAAAAACAACATAAGCTAATTTATTATCCCTGAAAAAGAAAATCAAAACAGTAAAAACAGAACTGGTATTTACATAACCTAAGATAATTTCCAAAGATAAAAGAAGTTGCAAGTCTAGACTTGAAAGGACCTACTGGATGCCAGAGAAAGGTGAGGCAAATTTTAATTAATTTTATAAAAAAGAAAAATAAAGCCTTCAGAGACTCTAGGTAATACATTGAAATAACTCACAAAGGTATGAGAATTAGACTCTTAACAGCCTTTTCCAAAACAACATGCAAAGTAAAGCAACAGCAAAGAGGTATCATCAAGAAACTTAAGGGGACAGAATGCATGCACAAGCTTTAATGCCCAACTAAGCTGTCCTTTGAGTAAAAAGCTATAGAAAAATAGTCTTGAACATGAAGAACTAATGGGATATTGTTACATGTTGTGCTTCTAAGGAATGTACTGGGCAGGAGCTTTGTCTAACCAAGACATCAGTGAGAAAATTTTGGCCGAGAACTGATTATAAGAAATTCATTTAATTTTAGAACTAGAATTAAAATAAGGGTGAGGTCATACATTAAAAAATGATTTATCTTAATATTTTCTGCCAAAACAAAAACAAAAAAGCAGGGGGCGGATACTTAGAGCTTTCAGGAAAGTACGACAGGTTTTCTTGTTACCTTACAACTTAAGGTATTGGGAGGATAGGGCAATTACATCCATCTTGATACCCTCCTCACCCCCTTGTCCTCTTATTGTAAATGTTCTGAGCATTCTGTGTTTTCTAATTGATAGAAAATTGAAGCCATCCAGTATGAAAACCCACACTTTCTTGATTCCTCCCTTCTCCCCATACCTATAAATGTATCTGCATTTAAACCATCATGACACATTTCCTACTGACATCTGACACCGTGTCTATTCCTGCTCACATCTACGCCGGTGATCCAATGTCTAACAATTTTCTCAGGGACACGTGGGTGCATCGTTGAGTTTCCATCTACCAAATTACCCCCACATCTAACAAGATTTCTATTTCAGATGTGTGCCATATCTCTGAATTGTGGGATTTTTTCTACAACGTATTGACATGCATTACCAGTATAATCAGTGCATCTTAGCTGGTAGTTACTTGTTGCTCAAATCCTCCCATGAGAGTCCCCTATACCATGCAACCAGGTTCCCAAACAAAGAGCCAAGATCTCTTTCTTGAATTCCAGTTGCATATTGACAGGCAATCCAATTTGATGTCTCACAGTGAAATTATATGCAATGAGCCTAAGTCTATTTTATGTCCTCACGTTTACGTCTGATCTTCCTTCTCAACATATTTACTTAATGTAACAGCTGTTCCTCCAGTCACTCAAGCAGAAAATCTGGGTGTAATCTTTGATTATCCCCTCTATTTTATTCAACACAACTCTAACAACATCTGTTGGGATTCTAGCAATTGCCAATTGTGTCTCCAGTTTCTATTGTTTTCTTATAACCTCAACTGCCATTATCTTGGATTTGGCTTATCTCTTTTACGTATGATTAAAATAACTTCTTAATTCACTTTTTCCCTTTGATTTCCCTTCTATACAAATTCCAAAACAGTATTACCCAAACATAGGCACAAGTTTTTACGGGACTGCTTAAATCCCTCCCTAGACTCCGTAATTTCTAGAGCCACATTTGTGGTCTCATCTGCCAGTGCTCCTTCCTTCTTACCCCTATGCTTAAAAAATAATAATTACTTTTAGTTGAGCCCCATGAGTCATGATTTTATACCTTTGCCCATGTTATTGATTCTGTCTAGGATGTTGACCCCTTACTACGCCACCACTGCTGACCTGACATCACTCCTATCTGAAGCCTGCCCTGATCCCTTGTCCCCTGTCAAGTTAATTACTCTTTCCTCTGTGCTACCATTGCAATTAGTACAAGCTTCAATTATTGCAGTCATAACAATGCAATTTTATTTGTGTCTTTGTCTACTTCTTGTCTGACAAGGCAGAGATTGCCTTAAAAGAAGAGCTCACGTCCACAGCACCTCACAGTGTAGGCACATAAACTAGAGGTATTTAATAAGTGTTATTTGTGTGAATAATACAAAGCATAATTTAAAATATCACTGTACTAAGTACTCATCATTTTGAATTTCTTACTTTTAACTTACATTTTTAAGAATAATTTATAAACTAGGTTTTTATAAACTAAATTGTAACAATTGTTCTTTTATAGTTAACTCTTCTTTAAATATTTTTGTAAATACATTAATGTATTTAAATATTCACACAGACTTTTTCACTATAGGCTAGTTGGAAACAAGTAAAATACATGTACATATCATTTGCAATTGAATGGGTCTCAATGTCACATGGTAATTTAAATTCAGCACTTGACAAACAAATTGAACATATGAAGATGAAATGACAGCATATTTACAACTTCTAACATGATGTTCGCTGTATAATAGGTATGCAAACAATGTTAGTTACTGTTCCCTTCCTGACAGGTCTAAGCAAGCACAAATTGAGAGAGGTTTTTCAGAGGTCAGTTCATACCTTTTAGGGAGTAATAGAACCCAATTTCCATTTTTAAATTGGCTCCTAACTTATACTACATTCATCAGGGTGATCATTTCATACATTATATAAAAGTCTAATCACTTAGTAGTACACCAGAAACTAAAAATAAAAATGGCCGGAACCAGTTTGGCTCAGTGGATAGAGCGACGGCCTGCGGACTGGAGGGTCCCAGGTTCGATTCCGGTCAGGGGCATGTGCCTGGGTTGCAGGCGCATCCCCAATGGGAGATGTGCAGGAGGCAGCTGATCGATGTTTCTCTCTCATCGATGTTTCTAGCTCTCTATCTCTCTCCCTTCCTCTCTGTAAAAAATCAATAAAATATATTTAAAAAAAAATAAAATAAAAAAATAAAAATAAAAATGGTTAAAAAAAACTATGGAAGCTCTAACAGCAGCACAAATTGTGTATACACAATGACCGTGTCCTGCTAATTTACACTGACAAAGGAAGTGCACTAGATACAACAAAACTGAGTTCTACCCCAATGTGATTATTTTTATGATTATTACATTTTTCTCCTTTATTGATTCATATTTCTAATTTTTTATTATCTTCATAAATTTACAACAAAAAACACAATTTTTTTCTTAGAAAAATAAACCATAGGCTTATAAATTTTAAAGTTGGCTAAGATTTAGGTGGTGCGAATTTGAACTGCTCAGAAAGACTTTTATTTATTTATTTATTTATTTATTTATTCATTCATTCATTCATTCATTCATTCATTCATTCATTTTTACTTTTGGTATACCTGTGGCCAAATCTTATCCCCTAGCTTTCTATATCTCATTGTTGAAGGCTTATTTTGTAGTGTCTTGAAATTTTCCATTTTGTTGGAACTTGCTCTCCTATTTTTAGATCTAAAAATGATGGAAAAATTGCCTTAAAACACATTATACACAACAGATTTAAAGTAGTCTGAGCTTGACCAAAAATCCTATTACATATTTCTGAATGTTAATGAACACTTAAACGAATTTTAAAAATTATGTTTCAGTCCGAAAGCAATGAATATTATATTGTTTCATTACATTTCCCTTAGAAGTCTTGGTCTTTCAATTCTACATCTTGACAGTTTTAAAAATACACCCTGGGTAAGAATTTTAGTTGAATCACTAGTGTTCAAATTGATAAGATTATAATTTAACTCATGTCATCGTACATTTCTATTGATTTTCCAACTTATTTTGTAAAAGGGCTCTAAATATAGCTATGGCTTTGGATTGAATCAGATGGTTTACCATGTAAACAGTCTTTGCACATTTATTGGTATTTTACTTTTCCACTTTCATTTTCTTCTTTTAACCTCAAAGAATCAGATTTTCAGATGGTTATGCATCTTTTCTGACCAAAACTTGAATATGCTGTGCCACAAAATAAAAGACATGCAAATATTGTGGTCACAAACATCTTTTTAAATATGTGTAAAAATTCAGAAAACTTGGCCTGACTTTGTCAGATTCTTTGCTGAAGTTGAAGCAAGATGAGCTTTCTCTTCCTACATAATTTCACAGCACACAAACCATAAACAAAAAATAATCATCCTATCTAATAAAAGAGAAAAATGGTAATTAGCATACGACTGCTACCCTTCCCATTGGCTAATCAGGGCAATATGCAAATTAACTGCCAGCCAAGATGGCGTCCAGCCCCCAGGCAGCTTGAAACTAACATGAGGCTTGCTTGCTTCAGTGATGGAGGACTCCAACGTTCACCGCCTGCCGCTGCAGGCCTCTGATCTGCAACTCTAAGCAACTATGTCACAAATATAGAAGCTAAACAAAACCCCAGAAACCTGCTTTAGTCGGCCGGGCTTCAGCCAGCAGGATCGCAACATTGTAAGCAAAGGCCAGAAACCTACTTTCAGCAGCGGAGGCCTAAGAGCTGGAGCCAAGCCTCAGAGCTAAAGCTGGCCCAGAATAAAAAAAAAAAAGAAAAAGAAAAAAAGGAGTGGTTGGGAGCTTCAGTCACCCCCATCCTGAAAACAGCCCTCAGCCCCTCACCCAGACTGGCCAGGCATCCCAGTGGGGCCCCCACCCTGAAGGATGTGTGACCAGCTGCAAACAGCCCTCAGCTCCTCACCCAGGCTGGCCAGGAACCCCAGTGGGGACCCCCACCCTGATCCAGGACACCCTTCAGGGCAAACCAGCCGGCCCCACCCGTGCACCAGGCCTCTATCCTATATAGTAAAAGGGTAATATGCCTCCCAGCACCGGGATCAGCGGAGCCGCAAGGCCTCCCGGCACCGGGATCAGCATGACAGGGGGCAGCGCCCAAACCCCCTGATCGCCCTGCGGCTCTGTGTGTGACAGGGGTCGGGGCCACAACCTCCCTATCCACCCTGCTCTGTTCGTGACAGGGGAAGGCGCCCCAACCCCCTGATAAGCCCTGCTCTGTGCCTGATAGGGGGGAGCTCCCCAACCCCCTGATCGCCCTGCGGCTCTGTGTGTGACAGGGTGCGGCGCCCCAACCCCCTAATCGGCCCTGCTCTGTGTGTGACAGGGTGCAGTGCCCCAACCCCCACCCCCCCCCCGATGGGCCCTGCTGTGTGTGTGACAGGGTAGAGCCATAACCTCCCCATCGGCCCTGCCCTGAGTGTGAGAATGGCGGCGCCCCAACCCCCTGATCGGCCCTGCTCTGTGGGTGATAGAGGGCGGCATCCCAACCCCCTGATTGGCCCTGCTCTGTGCGTGACAGGGTACAGAGCCCCAACCCCCCTGATGGGCCCTGCTCTGTGAGTGACAGGGGGCAGTGCCCCAACCCCCTGATTGGCCCTGCTCTGTGAGTGACGGGGTTGTGCCACAACCTCCCCATCGACCCTGCCTTGATTGTGACAGGGGACGGTGCTCCAACCCCCAGTTGGCCCTACCCTGAGCGTGACTGAGGGTGGCATCACAACCTCCCGATCGTCCTGCTCTGTGCATGACAGGGGTCGGCGCCCCAACTCCCCAATTGGCCCTGCTCTGAGCCCGACCAGGGGCTGCACCTAGGGATTGGGCCTGCCCTCTGCCACCCGGGAGCAGGCCTAAGCCAGCAAGTCGTTATCTCCTGAGGGGTCCCAGACTGCGAGAGGGCACAGGCCGGGCTGAGGGAACCCCCTCCCCCACGAGTGCACAAATTTTTGTGCACCGGGCCTCTAGTACCTAATATAAATACATATTGGCTGTCAATATAATTTTCTATTTTATACTCTATTTTACACTGCATGTGTTCTTCTATATTTTTATTATTTGTGTGAGTCATTTCATCCTGTTCAGGATGTCCATTTAATGTATCTAACAGTTTCCTATACAGATGGATGCTTAATAAATATTAGCTGTTAATGATGTTTATGAACCATAAAAATTGGCAGCATATATAAAGATAATTATTTCAAAAAATGTAAACCAAGATATTTATAAAAAGAGCATTTAATACAAGTTTTTACTGTTCTTCAAATTAATTTAGGAGTTGCTTGGAAAATGCCCTAACTTGGTGACCACCATACTTGAGCTTCACAATTAAAATAGAGAGAGAGAACATTTCTATCGTATTGCTATCGGGGATATATCAAGCAGAGAATAACATTATTATTATTTTGAGTGGATTTTGGAGGTCAATTTGAATCAAAGTTATTCCTCTGCTATAAACTTAATATAGTCTGAAATGCTATATAAGCTACAATCAATATGAATGACATATGTGCTGCTTAGTGACGCCCTCAGAAAATTATTGCTTTTCTTTTTCTTTTTCTTTATTGTCTAGCCTGGAAATAAGCCATGGAAATTGAGTAGTGGACTAAATCAGAAAACTATATTAATAGATCAGTGTGAACAGTAACCTAAAGCTTTCAAATACTTCTATTAATATAAAATACTATCATTTTACAAATATTCTAAACACCTTTATGAGTACTATTGAGTTTTATTATTTTAATTTTTTAAATTTATATACTTATTTTTAGAAAACTTTTATATTGACAGTAAAATTGACCAGAAAGTACAGAGGGTCCCTATGTGTTCCTTTCCTACACACACACACACACACACACA
This sequence comes from Myotis daubentonii, assembly GCF_963259705.1. Taxonomy (NCBI): domain Eukaryota; kingdom Metazoa; phylum Chordata; class Mammalia; order Chiroptera; family Vespertilionidae; genus Myotis; species Myotis daubentonii. Next base: position 34,414,007 of record NC_081856.1, on the reverse strand, counting down.
CACAAACACACACACACACAGCCTCCCTTACTATTGACATCCTACACCACAATGGCACACTTGTTACAATTGATGGTTGTACACTGACACATCCTCCTCCAAAATCTATAGTTTAAATCAGATCAGAGTTCTCTCTGTTGTTGTACATTCCATGGGCTTTGAAAATTGCAAAACAACATGGCTTCATCACTGCAATGTCATACAGAATAAACTTACTGCCTTAAAAATCCTCCAAGCTTTGCCTATCCATCCCTCCCTTCTTCCTAACTCCTGGCAACCAGTGATCTTTCTACTGTTTTCATAGTTTCGCCTTTCCCAGAATGTCATATAGTTAAATACAATATGTAGCTTTTTCAGATTATCTTCATTCACTTAGTAATATGCATTTAAGTTTCTTCCATGTGTTTTCCTGGTTTCATAGCTCATGTCTTTTTAGCACTATATAATATTCTATTATCTTGATGTTCCATAGTTTATTAATCTCTTCAACTATTAGAGAACATATTGGTTGCTTTAAGTTTTGTAATTATGAATAAAACTATTGTAAATATATATGTACAGTATTTGTGTGGCTATAAGTTTTCAATTCATTTGGGTAAATACTATGGAGTGTGATTGCTGGATCATACAGTAAAAATATATTTAGTTTTGCCCCGCCAGCATGACTCAGTGGTTGAGCATCAACCTATGAACTAGGAGATCAAGGTTCCATTCCAGGTCAGGGCACATGCCTGGGTTTCGGGCTTGATCCCCAGTGTGGCAGTCAGTCAATGATTCTCTCTCATCATCTATGTTTCTATCTATCTCTTCCTCTCCTTTCCTTTCTGAAATCAATAAAAATATATTAAACAAAGAGAATATATTTAGCTTTGTAAAACACTGCCACTAACTATCTTCCAAAATGACTGTACCATTTCTGTTCCCACCAGCAAAGAATGAGAGTTCCTGTTGTTCTCATTCTCACCAGTATTTGGTGTTGTCCATGTTTTGTATTTGGGCCATTATAATAGGTATTAGGGGTATCTTATATCAATTTGCAGTTTCCTAATGACATATTATATTAAATATTTTTTCATCTTTTCATGTATTTCACCCATTTTTTATTTTACTTTATTTTATTTTTTAACATAAATTGTTTTATTTTATTTACTTTTTAAAATTTAAATTTTTATTGCTGAGATGTTCCTCTTTTACCTGTCATTGTCCCCTCCATCTGGTTCCTGATCCACCCCTGCCCTTTACCACCCTTTTATCTGTGTCTATGGATTATGCATATATGCATACAAGGTATTTGGTGAATCTCTTCCAGTTCCCCCTCCTCCCTTCCCTCTGAAATTTGTCAATCTGTTCCATGTTTCCATGCCTCTGGTTCTATTTTATTCATCAGCTTATTTTGTTCCTTAGATTCCTTTTTCATTTATGTTGATTTAGATTCAATTGTATATTTGATTCAATTGCCTAGTAAGATCTCCCAGCTCCAATGTGCTATGATTCTATATGTTAATAAACATGAGTCTTTGTCCTCAGGGGAAAGTTGGGAAAGCTGCCCACCTGGGAGCAGAGGAAGTGATGTTTTGTTCCCATGGGGAAATGGACTTCTTTCACATCACAGATTTATGCCTGGCTCCTAACCAAAGCATAATGTGCTCTTTCCCATCTCTCCAGCCTCTTCTAGGACTACTCCCTTATTTCTCCTCTTTTCACTCTTGCCGTACACACTGGAATTCTACCAGCTCCCCAAATGGAACACATGCTCGTCATGCACCCAGCTTCCAGCTTCAATAACTCCTGCTCAGCCTCAGTTCAAGGTCACCTCCTCAGGAAAGCTTTCCTTTAAGCCTGCATTAGGCATTTTGTTACAGTCTCCAAAAGGCACTTTCTGTTTTTTATTCTTGGTACTTATCACACTTACAATTACTTGTTAAGTGTCAGTCTTTGTCCCACTAGACTGAAAGCTGTGACTAAGTCTCCTATTTTTTGCTATGTGCCTTATTCTTTCTACAATGCCTGACAAATAGTTGAAACACAATGAATATTTCAACCCATTACTTTTAATATTCTACTGCTACTCATTCTCATTTTGGAGGCAGAGAAACAAAGGGCTTAGAGTAGATTGAGATAAACGAAGTCAAATTGGATATTTTAGGAGCAGTTTTCTGATGAAACTTGATGTGTTTAATGGAAAATAAAATATTTAAGAATCCTACTAGCTAAGAAAAGCAAGAACAAAAAGCATAAATCTTACTCTAATATAAACATTTTCATGAGTCATGCTTAAAAGCCCTCTTTATTCCAAGAGGCAAGATGAAACCTTGTCATGAAAATTCCATGTAAAATGCACGTGATTGTAACTTTTCCTAGGAAAGAGAAATCTCTTTTTATAGATTGTAAGATTTCAACAAATAATATGAAGAGAAGAGATATTAACAGACCACAATTAAATAATAAGGTACTAAATTTTGAGGGAGAGATTTATCTTGGAATTCATACAATAAGCATCCCATGGAAGATATATCAGTTTACTACAGTGAATGAGTATTGAGTTTAATATTATTGGACAGTACAATAAATATGTCAGCATTTAAGTTATCAAATCTAATAAGAAAATGTTAGAACTCAGAAGAAATGCAGACACATTTTAGTTCAACCTCCTGGTTTTAAAGATAAGGAAATTGTTCTTTATGTAAATATTGAATTAGTCAGTGATGTATAAGCCCCCCTCCGGAGCTTAAAGGATATAGTTATTTTCATAAATGCATTTAGACTCCAATCTAATTATACCAAAATTGAAATATATCTCTGTAACATGCTAACATTATGTCAGTATATGACAAATGATTTAGTTCCTAAGAAACTAGAAACTTCAGTTTTATTTTCAATGTAATTATATATTATTTTTATTATTTACAGGATGCTTTTTTTTTAAGAGATCCAATCATTATCTAATCATGTTCTATAGATTACTCTGATCTCATTAAATGTAATTCATTTGAATTAAGGGATGGGGTATGGAAAAATAGAAATATTTGTAAAATATAAAAAACAATGAAACAACTATGCCATACATAATTATATTTCATTAATTTGATTTTATAGCACTAGAAAACTAAGAAATATATGGAAAGATTTAGGGTCTTTATAAATCTCAAACAAAATCTTTAATAATCTTTTATATTTAGTATTTATTTTATGTCTTAAGGCATATTTTTAAAATTAAAAATTTGAGAATCAACTGTTAATAATATAGTAATTATTTAATACTGAAAGCCATTCTGGTTTTACATTAATCTCAATGAGCTCCCATGCAGGTTAAAGTTTGATATATTTATTGGGCCATCCATTTGAACTGTGGTAAGTACTGTGGGTGCAATGATGGATCATGCAGGATCTCTGTATAAATGTACTATCTAAAAGTACAAGAAGTATACACACAATTATATACATCATTTCTCCACTCTATACAAATATGGTGAAGAATTTCTTTTTAACTGACTCTAATCATAAATATATCAATGATTAATTTGGGGATTCTACAAATGATGACTTCTGTAGAAATAGCTTAATAAATAGCTTATAAAATCCTATAAATGGAGCAAAATGGAAAAAAAATGCTCATACAGCTAGAATAAAATAAAAATAAAAGAAAGAAAGAAAAGAATAATGCTTTCAGTTTCAATAAGAATCAGTTCCTCACTAGAAAAAGTTAGGTTTTCTTAGGCATGACCACTAGGATTAAGCAGTAGTGGTTTGTCATAATGAGTTTTCACTTTGCATAACTTGGCATAAGCCTAAGAGTGTTCTAAGGAAAAATAATTTTAAAAAAACAATACAATAGTCAGCACTTCCTCAACATAATGTCTATTAAAGCATTGACACTCTTGTTTGTCATAGTTTTTTCACCTACCAAAAAAGGAAAAAAAACTTGAATTCTGCAGTTATAATCACTTTAGCACTTAATACATAAATTCTGAGACTATATTATCTTATACTTAAAAAGCATTTTGAATGAAATACAGTTCTTGCCAAAAATTGCCAAAACATTTTGCACACAAACTTTTTATATTCTCTCAAATTAATATCATTAAAAATAACACAACTTAATGTTCATTTAAAACATCACTTGATAATGTTAACATGGAAATTTGTTTATAGCTTCTTTGAGATACACTTGTTGAACAATACTCTGCCCATATTTAAAGAGTACAGTTTGACAAATTCTAATATATGTGTACACCAGTGAAAAACATCATCACCACAGTCAAGATAATTAACTTATCTATCACCCACAAAAGCTACGCTGGATAATTCATATCTCTATACATTTCAGTGCCCCAAAACAAATAATCTGCTTCTGTTACTCTAAACTCTAGTTAGCATTTTCTGGACATTTACATAAATAGACATACAGGGATGTACTCTTTTTTCGGTCTTTCATCCATGCTGTTGCATATGTTAATACTTTCCTCTTTTTTATTGATGAGTAATATTCCATTGTGTAAACATAGTACTCCATTTTGTTTCTATACTCACAAGTGAATGGGGACTCAGATGGTTTACAGTTGGGGAGATTTAAAGAAAAACAACACCCTGCTATTATAGTCTTGTACAAGTCTTTATTGTTGACACTATTACAGATATGCCTCATTTCCCCCCGACTTTGCCCTCATCCACAACCTCCACCTTGCCTTGTTCATGTCACTGTCTGTGCCCATGGGGTACACATATATGGACCTAATTTCTCTGGTTAATCTCTCCCAGTCCTCCCCACACTCCTCCCCTATGAGCCCTGTCAGTCTGTTCCAGGCCTCTGGTCCTATTTTGTTTATCAGTTTATTTTGTTCATTCTATTCCACAGATAAATGAGATCACATGTATTTGTATTTCTCTGACTGGTTTAGTTCACTAGCATAATAATTTCCAGGTATATCCATCTTGTCTCTAAGAGTAAGAAAGAGTTCTTTTTCACAGCCTCTTAGTATTCCATTGTGCAAATATTCCACGGCTTTTTGATCCACTCATCTACTGTTGAGTACTAGGGTTGTTTCCAGATCTTGGTTATTGTAAATAAGGCTGCTATGAAAATAGGGGTGGCCAAAACCGGTTTGGCTCAGTGGATAGAGCGTCGGCCTGCGGACTGAAGGGTCCCGGGTTCGATTCCGGTCAAGGGCATGTACCTGGGTTGTGGGCACATCCCCAGTGGGGGATGTGCAGGAGGCGGCCGATCGATGTTTCTCTCTCATCCATGTTTCTGACTCTTTATCTCTTTCCCTTCCTCTCTGTAAAAAATCAATAAAAATATATTTTAAAAAAAAAAAAGAAAGAAAAGAAAATAGGGGTGTATATGTTCTTTCTGATTGTTGTTTCAGGATTCTTAGGATATACTGCCAGAAGTGGGATTCCTATCCCTAGGTCAAAAGGCAGTTCAATTTTTTTTTTTTTTTTTTTAGGGAAACTCCATATTGTTCCTTTGCCCATTTTTTAATTGGATTGTTTGTCTTCCCAGTGGTGAGTTATATAACTTTAGATGCTTTGGAAATTAACTGCTTGTCAGATGTATCATTGGTGAATACGTTCTCTTATACAGTGGGTCCCCGTTTCATTTTGTTGTTGGTTTCATTTGCTGTGCAGAAGCTTTTTGGTTTGATGTATCCCATTTGCTTATTTTCTCCTTTGTTTCCCTTGCCCTAGGAGACTGTGTGGACATTTGTTGTCATTTCTTTCGGGAAGATATCTAGGAGTAAAATATCTACGTTTATAGTAGGCACATGTTTAAGGAACTCTCAAACAGTTCTCAAACGAGATTATATTATTTTATCTTCCCACCAACAGTGCATGAGAAGTCCAGTTGTTCAGCTTTCTCCTCATCAAGTAAATACTTTTTATTCTTCACCATTCTTTCTAGCGGGGAAAATAGTGGCATCTCCTTGTGGTTTCATTTACATTGCCTTAATAACCATGATGGTGAGCATTTTCTTCCATATGCCCCTTGGCCATCTGTATCTCTTCATTTTCAAGTGATTGGACAATTCTTTTATCCACGTTAAATTAGATTATCTGATTCATTCTATTACTGAGCTCTTAAAATTCTTTACATTTTCTGGATGTAAGTCTCTCATTATGCATATATTTAACATAATTTCCTTCCAGTCTATAATTTGTCTTTTTATGTATTTTTTAAAGTGTCCTTTGCTGACCAAATGTGTTGTGTGTTTTTTAAATTTTGATAAAGCTCAATTTATCAATTATTTTCTTCTAAAATGTCTTAGTTGGTTTGGTCTGCCATTACAAAATGCAATTTACTGGGTGGTTTAAAAAACATAAATGTTTCTTTCTCAGAGTTCAGAAGGCTGGGATGTCCACGATCAGGATGCCAGAACTCGCATGCTAGCTTTCAGCCAGCTGCCTCTTCTCTGTGTACTCGCAGGGCTCGTTTTCAGGGCAAGTACGTGAAGAGCAGCAGCAGGCTGTCTTCCGTCTCTTCTTATAAAATCACTAATCCAACATGAAGTCTTACCCTCCTTTAAACCAAATTCCCTCCCTAAAGCCCATCTCCAAATACCATCACTGTGGGGTTATGGTTTCAACATATAAATTTTGGGCTTTTCTTCCAAAAGTTTTACACTTTTAGCTCTTATAATTAGGTCTACACTACATTTTAAATTGATTTTTGTATACTGTGTAAGGTAAGATTTGTTAGGATTTTTGGGGGGGGGGGGGAGAAGGCATGTATCTATCCAATTATTTCAGTACTATTTATTAAAAATAAATATACTCCCCCACTGAAATGTTTAGAACCTTTGTTAAAAATCAACAGATGTGGATCTATTTCTGAACTATTCATAACAGAAATAAGAATGAAAAAATTTTACACACATTTTCCCATTATCCCTACAAAATTATTTCAGTGTCATAGTTAATCATGAAAGAACCAAGAAACTGATGCTACACATTTCAATCAATCTCATGATATGATCTGAGGATAAAACAAAACTAGGACTGGTGCTAAGCTAAGATTAATAAAGAATTGTGCGCACTAAGATATATACTGTTAGTAGATATATACTGTTACAGAACTCTAGTATTTCTGTTTCCTTTCCTGAGATAAAGCAAATAAAGTAATCAATATTACTTACTCAAATATAATTATTCCTTTCTATGAATACATATTCTCCTTTGGACCTATCTATAGTGTTTTTCTTGCTAACATCTTTTAAAAATAAAGAAATATATGAAAGGGTGAGTCGTCGCGGGGCCTACGTGGGCCGGCCGCCGGGCCCCATGAGGCACAGCCTGACCACGCTGCTGGCGGCCTCGGGCACCGACTCCCCAGCCCCCACGGTGGGAGCCCAGCGCAGGCCGCCACCCGCCCGCTGCCCCCAGACCGGACCCACGCGGACGGAGGACGTGGACTTCCTGTCTGGGCTGGAACTGGTCGATCTGCTGGACCCCTGGCAACCAGACTGGCCCCTGGAGCCCGGGCTCAGCTCGCCCTGGGGGGGGGGGGGGGGTTGGACTGCGCCCTCCATCTTGCCCTGGGTCCTCCATTTTTGGGGCGGCCGCCATGTGCTCAGGAGAGTGCCTTCTTCCCGGAAGCCCAGGCCCCTGCTGGCCATGCCCGGGATTTCTTTGAACTAACCAATGACAATCAAGGGACATGCGCGCCAGAGAGATGACCACATCCTGTGTAACAAGACCCGACTCAGGCCTGGCCAATCGGCAGGGCCCACAGTCCCCTCCCCTGCCTTTACTATAAAACCCACAATCCCATCAGGCCTCGCTCTCTCGTGGCCACTGGGCTTACCGTTGTTGCATCGGTGAGTGTGGTCGGGGAGCCGAACTAGTTCGAAATGAAGGACTCTTTGCTTTTGCATCGGACTCGCTGGCTCCCTGATGGGCTTTTTGGGAACCTTGCAATCTGGGCACAACAATATATATGATTCTGAAAGCATTAAACTATAATATAAATATTGATATTCCTTTTTTTCTATGTTGAAAGAATTAAACAGTAAAGAAATGACAATCAGGGTTCATTTAGGTATAAGTGACAAAAATTGAACTTGCTGTGGCTTAAGCAAGGAAAAGTTTATAGTTTCATACAATTGGAAAACCAAGGTACAGTGTTCCCCTCAGGCATTTCGGAGTTTCAATTATGTCCACAATACTGTTTCCATTCTTTCCAGCTGTTGGTTATCCCTTGTCTCTGCTGGCAAGATATTGACACAAGGTAACAAAAGTTGACCTCATTTAGCACCAAGTTAAATGACCCTTAGGGTTTACAACCTCAGAAAACAGATTTTCTTTCACCCAGAATCTATATCAATTGGCCCACATCCTGGTGATAACTATAACAAAGGAAATTTTGATAAGTTCAGCCAAACCTATAGAGCTGTACAGAATTAGAAGAGATAAGGTTCATCAAAGCCTAGAGTAATTCAGTTACTAGAAGCAAGAGGAAGTGGTGCTGACCAGGCAGAAAAGCAGATACAGGCAAAGAGACAGAGAAAAATGTAGTCCTTGGAATTAATCAATATATATAAAAAGCCAGCAACCAGAACTCCTTGGTGACCAGAACAACCAGTTGCTATGACACCCACTGTGGCCACTGAACTGGCCTGATTGGGGGGGTGGGGCCGGCCGGCCAACCTCCCACAACCCTTTCCCACAGCTGGCCCCACCCTCTCCCACCCTGATTGAGGGCAGGGCAGCTGCCCTTCCCCTGGGCTAGCCCTGCCCCCATAGGCTCCCACTACCCTGATCGGCCAGCAACCCTTCACCTCAGGTGGCCCCGCCCCTGATCGCACCCCCTACCCCAGTAGAGGTTGGAGTCAGCTGGCCAACCTCCAGCAGCCCCACCCTTGGCCAGCCCCACCCCAGATCGCCACCCCCACCCCAATCAGGGGCAAGGCCAGCTTGCCAAACACCTGTGGCCCTTCCCCCCTACTGGTCCCACCCGCAATGGGCCTCCACCACCCTGAGTGGCCCGTGATGCCTCCCCTTAGCCAGCTCCACCCCTGATAGGCCCCGCCACTCTGATCAGGGGCAGGGCCGGCTGGCCAACCACCCATGGCCCCTCCCCCAAGCTGCTGGTCCCCAATTGCCACCCACCCCATTTGGAGGGGCCACCAGCCCACTGCCCACAGCCCTTCCCCATGGCTGGCCCCACCCACAATCAGCCTCCCACACCAATTGGGGCCCGCTGGCCAATCTCCCATGGCTCCTCCTCCCAACAGGTCCGGCCCTGATCTGCCCCAATTGGGGCAAGGCTGGCCGGACCCCACCAGTGCATGAATTTGTCCACTGGGCCTCTAGTATATACTATAAATAGAGCACATGGAAAGATGTCTTCATTATTTTTTAGAAAGTGTTTTTTCTTTAAAAGCAAAATATATATGAAGTAGCAATATATTTCTATAACCTAGAAAATTTCGAAATAAAATATAAATGACCAACATTAATCTAAGAAGAGATTTGAAGAGACACAGCCATAAGAGGCAAAATTTAAATCTGCTAAGTATTTACATTTAAGTAAAAATGACCAAATTATTTTACAGTTAGGTTCTCTTACACCCAAGGACATGTAACTTTTCTGTCATTCAGACTTTACCAGAACATTGACAAGCTTCCTTAGTAATTCTTAGGAATTGCAAAAATTCTGGAACCCAACTTTGATGAAACTGGCATAAAAAGAAACTATAGTTCTGAGTGAAAAAGGTGAAAGGATTAAGAAGTACAAATTGGCAGTTACAAAATAGTCACAGGGATGCAAAGTCCAGTATTGGGAATATGGTCAATAACATTGTAACAACTATATCTGGTGCCCGTGGATATTAGACTTATTGGGGGAAAACTTCATAGAGATGCCTAATCACTATGCTGAGTATTTGAAACTAATACAATATTGAATGTAACTGTAATAAAAAATAAAAACAAACAAAAAAACTATAGTCCAGTACACATCTACTTATATAAAAAGCTAAGTGACCATCTGACTGTCTGTCCAACTGTCTGACTGACCAACTGGCCAGTATATATGACATGCACTGGCAATTTAAAAATAAAAGTTGACTTGTGCATGTGTGATACATATAAAGCTCATGCTGGTGCCAATCGCACATGATGCCAGAATTTATCTGAAGACCAACTATTGACACATCATACCTCTGAAGCTGAAAGGAAGCGGCATCGTCAACAGTGTATGTCTGAAGACCAACGACTGGCACAAAAGATTGCGACCTAACATAATCAAAGCTGAAGTATTAATAGGATCTGCAGAAGGAGAGGTTATTCTGATTCCAGGGACTGATTTGTCCCCGTCTGACACTGGCCACCCATTTAAATTAATTTCAAGACAGTTTTTTGTGACGCCAGCATTTACAATGACTATTAATAAATCCCAAGGATAAACTCTAGACAGAGTAGGAATATTCCTACCTGAACCCGTTTTCGGTCATGGTCAGTTATATGTTGCTTTCTCTCTCGAGTTTGAGGAGTGTGTGATGTTACAGTTAAAGTTCTAAATACTTCATCAAAAGGGAAATTAGTCAAGCACCCTGAAAGTGATTTTACTCAATGTGGTATACAGGGAGATATTAGAATAAGTTTAATCAATTTATCAATCATTGTTTTGTATTTTAATATTTTGTATTTTAATTTTATAATACTAAATTATATACACTATTTTGACATGTAATTTTTTGCACTAATGTAATTACTGCATGAATCTTCTAATTAATTTCCTTTCATTGTGCATGAATCCATGCACTGGGCCACTAGTCTATATATATAAAAAAGGCTAAGTGACCAACTGTCCGTCCGTCCAACCGTCTGACCGACCAGCCAATACATATGACACACACTGGTAACTTAAAAATAAACGTTGACTCACGCATGCACAATATATATCGAGCTCTAGTTGGTGCACAAATCTGTGCACCAGGCCACTAGTTTAATGATATGCAAAAATTATAATCACGTTAGTAAACTAGAAGCCCAGTGTATGAAAATTCATGCACTGGAGGGGGTTCCTCCGCCCGGCCTGCCCCTCTCACAGTCTGGGAGCCCTCAGGAGTGGGAGGCAACCTGGCGATCATGGGAAGGCAATGCCCCATCACACCTCTGCTGCTGCCACTGCCTGTAGTGCAAGCCTCAGCCGGCCCTGGTTACCTGAGCCTCGGGTGGCCCTGGGCAGCTGGGAAGCTGCCATCCAAGGCTTGCCTGAACCTCCGGTCAGCCTTGGGAGGCTAGGCAGCTGCCATCAGAGGTTTGCCTGTGCCTTGAGCCAGTCCTGGGCAACTGGATGGCTGAGGGGACTGGGTACCACCATCTTGTGGCTGTGGGTGCCACCATCTTTGAGGGAGGGGCAGTCAATTAGCATACTCCCTCCTTAGTGGCTGTGGGCGCTGCCATCTTTGCAACGGTGTGAGGGTCAATTAGCATATTCCCTCTTTATTAGCTAGGATTGTATCCAAAAATATATTAAAATATTTAATATCAGTTTCAAGAAGGTTTTATTGCAAGACTGGAAGTTTGTCCCAGCATTAGAAATCTCTGAACAGAGTTAAAGAAGTGACATAGTTAATTATCTGATTTTGTCAATCAGATAGACTTGTTAAAGACTCTTTTCCCCATATCTGAGTCAAATATCATGTTAAACGTTGAAATAATAAAGTCAAGAGCATCAAATGAAGAACCAAACAGAACTGCCAGCTCTCGTGATTATAATTTAGCAGGGTTAGTAGTTCCAATCTACTTCTGCAATCAATATTTGGCAACAGTGATGTTACAACTTTGTGGATAAAGATAAATACACTAAGGGAGGTGGAGAAAGGGATGCCTCTGGGTGTCAGATGACAATGTTAAGAAACCATCCCAAGCCAAAACCGGTTTGGCTCAGTGGATAGAGCATTGGCCTGCGGACTGAAAGGTCCCAGGTTCAATTCCGGTCAAGGGCATGTACCTAGGTTGTGGGCATATCCCCAGTGGGAGATGTGCTGGAGGCAGCTGATTGATGTTTCTCTCTCATCAATGTTTTTAACTCTCTATCTCTCTCCCTTCCTCTCTGTAAAAAATCAATAAAATATATTAAAAAAAAAAGAAACCATCCCAAATCAGCATTTACGCTTCTCTAGACATGCCATGTGAAAATAATAAAGCCTTAATTACAACACTATTATTTGTGTTTTCTGTAATTTAATGACGAATGCCTTTTCAATTATTACAATGTCTAACTATAATTAATTTTAAGTAATAAGATCATTAAATATATGGCCAAATACTACACAGGCATGCAAAAATTGACATCTTTATAATAGAGATATCAACACTAATAAAAGAGAAAAATGGTAATTGGCGTACGAGCTACCCTTTTCATTGGCTAATCAGGGCTATATGCAAATTAACTGCCAACTGAGATGGCAGTTAACTGCCAACAAGATGGCGGTTAATTTGCATATGTAGGCACAATGCAGGGAGGCGAAAGGGAAAGCAGGAAGAAGCCCCCTGCCACTGACAGTGATCAGAAACCCAGGGGGGATAGGTTAACGCCGGAGTTTGCTGCTTTGAACAACTACTTCAAAAGTGAAACCAAAAAACGGAAGGGACATCACCCAGAACCACAGGAACGCTGGCTGAGTGGAAGTCCTACAACTAGGAGGAAAGAGAAACGCATACGGACACTCAGAGGAGGCGCAGTGCTGAAGTCAAATTCTGAGGTGCGGAGTGCGCGGAGCGGGCTGGCGGCGGAGGGCGCGGTTGTTGTTTTCAATCGGGAGGGAGTCGCAGACTCTGAGCACCAGATCCGGGCGAGTCTTTAGGGACCCAGACTCAAACGGGAGAAGCGGGACTGTCTGGCTTCGGTCAGAGCAAGGGCAGCTTTCTCTCCGAGCTTTGCAGCGGGTGCTGGGACTCAGAGAGGCAGAGCCCCTTGGGACAGGACTGAGAGCCGCCATAACTGCTCTCTCCGGCCCACCCTGTTGATCCTGTGCGACCCGCCCTACCCAAGCCCTGCACAGAGGCATTTGCCGGATAGCCTCAGGCAAAGGCATTTGCCGGATAGCCTCAGGCAAAGGCTAGATTAGCACCTCCCTAGAGGACAGAAGTTCTCTCACTGCTGACCCACCTGATTCTCATAGCCACTTGGCCTGGAGGTCAAACCCTCCCTGGAATTAGCTACAACAATCAAGATTTATCTATAAGACTGCGAACAAAGACCACTAGGGGGTGCACCAAGGAAGCATAACAAAATGCGGAGACAAAGAAACAGGACAAAATTGTCAATGGAAGAAATAGAGTTCAGAACCACACTTTTAAGGTCTCTCAAGAACTGTTTAGAAGCTGCCGATAAACTTAATGAGATCTACACGAAAACTAATAAGACCCTCGATCTTATATTGGGGAACCAACTAGAAATTAAGCATACACGGACTGAAATAACGAATATTATACAGACGCCCGACAGCAGACCAGAGGAGCGCAAGAATCAAGTCAATGATTTGAAATGCGAGGAAGCAAAAAACATCCAACCGGAAAAGCAAAATGAAAAAAGAATCCAAAAATGCGAGGATAGTGTAAGGAGCCTCTGGGACAGCTTCAAGCGTACCAACATCAGAATTATAGGGGTGCCAGAAGATGAGAGAGAGCAAGATATTGAAAACCTATTTGAAGAAATAATGACAGAAAACTTCCCCCACCTGGTGAAAGAAATGGACTTACAGGTCCAAGAAGCTCGGAGAACCCCAAACAAAAGGAATCCAAAGAGGACCACACCAAGACACATCATAATTAAAATGCCAAGAGCAAAAGATAAAGAGAGAATCTTAAAAACAGCAAGAGAAAGAAACTCAGTTACCTACAAGGGAATACCCATACGACTGTCAGCTGATTTCTCAACAGAAACTTTGCAGGCCAGAAGGGAGTGGCAAGAAATATTCAAAGTGATGAATACCAAGAACCTACAACCAAGATTACTTTATCCAGCAAAGCTATCATTCAGAATTGAAGGTCAGATAAAGAGCTTCACAGATAAGGAAAAGCTAAAGGAGTTCATCACCACCAAACCAGGATTATATGAAATGCTGAAAGGTATCCTTTAAGAAGAGGAAGAGGAAGAAAAAGGTAAAGATACACATTATGAACAACAAATATGCATCTATCAACAAGTGAATCTAAGAATCAAGTGAATAAATAATCTGATGAACAGAAAAAAAAAAAAAAAAAAAAAAGAAACCCAGGGGGGAACTAAGAGCTGGGGGGCAGGGCAAAGGCGGCCCTGGTGCCGCCTTTGCCCTGCCCCCCAGCCATGATCGGAGAATCAGGTGCCTTTTCCGCCCTGGCCAGTGATAGCAGGAAGTAGGTGTGGAGCCAGCGATGGGAGCTGGGCTCGGTCGAAGCTGGCAGTCCCAGGAGCTAGGGGTCCCTTGCCTGGGCCTAAAGCGAAGCCCACGTTCGTGGGGCTGCTGCAGCTGCGGGTCCCCGCTGCCCGGGCCGAACGCCTAGGCCAGAGGCATCAGGCCTGGGCAAGGGGCCGATCCTGCGATTGGAGGGTGAAGGGGGTCAACGCCTGAGGGCTCCCAGTATGTGAGAGGGGGCAGGCTGGGCTGAGGGACACTCCCCCCCTACACACACCCAGTGCACGGGGATCAGCAGAGCCGCGAGGCCTCCTGGCACCAGCATCAGTGTGACAGGGGGCAGTGCCCAAACCCCCTGAACCCCCTGATCGCCCTGGGGCTCTGTGTGCGACAGGGGGCGGGGCCACAACCTCCCTATCCGCCCTGCTCTGTTCGGGACAGGGGAAGGCGCCCCAACCCCCTGATCAGCCCTGCTCTGTGCCTGATAGGGGGGAGCTCCCCAACCCCCTGATCGCTCTGCGGCTCTGTGTGTGACAGGGTGCAGTGCCCCAACCCCCTGATCGGCCCTGCTCTGTGTGTGACAGGGTGTGGTGCCCCAACCCCCTCCCCCCCCCGCCCCCCCCAACGGGTCCTGCTCTGTGTGTGACGGGGTAGAGCCATAACCTCCCCTTCGGCCCTGCCCTGAGTGTGAGAGTGGCGGCGCCCCAACCCCTCTGATGGGCTCTGCTCTGTGAGTGACAGGGGCCAGCGCCCCAACCCCCTCATTGGCCCTGCTCTGTGCGTGACAGGGGGTTGTGCCGCAACCTCCCCATCGACCCTGCCTTGAGTGTGACAGGGGACGGTGCTCCAACCCCCCAATCGGCCCTACCCTGAGCGTGACTGAGGGTGGCATCGCAACCTCCTGATCCTCCCTGCTCTGTGCCTGACATGGGGCGGTGCCCCAACTCCCCACATGGCCCTGCTCTGAGCCCGACCAGGGGCTGCACCTAGGGATTGGGCCTGCCCTCTGCCACCCGGCAGCAGGTCTAAGCCAGCAGGTCGTTATCTCCCGAGGGGTCCCAGACTGGGAGAGGGCACAGGCCCGGCTGA
Organism: Myotis daubentonii; assembly: GCF_963259705.1. Taxonomy (NCBI): domain Eukaryota; kingdom Metazoa; phylum Chordata; class Mammalia; order Chiroptera; family Vespertilionidae; genus Myotis; species Myotis daubentonii. The sequence continues at coordinate 34,398,573 of NC_081856.1, read as the reverse complement.
GGGACCCCCCCCCCTCCCCAAGTGCACAAATTTTTGTGCACCGGGCCTCTAGTAATAATATAATAGTCCTTTATCATCAGTTATAAATGGAAATATAAAATAAATATTATGTTAGAATATAACAAAAATTAGAAAATATTTAGGAATAAAGCTATCATGTATGATAAAGAAGCTGTATTGAAAATAAATAAAATTGAAATTTAAGAAGACTAAAGGAGACTTGAGGAGAAAACATTACATAAGAATATCAATATTACCCACAGTGATATATAAAATTAATGCAATTCTAATGAAAATCAGAACTAGTTTTTATATTATTCAACAATGTTATTTTTCAAACAGGTGGAAATTAAATTTAAAGGATTGTCATGAAAATTTTGAGATTGAAGAATAGTATTAGAGAGCTTGACCTACAAGATATTTTAAAAAATAAAACCTCAAAGCTAGTAAAATTGTAACAGTATGGTTTGTGCAGAAAAACAAAAACAATTACAGGAATGCAAATTTATATGAAAACTTTTACGATTATAAATGTAAGATTGCAATTCTGTGGGAAAATGATGACCAATTTAATAATGAGGTTTGTCTCAGTTACTTCATCCATAAAACAGGGATAATAATATTACTTGCCTGGTAGGTTTGTTGTAGTTAATTAAATGAGATCAAATGTGCTTACATTTGTACATAACCATCCAATAAGTGCTTGCTATTAATATTATTGTTGAAATGTATACTATTGGACAACTGGAAATTAATCAAAACATGTTGGATTTCAAAAAAGAGATATTATCACTTTCATAGCCCTATAAAAGCTAGAGATTTTTCTTTATATGCCTCTGCTAAATATTCCTAAGGAATATCAAGTAAACATGTTTAACTAAATATGTAAAAACATTAGAAATCAAGTGTGTGTGTATGTGTGTGCACACACCAAATATGTGTAGCTGATGAGACACGAGAGTTCTAGATTCTAATCTTTTTCTACTTTGAGTTTCTAACAGAATTGTCTTATGCTGCAATGAACATAGGGATACATATATGTTTGTGCATAAATGTTTTCAAGTTTTTGAGGGTACATACCTAGAAGAAAGGACGCTAGGTGATATGGTAACAGTATCTTTAATTTTCTGAGGAACTTCCATACTGTTTCATTCAGCATTATTCATAGTGTTTAAGACATGGAAAAAACCAAAGTGTCCTTCAATAGATGATTAGATAAAGATGTGGTGCACATATACAATGGAATACTACTTGGCCAGAAGAAAAGGTGAAATGTTACCATTTGAGACATCATGGATGGATCTTGAGAATATCATGATAACTGAAATAAGCCAGGCAGAAAAAGCCAGAACCATATGATTTCACTCTTATGTGTGATATAAACTGAAAGCAATAACTGAACAAACAAGAAAAGCAAATTAAAACTCAGAAAAATTACGGTGGTTATTAGACAGAAGGGTTGTGATAGGGTAATAAAGGGCAAATGGAGGCCAATATATGGTGATAGAGGTTTGACTTTGGGTGGTGGGCATATAATGTAATATACAGATGATGTATCAAAATTGTACACTTGAAACCTATATAATTTTATTAACAATGTTACTGCAATACATTTTTTAAAATACACTGTCTTAGGTAATTAGGAAAGTATAATTTAAGAATTAAAATATGTTGTGAAAAACAATATATAAATTACATAATTTAGTCACTGTTTAATTTATTTTAATTTAGAAGAGAATATATACATACACAAATATATGCGTGTGTGTGTGTGTGTGTGTGTATTAGAGGCCCGTTGCACAAAGAGATTCATGCAATAGGCCTTCTCTTTTCTTGGCTGCTGGCACCAGTTTTCCTCCGGCACCCGGGACCCAGGCCTTTGCTCCGGCCAGAACCGCCTTCCGTCTTCGCTGCTCCTGCCGGAGCCTCCTTCAGTCTTCAGTCTTCGCTGCTCTGGCCGGAGCCGCCTTCTGTCTTCACTGCTCCCACCGGAGCTGCCTTCAGTCTTCAGTCTTTGCTGCTCCAGCTCGCCTTCAGTCTTCACTCCGCCACTTGGAGCCTATGTATGCAAATTAACCACCATCTTTGTTGGGTTAATTTGCATACTCTCCTGATTGGCCAGTTAGTGTAGCGAAGGTACGGTCAATTTACATGTTTGTCTATTATTAGGTAAGATATATATTGCAATATATGTTTAATTTATAGGAGAGCTACATCTAATGCGATACCATGCAAAATCTACAGGTGACTGAAAAAGAAATCTTTAGATCAAATCTGGAAAGCTATTTTAGCAAGTGTTCCATTTAAAACCAACATACTACTTAACAGGGAGCATGATAACTATGAAAATTATTTTTAGTAGGTGTGGTTGCTGAAGTTATCTGCATATCAAAACTTGAAACTTCTTAAAATGAACCCCACTTCAACTTTGAGCTCAGGTTTTAAAATTATGGAGAATGCAAAATTAAGATTTTCAGTGTAAAAAAAAAAAGATAAATAAATTTTTGAGGACATATTTTACCATATGTTACATCATGTTATACAGGTCAAATCATTTGTCCAGCTTTACTGAACAATCATTAATCACCTGTGATGACAAAATAGGAAGTTGCTATTGGAAAAATAAAGATAAATATGATATATATGAAAAGGTTTTTTTTTGTGATGGGTGGAGTTAAGGAAAGCTGCACAGAAGAAAATATATTTGAATTTCGTCTTCAAGGCTGAGTAATGCAATGTTGAATTAAAATTAGAATAGGGATTCAGGTAGAATGTACTGAATATCCAGAGGACAAGTGTGACACAACTTGCTGAGTTCAGAGGATTATGGATAATTTGATAAAAATGGATTGTAGGGAAAAAGACAAAAACAGGATGAAGGAAGCTAGAAGATAAGACCTATGGAGGTTTTGGACTTTAACTTTAGAAAATGGAAAGTTATGGAAACACAGTAATATGATTCCTTCTCTGAGATCACGGTTAGTGATGTGGTGGTTAGATTGGAAGAGAACAGATTGAAGGGAGGGAGAATAAGGGCATTATTCACTAAGGATCTCCGGGGTTAGTTTCAATTATCTCATCTTCACGGATATTTGTGTATGAATACTTAGGTGCTTTTTTTTTCTGTCTCTATCTTATGATCTTGCTGAGAGAGATCATATCTGGTTGTTCCTTCTATATTCAACAACTCATTCTGTAGCTGATACATAAGCAGATCCTTAGGAAATATTTTTTGAATTACTCTTGTTGAAAACTGAGCAGAAAGAAAACAAAGCAATGCTAATTTTTGTGCTCCATTACAATGTACTTTGAACTCTTGAACTGCAGTGGAATGAAAAGCTTTGTAAACACTGAGAAAGCTTCCCTGCTGCTCCACCTGGTCATGAGCTTAATAACTGTGCTCTTTGCTGAAGCACTGTAGTTAGTGATTAATATCGTGTCTGAGGTTTAAATGACCACAGGTTTTCCTTCATAGGGTGAAGAAAATAATAAAACCAAGAGGAATATAATGATGCCAGGTTCAATTAGTCACTTAGAGGAGGGAAAAGAGAAAGCATGTAGGTATTTTCAACATGAGCTGACTATTCTTTAAATTTTGTAACATTGTTTTATTCACTGGGGATAGATGTGGATTTTTAAATGAAAGAAACATATATTTTAAATTATAATCAGGGTAACCTTTTTACTTTTAAGTTGACATTTCTACAGATTTAATGAACTATTCAAATTAATATAGAACCAAATTAATCAAAAGTTAAAAACACAGAATGCCTGTGTCCTGTCTCCCTGACAACATCATGCATTCATTTCCCTGTGTCTGCATACAAAGGCATGGCAAGCCAATGCTCAAGAAGGAAACTCTGATTAAAAGTTATTGTTATGCAAGTAAGAGACTTTTGTACAGCCATTGTTTAATTGATAAGCTAAAGAATAATAATTTTTACCACAACAGAAATAATAAATTCAAGTGACAATGTTCTGAAGGGTTCTTTTATGTTTTCATACTTTAAAGCACGGATTTTAATTGAATTTATTAACATTTATATATCTCTTCAGTCAGAATTCCAAATTAGCATTGCTAATATGTAGGTTGTGTGTATATATTCATTGTTTTTAACTTTAATCAAGGTTCATCATGTGTCAAAGAAATTCACGATTTCAAAATGCTTACATCTATCTCTTACAAGTGGAAATAGAACAAATTATTTTGTTATATACATATAATTAATCTATATCATTACCAACATTGGTATGGGCAGTAGCAATTTCACACATTTGTGGTCTATGAGTTGATAGACCACAGGAGTTGATAATCTAAACACTAAGACCATGTATTTGATCTGAGAGAATCACTAATAAATTTCTTAAAAGTATTCCAAATTTTTAAGCCCTTTACTTGGTACTTAAGTATTTAATAATTTATATATATATATATACATATATATATATATATGTATATATATATATAATATGTAAATTATATATGTGAATATATATATAAATTATATATAGATTATATATAAATATATATAATATATACATAGCCAGGAAAACTATGTGATGTGTATAAAACTACACTGTCTATTTTGGGAAGGGCTAAGAGTTCAGAGTGATTAAAGCATAAGGATACTATAGTGGACTAGGGGAGACATGATGTATGCAAAACAGACACAATAAAAAATTTCCATGTAAAGGAAAATGAAATAAACATTTGTAGATAACTTTAAAAGAAAAGCATTTTTTAAAATATATTCTTGCTTGTGTTCTGGGAAACTTACTTTGCAGATGCAATTAAACTAGAATTTAAAAGTATTCTCTGGTGGTATTAGAATAACATATTTCCCATAGTAGCAATTTACCATTACCTTTGTAGTTAACCTTGAATCCAACAGATCCAACACTTTCATCTGTTTGAAGATGCAGCCACATTTGGCTACTCATGCTCACTATCAAGTCTGGCACAAAGCTTCCAGTAAGACTAAAAAGAGACGGGCAAAGAAGGGAGAGATGGGTTATTACAACACCCTCTGCAGGCAAACTATGAGAAAGACATGTTTCTCAATACATTCTCTGCTAGAAAAAAGCAACTGTCAGATAAACTTACAACACTATGCAGTGATGTAACAGAACAAACACCATTTAGTGATCAAGGTTTATTACAAACAAGTAACATTTTATGTGTTTAACTAGGTTAGATCTTTCATATTCCTGAGGCAACATAGTAAATTTTAGACCTTCTGAGAATTGTATACTTCTATAAAAGTCTTCAAGCTTAAAATAAACACACCAGGGATGCACTTCATTTTAACCTTTCAAGTTTCACAGAACTCTGTTCTAAAGAAATATTGTAAAAATATTTAATCACTGTGCAAAACAATAAAATGTCAAGGACTATCATATAACCCTCTGCAATACCAATGTTAGGCTAACTGCTTCAGGTATGTTTTAATGCAAATATTTCTATTTAAAACATATTGATAATTTCATATGACATCATTAAATCTATGCATTAATGTCATTCAGTAATGCTCAATTTTATAACCCTCTCAAGGAAAATTACTTCATGTTTCTTTATCATTCATAAGGTTGCAGTCACATATTTGAAACAAAGCCAAAGGTCATATAAGGGGGACAGCATTAATAAGTAAATGAGGTCTTGGGGGTAAACAGCTATCAAGAATAGAAAGAGGGGGGAAAAATGGATCCACTGCTGAGTAAAATATCCATAGTGATTGGGAATTCTAAATCACACATTAACAATATAGTGTTTTCTTTTCAAAAGCAGAAATTACTCTAAGGGCCTACCTAGTTTGTTGCTATAAACAGAGAATTGCTGGAAATTACATTAGCATAAAGTTACCCTTCATAATGAAAAAGGTGCCTGCCCTAAGCAGGAAGCTCTTGGATGGAGGCTATACTGTAATTAGACCAGGAGAGGGCAGCATGGAGGAACATAGCCCTGAAGTGACCATTGCAGACAGAACATGCCAGCCGTCAAAACTGTAAAATATCATCAGTGGACTGCATGCGCAATACAGCTGCATCCCCAGTGTCCAATGTCCCTGAATCTATGGGAATCTATCACAAAGAAACCCAATTAAATATCATGATTTAGTGATGGAATTATCCATGATAGTGAGGAAAACTAATAGTATGATATCAAGATCCTATAAGATACCATAAAATATATAGATTATATTTAATTTTTACTTGCCAAATTTAAAGTATTATAATATAAAAGAGACACATAACTCCCCTTTGAAATATATATATATATATATATATATATATATATATATGTATATATCTACACACACACACACACAAACACTATTATTTGAAAACATCTTGCAATTAAACATTGAGACGTGAACTTTTAATTTGCAAATAGGTGAGTTAATAAGCACCAGTCTTTTGAACTTTATAGGAAGTTCAAAAGACTGGATTTATTTTACTTTCTGTTGTGTGTCTACCTTGAACCCTCACTCTTTATGGGCAAGAGTGAGGTTCAAGGTAGACACATAACACAAAATAAAATAAATCCATTATGAAATGGGCATGAGAGCGTAAAACAATATGATGTGCATTAGATACACTATATCAAATATGCCAACAATCTATTTCACAAAAAATAAACCTCTAGCATGGTCATTTTGTCTGTTCATAAAGAACAGCTAAACATATAGTCAAATTGTTCCCTTATTAACTTGTTCTACTATTGGCCACAATTCTAGTTCACAGCTCGTTTTTGGTATAAAGGTAAAATAGAAATCTAAAAAGTAATAATTTCCCTGACGCAGAAGGGAAAGATGAATCTCCCTTTAGTTTAGCAAATTTCTTTAGAAAACTTGAAATAATAAATGATATCTGAGTCTTTCAAATGTAGAGACATATTTTAAGCTAAATAAGCCTCTTGTCAATTTTCGTGCCATGAATGTTTTCCTTGGAAGCTGTGGAACCACCTCTTTGAGACGTGACCATCCAGGAGGCTATCGCCCTGTCTTCCTGTTTCTGCGGGAGTTTGAACCTAGGCACACAACTTGCCACAAAAACAGAAGTTTTATTTAGCCTTTTGGTAATGACAACTAATGTGCATGCAATGGACTGGAACTGCCTGGCTATATACAAAGGTGAGATTTATTTCTCTTTGCAATCTCCTTAGCAGATTGCCTGTGATGCATATCACAGTCTGGTTTAATGCTTATTCAATATCAACTCTACTGTTTCATTATTTTCTACACTTTGTGCAGAATGTTTACTGGGTTGGCAGGAGATTTCATTTTTAATTCTATCTCCCCAACGATTTGGTGGTGAGGAGGGGACACAAATGGCAGTTCCTAAATGACGTGGGCCAGCTAAAGGTCTTGGGGCCCATAACGGGCCTGTAAGAGGCCCTGGATTATAAAAGTCTCCCTTCTAGAGCTCTGCTCTTTTGGAATACCAGGTGGATAGACTACCCTTTCCAAAGTCAAGATTTTATTATTCAATAGTGTAGATAAATTGGGCTCTAAAATCCTATCAAAATCATGATTAGTAGTTTTGATAGAGGGGAAATATGGAAAGCCAGGAATGTTGCCAGCAATTCCTTCTCTTAAATAGGTAAACCTCTGTCACATCTGGAATATATATATGAGAATCCAGTCTTTCAGGATTTGTGAGGGCTTTAGGAGGGCCTCAGTCCAAGCAAATTAATTATGGGATGGATATCATTCTAAAAGGAAAGTTAAAAATGATTTGAATGGCCAGTAGGAAAGAATGAGAAGAATGGGAGAGGCAATGTGAGAATTAAAGGTACTTTCTCTTTCATAGAAACCTTTTCTTTCTTTCTTTGCTATTTCTACTCCCTCTGTTCCCCCAATATCTCCTTATCCTTTCTTGCTTCAAATAGATCCTGGGAAAAGGAAAGTGATGAGTTTTTAGATATACGGTTCCATTTGTCAATGGATTTCCCTTCAAAGAAGGATGAGGACACAAGTTCTTTAGTTGATAATAGATCACCTGCCTTCTTAGAGGATACAGGCTTGCGCTCCTCATATCTTAGCCCTGAGCTCACTTTATGTTTTAGTATAGAGTCTATTTCCAGGAGTCTCTTATCATCTATTCATCATGGGTCTAGGACAGCAGAAATTACAAAGGAATATGTTTAGGGAGTAGTTAAGAACTTGCATAAAAGACTCTGTCCCTATACAAGTCAACATGATGCAAAGAAGTTTCCCTAGTTCCTTGGAAAAAAGCAAATGTTTTACTAAGTGTTATGTTGATGAATACAGGGACATGATCATTTGAGCCACAGAGCCATACAAGTGCACATTTTTCTTGTTACAATGTGAGGAAAGCCTGCTTCTCTTATCTGCTCACCAGTGATGCGAATGCCATTGAAAAGCTACCCAGCATTGCTGCCAGCTGATGGTACTCACAGGAAAGCTTTCCTTGTTTCCCAGGAGTTGTAGATGTCCTTCACAGCATGTTTTCAATTCAGACCCCCACACTTGTACATGTGCACAAGCTATTGTCTGAAATTCTGCAACTGGCGACTTTGATGTTGCAAGCACATTGGGCACCAGAACGTGACCCACCACACCAAGGGGTAGCCAAACATTCACCACCCCCCACAACTGCAGAAGAGCTAAGGGCTTGGGAGACCCATCGGAGGAGACTGCTCACAGCCTTTCCTCTCAAGGTGAGCTGGGAGAAGCTCAGTGTTATATTCCAAAGAGATGAGTCTCCCGTTATTTCCACAAAATGTACCTGCATGGAACCATGGACACATCAAAATCATCATCTGGTCCTACCCACCTTTATCTTGGGTCTCTTGCTGACTATCCCAGTTTAAATTAAGGACAAAGTGGCAGAATGGCAAGGACAGACAGACACCATTGTAATTGACTTAGTTACAAATAACAGAAATGGAGCAAAGGGAAGGCCAAATACTATAGGGATTTCATTTGGGCAACTTTGCCAGGAGGCTGCAGTTTAACACTCCTCAGGGAGCCATGAGTCTATTCCCTGCAGTTGGCTGGGGGAAGGGACTGGACAAGGAAGAGAACAGATGCATGCTCAGTAAAGTGATGTCTGGAAGGTACTTGTGTGTCAGTCCCCCTGCAAGCCTGGGAAGGTTGGGGATACTTAATTCCCTAAGCAAGGGAGTTTGCTCTCTTGGTTGACTCCGAACTTACAGGGCTCTCATGCTCCTGCTCCCCTGCATTTTCCCACATGGCTCATGGCCATGTGGACCCCACACAACCTGGTGCTGACCTGGACCTGGCTGCAACTGGACACTGGCTTAGCTTTTAGCTCCACTGAGTTCCAGGTTACACCTTCCAGGACTGAGTTAAAGGAGATGAGACTATAGAAACCCAGGGATGCAATTCCACACAAATAAAATCACTCATCCTCTCATGTGAGCCTCAGAAAATTATTTTTCTCAACACATCATAATGACTCCATCCCCAACACTCAATGAGAAGGGGACACTCCAAATATCCTGATAACAAGATTATTACTCAAATCTTAGCTGCACTTACTCAGTTTTGAGACAATCTAGAAAAATGTGAAGAAGTTACAAACTGCTGTGTTTATGGTTCAGTTAAAACTGTTCACTAAAGGAAATAACCTCTATGCTGTCCAATCTAGAAAAGAAGCAATGGAAGAAGCTTTGCTATTGCAAGAAGCTGGGACACTGGGACAGGGGCTGGAAAGAAAGATCCAGATGATGCAGAAACTGCAGAAACAGGGAATCAGAAAAGTGCAGAAGGCTAGGGCACAATTAACAAGTGGATTACAGCTGACTGAATCTCAGAGGTGGGAACTGGTGAAATATACTTCCAACAACTTTCTCTCAAGTTAACATATCCTTGCTTTTTATGGTAGATACTGGCACTACTTATTCTGAAATTTCCCCAGAAACCCCTCACTTTCCATCTGGTTGGCTGCTGGTATTTTGAATAAGCTTTATAATTGTGGTATGTGCGTTTTTTGGTTTTTTTTTCTTCTTCTGTAGTTCCCACATGAATAGATCCTGTAACTGAGGAACACGTTTTCTTACTTTCTCTTGCTTCTCATGTAAGCCTATTGTGGAGATATCTCTCGTGTAATTAAGAATACCATATTGTATACTCCATATGGAGCATCTGTGGAAAGTCCTGGAAATAAAAGCATCTGATTTTCTTACTAAAAATAGGGGTACAGCAGAGAGCGGCAGACTCACAAGGCACTGGAAAAGTACCTTCAGCAGAAACAAATCAATGTATCATTTGGGCCCTAAGAATAATAATACTGATATGTAGAACCAACAGAAATAGCATATCAAAAGCATAAGCGCCCTGACCGGTTTGGCTCAGTGGATGGAGCATTGGCCTGCGGACTGGGGGGTCCCAGGTTCGATTCCGGTCAAGGGTATGTGCCTTGGTTGCCGGCACATCCCCAGTGGGAGGTGTGCAGGAGGCAGCTGATTGATGTTTCTCTCTCATCGATGTTTCTAACTGTCCCTCTCCCTTCCTCTCTGTAGAAAATCAATAGAATATATATTTTTTAAAAAAGCATAAGCTATGGCCATGTGTTGTCAAACACTACCCTTTGTCGAGAGCTCACTTAGAAGGAATAAACCAGTTATAAAACAAATTAGAAAAATAAGGAAGAATTATAAAAGGGAACTCACCCTGTGATACTAACACTGCCAAATGTTCAGTAAAAAAGGAAGGTAAATATGATAAAGAAGGCTGACCTTTGTCGAGATCTTGAAGAGGTAAATAAATTCACCGTTCCATTAATGCCTCTATAGTTCCTATCACTGGAACGTTATAACTTTGATACCATCATCCACAAAGTTTTTCTGAAATTTATCTATAATCTGCTTTTTGGGGGATCCTGTATCTCTAATAGACAAGTCTAACTATTTATTTGCTTTTACTTTTAAAGAAGTCCAATATTTATGGGCCAAGGATTCCTCAAGCGTTTCAGTGCTCTCCTACATGGCACTAGGCATTTACAGGAAAACTTTGAGGAAGCTATCCCACCAGAAGGATCTATAAGTATTTGCCGGTAGAGTCAGAAACTAAAGAGCAAAGCAAAACCAATGCCTTTTCTTTGTCATAATCCCCCGTAGAAAGAGCATGAGGCCTCACGAGATAAATTGCATTATTGCTAAACTGAGGTAAAATATTTAGGGCATTTATTGCTGTTGAGGCACCAAAAGAGTCGGCCCATTTGGCAGGTGAAATTCCCTATTGCAAAAAAAAAAGAGAGAGAGAAAATTTTGGCAACACTCAGGAATATTGTAGGCAATGGATTCCAGCATTTGCAGTGAGGAAGATACTTCTGAAGGAGCGACTGCATGATACTTTCTCAGATCTTCTGGTTAAGTCTATGGATTCTGAAGATGCTTGTAACCTAAAATGGACTATGGTCTCAGTTTTGAAGAATCTAAGTTTTGTAAAGCCTTCCTATTTGTTTTGTCATGAAAATGAAGACTCTACTCTGCAGAATACTTTTAAAAAGACTGAAACCCTTGCCTTTAGTCACTTGACTTATTTGCATGTCCTATGTGTTGTCACAGCTATCTTACAAAGGGCCTAAGATCTGGACTATGTGAGTGTGCCATCAGACTAGCTGTGAACAAGAATTATTACTCAATCCCAACATTGCTTGGGAGACGCAAACATCCTGTTAATCTTTTACAAGATCCGGATCAAATAGACGATCGTTACTGTACAACAGTAATAGAATAAGGCACTAGACCCTTATCTGATTTGTCTGATATCCTCATTCATATGCCGATTTAATGATGTTTGCTGAGGATCATGTGTTCAGAATGAAAGTGGCCAACTTAAAGCTTTGTGTGCTATAGTGATATCTCATGAAACTTTGGAAGATATAATTCCTAGAGAACTAAGCTGGCACAACAGCCTAGTCATTGACAATAATAAGAGAATTGCAACACGTATATAAAAGTTATCCGATGTCTGTCATGAAACAAGAAATCTGGAAAACTTTGAGAGGAAATAACATAGCCTACAGAGAGCTGATAACTGGTTTGTGAGAAGATGCCCTTCTGTCTACACAGGCCAGCAATCTATTGCAGAGCTCACACCGGGCAGAATGAAAACTGCGAAAGGCAATGCTTTTGCTGAGAGAGCTGTAAAATAAATTTTACTAAATTATGGGAATAATCTAACAAAGCAATTCCTATACCACAGTCCTCATTTCTTGGTTAATTATGTTGTGTCATCATCATAATCATCTAAGTAAAAGAGATTTGAAAGATAGATAGACTCTAACTAGATACGTATATCTAATATATATGAAGTTATTCAAAACTTATTAAAGAGATGGCCAATTTGTGAGCAGAATTCTTTACAGGATATTCCCTAGGTATATGTAGGCAGTCTTCCCCAAACAACTTCACAGGAAACTTGATGGCATTTGGATTTCGTAGAATTATTGCCTATGGATAATAAAAGATTTTGTCTAGTTATGTTGTATATGATGTCTGCAGGGTCTGAAGTCTCTCCCTCTTCAGGTGCCAATGTTCAGATGGTAGTAAGGTAATGTCTCTCTTAATTCACATATTGTCTACTTTGGGGAGACTAGAGCATAATGAATCAGAGAGAGAAAGATGTCTTGTTTCCACTGTCATTCAGTAATTATGCAAATGTTTGCAGATTCCCATAAGTTGAATCAAACTCATTTGCTAAGATTCAGCAATACACTAGATTAAAACGGCCTATAACTTTACTGCTAACTTTGTTAAAAATTAGAGCAACTCCTGCAAGCAAGCATGATATTTTCCCTGTAAACTTATATTTGGCAGGCTAACCATATGCCTATCAAAATGAAAGAGAATTCCAGGGGGACACATGCTTGCCAGGGGAAGCCAGCACCTCAGATGGGCTGAACAGTGGCTCTCACAAAAGACTTGAAACTTAAATTTCCTAGAGCAACTTAATGCCACTGATATCTCTCTTCTCTCTTCTCTTCTCTCTCTCTCTCTCTCTCTCTCTCTCTCTCTCTCTCTCTCTCTCTCTCTCTCTCTCTCTCTCTTCCTCCCTCCCAACCTCCCTACCTTCCTCTCTCTCTCAAAAAAAAAAAGAAAGAAAAAAACTTGTCCTTGAGGTGTTTTTTGTTTTTTGTTTTAACACAACAAAACAATCCTACCTTTTGTTTCAGCAGAGTTGAGTTCAATTTCTCTTTCCTATTGAAACAATGTTGACTCTGTTCAATACTTGGGACCCTACTGCAATAGTCTTGATTCCTATTGCAACTGTCTTGAGTGAAGTCTCCCTGGCTGTTTTACTGGCCTGCCATAATTTTTCCGTTACACCAGTATTGACATAATCTGTTCTTATAAATCTAGCAATCTAAATATTGACAGAGTAAACGTGAGACCATCTGGAAAACACTGTTATAAATTCAAGAATAAAACCAATTTTGTATCAGGAGTCATATACATAAATGGCTACAGGCCCAGGCAGGCAAATGCAAAGCTTCTTAGAAGTTCAAGTGCAAAACTAAGGAAGAATTAGTGACTATGGAGAACCTGTACCCTCTCTAAAGAGGGCAAGAAGAGGGTTCCAGCCATTATTTGCTAGGTGACAATCCAAGCCTAGTGTTGCCAGTTTGACAAAAGAAACCATAAATTTAGATTTTTCTTGCATGCAATATCCAGTTCTTTGAAACCTTGTATTTCCCAAACAACAATAAACAAACACATCTACTGAGATCATATTAGCTCTGTGGCTGCAAATTTCTAATACAGTATTATAGCATAATGAAATCTAAGCCATCAGGTATAAAATCACAAGGAAATCTAGGAAAAACTGCAGATTATTTCTAGAAGATAGTAGTCCAATGTAGTAAATTGCCTACCAGGCTCACCATTCTGATAAAAATGCTGAGACTTTTTATGGGGGATGAAGTTACAAACCATTTGAGCACAACAGCCAAACATGTAAAATGCTGACCCTTTTATACATTCTATGTAAAGAATCACAAAATGGAATTATAATAGCTCAGAGACAGACAACAAAGTTGTGGTTGATGAATGATATACATGTTGTGGGGAGAGGAAGAGGTTAAAGTTGAAGTCAAGCATGCATGAGGACAGCTAAGAAGAGTAGGTTTTTGCTTTTGTTTTGTTTTAGTTTTTTTCCCCTAGAATTATAAGAACAAAGGAATAATACTGGGGCCTATAATGTACACATAAGGTAAATCCGAGGCTTTATTACAGGATTATGGAATAATAATACCAGAAGAACTTGTAAAATTAATAGTCAAAGAAAATGAGGAAAAAAGAAGAGAGAAAAAAGAATGAAATGAAATTAGCTTACCTTCAATCAATTTACACAGAAAGAAATACATACGTGATAAGCACATTGTATCTGGGAGTAGTTTATGCTGAAAATAATTTATAAATATTTATGCTGGTGGTTCTCAAACTTTTGATGTGCGTAAGGATCACTTGGTAAGTCTATTAAACATGTATATTTTGTGGTGCAAATCCCAGAACACTGATTTAATAGGTCAGGAATAGGGGTCCAGAAATCTACTTTTAAAAAGTGTTTCAGGTAATTATGATGCAAAATATCCCAATTTTAGAAATATGGATTTGATAAAGCCTGAATTGCAAATCAAGAGTTATGAAAGGAATTCTGAGAGCATACCCTAAGCTTTTGAAGTTCATAGCAAGTAAACAACATACTTTCCCTGTAACATTTCTTCATGGGTTCAGCAGAGGTAAATAATTGGAAACAGCCCAAAGACCCAGCAATAAGTAAGTTTCTAATACTTCCCTTTTTTCAACATAATTTCATTTTTTTAGCTCCCATTAAGAACCAAATTGGGTCTATTTTAACTATCTCAGTTCTGTGATAAGAGGTTCATTGCTGGTTCACTACTTCAAGTTTCATTGCTAAAGATTTCAAATTTATAACCACTGATAAACTCTCAGCTCCAACACTGGACAGCTAGGGATGAGTTTGCCACCAGGAAGTGAGCAACACTGACCAGTCCTTGGTACCAGTTTAAGTCCTGGGATCCATTTTATACTTTTTTCCAGTCTGTTTTTAAATTATGTGAGGGCAAATGTGTTTCCCATATAAAACCAATCAACGACTTCACAATTTCACTTTAGATGTCTATTTCCAATGGGCTCCTGTCCGATAATACATTCTAAGAAGTTGTGTTTGGATTAAGTACATTAAGTCCCACTGAAGGGGATGTAATGTACTTACATGCAGGCTGATGATAACAAATAAGGTACGATGCTTTTGTCGGTGGTAGTGAAACATAAAGAAAAATAAGGGAAATTTTTCAAAAATACCTGACAGGCAAAGTCAAGAGGAAAACACTGAGGACTTACACTTGGAGCACTGTTCGGGGGTCTCCAACTTCACCCCCATCACCAATTGTCAAAGTATCATAGCCGATCTCAAGGTCAAATTCTTCGAAGTTTATCTGGATAACCTAGCAATGAACAGAAACAAACATCTCAAATATGTAGCATTATGCAATAAAAACAAAAATAAAGCAATAGGAGCAAAATATTTAAAATGCACCTCAGACATTTCATACTATGGCAGCAGGTCATGTCAGACTATTGCTAAAGTTCAATCCTTATGATTCTCCAACAATATTCATTTGGCACACTGTTCTTTCTGTAATAATTTTCAATGAAATAGCATGGCTTCTGTTTATAGAATATTCGTACATGAAGTATTTGAAGAATGATGAATGCAAATCTACTTAGAGAAGGTTTTATAAAAAGGACATGTAGGTGGAGAGTGGTTTTCCATACATTTGCAGATATTTTTATAAAGCTAACTCAATGAAACACAGAGCATGCTTAAATAGTATAGCTTAAAATATGTTACGGCTAAATTTGAATGTAGATCATCAGATTTAAAAGTATCGGGGGTAGAGTCCAAGATAGCAGCATATGAAGATCCTGAACTCACCTCCTCACACAAGCACACCAAATTCACAACTGTATACGGATCCTTTCCCTCTGAAAATAACCTGGACTCTAGATGAACTTCTGTTCTCCACAACAAAAGATAAAAGGACCACATCGGACCGAAGGAGAGGCAGAGACACTCTCCCAAAGAACCCACCCTGACATGGCAACATACAATAGGGAGGGATCACACCACACAGGCATCTCTCCCCGAGGAGCCAGGGTTTGCTGTCCAACATCTGGCACCCCAACCCCTGGGAGCCGCACCAGAGAGGCAACCCCCAAAACATTTGGCTTAGAAAACAAAGCACAGTACTTTGGAAGACACATTAATCCATGATAAATAATCATTATTTTTTACTAAAGCATACTCATACATCCATATCGTTTATGCTCCTATGCAAATGCCCATATTTAACTAAATTGTAATTCTTAAGTTAGGAACCTAATATAATGACATATATGTAATAACTTAATCAATAAAGAAATTTTTTAAAAAATTAAAAAAGAATAATGTAATTAAGAATCAATACTGTAAGAAATTACATAAACACTATCCTATATTCAATAAGTCCTTGAGCAAAAATTAATTTATAGTAAAATATAACTCATCACCACATAAAGAAAATGAATGCTTTAGGTTACCAATATTACTAGAAAATAAATTAAAAAGGCATAACTTTAATAATTATTATAACTATTTATAACTGTGGTATCATAAAAAGGAATTCTAAAAACAGATGTCGTAACCTGGCTTTTCAAAGCTATATAACAACAAATTGTGATTATGACTCTTTAAAAAAGTATTTTATATTTGCATTGACTAAAGAAATTGTTCAGTCAAGTTTAATACAGAAGACACAAAAAAAACCTTGAATTATACATTTTACATGACTGCAATTTAAAAATGTTTCCCAGTTTACCCTGAGCTAAATATAAATACTCTCATTTAATAACTGCCTGTCAATAGAGATTTAGGTTGTTTCTACTTTTTGCTATTATAAGCAACATGGTTATGATTAATATTAAACATTTTCTGCTTCAAAAATACAAGTATATCTCTAAGTTATTTACTTAGGAGTGCAATGTCCAAATAATAAAGGAAAAATTCAATTTTATAACACTGTGCCATAATTTTCCAAAATTATTTTACTAATTTAAATGCTCACAACATGTATACATTATATTTCATTATTTCTACCAATTTAGAGTATGTAAAAATGATATTTATTTGGCATTTTCTTCATTAATTATTATGTTGCATGTATTTTCATGTATACATCATTTACGCTACCTTTTCTGTGACATGACTATTTATATTTTGGCTAATTTTCACTTGGACAGCTTGTTTGCTTGTTATTGAATGCAAGAATCCTTTATGTCAGTGATTCCCCACAGTTTTCCATTATAGCACACACAAGGAAAGAATAGACACAATGAGGTGGAGCTGATGAGGCTGCTTACAATGGAAGTTTTTTGCCCCAGATATTGAGAGCTAAGATCAATATTTTAGTTCTACCTGTAACTCATTCATAATGCATCATTCATAATACATCATTGAGCCTGGCTCACCTGTTGAGAAGATCAGCTTAACTGGTGTATATTCAGGATACTAATACATTACATGTTATGTGTTTTGTGATATGTTCTTTAAGTGTATAATCTGATTTTTCACTTTCTGTGTTAAATATTTTAGTCTAGAAGAAATAATGTTAATGAAGTTAGACTTATTAACCTATAAGTAGCACTTTTGCATTGGCTTATGAGCCAAGGTGGTAAAGATATTTCCTGCAAGACTTTAATCTTTGGGAAATGACTTTCATAGAAAGGATAAAGTAGGTATGTGTAGTGAGCAGGATTATGACTCTCCAAGATCCCCGGCCCCCCCCCCACCCCAAACCATGTAGATGGCCTGCGTAATTACTTCCCCTTTGAATGTAGGCAAAACCTATTACTATGATGGAGAATGAATCCCATAATTGGTTACATTATATGGATAACATAAGGGATGTTATAGATTTACAGATGTAATTAAGGTTTTTATTCAGTTGACTTCAAGTTAATCAAAGGGGATTATCCTGGGTGGGCTTGACCCAGTTCAGGGAAGTTCTTTAAAGAAGGTCTAGTAGTTGAGAGACAAAATAAATCAGAAGAGATTATTTCCTATTTTCCTTTGAAGAACACATTGTTGCTGGGAAGAGGTCCAGGTAGCAGGCCTAGTGGGTGGCCTTTATAAACTGAGAACCTCAATCGTAAACCCCAGTAACTAAATTCTTCCAACAATCAGTGAGCTTGGTATCACAGTCTCAAATGAGATTGCAGTCCTGGGCAACACCCTGATTTTATTCTGGTGAGACCTTAATAAGAGGATTTAGCTAACATGTGCCTAAAGTCCTTTCCCATAGAAACTGTAAGATAACAAATTTATTTAGTTTCATGCTGCTAATTTTGGGTACTTTGTTATGCAACAACAGAAAGCAAGCACAGCATCGCTTTCAATTTTTCTTTAACTGCAATATGAACAAGAAATTGTCTCTGTAGTTTAATTGAATAAACAGTCCTCCGTTCCCCAGTGATCTGCATGTCAAACTCGGACATACATAAAGATTCTATAAATAGGGTGTTGGTTTTGGGGCTCTAGATTCTATTCTCTTGATCAGTTTATCTATCCCTGAACCAACATAAATTGGCTTAACCCTTTTTTTATACATATGCTGAAATCTTTTCTTGCTGTTGTTTCAATGATATATAGCTTTATATTTTCAACTGTTGGTATGTAGAAATGAAATTTATTTTTGCTAAATGACTTCATATTTAGGCAATTTGATAAGCCTTCCCTATTATTTAAAAATCTTTGTAAAGGCCGAAACCGGTTTGGCTCGGTGGATAGAGCCTCGGCCTGCGGACTGAAAGGTCCCAGGTTCGATTCCGGTCAAGGGCATGTACCTGGGTTGCGGGCACATCCCCAGTGGGAGATGTGCAGGAGGCAGCTGATCGATGTTTCTCTCCCATCGATGTTTCTAACTATCTATCTCTCTGCCTTCCTCTCTGTAAAAAATCAATAAAATATATATAAAAAAAATCTTTGTAAAGTATCTTTATTTCTCTACATAACAAGCATGTCTTCTGTAAATAACATTTTAAATCTTGCTTTTAAGCTTCTTAAAAAATTTCTTTTATCTTAATGCCTTGGATCTCTTATATAATTTTTACTAGAATAGGTGATAGTTAACTTCATTAAACTGTATTTTATTTTAAAAGGTGTATATGTAATGGTTCACCATTAAGAATATTTTTAAGGTAGATAATACTTTATAAACATGAGGAAGTTTGCTTCGCTGGTTTTCCTTGCTGATTTACACTTAAAATTTACTGGTATCATAAAATAAGTTGACAAATATACATGTTCTTTTATCTTATGGAAGACTTTCCAATACTTTGAAAATAGCCAGACAAAAAGACAAGTATTATATGATTCCCCATATATAAAATATCTAAATAGGTAAATTTGTAGAGATAGAAAATACAAGTGGATATAGAAGTTAAATTTATAGAGATAGAAGTTGCCAGGGTAATTGGTGGTTATTGCTTAATGGTAATAGGTTTTTAGTTTGATGTAGTGAAAAACTATTGACAACAGACATGGGTGATAGTTGCACAACATAGTAAATGTACTTAATGCCAATGAATTGTACACTAAAAATGGTTGAAATTGTAAGTTTTCTTTTAAATATTTACCAAAAGAAAAGTAGTAAATAAAAATAGAGGACACACATTTATATATTAGAAATAGAAACAAGACAGAAATGCAGGCCCAGCACAGACTAAAAGAAAGTGAATGACTATATGACAGTGAATTTGAAAACTTTGTCAGCATTGACTGTTTCTAGGAAAAAAAAACAACAATAACTTGACTCAATAAACAACTAAAAAACTAACTAAATAAATAAATAAAATAAGAGGCCTAAAATATGAAATAAACAACCAGTAAAATGTCAACTACTGCTCCCCAAAAAGAGGCTCAGATGTTTTTACAGGGTAGTTTTACTTAGCTTCCAAAAATAGGAGTGGAATTTCTGGGTCATGTATTAATCCTATGTTTAACTGTTTGAGACACTGCCAAACCATTTTCCAGAAGTGCTGCAGTTTTAAATCCCACTAGGAATGCGTGAGGCTTCAAATGTCTCCACATCAACACCACTTACTTTCTGTTTGTGTTTGTGTTTTACTACAGCCATCCTAGCAGGTGTGAAGTGGTATCTCTCCTGCTGCTTTTAAGATCCTGATTGTCTTTCCCTTTCAATAAGCTGACAAGATTGTGTCTAGGTATATATATCTCTTTAGAATATCTTGCTTGAATTTAAGCTTTGAGAATCCTAAAGGCCTAAATTGGGTATAATTTCATTCACTGTCTGCTAACTAGATCCAAGGTTTACTAGCATGCTAGTGTAAATTTAACACCCTTTGTGGGTTTTTAGATAAATGTTAAAGCTTCAAGTTTAGCTTCTTTACTTATTGATCTAAGGAGAGGAGGCCCTAATCTTAGAATTCCATAGACTAATTGCTGTCTGCTCCAAGGAAAACCGAGCTTTATATACTGATTTATTCTTTCATTTCAGCTCACTGTTCTTTTCATTGTATATGTATATATTCTTGTTAACTAGCAATGCTCCGAAGAAGAATATGGTGTGTGTTTTTTCAGTGGGTAGACCTCTCAGAATACTTCATCTGTCATCCTATTAAAAGAAGAAATGCCATGATCCACTTTACTCCAAACATTTCAAAAGAGATCCATGAGTGCATTTCATTTAAAATTAAGGAACATCTCCTTTAAAATGGCTTAAAAAGCCTAATAGACTAGTAGATACAAAATATGTGTCTAATAAACGACTCATTGATTGAATTGCTAATTTTATGCAAATCTTTTGATAGTCATTCTTGTGTAATCATGTCCTAAAGAATTTGGACATCCATTTAATGGTAGACTTTACTTTGCCTGAATTGTAACTGAGACTCATGCATGTATATATGCCACAGTGAGAACTCTATCCATTTTAAAGTGATGGGTTAATTACTAAATAATCCATATATTTTCTGGTAAGCACTTAACCACTGAGCTGTCACTAAAATTTGAGACAGTTGTCATTATTGAACAGTTTCAATGACACCCAATCACTGAGAAGCTAGAATAGTCTGATTTGTAGAAAACATTCATTATAATTTAATTCACTGAGGCTTAATTTAAACATTGCTTCTAAAATAGTAGTTTAAAAGTAAAATCTACATATTAAAAAAGAAACAAAAACTATCTTTCCCTCAAATGGTCACATTAATATAAATAAAGCATGCTAATAAAACTCAAAAATAGTACATTAGATACTCCCAATAGAGAAAATATTATTTAATAGAATGTATAAAGGTAATTTGGAAAATTTTAAAAAAGAAAAAAACAACACACTATACTTTTGTCTGTGCAAGAATAGAAAATGTAACATCAGGAGTGTGATGTGAAATTTTCTACAGATTCTACTGTAATATGGAGTTGACCAAATAGCCATTTCCCATCCCTTTATCTTGGCATAATGTGGAAATAAAGTAGAAAGATTTTTAAAAATCAATAAATCATCATCAATATAATATGAATGCTTTCTTTACATGTTTAGTTGGCATTAGGGCTGAAATATTTAGTAGAAAAACAGGCAGAATATCCTGTTTATTAGTAAAGAAAGAAATGTCATATATTTTGCTTTATTTGCCTTATTATTAATCACTTGTGAGTAGAAAAAGAGAGTTACATTTAGCTCAGAGTACTGCCAAAAAACTTGTAATAATAAAATGTAGAAATTACTTATAACTGTCTTGATTTTTAAAAGCAATTACTTCCATTTGTAGGGGGGTAATTCCAAATGGCTTATACAGTGCTGCTTATTGAGGGTTATTTAAAACTTTGAAGCTACTAAGGCAGTCAGTTAAGAATAATCTCATGCATTTTAACATTGGCTCTACAGAAGTTTGAAATCTGAAAATAGCATTAAACATTACATGCGTAATAGTTTCATTTCCGATAAGTTTCAATACATAGATTTTTTAGGGTATTTTGATAAAACTGGTGTAAAACTTATGTCTCATAATTTTCAATCTCTGCATTATTCACAGAGCCATGATTTCTACATCATTATATTTTATGAAGTCATGTGAAATTCATGCTTAATTTTAAGCTGCATATCTGTTACCCAGGAAAATTTAAACTTGACAAATATTTATAATGTGTAAGACACTAGGCTCGTTATTCTACATGCATTGCTTTGTTTTAACCCTAAAACTATATGTAGTGCATATTTGTACATTCGATTGGCCACTTAGCACCTAAATATCCTCCTTGAATTTGAGGAATTAGGAGCCTATTTCCCAATGAGCAGAGTATAGGCATTTGACCTAAGGATCAGGAACTATGGATTCTGGCAGAGAGTGGCAAAAGCAACAGAAACATCTAATTTTAGATGTAATCCTGTTTACAATACTAAAGTCTTAGAGCAGCATTGTCCAATAGGAAAAAAAATACCTTCTCGAAAGTCAGAACCAGAAGCCATGTCACACTGTAACAGAGCAAGGTCCCAGAGCAGTGATGGCGAACCTTTTGAGCTCGGCGTGTCATCATTTTGAAAAACCCTCATTTAACTCTGGTGCCGTGTCACATACAGAATTTTTTTTTGATCTATGCAACCATAGTAAAACAAAGACTTATATTTTTGATATTTATTTTACATATTTAAATGCCATTTAACAAAGAAAAATCAACCAAAAAATGAGTCACCTCTGACACGCGTGTCATAGGTTCGCCATCACTGTCCTAGAGAGATGGAGTTCTGCTACTTGCCAGGCTCATCAAGGAACTCATTCCACTTCCAGAGAAGGCAGTCTCTCCACCGATCTTGTCCAGCAGGGTATTGCTGTATGAATTTCAATACTCTCTTCTTCTGAATGGGAGTGTTTAAGACAGTTATCACCTTTGTTTTCTATCATTATATACGGATGTGATGATACCCTGTCTTTTGACCATAGGTCTCTGGATAATGGGAAACTACACTGGAAATAATGGAGATGCCAGTACAACACTTGGACATTCTAAACTCATTGCATGAAGTGACAGGCTGACATTTTGGGTTTTCTCCACTGATATAGGTGAAGAATACGTTTTGTATAGGCTTTTGGGTGGTTTTTTTTGTTTGTTTGTTTTTTTACAAAGTGAATGCAGAGGAAGATGTATCTATGTGGAAATCTGGTAATCAAAAGGGAGCACTGTGGCAGAAATAATCAACTGCCTTCCCACAGCCTTCTCCTTTGTTCACCCCGACCTTTCTCTTCTTAAGAGAACACTGGTTTTGTTCAACTATGTATCTTACTCTACACATCCACATGATTTATGGATTGCTGACCCCATTCTGAGTTCTATGGAATGGTCCTAATCAGCCAGTGCCGATCTTAACAGTCTCATTTCAATTTGCCATGGGTAAGATTATATATTAGTATGTGACCTAATTCTGATCAGGGAAAAGTGAGAAGAAATCTACTGGAAGGCTTTGGGGAAAGGATTCTTAGTGCTCAAATTAAATGCTAAGTGAAAAAAAGTATGACAGAAAAGAACAAGAATTGTAAGATTTACTCATATATGGGATATAAAACAAAAAATAACAAATAAAAAAGCAAAACAAATAAGAGGAAAACTCAGATGCAAACAACAGAATCATGGTTACCAGGAGGGGAAGAGCCAGGGGAGGATAAAGAAGGTGAACTATGTCAAATACATGGTGATGAGAGAGACATAGCTTTGGGTGGTAAGCTTACCATAAGAATACACAGATGTCGTATGATAAAGGTGTATGCTTGAAATTTATATAATGATATTAACCAGTGTTACCACAATAATTTAATTAAATAATGAAGTAAGAAGAAAACCAAAGAATCAGTCTGCTTTGGAAGTGACTGAATGTATTGACTGGCACTATTACAGCCATTGTGTAACGTGGTTTGAGGACAAAGCCAGGGCATGAAGATGCCCAGAGCCAATATTAGGTGTTTTTACTGTGTACCTGAGGACTGCATACCTCTGAACAGCATGTTGTGCCAAAAAATGCATTTCCTTATTACTTAAACCATTTGATTTATGGTTTCCTATACTTAAAACTGAAAACTTTCTAGTGGATAAATAGGTCTAATCTATTCTCTTTTTAAAGAAATACCTTGTCCATATAATTTGCCCAGATTTATTTGGCAAACAATGATGGTGCTAAAATCTATTTCAGGTTTGTCTGATGCCACAATCTGTGTGCTTAAACATCACACTATTCTGTGTTTGTATAGCAAAGTCTGCAATTTAGGAAATCCTCTCTGTCTGCCAAATACTGCATAACAATTTCTAACTATGCTCTTTGATGTTGGGCATATGCCCTATGTGTTAAATACCTAGTAGTGTTGGCAAGGGAAGGTAATTTCTGATATCTAATGTCAAATCCTTGGGGGAAATACAGGAAGGATGGGTTGGAATAAGCTATTTTATCTCCGATGGTAAAGTCTATTTGTTTTTGTTGTTTGTCTTATTCAAAACAAATCTGAAAGCAAATGAGATTTCTCAATATTTCCTTAGCACCTGACACTGGTATTAGGCATTTGTACCAATATATTTAGTAGAGAATTAAAATAAACCCTTCATGATGTTCAACTAAACAAATTAATGATAGCTTAACTTCAATACCATGCAATACTTTTTAGTGAGACAGAATGATAGAACCAAGTGCACAAGCAAAGCCTAGGGTATTAAGGCCCATCGCTGCCATATAATGTTATATTATTTGGAGAGAGTCTCTGATATCTATAAAACGTTCATACTTTTTTCATATTGAAGCAAGTATTTCATTAAAGAGTTTATAAAACAACATATATGTACTTGATATATAGTAGATCCTCAATAAGTGGCAGTTATTATTAGCTATGATAACTAATTCAGCATAAAATAGATGCTCATATCTGTTCACAGTAAATCTTGAGTATAAAGTTCTCTTTCTTTCTTTTTTTCTTTCTTTCTTTCTTTCTTTCTTTCTTTCTTTCTTTCTTTCTTTCTTTCTTTCTTTCTTTCTTTCTTTCTTTCTTTCTTTCTTTCTTTCTTTCTTTCTTGTCTTTCTTTTTCTTTTTTTGGCAATGCTTCTATGATTCAAAGAGAAGAGACTTCCCCCAAACTCTATGCAGCTAGAAAATTCTCTTTTCTGGAAGTAGTGTTCTCCATTATGTTCATTTTAGAACATTAATAATTCACTCCAACATTAACAAGTATTTTTGTTGCCAGATGAGGAAATCGAGAATGCAAAATATATGCTTAAATACAAAAATATACACAGTTTAATTAAGTTTCAGCTATGCAATGCCAGGTCACACAATCAATTTAACATCCAATTAAAGCAATTCCTTTTTCACATACTTTCCAGAGACCTTGACAATCACAACACAATGGGGAGACACGAGGTAAACAAAACTCATGCAGCGCTCTGTATTAAATGCTTCTGGACATGGACATACAGAGTTACAAGGAAGCAGAGATGAGAGCCCCTAATCCAACTGGAGAGTAAAGAAGATTTCCCCCAGGATAAAACTCCCAGGCAGTGCAATGGAAGGTGAAGATGGGAACTGGGAAAGAACACTGTAGGGGAATGGACAAAACATGGCACAGTGGGAAGTAATATTCTTTTTGTTTCTGCAATAGAAACTGTGAGAGAAGAGGTGATGAGAAGGAAGACTAAAGATGGAGGCAGGAAACAAATGGTGTTAAGAACTTTGTAAATGAAGAGCTGCAAGCAGTGAGTTTTGGGCAAAGGGTTGACTGTGTTGCATTTGCTTTTCGCTTGCTTACTTTGGCAGCAGGAACCATCTGAATTTGAAGGGGAGCAGGGCAGGGTTAGGGTCAAGAACTTAAACTGGCTTTGCAAGTGGGAGTGAAGAAGAGTGGACTCCCTCATGATTCTTTACCCCAAATAAAAATAATTGTAATCATTTTTATCTTTTTTCTTTCTTCATACATATAAAAACACTATTCAAAAGCCCACTACAAAAACTATGGCTCTCAGGACTATTTCATCAAATTTTATTGAGTGTAAAGTCTAATTCAGACAGGGCAGAAGATGCAGTACATTTGTTTTAAAAGTCACATTTCAGAACAACCCTAGAATGTGCCTGTTTCTGTAATACATACTGTATGTGGTATGTATTTCATATGCCTATGGAAAATTCGTGTTTAATAATGGTTTAATTAGTAAGCATCTAAATTTGCATATTTTCGTAAAAAGAAATTTACAAAGCTAAATTTACGCAAAATAGGTAAATACTGTAAGATATAAAAAGCTTTAATATAACACATGCAAATCAACATTTTCTCATTTGAAAGTAATTCTGTCTCTTTAAAATAAAGAACAGGTCTCAGGTTCTAGAAGAATTATACATTGTAACAGAATACATGGATACTTTATTACAGAAGACATATTCCAGGACTGAACTAGACCATATAAAATGAGAAGTGCCAGCCTAGGCTGTTCTCTAGGTTCGTCCACGTTGCTGCCAGCATCAGGTTAATAGTTTCAGTTCTTACAAGGGCTCATATATTAGAGGCAGGGGAGGACGGGAGCCTGGAGACTCAGAAAGATATTGATAGGATGATGAAAGCTTTCGGCTTTGTTTTATTTTTCTTATGCCTTTTGTGTCACTACACGGCCTTCCCCTTCAGGGGACTGCTGGAATGTAACAGTGACAGATTAAATATGGCATTACAAATGTTTCACTGAAGGGAAGAAGCTACAAAAGTAAAAATAAAAATTGCATCAAATCTATAACATAACTGTACAAAACTGTAGGTTCTTTTCTGTCATTTAGTCATGCTTAGCTACTGGCGGACGTAATTTAAATTTCATTATACATATAATTTATCAACTTGAATTTAAAATTTTTGAATAAAATGCTTTTGGATAATGCCAATGGTTTTAGGAGGATATTCATTACAAATTTGTATATGTTAGGTTGTACATATCCAAATATTTTGGAAACAAATAAAAATGAAGTTATTAAAATGAGTTTGATAAGAAAGGTCTTTGGCTGGTTTTTTTTTTTTTCCTCTTTAGTAATGGGTCAACCTAATCCATACCTATTTGTTTCTCCATTATACATCTATATCTATTTTTATACAAAGAATCTTTAACTTGAAACTTTCTTAAAAAATGAGATTCATTCAAAATGATTAAGCACAACACTATGGTAGTGAGAATCACCTACAATATACTTTCATATGCAATGAATCATGAAGCGGATTCTAATTCCCATCCTCATCAACCTGGCTAGCACCCTTCACCCTGCCTTGGAGTCCCTGAGACCCCGCCCCACCCACCTTTCAGATCCAGCCAACCGCTTCCAGGGGCTTTTCCATCCAAATGGCCTTTCTCCTCTGCACAGGCTATGAACTTCCCTAAAACCTCTCAAAGGCTCACAACCCCCAAATCAAGCAGTGGCTGGCCTCCTCGTGCCCTGTACCGCTTGCTAAGGG
The DNA here is from genome assembly GCF_963259705.1 of Myotis daubentonii. Classification (NCBI taxonomy): domain Eukaryota; kingdom Metazoa; phylum Chordata; class Mammalia; order Chiroptera; family Vespertilionidae; genus Myotis; species Myotis daubentonii. The sequence goes on along the minus strand of NC_081856.1, from coordinate 34,371,046 downwards.
GCCCCCTTAACATTTCTAGCTGCACCTGTTGATGATGGGCAGCTGGAGCAGAAAACAACGCCCCAGAATGGTGAATGCAGCTCTCAGCAACTCCAAGGCTGTCATTAAGATAACCTTCTAATCTATAATAAAGTATCTCAGTTCCTTTTACAGGCTCTTAGCAGAAGACCATTCTGACTTCTTAGAAGCATCTGTTCATGGCTCTGATGACTAATTTCAGCAGGGATTCGCCACGAGGATATTTCGAGTTCTGAAATGTGTGAGAGCCTGTGTGATCTGCACAGTAGAAAGTGAAGCTCAAATGCTGTTGGAGGCATTAGGTCTCAGAACACTCTGGGAGAATGCTGCTGCTGGTGCTAGTAGCAGCAGCAGTAGTAACATTTATTATTATTATTATTATTATTATTATTATTATTATTATTATTATTATTATTTCACTACCCTTTTTTGAACACATACCATATTCTAGATTCTGTTCAAGTGTATAGTGTGGATTATTTCATATAATCCTTCCTAAACCCCCATGAGGAAGGTGTTATTATCTTTATTTATTATTGAGAAAACAAAAGCCGAGGTAGGTTAAATGGATGGTGATCTGTGATTCATTATATCATTAAGCAATATGTATGTTTGCATACGAATAGAAATTTTTATATTTTATATTAGAATATGATAAAATGGTAGCACTGATGGTAGAAAATACAGAAAAGAAGTAGAATAAATATTTTATTTTTATCCTAAATGGTATAACAGGTAGGTAGGTGGTGACTCACCTTCTGGAGAAAGTAAAATGTTGATTAAAGAAAACACGATGAAAGTCTCATGTTATTAAAAAAAAACAACATGATGTTGCTTCAGTTTTCAAGATGTAAAATGAAACGACATCTAACTTTATTAAAACTACAATCTAGAATATTGGTCATGTAATTATGGAATTAACCAATATACATGTGATGAGCTTTTAAAATATTATTTTAAGAATAAGTGAAATATAATGCTTCTAAAATAAATAAATATATGCTATGCAAAGAAGAGAGATTTTGTTCTTTTTTTTTATTACTTCTCTGTGCCATCAGTTGGAAAACTGATAATCATAAGCAGGAAAATAAATTTTAAAAAAATTGTATTTATAGAAGTAAAAAAGATATAATATGAAAACTGTACAATTCTAGGAGCTGTTTTAAAAATTATAAAATAATCATACATAAGTCATGAATAAATTCAGCTTACATATTTTTACAGCGAGTAGAGTGCCTTGCACACAGTAAGTTATAAATATTTGAGAATTGCCAAAACCGGTTTGGCTCAGTGGATAGAGCGTCGGCCTGCGGACTGAAAGGTCCCAGGTTCGATTCCGGTCAAGGGCATGTACCTGGGTTGCGGGCACATCCCCAGTAGGACATGTGCAGAAGGCAGCTGATCGATGTTTCTAACTTTCTATCTCTCTCCCTTCCTCTCTGTAAAAAAATCAATAAAATATATTTTAAAAAAAATATTTGAGAATTGTTTCACTAAAGTAAGAATATAAATGTTTTATAATTCATTATTTTATTACATTTAGGTGATTTCTATAATATGAAACTGCATACAATATTTGCTTATACAGAAATGTAAAAATTTATACAATCAACACCATATATTTGTTAAATATTTATTGTGTGCCAGACACTTTTCTACACTCTAACTCATAACAACTCTCCCTCTCTCATTATTATGAAAGAATGCTTCCTATTCCATAACTATTACTCAAGATGATTAACAGGCCCTTTTAATTAACAGATGTGATGAGCTATGGTTTAGCTTGAAGATGTTTTGGTATCTCTTTTACACAAGCAATTCTTCTTTACCTAACCTATATTTTACCACCTGCTCCCTTTTTGCCTGTGTTTTTCACCATTAAAGGCATCATTATGGGTAGATGAGGACATCTGGACATAAACGCTTTCCATGAATACTTCCTCTCACCTAAGTAGAAATATCATCTTTCATTGCTAGGGATAGAGGGAAGGCATGGAATGAAAAGGGCATGGAATTCTGGAATAATTAAATGATATTTAAATCTGTCTACTGATAAAAGGATCCCTCTTGGGTGAAAAAAAAGAGAGACAGAATGGGACACAGTCAAGATTCTAAGCTTGGCCTTTGTCATTTTTTTTTTATATCTTAGAGAGTAATTAGAGTTCTCTGTCTCCTTTGCTGGACAGAGCTTCCCATTTAAGACACCATTCCTTAAAAGTCACCTTGGAAAAGTCACCAATTTCCTTGCCCCTTCTCTTTCCCACCTGTGGTAAGCAGAATAATGGCCTCTCCAAGATGAAGATGCCTTAATCTAGGGAACCTGTGAATATGTACCTTACGTGCTAAAAGGGACTTGCAGATGTGATTAAGGTTAAGAACACTGAGATGAACAATTTATCCCGGATATTCGAGGTGGGCCTGATCTAATCACACAGTCCTTAAAAGTGGAAGAGAATGACAGAAGACTGTGGCAAAGAAATGTGACACCAGAAGACCTACGCCTGCCTTTACTGGATTTGAAGGTGTCTGGGAATGGCCCTCAGCTAAGAGCCAGCAAAGAAACTGAGGACCTTGGGCCTACAACCACAAAGAACTGAATCCTGCCAACAGCATTGATAAACAGAAAACATTCTTTCCTAGACCTCCAAAAAACAGCCTCCTGAGACCTTAATTTTTTGTGGTGAGACCTGTATTGAACTCGTGACCCAGAGAACCATCCTATCTAATAATAGACAAACATAGTACTTGACCATACCTTCGCTAGGCCTCCCATTGGCTAATCAGTGCAATATGCAAATTAACCGCCAATTTGCATACTGCAGGCAGGGCGGGACAGCGCCATCCCACCTGCCCTGCCACCATCTGGGCCTACTATTTGCGACCCAGGGCGGTGGGTGTCCATGTGCGACCCAACCCGGGGTGGCGTCCCAACCCGCAAATCGGCCCTGCCTTGTGCGCGACCCAGGGAGGCGGGGCAGGCACCAAGGGATTGGGCCTGCCATCTGCCACCCGGGGAGCAGGCCTAAGCCAGAAGGTGGTTATCTCCCGAGGGGTCCCAGACTATGAGGGGGCACAAGTGGGGCTGAGGGGCACCCCCCATCCCACCTCCCCCGCCAGTGCACAAATTTTTGTGCACCGGGCCTCTAGTCTATATATCTATAAAAGCCTAAGCAACTGTAATGACTGGAATGACCAGAAAAACCAGAACAACTGGTTGCTATGATGCACACTGACCACCAGGGGGAAGACGCTCAATGCAGGAGTTGCCCCCTGGAGGTCAGTGCGCTCCCACAGCCAACCTCCCCTGGCCGGCCAACCTCCTGTGGTTCCTTCCCTTCACCCCCGGCAGGCCCTGACCGCCTGATTAGGGCTGGCCACTGGGCTGGGACAAAGAACTGGCGGTGGGTGGTGTGGACGCAGTCCCTTACCCAGGGGGTTGAGGGCCGGCTCCTCCTTGGGGATGACAGCCAATCTCCCATGCACTCTCCCTCTCCCGGCTTTCAGGTGCCCATCAGCCCGCTCGCTGCTGTGGCAGTGCAGCACCAAGGGAAGGAGGAGGGGGGAGGCGGGAAGCCCGGGGGTGGTGGAGCCCTGACAATGGTGGCAGCAGCATCCTGCGTCCATTCCTGCCACGCCCGGCCAGGCGATTATTGCCTCCTTTCTGGCCTGGCCCTAATCGGCCTGGCCCTGATGGACCCTGATCGCTGGCCAGACCTAGGGACCCTACCCATGCATAAATTTCATGCACAAATTTTATCACCTCTAGTAAGGTGATAAATATGTGTTGTTTTAAGCAACATTTATGATAATTTGTTACAGCAGCAATAGAACCATCACCATCATAAGGCCATCTAACCATCATAACTTTTACATTCTTTAGTGTGGCCACTTGCCTTTCAAATTTAGACAAGTCATTTAAGTTAACTAAACTGGTTTCTGCATGTATAATATGAACACAATAATAGCAAATACTTAATATATTTAATGAGAGGATTAAGTGAGATTATATATAAAAAGAGCTTAGAATAATTCCTGTTATGTGCACTCAATTCTTGTCCATTTTAATGTCTCAATATCCTATATAATAAAAGGCCAGCAACCATAATGATCGGAACGGCTGCTCAATCAGTTGCTACAAGGTGCATTGACCACCTCTCAGTCCCCCCCTCACCCCCTTGGGCCTGCAGGCTCCGATCGCAGCATGGCGAACACCGAACCACGGGGAACCCGGTGGGTGGTGGCAGGGCGGGACTGGGGACTGGTGAGCCAGGAGGAAGGTGACCCTCATCGCAGGCTAGGGCTAGAGACCCTACCCAAGCACGATTTTATGTGCTGGGCCTCTAGTTATTAATAATATCTGTCTTCTTACCAGGCAGTTCTTAAACAGGAATAGTCCTCATTTACCCATCAATTTTGGACTAAATTGGTGTAATAGGGTTTGTCAAACCTTTCCCAAACATCCTATTACTCTTTCTTCCATGGTAGTAGGATTTCTAGCTGATGCCAAGTTACCCTAAATAAAACTATATTTTCCATCTCTCTTGTAGCTGAGTATGACCATGTTCCTAAGTTTTGGTGAAAACAAACAAACAAATAAATAAATAAATAAATGTGTGTGGGTTGTTTTGGCAGATTGCAGAAACCTTTCTTAAGAAATAGCTTGCATTAGTCCATTGTCCCCCCCAACCCCCATCTTTTTTATCTCTTCCCACAATATGCTGTATAGAATGTGTGAGACATCATGCTGGAGCCTGAGGGTAGGGGTTCCTCCCTAGGAATGGCAGAGTAGTGAGTTTGCCTATGTCACTGAGGAATTCCTAAAGCAGAGCCCCCATGAGACTTGGGCCACATCTTGTTTAAATCTCTCTTGTAATGGGGTTTTCTGTCACGGATAGACAACCTAGTCCTAACTGGTAAGTCTGTGTATCCTGCTACTTTATTTTTTACAAATAAAGGATTTATTTGTCTAGTCTCTCATTTTCCTCTCCTAAGCCAGGCCCTCAAAATTTTATTTGGTTGTATAAAGTATACTAATTGTCACCATTTATGTGAACTAAAATTTACACTTAATTATCAGACAACACAGCTTTGATCATTCAAAAACAATTACAATATTGAAATTAATGTGGTAGGAACACCAACAGTTAGTAATGGAAGGAGTAGTGGGGGGAAAAAATAACTAAAACTTTTCCTTTTTTTTTTTTTTTGTAAGAATCACAGTTCTCAGGAAAAGCTAATAAATATGCAAATACACCAGTGAGATTTTTACATGGGAACATTTAATCAGTTATTTCAATATTTGTTTGAAATACTCTCACCTGACATTTAGTACAGCTATTCGACTAAATGTTAATAAGGATGCAAGGATTCAAGTATGACTTTTGTCTTTAAAAATTAAAGAAAATAGATGAGTAAACAGAAAATCACAGTTTAATGCAATAATTGGTGAGCAAGCATGCAGAGCAGGATCCTAAACTAATCTAAGATGAAAGACAGGAAAGGCTCCCTTGAAAACGTGAAACATGAGTTGAGGCCTAGAGAACAGCCAAGAATAACCAGGACCACACGTTTAAAGAGGCACAGCCTGTGGAAGCGTATTCCTTAAAGAGGGAGCCGCGTGTCCCCAAAACAGAGGGCTCAGGTAATGCACTGGCATGAAGTAGACTGTTGGGTCATGAGCCCAGAAAGGTAAGAGTCATTCAGATTGCAGATGTGTTTAATATTTTATCAAGGAACTGGATATTTTATTTTACAATAAAATGTTGCACTGGATTTGTCAACAGTCTTTGGGTAAGCAGTAAAATGAGATGAAGTTTCGCTAGTTGAAAAGTTGATTGATAATTTAAAAAAGAGAAATAATGGAAATCTAGAGGAGAGAATTAAGCAACCCTGAGGCATATTAATGAGCTATACTGAATTAATCAGATTTTTTATTTAGATGTGTGAACAAAGAAAAAAAGAATTTACAATGATAAAAGCTTGAATTCAGAATTTTGAAGAACATAAATTTTAATGACATGGCAGAAGAAGATGAGTACTGAGAAAAGACTGAGAAGGTAGGAGAAAATTCAGGAATCAGAAAATAATTTTTTTAAAAAGCCAGCGGAAGAGAAAGTTTCAAAAAGCAGGAAGTAATCAGCAATGTCAAGTACCCCCTACCTATATTTTTTAAATTAATTTGTATTGTTTAAACTATATTTTATTATAGAATATAACATGTACTATTGAAATTTAAAACAGAATGCTTTTGTGAGCATAAAAGAAATAAAATAAATGCATTGTTCTATCCAAAAATAATCCTTTTAACATTATGTAATATTTATTTTTATTTTTTCCCTGTTAATATTTGTGGGGTTTTTTTTTTAGAAGCCAGAGTTTATTTCTATTTAAAACAATGCTCACAGGGGCTTAAAGGATCCAAAAGCCCAAAGATATTTGGGTTTAATAAAAATTATAGTCTAGTGGTTGCTGTCGCTGCCTCCATTTCACAATAGATTTTCTGAGTCTCTGGGTGTTTCTAAGGTTTGATAATTCTTCTAAGCTGAAAGGTGAATCTGAATTTTGATGTGCTTCATAGAAAATGAACATTACAATAATAACAGCAAAAACCATTCAGAAACAGCCATTATCATTTCAAGAGAAAAATGTGAATGATTCCATAAGAAAGCTGCCATAGCAAGTCCCAGTAGCAAAATGATTAATCCAATCTAAAAAATCCAGATACAACTGTCCACATCCTCGGGAAACCATCCCTGCCATATTCTCACAACCAGCCCTGTTGGTTGGAGCTTGAGAAAGCAGGATCCTGATGAGTCTTATCTGGTATTAAATGCAGCTCTTGGACAATGGAAACCGGCAAACTCCCTTCAAGACGAAATTGACATTTGTTTATTTTTAGATGGCTACTCAATGTGCCCGCCTAGAGTAATTAATTTTATATAAAATATTTCAACTAAATAAGCCATGTTGACAAGAGGACAAGTGCTGGGAATAATCAAGAAGTGCTATTCAGGCGGGTGTGAGTGAGTCAAGAGGAGGGGAAATGACGGTCAGCACCACGGATAGTTCCCCGACTCCTAAGTTGGGGGTGTCTTACAAGTGGAGATCACAGCCACTCTGCCTGGCTTGGGGATACTAGCTTCTAGTTTGTTTCTCTGATTTCTAACCTATTGATCTGCACTTTACTCCTGAGCTCTTTCTGAATCGTTCCTTGGTAAGACTTGGTAAGCCCAAGTGGCGTTGATTTCAGTTTATCCCTGAACTTCCTCCTCAGGTTCGCTCCCTCAGGTTTCTCTTAGTGTAGCAGACACTGTCAGTACTCCACCCAGATCTCCTTGGGTGCTTCTTGTCCTTTCTGTGAACTGTTTGCTACCTCCCATACTCATTTGCCTCTAAGTCTTCTGGAGACTGCCTTTGGGCTGTGGGAACTAACTGCTTTGTCCTACATGAGCCCTGAAGGACCAGGGTAACCCTGAGCCCATGATTATGGCTTATAGAGTAAGAGATCCCAGCTCTCCTGCTCCAATTTGGGATAAACTTTCAGATGTAATGTACATTGTCTGGACTCAGACTGCACCTGGGATTTGGCCTGAACTCGCACTCTTACTTAACTACTTATTTCCTATCTTACTTCCCACTGTCTCAATGGTTTCCTGGGCACACTTTCTTAATAAATCACTGGCAAACAAATCCTTACCTTAGGTGTGCTTTTTGCAAAAGACAGCTGCAGTCTATAAAAAAATAACACTCTAGTCTCTGGCTGAGGTCTCAGACCTGGCACTGAAGTTTGGCATTTATCCCCAAACTCCACTATTTGGCACAAAGAACTAGTGCCTAAAGTGGTCAGGCTAAATTAGGTGGCAAAAGGGTAGCTTCAGTGATGGAACAGTGACAATATGGAAAGACTCCTAATAATAGTGTTATGGTGGAAGTCAAGGGTGTTTTCTGACACCTGCAGAGTTTATAGGGAGGAGTACTGTGTGGGTATTTTATGGGTCTAAACACAAACCATGGGCTTAAGTGTTGCATTAAGTATATGAATAAAATATCTCAAATTTAATTATTTTACCACATTATAAAATGGACCTTCACTACTTCTTTAATGAATAAAGGGGAGAATAATGGACCTCCTAGAAAGGGATAGTAACACCCCCTCCCCCACCCCGCTAGAAAAGGTTGGCTCTCTTTCCTGCATTTACATTTGAAAAGGTGAGGAGAGAAACTCCCATCTATCCTGTCACTTCAACAGAAACCAAATCCCTGTGAGGATAATAGTGAAATTTTATCAGAACTATATGAAAAAGCCAGTCACTCTGTTTTATGATAACATTAGAGAAAATAATATACAAGTATAAATATGATTTAATATAATATAAATATAGTTTATATTTATTTATAAAGCAGTATAATGACAACAAAATATTTTCTATCCACTGCCCACTAATGCCTAATAATTTCTCACATATTCCATATACATTGCTTATTCTTATCTATTAGTATTTTTATTTATTATGCAACAAATGTTAACTGAACACCCACTATTAGCTAGGTACTATTTTTTATGTTTGGACATCTTTAGTTACTCAACATATCTAAACCTATGTATTATAGTTTATCTGATAATATCATCCACCTAAAATAATCTTTGAAATAGGTCTGGTATAAATAAAAGGCATAGATAATACTTCACATTTTCCAGATAATTTCCAATGTATAAAGTTGTTTAGCTTATTAACTTGTGGATCCTTCAACACTTGTATGGAATGGAAGGCATGGACGATTATTCCCGCTTGAAATATGAGGAAACAAGAGTCAAAGAGGTGAGCTAATCTACACAAGAATTCAGGGCTTTGTCTCTTAAATCAAAACTCTGTCCATAGATTATCTATAATAATAAAAGCATAATATGCAAATAGACCGAAAGGCTGAACAGCAGAACGACCTTCTGGATAACCACACCATGACACACACTGGTACCAGGCCAGCCAAGGCGTGTGCAATGCGATCTGTCAGGAGGCCCCCGCCATCGACCCATGATTGTCCCACAGAGGTAGGCCTGCCCACCCACTGCAGCCCACTGGTTGGTGGCCCGGGCCTCCCTCTTTGGGGCGATTGATCACGGAGCCCCTGTAGATCACCCCAAAGAGGGAGGCCCAGGCTACCCGGCTGGTGGCACTGTGGGCTGTGGTGAGTGGGCAGGGCCTCCCTATCCAGGGCGATGGATGATGGGGCTCCTGGACTGTGAGAGGGTTCAGGCTGAGCTGAGGGACCCCATCCCCCCCCGCCCCCCCCCCCCCACACACACAGTGCATGAATTTTGTGCACCAGGCCTCTAAATCTATATATAATAAGAAGAAAGTTACTATACATAAATCAGGAAGTTCCAAAGTGGGTTCTTAAATATACAATTTTAAATCATGCGAGTCACTGATCCTCTTCACTGATATACCTAGGTTACAGTAAACAATATTCTATGAATCCTTAGGTGAAAATATGAGCCAAATTTTTTAAAAAATTAAATATTCAGAGCCTTTTAGTACAAAAAGATATTGGGCTTTTGGTTAGTGTTATGCAACATTAAAACAAAAGAGTAAATTCCTATTCTTTGATGATCAATTTTATTTCTCTGACACTTAAGATGCCTGCTAACCTTCTGAGAGTTATAATCTAAACTGAGGTTGACCTCATGTGCCTGTCTTTATTCTCTCTGAATTATATTCTTCTATGCTCAGTTAATTTAATCTTTTATTACTCCCAATGGGTTTTATTTTCTCCATTGTGAGAATTGCTGACATCCTGGAGACATCAACATTATTCTTCTAATAATCATTCAATGTGTATAAAAGTGCATTCCACTTAAAGTGAGAACAAAAACTGGTCAAAAATTTAAAAATAATTGTTTTTCACATATTTCCTCTTGATTGTGCATATTACACTGAATAATTATTTAATTGAAAAGACTATTTGACTTTACCTTTAATTTATATGTTCATATTTGAAGAATCACTTCTCCAAAGGACATTAGAAACCCAAGAAGTTAAAGGTAGCTAACATTACTGTATATTGGGGTAGATTTCTCCTACTTATATATAGACAAGAACAGAGGAAATGTGCATATTATCAATTAGCAAAATATTCTGCAATGTATCAGAGGACAAATTGGGAGAGCTAAACATTGCAACAGACTCCTTATGCTAGATCAGAAGAAAACAATAGAAATAGCAACTGTATTATTATTTCCCCACCTCAATATTCCTTGGTGACAAATAATAAAAAAACTATTTTGGCTGACTTTAGAGAAATATGCACGTATATAACGATATGGGGTAGTTCATAGAAATAAGAAAAAGCTAAAAATCCAAGATTGAAGAAAGAACAGGAGCCCAGGAGACTTTGGAAGCGAGGTAATAAGAAAACAACAACAACAACACAAAAGTGAACAACGTAAGAAACATAGATGTAATTAAGAATATTGTCTCTGAAAGTTACACTATGGTGTTGGGCAAATTATCTACCAGAATCTGTTTCTTTATCTGAATAATAATGGTACCTACAATATAGGGGTGTTGTTAAGCTTAAATTAAATGTTATATATAAGGGTTTAAAACAATGCCTATTATATAGTAGACATTTAATATAGATTAACTATTGCTATTAAATATTATTCTGGTGTCTTCTTTAACTTTTATTTACTGACTTTGAGAGAGAGAGAGAGAGACTTGCTACTCCACTTACGCATGCATTCATTGGTTGCTTCTGGTATGTGCCCTGACTGGAGATCGAACCCAAAACCTTGGTGTGTCAGTATGATGCTCTAACCAACCATGGGATATTTCCTTGTTTGAAATTTGAGTGCGGGTTTTAGAAAGTCCCTATTATAAACTCTTAGATTCTGTGATACCATGTTTTCTATTTTCTTCCTCCAGCACTAAATATGGTGTCTGTCTATACTGTTATTGCTTCTGCTAGTATATTAATTTGTTATTTTCAAATTAAAACACCTGCATAAAAATCCTCCAAATGAATTCCATGTATTTTAAATAACTAATGTAGATTATATTTCCTGACCAGACCTTGATTGATACATCCTTTGGTATCAAGAAGAGCCCAATACATAGCTTCACAGAGATGGGATTTAGGGGAGTGCTTTGCTTATTTTTTGGTCTTGACATGGAGCTCCTGGTCTGTAGAAAATGGCATAAAATGGAGAACCAAGATGGCGGCGATATAGGCAGACGTGTCCCAGGTCGTGTCCCGGAGCAAATGGATCGAGCAGCTGAAGCTAGTAACACTCAGACCGAATTGGCGAAATTGCTCAGCTGGTGAGAGGGTTTGCAGCCGGGAAGAGCAGAACTCCCCTGGAAAGCAGATCCAAGAAACAGCAACCTCCTGAGCACCACATCCTCTGCTGAGGAACAGCAGCTGTACGTGAAACCTCGCCCCACCAGCCAGAAGAGCCACCACAGCTGTGAACAGCACCCACCAGAGGAGCTGCTGACAACTGAAGAGCAGCTGCTACCGCAACCGCCCGAAGAGCAACCACAGACCAAGGAGTCACTGCCACCAAGGGAGCAACCACTGAACAACTCAACGTCTAGATATGTCAGTGAGATCAAACATGGGTAGACAAAGAAACCCCCAAAGGAAAGAGAAGGAGGACTCTCCAGAAAAGCAGCTAAGTAATACAGAGGCATGCAACATGACAGATAAAGAATTCAGAATAAGGATCCTAGAGTGCGTAAACCGGATGGAGGAAAAAATCGACAACCTCTGCAAGAAGCAAGAAGAAACAGATGAAAAAATCGATAACATATGGAAGAAGCTAGAAGAAACAGATGAAAAAATCGATAACATATGGAAGAAGCTAGAAGAAACAGATGAAAAAATCAACAACCTAAGTAAGACCCAAGAAGAAATGAAGGGTGATATAGCTGCAATGAAAAACTCCATTGAAAGTATCAACAGTAGACTAGGAGAAGCGGAGGACCGAATTAGTGAATTAGAAGACAAGGAAGCAAAACACACCCAAAATGTACTGCAATTGGAGAAAAAAATTAAAAGACAGGAGGAGAGCCTAAGGGAGCTTTGGGACAACATGAAACGAAACAACATACGAATAATAGGAGTACCAGAACAACAGAAGGATGAACAAGGATTAGAAAACCTACTCGAAGAACTAATATCAGAAAACTTTCCTGAGGTGGGGAAGAAAAAAGTCACACAAGCCCAGAGAGTCCCAAACAAGGTGAACCCGAAAAGACCCACACCAAGACACATCATAATCACCATGGCAAATGTTCAGGACAAAGAGAGAATCTTACAGGCTGCAAGAGAGAGACGGAAAGTTACATACAAGGGATCTCCCATTAGATTGTCAAACGACTTCTCAACAGAAACACATCAGGCAAGAAAAGAATGGACTGAAATTTACAAAGTGATGCAAAGCAAAGGACTGAATCCAAGAATACTCTATCCAGCAAGGCTATCATTCAAACTTGAAGGGGAAATAAGAAGCTTCACAGACAAAAAAAGGCTAAGGGAGTTTGTCACCACCAAGCCAGCATTGCAATGAATGCTAAAGGGACTGATATAAAAATAAGAAATAAAAAGCTCAGAAAGAAAACAGCCACACAAAAAAAGAAATGGCTACAAACAAGTACCTTTCAATAATAACTTTAAACGTAAACGGACTAAATGCTCCAACCAAAAGACATCGAGTGGCTGAATGGATAAAAAAACATGACCCATACATCTGCTGTCTACAAGAAACCCACCTCATTAGAAGGGACTCACACAGACTGAAAGTGAAAGGATGGAAAAATATCTTTCAGGCAAATGGAAAGGAAAAGAAAGCTGGGGTAGCAATACTTATATCGGACAAAATAGACCTCAAAGTGAAGGCCTTAACAAGAGATAAGGAAGGCCACTTCATAATACTAAAGGGATCAATACAACAAGAAGATATAACCCTGGTAAACATATATGCACCCAATGTAGGAGCACCCAAATTCATAAAAAAACTCCTGGAAAATATCAAAGGAGAGATCGACAACAATACAATCATAGTAGGGGACTTTAATACACCATTGACAGCACTAGATAAGTCCTATAGACAAACAACCAGCAAAGATATAGCAATCCTAAATGACTCACTAGATCAGATGGACTTAATAGACATCTTCAGAACACTTCACCCCAAAGCCAGAGAATATACGTTCTTCTCAGGTGCTCATGGGACATATTCAAAAATAGACCACATATTGGGTCACAAGCAAAGTATCCCCAAATTCAAGAAGATTGAAATCATAAAAAGCGTCTTCGCAGACCACGATGGCATAATATTAGAAATAAACTACAATAAAAACAACCCAAAATACTCAAACACCTGGAAGCTGAATAGCATGCTATTAAATATTGATTGGGTTACCAATGAGATCAAAGAAGAAATTAAAAACATCCTGGAAACTAATGACAATGAAAACACAACAATCCAAAACCTATGGGTCACATTGAAAGCAGTCCTGAGAGGGAAGTTTATAGCTCTACAGGCCTATCTCAAAAAACAAGAAAAAATGGTAGTAAATCATCTAACTCTACAACTCAAAGAATTAGAAAGAGAGCAACAAGAAAACCCCAGAGTGAGCAGAAGGAAGGAGATAATAAAGATTAGAGCAGAAATAAATGACATAGAGACCAAAAAAACAATACAGAAAATCAATGAAACCAAGAGCTGGTTCTTTGAAAGGATAAACAAGATTGACAAACCTCTAGCCAGACTCACCAAGAAGCAGAGAGAGAGGACCCAAATAAATAAAATCAGAAACGATAGAGGCGAAATAACAACAGACCCCACAGAAATACAAATGATTGTTAAAAAATACTATGGACAGCTTTACTCCAACAAACTAGACAACCTGGAGGAAATGGACAAATTCCTAGAAAAATACAACATTCCAAAACTCAATCAGGAAGAATCTAAAAATCTCAACAGGCCAATAACTATGGAAGAAATTGAAGCAGTCATCAAAAAGCTTCCATCAAACAAAAGCCCAGGACCAGATGGCTTCACAGGGGAGTTTTACCAAACATTCAAGGAAGAACTAAAACCTATCCTCCTCAGACTACTACAAAAAATTCAAGAGGAAGGAACACTTCCAAGCTCATTCTATGAAGCCAGCATCACCCTAATACCAAAACCAGGTAAAGACAACACAATGAAAGAGAATTACAGGCCAATATCCCTCATGAACATAGATGCCAAAATCCTCAACAAAATCTTAGCAAATCGGATCCAGCAGTACATCAGAAAGATCATACACCATGACCAAGTAGGATTTATCCCAGGGATGCAAGGATGGTACAATATCCGCAAATCAATAAACGTGATACATCACATAAACAAATTGAAAGAAAAAAACCACATGGTCATATCAATTGATGCAGAAAAAGCATTTGACAAAATTCAACACCCATTTTTGATAAAAACTCTCAGCAAGGTGGGAGTAGAAGGATCATACCTCAACATAATAAAAGCCATATATGACAGGCCCACAGCCAACATCATACTCAACGGACAAAAACTAACACCATTTCCCCTAAGAACAGGAACAAGACAGGGATGCCCCCTCTCACCACTCCTGTTCAACATAGTACTGGAAGTGTTAGCCATTGCAATTCGGCAAGAAGAAGAAATAAAAGGCATCCAAATTGGAAAAGAGGAAGTAAAACTGTCCTTATTTGCAGACGACATGATATTATACATACAAAACCCTAGAGATTCCATCAAAAAGCTACTAGACTTAATACATGAATTTGGCAATGTAGCAGGATACAAAATTAACCCCAAGAAATCTGAGGCATTTCTATACACCAATAGTGAACTTTCAGAAAGAGAGATTATAAAAACAATCCCGTTTACCATTGCACCAAAAAAATTAAGCTACCTAGGAATAAACTTAACTAAAGAGGTAAAAGACCTCTACTCAGAAAACTACAGGACGTTGAAAAAAGACATAGAGGAAGACATAAACAGATGGAAGAACATACCGTGTTCATGGATTGGTAGAATCAACATCATTAAAATGTCCATACTACCCAAAGCAATCTATAAATTCAACGCACTTCCCATTAAAATACCAACAGCATACTTCAGAGATCTAGAACGAACTTTCCAAAAATTCATCTGGAATAAAAGAAGACCCCGAATAGCTGCAGCAATCCTGAAAAAGAACAAAGTAGGTGGGATCTCAATACCAGATATCAAGTTGTATTACAAAGCCACTGTTCTCAAAACTGCCTGGTACTGGCACAAGAATAGGCATACAGATCAATGGAATAGAATAGAGAGCCCAGAAATTGGCCCGAACCAATATGCTCAATTAATATTTGACAAAGGAGGCAAGAACATACAATGGAGCCAAGATAGTCTCTTCAATAAATGGTGTTGGGAAAATTGGACAGATATATGCAAGAAAATGAAACTAGACCACCAACTTACACCATATACAAAAATAAACTCAAAATGGATAAAGGACTTAAATGTACGACAGGATACCATAAAAATTCTAGAAGAATCCAAAGGCAAGAAAATTTCAGACATATGCCGAAGCAATTTCTTCACTGATACAGCTCCTAGGGCACTTGAAACTAAAGAAAAAATGAACAAATGGGACTACATCAAAATAAAAAGCTTCTGCACAGCAAAAGAAACCATCAACAAAACAACGAGAAAACCCACTGTGTGGGAAAACATATTTGCCAATGACATATCTGATAAGGGCCTAATCTCCAAAATTTATAGGGAACTCATACAACTTAACAAAAGGAAGATAAACAATCCAATCAAAAAATGGGCAAAGGACCTAAATAGACACCTTTCAAAAGAGGACATCCAGAAAGCCAAGAGACATATGAAAACATGCTCAAAGTCACTAATCATCCGAGAGATGCAAATCAAAACAGCAATGAGGTACCATCTCACACCTGTCAGACTGGCTATCATCAACAAATCAACAAACGACAAGTGCTGGAGAGGTTGTGGAGAAAAAGGAACACTTGTGCACTGCTGGTGGGAATGCAGACTGGTGCAGCCACTATGGAAGTCAGTATGGAGTTTCCTTAAAAAACTGAAAATGGAACTCCCATTTGACCCTGTGATCCCACTTCTAGGAATATATCCCAAGAAACCAGAAACACCAATCAGAAAGGATATATGCACCCCTATGTTCATAGCAGCACAATTCACCATAGCTAAGATCTGGAAACAGCCTAAGTGCCCATCAGTAGATGAATGGATTAGAAAACTGTGGTACATCTACACGATGGAATACTATGCTGCTCTAAAAAGGAAGGAACTCTTACCATTTGCAACGTCATGGATGGAACTGGAGAGCATTATGCTAAGTGAAATAAGCCAGTCAATAAAGGAAAAATACCACATGATCTCACTCATTCATGGACAATAGAGACCATTATAAACTTTTGAACAATAATAGATACAGAGGCAGAGCTGCCTCAAACAGATTGTCAAACTGCAGCGGGAAGGCCGGGGTGGGTTGGGGGGCAGGAGGTAGGGGGGTAAGAGATCAACTAAAGGACCTGTATGCATGCATATAAGCATAACCAATGGACATAAGACACTGGGTGATAGGGGAGGCTAGGGGACTGTCTAGGGCGGGGGGATAAAATGGATACATATGTAATACCCTTTGTAATACTTTAAGCAATAAAAAAAAAAGAAAATGGCATAAAATGATTTAATTCATTACTTGTGATTAGAATGAAACAGTTATTGAACACAAGGCTTGAGGGGGCAAGACAACTGTTTGCTGCATTTGATGACCGTCATACCCAAAACTATTAGGATTATGGAAGGAGATGACTATTGATGGCTTTACTGGAATCAGGAAAAATTCAATTACAGTTTAAGTCATGGTCAGAGAACAAGAGACCTTCTATGGTGACAATGTAGCACTGAGCAGATAGGGCTGAAACTTATTCCCATAATTTAATTACACACATTGCATAATTATAGTGTGTGATTAACTTATAGATTCACAATTTCTCATGTGAAAATTAGGGCAATAATTGAGAAGGAGAGTGATCCTGAAATCTGAAATAGAGACATCTGGATGCCTCAGAATAAAGCTGAGAATCTTAAAACCCCAAGTCTTCCAGAATTGCCTCTGTCGATTCCCATCTCTTTCCATGAAGCCCCTACAGAAACTTCACTTCAGGCAATTCCCTTGCAATGGGGCATTTCTTCTCCTCAAGAGTCACCATCATCACCTTATATTATCTAAAGAGCAGTCAAACTATTCAATATTTTCCCTGTACAATATGATAGCCGCCAGCAACATGTGGCTATAGATAAGGCAGGGGACTTATCTGAATTGAGATGCTACTTAAGTGTTAAACACACTTTGGATTTCAAAGATTTAGAATGAAAAAAAAATGATGGTAAATTACCATATTAATAATTTTATGCTAATTACATGTTGAAATTATAATATTGGGATTAAATTAAATAGAATACTAAAATTAATTTCATCTTTTAAAAAACAACTACTAGAAAATGTAAAATTAAGTATGTGTCTTACATTATATTTCTATTGGACAGTGCTGGTCTAAAGAGCCTTCAAATACTTTTACACATATAGATCAAATATTTTTGAAAACTACTTTCTTACACAATTTTAAACAGGCGTCCTTTTTTTTTTTTTAAATTCCAAGTGTGAGTAGATGCAAATAATTCAATTTCTACTATACTCTAATTTTACAAATACCTTAAATATTAGTTCCCTTAAAATCTTGCATCATTAGTTTATTTGACTTCTATAAAATATCTATATGTTAAAAATGGATAAACTATAAAATCAATCAGAAAAATCAGAAATTATTTCTGTTCTAAAAGCCAAACTTTGTGTTTTAATTCAATTGGTATATAACATACTTCTATGTATTGTGAATTCTAATTCTAGGATAGAAAGAGATAAACAGAAGGATAGATAGATTAAAAATAGATGTATAATTGGATGGATGATAGATGATAGATAGATAGATAGATAGATAGATAGATAGATAGATAGATAGATGATAGATAGATAGGTACTTATATGCATAGATGCATACATAAAGATATGGGGCATTTAATAAGTTTGTTGTTTGGCTAAAATAAGGTTGTCTCCTTCAAATATATCTTAGTGAATCTATGTTTGGATTTGTTTTCAAGGAATCTTACTTAGGAGCTGTGATTCTGAATTTCTTACTCTGAATGTCCAGAGTTTTATTTACACTCAGGTGAAGTAGGATATTAATATTTCAGCTGAAAAAGCAATGTGTGCCTTTCTTTTGACACTGCACAAGATAGTCATAAAAGGGAGAGTGATAAAAGAAAGCAAACAGATAGAAGAGGGTCATCAGGCAGGACAGTGGTAGAAAGTGGAATATCTTAAAATGGTGCCCAGGCCACTCAGGTACACCTTGAGATTAAAGACAAATGCACTAGACCAGTGGTTGGCAAACTCCTTAGTCAACAGAGCCAAATATTACAATGATTGAAATTTCTTTTGAGAGCCAAATTTTTAAACTTAAACTATATAGGTAGGTGCATTGTTATTAACTTAATTAGGGTCCTCCTAAGGCTTAGGAAGAGCCACACTCAAGGGGCCAAAGAGCCACATGTGGCTCGCCAGCCGCAGTTTGCCAACCACGTCACTAGACCACCTCTAACACTGAGGAAAATCATCTTTATAAAAATTAAGAAACTGTTCAAGACAGAAAATTATTTCACACAGAGCTTATGATAAATGCATATCTTAATGCAAGGAGAATAATTAATTCAATGATCAGATTATTTAAAATATCAACTTCAATATTTTAATTTGCTGTTATGAAGAAATCCTCAATTATACCCATTACTGAAATGCTATAATTAAAGAAAATATTCCCTTACAAAAGCTTGTGAAAGGGATATAAAGCAACCTTAAAATTACATATTACTTTAAGATTGTAATGCTCAGTCATTACATTTTATTTTAGTAAGTTTCATGGCAATGTTGATAGAATGATCAGTAAAAATGGCTATAATTTAATGTTTAATACTTTTAGTATAAGACACAGCTTTCTACAAATTATTCCGCCACATTATCAAACGTGGAAGAAAACAATATGTAGTGTTTTTCTAAATTAATATGTAAGTTACATCTCACAAATAACTGAAGAGAAGCAGCATATTTCTTGATGCGATGGAAACATTTGGCAATGATAATCACTGTCATTTAGAGTGATCCTACTCTGAACCAGACATTTCACACTTTCTTATCTAATCAGTAAAACAACTTTATGATATGGTGTTATTTTATCTACAGGATTAAAAACACATAAAACTGTGGCTCAGAGGACTCAAGGAAAAGACCTGCCTAAAGTTGTATAATTAGCCAAGAGGGAAAGCCCAGATAGAAAACCAGTTCCATCCAGTTTCAAATCTCAGAGTTTTTTCACCTCCCATATATTTGTTTTGGACATTTGGAATACAATGATTACTTTTAAGTTACCAAACATAATGAAAAATGTGAGCAATAATGTTTTGAGGAAATTATAGCTATTGAGGAATCAAGAAGGCTGGTTAATTAGGAGAGCTGTGTTGTCTATAGTTCATGCCAATAATTGCCTTCCAAAACAAGTTTCTACTGTGATAATCCCTGGAAGCAAAACTATAAAAAGTATTTTTCAAACTGTGTGTTGTAGCTTCTTAGTGCACCGTGATACTGATTTAGTGAGGCATGAACAATATTTTAAAAATACATTACAATAAATTAGAAAAATAAAAAAGTACACTTTTGTAGTAAGATAAAATATAATTTTGTGACACTGTGTGTGTGTGTGTGTGTGTGTGTGTGTGTGTGTGTGTGTGTGTGAGATCTGGGACACAATAGCACAATGTAAAATATAATTCTAACTGTGTGTCACGATTAAAAATGCTTGAAAACCAATTTTTATACATTATATGAACATAGAGGTAAAGCAACAGATTAAAAATTAATGTCCTCAGTCAGCTATTTGAAAAAAGTATAAAGAGGTGAAAGTAATATGTCCTCCTTAGAAAATAAATTGGAATTTTTTTTTTCTTTTAGGGAGAAAAAGAAGAGATGAAAGTTTGGTAGATTAGGTAAGATAAACAAGAGGAAATGTGACAACCTCTGTGAAACTTCAGGTAACTCAGTAATGAGAATAAATTAAATTTAGCAGAGCAGATATCTTATAGAATAGAACACAATTGCCAAGTTTTGATGAAAATTACAGGTAATTACCATGACACAAAAAGATTTTATATCTCCATGCAAGATTAATTCAAAGTGTTTGTTCTGTATTTTACAATGAACTCACTCTATGCTTGTCTTAGTGTAAGTTATTTACATCTTAGAGTGAGATATATCCTCATAGATAGGATAAGCTGTGTATCTTATAAAGTACACAGCTCTGCCCTAACTGGTTTGGCTCAGTGGATAGAGCATCGGCCTGCGGACTGCAGGGTACCAGGTTCGATTCCGGCCAAGGGCATGTACCTTGGTTGCAGGCACATCCCCAGTAGGGGGTGTGCAGGAGGCAGCTGATGGATGTTTCTCTCTCATCGATGTTTCTAACTCTCTATCCCTCTCCCTTCCTCTCTGTAAAATATCAATAAAATATATTTTAAAAAAATAAAATACACAGCTCTGACATTTACTGTTTGAGATCTTGGGCAAGTTATTTAGCCTCTCTGTTAAATGTAGAAATAAAACTACCTTTGGGGGGGGTTGTTATGAAGATTAAATAATTCATGAAGAGTGCTGCAAATTTTACCTGACATGTTAATAAGTGTTCATTAAACCTGAGTTTATTTTTCAAGTACTTCATGATTTTTTATTTTCTCAACAAGCCATAATTTGCACTTTAAAGGTAATCGATAAATAGACATTTGTTGAATTGAACTGAACTGATGACACAGGCGGGGGGCGGGGGGTTAAAATTATTTCCTCTATATTTTTACAAGGAAAAGCAGGATAGAGGAGGAGAGGAAAATTAGCTATTTTTTCAGCCTCCCTTGCACTCATTCAGCATTATAATTTTGTTCAAAGTGTTGTAGCACATACATGTCTGGATGTATTAGTCACTTTTAGTGAAACAGAAAGACAACCCAACCTTTTCAGATGTTCTAATATGATCTTCTATTAGCACAGAGCACATTAAAATCAAGAATCTATACTAATAAAAGAGAAAAATGGTAATTGGCATACGACGATACCCTTTTCATTGGCTAATCAGGGCTATATGCAAATTAACTGCCAACTATGATTGGCAGTTAACTGCCAACTAAGATTGGCAGTTAACTGCCAACTAAGATTGGCAGTTAACTGCCAACAAGATGGCGGTTAATTTGCATATGTAGGCACAATGCAGGGAGGCGAAAGGGAAAGCAGGAAGAAGCCCCCTGCCACTGACAGTGACCGGAAACCCAGGGGGGAGCTGAGAGCTGGAGGGCAGGGCAAAGGCAGCCCTGGGGCCACCTTTGCCCTGCCCCCCAGCCATGATCGGAGAATCAGGTGCGTTTGCCGCCCTGGCCAGTGATAGCAGGAAGTAGGGGTGGAGCCAGTGATGGGAGCTGGGCATGGTCGAAGCTGGCAGTCCCGGGAGCTAGGGGTCCCTTGCCTGGGCCTAAAGCAGAGCCCATGATCGTGGGGCCACTGCAGCTGCAGGTCCCCGCTGCCCGAGCCGGACGCCTAGGCCAGAGGCATCCTGCAGGGGCAGGGGTAGAGCCCGTGCAATCGCGCCCCCCCCCACTGCCACTGCAGGTCCCCTCTGCCTGGGGCCGGACGCCTAGGCCAGAGGCGTCAGGCCTGGGCAAGGGGCCGATCCTGCGATTGGAGGGTGATGGGGGTCAACGCCTGAGGGCTTCCCAGTATGTGAGAGGGGGCAGGCTGGGCTGAGGGACACTCCCCCCCGCCCCCCACACACACACACCCAGTGCAGGAATTTCGTGCACCGGGCCCCTAGTTTATAATAAAAAATAGCCGCGTGGCATAGAGAAACATTGAAAGTCAGCTATGTTGAAAACATCATATCCCTGAATAATATGTCAAGCAAAAAAGATATGAAGTGAAAAGCCATTATTCATGGCTTCTTTTTTTAAAAAGGAAATATATACTTAAAAACTTCCAAAACATGTCTCAGAAAACATTCATTTATAATGTTAATGTGTTGTCAATTATATGTTAGTAACTGGGAGTAGAATTGTAATATTTTCAATTTATTTTTTCCAAATTTTTCAGATAAGTTTATGTTCCATAGAACAGATAGGTAGAAAATACTGCGGAGATCATACTTTAGACATGAATTTTCTTTGCTGCACTTTCCTCACGAGCTCTTTGTCTTTGGCTCTGTGATCATGCTTTTCTCCCACGGGTGACGTTCTTACCTTATTTGTATTCACCGCTGTGATGACCCAGACGCACTGTGCATTGCTGTCATACTGGAAGGGAAAGTTGGGAGACGTAAAGGTTCCGCTTGGTCCCTGAAGATTAGAGCCACATGTCTTCACTGGAAGAGAAATTGCATTTTAAAAGATGAGCATATACCATGTGCAAAACCATAGCGATGAAATAACTTGCAAATGGATTTTAAATGCAAAATTGCACAATTATAACTGTGTTGATATATATATGACTGCTGGGTAATATTCACTTATCAAAATGAGAGTGTTTTTTACACACTGCAGTTCACAAGCTCATTATTTTCAACAATGGAAAATTAGTGATGAGTAAGGGTGAGGCATGATGAAATGCCTTTTGACTGCAAATAGGTCAGTTTAGTTAGAGAAAGGTATAGGTATTTATCCAATATTATATTAACAAAAATCTACAGAGAAAGAAGCAAAACCTTGGATTGATTAAGCAATCTAAGGGTAGAGTTTTCAGTTATATTTATTTAGTATCCTAGGACACATAATAGCAAAATTGAGGCATCAATATTAAACTACTCTTTCTGTTCTTATATATAACTGTGAATTAGACCACTCAGACTGCACAAAGAGTTAGCACAAGGAAATAATTCAAAGTCCCACAAAGTTAAATGTTATAATATTTCCTCTAACCCTTCTTTCTTCTACTTAACAAAAGAGCTTGTCACCACACTGCATCTGTCTTAACTTCCACCTTTTTCTTTAACTTGAAGTGTATATCTTGTGGTGATTTAATGATTGCTTTTCATTTTATCTTGTTTGTGTCTGATTTATAAATTTTAAACAATAAAGCTATGTCATTTTGTAATGAGAAAATAAATATCTTTTTCTCCAACATTTAACTACAAATCTTTAATTTCCTATTCTCTGCCTAATTTCTTTATATTCTTGTATGCTTACTATTTCATTTTCTTCTCTTCCATTCACTCTTTTTCGTTTTGTTTTTTTGTTTTCAAGTCACATGATATAAATAGTCCCATCTTGGCTGATTTTAAGCTACCAAAGGCTTCTCAATACCTCACCAATTTCTGAATATTTCACAATTGCCTCTTTTTACCAGCTCTATTGACCAATTAAAATGTGATTTTGTGTAAGTTAAAGGTGCACAACATCATTTGATAAATATATATTGCAAAGTAATAACGTCAGTTAACATAATCACTTCAAATAATTACTATTTGTGTATGTGCTTGTGTGGTAGAATATTTGAGATCTCTTACACTTTCTTAGCAATATGTTAATACAATATTATTAACTATAGTCACCATACTGTACATTAGATCACCAGAAGTTATTCATCTTATAACTGGAAATATATTTCCTTTAAACAAAATCTCCCCATTCCACCTAACACCCTCAGCCCCACCTCTGGCAATTTATACTCTATTTCTATGATTTTTTCTTTTTTAGGTTTGACATATAAGTGCGATCACTATAACATTTTATAGATCATCCATGTTCACTACTCCACTTTCTTCCCTCTATTTTACTTTTGAAAGCATTTTAGTCTGATTTCTCCCATTCCAGTGTTGAAATTGCATTCTCAGTGCTAACAAAGATCACCTAATTGCTAAACCTAATATCTCTTCATCTTTTCCACATACTTAATCTCCAGCAGTAATGGAAAGTAATGATAAACTTTGTTTGGAATTCCCTTCCTTCCCTCACACAGCCCTGAACTCTCTTAATTTTTGGCCCCATTTGTTAACATTAGTTTTGCTCCATAACCTGTGTCCTAGTTCTATTTTTTTTTATCTGACCCTGAAATAGCATAATTATAAATTGACTTAATGGCCAATTTTCTCTTTCTTTAATGATCTTTCCAAATAGTTCATCCAATTCACTTCTACAATGGTCACTTCTGTATTGATAGCTTTCAAACCTGCATCAACAATTTTGCCATCTCTCTTGATTTATAGAGTAACTAGAGGCCCAGCGCATGAAATTTGTGCACTCAGGGGGGTCCCTCAGCCCAGCCTGTGCCCTCTCGTAGTCCAGGATCCCTCGGGGGATGTCCGACTGACGGCTTAGGCCTGCTCCCTAAGCCGTCAGTCGGACATCCTTAGCACTGTCTCTCCTACCACCACTGCTTTGCTCACCAGCCTTGAGCCTGGCTTCTGGCTGAGTGGCCCTCCCCCTGTGGGAGCACACTGACCACCAGGGCGCAGCTCCTGAACTGAGTGTCTGCCCACCGGTGGTCAGTGCATGCCATAGCAACCAGCTGTTCCACCATTTGGTCGATTTGCATATTAGCCTTTTATTATATAGGGTTTTCTGTTTGCTGGACATTCCATGAAATGTTTTAAAGATGTTTGGGTTTTTTTAAATATATTTTTATTGATTTTTAGAGAGGAAGGGAGAGGGAGAGAGACATAGAAACATCAATGATGAGAGAGAATCATTGACTGGCTGCCTCCTGCACGCCCCACACAGGAGATGGAGCCCACAACCCAGGCATGTGCCCCTGACCGGAATCAAACCTAGGACCCTTCAGTCTGCAGGCCAACACTCTATCCACTGAGCCAAACCAGCTAGGGCTTAAAGATATTTTTAATTAAACCTTTCTTATCTAACCCCTCTCCACACATAAATACTCCTAAAGACCTATGCACTCCTCTTCTAAACATCTTGTTTTTCTTCTTCCCCTCTCAATATCCACTGCTTTATATCATCTTTTTCCAGGACTAGAAATAGCTACTTAAATCCTTCTTATACTCCAGTTGCTCTCTCTGTTTCATCTTCACTAGTGTTACTAATTTCTCTTTCTAAAACACAGATTTGATTATTTTACTAAATTAAAACTGGCTTATATAGAACATAAAATGATTCCTGTGAGGACCTAGATTGCTTTTCCAATACAATTTCCTGCCATTTTATACAACCATATGTGCAACTTCTGCCAGAAAAGAATTCTTGCTCTTCCTTAGATGTACCATACCCTTTACAATTTTCTACTTCTGCTATGATGGTCTCAAAGCCTAAAATTATATTCCTTCTTACATTTGCCTGCAGAAATCATATTCATTTAAACAAAGCCCTGCTGATGTGCCACTTTTTCTACAGGAAGTGTCCCCATTTCTTCCATTCAGGGTTCTGCAATGAATAATAGTACCCACAGCACATTATTTGAATAGGTGTGTAGGTGCTAGTGACCTAATAGAAAATGTAGTTATAAATATTTTAAGAACTTATAGTAACACAAAATTACATCAATCCAATGATTAGTTTGAAATTAGTAGAATGAGCTTTCTGATGGGACACAGACCTTCATTGAGTGGCACTTACTACTTAGTAATTCTATGGCATGCTTCGTTTTCTAAAATGCAATATACACTTACAGTCTACTGTGGACAAGGCCTTGCTTATCATCTTTGTTCATTAACTCCTGAGGTGGCTTTCATGCAAGAATGTTTACTATGGGAATACCCAAGTTCCTTGACACAGCTCTTAAATACACGGCAAAATAAGTGTTCTCTACATGCTGATAAGGAATCCTTATCAATATGTTTCAGAATGAGAAGTTTTCCCTTTTGAAAATGATTTTCTTTCATATAAAAATAAAGAAAAAAAGTCCTCATAACATGACAGGTAAAAATCACCTGTAAATATGTTATTCTTCCTGTTCATTCCAGTCATCCAAACCAAAGAGTAACAACTCAAAAAGTTAGGTTTTATTTTTACAGACATTTTCCTTTTTTAGGTGTATGTGCTTTTACACACATCTTGCTTTGTTGTTGTTTAAATAGGTTTTTATTGATTTTAGAGACAGGGAGGGAGAGGGAGAAAGAAAGACAAACATCACCTGGCTGCTTCCTGGATGCCCCCTACTGGAGATCAAGCCAGCAACCTGGGCATGAGTAGGTATCAAACCAGCAACCTCCTGGTACATGGGAGGATGCTCAACCAACTGAGCCACACTGTCTGAACTTGTTATTTTTTTGTGTCTGTGGTTTTGGGTGTTTTTTTTTTTACATGTTTGTGTGTTTTAAGAAATTGAGCTAATGCCATAATATTCCGCAGAAATTATATTTTGTTTGCTTTTTTGTTTTTACCTATCATTATGACTATTCCAAATTAGCATATGTAAACGCATTTAATATATTGCAACAGCACAAACAGGCAATAGCTGATATAAGTATTGCAAATTTTGGAGAGCCTTCCACTATGAGAATAATATATGATGATTAGACAGTTTCCATAATTCTGGGTTGAGCAATAAAAAGTTATGTTTTGTCCAATGAGGCATTAACTACCTCAGAAAAATAGCCTTATTGTTATTAAAATTATTTCATGACATATAAAACATGGAAAATGATGGATCCAGCCTGGCTGGCATGGCTCCATGGTGAGCATCCACCTATGAATGAAGAGGTCATGGTTCTATTCTGGGTCAGGGCACATGCCCAGGTTCTGGGCGCAATTCCCAGAGAGGGGTGTGCAGGAGGCAGCCGATCAATGATTCTCTCTCATCATTGATGTTTCTATCTCTCTCTCTCTCCTTTCCTCTATGAAGTCAATAAAAATATTTTTTAAATAATGGATCCACTATAAAATCAATTTGAATTCAGTTGTATTTATAATTTTTCTTTTTATTTTTTCACCTGTGAGTTGGGAAACATTGTGATCTTCCCCTTAGCAAAAGTATTCCTATTTCTATCTTCCAATATCCACAGTTACTTTATTGCTCATTAGACAGGGACTAGGATTAAAAAAAGTAATAGTGTTAAATTTCCTCTGAGAAAAACTAGCCATTGGCCGTAGAATAAACCATATTTCTTCAGTTACACAAAAGGTGGTGGACAAAGCAGGTGACACTAATTTTAACTAAGTAGGGTTTCTATTTCTTCTAGAATATCTAACTTGTACCTTGAAATTAGATAGTTTAATAAGTTATAAGTATGTAATAATAAATAAGCATGAACAGCACAGATTTTATAAAGTGTGTCAAGTGAGAGTGGCTCATATCCCGGGAAATATCCCAATAAGAGACTTAGTTGTTCAATGGTTTCCAATGGGGCCTTGTAAGGCAGGACAGAGAATATTGTTAAGGACAAATATGAAATTACCAGGAGTAGATAAATGCTGGTCCCTGATGATGGACAACTTCTATTAGTCCTTGGAAATTGAACACGGAAAGACATGGCGTGGCTACTTTCTAGACGTAAAAGGGAATTATCCCTGGTCTCATAGAGATGAGCTAGTGCAGGTGCTACCCACTATTTCTTCCTAATCCTTCTTTGCCCATGCACCAATTTCTTACCATCTACACTTTGCAACATGCTTGTGTTTTCATCATGACATTCAATTAAAGCACGATGTGGAATTTGGGGGGATGACTTTTAATTACTTATTTTCTTTCCAGGAGGGAAAAGAATGTCTTCTGGGACTGAGTGAAGCCCAAGAGGGAAAAGGAAGAGACTGGTAACAGTGTTCCCAGTGACTTAATTATAATTTTAAAAATGTAAATTTATTTTGTATTCCAGGCTAGCACATTATCTATTATAAATAGTAAGGTTGGTTGTTTAAGAGAATCAGAATTATTATACTTTGTAAATTTCAATAAGAATCTAGAATTTAAAACACTATGTCTATGATATAAACTAATATTAAGATTTTTATCATATATTTTATAGCATATATTATTATTATATAAGCTGACATAAACTACTATTTTATTGTTTATTGATCAAATATGTTCTACACTTAAAAACTATGACCTAATAGATAAGAATTTTTATTCAGTGAAATATTAAGTCAAATTGTTCACTGGGGAAAAAAATCAATGTTTATATTTCAATGTATATTTTTCTAATAAAGTCTACCTACCCAATATTAGATAATATACGTTTAATTCACTTATAAAAGTTAAATGCTGTGAACTTTTATTCCACAAATTTACATATTTCACAAACATTAAGTGAGTGCAAATTCTCTTTGAAACACTATGCTGGATATTGGAAATGGCAAGGTAAAATATTGTTAGGGACAAATATGAAATGACCAAAATGGATAAATATTGGTTCCTGATGATGGACATCATAGTCTAGCAAAAAAGAGAAATACTAAACTAGTAGATAGAGTTGGATTTATAAGAGGCTAGGAGAGTAAATAGATCAGGAAAGGCTATGGAATTAGATAACAGTTCAGGAAAGGCTATTCGTAGGAAGTGACATAGAAAATTAATCGTTTTGTTTCTACATTTGGCCCCTCACCCATCCCCCTCTCAGAGTAGCTTGGTAGTCTTTTTCCTATGGCTTTTGTAGAAACCTTATAAACAACACTCATTCTAATCAAATTGGAGTGAACTTGTACACAACGACCCAGTTTCCATTTCCATGGCAACATTTCATGAGACATTATCTTTTAAAATTAGCATGTGATCATTACTATTAGAGATGGCTAAATTGAAAAGCTTTAGGAACATTCTAAGAAAAAAAATCATTCCGTGCTGGCAGATGAATGTGTTTTGAATACAAAACAATGCACTGTGAAAAAAGGACTTTGAGAAAATATATTGGTTTAGAAAAGTAAATAATTTCTAAGACAGAAGTCATAGGAAGTACAAAAGATCTATTAGCTCAAACAAAATAAATATTTCCAAAGTGGTAAAAAATACTTTATAAATTAAAGCAAAATATTTTTAATGAAGAGATTAGTAATGTAGGAAGGGAGGAAATGCTCAGAAAATGAAAAGGGTTGGGAAGTTTCCAACTCAGATCAAAAAAGATTTAATAAAAAGTTTAATAAAAATTGGTAGAAGCCTACTATCAAAGTGGACAAAGGAAAATAGGACATGTGAGAAGAACAGCACCAGTAATAGAGTGTCTGCTCTCTTAATGGACATAAATAGGAACTCTGAAGTTTTCACACAGAGAGTAGAATCCCATTAAAAAGATACAGATTTATGGATTGAATCACAATATTAATCTTTCTGCATGACATCTGGCATATGTTTTGAAGGCCTATGTTCAACTACCCTTCATCTTTTTTCTTGTACTTTCTTTCTGGGATGTAAACTCCTAGTAGTTTTGAAAGTCATACACAATTTTATTTACATTATATGTTGAAATTCTACCTTGGAATTTATAACAAGCCACACACAAAAGTGTGGATTTAAGTGATGCCTTAAAATATGGTTATAACACTTTTAATATGTTAGAATTCCATTTTGTTCATATTTTACTTCAATTGTTTAATATAATATATAAGATACCTGAAAAAGTGCAGAATTATTTACCTAAATATCAATAAACTCTTATTAAACTGCAGATAACAGGTATAAAAATGTTCTCTGAGTCAATTAAAATTCAGATTGTTGATTGTTGGTCATGAAACACACACATACACACACCTGAAGGTGATTAATAAAACCTATTTACATCAGTGTCTGGAGCTATCAATAAGTAGTTCAGTTTAATAACATCTAATTGAACATTCTAGTCTCTATGTCTTCATGAGAAGCTGATAAAATGTCAGAAGTGGAGTGACAATTAGGGCTAATCTTCAAATACATCTGTCATCTGCATAAGAATGGAAGTCTAAGCCATGTCTTCACTGATAGGAAGCATATAAATGTGAAATAATAATGAAATAAACCCAAAGCAGGGAACTGAAAAACAGAGAAGATACTATAAAAGGAACAGAATTAAAATCAGCAACAGCAGATTGCACAGGATCAGATAATTTTGATTAAAACCCAGCAAATTCAATTCCTATTGAAAAGAGGAACTATAATGTACAGATTTGTCAAGGAAAAAAAAGTAAGCAAATTCTTCCTTCCTAACCCATCCACAGTTCTTGGTTGTTAGTAATTTACCCTAGTCATGATGGTCATGTTTATGTATACAGTGCTCCCTCTGCTTGCTTTGTTCCACTGAATCACCTATTTGTGTGCTAGGATAAAAGCATATAGAGCATTCTATTAGTAATAGAAATAATTTCTATGAATTAATGATTCATTAAAATTTTTCATAAAAGAGAAAATACAATCCTATCTAATAAAAGAGAAACATGGTAATTAGCGTATGACTGCTACCCTTCCCATTGGCTAATCAGTGAGATATGCAAATTAACTGCCAGCCAAGATGGCGAACGGCAGCCAGGCAGCTGACGGGAACAGGGAGGCTTGCTTGCTTCAGTGATGGAGGAAGCCAAGCTTCCCCACCTGCCTTGCCGGCCTCTCAGCTGCACTCTAAGCAACATTGTAACAAATATAAAAGCTAAACAAAACCCCGGGCTTCAGCCAGCAGGACCGCAACATTGTTTCAAATACAGAAGGGTAAACAAAGGCCAGAAACCTGCTTTCAGCAGCGGAGGTCTCATAGCTGGAGCGGAGCCTCAGAGCTAAAGCTGGCCCAGAATTTAAAAAAAAAGGAAAAAAGGACAGGTAGGGAGCTCCAGTCACCCGCCAGCCTGAAAATGGCCCTCAGCCCCAACCCAGGCTGGCCAGGCACCCCAGTGGGGACCCCCACCCTAAAGGGAGTGTGACCAGCTGCAAACAGCCATCATCCCCTCACCCAGGCTGGCCAGGCACCCAAGCGGGACCCCCACCCTGAAGGGGGTGTGACCAGATGCAAACAGCCATCATCCACTCACCCAGGCTGGCCAGGAACCCAAGCGGGACCCCCACCCTGATCCAGGACACCCTACAGGGCAAACTAGCCAGCCCCCACCCATGCACCAGGTTTCTATCCTATATAGTAAAAGGGTAATATGCCTCCCAGCACCAGGATCAGCGGAGCCATGAGGCCTCCCAGCACCTGGATCAGCGTGACAGGGGGCAGCGCCCAAACCCCCTGATCGCCCTGCGGCTCTGTGTGTCACAGGGGGCGGGGCCACAACCTCCCTATCCGCCCTACTCTGTTCCTGACAGGGGGGAGCTCCTCAACCCCCTGATCAGCCCTGCTCTGTGCGTGACAGGGGGGAGCTCCCCAACCCCGATTGCCCTGCGACTCTGTGTGTGACAGGGTGCAGCGCCCCAACCCCCTGATCGGCCCTGCTCTGTGTGTGACAGGGGAGAGCTCCCCAACCCTCTGATCGCCCTGCGGCTCTGTGTGTGACAGGGGACGGGGCCACAACCTCCCTATCTGCCCTGCTCTGTTCCTGACAGGGGGGAGCTCCCCAACCCCCTGATCACCCTGCGGCTCTGTGTGTGACAGGGTGTGGCGCCCCAACCCCCCCCCCATCCGCCCTGCCCTGAGTGTGACAGTGGCGGCACCCCAACCCCCTGATCTGCCCTGCTCTGTGTGTCACAGGGGCGGTGCCCCAATTCCCCTATTGGTCCTGCTCTGTGAGTGACAGGGGGGAGCTCCTCAACCCCCTGATCAGCCCTGCTCTGTGCGTGACAGGGGGGAGCTTCCCAACCCCCTGATGGGCCCTGCTCTGTGCGTGACAGGGGGGAGCTCCACAACCCACTGATCGGCCCTGTTCTGTGTGTGACAGGGTATGGAGCCCCAACCCCCCTGATGGGCCCTGCTCTGTGCATGATAGGGGGCAGCGCCCCACCCCCCTGATCGGCCCTGCTCTGTGCGTGACAGGGGGTGGCGCCACAACCTCCCTATCGACCCTGCCTTGAGTGTGATAGTGGGCAGTGCCCCAACCCCCCAATTGGCCCTACCCTGAGAGTGACTAGGGGTGGCATCGCAACCTCCTGATCCGTCCTGCTCTGTGCATGACAGAGGGTGGCACCCCAACTCCCCAATCGGCCCTGCTCTGAGCCCGACCAGGGGCTGCACCTAGGGATTGGGCCTGCCCTCTGCCACCCGGGAGCAGGCCTAAGCCAGCAGGTCGTTATCTCCCAAGGGGTCCCAGACTGCAAGAGGGCACAGGCAGGGCTGAGGGACCTCCTTGCCACCCCCCCGAGTGCACAAATTTTTGTGCACTGGGCCTCTAGTCTATATATAAAAGCCTAGTATGCAAATTATCCCCTCAGAAGTTCAACCAAGAGACCTGGAGTTTGATCTCTCACTATGACATGCACTGACCACCAGGGGGCGGCACAGAAGAAAGGAAGACCCCAGCCAGCAGCCAGACGGCCCCAATTGGCCCTGGCCACCAGCCAGGCCTAGGTACTCTACCCATGCACAAATTTTGTGCACCTGACCTCTAGTTTAATATGTTTGTCAGTAAGAAAATTAGACAAATTATGTTGTAAGACAGAATGAGATGAATCGGTATGCAATATATACAGAAACTATAATGCTCTTGAGGCCATTCAAGAGAAAAGGTGAGTAGAAGTGAAATGGGAAGCAGAAAGAAGAGAAAAATATAAAAAGATGGTGTGAGCAGGACGACGGTGTATAGGGAAGTCAGGAGTAAACAAAAAAAAAATGTAAGCAACTGGCTGGATGAAGGATTTAAAAGATAAGAATGCCATCCCTTCCCAATTGAGCAAGTTACCTCCTATACATTTAAACACTGTTGTTGCTTGTTTGATTAGATGAAATTGTGAACAATGGCTACTTGAATTTATGTAAAATTTACATAACACAGAAAATAAGAAAGCAGGAATTTGGAGTATTAACCATTAGACATTAAATTTTCACCTACTGATCCAAGAAATACACTGAAATATTTTAAAAGACTATGCACCTTCCCAGAATTTAAAACGGGTGTTAAACTATCTAATGTACATCTACAAAGGAAGGAAACTTCACTTGACAATTTGTAATTTCAAAATGTACCATGCTCTAACTTAATTCCATAGCTTTTCACATGCTATTTCCTTCATCTGGAATATTATCTTTTAGTTCCTAACTTGTTAGCTAAAATTCATTCTTCCACATCCTTACTTATGTTAGAGGATTAATACTTTACTTTGTTTGTTTACCTACTAGTTTCTTTATGTCCACAACCAAGTCTTTCATCTAGTGACAAGAAGATGGCTTTGAGTATAACACATAGTTAATGCTCAAAAAGTTTTATTTAATAATAATTAAATAAATAATGTGAAATGTTCCTACATAGAAAAAATTAAAATGTCAAAGTTTACAATTTAAATGTTTCAATGAAAATGCAAGAAAAAAGCAATTCATCAAAAAAGTATCTAAGGGAAATTTGAATGTCACTTGTAACTCTATAAAGACAATCTTTCCTCCTAGCAGAAGGTCAAATACATATTTTATGATGATTTATTATCATTCTTTTATGAAGGTATTTATTCAACAGCAAACACTGACTTACACTGTTTTAATGCCAAAATGAAATCAGATAGAATCCTTTAAGGAACTTGAAGTCTTAAAGTGGAGTTAGAAAAAAAAGGTATTTTACTAGTGTTGTAAGTCCTGAGATAAAGCAAAGATAAAGGGGTCATGGCAACATTTTTGCAACTTGGGAATTTTGAGAAGGTGTCTTTGAGATGTGTCAGAGTTGATTCTTGAAAAGTTACAACACAGAAACACTGAGTAGAAATTCAGGATGGGCTTCCAGGCAAAAGGGAAAAAGGTGCACTAAATAACATATTGGATATAAGAAAACTTTGTAATTCCCAAAACACCTAAAATTTGAGCTGGCGAGATTCTCTAAATCAGAGGTTCTCAACCTGGCTCATTCCACGACCCTTTAATACAGTTCCTCATGTTGTGGTGACCCCCAACTATAAAATTATTTTCATTGTTACTTCATAACTGTAATTTTGCTACTGTTATGAATCGTAATGTATATATCTGATATGCAGGATGTATTTTCATAGTTAGAAATTGAACATAATTAAAGCATAGTGATTAATCACAAAAACAATATGTAATTATATATGTGTTTTCCGATGGTCTTAGGCGACCCCTGTGAAAGGGTCATTCGACTACCAAATGTGTCGCGACCCACAGGTTGAGAACCGCTGCTCTCGATGGAGCTGGAGAGGTAAAACAGTAACAGTTCTAGGAGAGCCATATATGATACGCTATGGCAGTTGTGGGATTTTTGCTTTATTTCAAAACTAAAGGGATACTTTGGAGGTATTGAAAGACATTTGACCTAACCATGACTGAATTTAATTTGATCAGTCCAGGAGCCAAACGCAGGATGAGTTTAAGAAAGTAAAAACTAGAGGCCTGGAGACAAGCATAAGAGTCAAGTATTGACCCCTCCTCCCCATATACTTACTTTTGAAAAGGTAGATCTATTTAGTTTTAAATACAGAGCATAACACATTTTTTCACTTATTTACTCACTCATTCATTCAATTAACACTATGTACAGGGTGCCCCAGCAAAGAGGTACAAAGCATGTTTTAAAAATCTGAATTTGACCCGAAACCGCTTTGGCTCAGTGGATAGAGCGTCGGCCTGCGGACTCGGGGGTCCCAGGTTCGATTCCGGTCAAGGGCATGTACCTGGGTTGCGGGCACATCCCCAGTGGGAGGTGTGCAGGAGGCAGCTGATCGATGTTTCTCTCTCATGGATGTTTCTAACTCTCTCTCTCTCTCTCCCTTCCTCTCTGTAAAAAATCAATAAAATATATTTTTTAAAAAAATCTGAATTTGACAGTATTGTTAAAACGAAATAAAAAAAATTATTTCTTTCAAATGTATCCAACAACCAAACCAAATGTTAATATTTTCTCTGAATCTTATACATATGCTTTCATGAATTATTAGGAACTTTTGTGGCTAGAATTGAGGTCTTGGTGATGCTGCTAAACAATTTTTAAAATATATGCAAACAATTTTTTTATCTAATTATTTTATTTTTACCAATAGGCTTGACAAACCCTTGGTGATATGAAGGCCGCATGATAACTAACCATTTCCCGAAATAATGGGGCTTCATTAGAAGCTTTTTCCTGCTTATAGCAAATAGAATGATCCTCTAATTGAAGTGATGATACATAGGAGAGTCTAGTTCCCTATGCCAAAAATTATGCTTAAAATTTTTAAAAATTCTTTATTGTTGAAAGTATTGCATATGTCCCCCTTTCCCTGCATTGTCCTCCCCCAGCCTGACCCTGCCCCCTACCCCAGCCCAGGCCTCAAACAATTATTATTGATTATTTCCAAGAACAAAATAGAAGATTCTACCGAATGTCCGACTGTCAAGATCACTTGTGTGTATACTACTCATTCCTATTCCTCAGAAATTGTCAGATAGGATGGCATCGTTACATTAATCTAAGAAACACCAGTAACAAAAACCTTATCATGAGGATTTACTATATGCCAGGCACTGTATAACGCTCTATTTTATAGATTTTAAGCATTAAAAAAACACACAAAACAACAAAATACAGCACCCAGGAGGTAAATAGCACTTTTGAGAAATGTAGCTCAGCCAGTGGAGCCTGACTGCATGGGTTCAAATCCTGGCTCTACTGTTTACTACAGTTTGTCTACAGTGAATCACCTACTCTTTCTGTGCCTCAGTTCTTTAATCTGTAAGAGGGAAATGGTAGCTTAGTCTCTCACAGATTTGTTGAGAGGATCAAGTGAATTGATATAATTGAAGCTTGTCTAGCAAATAGTAAGCTCTATATTAGTGTTAGTTTCTATAATAACTAAGATTTACTATTATTATTTGAATTTTATAAAGAATGTAACTGAGAGTAGAAATTTAAATTACTCCCACAAATTTATTTGAATTCACAGCAGCTACATGTCAAAGTATAAGTTCTTATCTAATGTGCTTTTAAATATTTGTTATAGTATTGTCAATTTTTGGTTTACTTTTAAGGTAAAATTATGATCAAATATTACTGAGAAAATGTTCTAACTTGCCACTGTAACTTTTTTATTTGCATCTATAAATATATTCATAATATAAATACTAGTATACCATTACTTATGTGCACTTATAGTATGTCAATTTTTTCATATTTGAATACATGAAAACATTTCTTATTTTCAATACTTAGAAACACTCCTTAATCCCTAGAAGAATAAAGTCTTATACATAGGTAATACATAATTCTTTCCACATTTTCTGCATATTATTTTTACTATATAGATAGTACACTTAATAAGATTTTAAAAATCATTTGGCCTCCAAAGGATGAACAGTCCAAACTAAAAGACAGTTTGATAACAATCTTTATGTGGAAAAACAACCCTCACTATCCACGAACTTAGGATTATCAAGAACTTCCCACAGCATGTAAACCCTCACCAAAAAAGAGACAATAATAAAGTCACACTTATTTAGTCCATAAGTCAATTCAAACCATTAGTGTTCTACCTGGTAATACAATTCTGTTTGTCACTGCAAAATGTGTACATAATGCACTGCTGGGTGGGAAGCTAGGTGACATTTTCAACTAGGTAGTGAGTCACAGTAAATTATTTCAGCACCTGCTATTTCCCTCTATGTGTATATATAAATATATAACCACAGAAGAGAAAACAAAACAAAACAAAACACTAATAACATAAAACTAGAAACCAAGCCCATCTACAACACAACTATAAATTTTGTGAAGAGATTGACTTCAACGTCTATGCTCTATAAACATATCAGCAAGTGTGCCATTCCCTGGAGAGTAGCACATACAATGCTCATGTGGGTTAGAAAAATGTCTGAATTCCCTTTGGAATTAGGACCATCCATTGAACCAAGGGAGCATGAAACAGGCATTTGCTAGCCTAAGTGTCCTATGGGATAATTCTCTAGGGATATAAATTTCTCATTATTCTCCAAACATGGGTAATCTAATTATATGACCCAGAGTCAAAGGCCGAGTGGGGATTGATTGGAGCTATCAATAATGGTATCTCATTTAGAGAGCAATGAGATACCATCATTACCCTGATGTTGACTGAGAGTCAAAGAGGGGGGGGCAAAGAAGGAGTCCACAAAGTGACATCTTAGAATATGTTGCCCAGAAACTATGCCTGAAACAAGGGCTAACATGTGAGAGGTTTAACTGGTGATATGTTCTCCAGAAGCAGAAATGAGCAAAAGCTGGGTGTGAAACAGGCCTGAAATGCTGGGAAATCAATACAAGGATGTGTTATCCTATTGGCTATGGAATTAGCCCCCATAGAGACTTCTGGTGAAATACCTCTCAGAATAGCAGAAGAAACTGCAGAAGAAAGGAGGAAGGATGCATTTCTTTGCTCCTATCTCCTTGAAGATCACAGGTAGATTCCTAAAGCATTAGTTCCTCTACAGTGTCTGGTGGTACCTGTGTAGACGCCTAGCCAGTTCATATATGTCCTGGCCCCGTGTCAGAGAGGCCCCAGGTTAGACACTAAGATGCAGAGAGAGAGGCCTGATCAAGTGCACCTGCAAAATACTTACCTGTCACCACAACAGTTACCGGAATAAGACAGGGGATGTGTAGACTAGAGAGAGGTATTGGCCACATTGCCTCCCTCATTAAAACTCTAATACTAAGGCATCCAATTAACAAAAATTAATTCCATTTAATATTTTTAGAAAGTTACATCATTCAGGAAATGTTTTAAAACTAAAAGCAAATGTCTAGTTTGCAAAAACTATTGCATTCTCTAATGGGAAAAGAGAAAGTTAAATGCACTGTGGAATTTTCTCCACAACTTTCCCCCCACAGCCCCTATATATATTTTTTCCACATTTTCCTTCTAATGCTTATAATTGAAATGCCAGGAAAATCCCCTGCTCTATTTCTGTCCCAAATAATGGATTTGGAGAGCAATGAGATACCATCATTACCCCGATGCTATTCAGCTGTGCCATTCATTTCCTCTGGACTCAGTTGGCTCTCAGCCTCCATGCTCTCTTCAGCAGCCAAGTCCAGAGGAGAGATGAGCTGGCACACTTCCAAATCATTAAAGACAGAGATTTGGCTGGTATGCTCAAGAAACGCCGAGGGACTTGAAAAGAGGAAGTTTGGGCTTTCTCAGATGAACTGACTCCCGCAGACCTAGTGTCAGTCTATTTCTAGATCTCAATCTGCCCAGGCATTTCCAGGCAGTGCCTATGGAAATGAGTGCCTTTTGCCTTCTTGTATTTAATTTGAACCTTGCAAACCTTATTCAATGATTTGATGTTTGCCTGGGAAATTTTCACACTGACCTATGAGCAGGTAAGAAGATTTGTGTTGATTATGTTGGTCCTGTGAAACTGATAACCTGGAATTCCTCAAAAGAAAAAAGAAAGGTGTATATAAAAGTATTCATTATAGATGTAAAGTCTTTATCAACTCCTTTTTAAAGAAGTAATTTTAAACTAGAATACTCCAAGTATGCTGAGGTCTTTCTGATTCTGCCCTCCCTCTCTACCTCCAGACAGTCTTGTAAGAGGATATATCCAAAGATAATTCTTCAGGCCAGAATTCCTTTATCATTGACCTCCAGTGTAAAATGCCAGTCTTTTGATATGTCCTTACAACCTGACAGATCATCACTGCTGAAGAATCAACACTAATAAAAGAGAAAAATGGTAATTGGCGTACGAGCTACCCTTTTCATTGGCTAATCAGGGCTATATGCAAATTAACTGCCAACTAAGATTGGCAGTTAACTGCCAACAAGATGGCGGTTAATTTGCATATGTAGGCACAATGCAGGGAGGCGAAAGGGAAAGCAGGAAGAAGCCCCCTGCCACTGACAGTGATTGGAAACCCAGGGGGGAGCTAAGAGCTGGGGGGCAGGGCAAAGGCGGCCCTGGGGTCGCCTTAGCCCTGCCCCCCAGCCATGATCGGAGAATCAGGCGCCTTTGCTGCCCTGGCCAGTGATAGCAGGAAGTAGGGGTGGAGCCAGCAATGGGAGCTGGGCACAGTCGAAGCTGGCAGTCCCAGGAGCTAGGGGTCCCTTGCCTGGGCCTAAAGCGGAGCCCACGATCGCGGGGCCGCTGCAGCTGCGGGTCCCTGCTGCCCGAGCCGGATGCCTCAGCCAGAGGAGTTAGGCCTGGGCAGGGGCGGAGCCTGCAACCGCAGGGAGCTGGGAGTCCCCTGCCCAGGCCTGACACCTCTTCCAGAGGCCTCAGGCCTGGTCAAGGGGCCGATCCGGTGATTGGTGATTGGAGGGTGATGAGGGTCAACTCATCTGGCCGAGGCATCAGGCCTGGGCTGGGGGCTGAGCCGGGGATTGGGGGGATATGACGGTCCCCTTGCCCAGGCCTGAAGCCTGGGTCAGAGGCATCAGGCCTGGGTGGGGGGTGGAACAAGCGATCAGAGGGAGATGGGGGTTCCCTGCCCAGGCATGATTCCTGGGCCAGAGGCCTCAGGCCTGGGCGGGGGCCAGAGCCAGTGATCAGGGGGAGATGGGGGTCCCCTGTCCAAGCCTGACACCTCTGGCGGAGGCGTCAGGCCTGGGCAAGGGGCCGATCCTGCGATTGGAGGGTGATGGGGATCAACGCCTGAGGGCTCCCAGTATGTGAGAGGGGGCAGGCTGGGCTGAGGGACACTCCCCCCCACACACACACCCAGTGCACGAATTTCGTGCACCGGGCCCCTACTTATATTATAAATTCATCAGAATGAATTTATAAGTGAGTAATATATGTGACATAAGCTTAGTTTTTAAAAAAACAAATAAGAAAGTAATTGTCAATGTTTAAATAAACAATTTTGACAGTGTGACTGATGTATACTGTAGTCAGTTTTGTCATTAATGGCTTATTTCCTATTAAAATTCCTGGGAGAAATAAAATATCCATGGCATTCCATCAAAATGCAACAAGTGAGAATAGGATTTCACCATGGGGTTAAACTGCCATTATCCAAGACAGATGAAAGTTCTTTAAATGATTGCCAGCACTTCTGGAGGTGATGGTAGTGTCTTTGTTATAAGTCTCTGGCATAGAGAGGAAAACAAATCTTGATATAAGAACAGCTAGTTTAGAAACATGAGGGAATATTATCTTTTCCCCTATTCTATAATACATATAGTTTCATAACCATGACAGAAACAAGGCCAAGTAAAGTTATTTTTCATTAAATGACTTCACATTGTAGTACAAAGTTAAAATAAGCAGATGATAGGCAGGATAAGGCCATGCTACTGGAGGAGGCACCTACATCAAGTTCTTACTTAATTTCCTGAGACACATGGAAATTCTGCATATTAACTTTTTGAAATCTATGTCCTCTTAAACTTTTGTGCATCTTGGGGAAAAGGCATATACTAACATGAAAATTTCATCCTCATTATTATAGGATTTTCATAGATAGGTGCTCAATTACTGAAAGACAAATGTAAGTGGGGGAAAAACCCACATACACACAAAAAACAGAGAGCACTTACTGCTCCTCATTTCTCTGCACTGTAAGGTGCCTTTATGACATAACAACAGAGAGAGGAGTCTGTATCCTGTCTCTGTGGAGCAAAGGCCAGGCCCTTAAAACCACTCCTTTAAACACCATGGTCATGTTTTAAAAAGCATAGATGTGTTACAAAAGCATTGTGCTGTGACATGATAAAACAAAATTAGGGAGATTTCCAGTGCCAAGTACATTACATTGAAAGCAAAGTCTGACAATTAAAAAAAAGATTAAAATATTGATAATATGTCCCTGTTACAAACTTGGGTTAGTTTTGAAAACAGATAATTTCAAAAGTTTTTACTAAGTTAGGTTCTGAGCGATCATTATATCTCCAAGTCTGACAATACTTTTCAAGACGATAACTCCATCAGAGAGAGATTCATTTGTGTGAGCATTACGTTCAGCCAGATTTATGCACCCAGACAGTCCAATGCATTGGTACTACTTACCATTATGCAGTGGTAAATAATACAGGGCTGAAGTGAGGAAGATTGGAGTTTGAAACTCAGTCCTGATACTTTTTAGCTGTGTGGACATGCACTCTAACATCTCTGAGACGCATTTTTAACTACACTTAATTACACAGTATTATTAACTATAGTCACCATACTATACATTTTATCCCCGGAACTTACTAATCTTATTAAAAAGAATTTTAAAAGGGAATAATTAGTATGGGGAAGCACATTAGCAATACTGGTCACGGGAGCCTAACCAGACAAATGAATGAGTAAAAGAAACGAGATATGTTTTTGAGAGAATTATTCCAGAAAGAGCAAAATCCTAAGGAGATAATGAGTTGGTATATTCTGTGATTAGCAAAAAGGTCACTTTTCCGGAATACTGTGAATAAGGTGGACTTGACCATATCTGGCATTTGCTTGCAATTGGTACTGAGGGAAACAAGTCAAAAATAAACCCAAGAGTTTGAACCAGAATGATTTCTCCCCTAACTGAAAAAAGATTTCAAGATAAAGAGAATATCTGAGGAAAAATAACGTGTTTAATTTTAAACAAGTTAAATTGGAGATGATGTTGACACATCTGAGGGACAACAAGCAGCTTGGAGATACAAGTGCCTCGATGAGGAGTCAAGGTTCGATAAGTTTTAGAAGATAGGTTTAGAAATAATAGATCAATTCCTGAAAAAATTGGAGGATGCAGAACATCTGCTTAAAGATCAACCAGAAGCAGAAGAAAAAATATTTTTTTCCAAATGT
The DNA here is from genome assembly GCF_963259705.1 of Myotis daubentonii. Lineage (NCBI taxonomy): Eukaryota > Metazoa > Chordata > Mammalia > Chiroptera > Vespertilionidae > Myotis > Myotis daubentonii. The sequence goes on along the minus strand of NC_081856.1, from coordinate 34,329,142 downwards.
CATCTTTTTCTAATATCTTGTCTCTCAATAGTGGGTCTAACCTGCCATCCAGTTCTCTATATTCTTTTAAACAGGTCCACGATTCTTTGATATCACGTCTCTTGAACAGAGGTCAGCCTTATTGACTTGTTTCTAAGGAATGTCACAGGATGGAGATGATGCTGAGTGATTAGAAGGCAGAGTCATAAAAGGCTCTACAGCTTCTGCTTGGCACTCTCTCTCTCAGTGTTTATCCTTGAAAGCCAGACACTATTCTAGAAGAAGAAATTTGGCTGGGGAAGCCAGGCACCTACGTAGAAAGTCCACATGTGGGTGTTCTGGCCACGGCTCTGACACATTTCAGCATCACTCAGCATCACACTCCAGACCTGTGAATCAGAGAAACGTCAAGTGATTGTATGCTTAGCCTTTGAACTTCCCAGTAGATGCCAAATGATACAAAGATGAGCTTTCCTGTTAAGCCCTTACTTGCTGAACAAAATAACTATTTAATCTATCAAGTGTTGGAATGATCTATTACATAGCCATACATAAATAGGAAATGATATAAGCCAGATATTCAGAAGTCATTTATGATTCTGAATCCTATGGAGTTTTCCCCCAGTACCTCCCAGCCTTCACCAGACTGTCGTCTGTGTTTGTGCATATGTGCATATAAATTATTTGCTTAATCTCTCCCCTTGTCCCCGCCTTCCCTTTGAGATTCGTCAATCTGTTCCATGCTTCTGTGTCTCTGGATCTATTTTGTTCATCAGTTTATGTTGTTCATTAGATTCCACATATGCGTGTGATATTTGCCTTTCTCTGTCTTATTTTGCTAAGCATGATACTCTCCAGGTCCTTCTCATTTTTCACCCACTTTCCCTTCAGCCAAAGGCTTTGCATATACTACATCCTCTGCTGGAAAATGTTTCTCTCCCTTTCTTAAGTTTTACTCATTCTTCACAGGTCAATGTAATCATTATATGGTCAGATGAATCTTCCCATTTCTAGGCAATCACCCAATTTAATGTTTTTATTGAGCCAAATGCTCCTTAGAAAGTCATTATTCTGATAAAGTTGCACTTATGTATATATGTAGGTGTGTGGGGGTTTTTCTTCCCCTACTAGACAGTAAGTTCAATGAGGAGGGACTGTGTCCATTACAGTTCAATGAACCTAGTCTGATGCCTGATGTACAGAATGTAATCAATAATCTGCAAATATTTGTAGAATAAATGAAGAAGGAACATGAAGACATTTTAGTCAGCAGTGTAGGAGGGAATCACGATGCTAACAGTTTCCGAGGTAAAGGAGGAAGGGAAAACTAGATGTCAGTCTGCAGGGCTTTGTTCTGCCCCACTGATCACCTTCTCTGACTTACTCATATTTTGAGTCTCATTGAATAAATAACTCAGATTAATGTGAATATCTGCATTAATGGAATGATATTTCTATATTTTTTTATTGATGTCAGAATGGAAGAGAGAGAGAGAGAGAGAGAGAGAGAGAGAGAGAGAGAGAGAGAGAGAGACATCAATGATGAGAGAGAATCACTGATCAGCTGGATGCCTCCTCCATGCCCCATACTGGGGATCGAGCCTGCAAGTGGGCATATGCCCTGACTGGGAATCAAACCCTGACCTCCTGACCTCCTGGTTCATAGGTCAATACTCAACCACCAAGCCCCAATGGCTGGCCTGTAATGATATCTTAATATCCCAGGAAAAGAGGCACTTTAATAGAGAATTTCTAAAGATACAATTCCTGTGTGTGTGTGTGTGTGTGTGTGTGTGTGTGTGTGTGTGAAAATAGGCACAGAATAAAGTAAAAGAAAGACAAAGAGAATACACTCTAACTACAACATAAAAGGAATAATAAGTGGATGTGGCAGTCAATTTTATTTCTATTTTCTAATCTACAGGTTAAAAAACAAACAAAACAACACTGACAGAACAGACATTGAGTGGTCCTCTCTTCAGGGACTTACTTACAAAAACCAAGACGGAGGAGTTCAAGTTTAAAATAGATATTGCCTATTGTCCTTATATTTGCCAGCCAAATCATTATCCATATACAAATATTTTTATAAATGTAAATAATTTTCATTTATTATTTGCAAGATTAGATTATAATAATATCTCAAGCAGCCATCTATAAGTAGATCTTCTGATCAGTTTCAGCACTTAAGAGATTTATTATCTGATATTCATTTCATTGGTAAGAATAAATTAATTCAATATGGAATGTTATAATGCTTATTATAATAAATTATACTGATTTCATACTTGTAAATATGTTTCTCTCTATTTTCTTTCACTTGCTACCAATAGCCATATTTTTCTAATCACTGTGCCCCTGGAAAGGAGAGCAATCAATCCCTGTAAAGCCATCATGGCATCACAGCCCATGGAGTCACAGCAGGCCGTTGAGGAGAATTTGGTGCCTTCAGGATCAAGAAGTTTCTTTCCGGGCAGTTGGGAGACAATTCTCCAAGGGCCCTGTGTTGGAACTTCTTGAATGCAGAACCATTGTTTTGGACTATATTTCCAAGAATTTTATGTAGCAAACAGCCTTAGAAAAGAGAGACAGCATCTCCTTCCAGAACAAATTACATATTTACTTACAATTTTGGAAATAAGGATATACCTCCCTCCAGGGGTAAAAGGCTAGGGTTCCCTAAGCACAGTGTTCCTCTCCTATAATGCACAGCATGTGCAGCTGATGTCTTTCCTCCTCGTCTGGCCATGTGGAAACTGGGGTTCAAGGAAGTGGTACCAAAGCTGATATTCTGGCTACTCCCATGACTGTGAGTAATAAACTATGACCTAGGCAACCTCTGACTTCTGCCAGTACCCACAAAACCGTGGCAGTCTAACTTTTTAACTTGAAAGTATGACACAATCTCACAGAATGCTATGTATGCAACCTCTCTTCCAGGTAGAGAAATTTCTCAATAAATTGGCAGTCAGTCTCAGGTGCATACCATCGTAACAACTAGAATTAAGATTTCTACTGGGGAGAGGGGGCAAAGCTTTCTGCCTACTTTCAGAGAAGTTCTAGAGGTGCTTACCTACATGAAGAGCTAAACAGGTGAATTTATAAGCACCATGTAAGGAAACCAGCCTAATTGTTAGATTTTTGGTTCACTTCACAGGTGAGAGGGCAGGGGAAATAATGCTTGATAAGGAAGAATGACAACAGGACCATCATTACTACTCAGAACCTTCGGCTGCATATAATGCCAACCATGGATCCATCTACACTAATAAAAGTGTAATATGCTAATGAGACCAGACATCCTTCCAGACAACCTTCCGGACAAAGCCTGAGCTACAAGGGAAGCCCAGGCCCTGGGTGCCTGTTGGTGGCTGAAGGGAAGCCCGGGTCCCAGATGCCAGAGGGAAGCCGATGCCAGCAGCCTGGGGAGGGGAGGCCTACTCTTGCACAAGTTTTGTGCATCAGGCCTCTAGTTTGAAGATAAAGGGCCCTGTTAAAAGGCCTCAGAATTTTTGGCTGTGGATTCTGGCTGCTATAATGGCTTTTAGCCCACTGGCAGATGTTTTACTGAAACAAATTATCATAGGAACTATAAGTGAAGCATCAACTAATATTCCCACTTTTTCTGCCCCAGGTTGAGATTAAAATGCTGACAAAGTTGACCTCCTGGAGGATGAGAAACTGACTTAAAGATATCTAGAAAAATTCCTGAATGCAGCTACTACACTGCTCAAAACAAAAAGTAAACACACTCTACTGGCATGAAGTCTCTCCCTCCATGTTTCCTGATTCCTCCCTTCATCACCAACCTCAGATACTTAGAGACAAGGATTAGAGATGGGACTAAAGCCTCTCTGGCCCTCATGGAGACCAAAAGCCATACTCATTTCTCTAAATATGCTGGAAAATTTAGGAAACTGGAAGGACTATTGGATACTAGAGGCCCAGTGCATGAAATCCGTGCACTGCTAGGGTCCCTAGCAGCTGCTGGCTGCCAGCCAGGTACTCCCTCCTCCCTTCCCCCAGCCAGCCACGCCCCCTGGTTAAACTCCCAGACAACTCCTGGTTGAGGAGACAATTTTCACGCTATGCTTTTACTATATAGGACTAGAGGCCCAATGCTCAAAAATTTGTGCAAGAGTAGGCCTTCCTTCCCCCAACTGCTGTCACCGGCTTCCCTCTGGCACCCGAGACCCGGGATGCTTCCCTCTTCCAGCCACCTGCAGGCACCCGGGACCGGCGCTGGCTTCCCTCCAGCCCTGGCTTCATCAGGAAGGACATCTGGAAGATGTCCAGTCTAATTAGCATATTACCCTTTTATTATTATAGACTAGAGGCCTGATACACAAAATTCATGCAAGGGGCTCAGCCCTCGCAGCTGCGGCGGCTTGCCTCAGGCCCTCGCAGCCCAGGCTTCGTCCAGAGGGTCGTCAGGCTGTCCGGTCTAATTAGCATATTACACTTCTATTATTATAGATACTTGCCTAAGTCACTATTCTAGTCAATACTGTGGAAAACTACAGGCCCAAATCAAACTGATGAGGTTGGAGTAGAGGCCACAATGGAGAACAGAAGACAATGTGGCCCTGTGGGCAGGGCCTTTTTGGCAAAAATCGATGTAATGTTGAGAATTCTACTGTTCAATATATAATTAGTATTGGGTGTTGCCTTTTTATATTAGGAATGCCTGTAAATGCCAAAGAGGAGTCTCTGCAGGGTATGACCCCAACTTCTATACATCCCAGGTGAAACGTCTGCTCATGCCTCCTGATGTTCTCCCCACCTCCATTCTTACCGTTTTCACTCCGTTGTTCCATGGGTGAACAAACGCCAACCTTCTGGTGGCATCGATAAATAAGACAGAGAGTCCCTCCAGAAACAAGAGCCAAACTCAATTATTTGAACTTCACGGGGAAACCTAAGTTTATCAACCATGTGAAGGCACTGTAAAGGCATTATCAACTCGGTTCCCTAACTAATGAAGGTTTTCTTCAGGAGATGAGTGCTTTTAAACAAAACTTTCTTTCTAGAGGCATGATGTACATACTGGGGACTGTTCTTATGTAGAAGATATGTATTAACTAGCCTCCTTTACCAAAATATGGTGACATCCACCTTAACAATCTAAACAAGAGACACCCAACAGTTTAATAACAGCAACACATACAGGTCATGTAGCCATAAGGTAACTGTGAAGATCTTGCCATCTGAGTCTACCTTGGTTACTTGGGGAGCTACTAGAAGGAACAACTGATTCGTTATTTATGAGTCCCCTGTAGGCACTTATCCTATAATAGTGAGAAATATTGAATTTAAAAAGGCTGCATGGAATTTATCTCTGACTTTAGTTAAATTGATCAATGACACCACATTGATTCTGGAAGACACTCAGGTCAATTTTAAGTTACTGTCCAGAATTGTTAGAGATGGCAGAACTGCCCAAGATTTCTACCTTGAGGACCATAGCAATTGCTAATGGATCCCAAGTACTGGGATTAATGCCTTGGGACAGTGCAAAGATAAATACAGAAATGAAAGAAGAAAGCCATCTGGCTTTCTAAAGTAGACATTGATAGTTGATGTGATTTGTTCTGCTAGTTCGATCTGGGTCCCTGTAGGTTAGCCTCATTCTCCAGTTTGGAGTCCCTTTGATAATAATCTTAATTAAATGCTGTATGATAAAAATTGAATGGATTTGTTTCCAGCCTCTGGCATTCAGATTAATCAGAGTGTCATACTAATAATGGAAATTCTCACGGGAAAATGTACCAGAAGTTAAATGTTATACAAATGATGGGTGGTTATTGTCAGGAGGCAGTTCTCCATGGGTCTATCATAGTTGTAGACATCTTGAAACCAAAGGCACCAAGTGCCTTTGTTCTGGAATAACCTGCTAACTTTTTTTTTGTATATTGAAGAATACGTCAACCATTTGACAACCTTGGAAGATGGAGAGAGTGAAAGGGCAAGTTTATTTATAGTCTTGGGAGGAACAGAGAGTGTATTCCTCCAGAGCAAAGGGATAGGCATGCATACTGCCTGTTATAAAGTGTTTGGATTTCTTATATTCATGATTTCTTTCCTGTTACAACAACACATTGCAAGAGCAACTGTTACCTGGTCCTCCTCATGTGTCCATGTAGGAACAGGGGTTCAGGGAAGCGGCAACAATGCTGATATTCTAGCTATCATTCTTTTTTTTTTTTCTTTTTTAAATAATTTTTATTTCTTGAAGTATTACAAAGAGTATTACATATGTCTCCCCCCGCCCTTGACATTCCCCCAGGCTCCCCTACCCCCTAGTGTCTTGTGTCCATTGGTTATTCTTATATGCATGCATATAAGTCCTTCAGTTGATCTCTTAACACCCCCCCCCAAACCCTCCCCAGGCTTCCCACTGTAGTTTGACAGTCTCTTCAATGCTGCTCTGCCTCTGCATCTACCCCTGTTCATCAGTCTATACTGGTCCTCATTATCTGTCCCAACCTCACTAGCTATCGTTCTTGTTGTGAGTAGAAAATTATCGTTGGTCTCTGAAGTAGGGGTCTTTTTTACTTCTTTTAGCAACTGTAAAACTGGCAAGCTAAAGCTAACTTGTTAACTTGCAATTTTGTAAAATCTCAGACCCTTCATACTTCTTGACACATTCCTTTGAACATCCTACGAGGCATATATTAGATCCACAGGCTGAAAAAGAATGACTACCATTTATATCACCAGAGTACCTATTTGGCAATCCATCAAAAGCCTTAGCAAAAGAACAAATCACATTATCTGCAGTGCTTTAATGAAATCAGCCCCTATAACAATTGAGAACTCTCAATTTCATTAAAAATAATCAAACCCCTCTAATAATTGGAAAAGGTGACAACTGTCCTTTATATTTATCACCTATGTTTCCCTAGCTACTATCACTACTAGATCAATTATTATTTAAGGTTTGAGGCAGTGGGACAGGTAGGGAGTTTACATGACAGCAACACAAACAGTTTAAGATTAAGTATTAGATCCTAACTTCCTTTTCAACAAAGGACAGTTGGAAAGGGCAAAACGACAAATCATCACCCTATGCAGCGCAGGGAACCTTGCATCATCTAAAAGGAGGACAACAGTATGGAGGCCGTTGTCATAGCCTGGTTATTATTTAACAGGAAAGGAGCAAGGGAAGAACAATAACACAGGCATGCCATTTATACAGCTTTGCCCAAAAGCACATTTAACACTCCAAGTCTCTTCCCCACTGATTGATGGGGCAAGGGACTGGACAAGGCAGTTTAGACTTAGACACAGGTCCAGGAAGGTCTGAGTGACACAGGAAGATGCCCACCTGTTTGCCCATCAGCGCACCTGAAAGCCAGTCATGGCCAGAGTAGGTATAGCCACTGCAAGTGAGCGAAACTTGAATATATAAAACTTCCAAACAGAGGAAGTTCTTGCTCTTCTCTCTCTGGCACACCGGTTCCTGGCTCTCCGGTGACCGGGGGATGCACTCTCCCGCTCCCCTGTGGTGCACAGCCATGTTGGACTCCACAGAATAAACGAATGGACTTTAATCTGGCCTGAGCTTCACCCAGCTGCAACATGGAACACAAGCTCTGGACACTGGCCTTGTTTCTGGCTCTGCTAGAATCCCAGCTGTACCTTTTCCGGGACTGGTTTAAGGAGCAGGGGCCTTTAGAACCCAAGAAATATAACTCTGCACAAATAAAATCTTCTTCCACATCCCATCCTCTCCTGCGAGTCTTAGAAAATTAATTTTCCGAAGATATCACAAGAGCTTCACTCCCAGGAGCCACAGGGGATTTGACTCACCAGTAACAGCATCATCAAAGCCTTCAGAAACATCCCTGGAGTCACCCTGTACACTGTAAGCAAACTGAACATTTCGAAACTGCTCCTGATGGGCACGTGGGCTGTTTCTGCATTTGGGCTGAACGTGCTTTCCACAAGTTAGATGATCTGTTCGCACTCAGTGTAAAGCTGCCACCCTCAAGAGTAACTGCAGCCTTCCCATGCACAAGATGCACAATACAGAGCTCAGCAGAATCTTGGAAAGCCCAGACATCCCAAGAGCCCTCCCAGCATCGCACAAGAAGATTGACCGCAGAGCCCTGAAGAAAGAGCCACTGAAAAACCTGAGAACCATGTTGAAGCTAAACCCATATGCAAAGACCATGTGCCGGCGCACCATTCTTCACCAGGCCAAGAGCCACAAGCTCTGGGGGGATAAAGCAGCAGCAGCACCAGAACCAGAACCAGAACCAAATCAGATGAGAAGGGGATTCCAGGCAAGAAGCCCATGGAAGCGGGGGGGGGGGGGGGGGGAGGCGGTTGTTGGTGCTACAGAGCAGAAGGAGGGAGAACAGGCTGCAGCTTCCAAGTCACCAGAGCTGAGAAGAAGCCCTAAGAACAGGAACCCCCCACAGAAGGAAAGAAGCCTGTTGCATAGACTTCACAGCGTCTACTCCATAAAGGTCCAATCACGCTGGACAGCTCATTTTGAATAAAAACTGATCAAAGGCAGTGAGAGAAAAATAAAAAAATTAAAATAAGAAAACAAATAACAGATCCTTCCCTTCTCGTAATTGTGTCTGCATCAGACCCAAGGATTTCTAACTGGCTTCCTGTTCCCAAGGCTCTGGCCTCCTTTCATATTGCTTTATATTCCTTCAACTTTCTAGATCTCTCCTCTTCTTGCTCCCACATCCTAAGTCTTTGCTAAGTAATCTTTTTGCTTCCCTTGATTCTTCCAGATTATGGTAATAGGACCTGAATATCTGTACATAAAATTTCCCATTTCTTTCAAAATTAGTTGATGTATGGATTAACAGCAACCTCAAGCTCCCCCAAATACATTATTGAAGAATAATTAGGTATGCCAATGCTTATCACCATGTTTGCCTATGAATAAAATACAGGATGAAAATGTGAAAAGTGTGAATAGACACCTACCAAGTTGATTAATTACAATTTGGAATTTGGGGAGAAACTTAATTTTAAGAAGAAAGTGAGAACTTTTCCAAAGGACCACTCAGGGGTGATGAATAAGAAAAGGTGAAAGTTAATGCAGAAAAATTATTTCAAGAAAATCCAGAAATACTGCTGAGTTGGGGTTTAGGTGGCACAGGAAATAGCAGTTCCTTGGGGCGGGGGGGTATGAGATCAAGCAAAGGACTTGTATGCATGCATACAAGCATAACCAATGGAAACAAGACACTGCGGGGTAGGGGAGGCCGGGGATAGGTCGAGGAGAAAAAAAGGAGACATATGTAATACTCTTTATAATACCTTAAGCAATAAAACAAAATTTAAAAAAAGAAAAGAAATAGCAGTTCCTACCCAAGGAGGTCAAAGTCTTACATAGGCTAGAACTGGAGTCAATCTTATTTGCAAGAAACTTCCTAAGAGCCAAAACTTTATATGACCCTTTGCAAAATGTTACTGTTACTCATGTACATGGTTTATATATTTTGCATCTTTCAGTGTTTTGCATTATTTAATTCAGTGTGGTACAGTGAACACAACATGGATTTTGAAATCATGCACATCTAAATTTGCACCCCTGTTCCTGCACTTAAAAGCTGTGTTTCCTTGAGCAATTTACTTGACCTATTTTCTCAACTATAAAAGGCAAAATTATTGCATTAATTATAGATAATATATGTAAAGTAGTCTGTCAAATTCTGTTACAGAGAGTAAATTAAAATATTGATATATATTATTAGCATAAAATGCAATGGAGGAGGTGGTTCTTGAAACTAGGTACTCTGACTCTAAATCTGGGATTCTTTTCACTAAGGGAACATAATGGAATGCAACATAGGGTGTGGTCATATCTACCTTTCTGAACAGTGTTTGTGAATGGGACTAAGAAGAAATAAAGCTGAAGAGAAGTTTGGGTCAGTTTTTAGAGGCTCCAAAATGTCAAGTTAACAAATTTTGACTTGAATAGTCAACCAATAAATTATTTGTAAAATAGAATGGCACACTGAAAGTGGTTTTTAAATAAGGCACTCTAGTAGTATGTGAAGCAAAGATGAAAAGAGGCAAACTAGAGGTGAGAAAAGTTAGGAAATTAGTGCAAGAAAACAGCCCCCAAATCAGCAGCTTCCAAAATTTTTAGTCCAGGTTAGCATATTTTTGGGAGATTATGCTATATGCTACATTTCTATTTTTGATGATAAACAAAGAAAATGACAATATTAGAAATTCTGAAAAGCTGTGCAAAGTAACATAAGAAATCATATATTTGGATAATACTGAGTTCCTTTTATGCATGTTTATCATTAACTAGAGGCCCAGTACATGAAATTCGTGCACTGGGGGTAGGGGAGGGTGTCCCTCAGCCCAGCCTACACCCTCGCCAATCTGGGACCCCTCGGGGGATGCCTGAATGCCGGCAGTCGGACATCCCTCTCACAATCCGGGACTGTTGGCTTCCAACTGTTTGCCTGGCTGCCTGCCTGATCACCCTCTAACCATTCCCTTTCCAGCCTGATTGATGCCTAACTGCTCCCCTGCTGGCCCAATCACTCCCAAGTGCCCTCCCCCAGCTAGCCCAATCGCCCTCAACTGCCCTCCCCTGCCGACCTGGTCACCCCTAACTGCCCTCCCCTGCTGGTCTGATTGCCCACAACTGCCCTCCCCTGCTGGCCATCTTGTGACCACATGGGGGCAGCCATCTTGTGCAAGGGCATGACAGTCAATTTGCATATTACCTCTTTATTATATAGGATGCTGCTATGAATATAAGGGTGCATATATTCTTTCAAATTAGTGTTTAGGTTTCTTCGATATATTTCCGTAAGTAGGATCTGGGAGGGGAGATTCATAAAGTCTCTCTTTGGGGATGATGCTGGAAAGCCTATAGAAGCGGGAGGGCACGTCTTCCCCTTTCTGGGCAAGAGCCTTTGAGGGAGACTGTGCTCCAAAGGTCCCAGCTCTGAGCAGCTCTCAGATCCCACCCCCCAAGGGAACTGAGCTCAGCAGGGTATGGCTCCCAGCTGCCTGAGACAGGTCAAATGAGTCTCCTGTTGAGATAATAACATGAGCTGAGCTCACAGGGGTGACAGTATTCCCTCACAAATCCTCCCCACCAAGATAAAGCCACATAACCCAGAACCCAGCCCTCTGCTTCCCAGACAAAAGTCTCCCAGGGATTCATGCTCCATAAGTCCCAGCTCAGTATGGCACTTGTATCCTCCTACAAAACTGAACTCAGCAGGACTGGGCCACAGGGAGGGGAAGGGCAGGCTAAGTGATTCAACAGGTTGGGGAGGGGGCGCCGGCTGTGCACTTGAGGTGGTGAAGAAGGGTCCCCTCTCCAAACCTACACAGTTCAATCACTGTCTGAGTCTCCACCAAGAACTTCTCCAGAAAGAGTGCACCCGCAGGCCCCTTCTGGGTGCAGCCAGCAGATGCCCCTGCAGGACTGAAGCACCACAGGGTGGTGTTGCCAGTGGCTGGAGGACCAGGTAGTATACTCTCCAGGCTGGTGCTGTAACAACTTGAGTGACTGGTCCTAAGAAGAAGGCATCTGTCTTTAGCAGACTCCCTTCTCTCCCAGATGCACTGAATCTCCAGTGATTTTCACTAACAAATGCTATTCCCATCTCTGTTGCTCTGAGTTGGGGATCCCTGTGGTAGGGGTAACCCCACACTCCTGGGGAAATATATCCCTCTGTTTCTCAGCTGCAACACCTATGTGCAGGGGGCCTGCCCTTTGCAGATCTCTGTCCTTCTTACCAGTCTCTATGTGGCTTCTTCTTAAATTCTTGGTTATAATATTTCAGTTCACCTAGCCTTCAGTTAGTTACTCAGGTTGTTTGCTCTATAATTTAGCTGTAAATCTGGTTTGGTGCTGGAAGTGTGTGAGTCCAGCTTCCACTGAATCTGTGGTCATCTTGGAATCTCCAGAAATATTTTTTATAAAATAATTTAAATGATAAGCCAGTGAAGCAAATGCCAAATACATAAATCAGATTATCAATACCCAAAAACAAGAAATACAAAAGTAACACAAATGTACAAATGTTGGCACTTTTGACAAACTTTAAAAAGAATTCATTTTTCATAAAGCCATATTTAGTTACTTAATTTTATCCTCAAGATTATTTCCATGCTGCAAACCTACACTTGTCTTGTCTTGTTTCTTTGGAATGAATAAGCTAAAGGTGACTGAAAGGGGCAGGGGGAATGCAAGTGAAGTGCAGCTCTTTCAGTGTGACCCCATTTCATTTCCTCCCAAGAAACGCTTAATTCAAAGTAAATCAGTGCCATTTCCAGCTGCTAATACATGGTAAGTATGAAAATGAGTCCATCTTTGACATTCAACATGCAAATTTATATTGCTCTCAGTATCCGTATGTGTCCAGTAAGAAGAGGAAGCAGTTAGCTGCTGCTTCGGCTCCGTGACCTGAACACATCACACATCCACTTTGCCCTCTGTAGAGCAGGGATATGGCATGTGTAACTAGGTGTCCAACCAGCCTGGCAGTGAGTACATTGCTCCTTAGGAGTGAAAGAGAGACTCCCTAAGAAAACAGAATATCATTTCAAGTTTGTTTTGTTTTTGTTTTTTTGAATCCTCAATGCAGTTAAATTGACCGATTTATCTCAAAGGGGATAAATTAGTTGAATTATCCTCCCAAGACTTTGATTTAATTGTTATGGGTTGGGGCCCAGGCATGGGTTTTTATTTTAAGACTTCTCCAATTGGCTGTAATATGCACCCAGGGATGAAGACCACTGGGCTAGATGAAACCCGCAGGATATGATTGTGTTTCTCAGAGGCTGACTGCTTGGTGACTTCCCCAGCTCCCTATTTTTATTTATTTCATCTTCAGTTCCATCCTACTTCATCACAGAACCACTGGATCTCTTCCTGTCCTTATAAAGTCCTCACTTACTTTATAGAAGAATAATGGGGAGTGGAGTAGTGCACCGTTTGAGAATGATGCCGCTGTTTCCCACCTGAAAAATTATCGCTACCTTCACTGGCTGCTTCCTCAAAGGAGCGAGTACGCTAGCTCCTGTCTAAGGGAAATGCCATCCCCTCTATTCTGAATCCCAGACCCTTCGTGTCCTGAACTATATCTTCCAATTTTGACCCAGTTCTCATCTGTATCGCATTCTCTCAGACTCACTGGAGATTTGTCTTTGCTTTTAAACCTCTTATATCTTTAAAAAACAACCTTTCCCCAATTGCATTCCCTTCTCTATCTACTAACCTAGTTCTTGCCTTTGCTTCATAGTCAAGTTTCTGGTTTTCACTTTAAGACTCAATCTTCTCACCTCATTACTCCTCAACTATAGCCATGTGTCTTTCTCATCAACAATTCCAATGAAAACGATTCTGCCGTGGTCACTGGTGACCTCTTGGTTGTTGAATTCAATGAGTTCTTATTTTCTTGACCAGTTAGCAGATTTTAAGTGTTGACCACATGTCATTTATAAGATCTCTCCCTGTGGTGATATATCACCCTTCTCTCGTATTAACCATCTGCTTCCAGCTGCTCCTTTTTTAGTCTCCTTCCCAGGCTCAACTTCCTCTCCTTGTCTGTTGCATACTGGTGTTCTTGCAGTTTACTTCTCTACTAATCCCTTCTCTGCATTTCTCTTATCACTGACTTAGTCTAAAGTAATATTTTTAACCTGAATTATTATAATAGTTTCCAAACTGGAAACTGCCTTCAGCGCTGCTTCTCTCCTTTAATACTCTATTTCCCATAGCATACTGCACCCTGGTATTTTGTTATCTTTGCCCATGTGGTTCCCTCTAACTGGTGTACTCCTCATATCCACCACCATTCTCATTAGCCTTGTCAGCTACGTGTTAAGGTTTAGCTCAGGTTCTCCTCCTGTGGGAAGCCTTCTCTGTTGAGCCCCAGGACGTTCACTTTTTACACAACTGTAGCATGGAGTTTATGGTAAAGTATTATAATTGTATTAACTTTGGAATCTCCTTTTCCCCCAACCACTGAGAGTAAATTCATTGCTGGTATGGACTTTGCCTTAGCTTATTTTTATCCCTAGTATCTGGCACGGTGTCTGACTGTCACATAATGATGACTCGATTAATACTTGTTCAATGAATTACATTAACATCTTGTGTGTGTGTGTGTGTGTGTGTGTGTGTGTGTGTGTGTTTTAGGCAAAAAGCAAATATTTCCTATTCTTTATGTATCTAAACTAAAACCCATTATTCACCTTGGCATTGACATATAAGACCCTTCACAATAAGACAGACCATATCTCCCAAATTTTCCCACCCTCAATAAGTTCATGCTCTTCCACAATTCATTCACCATTGTCTCTCTTTCTAATATGGTCTTTTTCATAACCTTGAAACTTTATGTATAGTAGTAGAGACCCAGTGCACAAATTCGTGTACCAGTGGGGTCCCTCAGCCTGGCTTGTGGGATCGGGCCAAAACTGGGTCTCTGACATCCCCTGAGGGGTCCCAGTTTGAGAGGTTACAGGCCAGGCAGAGGGACACCACCAGTGTAAGATCAGGGCCAGGGAGGGACATGGGAGATTGGCCAGCTGGGGAGGGACCGTGGGAGGGCTCCAGGACATGTCTTGCCCATCTCACTCAGTCCCAATCAGCCAGACCCCAGCAACAAGCTAACCTACCGGTTGGAGAATCTGCCCCCTGGTGGTCAGTGAATGTCATAGCTACTGGTTGACCAGTCAACTGTCTGCCCCCTGGTGGTAAGTGAACATCATAGTGAGCAGTTGAGCGGCCTGACTTATCATTAGCATATTCCACTTTGATTGGTTGAACGGATAACCAGACAACTAGATGCTTAGCATATTAGGCTTTTATTATATAAGATACTCTGTCTTCAATATATTTCTACCTCTCAATTTCTATGTCTGTCTGCCTCTCCTTAAATCATTACTAATTCTTAAATAAAATTTTCTTGTTGTTTTAACATCTTTGAATCAAAGCACTGTGTTATTTTACCTGCAATATCGTTTATTGCAATGTATGGTAATATCTGTATTTCTATTGTTTTTGTGGGATTTTTTTGCATTAAAATAGACCTTAGATCTTCTTGAAGGAAAATTAATTTCTTGGTCATATTTTTTCTCCCATTACCTAATAAATAATTAACACTCAAATATCAATATTATTAAATAAATTATTACCAAAATAAAGAAATATGTAGTAATATTCAACTCTGAGATTAAAGTGACTAAGTAATATTTTCAAGGTCAGTGGAGTTTATTTCCCAAAGGTTAATATTATCATTTCTGTCTTCTGTCCCTCATTTGTTTTGAATTGTCCTTATGACTTAAATAGTGTCTGTGCAACTGTGCTTCTGTTGCTTAAGGGATGTTCTGTGGTTGCTTTGTTTTGAATGTACTGTGTTCTCAATGAGACTGTAAAGTCCTCAAGGGCATGCTTTGTTCAGTTCTTTCCTGTGTTTCTTAACTTGTGCCTAGAATAGTGGAAAACATTCATTCATTTAAGTATTTGTGAGTGCGTCTGGCATGTGCTGAGCATTGCTAGTTGTTGGTGATGTTGATGCTTTATACCTATATCCCCACACAGGCTGCTATCATACCAACTAAGCAGTACAACATAGTTTACACTTTGATATAAGAAAAAGTCTGTCAAATGTGATAAATTACGTATGTTCATATCAAGGGTAAAAGCCATGATTTCTAAAATTTCAAATGAAATTAAATATTAAAGATTTCCCTCTTCTCACCAATCATGTCTGTTTATATTTTGCCTATGCCTTTTGTTTACTTTTCGGGTCTCTATGTCTTTCTCAGGTTTGTATAGTTTTATTTCACATTGTATCGTTCACTTTGCATCATACAATTTTATATTTTGCGCACACATGCAAAGTGTCAGACATTCTAGCAACCACGCTGTGATCATTTTATTTATAAACTCACTTTTGTTTTAAAATAGTAGTTGCAAAAATGTAGCTCCACAGGTATGTTTTTAAAATATATTTTATTGATTTTTTAGAGAGGAAGAGAGAGGGATAGAGAGTTAAAAACATCGATCGGCTGCTTCCTGCACACCACTTACTGGGAATGTGCCTGCAACCAAGGTACATGCCCTTGACCGGAATCGAACCTGGGACCTTCCAGTCCGCAGGCTGACGCTCTATCCACTGAACTAAACCGGTTAGGGCTCCATTGCTATTTTAAAACAAAAGTGAGTTTGCACTGTGGAGAAGCTAAGGAAGGAAGTTGAGTCCTCACTCGACTGCCTTTACTTCTCCCCTTTTTTGATGTGACCAGAATTAGTGGAAAGCCTATTAAGTCATCACAGGTTTTCCAGGTGCTTCGTGCTAAATGGCACATCCTGTCAGCACGCACAGAAAATAAGGCTTTCCACATTACAGGGGAATGAGAAAATTCAACGAACAAAATAAACTAGTGAACATAGGGGTGCATATATCCTTTCTGACTGGTGTTCAGATTCTTAGGATATATTCCCAGAACTGGGATCACTAGGTCAAAAGGCAGTTCTGTTTTTTAATTTTTTGAGGAAATTCCATACTGTTTTCCATAGTGGCTGCACTGGCCTGCATTACTACCAATAGTGCACTAGTTCTCCACGTCTTTGCCAGCACTTGTTTTTTGCTGATTTATTGATGATAGCCATTCTGGCAGGTATAAGACGGTATCTCATTGTGGTTGTAATGTGCATCTCTCTGATAATTAGTGACATTGAGCATCTTTTCATATATCTTTGGCCATCTGTATGTCCTCTTTGGAGAAGTGTCTATTCAGGTCCTTTGCCCATTTTTTAATGGGATTGTTTTTCTTCCTAGTGTTGAGTTGTATAGTTCCACAAATCCCAAACAAGTGACAGCTGGCATCGGCATGCCCTGTACCTCTTGCTGAGCGGCCCCAAGCCCAGCACTAATGGCAGCCAACCTCAGTTCACCACAAAACCTCTCCCAGGACCTCTAGGCAGAGGCAGCTGACAACTGCAGATCACTTTGTAGCTCCCACCAGGTTGCCCAGGGCCAGGCACAGGCAGCAGCTGAACTTGTTCTGCATCAAGGAGACCCCAGAACCAACAAACGTGGTGGATGACTTCAGACTCCACCAGAACACCACCCAATCAGCACCAGAAAGGATACACCCAAAGGGTGTTCTTGGCAGGCACGGAGCCCTGCTAACGTGAATGATTGTCCTTGGGATCAGCCCTCACACAACAGCTGGTCTACTGTAGTCATGGCCAGTCCTCACAGCCAGTCATCTGAGGGTCAATTCCACTCAGTGATGTGCCAACAGCAATCAAGGCTCAACTACAACAGAAGAGCGCAAACAACCCCACACAAGGGAAACCACTGGAGCACCCAAAAACCAAAAATCTACAAGAGATATACAATAAATAAAGAGAAAGGAACCCAAGTACAACAGAAGGTAATCAACATACAAGTGAGCAAGAGAATAAAAAAGGAACAGAGAATGACTATAAAAACAATTGGAAAATAATTAATAAAATGACAATTACTACATAGCTATTAATAATTACTTTAAATGTAAATGGATTAAATGCTTCAATCAAAAGATGAATGGATAAAGAAGAGGTGGTATATATATACAATGGAATATCACTTGGCTATGAAAAAGAATGAAATCTTACCATTTGTGACAAAAGAGGTGGACCTAGAGGGTATTATGCTAAGTGAAATAAGTCAGACAGAGAAAGACAAATACCCTATAATTTCACATGGAATCTGAAAAACATAAGGAAACATACAAAACAGAAACAAACTCATACAGAGAACAGACTGGTGGTTGCTAGATGGAAGAGGGTGGAGGGACTGGGTGAAAAAGGTGAAGGGATTAAGTACACATTGGCAATCACAATATAGTTGTGGAGATGCAAAGTACAGTTTAGGGAATACTGTCAGTAACATTGTATAAGCTACATTTGGTGTCAGGTGGGTGCCAAATTTATCAGGAGAACACTTTGTGAGTTACACAAATGTTTAACCACTATGCAGTATACCTGAAACTAACACAATATTGAATGTCACAAAAGGTGACTCCCTAAATTTTAGCCCAGTTTCCAGATTTTATTTTTTTTCTTCCTTTTGCCTTCCTTTCACCTTGTGCCTAACAGACAAAAAACATTACGTATTTGGGGGTTTCCAAATACATATTAATTGAAAATCAGTCAACATTTTTAGTCAAATCAATCAGTATGAACTCTCTTAAATGTATCTTAGTTAACAAATTATCAATTCTCAAACAAATGCTGCTTCTTTGAACATCCACAATGTCTAAAATAAACATTCTATATGCCATTAAAGTGCCTAAGTCTGCTTATTTGCATAAGCTCCAGCTTTTGGATATCCATTGCACTTTCAACAAAGAAATAATGTTTCCATAACTGTAAACTGACAAATATTTAATATATAGATCCCATTTAGGGAATAAAAATATTATCTGAGTTTGTGTAAAATCCATTATTATTAATTTCTGAATTTCTCTTTTGCTTTTAATTCATAATTTGCTGTTTGTGAACTTTAATTTCCTATAAAATCCCCATTTCTTCATTACTCAACCATGCAATACATAGACAGCAGCTATATTAATAACCTCTCAAAGGTGCAGTGCACTGATACGGCTATTTATGCTGCTGTCTGGAGAAAAGCATATTTATTCTGTTCAAGTACCCATGAGACATGGAAACTATTCTTTTTCAGTCTCACAGTAGATAGTCATTTCAAAACTTCAATTACTATTTCAGCATGTTCCCTCCATTACCATTTTCAGCACCATAGCCAGTAACTTCTAATAGCAAAATGTAGTTTATAAACCATACACATATATGCCTTGCATGCAATGAACACATACAGCTATGTATAAATGATTAATATCTGCATAAAAGTAAAATGTATATGAAAATATCAATATATAAATCTTGAATATGAAAATTTTATACCTCTCAGGTACTGATGAATGACTGTTGAATGTCTGTACTAGTATACATAGGTGTATATATTTATCATATATGTATACTAGTATATCATATATCTTAGAATTGAAGAAAAATAATCATACACTAATATTCAAATATTTCTTGAGATTTATGTCAGTACAGAGCTGTTCTTTGTGCTACAGAGATTATGAAAAATAAAATAAAGTAATATTTCTGTCTTTGAACAACTTACAATTGTAAGAAATATTATTCTTTTTATTGAAATGAGATGATTGAATGAAAAAAATGATTGTTTATAGTCTCAATCTTACTTTATGTATACCTTAAATTCCATGGAATGGTTATAACTTCTCTTATTATGTGATATTTTGTTTCTGTATTAAATTAATCTTTTTCTTGAATCTATCATCTATTTTCCCATTCTTTTTGCCATAAAAATGCATACATCTAACGAGACAGGACATTTGGATCTCACCATTTTCAAACATGATTTTCAATATATTGTCTCTTATAATTTGTCTTGAGTGGAGGACACTGTAAAAAAATCAACCTTTTGCAGTTTACGGTTCTATTAATTGTTGGGATATTGATGAGTGTAACCCCAAAACACTTACTACTCAGTGTTCACTTTATAAAGAACAATGCAAGATACTTCAGGTCCTAAAGCCACAAAAATAGTTTGCTTAAAGTGATAATGTTTCCCTATTTGTTTGGCAGCTCTCATATTTGTCTAATATATAAAGGACTCTTTTTAAAATAGATTTTTAGAGAGAGTAAGGGAGGAAAACATTCATTGGCTGCCTCCTGCACATGCCCCGAACCAGGAATTGAACCTTTTGGTGCACAGATGGCGCTGCAACCAACTCAGCAGCACCGTAAACATCCTTAAAAGTTGTTTATGAATTTGTACATAAGCTTTTGTAACTATTTTGTCTTATTTTTTCATTAACCCTATTTCAATATTTATTTTTTATACTATCATACTGTATCTCATTTTTAAGCCTTTCAAAGCCAGACGGTAATGAATAAAAATCTACCTGTGACCAGAAAGTTTTACTTGAATTTGAGAAAAATCTAGATTCTTATTCTTATTCTGCATTGCCATTGTCAAGTGAGTGGAATATACCTGTGGCTTCCATTTTATCGTTTTCTCCTTCCTCCCTAATGCTCTGAAATCTAGCTTTGCTCTCCATTCTATAGATACCCTTATTAAGGACTTTGCTATTTCCTAGGTATTTGAACTTGGGAAAGTAACTGGATCTCTCTATGCCTTATATTCCTCATTTATAAAATGGAGTTAAAAATGCCTCTATCAGTTTGTCCTGAGGATTAAATGAGATGGAGTCCATGCAGTGGTTAGCATGCACTAAGTGCCTAAAAACTGGTGCTGATAACAATGTTGTAGTAACAGTGGATAATTTCCCACACAACCTGATTTTTCAGTTCCTTCATACTTTTAACAGCATGAGCTTTTTCTAGTCCCACAGGCATTAACATTCATCCTTGACTCTGTTTTGTCACTTTCTCCTTCCCTATCTAGCCAACTGTTAAATAGTTTGTCCTTTCCATTTTACCATAGTTCTCAAATGTGTCTTTTCTTTGCCCCTCTGACCTCACCCTCATTTTATCAGAGAGTAATCTACAGGGTGTGGTGAATCCCTGAAAATGTTCTCTGGGGCAGAAGAAGAACTAACAGGATCTTGAGTATGTAAGACACTGAAATATGCAGAGATTCCATAACTGCAAATAAGCAATCAAGAATGCCAGTGGGCTAGGTTGAGGTGCTCATCTTCAAACATAGCTTAATAAAGGTTATGAAAAAAGGGGGCTTCATTTAATTTAGATGGAAATATTTAATTTGTAGAATGGTGGTGGGAATAAATGTTATCAGTGACTACTGGTAATATGAAAACTAGAATATTCATTATTGGTCTTAGATTAAATTAACTAACTATGGAACCTGTGCTACACATCCACTGCCCCAACATCACTACTATTGGACACGTAAGTGATTAAAATGGCAAACTGTACAAATGGAGGTAGAATTACAGTTAAAAATTCATCTCATCCATATCAATCCCTATATAGAGTAATTGGTGATTTATGTTTTTTTTAAAAAAAGGCCAACAAAGTTACCAGTGCTTTGTATTATATATTTTATGCTCCAATCTGTTGCTATGTGATTATTAGATTGGAAACACATTGGGAACCTAAGATAGTGGTTCACATATTACAGATTTTCAATAAACATTGTTAAATACATGAGCTAAATGTTTGCTTAAAGACTGCATTACACCTCAAAGAGGCCATTAAAATTTATACTCAATAGAACAAAGTTCATACTATTCAAATGTGTTAAAAGACCATTTTTATTTCAAAGACTTTACCTTTACATACGGGCCTGTGATCACTCCAAGCAGCAAAGACTTCAGCTATTCGCTGACAGGTGATGCTCTTAGCGCCCTGTAGGACATAATCTTCATCACAAGAAAACTGCACAGTTGATCCCAGGCTAAAATTGAACAAAGGATTAAAAAGCAGGATTAGAAGCATATAACATAATGATTAGGCTCCATTTCTACTGGACATATCCAACAGGTCAAAAGTGCCTCACGGTGACAAAAGTGTCTACTCTGAAAGCAGAATATGAAAAAATGACTTGAGCAAAGGTATAGTAAAAGTCATAAACAGATCAATCTATTGTAAATCAGTAACATGCAGATATTGGTAGGAGTTGTATAAAACTGTCATCAAGTTTAAGTATCTTGTATTAATTGTAGAAGCCAAGATTAAATAATTGAGTGTCTCATCTAAGTAGGTGGTGATTGTGAGGCAAAAAGTGGGTTT
Source organism: Myotis daubentonii (assembly GCF_963259705.1). Classification (NCBI taxonomy): domain Eukaryota; kingdom Metazoa; phylum Chordata; class Mammalia; order Chiroptera; family Vespertilionidae; genus Myotis; species Myotis daubentonii. Next base: position 34,307,385 of record NC_081856.1, on the reverse strand, counting down.
CCTAACTTGAATCCCAGTGCTTATATCCATACCACATTACAGTACTTCTCTAGCAGGTTTTTATATGTGTACGAGAGGCCCAATGCACGAAATTCATGCAAGGGGCTCGGCCCTCGTAGCCGCTGCAGCTTGCCTCGGCCCTCGCAACCCCGGCTTCGTCCGGAAGGTCGTTCGGCTGTCCAGTCTAATTAGCATATTAGGCTTTTATTATTATAGATTGATTTGGACATGTCTATATGTATATGTTTACATATATTTAGGGCTTCAAAATGGTGCTGATCATTTCTATAGAATTAACCCATCTTTTATTATTTATCCTTTTGTAATTAGAATTTTGTTTCCCTTTCCACTGAAAATAAAGTTAACTAAAATGTTTATTTTTAAAAACCCTAATTGCTAAGTGTAACAAATGTTTTTCTGAAATAAACAACTGCCCATGCATTTTCGTTCATAAAATCCTTAAACAGAAACTCACCAGCAAGATAAATATAAAGGGTGTCCCAAAATTTACGCAAGATTTGAATTTTGCATGAGCATTAACAACAACAAAAATAAAAGCCTAATTTTACTTGGTTTGTTGAATCAGATTCTAATATCTGTTGCCCTTTGATTTCAATCCCTTCAATTTGATAAGCATTACCAAGTACCAATTATGGCCCAGGAGCAGGGACAATGAAGACCAATGAAGACCACGGCTTTGTGTATGTGCCAGCAAAGCCGTGGAGGCCATCTACCCGATGTGCTAGTCCATACATAGCCCTATACTGTATACTTTACAAATCAATAAAAAAAAATTACAATTTTTAATTACAAACCTGTGGTTTCTATCAAAATTACTTCTTGCGTGGATTTTGGGACACCCTTTACAAAGTCCAATTTCCTTAACTTAATATAAAATGTCTTCAAGCAGTTAAGTCCCTGGCAATTCCCACACATGAGGAGCCCTTCCAGCAGCTGGGCTTCTGTACCTGCCATGCGGCTCTCTGTCTGCTCTTCCTGGCCCTTCCTGACCAGAGGGCCTTCCCTGCACCCTCTCACCCGGCCTGCGCCAGAACAGCTCCTCTAGTTCCCTGAGCTCTTCATACAAGGGATCACCTGATCACACTTGTGTGGCAAGAAAATATTTCTGCAAAAATGCAGAGGACAATTTAAAAGGAAGACAAATAGATAAAGGGAGACCACTAAGAAAATAACAACTTAGGCCAAGAGTTAGCAAACCATATCCTGCAGCCCAAACCTGGTCCCCTGCCTGTTTTTACACAGCCCAGGAGCTAAAAATCGTCTTTATATTTTTAAACATTTGAAAAAAATCACAAAATTAATACTATTTTATGAAATGTAAAATATACATCAAATTCACATTTCATTGTCCATAAATAAAATTTTATTGAAACACAGCCATCCTCTTTCATTACAAAATATATGGCTGTTTTCATGCTATAATGTCACAGTTGGGTAGTTACAATGGAAACACTTTGTCCTATCCTATCTAATAAAGAGGGAATATGTTAATTGACCTTCACGCTGTCACAAAGATGGCTGCACCCACAGCCAATGAGGAGAGAATATGCTAATTGCCTGTCACACCCTCAAAGATGTTGGTGCCCACAGCCATTAAGGATGGAATATGCTAATTGACTGCCACGCCCTTAAAGATTCTGACACCCACAGCCAATGAGGAGGGAATATGCTAATTGCCTGTCATACCCTCAAAGATGTTGGTGCCCACAGCCAGTTAGGATGGAATATGCTAATTGACTGTCACACCCTCAAAGATGGCAGTGCCCATAGCCACAAGATGGTGGCGCCCAGTCCCCTCAGCCCCACTGGGGTGGCAGGCACATGGACTGGCCACACCCACCCCCAGGAGGGCCTGGCTGCTCCGAGTGCCTGCCTCCAGAGACCCCCAGTTCTCTCTAGTCAAAGTATAAAATGTTTACTATCTAACCCTTTAAAGAAAAAGCCGTCCAACTTCTGTTCCAGACTAAAGAAGACAAAAGGTAAGAAGTAAGTGGTGGCATGGCAAAGAACAGAAAGGTTAGTATAGGGGAAATCTAGGCATTAGAATCCAGTCTTCACCAGAGTTCTTTCTTTTCTTTCTTTCTTTTTAAAAAGTGGTTTTATTTTAAATATAAAACAAAGCAACAAAACAAAATCCCCAGTTCATTGAGTTATCATGAAATAATCACCCAGATATCAAGAAATAGATGATCTTAGGGTTTTCTTGGACTTCTTCATGACTCCCAAGTTTTATTCAGGTGACCCTGTAGACTGAGCAGCCTTAAAAATTTACTAATGATTAACTCCCTACCTTTTCTTACTTCCCCACCTCATAAGTGGAAACTCCATCCTTCCAACTGAAGATCAAAAACCATGGAGTCATTCTTTAGTCATCTTTTTCTCTTACTTTACACACCCACTCCCCATGGAGCAAATCCTGTTAGCGACATTTTCAAAATCAAGAGCCTAACATGTCTCACCTCCTACAGTGTCACCACCATCATCTGAGCCACCATAATGTCTCATATATACATATTATTGCCAATAGTCCTTTTGCTATGTGTTGGTTTCCTGTTTCTGTTCTTGGCTCCTCGCAATCTATCCTTAAATGGCATCCATGGCAATCATTTTTAGAAAATGGTTCAAATTATGTGATTTCTATGCATCAAACCTTCTATTATTTCCCCCATTTCTCTCCTTTCTCCTTCAATCTCTGTTCTTTAGCTACATTGACTTCCTTGCTCTGGCTTGAAAATATTAAGGATGCACTTGCCTCAGGGCCTTTACATTGCTCTGATATCAGTCTGGAAAATGCTCAGCAAGAAGTCCATGTCTGTCAACTCCTCATTTCTAGTTTTTCTTCACATCACCTTATTCATAAGGTCCATTGTGACTATTCTCTAAAAAACAGCTAGTTCTATTCTGTAATCTTCCTCTATGTTATTTCCTTTACATTTTCTGATACATTGTGCATTCATTTGTCTACTTATTGCATCTCTCATTCCACAAAAACTCACAGTGCTTATCTGTTTTGTTTCCCAACCTGTCAAATATATCCTAGTATACAGTAAATTGTTAGATATATGTATATTCATACATATATATTGTAAATTGTTAAATATGTCTATCTAATCTAATAATAGAGAAACATGGTCATTGACTATACTTTCGCTACGCCACCCACTGTAGCCAAAGTTGGCGGTTAATTTGCATATACCAGCTGGGAGCGAAGACTGAAGACAACATGGAAGTGAAGTGCTACAGAAGGGAGCTAAGTAGAGGCGGCAGAGATAGGAACGGAGCCAAGGCGGCAGAGGTGGGAGGCGGGAGTGGAAACCCAGCCAGAGTGGCTGGGAGCGGGAGGGGAAACCCAGCCAGAGTGGCTGGGAGCGGGAGGGGAAACCCAGCCAGAGTGGCTGGGAGCGGGAGGGGAAACCCAGCTGCAGGGGCTGGGAGTAGCAGGGCAAACCCGGCCCCAGTGGCGGGGAGGAGCAGGGCAAACCCAGCCACAGCGGATGGGAGCTGATGGGCAAACCTGCCGCAGCAGCTGGGAGAGGCAGGGCAAACCCAGCCGCAGCTGCTGGGAGTGGCAGGGCAAACCTGGCAGCAGCTGCTGGGAGTGGCAGGGCAAACCCGGCCGCAGTGGATGGGAGCCGATGGGCAAACCCTTCCGCAGCGGCTGGGAGCGGGAGTGAAGCCCGCCTCATGGGTTTTGCTCCCTTCTCTGCTTTGCTTCAGCCGCAGGAAGCCCTATTCTTGCAGGAATCTTCCTGCAACAGGCCTCTAGTATGTATCTATTTGAGAGTGAATAAATGCTCTTCATAATATATGTAATAAACAAAAATTTTCATGCCATACCCCTATAACAGGGCAAAATTATTCTCAGGTAAAATACCTTCTCAAGGATATTTTAATGGCTTTTAATCCATGTGCACTCAGCTCTCACCACTAGACACACTTGCTATGGTCCAGAAGCAGCTAAGAAAGCAATGTGATCAGAGCACAACAAATGAAAAAGACAGTGGTACAAAATTACGTTAAAGAAGCAATTAAAAACTGGGGTCAGATCATTTATGAATTTGTAAGTCATGGTAAAGATTTTAACCTTTACTCTGAGGGAACTGGGCAACTATTGTAGGACTGAGAGCCAAAGGAATGACATTATGTGACTTTAGGTGTTAAAGTGATAATACTGGCACTGGGTGAAGAATACAATTTAAGGGGCAAAGGCAGAATCAGGGAGTATGGTTAACTATCTATCCAGTAATCCTAGCTCTCATGGAGATGCAGTGATGGTGGTTTGTACAACAGAGGTGGTTTTCAGAAACTAACAATGGTGAAAAGAAATTGTTTAGAAGGCCTTAGAATAGGCCTGGTCTACAGAAGTAATTTTAATTACTAATTTCTTCCTAACTTAATGGATTCATGATTCTGTCAAGGTCACTCTGCTGGTCACATAATTATATGTTTTTTGACCAGGCTCTTCTTGCTAAAAATAATAAATTGCATCTTGTAACAAGTGTTTGAGCTTGTTTTTTGTTTTTTTTTTGTTTTTTTTTTTTTTATAGCAAAGCAACTCACTGACCCTGAAGACAGACAACTGGCAATAATAAACAACTGAGTGCATTGCTATGATACCAGACCGGCCGGGTATTTGCATCGAATAATTGAATACCTTCCCCTCCACCTGAAGTTTAACAGTCTCAGCAAGGTTTTCTTCCTTTACTTTGCTGGAGAAGTAGTTTCAAACTGCAGTTAACAGTTTGAGCTGCAGAGTCCCAGAGGCCTTTCAAACCCTACCGCTTCCCTCGCTCAGCTTTATGGCTCGGAGACAATAAAGATCTCTCCAAGCTTCTCCATCTGCGGTGGTCACATAATGAAATGTAATTTATAACGGACACAGGGCTTCACACACATTGAACACCAAGTTACTTCTCTCCAACTGGAAATAATTGTGAAAATTATTAATTTCTTACCTACTATTAAGAGAAAGACTCTTTATTTATCATCTACAAGCCCTACTATCCAGGACCACAGCTAAACTTTAAAATATTCTGAACCAAAAATACAGAAGTACTAAATAGCATAGAGAGGACAGAAATCACTGGAAGAACTAGCCTTTCCAGTAAAATCCAGGCTCAGTAACATCCAGGAAATGGGTAGCATGTGCAAATGCACCACCTTCTTTTTATGAACTGATTTATTATTTGAATCAAATTTAAAGGATCACTTACAACTACATTTCCTCAAAAATATGTATTTCTTGAATAAGTATTTAGTTATACTGCAGTAACAATCAAGGAAGACAAGCTGTATTCACTATAATTTTTCTGTCACCACTGAAGAGACACCTGCCTTTTTCAGCTAAAAAAACTTTCTACTTCAGTAAGTTACTCATTTGATTGTATACCCGCAAATAAACAAGTGGACACATTTTAAACTGATATTACTAAATAACCAAGCATATGTTATGCAACTACAGAGTTTAGAAAACAGTGTTGATTTTCACCATGATTATACTAGCCTAACTTTAAGTGCTATTATCTTTTTTTTTTTAAATATACTTTATTGATTTTTTACAGAGAGGAAGGGAGAGAGATAGAGAGTTAGAAACATCGATGAGAGAGAAACATCGATCAGCTGCCTCCTACACATCTCCTACTGGGGATATGCCCGCAACCAAGGTACATGCCCTTTACCGGAATCAAACCTGGGACCTTTCAGTCCACAAGCCGACGCTCTATCCACTGAGCTAAACCGGTTTAGGCGCTATTATCTTTTGAAAAAACAAACAAACAAAAAACTGTACATATTACTGCAAAACACAAACATCTAAGCTCTCAGTGAAAGAAGGTATGAATTTTTAAAAGTATATGGCATTATTTCTTTTTTTTTTTTGCATGTATCTGTCCAATTTTACCAACACCATTTATTGAAAAGACTGTCTTGATTCCATTGTATGTTCTTGCCTCCTTTGTCAAATATTAATTGAGCATAGTGGTTTGGGTCGATGTCTAGGTACTCTATTCTATTCCATCGGTCCATATGTTTGTTCTTGTGACAGTAAAAGGCAGTTTTGAGAACAATGGCTTTGTAATACAGCTTGATATCTGGTATTGAGATCCCTCTTATTTTGTTCTTCTTTCTCAGCATTGCTGCAGCTATTCAGGGGTTTTTTTTTGTTTGTTTGTTTCCAGATGAATTTTTGGAGAGTTTGTTGTAGGTCTATGAAATATGATGTTGGTATTTTAATGGGGAGTGCATTAAATTTATATAGATTGCTTTGGGTAGTATGGACATTTAATGATGTTGATTCTATCAATCCTTGAATACAGTATGTTCTTCCATCTGTTTGTGTCTTCGTCTATCTCTTTTTTCAGTGTCTTGTAGTTTTCTGAGTACAGGTCTTTTACCTTCTTAGACCACCAACTTACACCAAAATACACAAAAATAAACTCAAAATGGATAAAGGACTTAAACATAAGACAGGAAACCATAAAAATATTAGAAGAATCCACAGGCAGCAAAATCTCAGACATATGCCAAAGCAATATATTCATTGATACAGCTCCTAGGGCAATCCAGCTAGTGTCTTTGACTGGTTAAAGTCAGCAAGAAACCTAGGAAACTGAGTCTACAAGGCTCATTCCCTAACTCTCCCATGATAGACAGCAGAGCAGGGAAGATCTAAAAAGTGAATTCATGGGCAATCAGATCAGGGACCAGCACAGAGATAGCAAACAAATGAATAAACAAAACAGTATCCCATAACAAATACTACAGAGAAATAATATCAAAGATAGAGTGAGAAATGTCTAAAGGGGTCAGAAAAGACTTTCTAGCTCTTTCCAGATCTTGGCTAGAGGAAACAAATGAACACAATAAACTGACAAACAAAATAAAAACAGGCATGGATGCATGGAACAGATGGACAGCTATCAGAGGGGATGAGGAAAGGGGCCTGGATGAAAGAGGTGAAAGGATTAGCCAAAGAACCTGTATGCATAACCAACCCATGGGCACAGACAACAGTGTGGTGATGGCCACAGGGAAAGGGGTTGAGGTGGGGACTGGGTGGAGGTGGGCAAAGGAGGGGAAATGTGGTTGTCTATATAGTGTCAACAATAAAAAATAAAGTTAATAAAAAATGACTTGTTAGGGAGGTTGTATTTAATCTGACATCTTAATAACAAAGAGACATTACTGGAATAGGCATCTGCCAGAGGGGCCCCAAGTAGGAATAAGCTAGATATGTTTCAAAAACAAAAAAGAGGCCAGGATAGCTGGATCAGAGTGGGATATGAGGAGAATAATCCAAAATGGGCTCAGCGAGGGAAAAACAGAACAGGTTCTATAAGGACTACTTTTAAGAGTATCAATTTTATTCTAAGTCCAAGGGGGATGTTATTAGGGGATTTTAAGCAGAGAATTGATCAGATCTGTGTTTTGAAAAAATCACTCTGACTGATCTCTGGTGAATGTATCATAGATAACAAGAGTAATAGACAGATAATTTAGTGCTGTTTTAATGGTTCAAGGGAGATGATAGTGGCTTAAATTAGGAAGGTCTTTTTGTTTTGTTTTTATTTATCTTTATTGTTGAGAATATTACATGTATCCCATTTTTGTCCCATTCCGTTTCCCCTCCACCTGGCTCCCACCCCACCCCAGGCCTTCATTACACTATTGTCTGTGCCCATGAGTGATGCATATCTATATATATGTATAAAAGCCTAAGCGACCATTCGACCTGTAGCTATAACACACACTGACCACCAAGGGGCAGAAGCTCAATGCACAGGCATGGAAACATGGAACAGACTGATGAATCTCAGAGAGAAGTGGGTAGGGGAGAGGGTGGTAAGAGATTAACCAAAGATCTTATATGCATACTAGAGGCCCAGTGCATAGATTCATGCACTGGTGGGGTCCCTCAGCCTGGCCTGCAGGGATCAGGCTGAAACTAGCAGTTCCTTCTCTTGGTTCACTCACTACTATTTTCTTGCCACTCATAAGCATGATTTGATTGCTCCTTGTATTACATCAAATAATCAAATAGCATAGATTTTTGGGACTATGTCATAGATTCTCCTATCTTTCTACATTATCTAATTAATGGAATCAACTCATGTTGATTTAATATTCTTTACAATATCTAATGCCGATGATTCCCTACAATCTCTGAATATCAATTATGTTCAACTACAAACTTAATATTCCCACTTGAAAATATTTAAATCACTTAAAGTTTACAATATCAAAACAGAACTCTTGATTTTTCTCCACAAACCTCTGGATTTTCATTTTATAATGTTTAAGCTGAAAATAAGGTATCTCCATTATTTTTTTGTTTTTCTTACTTTCTACATCAAATTATCATTGAATACTGAGAATTTTAACTTCAAAATGTATCTTAAATCTGTTTAGTTTACTGTCATCACCACTGGAGTCCGAGTCTCCACCATCTTACACCCAGACTACTTCAGCAGCCTTTTAACTAAAACTTCTCTTTCCCTGAATCAATTTATCTAAAATATAAAGTATGACCAACTGAAAATATAAGCTGCGCTAGGCCACCCTCTTACAACTCTTTACAACTTCCTATAATAGGTAGGTGCCCTAAATGACTGAAGTAGCCTAGGGGTGACCATGGTGAAGCAGAAAAAGCTTTCTCAGCCCAAAGAGAGCAGCTGTTCACTGGTTGTACCAGATGTTAACATGAACATACAGTTGTTTCAGTTGCTAAGTCTAACAGTGCAAAAACTGTGTGTGTGTGTGTGTGTGTGTGTGTGTGTGTGTGTGTGTGAGAGAGAGAGAGAGAGAGAGAGAGAGAGAGAGAGAGAGAGAGAGAACTCCGTTGATTTTTAAATATTAGCTCCCACATTATAAAAACACTGTTTAAAAAATCTTTAATTCATTAGGCTGAATGGATGCCAATTAGCTTCCGCTGCAAAAGAGATCCGGTTTCCCTCTTATCTCCTCAACTTCATTCGATGCTTTGAGACTCTCTGATCTTTACTTTCCTGGAACAGTTAATCAAGCTCTTCCTCACTCTGAGGAAGGTGAGCCTGGGTGGAGGTGGGCAAAGGTGGGGAAAATGAAGGACATCTGTAATAATGTCAACAATTTAAAAATTGTCCATCAAAAAATGAATATATATATATATATATATATATATATATACAAAATATGGGGGGTAATTACTCCAGCAAATATGAGAGTGGGACCTTCTTAAATTGGGTGGGCTCCCACCATGACATTTTTATTCTCTCTCTCTCTCTCATAAAACACAATTTTAATTTTTTTTTTTACTTTAAAGCACTTATAAATTTGTGATTACATCTGCATGTGTTCATTTTTCCTATTTTCTGCCTTTAAATTATAAGAAATATGGAAGGCATGTATTATGTCTGTTTTATCAGTTTCTAGTACAAGGCCAGGTACATAATGGACACACAAGAGATAAAGAAATAAAGAATATATTTTTTTCTGAATTTCTCTTCCTATCTATACCAGATTCTAGTAATCCTTTAGAACCAGTTCAATGTTAGCATTTTGTCACCCTTACCTCCTAGTCTCCAAAACACCATACCTTGTCTGTGCTTCTGTAACATTTCACACATTCTTGTTTTAAATATACATTTTTTTTTTAATTTCATAGAGGAAGGGAGAGGGTGAGAGTGATAGAAACATCAATGATGAGAGAGAACCATAAATCGGCTGCTTCTCACATGCCCCTCACTGGGGATCGAGCCCGCAACCTGGGCATCTATCCTTACCGGGAATCAAACCATGACTTCCTGGTTCATACATAGGTTGACGCTCAACCACTGAGCCATGCTGACCAGTCACATTCTTAAATGATGATGACCATATTACAATGTAGTCCTCTGTGGGATTCTTGATGCCTAATATCTATGAAGGTGCTTGAAACATGATTGAAAGATGATCTTAAGACTTGAAATCCACTATACATAATGGTATCTAACTCACTGTATTGCTTTTATAATAAATTGATTTCCAATGAACCATATATTTTTTAAAATAGTGGGGCAAAGTAAATATTAACATTAATAAAAGTCATTTTATAGCATGCTATAATAGCAGCTAGCATTGAGTACTTGTTTTAAGATCTATGATTTCTACCACACATAACTTATCTCATGCAATCTTCCCCTCAAGGATATGAGGAAATAAACTCTTGGAGAAGACAAGATAGTTTATGGCAAAGATGGGACTTGAATGAAGTTTGCCTTCAAAATATAATGTAATGTAGTGACTAAAAGGTTTTAGATTCCGAGAGTAATGAGTTCAAATCTAAGTTTCATCAAGTTATTAGCTGGGTAAACAGATTGTCAATTTTCTCACTTGTAAAGAGGGGCTAAATAAATATATGCTGGGAATTTTTAATAAATAAAGAATGCATGTAAATGCTTACCATTTTGTAGTCTATAAACTATAAATTTTATTTATCAAAGCTGAGAATTTGATTTTAGTAAGTCACTTAGTATCATTTAGTATTTTACAGATTTTTAAAACATTTTTATTTGTAAAATGCTATAATCAGAGGACAACTGAAAATTCAAGATTTAAAAAATATTATTTGTTAGTAATGTAAAATAATGGCTACCATAAATATAACATACATGCTCCAGGTTCTTAGTAAGTTAATTTAAAACTAACAAAATTAATACTATTTTAAGATGGTGATAAAACATATTCATGTTTACTTCCAAAAAATACATATAAAATGTTTGCAGGAAGGTTTCACAGGCAGTACCTCGTTTCAAACTCATCATCACATGTGGTAGATTTGATTTACATGTTGCATAGAAGGAAATTCAGACAAACAAAAGTGAATGATTTACCCAATATCAAACAACTAATAAGCAGGAGAACTCAGATTCAAACTCACATCTTTCAAATCCAAATCCCATCATTTCCCTTAGTACATGATGATAAATTAATCATTTAAACTCCAAAAGTGCTCTTTAAAGTTTTTTTTCATTTGATACTTTAAAATAATAAAATAGTATTAATAGTAACACATCAACTAAATTTCAATTAAATAAACTTTAACAAAATAACAAAATAAATAATTAAATATTACCTAAAATCTGATCCAACTCTCTTCCCATTTTCTGGTTCACCTGGATCTGGACATAAATTGGAAGCTGTTTTAATACCTCCCTCATTTACTGTAACACAGAAAAGAGAAAAAAAAAGAATCAAAACCTATGTAATTAGAAAAGTAAGGATATTAATTTTTATCATTACATAAAATACATTCCTGCATTTTGTCATTACAGTTTAAATATCAAAAGTTAAAATATAATTCTATAATCTAGTAATGAATACAAAACCAATTTTTCTATTTATATACCTAAAATAATTAAGTTTGATGGTCATATTCTAAATGACATACTATTATGATATTAATACATCAACAGTTAACAATTTATTTTTAATTACCATTAAATTGTGAAATCTCTGTATATGCATTCCCAGGGCATCAATAACAGCGTTTCCATTAATTATTTGCAGTGAAGAAGTCATAACCAATTATAACAGTGTAATTTGGATACCTATTATTTCTAAAGGTGCAATAGAAAAATAAGATATTATGAAAAAAGTTTAAAATTATTAATTTAGGCTACAAATGCCAAAATAAAACTATGGGGCAAATTACTAAGCAAAGCCTAGAATCTGTAATAATAAAAGCGTAATATGTTAATTAGACTGGCCGTCCTTCCGGACAACCTTCCAGACAAAGCTGGGGCTGCAAGAGCCAAGTGAAGTCGCACTGGCTGCGAGGGCCAAGCCCCTTGCATAAATTTTGTGCATTGGGCCTCTAGTTATAATTCTGAAAAATAAAATAATGACATATCCTCTAGCAATTTTCATGACTATGTTTTACTTAGCCATTGTACACATTTTCAATAGTTTCTTCAGAACACCCAGTTAATGAAATATTAATTAATATGTTCAGTGAATGTGACCACATTGGATAAATTCCTAAGATAGATAGTTTAATGGAAATATTATAAAACCAGATAATTTTGAAATATCTGACTGACATCATTTCATAAATTTAATTGTATAAGAAACTAGAGAATAACTTCTATTTTGCTCTTCATGAATTTATCTGCTTGGGTGGTCAACACACAATGCAATATAAAGATGAAGTATTATAGAATTATACACTTGAAACCTATATAATTTTATTAGCCAATATCAATCCAATAAATTCAAATAATTTTTGTAAAAAGAAAAGAATAGTATCTTTCAGCAGAGATTTCAGAAAAGAAAAAAATATATAAACCTTGTAATGGTTCTCATCTTACACAATGGATTAAAATCACTGTGGAGCTTTCTTTAAAGAATAAAGATGGCTACTTCTACCTCTAAATACTCTAACATATTTAATCTATGGCAGGACGTGGCATCAATTTTGTTTGTTTTTATTTTGTAATAAACCTCAAAGTGATTATAAAGTAAAGTCAATGTTGAGAACAGTTGGATCCCTGCATCATTTAGTTCAGACTAGTCAATGTGCTTAAATTGATTTATCAAATAGCAAGATAATTGTCAGATGATGGCCCAACATTCATGTCTCTAATAATGCTGACATATTTTCAATTAGATATTAAATTTTACTTTTGTATCCTTTATTCTATAAAAAACCACTTGCCTAAATAGCCATAGCCCAACAATGCTCTTGTTGCTGACTTTATTACATATTCATTGGTCAAAGCATGTGATAAGTATGTTGCCTTGGTCTGTTGACTTCCTATTTAATTCCATTTTACCTGTCTTTGGTATTTTTGTTTTATTTTTTGGTGTGTGTGTGTGTGTGTATGTGGCTATTCTGCTACTTTTGTTGATATCACATATAGTGGACAAATTCAAAGGCACTGACCAATAGTTATCTATAGTTTATATTTCCCTCACAGCTTGAAAAATTACCTCTTTGCTTATGACTTTCAATGTATAGTTTTGCCATCTTTTCCAAGTTCCTTTCTTGTTCCTTCAATGACTTACTAAACCAACAAAATTCTTGCCCTAACTGGTTTGGCTCAGTGGATAGAGCATCGGCCTGCAGACTGAAGGGTCCCAGGTTCGATTCTGGTCAAGGGCATGTACCTTGGTTGCGGGCACATCCCCAGTAGGGGGTGTGCAGAAGGCAGCTGATTGAAGTTTCTCTCTCACCGATGTTTCTAACTCTCTATCCCTCTCCCTTCCTCTCTATAAAAAAAATCAATAAAATATTAAAAGTAAATAAAATAAAAATTCTTATTATCATCTCATGTGCATGCTCTAACCAACCTGACCAAGATGCTTTTGTGATTCCATTATTACTCAGCTCCAATTCATCTTATTTGCAGACTGAACTTCCTCAAACAAAATTTGTATTACTGTTCAATTCTATTATTCTGAATTTCTAGTATATTAATTGTATTTCTCACTGGTCATCAAGACACATCCATAATTCAAGAGCAACAGATTCTTTATCATTCTGCAATTTTACTTGTTATATCCAACAGGTCAGAAATGCCTCCAAGTGACAAAAGTGGTTAGCCTTGCTTATTCTATGCTTTGTGCTTTCTCCATATCTCCATGTTTTCCCTTTCTTCCACTTTGTCAAAATCCTATTTAATTTTCAAGACTCATATCATGTGCTACTTTTTACAAAATACAATCTTTTATTTTTTTTCAGATTATTCACATCCCTCTTTTTATATATCATGGAAAATGTAGAGTTAATTTTAAAGTTGTTTTATCATATTATAAAAGAGTAGTTTCACATTATTTAGTCATAGGCACACAATAATATATCCCTGATAAATATAGTTGGAAGACTTATAATTATTTTAATATACCCACAATGCCTAAAAGGACTTAATAACAGTAAATATGTCCTAGTTGTATGATTAATAACTATATCCTTGCATATGATTTTCAATGAGTCAAGTATTTTCTATGGGAAGCACTATCTTTTATATCTTTAAATGGCTTTTATAAAAATTATTATATATTTTATAAGAATAAGCATTTTCCATTATTGCAAAAAAAATTTTTTAGCATGAGATAGAGAAGAAAATAAGTGATATGACTATACTTACCTACTCTATTATATTATAATAGATAACATTATATTACAATATATAAAAGATTATGTGTTGATAATCTAGAAGTACTTTATCAACACATTAGAAATAAAAAATAATAAAACATATTTTTCCATTTCTTTGTCATTATTGCCTCAAAAAGCAAGCCGGGGTTGTATAAATTTTTATAATAGCTAAAACACGTATTTAGCACTAACTATGCATCAGAAACTATTCTACATCTATTTTACGTGTATCAACTCATTTACTCTTCACAACAATCTTAAGAGTATCTACTAATATTCTACACTTCCTTCAGGTGAGAAAACTGAGGCATGGAGAAGTTAGAAATGTTTCAAAGTCATACTGTTAATTAATGCTTTAATCTAGGTTTAAACCTTAGCAGATTCATTCAAGAAATTTTACTCTTAACTCTTGAGCCCTATATATTGTCTAGAAATCTCACCAGGACAAAACAGCATCATTAATTAAAACTGAAAACACTTTCTAGACATTTTATCTTAAAAAGCAAAGCATAGATATTACTTTCACCATTTTCACTTAGTTAATCTCAGATTTTAATTATTTGTGTCTATTTGGGATTGTGCTTTAGAACAATTGTGTTTTTGAACATCTGCTATATGGAAACGACTTCCCAATTTAAAATGCAAAGATAACAGGAAACCTTTTGCATGATACATGTATTTAATTAAAAATTTTTAAAATAAAAATAAAGAAAATGTATAATCACTTATTTATCTGATATTTATAAATTTATAATTACCCAAGTTACTTAACTTGTCTTGATGCCAAGACATTCAAATGAAGTTAGCATTCACTCACTTAATCAGCTGCTTCCACTACATAATGCTATTTAGGTAACTGAACAGAGTGGTCACTTTTAAAAAATATATTTTTATTTATTTCAGAGAGAAAGGGAGAGGGAGAGAGAGAGATAGAAACATCAGTGATGAGAGAGAATCATTGATCAGCTGCCTACGGCATACTCCCTACTGGGGATTGAACCTGCAACCCAGGCATGTACCCTGACTGAGAAACCGTGATCTCCTGGTTCATAGGTCAATGCTCAACCATTGAGCGACACTGGCTGGGTGGTTGATCCCTTTATTTCTTGCAAAATGGTAAGAAATTAAGTATTGTTTAAAAGTTAAAATACATGGCCGAAACCGGTTTGGCTCAGTGGATAGAGCGTCGGCCTGCGGGCTGAGAGGTCCCAGGTTCAATTCTGGTCAAGGGCATGTACCTGGGTTGCGGGCACATCCCCAGTGGGACATGTGCAGGAGGCAGCTGATCGATGTTTCTCTCTCATCCACGTTTCTAACTCTCTATCTCTCTCCTTTTCTCTCTGTAAAAAATCAATAAAATATATTTTAAAAAAGTTAAAATACATGAACAGGGTGCAGCCTGTTGAAAAGAGCATTACTAGTAGGCATACCCTTTTGCTCTGATCTTTAAGTGTTTTATTACTATTATCAATATTTCAACATGAGTCCTTTTTCCCCAGACATTTGTGGCAAAAGAAAGGACAAAATTGATAGCATTTTAAAAATCAAATAAATTGTCATTTCTTATAAAATTGAAGTGTCTTTATTATATGTATTTATAAATTGTTATATGAGACTGTACTTTATTCATTCACTCTTTTACCTTCTAGCATGGTGCTGCAATGGAGAAGTAGCTCAAATAAAACTGTGGAATGAATGAAAGTATGGATTTGAAGAAGATGAAAAAAATAAACAAAATGATGCATTATAGGAAGCTCACATTTTCTTTATTATTACACCTGAATATTCTAGAATTTAGTAGAAAATTTCGCAAGATTTCTAGTTCACGAAATCCCACATTAAGTATAAGAACTTGTATATATACTTTTCCTTTCTCCGCAAACGTACTCTTTTTGAAGAAGAATAACAAAGGAGGAATATAGACTATTTAATTTCACTCACTAAAGTTAGAAGAAAAATCAGAATTAGCCATCCAAACAACCAAATGCTCCCCAGGAGGACTACCTGCAGCTTTCTGAACCTCTTATTAATTTGCTTCTTGATAAACTTTACAGGTGCTGTCGTGGAAAGACATCCTTTGGCAGTATGTGTAGTTCATGTCCTGTACAATTTTGCTCATTTCTGGCAGTTCCAGTAACAGAATTTATTGTTTTTACAAATACCACAAGCTTTACTTTTTTTTTTCATTTGAAAGTGTCATATAAAAATGCCTCCTTTTAAAATTATTTGGTCCTGTGTTTAATAAATGATCTCAAAGAAATGAAGCCCCAAATGCTTATTTGATAACAGATATATAATAATGATAAAATTGAAATATAATCTTTTTCTTTAAACAGCCAGACAATATATTTTTGAAAGTAGTGATTAAGTATTAGATAAAAATTATAGTAAAATAAAATGTAAAATAATGGCTTATTTTGTGACTTCAAAAATTTGGCATAATTTGTTTTGATTGAAGTGGGATTATTTACATCCAAAAATAAAAATAAGTAAGTACAAGAGTGTTTTTCTACTCACATAAAATTCAATAGAGAAGTATAAAATTTGTTATAAATTTATTAAGTAAATTAACTTTTTTGTTTCATATTAACATTTTTTGGCCTGTGAAATTTATTGACAATTTTAAAGCAAATATTCTTTAAAGAATTTTTTAATCCAGGTCCCCCCAATAGCCCCCAAATACTGTTATGTCTGTTTCCTTTCTTGATCACCTTCATAACCCATGTACAAAAAAAATCAACAAAATATATATGCCCACTAAGGCAATATACCAAGTATACAGAGTTACATACATATTAATGTCTTAATAAATCTAATATATTTTAGTATAAATAATTTGAATTTCTAGGATATATAAAAGTATAAGGCAGGTAGCATATAAAATAACAGTGTAGCCAAAATGAGGAAAAGGTGAATAGTCATGTCTTATAATTCCACCAATAATTCCAAAATAATTATATTGGCCAGACAAAATGTTAGAAATAGAGGTAGTCAAACTATTTTTTAACACTGCAAACATTTAACTTATTTCTCATTGACATGATGAAATTTGATATGTCAGAATAATTATATCTAACTTGTTCTGTTTATATTTCCTATTCTAGGAAAATATCTTACTTTCCAAAATGTATCAAATAATTAATGAAAATACTATCACACTATTCTTTTTCCTTAAACACTGACATATCAATCTTGAAAATACGATTGAAACCCAAATATGTAACAAAAATCGTAATTATATAGCTAAACACTTTAAAATGAACTGATTTGTGTTTTCCTAACAGATAATCCAATTTGATAAAGAATTTCCAACAGATATCTGCCATTTTTGGTTTAGTATTTTCAAATCTTACATAATATAAAAATCACATTTTAAAATTATGACACTTAAAAATGTTTTTATAACGTACAGTTTCCAAATTTATTTCTAGATAATTGATGGAACTGCTCAATTTGTGTCACTGTCTGTTATATATAGAAAGCAATAAACATGTAGGTACTTTTTGTTGGAACTATAATCAATGAATATTTAAAGAAATAGTGTTAAACTCATTTTATCAGATGATTTGGAAATAAATAAAAAACAATCCTAAAAATATAGTCTTGTTAAAATAACACATTATTTACCATAACTAATCTTATTTACTACCAACATGTTATTGTAGAAGTCAGATGCTGTGTCATAAATAGCTTCTTTCAAAATTTATATCTATCTGTATAAACAGCAAAGCAGGGATTTCTACAAACTGCTATTGATTTATACTACAAAAATGCATACCTCTCCTAAAATTTTTATGTTTATGTATAGTAATGTAAATAAATGCACTCATTTAGTGACTCATAATAAGATTCATGGATGAACGTCATAATTAATTCACAAAAGACTATTGAGTTAAAAGGTTTGGATATTTAAATTCAAATTAAGTATATATTTTTTCCTTAAATAAAAAGTTGTTATTAATGCCTTTCCTTAGAAAAGTAATTTTGTTGAAATTTAGATATGATCAAACAAAAATTCCTACAAGAAACCTCTGATTTGAGAAATTTCACTCCTTTCCTTCTTTTAAATCTCATATCCTGGAATTACAAAACTAGAGTATTATCAAAATACTAAATCAAAAGAGTTTATTTACCTTTTGAAATAAGCTGAGCTTGGGAGTGTATCATATTAATCCATTAATTCAATATACATTTAAATACAGTAAGTTACTGAATAATAATCATGCATGTTATATAGATATTAATGCAGTTAATTTGGTAAATATACAAACTTATAAAACACACACAAACAACATAGACATCACAAACTTCACTCTTGCACTACAGAAAGTAACAAAAAAAGGGGTACACTCACAGATAGAAAACTTGTTGCTGTTGTCTTTCCCTGGAAACAATTTAAATCCTCTAGATTTAAAATCTATGGCCTTTTTCACTATTTAAGAAAACAAACAAAAACATGTATCAGGATATACAATTTTAAAATGAAATTCAAGTTAACAAATTTTGTTAGCATGGATTTATGCAAGTTAAAAAAAACCTGCTTTCTTAAGCTTAATATAGGGTATCCAGAAGAAAAATTTAGAAAAGAAAAATTAGCAATATAATCACTAAGTAGTAAAATACCAAGCAGTAAAGAAGGATTTCTAAGTGTTCTATGGGGAGAATCCTGCATATACATGTAGGTATTTTTTATACTATTCAAGGTTTTTATGAGAGCAAAACATTAATACTTTATCATAAACCACTTGAATTCTTCAAATTTTATGTATTAAACTGGACAAATTAAAATACTGAGACATAGAAGTGTGAAGAATTTAATGAACTTGGTCTTTAAAATAAACTAATGCATTTTTAGGTAATTTAGCCTAACTAAAATGTTGGGGCACATTTATTAAATGGCATAACTTGAAAAATTAAAATATGCTTTAACATTTCTGCCAATAACCATTTCCTTTCATAGTCATTGGTTTTGACAATATGATTGATATTAATCCATACTGTTTAAAATTTGTGAAACTGAATTACAGCTACTTGTTGGAGTTAATCTAAAATGTCTACTACTCTTTTTCTAAAAACATTTTTTAAAGTATTTTGGATGAAAAAAAAGAATCGTTTCCTTTTAAGTAAAAATTATTTGATTAAAGTTGCTATATCATTTTTAAAATTGATAAACCATAGTTCGGGATACTATTTAAAATTTTAATGACACCAAGTAAAATAAAGAAAATCTATTTAATTGAAACCCCACTAATTAAAAGTTATGCAATCTTATCTAACAAGATTTTTAAATATCAATCATTTTCTTTAAAAAAAATACAGCATGAGCAAGTAGGCGAGGGATATAGTTAACTTCCTCAGTTATAACTTAGAATTTTTTACATATTGCTCTTTATGAGGCTTATAGGTAGGAATAATGGGAAAAAAAGTAGGCAATTAGGTTTTATTCATGCCATGAATTTGAGAAACACAAAACTGTTTTTTGTTAGTTTTAAATGACCATTTCACTAATTGTACTTTTTCATTTTACCCAATTATGGATATTTTATTGGTTTTTAACAGTTTATGATTTTTTTTCTTGTTAATATTTTCAAAAGTAGAAAGGTAGAGACAGGATCTGATGGGCTCCTGGAATATACAAATAACTATCTATCCATACCACTTTTTTTAAAAGAGGAAAACAATCCCTGGAGCAGTATTTTAAAGAGACCTGATTCTTGCCCTGGCTGGTTTGGCTTCATGGTCAGAGTGTTGGCCCAGGGAACCAAAGGGTCACAGGTCTGATTCCTGGTAAAGGACAAGTGGTGGCAGTTCTATCCCCCCCCGTGTGGGAGGCAACCAATTGATGTTTCTCATAGATGTCTCTTTCTCCCTCTCACCCTCTCTCCCTCCTCCCTCCCTTCTACTCTCTCTAGAAATCAATGGGGGGTGGGGGTGGGGAGGGGGAATCCTCAAGTGAGGATTAAAAAAAGAGAGAGAGACCTGATTCTTAGCAAATATTAGTTGTGTGGTTTTAGACAAAAATCTGCCTTTTTACCTTGATCTCTTTTTTTTCTTTCTTTCTTTAGTTTTTGTTAATCTTCACCCACTAATACTTTTCCAATTGATTTTTACAGAGACTAGGAGGGAGGGAAGAAGGGTGGGGAAAAGGGATGGAGGGGGGAGAGAGGGAGGGAGGGAGGGACACCAATTGGTAGCCTCCTGCAAGCACCCCAACAGGCAATCTCCAACCAGGCTGGATAAAACCAACCATAGACCTGCCCCTGATAGACCCTTTGGTGCACGGGGACTCATACTCTAACCACTGAGCACGCAGGCCAGAGCTTGGGTTCTTCTCTTAGAAATAAGAAGCTATGATCAGAGGACTGCTCAGTCTCTTGACAGTTTTGAGATTATTTATGACCCTTTATTTATAGTGTAAAAATGACTACAACTCTCTCAAGTTGTGCTTTTAGTTGTAATTCTCTTCCTCACACCCACCCTTATGGTAAGCTAAAGTTTAGTTCTACTGGAGTTTTCAACTGCTCTAAATTTTGTTTCTGCCATTTGTGAATGTTCTAGCTGTCTTAAAATTCCTTTTAACAAAATTTGCATTTTGTATTTTGAAGCATAATTGTCATTTCTACCAATTCAAAAATGTATTATAAGTAGGAATTCTACCTCTTCTTTTTTCTTCATTTTAAGATTTAAGTACTGCAAATGAGTCTAAAGATTTGATGGTAGTGTCAACACAAATCTGTGATTCTAAAAAAAACAAATAAAAATTTAAAAAAGATTGCAAGCCCACAGAAGAAAAGTCCATATGGTCAAAGAGCTCAGCTGGATAATGCTGTTAACTAGGAATAAGAGATGTTGAACACTACAAAAGCTGTGTGTGTGTGTGTGTGTGTGTGTGTGTGTGTAGAAAGGGTACGGTTCTGTGGTGTACTTACGTCTAAACTTGAATATTTGGTTGGGTGAGGTTAGGGGACAACACCTAGCTAAGAAGGTGTCACCTCATTCCAAAAAGTTTGAAATAGGACTTAACTTTATATGTTTTCTTTATAAAGCATTTGTCAATTTAAATTGAAAAGAAAAATCAATATTTTTGAAAGTAAAAATTATAAATATTGTAATACAAATGCAGAAGACAGAAGGCCAAGAGAATATCTATTGTAAGAGACAATGAGTAAATTGAAAATAACAAAGTTTAAATTCACAAAAATTTTAAATGTTAAATGATATATCCATACTTAGCATCCTTTTATAATTTCAATAGAACACATATATAAAAAAGATGGATATTTCAATTACCAATTGCAAGACCTCGCTCTAAGTCATGTATCAATGAAATGTTAAATCTGAAGTGTATGCTATAAAAAATGTAAATTCTATTGTGTATTACACAGCATATACCTTAAATATTGACATGTGATCAAGCAACTAGGGCTTCTATAAATCCTATTAAACATAAAACTAAAATGACATTTTTAATAGTTATATTTCAATAATAAGCATTTAAAATTTATTTTATCATAAAGATAAATTAAAGTATGCTGTGGTCTTTTATGTTTCAATTTCTTCCAGTGTACTGTGTTTACATTTTTAAAACCTAAATATATTGAGGAGACATAGGTTAATAAGATCAGATACGTTTTAAGTGTACATTTTTATGAATGTGATCTGTATCTTGCATTGTGGGCCCATCACCCAAGGTCAAATCATCTTCCATCACCACATATTTGGAAAAACTTTTGAAACAAGAGAATAGTATTGTACATGTCTGGTACTTGCATGTGAGTGTATGATTGAATAAATAAATTCAATAGTGTAAATTCTGGCTCATTTAACAAAGGCATTTTTTTGGGAAAGAATTTTCTTTACTAACCATGAATTAGGAAGGGAGGAACTGACAAAGAATGTTCAAGGTGAAGCATTTTTATATTCACAGCTATTTTTAAAACCATAGAAACTAGGTATGTTCTAATAATTATTAAATAAAATTCATTAAATGCAAGACATAGACATGTAGAAGCCTCCACTTCCTTTGTTTTCTTCTTGTTTTCAAATGCTAAGCATTGTTTATTGTATTCACTGCTTTTTAGGTTTGACATGATTTTTTTAGCATAATAGAAATATTTTATAATGTAGGGAAAGGTCTGGCAGACCTTTATTTATTATGGCATTATTTAGTAAATGTTATCAGAACATCCCCAACCCCTTTCATTTCCTACTTAGATGATATTCTAACACAAATAAAGAGAAATAGAATGCAATATTCATTTTATTACCTTAACCTTTCAAATTTATAGTATTTATTTTTACAATAACTTATCTTGCAAGTAGCAATAGCTGCATTACAAATGTGTGATTAAATCAGATCATAACTTTTCTGAAAAATAACTTTTTTAGAAAGTGGTTTGTATCTTGTCTTTTTTTGTTGTTGTTTAACTTTTCAAATGTACAATAATACCTTTCTCTCCCACTGCATTTGATATCATGAAAGCTGGATGAATAATCCCTACTTGTTACCTTAAATTATTTTATCTTTATATTTATACTCAATAAACTATAGTGATATAATGATTTTTAGTTTTCATTTTAGTTATTAAAACTAATGTGTATTTGAATTTGAAAATATGGCACATGTCACTACTGACAGATTTGTTTAAATTGGTAACAAGAAATGTAATATATTACTAACTCACTAACTAGTAATTCCAACATAAGTCAGTATAATGTTAAAACCCATTGCGTTATTTGTGGCATGTCCGCCACTGGATTAAGAGTTGGAAGACCTGTGTTCTAGTCTCATAATACACAGGGTACACTGTTTAATTTTTCTGTTTTATTTAATAGATTCTTTCATTTACCACTAAGTATTCAGGTGTAGAATTTGAACCAAAGGAAGAAGGAAAGACAAATATAATCAGAATTCTCAACTCTATCTCAAAGTTTAAAATTGTGTTTAGCGATTACAAAAGTATGACTGTATTAGGAGGATAAGTTTTCATCATTTTTTTTTCTTTAAATAAATGGTGGATCCCTGTTATGGGCTTAAAAACATTACAATTTAACACTTTTTCTTATATCCCATACTGCCAAAACAAAACAATTCTTTTGCTTTGTTTATGTTTTTTTTCTTGTTTATGTGGCTTATATTTATTAATATCAATTGCATTAGAAATTTTAAAAAGCACATTTTAAGGTGTTATTTCTAAATAAATTAATAAATAATAAACTCATTTCATGTTAAATTTTTATTTAAACATTATTATTCAAAATGAAAAAAACTGTATGAAATCCAAACTTCTATCTGCTTCCACATACAATGTGCTGCATTATATTAGACTAGGCTTTCTTCATATGCTTCAACCAAGACAGTCCTTTAGAACATATTTATCACGGAGGCTACTATTTCATCACTGCTTCCCTATCCTTAGAAGAAGAAAGATCAAGAAACTATACGGACACAGAGTGAAAGCTAGCTAGTATTCCTGTGGTGATTGCTTTACCATCCTTCACATAAGGTTTACCACTCTACACAAATTTCTGATAAACTGATATTTGCTTTATAATTCTTTCAACAAATACCAGCCATCATTTGATGAGAAAAGTAGCAGTACAACTAATGCTCAAAAGCACTAAAAAATTAAATTTTACAAACTTACATGTTAGAGATACGCAAGATCCAAAATTTTCTCAAATTTAAATTTTTCTAAATTTAGCAAGAAATGATGTGCATTCAACTTTAGAATTATTTAAAATGTAATATAGTCTCCTTTTTAAAAAAATCACTAGAGAAAAGTAATATGGCTCATATACTCCAGTATTTTCTTAAGCCCTAACCTCTATTTATGCTAAAATTCTGATTTGTTGCTAGCATTTATTCTTGCTATATAATGTATAAATATAAAATGTAAATATAAAATTTATGCAATGCATGATTTTTAGTTGAAAAAAATCACAATCAAAATTTAGCATTATGCTTAAATTCTACAATGAATTCTAGGAATCAGTGAATAGCAAGAGTTCAGTAAATGTTATTTTTATTATTGCTATTATCAGTTACAATTTTAAGATATAGTTTCTGAGGCCTTTCCAATTGGTTGTGCAATATACACAAGTTTTTTCAATTATTTTGTGTTGTCTTTTTCATTGTGTAGAAACTTTCCCTGGATTTCTAACTTGATTATATATTTTTATTGATTTCAGAGAGGAAGAGGGAGAGAGATAGAAACATCAATGATGAGAGAGAAGCATTTGAGTGGCTTCCTCCTGCATACCCCCTACTGAGGATGGAGCCCACAACCCTGGCAAGTGCCCTGACCAGAAATGGAACTGTGACCTCCTGGTTCATAGGTTGATGCTCAACCACTGAGCTACCATGGCCAGGCATAAATTTTATTTTGTATATAAAATTAGAAATCTCCCAAATCCATTGGTCAAAATAGTAATTTTGTATGAATATAAAGAAACGCCCTTAAATTATACTTATATTAGGTTTTGTAAACATATGCATATTCAGCATATTTTTAGGTATTCGTGTAACAGGCCTATTTTCACTTTTATAAAAGAAGATTATGAAGTTACCTGGTCTCAAAGTTTTGTGTCTAGTCAGCCCAGAGCCTAAATCTTTGGAATCTTATTTTTTGACCACTTTAGACTAAAAAAATAAGTATATTTTTTTTTTTTTTGCTTGAAAACTAAACACAGTGGTGAGTTTTAAAAGACATCACATTTTATAAAATCAAATCGTTAATTTTTACAAATGGATATTGAATTGGTTTTGTTACCTTTTATTTAAGAGAAAGTGAATGGGATAAATAACTGTTTGAAAAATCACACAACAAATATTTAAATGAATACTCTAAAATTTTTATATAGGCTTTTTCCCCCCCAGAAATGAAACAAATTCAGGAATCCATCATACTTATGTAGATACCAGCAGGTGTACCTGCAATGCTTGGCGTAACAGGTCTTGCAGTTACGGTGTGCTGTAAAATGTCAGGATGAAAAATGTGGGGGCTTTATATTCTCTTTGTGAATTCTTATAATGAGCAAATAAAATGTCTACATAGCAAGAGTTACCACTGATAGATTTACAGACACTTTTAACACTTTGAAGACTGTCTGAGACTTTTAATCTAATTGTTTTAATTCTCACTTTCTCACAGTTTCATATAAACGTTTTTATTATCTTTAGTCCTCCAGTTAAATATGAAGGCCCCCCTCCATTCACTTCTGTAGGCCCTTTTTTATTTTGATATGTCATATTCTTTTGAACAGAAATGGTTTTGTTTGCTTTGTTTATAATTTCTATGTGTGTGTTTTTACGAGTCACTTTTACCAAAGGTAATTTCACTATAAAACGTAACATGAAAAATGACTAACATTTTTTGGGGGGATACTTAGCATGTCCCTTGTTTTCACATGGATGCCTTAAGAGAATTATGAAGATTAGGCAAAAGTCCTCATATTATCTCTACAACCAAAACATACCTAATGCCTAATTTTAAAAATTCTACTACAAATAAATGAAGTAATTGTATGTCACATACTTATTTTACACTCAAAGTCAGAGACTACATATGTACACTAGAATGCTTTCTAGCACAACAAATGCTTTCTAGGAAACAAACCACCATGTTAGGATGATGAGTACTAGCCACCTATAATCTTACTTGAAAATAATCTTTTGAAGGTTATAAGAATGGTTATCGGTAAACAGTTCCACTGTTTCAAGTTCTTCACTAGAAATCTTGTATCATCACCTGGATTCTATTTAAAACAAGTGTAGATGGCCCTCTTAGCTGTATTTGATGCAGTGATATACTGCTAAATTCATGGCCACTGAAGACAGCAAGGCATGTGTCTTAACCCATCTATGTTCTATATTGCCCATATTCCTTCCTAGACCTATTCTCCTCCTTGTTCTTTGTACAGCAGGCTGGTATGAATAGGCTGTATCCTGCTACGCAAACGGTGACACTGCACTAGCAGCACTGGCATCACCTGGGGGCTTATTAGAAACAGTGACAATCAAACTCCCCAACCCCTAGGACTGCTGACTTAGACTTTATGGCTTAACAAGATCCCCAGGTGATTCTTAACACTTAAGTTTGTGAAGCAGACTCTATCAACAGACTCCCTTATCCCTTGGGGAGTTCTAGAAGGAGGATGGAGAGTGGGGAGAATGTAAGATTATTTCACTGTGTCCCTCATCATTACACTGACTGGTATTGACTAGGACCCTTCACTGAAGGTAATGAGTCCTCTCAAGGACTCATGTATATCTTCGTCCAACATCACTCTCCCTTCATCCCAATGGGTTGGGAATGATAACAGCCTGGCTGCTACTACTCTAGGCTATAGCATGATCCCTTGTGATTCCTTTACATCCATTCATTTAGAAATAATCCTCTTGTAAGTAAACCCTCCTTGAGGTAGCTCTTGTTCCACTGTTTCCAAAGGGATTCTGATGGATATACTAGTACCACTGTTATATGGAAATCATTAGAGACGAATTTTTAGGAACTATATTAAACAACATCTCTTAATTTACCTATAACCATTCTTATAATCTTCAAAAGATTATTTTCAAGTAAGATTATAGGTGGCTAGTACTCATCATCCTAACATGGTGGTTTGTTTCCTAGGAAATGTTTTGAAGATCTATAGCACACATATTTGCTCTTTTCTAGAAACCATCCCCCCAAGAAGCATAGATAATTCACAAGAAAAAAGTAGGTAAAAGGAAAGTTAAGTGAGTTGGATATACTGAAGTTTAGAGTAACTGAACTAAGGGTAAAAATGGCAAGAAAAAATATGGGGCTAATAGGAACTCAAGATGAAATGAATGCAACATATTAGTATAACTTGTACATGAGTTGAATATAAATAGTAGGAGCTAGAACTGTATATATTAGTTGTTTCCATAATTTTCTAAAAAATTACATTAAACTACTTTATTTCTAAGAAAATCAGATACCAAATATATTTAAAATTATGTGCTATTTTCTTTGTTTAAATATATTTTACCTTATGAGATTTTTATATAAGGAGAACATACTTTTATTGTAAAATTGCCACAAGGGGGCAGTATCATCTATTGAATGTCTGTCTTAAGTATAGGTACTCTATGCCAATTGTCTACTCAGAATGGGATAATTTCCTTTCTACAGATGTGAAAATAGAGAGGGGCTAAGTAGAATTCAAGGTCTTACATATATATTTTAGCAAAACATGTTCATTCATTGACTCTGAAATTTCAATCCTAGCATTTGTACCACCACCTCACTGTGTATACCAACACTGTACATATTCAATCAAACTCCCAAGTGCATATCCTAGAAAACCACAAATAGATGGGATTAGTGTACCCTGTCCTCATTTCTTCAAGGCAAACTAATGTCAAAAGTTAAGTAGTCAACAATATCTGACCTTCAGCATGTTTACTTAATATAGAACAGAACCAACTTTACTAATTAAATAAAATATTGAATAAAAATATTGATTATGTCATTGATTATGTAAAGATAATGCCAAGTTTTATGCATGGCTTGGAGCCTTTTAATACTTATATTAAAAAGTATGAACAAATTAAATAAAAAGGCATAGCAAAAGCCAACTATTACATGAAATTCAAATCATCATATAGTCTTTTAAGAAAATCATCATTGCCTGCATTCCTTTCTAATGGGAAAGTTCAGGAGAGTTGATGAACTATGTGTCCTTTATGTAAGGCAAATAAAAGAAAAATGTTTGAACCTCTATTAGCTCTGGATAAAAACAAGCTAGGAATTTCTGTCATGTTAATCTCATTTGGTATTCCAAAGAAATGTCATTTGAAGACTATTTTAAACAAAGAAAAATCAAGCATCAACACTAAAAACTATAGCCCATAACTTAGAATATGGTGTAATTATGAAGAGAAAAATATTCTATGCAATGCACCCCAAATCTAACACCATGCTCTTCTGCCACATATGAAGCCTCTGCTATTCCTAAAATTTTAAAGCTTAATTGTGATTTCACACTGTGCACAGCAGGGCAGCCATATGCTCTAGAACACTACATGCGAGGGAAGCAGCTTGTTGCAAAAGTGGGTGAAAATGCCCTGAAATAATTCTGAACAAGATAAAAATGTCTCTGACATAGGACCATTTCTTCATACTCCAAAAGGCAGAGGAGTCAGCTCTGGCACCAGCTCTGAGCACAAATAGAATGTCTAGCCCCTTCAAAATATTTTTAAAAGGGAAAAGATTTAAAAGTCACAAGCATCACATTCACAGTGACCATATGATTCAAAGGTAAATAATTAAGTCTCGTAACCATTTGCAGAAGTCAGTTATACACAAAACCAGTTTCATTTCCTATCTTTAAAGGTACACCTTCCTTTTTAATTTACTGCAGTACATGTTATTATCTTCCTTTTTTTTCTTATACATTCTCTAAAAAACTGAGAAGCAGTATGTTAAAACCATGAACAAGCTACTAAGATTTCTGATTAATTATTACTAGCAAACATTGGGGTTGAAAATCTGAAGAAAAAAAAATCATTTATGAAACAAGGTCATTGTTATAAGTTGATGGTTCCAGTTAATGTTAAAAGATATATGCTTCCTAAGATTTACTCAAAGGAAAAACAAAAGCATTGTCCATCAGAAGTTTTTAATCCTATATTATAAGAGGGTAATATGCAAGTTGACCCTCACGGTGGAACGACCGGTCGCTATAATGCACACTGACCCCCAGAGGGCAGATGCTCAAAGCAAGAGCTGCCCCCTGGTGGTCAGTGAGCTCCCACAGGGGGAGCTCTGCTCAGCCACAAGCTGGGCTGACAGCGGCAAGTGCAGGGGAAGTGGTGGGAGCATCTCCCACCTCTTTGGCAGCACTAAGGATGTCCGACTGATGGCTTAGGCCCGCTCCCCATAAGCTGGCAGGTGGACATCTCCCAAGGGCTCCCGGACTGCCAGAGGGATGTCTGACTGCCAGCTTAGGCCCAATCCCCTGGGGAGCAGGCCTAAGCCAGCAGGTGGACATCCCCCAAGGGGTCTTGGACTGCAAGAGGGCACAGGCCAGGCTAAGGGACTCTGCAAGTGCACAAGTTTTTGTGCATTGGACCTCTAATATCTATATAAGAATAAATTAAAAGCATGGCTTGAGAGGTAGCATTAGATAAAAATGTTCAAATCATTACTTGCAGATTTATCACTGCTGAAAAAAATAAACTGTCACTGCTTAATATTGTCATGAAGGTTCTCAGGCATTCAGAGTTTATCTAATACCTATAAAAAATGAACAAATATCTTCTGAAGTAAATTCTAACACTTCTTTTTCATTTCTCCTAACAGCAACTTATTGTACAAAATGTACACTAATTAGAAACAATAAATATATTTACTCTTATGAAGGACATAGTTCTGACAATTTCACAAATGTGATGAAAGGTAGTAGTAGAATATAAAATAATCAGGATATTCAATAAATAATTTTGTATTTAAATAATAAATTGGTATATTTCAGGGCATATATTTTTAAATTGCTACAAATATTAGCACTGACCACTGTTTCCCACAAAATAATATAATTATAAAAAATTTATTAGAACTATAAAAAACTATAAGAGTGATAAAGCATGCAAGAGTTAATATACCTAAGTAGTAAATATGTATTTACCAGTATGAAAGTCCCTACTCAAAAACTAATTATTAATTTAATAAATTATAGTAAGTATCTTACAAAAAATATATGGAACCAGATAATTATTTAAAAAATGATAACTTCTCCATTAATTATTATTTATGCTGAACATGCATGAAAATCAACACATTAGTCTCATAAAGAAGGACCAGGGAATTCAATCAGCAATCAAATGCAATTTCACCATTTGTATAAAATAGAAGATAATGCTTTATTATTCAAAGATAAAATGTTTTGCCCAGCTGGCATAGCTCAGTGGTTAAGCATCAACCTGTGAACAAGGAGGTCACAGTTAGATTCCCAGTAGGGGCATACGCCCAGGCTGTGGGTTTCAGGAGGCAGTCAATCAATGATTCTCTCTCATCATTCATGTTTCTCTCTCCCCCTCTCCCTTCCTCCCTGAAATCAATAAAAAATATATATATTTTTTTAAAGTTTAAAAAGTTTAAAAGTTTAAAAATAATTTTAAGGTATAGAATTTAGGGTAAAAATTAAAAGTAACAAATTAGTTAAAACTTGACTTGGGAATGTCATCATCATTTATTCACATATGCATTTATCTTTTCAGTAAAATCATAACTAACTCAATCTGTTCTATCTTAAGGGTAGACCGAACTTACTGCTATTAAAGTTAGTCAGGACAATCCATCTGCCCTAAAATATCCCTTCCATTCATCAGTTTGACACCATTCGACTCATTCCTGTAGAATTCTAAGTCTAGGTGTAGTATATTATCTGAGATAGTTTATCAATATTGTGATTATTCTAATGGAAACCATGTTCTCCTGGAGCCAGGAGGGGGAGCAGGCACTATTTCATATGCATCGCACTCTCTGCTTGTTCATCATCCTCATTTATGTTCATGTTATGCAGTGTATCATCAGCATAACCTGTAATCTTGTTTGAAATGCAGAACTTCAGATTGCACCCCAGTTCCATCAAGTCACAGTCTGCCTTTGGGTAAGACAGCCACTGATTTCTGTTCACAATGAAGTTTGAAAGCAGCATAGTCTGACTCAGATTGCAAGTCCCTATCAACTCTTCATTCCATGTCTGTGTGCCTTACCAATTTGTCTGCCTGCCTTTAATTACTTGTCATTTATTATTTACATTTCTGCTAAAATGATTGCTTTAAAAGAGTTACATTAAATAACATCACTTTCCTGCTAAAGCCCATCAATGGCTTCGTATCTCATTTAGATCAAAATGAAGCTCTTTACCGAGGCCACAGAGCCTACTTATATGGTCTGATTCTGCTAGTTTCCCAGCTTACCTCCACCACTCTCCACTTCCAATGAGCAAGCGCCAGGCATACTCTGCTTTCTTTTTCTCAAGCAAAACTCAAGTTTTTACTACTTGTTGTTTTCTCAGATATGCTTTCTCCCCTAATCCTAGCATGGCTGCCTTCTTACTGTTATTTAGGTCTCAGTTTAAATTTTAACTCCTCAAAGAGGCCTTTCCTGACCATCCAAATTACCATCCAAACTAAGGTGGTCACACATATACTACATAACTTGTTTTATTTAAATATATATATATATATATATATATATATATATATATATATATATATATATGTTTTTATTGATTTCATAGAGGAAGGGAGAGGGAGAGAGAGATAAAAACATCGATGATGAGAGAGAATCATTGATCGACTGCCTCCTGCACACCCCCTACTGGGTATCAAGCCTGCAAGCATGTGTCGACCGGAATCGAACCTGGGACCCTTCAGTCAGCAGGACAATGTTCTATCCACTGAGCCAAACCAGCTAGGACCATAACCTGTTTTAATTTTCTGCACAGCTCTTGCTATCATCAGGTAGATATCTGTTCATTCACTTATAGTCTTTTTCTCCCCACATTAACATAAACTCAACTAAGCAAGGTCTACTTAATTTTGTTCAATGTTTGATAGTCAAGAATTGGAAGAAAATCTGGCATGTAAGTACACAAAAAAAAAATGTTTGTTGAAGAAATAAATAAGAAAGGGAAGGAAAGGAAAGGAGGGATGAAGAAGGAAAGAAACAATGAAAGAAAGAAAAGAAAAAATAAGAACAGAAAGAAAAATGAAAGGAGTAAAGGAAAAAAGGAAAGGAGAAAGGAAGGGAGGGAGGAAGGGAATGGGGGAGGGAGGGAGGGAGGGAGGGAGGGGAAGGAAGAAGGAAAGACGATAGGTAGGTCTTAAAGAAAATAACTCTTGTCTTGGACACTAACTGAAAGGCAAGCTAGAGTTAGATCCTCAAATGGAGAGTTTTGGGAATTTAAGGTATCTCTGTAGGCACTGGACCCTGGGGGAAATATATATGTGGCTGAGTCCCTATTTACTGGGATTAGAAGAGTGCCAATCTCTAACTTTCTTGATGGTGGCACTGGCCACTTCTTTGCTTATTTAACACTGGCTATACAATTAGATAAGTCCCTGTCAACTCAAAGATTAAGTAAGAGACTATAGATGATGACAAATATATTAATATATAATATCTCTGAATAAATTCATAAACAGGTTTAGTAGGTACAGTAACAATCATCTTGCTACAACACCCTTTGATGCTTAAATGCTTTCTAAATACCCAAGTTTTCCATCAAGCTATGCTTAGATATCTGATTATTGATTTAGGAATTTAATATAATCGAACCAAACTCAATGTGAGAAGAGTCTAATTTATAGTAGTAAGCTAGTTGTTTCTTTAGTGGTTCCATACACTAAGTTCTACAACTCCGAACAGGTTGACTTCTCTTACCTAGAACAACCTGTCACATTTGAAGACAGTTATAACTCATCCCTACCCACATATCATACTCATTCTGGATCAATTTTTCTCTTAGAATTGACCAATAAAGTTTCTCTGTAGTCTTAGCTCTACAACTTTTTCCTTTGAAATAGAGACTATCTCTTATACTTTTGAATTCATCACACACTTAGCACAAAGATATTATGTTCAATAAAACCCTGACACATAATAGACATGTATTATTATCCATTAAGTAACCATCCATAAATTAACTTCCACATTGTGGTATTTCTTATGATGGCTTAAAAAAATGAAGATGCTCTGGATTTACAAATTAATGCTCTATAGAAGTATTAACAGAATTTTTGAACACAGTATTAGTTGCTTGCAAACAGTAAAATATTTTTTTAAAAAATGTACATGTAGCCAAATAGCCTATTTGTGAAAGGCACATAGTAGGCACCCAAAAACTGTTACTTCCACATAATAGGATTTTTTTCATATTACAGTCTAATACTTTGAACAGGGTTTTGTCTATTATAGAATGTCACTTCTGAAATAAACTGAAAATTTAGTGTAGACATGTGTCTAATAGTCTGCTGTGTTCCCTTTTTTGCTGTGTAAGGTAAATGCTCAGATGCCTTACTCAAAAAAAAAAAAAAATACTTATGACAAAAATTAAAAAAAACAACTCCTGCTTTTGTTTGGTTTAAAATCACTAACCTAAAATGACTGGTTTTATGCTAAATTAGCCATTCTTACCAGAAGTTGAAAATAATAAAAAGTTCTACTTAAAAATGATTATTAAAATCATTTATTAAAATCAACTACCTTTTGCCCTAGCCAGTTTGGCTCAGTGGATAGAGCATTTGGCCTGAGGACTGAAGGGCCCCAAGTTCAATTCCGGTCAAGGGCACATGCCCGGGTTGCGGGCTCAATCCCCATTAGGGGACGTACAGGAGGCAACCAATCAATGATTCATTCTCATCATTGATGTTTCTATCTCTCTCCCTCTCCCTTCCTCTCTGAAATCAATGAAAATATATTTTTAAAAAACAACTACCTTTTAATTTGCCCTTATTGGTGGTGGTGGTGGGTGGTCTACATCATATAAAATTTCAGTTATTCATAATTTTGAATTACACCATGAATTAAGCTAAAACCATGCTTAACCTTATTGATGTAATCACTACCAATTAAACCCAGTATGGAAGAACTGACTGCCCTATGTCAAAACAAACATCAGCAATGGGCTATAAATGCTCATAACACATATTAGACTCCACAGAGGTTACAGCCATCTAAATTAAATTTTCACCATAAATAATAATTTAGGAGCTTAATATAATCGAGCCAAACTCAATGTAAGAAGAGTCTAATTTTCCAGAAGAGTAGGTCCACGTTTTGTACTTGAAAACAGAAACTACCCAGACTGCTCATTAACAGCTGACAGAACTTGCCCACACATATTAAAAAGAAACGTAATTCTAGTACAATACATAAGAAAAGCAATGTTAAAATAAATTATGTGGAGTGAAACACACTTTAATGACTATTTTTGAGATGGTATGACTATAAACTTCTCACAGAAGAAAACCCAGTTTCGCTTATTATCTATATTACTTTAACCCAGCCGT
Organism: Myotis daubentonii; assembly: GCF_963259705.1. NCBI lineage: Eukaryota > Metazoa > Chordata > Mammalia > Chiroptera > Vespertilionidae > Myotis > Myotis daubentonii. The sequence continues at coordinate 34,273,201 of NC_081856.1, read as the reverse complement.
GGGCAAACTACGGCCCGCGGGCCGGATCCGGCCCATTTGAAATGAATAAAACTAAAAAAAAAAAAAGACCGTACCCTTTTATGTAATGATGTTTACTTTGAATTTATATTAGTTCACACAAACACTCCATCCATGCTTTTGTTCCGGCCCTCCGGTCCAGTTTAAGAACCCATTGTGGCCCTCGAGTCAAAAAGTTTGCCCACCCCTGCTTTAACCTAATACAAGACTTTGCATAATTTGGACCCTGTGAATACTGAATAAATGAAAGTATAAATGAACACTAGTCCAGCAATATTTAGACTGATTTTTCTAAGCTCTGCCAGACCACAATTTCCTTTATAAAGTAATGGTGTTTTGTTAGATGATCTGAAAGATTGCATCTAATTCTAAGATAGATAAGTCTTAGAATTTACAATTTTTAAATCATAAAATTACACAGGACCTGCTATTTTAAGACAGCTTTGAGTTGAAATGTCTTTGGGCTATAATATTAAATTAATTGATTTAGGGAATATTGGAAAATATATTTTATAAAATGTTAATAAATAATTTCAAAAAAGATCTTATAGTTAAGGCAACCAACTATTCTGATAAAATTTTAAATATCACTAGATACTATGTTGTCCAATATTAAATATTTGGATAGTTTTTAAACTAATAATATAATTGTTTTAGGCTTATTTATATGAATATAAATCTTACTTTAAGGATATTTGAACATTGCATTTATTTTGATATGGACTTACTATATTTCTATTTAGCACTAGTATCTACTAAAGCATTCTTTATGCATCTTAGTGATACAAACACAACTTACTAGTTTGACATTTTTATTCACCATTCAAGAATTAGTTTAAATATTCTCTATGCAGCCATCCTTCATTTTACAATATTTCAGAAATATTGCTATGGCAGTTTCTCATAATAACTTCTAATTACTCTTTTTTTAAAAAAATTATATAGACTATTGGGTGGCAAAGCCTGCACTGATCATTGTTATACCCCTACTACCCAGTACAAAGTCATGCTCACAACAAGAGTTAAAAGTTATTTGGGTATATAATGATAAAATATTTAGTATTTGTTAAACACAAGTTAGTATCTGTCCTAGTTTTACACACAACTACCTATGAGGCAAGTATTCTCAAAACTTGCAGCTTTGAGAGTTTAAAGGTTTTGCTATGATGCTACTTTACAAAAATGAAAATTGAACTTCAATAGTTCATGTGACCTACATAGGGTCTCACTCATAGTAGGTGGTAAAGTGAACTAAAATCCATTCAATAAAAGCTGAATTTTTTTCTGAGGACTATCGGGCACTAATACAAGAAATTGCGGTGCGGTATTAATACAGAGTTTAGAAAAGACCCAAACCATATTTTCATTAGTATTTTAATTCCGCTTTTACTTATTTTTATTTCAATTTCAACAGACTCTAAATGGTGGAAATCAAAAATGTTTTTTATGAGAACAAGTAGAAAGCAAAATGTAGATATATCTTAAGAAGGTAATTTAAATTGAAATAGTGCTGCTTTAACCATAGTACAATAAGTCATAAAATTAGTGGGATTAGGTACCACAGAGAAAATTAAAAATATCTTTTACAGATATTTCAAGTGTTTTCATATATAATTAATTGTGCAGGTTTTATTTATAATAAACTAGTCACAGTGATTTAAAATTTAATATACCATCAATTAATACATATATTTTGAGTCCACATTCACACAGAAGTACCAAATACTATATGCAATTTCAGTGTCCAGGTTTTCTCTGTGTTCATAGTGATAGTGTTGGAAATGGTAAGTATTTTATTTGCTCCAGTTATTAATAATAAATCAGGAATCATCCTATATAATAAAAGGTCAGCGACTATAATGGCATAACGACCAGAACGACTGATCGACCAGTCACTATGAGGTGCATTGACTACCTCCAGGTCCCGCCCGCCAGCCCACAGGCTCTGATAGATCGCTAGATGGAGAAGAGGGAATCGGGGTGGGTGTGGGAGGCAGGACGGGACTGGGGACTGGCCAATGGGCGGAAGATGGCCCTGATCGTTGGCTAGGGCTAGGGAACCTACCCGCACACTATTTCATACGCTGGGCCTCTAGTTAATTGAAAAGAATAAAATGAAAGTTTTAAGTGCAGTTGAATAGAGAAAAGTGATGAAAAATTTGTCACACAAGGGAGAAAAGTATGGTGCTTTGATGACTACTGCACTCTCTTGTCACAGATAGTAAAGTCAGCAAAATTGCATCTATTTTATTATATTAATATTTATTAATATGAAATTCATTATATATTTCCTGTCTTTAATTATAATTTCCTTTGACTTTATGAACATATAGAGACTATAGGCAAGGCACTTATATCTGGTTTGAAGTGCTAATATAATAAAAGCAATGTATTATTGTGGGTTAATAGGAATGTTGTTCACTTTAACAGGGATAAAATAAAAAACACTGGTCTTTTTATAAATGTGCAAAAAGAAGTAGCTTTAATTCTGAAATATGTAGATATTTGATTATAATGAAGTATAATTTTATGTCTTTTAGTAATTGAGGTGAATGCCCTGGCTAATAAAATTGTAAATATTTATTCACTATTTTATTAGCAAATATTATATTAATATAATCTATGGGTCACAAGCTATTTTAGGCCCTGGGAATGCAATACAAACAAGACCCACCCATTCCTTACCTCATAGAACTTAAAATGTACAAGTCTAAGGCTGCTGACGACAAAAGCAAGGGAAGTTCAGTATTGTGGTGAGTTATAACAGGAAAACCCAAACTTTGTGGATGTAACAATTTAAGGTAAAACTTGGAAAATAAATTAGAATGACCAGGTTTCAAGAAAAATGAGATAGCTTATGAGAGTAGCTCAAAGTAGAAAATAACATGGTATGTTTGACAAACTAAAGCAAGTTCTGCTTCACAGGGAGTGAAGTGAGAGTCATATGAGATTTTAAAGTTGGAGATATAAAGAGAAGCCAGACCATGAAGGTTTCTATAGTTTATCATTGAGCCTTGATGTTATTCCTAAGGTTTTTGGGAAACTACTGGAAGGTTTAAAGCAGTGGAGTGATGTGATCAAGCTTTCATTTTCTAAAAATAATTCGGACTATACTGTGTAGAATAAAATAGAAGAAAAAGAGTTATTTTTCCTAAAATGTCTAGATTAAGGAATTAGTTCTGTATCATGTTTACTGATTATTTAAACTGTCAATTAAGTGACGCACTGCCTGCATACCCTATAACTCCTCTAGTACTGGGATCAGCCGCAAGCTTCAAAAATCTTCCTTGTATCACCAAGATGGGTTTCTCTAGTTGTCCACTGTATTTGTCTTTAAAGAAAGGCTTTATCTTTATTTCCCATAAATCAGAGCATGGTACTCAGTAGGAATTTCAAGCATGTTGGTTAAGTTCTCATTATTTTTACAAAGAATACTGATTTGAAGAATACATCAGCCAATTCCAATTTCGAAATTTGGCTCTAGGTGTGGCAAGCATTGAACAGATCGTGATTACTTATATATAGCATGCTTTGTATAAACCATGCCTGGCCACACTACATAAACCATAACCATTTTAGAGAATATATGATAATGAACTGAAAACAGAGTTGGAGTAGATATTCTGTATCTGAAATATGTACAATTAATTAAGATTTCCAATGATGCATATATTGATATAAATGAAATCCATTTATTTTTTTGACACTACATTGGCTTTTCCTTAACTGCTAAATGAAACTTGCTACCAAGAAACAGATAAATATGCTTGCTACACTCCCTAATTTTGTGAAAGGTGGGCAGGCTAATATTAATCAACTAGAAAATTACCAATATATGATTTGGCTTTGTGATCATTTTTCCCTAAAAATTGAATTAGGAAGTCAAGGAATATTTAAATTCCTTGAGCCATAATTTCAATGAATACCTGTTACTTTTCAAAATGAGAATCTGTTCCCATATGGGTCAGGCAATAGGTTATTTAGAAATAGAAGAGCAAGCTATGCAAAACAATCACCAGACATAATGTTTCCATTTTTACCAAATTATCTATTTTCTCAATCATTAATTAACATTTATTTGTATAGCATAAAAACCTCATGCAAATACTGAAAATTACTACATAGGATAAGTCATCAATGTGTAAATATGTGCACATTAGTAGAAACTGGCTATTTTATTTTCATGCTATCTCAACAACATAACTGATATGTAATATGCAGTATGTGTTTAGTACTTGGTTTTACTACTCTTTATGCATTCTCTTCTTTCTGCTTTTACCCCCACCCCCTTTAAAATTTCCATTGCACTTTTATTTGTTTATTTTATCTTCTGGGCTTTCAAATTATTCTGGTTTTGGCAGTACTATCTATAATTTTCAGCTACTACTTTGAATCTCTCTCTTTAGCTTCCTACATCTTGGTTGTCTTTCAGTTCATTCTCTAATTAGAATCATTACCAAAATAAAGCTTTGTCTGTTAACTAAATGGGCACAAGTAAAATAACATCCAATACCTCTATGAGTAACAACTGCAAGCTCGTTAGTTCTTTCTATCTGTTCAGCATTTCTTGGTCTTCTCCTTGTACTTTGTGTATCTGCTTGATGAGGAGAGAGCCCGTCCTTGGACGTGTTGGGGTCCAGACCTGCATTTCTGAGATTCGTAACTTGCACTCGCTGTTCCTCGGAAAGTCTATGGATGGTGACAGCTGTAACACTGGATACAGTAACATCTGCAGATGTGCTAGCAACAGCAATAGCACCAGTGGCAGTCCTGTTATGCTCCTCTAACTCACCAGTGGAGGTAGTGAGGGTCAATGTAGAAGAACCTGTGGGACACAGTAGCACTAGATGCTAACTTTTTCTTTTAAATTTATTTTTCTGATAAGTTTAATAAATTATATCCCCTTCTATCACCTTAAAGATAATCAACATTAAAAGGCAAAACACACACACACCACTAAAATGTGAAGCAACCAGATCCAAGGGTTGGTCTGCATCAATGAATAGATAGTAAACAAAAATATTCCAAATTTTAACTATAACACACTAAGGGGAGAAGGTGAAATAGTAAACCCTTTATGTGGCCCTGAATCAGTCTTCTTCATTATTTATCTACAGATGAAGTTTAACAACAAATGCCATTCAGGTGACAAGTTTTGACAGAATGGGTAACTAAGTAACCACACTTTTCTCAAAAGGACAGTTTGAATAATATGTGCCATCTGTCTTCATAATTTTGGGGGAAAATATCAAAATAATCTATTTTAAGACAAGCAAATGGAGAATTAAAAATCAAAGTCAAAATAAAAAAATGATTTTAAAAATTAAACTGAAATCATTGCTCTATGTAAATATCTATCTTAACCTCATTTGCCAGAAAGCAATTATTCAATGTCATGAGCTATTCAGTGAGTTGTTTTTGAAATTTCTCTATTTTAAAGTAAAATTTGAGATTAACCAATTTTAACTAATTAATATTAAACAAATTATTTTATTTAAGAATGATTAAAAATTTCTCTAGTTTGTTTGGTTCAGTGGATAGAGCATTGGCCTGCAGACTGAAGGGTCCTGGGTTCAATTCCAGTCAAGGGCACATGTCCAGATTGTGGGCTCCATCCCCAGTGAGGGGTGTGCAGTAGGCAGCCAATCAATGATTCTCTCTCATCATTGATGTTTCTATCCCTCTCCCTTCCTCTCTGAAATCAATAAAAACATATTTTAAAAGATTAACTATATTACCTTGGAATATTTATTGTTACAAAACTAGTTTTTTTTAAAAGGTTGATAATTTCCAAATATCTCATTAGTATTTAACAATATATATCTCTCCTCATTTTTATTTTCATTAAAATTTCACTATAATTTAAAGATATATTTTAAATATGCCAAATTAGAGTGTATTTTTTTCTGTTCACTTATACTTTTTATAAGATTGTCTATGGCAGTAAATAATTCTTACTAAAGGAAAATAAGTAACCTTGTAATAGAAGCATGAAATTGAAAGAAGATATATTTAAAAGAATCTTGACAGTTAAGATGCTTTATAAGTAAAAAATTTGGATGTATAGATACTAATTAAAATAACAGTAAAAATAACAGTTGGATGCTGGTTAGAAAACTTCTAAATATTTTTTAAAGCCAATGAATGGCATATGCCTTCACATACATGCCTTTTCAATAAACTGCCCTTAAAACTTCAGTCCAATAAATAATTAGAATTTTAGACAAAAATACGGAGATATTTAACCATTCTGCAAGAAGAAAACAGTTATATTGCTTAATGTGTTTTGAGCATGCTTGGCCTGTATTTCCTTCTTGTAGGCAGGTGATTAGTAGGACAAGTGATCCTGGCCTTTTTTTAAAACTCAATAAAGCAGGCAAGCATGGGGCTCACTCGTTCATAAGCAAGTAAAGGGATGCCTGTCTGCTAATAATTCTCCCAGCCTGTTGTCTTGTTTTAATTTGATGTATAAATTCAAAAATGTTAAATGACTATTGTATTTTGACAGGGCAAGTGGTAATGAAGCATGATAATCACCAGATTATTTTAAAGACTATTAATATATTTTAAAGCATAAATAAAAAAATTAAGTTGCTATTGAATATTTATCCAAGGTATTTTGAGAGGATTAGAATCTACTCAATAAATGTTGACAATTCCAACTGGCCAGTATTATTTACTAAACTAATATTTGGTAAAGGTTTTCTCTAATCACATGATTAAGCAATAACTATGATTGCACAGCTAATGTTCAGTAATTGACCTCCTGGTAAATCAGATTTTCGGGATGCCTTTGTACTCATTGCTACAAAAACTTACCCGATTCAAATTATTCTCCTGCATAATTTAATTATACCTTGCATTTTTTAAGGAAAATATGAAATTAGAATCAAAGACTAATACTTTAAAACTTTTAATAACTTTCAGGCTTTTTAATCATTTGCCTAGCCAGTGTTGCTCACTGGTTGAGCATTGGCCTATGAACCAGGAGGTCATGGTTCGATTTCCATCTGGGGCATGTGCCCAGGTTGCCAGCTACATCTTCAGTGGGGGGCATGCAGGTGGCAACCCCTCAATGATTCTCTCTCATCAATGAAATCAATAAAAAATAATTTTAAAAAAGAAGGAAACCATTAACTACAAACATGTTGCCATATATAATCTAAAAGTATGAAAAATAATGAAATTTTTGCTCTATCTTAAATCTCAGTTTTCCTACCTTTAACAAAGAAGTAAGTTGAATAGATACCATATTCTGTCACTGAGTTTACTACAACTAAGCCGAAATAATCTCTCATATTTAGGTCAATAAATCTGTGGTAATTCTTGGAAATGTATCTACATTGCTTCTATAACTAATCTTCAAGACTTACAGACCAATTCCAAACCCATTTTCTTGAAAACCCCAGATAATAAATACAGTTTCTGACCAAATCTGAGAGACAGACTGATCTTTAGTAGTATATACAGCTAGAATTTGCTAGCCATTCTCATAACAAGGCTCTACTTCTGGGTAATGGTGGTGATGATTCAGTACTATTTTTTTAACCCGAGTGCACAACATGTAATGTTGGAATAAAGCACTGAACATCCCATTTACTTAATAATCACAGTCTAACCAGATATATACTTCAACAAGATATTTTACTAACTAGTTTTTATGCTTTACTTATATGTTCACATTCTTTCCTTACCATACTAGAATGCAAGCTCTCTGAAGGCTAAGTTTTTGTATATTCTATTCACTAACATCTAGTTTATTGCCTGGTACATAGTAGATGATCAAAAAATATTTCTCAAAAGAAATAATAAATTAATGAATTTACTTAACAATAATGCTACTATAATATTAATAGTAATGAGGAGGGTAAATTTCACAAAGGAAATATGATTATAATTTGTAACATGGCCAAGTAGTATTTCAAACAATAAAATGATTCAAGGATAATTAAAAACAAAATGAAAAACAATTTTGTTTTAACTTTCAAAAACATCACTTTGAAAAAGTGTGGAATCTGTAGATAAGTAATAAGAGTTACTTTAAATATTTTGCCATCATTCCCAAAACATAAAAGCTTACATTGTTAGTGTAAAATAGGTTTATTTAGAATGTTCAAATTTCTACAGAGTGAAAAGTAATTATATTTTATATGGTCAGGAGGTATAAGTGCATGTAATTTGAGTTAAATATGTTTGATATATTTAGTGGAACTATAAAGAAATAATACTTATTTCCTTAATAGGCCATAAAATCATTCTCTATCATATAGTTATATCATACATGATCTAATCATCTAATTTAAAATGCAGATCATAGAACACTGATTTTAGTTAGACTTTAAATTGAAAGTGTATGAAACAAAGATTTTTAAATTGTCAAAATGTACTATTTAACAATTTAAAGCACTCAACATTTTGCATACATAATTGTTTTTTGAGGTAATTATCAATATCAATGTTGTTAAAAGCCTTAGAATTAAATATAACAACAACCCAATGTTAAATATGTAATATATCTAATCTAAAATTAAAATATATATTTTAGTTTCCTTAAAAATGTTAAGATTACTACACAATTATGTAAATATTATCTTTAATAACACAGTATTAAATGCATATGTTGTAAACATACAACAAAAATTTTTAAGAGTACATTCAGAAAATCCATTCTTCACTTAAAATAAAATCATGTATACAAGGTATAGTCTATCACAATTAGATTATCCTGTCATTAAATTGCTTGAGATATATATATAAAATTAGATGTTTACAATATAAATGCATCTAAAAATAATTTTATTAATATCCTTTAACAAAACATTTCCCAATATAACAAAAAATGAAATGGTTTACATATATAAACATGCTTCTAGAAATCATCACTACATGTAATCTGGAATTATGATAATGAAAAATGACATACATTACACATGTAAACTGGCAAATTTGTTAAATAGTGATATTTACAACATTGAATTTAGATTTCACTATGAAAAAAAATATGTTTTTAAGGCTTTTTTATTTCAGCAATATACCTGCAAGAAACTAACCAAAATTCATGAAAAGCCATTTATAATGTGTCATTTAAAAAGTGTGCCAAATATTCATATCATAATTGATTTTGAATTTCTGTTTTTTATTAAATTTTTAGCATTATATATATTTTTAAAGCATGGTACTTAGTTTTGTAATTATTGTCTAACTCATCATATAAGTAAAGGATAGAATATGTTGCTAGAAACATAAGGGGTAGCCCTATATATATCTATAATATTAAAAGGGTAATATGCTAATTAGACCTGACATCTGGAAGGATGTCTGAAGCCAGGGCTGGTGTGAAGCCTGGGTCCCGGATGCCTGCAGGCGGCTGGAGGGAAGCAGCCCAGGTCCCGGGTGCCTGCACGCAGCTGGAGCAAAGCCCCCGTCCCAGGTGCCTGCAGGCGGCCAGAGGAGGCAAGCTGGGGTCCCAGGTGCCAGAGGGAAGCCGGTGCCAGCAGCAGGGGGAAGGAAGGCCTACTCTTGCACAATTTTTCATGCATCGGGCCTCTAGTGTGTGTGTGTGTGTGTGTGTGTGTGTGTGTGTGTGTGTGTGTGTGTGTGTGTGTGTGTGTATAAATATATAATTAAAGATAATTGTATATTCAAAGTGGTAGCTTTTAGATATTTGTTTGGCATGTTATTTTATATAAAAATATATTCTATTCCATCAGTTTTAGTATTTCAAATAAAATATTTGAATGAAAATTTAATTTACAAAATAATTCTAAATGAATAATTGGTGGCATTATGATATTTAATGAAGAAAATTGCAAAACATTAAACATGAAACATGCAAAAGAAAATATATACAAAATAAAATTTAAATAAAACTAATGCAACAATTCAATGTGAGCCATAATTTAAACATTTTATAAACTTTAGCATGTGTAATTTAATATTGTATTTATTATTTTAATTAATATTACTTATATGAAACTTATCAGAACAAGTCAGTAAGTGAGATCTCTTGAAAATTAGTTGAAATATGAAGAGTAAGTTAAACAAAGCCACTACTTCGTTACATGTTACAAGTTTTAGGAAGCATACTGTATTTGGGGAAAATAAGTAATTTGCATTTTAAACATTACTAATTCCAGTATCCCAAAATCTGTATTGCTTAGTATTTAACTGCATAAATTGGTGAAAGTGTATGTAGTATGAATATTCAACTTAAGAAAAATGGGTAAACTGAAATGGAAAGTAGCCCTTTAAGTGTAGAATATAAATGATCTTCTACATTTGATTGTTACCTAATAGAAAGTCTCTAACTAGGAGAATTTTAGTGAACAAATATTGAAAAAATATTACAATTTAGTTTTAAAGAGTACATCTTCATTGATGTTATAAAATTCTGATTTTAAACTAAAATTCTGAGTTGATATTGAAACTACCTATGATTATAATCTTAAAATATCTAATTAAATGAGTATAAGATACACTTGACCGTTAGATGCACCTTTGAGAAAGCAAACATTGGCCAATTAAACTATGACATAGCAATGCAAAAATTGCTGTCACCTACATACAGAATTCTGAGGTGTTAAATGTAAAACAAATTGATCTTCGTGGAATAAAAAAATAAAATCACTAACACAAATAAAAGACTTCCTATGAACATGAATTAATTAAATTACTAGTACTTATTTAAAACTACAACTGAGAATTTAAATACAAATAATCTTTCTGAACTGATTGACGTATTACTACATATTTTGTTCCTATTTGTTACATATTTCTAAATAAATTTCTACGCATTAATAGGAAAACCAATATTAAGTGTTGCAAATAGATTTGTTATTGTTTATCAAGTGCAAGTGATCTTACAGATTTAATGTAAAAGTTGAAAAAATATTTGCAATCTAAGCTGAAATTAATGATAGCAAGATTTAATGATGCATTTACTAAATCCACTAAGAGTAAATAAATGATTGTAAAAACACTCAACAAATATGTAGTGATGTCAAGTTGTTTGCATTCAAGAGAAAACCTCATATTCTGAATTTTGAAAATTTTCATGCTAAAAAACATAAATAACTTTACCTAAGTGAAATATTGAAAAGTTCCGTTTCAGAAAGCATGTGGAGAGTACTCTTAGTCAACTATGACAAAACTATATATACATATGCACATATATCCATTATATCATCCTATGTAATAAAAGCCTAATATGCAAATCAACCTAACAGCAGAACAACTGGTGGAATGACTGGTCGCTATGATGTGTACTGACCACCAGGGGACAGACGCTCAACACAGGAGCTGCCCCCAGCCCACTGGCCCCAGGCCAGCCAAGGCAAGTGCCAGCCTCTCCCCCTCCCCCCCCCCGCCATCATCCTGCTGGCCCCTGATCGCTGGCCAGACCTAGGGACTCTACCCATGCACAGACCTAGGGACTCTACCCATGCACAGATTTTGTGCACCAGGCTTCTAGTGTCATATATATTAAATGTGCAGCAACTACATCTTATCTATAATAATAAAAGCATAATATGCTAATTAGACCTGATGTCCTTCTGGACATCCTTCCATCATTCCAGACAAAACTGGGTTTGCGAGGGAAGCCCAGGTCCTGGGTGCCTGCTGGTGGTCAGAGGGAGGGAAGCTGGTGCCGGCAGCTGGGGGAAGGCTGGCCTACTCTTGCACGAATTTCATGCATCGGGCCTCTAGTATATTCTATATGTCACATATATATTATATGTTGTGAATGCATGAATGTTATACTAATTATCATCACTATTTTGTCATAAAAATATGAGAGAACAAATATTTCATTTCTTAGGATAAGAGAATACTAGGATAAATTTGTTATTTTTTTAATCCTCACACAAGAATATAACTTATTGATTTTGGAGAGAGAGAGAGAGATATCAATGTGAGAGAGAAATATCAATCGGTTGCCTCCTGTATGCACCCCAACTGAGGATTGAACCCGAAACCTAGGTATTTGGCCAGACCTGGAATGGAACCCGTCACCTTTCAGTGTATGGTGGGATGATACTCTAAACAACTTCGCAATACCTGCTAGGGCAAGGAAAATGATTTTATTTTATTTATTTATTTTAAATATATTTTATTGATTTTTTACAGAGAGGAAGAAAGAGAGAGAGAGAGAGTTAGATATATCAATGAGAGAGAAACATTGATCAGCTGCCTCCTGCACACCTCCTACCGGGGATGTGCCCACAACCAAGGTACATGCCCTTGACTGGAATCGAACCTGGGACCTTTCAGTCGCAGGCCAACACCCTATCCACTGAGCCAAACCAGTTAAGCCGGGGAAATGATTTTAAGTAGAGGATTGTGAGAGTCTTCAAGATATTCTCTCTCTTGAAGTATTATTTCTTCCTTTACCTCCTTGATTAAAATGAACTTGCAGATTCAGGCCTCAGCATCTCATCACTTTTTTCCCCCATATATTTTGGAAGTCTTGACAATGTGCAGCAGTGGGTCCTTGGTGTCATATTTTAATGTGACCAATCACTCTCTCTCACACACACACCCACCCACACACACACACACACCCCACTCACACACACACACACCCCACTCACACACACACTCTCACACACACACACCCCACTCACTCACACACACACACACACACACACACACACACACACACACACACACACACCACTCACAGGAATAAATATCCACAAAATATAAACCGAAGTTTGGTATTTTATCTGATTTGGTAACTAAGCATAATGTTCTTCCATAAAGCCATAATACTGAGACCAGACTGAGATAGAGGATTTGAAAGAGATTCATGCCATCCTGGTAACATTTCAGACGAATAAGAGAAAGGGATAGAAATGTCCCTCCACACCTTTCTAATTCCATCTCCCCAAATCCTGTATTTTTAGACCTCTTTCTTGCAACAGCTCTTATCTCTTAGCTAAAGTGGAAGTGTTTGCTATTCTGGATTTCCCCTAAACAAACAAAACATAGGTTAGCACACACTTGATTAATTTTCTGCACAAAGTCTTGTGGAATTGCTGCTCGTTCTCATAGGATGTTTAAAGGATATACATATCTTTTTTTTTTAAAGGATATACATATCTTTTATTCCAAAGTGCTGTATCAGGAACTCCTTTACTTTCAGAGCTTACTGTCTCTGATAATCAATTAATAACTTTTTTGAAGTAAAGATCAAGTCTTATATTTGTGCATCCCCCACTTCCCCTTAAATATTTAATAAATATATGAGGGAACAATGACTGTGGCTCAACATACCTCTCTCTTATTTCTCAAAAATACATTTTATTTTATGTTTAATTAATATTTCGTGTTGCATGTGTTTTTAAGAATATAAGAAACTGAGCCTGTCCTGATGTGTTCAAACAATATAAAAATCACATAATTATAATTTCACATTGTCTAATAAAAGCAAAGAAAAAAGAAGAAACATCCTAGAACATGCAAGCCACTCCAATGGTGTTTTCTCAATGAGGGTAGCATTTCCCTTTTCTTCCATTCCCAGCAACCTCCTATCCGCATCCCCCACCCCCCCCCCACCCCCCGCCAAAAATGTATAATGACTAAATTTCATATAGTGAAAGGGAGAATAGAAAGAAGGAAAGAAACTGATGAGATTATCCTTTACACCAATCATCATGGAGAGGAAAAATAAGAGAAGGTTTTTATCCTAACCAGCTGTTCAGTCCCTGAGTCCTGCTTACCTGGACTACTGATTGTATCCATGTTTATTCTCCATTAATTCTATGAAAGCCTTTAAGTTGGCAGAGGTTGAGGATTCATCATTTTCCATTGATTGTAAATGTTCCTCTTTCTAATGCGTAAGTTTTAAAATGTACACAATGCTGGGTTAATATATGTGATGTGATTTAAAGGGAACCACGGCGCTATCCTCGCACCCCCATTTTTCTCTCTGTGTACCCAGATGCTACTAAAAACGATGCTCTATTAGGTATTGCCCTCAAGATTGTTCTCTTACAACCAGAGAAATACCTTTCGGGTTGAGAGAACTGCCTCCTACTGTGGTTGCTTAACTATTTAATTTGAATTAGTTTTTTTAAAGAAATAACAGAGACAGTTTGAGAAATAAATGTTTTGAGGAGAAGTGTGAAGCTTGCAGCAAGATCGCTGAAGTAAAATTACCGTTGAGGCATTTATCATAAGTTGATAAGTGATCTCATGTCATGGATATATAATTGGAAAAACTGAGTTCACCATTAGCAGGTGGGTTATAAGGGAGATGCGGGCAGGTTGGAAGGGCTGACATTCTGGAGAAAAGACAATTATATTGTTGACTGTGGAAAGGTTGCTGAGCAACTGGTGAGTAGCTACATAAATATACTGAAGTTGAGCAGCCTAATAAGAAATTCAAGCCCAAATCCTCTTAGTTTCCTGAATCACAAAAAGTCTTTGAAACACTTTTATTTTATAGCAGCTAATTAATTAGTAGTAGGAGTAACTTGCTTAAAAATAAATATCAACCTTGGCTTAGAAAAGTAGCATGTTAAAGGGAAAAAAACACTTCAGAAATGGTAAAAACCTACAAGTTTTAGCATCAAAGGCTATCATTAACGGGAAAGACAAATACATTATACATTATGCATTGAGGAATTCAATATAATTATACTAGAGGCCCAGTGAACAAAATTTTTGCACGGGGAGATGAGGGGTCCCTCAGCTCGGCCTGCGCCCTCTCACGGGGAGTGGGCCTAAGTCGACAGTTGGACTTCCCTCTCGCAGTACGGGAGCCCTCACTCCTTACTGACTGCCTGCTCCGCTCAACTCACTGCTCCTTAGCTCTGCCGCAGAGGAGGGAGAGGCTCAAGCCACCACCACTGCGCTCGCCAGCCCTGAGCCCGGCTTCTGGCTGAGTGGCACTCCCCCGTAGGAGCACACTGACCACCATAGGGCAGCTCCTGCATTGAGCGTCTGCCCCCTGGGGGTCAGTGCACGTCATAGAGACTGGTCATTCTGCTGTTTGGTTGATTTGCATATTAGGCATTTATTATATAGGATGTTGTGATATTTAAAAATACATTTCCATATTGAGAGGTAAACACTTAACTCTTCATAATAATTACCCTTTCAAGTCCCATTTTACAAAGAGTAATTTTCCTTCAAGAAAATAAGTAAAAGGACTGTCTTTTAATGCCATCAATTAAACTAAAGCATGCAGACTCTAACAATGATGTCTAAGATTTACATTTATATTTGGCTTCAAGTATGTTTTGGTTCTTCAGTTTGATTATGGAAATAGACGGTGTTAAATTTTAGAGATAAAATGTGGAGACCTGACTGAGAAGGACCTCAGAAATCATCTGTGTTAATATTGTGACATCTGGCTACTTTCTCTGACACTTTCCACTCTAGGAGTAGAGAGCCTGACCCTCTGGGTTATATACATCAGAAGGTTAATTAGAGCATCCTTTACTCAAATCTTCCCTGGGGAAGAAACACATATGTTTGTGTTTTAAATATATCCCATCTCAGAGCAAAAGTTACTTGGAAAGAGAGGAAAAAACTGAAAGTGAAATATGAGCAAAGAGATTTAGCAAAGAACTTGTGCTTTTACATCTTTGTTGATACTGAAAAAAGAAACATTATCGCATATTCACTTTAAAGGAAGCAAATTTTATATAGTTAGTGAAACTTTTTATTCCCCATCCTTTCTACACGAAAGAAAATAAGGATTTTCCCCTGTTCTTTGTTTCAATAGAATTTTAAATGATTCTGATACCTAGTAATTTCTATCTTCCCTAATATCTGTTTTGAAAAACATGAGTTAGTAACTCAGTGATGGCGAACCTTTTGAGCTCGGCCTGGCAGCATTTTGAAAAACCCTAACTTAACTCTGGTGCCGTGTCACATATAGAAATTTTTTGATATTTGAAACCATAGTAAAACCAAGATTTATATTTTTGACATTTATTTTATATATTTAAATGCCATTTAACAAAGAAAAATCAACCAAAAAAATGAGTTCGCATGTCACCTTTGACACGCGTGTCATAGGTTCGCCATCACTGAGTTAACTGATTACTATACACAAGCCCAAACACACACACACACACACACACACAATTTCACATACAATATGTGTGTGTATCTATATGTGTGTGTGTGTGTGTGTGTGTGTATCGTGTGATATACATATAGTCATCCATCCATCTGCCTTGAAAATAAGCCATCACAAATTGAAACATTCAGAGCCACATGTTATGTTCAATAAGGAATACACATAGCCCTTACCTTAGCTTCAAAAATGGGAAAGATGCCCTAGCTTGTTTGCTCAGTGGATAGAGCATTGGCCTGCTGACTGAAAGGGCCACCCATTAGATTCCGGTCAAGGGCATATGCCTGGGTTGCAGGCTCCATCCCCAGTGGGTGGGGGTGGGGCCATGTAGGAGGCAGCCGATCAATTACTCTCTCTCATCATTGATGTTTATCTCTCTCTCTCTCCCTCTTCCTTCCTCTCTTAAATCAACAAAAGTATTTTTTTAAAAAAAATGGGAAAGACTTTCTAATAGAAGAGGTATTGGAATTGATCGTAAAGGATGAGCATTCCTCGGTGTGTAAACAGTAAAAAGAACATCCTAGCAGAGGTAAGAGCATTGAAAAAAGGAGTGGCAGGATAAAAGGCAAGACATGCTGAAGCAATTAAAATTTTTTTGGTTTGCAGGAATTAAAAGAGCCATAGCAGATTTGATAGACAGAAACGAATGCTTTAAGAGCCAAAAAATTTCAACTTAGTTTGAAAAGATCAACATCACTGACAGATAAGTAGGAGACTGATATGATGAGATTGTCATTTTAGAAAGATTGTAACTGACGTAATATGGAGAAGCTATTAGAGATATATGGACTAAAGGCAGGGCAAATATTCAGGTACCTCAACCATGTGACTACGAACACCTTGCAATAGGGCTCCTAGATTTAGCAAATAAAAATATAGGGCACTCAGTTAATTTAAATGTCAGATAAATAATATTTTTCTATAATTATGTCCTATGTAATACTTGGGAGACATTTGTAATAAAAAAAATATCCATTACTTACCTGAATTTTGTACTCAACAAGGAATTCTGGATATTATCTGGAAACACTACTTTGAAAGTAAGTCTAACCTATAATTCTAAATATTTTCTGCATACCACGCAAGTAAAAACTATATACAAGCACTGATCTTTCTAATTTAAGTGTTCTTTCATTGATGCTGTGAAAACTTATGGAATGACAAAGAGTAGGCATGATAACATCACGAGAACATCTAGACCAAATTCATGCAAGTATTTTTTTAATAAGAAAATATAAGAAATTGACTACCCCAGCAACTCCTCCAATGAGAAACTGCCATCTCCTTAAATTCGGTCTTTTCTACAATGGACTTTCATTTAAAACAATTCATCCCAATTTCCTCCTTTTTCTCCATAAACTAACTTTCATCTCCTTTGTTTTGTTTTGTTTTGTTTTTGTTTGGTTGTTGTTGTTTTTTTGACCTATCTATTGCTGTTGATATAGCTTGCTTGGCCCAAATTGCAATTATTTAATGTTCCCAAATAAACCAATTTTGCTGGTAAAATACTAGCTTTTCATTTTAAGGTCAAAAGGACATATAAAATGTGCTTTCTTAACAATGTTTCAGTCCATTGATATCTGAATTGAACATACTTGCTGCAAGAATAAGTTGTATGAAGGCAGTAAAATAGCAACAAATATTGAATAAATTGACTATTTTCAAATTATCGAGTAAGTAATTTTACTCTTTCTCCCTTGCTTATTCAGATGATAGAAAATACAAAATGGAAAGTAGAAAACTCAGTTTTCTCTCTCCATCCCTTATACTCTTTCATGTAAGGGACTTGAAATTCATACATATATGATATTCATTATATATATGATATCATATATATATTATATATGACCATATTGTGTATATATGTGTTTGTATGTGTGTGTGTGTGTATATATATATATATATATATATATATATATATATATATATATATATATGGTCATATATAAAATATAGATATTTATGGTCTATATAGATAAACAGCTATGAATTCTGATTTTTGGACTAAGCAGATTTTATTTTATCAAGCTCATTTACATTTTAATTGGTTGACTTCCTGAGGAAAAATCTTAAGTCAAAGGTAATTTTCTTGATCATTAAAGGAGTTTTAAATATCTGAGTTTTATATCTACCTGAATACCTTTGGTACCTTCCAATTACAGGTAATAATATAACTATCCACTCATTTTCTTTAAGTATACTTTTAACTCCTGTAAGGATGACGGAGGCTTGCTCCTCTCACCTGCAGAAGAGCTTTTTATATCTCCCCAAATTTCTGAATAGAGGTACTTAAGACACTGTTAAATGTATCTGACATTCCAACATGTTTACTTAAAATGACTAGATAACAGAACTATTTAAACAAACATGTTGTAAAAAGCAACCAGTATTTACTGAGCATTTATTATGTTCTAGGCACTGTCTTAATTCATTTCATCCTCTAATATACCTATGAGCCAAGAATATTAAAGCTCAGAGCAGTTTCAAAACATAGCCTAAGTCACTTCGTTAGTAAATAGAAAAGCTGGGATTTGGATCCAAATTGTGTAACCCCAAACCATAATCCTAAATCCTGTGAAATTAGTATATCTCTACTTGTTCCCCCCTAATACAATAAAGCACTTGTGTATGCATCAACATGTACATTTCTGTTATGGTTTTGTTGTTTTATTTTTTTCCCATCATCTTCTTTCCTTCCATGTCTATTTCCATATCCTTCTTGAAATTCCTTTGCCTTAAGGGAGAATGGTTCTGCAGGGCTGAAAGATAAATTTCCTCTAAGATCTCTCCATAGCATTTATTTCCTGAAAGTCAAGGTCTCTTCAGGGGATTACATCAAGTGATAGGCAATGGGCAGTGAATAAGGACAGAGGCTGGAAGTGCAGGAGAGGGCATGCCATGCACACCCTCCCCGCTGTACTGCAGGGAGTGGGAGAGTCCTGAACCTGAGGCTCACCTTTGGCTAAGACCCCATGCAGGCTTGTCACGGGAAGCCGAAGGTCATAGCCTTCGTCGGAATTTGGGCTTGGACAGTGACGGTTGTGTGCCCTTCTCCCCAACATCCAGGCACTACAAAGACCCCTGAATTCTTGTGCAACTCAAGGGAAGAAGGCGCCAATGTTGCTTTCCCCCCTCGCTCCAAATGACCTAGATAGAATTTTCCTCCTGTCAGGTACAATGAGGGCTCTCTGATTTATTTGTATTTAAGAGAACAAAGTAACATTTCTTGCTCATACAAGTCTGTGAATTAAATTTCATAAGTGTTTCACCTGCAAATACAGCAGAAAAGCATACCCTACCCCAATAGCCTGTCTTGTTTTTTCTCTTAATCCTCACCCCAGGATATTTTCTCAATTGATCTCCAGAGAGATTTGAAGGTGAAAGGTGAGGGGAGGTGAAGAGAGAGGGGAAGAGGGGTGAGAGCGGGAGAGGGAGAAGGGGAGAGAGAGAGATGAATTGGTTTTTCCTGAATGATCCCCAACCATGGCCTAGATCGGACCTGAAACCTAGGCCTTAACTGGGAATCGAACCAGTGACCCTTCTGCCTTTTGTGGGAGCCAATGCTCTAACCACTTAGAAACACTGACCAGGATTTGTTTATTTTTGTTGTTGTTGTTTTATATTTTTTTATCTTTATTGCTGAAAGTATTACATATGTCCTGTTCTTTTTTACCTCATTGACCATTTCTAGCCCACCCCTGCTTCCTCCACCACCAACCCAGGCCTTTACCCTATTGTCTGTGCCCATGGGTTATTCAAGTATGCGTGCAAGTTATTTGGTTGATCTCTTCCCAACCACCTTCCCCCGCCTTTTTCTCTGAGATTCCACAGTCTGTGTCATGCTTCTAAGGAATCTCATTTTCTTTAATATGCTTCTATTGATTTTTAGAGAGAGAGGAAGGGAGAGGGATAGAGAAATAGAAACATTGATGAGAGAGAAATATCTTCAATTGGCTGTCTCCTGCACGCTGCCCACTAGGGATCAAGCCCTCAACCTGGGCATGTGCCCTGACTGGGAATCAAACCATGATCTCTTGGTTTCTAGGCTGAAGCTTAACCACTGAACCACACTGTTGGCTGTTTTTTCTGGGTGTTTTTTTAAGAATTTACTTTCAGTTTG
Organism: Myotis daubentonii; assembly: GCF_963259705.1. Classification (NCBI taxonomy): domain Eukaryota; kingdom Metazoa; phylum Chordata; class Mammalia; order Chiroptera; family Vespertilionidae; genus Myotis; species Myotis daubentonii. The sequence goes on along the minus strand of NC_081856.1, from coordinate 34,252,973 downwards.
ACATGATGCCTCTGTGTTCTATTTCCTCCTATAACTATTTTAGTCTTTTTTTTTCATAAAAAGTTCTTAGTAATCGAATCTCACTTATCTTTGAAAATTATCAATTGCACAATAGTTACATGACTCATATTATCATCCCTGAGGCCTCTAACTATGTTGCTAAATTGGACCTTTTTTTTTTAGCATGAATAAAGCTTCTATAAATTCCTAGTTCCTAACTTTTACCTATAAGGACTTCTCCAATATTCATAAAAATGTCATAGGAGTAATCTTTTTTCTCAATCTGACAAAAATTTTATTCCTCACAGAGAGTAGATGTGTACTAGAGAACTTTTTTCTGAGGAATACAGTAGCCCTCAGAAACTAGTCCCTACAGATTCAAAGTCCTAAGAATCATCATCTCTAACATTACTTATCTAATGCAAGTTCCATGATAAACATTTTACACCTAATCTTCATAACATTCATCTGCAGCAGATATTATTATAACTTATACAAAGGTAAATAACTTGACATTCACTGGTGTATTCACTTGTGTTTGTTTCCTTAGGGAATTCCTTTCTCCCTTTCTCCCTTTCTCTCTTTTCCTTCCTTCCTTCCTTCCTTCCTTCCTTCCTTCCTTCCTTCCTTCCTTCCTTCCTTCCTTCCTTCTCATTCAACAAGAATTTATTGAGTGCCCACTCTATGCCAAGCAATGAATGATCCAGAGGTGAGTGGTAGAGACAGTATGTTTCCTAAAAAGATTACAGTCAAGTGGGAGGCACAAAAAATGGACAGATTAGTATAATAGCTGGTGGTGAAACACAAAGTGATATTTGAGTTAAAACCTTAATAAAATAAAAGAGTGAAGCAAAAATATAAGACCTGATAGATCTGACACTTTTGTTCAGACTGTCATATTCCACAGCTCATATTTTTAATCTTGGTGACATACTGCTTCCTATACAGTTATGAATTGGACATTTTACTTTCTCTATAACTACATTCCACAGTCTCTTGTGCTATGAAGTTATATGTATTTTCATTTAATAAAATACTATATACTGAGAGTAAAATTTAAATATTTAAGTTCTACATTTCAGGAATAAAACTTAAATTAATAGCAACAGCATCACTATTTTTTATCCAATGAAGATATATATACTAGTAACAGTTTGCTAGCCACTGTTGCATTCTAGGATACAGTGATGAGTGAGACAGATAATGTGAGCAGATAAACAAGGATAAAATAATAAAATATCATTACGATATGTTGGTGTATTAGGTTAGATGGGGTCACAAATTCTTTTCAACTCTCTCCATCAAGAGGTAGTCTATTCCCCGCCCCCCGCCCCTTCCCCCCCCCCACCCCCCCCCACCCCCCAGATCTGGGTTGACCTCGTAACTCGCCATGACCAAGAGTATAGCAGAATGATTTCAGGGGTGTTCTTGAACCTCAGTTGCAAGAAACTTTATAGCTCCCAACTTTGCAGCTCCCAACTTTGCTGTGGGATATTCTCCCGAGATTGCCATAAGCAAGTATGCCCAGCCTACTAGAGGAAAGGCACAAGGAGGAGAACTGACGTGCCCTGGTTCACATTCTATGTGTGGCGCTATATTGGACCCAGAAGCCCAGTCAACACTCGAATTTAATGTATCCCCACATGTGAGCCAGAAGCAGCCTGCCAAGCAACAGAATTGTAAAAAATAATAAATAATTGCTGTTTTAAGCCTGTAAGACTTGGGGTGGCTTTTGGAAGCTATGAATAACTGACACAATGAGTGGAATACAGTTTTATAGGATCATATAATAGCCACATGAGTCTGATCTTGGGGGTGATTCAATAAAGAGAACGTTTCTCAGAAAATGTTTCAGATTGAAACCAGAAAGATGCATAGGGATTGCCCAGGTGAAGAGAAAGGAAAGAGACGGTCCAGAGTATGTTTTATGCAAAAAGGCCGTGAGGAAAGACAGCTTGTGTTGGTTTCCAGGAATTAAAGACCATTTAGTATGGCAGATGGATATCATGGGAGTTCATCGCATAGACTGCAAGCAGGAAATCACAAGAATTTAAGCTGAAAACATAGGTAAAGTGCATATTATGAGAATTTAGCTTAGGCGATATGGTACGAGGCATGAGAAGATATTTGGACCTTGTCATGAAGTTGGAGAAACAGTCCCTCCATCCCACTCACTCTATCAGCACTGTATTTCTTGCTTTTCAAAATTTTGTCTCTTGTTGAAATCTGTGTCTCAAGAACCAAGGTCTTCTCATGTCCTCGGTAATAAAACTGCCTATGGTATGCCTTGAAACAAATTGGAATGAAAAAATAATATGCTAGTCAGTCAATAACATAAACTGAGGTTTGGGCTGTAAAAAAGAGAGGATGGTACACAGAAAATATTATTCTGTAATCCTAAAAACTGTATGCAGAAATTAAATGTATAATATTTTCTTGAGTTATCCCAGTTAAATGATCCATTGTAATATTATTTTGAATGTGACTACATCTATACTTTCACGTTCTGCAAAATGCAATTATTTAGAATGCATTTTAATACCACTTTATAGATTAGCCATATATATATATATATATATATATATATATATATATATATATATATATATATATATACTGTGAGGAAAAATAGTGGCTAGAAATTAGTTCTGGGTGCAATGTTGGCTATACTGAAATGCTGAAGCTAGGAATAAAATTGTGGGTGATTTGCCTTAGTTTTCTCACTTATCATATGAAGAGTATGGACTGAATTAGTGGCTCTCAAATGTTTCATCATGAAATGCTACTTTCATTTTATTTCCCTAAGAAGTTATTGTTTTGAAAAAAATCTTTTTAGCCTACAAATAAACTAAATTATTTTCACAGCAAGAAATGTATGCACATCTAAAGACACCAATCATGGCATTTGCTAACCAGCACTTCTAACCACCACAAGGTAAACAATCTACCAGAAGTTAACTTAATTATTTTGCTAAGCAAAGAAATCTGATATTTTTGTTAGCGCATGACGTCTTATAATGGTTACATTTTAAATATGCTTTTTGAAAAACAGAAAATAATCCTTTACTGGGCTACAAGGTGTTTAAGGTCCATCCAGCTCTACAAATCCATGAGAATAGAAAATTTAATTTAAATAATACATTTATTTTAATAGTTGTCTGCCTGCCTTCCTCTTTCTCCCCCAGAATCCCTTTTTCTGTTTCTTCTTTCCTTCTATGAACTGCATTAAGAATTTAATACATTCCAGCCATTCCGGGTTGCTAAAATGACCAAGGGAAGATAGGAGATACCAAGAAAACAAGCAGGGTGATTTCAGGAATGTTAGTACTTTTTTAAAAATCCTCACCTCAGGCCATGCTTAGAGAGAGGAAGGGAGAGAGGGAGAAAACCATCAATGTGAGAGAATTATCCGTCTGTAGCCTTCAGGGCATCAAACCTGCAACCCAGGTACAAGCCCTGACGAGTATTGAACCAGCAATCTTTTGGTGCATAGGACAATGCTCAGACAACTGAGCCACTCCAGGTGGGCTGATATGTGAGTCCTATTAAAGCACAAATACAGGAGGTAGTGGTAGTGAATGCCTAGGTTGTTGAGGGTAGCCTAATTCATACTGGCTTATCCTGAGAAGGAAAGTCTTGTGCTGTCAGCTGAATGGTGAAAAAAGCCTGCCAGGGGAAGACTTGAGAGCCTAATCTTCTACTCAGAGAGAACAGCAAATACAAAGAACCTAAGGCGGAAAAAAGAACGGTGTGTCTAAGAAGGCAGTGAGATAATGCCGAATATTAAGAAATAAGGAACTTGTATGCTATTGCAAGAAGTTTGGACTTTTTTTTTTCCTAATTGATTCTAAGTAAGCAACGCAGAATGAAGTGCTAACTTAAATTTAAACAAACCAATTTGATATTAATGGGCAAAGTGTCTTGGTGCAAGTGTGTGCACGCCTGTCTATGTGTATGTGTGCATGTATGTGGGGAGTTGATGATGTTGCTAGTTTGCTATTGTGACAAGAAATATGTGACACAGTAGCAGTGGAAGAAAATGAAGCCCATTTCCTGGCCCTTTCCCCCACTACAGCATTACAAAGATTAAAAGGTTCAAAAATCGCTATGATAGAGCTTCTGCAGCAGAATGCACATGTGCAAAGATTGAAGCGGTAAACAGATCAGACCCGAGACCCCATGTTAAGAGCCACGCGCAGATCCATGCAGAAGGAGGAGCGGCCTGGGATGATATGGAACACACAAGAGTACTGAGGTTTAAAAAATATCCAAATGGCTAATTGAAACTGATGTTTCAAATAAATGACAAAGCGATGGGAATGCCAAAAGCTGAGGAGCACAGTCCCTGAAAGAAACACGTGTTGTGATCAGCAGGGAGATGCCAGCATCACTGGCACAAATGTGACTGTGAATAATGCTCTTTCATGAACCTGAAAGCCTGCATTACCGGCTGGGGATGTGTATGCAAGGTATTCAGAACATTTTCATCTTCGAATTTTTTAGGAACAAGAAGGAGGATGCCAAGGCTAAAATGAAAAGTAAATAAGACTGGGCATTCTACAGAATGAAAGGGGATGTTAATTCTTGATTCATTTAACAAGTATTTATTGTGTGCCGCTGTGCGCTAGGCCCGATGATGGTGAGCATCTTCTTTTCAAAAAACTTACATGTTGCCGAAACCGGTTTGGCTCAGTGGATAGAGCGTCGGCTTGCAGACTGAAGGGTCCCAGGTTCGATTCCGGTCAAGGGCATGTACCTGGGTTGCGGGCACATCCCCAGTAGGAGATGTGCAGGAGGCAGCTGATCGATGTTTCTCTCTCATCGATGTTTCTAACTCTCTATCTCTCTCCCTTCCTCTCTGTAAAAAATCAATAAAATATATTAAAAAAAAACTTACGTGTTTAAAGAAGAGAACAATAAACCAATGAATCATCAAAGAGAAGAAATATCCAGTGAATTGAAGAAAAAAAATTATGGTGGCAGAATGGAGAGTGCCTGGAGCCTGGTCCATGAAGGTTTCTTTGTGAAGAGACCGTTTATATTATGACCCGGAAGACAAGAAGGAGTTGAAATTATTTGAAGTCTGGGAAAAGAATTCCAGAAAGAGAGTCAGTGTTGCTGAGGAGAAGGTCGTGGTTAGTTTGGTGATATAGATGAGGGTTGATCACAGAAGAGCCAAATAGCTGTGTCAGCATTTTTTTAAGTAATGAGCTGGCGAATAATGATGAGGTTTGGAGTTAGACCTGGTTTATATTTTACAAAGTCACCCTACTTTTGCATAGAGAATAGAGAGACAATAAAGTCAGAGGACACAGACCTAAAAAAGGGCTGGGGAAGTTTTACAAGATAGAGATATTTCTTGATAATTGGGGGCAATGGATTGACTCAACAGGCAAATCAATAATCATGGAATAATTGAAGCTAACATGGATTTCAAATTAGATAATATATACGTAAATCTTCCAAATATCAAGAACACATTTCTGTTGTGCTGGTTCCACCTAGCAAGGAAGTTTTAAAAGCAAAGAGTCTACATACTAGTATGTGAAGTAATGTTCTTTATTTTGATCACAAAAGTCCAACCCAATGAACATGTATACTTCCAGCTACTAAGAGAATAGGGTTGTTGTAAAGAATAACTAGATGCAAAAGGCAACTGGAAAAGACCACAAGCATCTTCATTATTATTACTCTGATGAAGAGAATAAACACAATAAAGGAAGATTATTTTGCCAATCTTTTTTCATGAAAACTAAGCATAATGGAAAATAGTTAAATTAGCTATATGAGTCCTTAGTATGTCTAAAGTGGCAAATTAATGTGATAAAATCTTCCAAAACTATCACAGGCTATATTTAATACAAATAGTATTACCTATTAGAAAGTATTACTGTTTTATCACTAATAAAATTGAGATTCCAAAGGCTAAGAATTTCACGGGTTTGAATCAAAATCCAATAATGTTCTTTGTTCTATTATACTGCATTGACACCCTACATTTTTTTTGTCAATCCTCACAGAAGATATATATTTGTTTCCCATTGAGTTTTAGAGATAGTAGAAGAGTGGTAGGGGGAATGGAGAGAGAAAGAGATAGACAGACAGACAGACATAGATGTGAAAGAGACACATCAATTGGTTGCCTCCTGCTTATGCACCAACCTGGACCAGGGATTGAACCTGCAACCCAAGTACATGCCCTTGAACAGGAATCAAACCAGGTCCTTCAGTGCACAGGCCAATGCTCTAATCACTAAGGAACACCAAACAGGACAGCACCCTACATCTTTCTATTTATCCCTTTTTTTTCATATTAAACTGCAGAAAGTATAGAACCAATACACCTAATGCATATACTCCACACTTACTTAGAAATTAGAATACTTTTACAAGCAACTCAGTCCATTCCTTTCCAAATGCAATGTAATTAGGGAATACAAATGGGGAAGAATAATAACCTTGCCAATTAAAAAATAATAAAATTAGTATTAGTGGTAAGCATGCATTTAATTCTTACTGAAAAAATACATCTGTAAGAGTCTGGAAACAGATAAAATTTACCTGATATATAATATTTTATAAAAATTAATGAATACATTTTTACAAGTACTCATTCTATAAAAGATACCTAGATTTATCATTTCCAAGGTACTATTCTTACTCTGAAGAGAAATATAAAGGTTAATAAGGCATATATTTTAACTTTAAAAAGTTATAGGATTTACACAAATTACCTACAATCAAGGGAAGAATGGAAAAAGATAAAAATCATATCTGAATTGCTATATAAAAATATGGAGGCTTGCATTTGAGAGATATAGGCAATTATGGGATGAGGCAACTGAGGCTTAAAGAAAAGTGTGTATAAGGATGAAGAAGAATGAAAAAAATAGAAAATGGCAAATAGTTCAGTTTGTGCAGGTAATGTGAGAGGATTTGTATAGAAGAAATCTATAAAGTGTAAGGTAAAATATATTAAACAGTGTAAAGCAATTCTTAGTTACTATTTGGCCACTCAGAAACCTTAGTGAGAGTATGAGAGATTTTTTTGAAGGGTTTTAACTTGTCACAATTGTCAGTTTTTATCTCTAATTCTCTCTAAGTCTCACTAAGTGATGAATATTTAATCGAAATTTACATTAGGAAAAGTTAAGTAACTGAGGAGTTTGAGCATTTAAGTTCTAAATAATTAAGGTGCCTTAAATAATGAAAGTAACCAATATAGCCATAATTTAGTTTTAATTCATAAAATATTTTATGAAGATAAAAGCAGAAATACTCAAACGAAAGGGAGAATATTTGTCTCTCGTTTTCATATCCTTAATATTTCTCAGATTGAAGATTTCTATTCAAATGACTTAAACTGTAAAGTGTAATTGTTCCATGAATTATGTCATATCTGATTAAATGGGTATATTTGCAGCTGTTCTTACTATTCCCAGTTAAATGATATAATTAAAAAGAATATTTGTCTTTGAGAGACAGGGCAGTTTAGGTTTCCCTTCCATCTTATGAAGTTTAGGATCTAATTTAATGAAGTCTATGAAGAGAAAGGGGATTTTCAAAGTATGCAATGACTGAGTAGCCCTGGGAGTTATATAGTCACAGGAAGGGAAACCCTTACCCTAAATGTAAGAAACATGCACAGCAATTCAGTTAAGGGGGCATTCATGGAGATAAATTAATTATATAGTTGTTGTTTTTGCATAGCTGTCACTTGGCTATTTTAAAAAGAGGTGTGTGTAGTTTGTTGGGTTTTTTTTGGGGGGGGGGGAGAAAGGGGCTGTTTCTAGTAGATGGGTGAAAATGCCCAATAGTTTTTTATTAGAGGGTGGACAACCATGACAGAATCTGTGTATTTATATAGCCTGTATCTTAGTAGCCTTAAAAACTAGGTGAGCCCTGGAATAGAGATGAATTCTAATTTAAAAAGGTTAATTATAAGAGTCAAGGTAACAGTATTTCTGGATCTAGAACTTGATCCTATGGTTATTCTCTTTGTTCTCACTTATTACTCTCTTAATTTATATGGTAATTTATACAATACAAAAATATACTCTCAAAGTTAAAAAAAAAAACAATAAAGTAGAACCATCTGCTGATCTTACATTTCACTTCTAACCACCTTCACATTTCTCTCTTCCTTCTTAGCTGAATTTCTTGAAAGCATTATTTACACAACCTATTTTTACTTCCCCACTTATTATTTACACCTTTTTAAAATTTCATTTAGAATTTTGCCCACATTTTACCACTAAAATGCCCTCTTATCTTATACTATGTCTTCAACTTGCTCATTTGACCAATTTTTCCTGTGCACCTAGCACACACCAAGAACTCTTCTAATCATTCAGACTATAGCAGTGTGGAAAAGAGTCAAATACCCCTGACTTCAGGAACTTATATTCAAATGACAAACAGCACTATGAAGAAAAATGAGGGGGTTAAGTGCCAGCAAATAGATACCATTTGAGTAGGATATTATAAAAACCCCATTGAGCACAGCCACAGTGGCTGAGAGGTCGAGCATCAACCCATAGACCAAGAGGTTGCCAGTTCAATTCCCAGTCAGGGCACATGCCCAGGTTATGGGCACAATCCCAGTAGGATGCATACACGAGGCAGTTGATTGATTTAACTCTCTCGTCAATGTTTCTCTCTCCCTCTCCCTTTGTAAAATCAATAAAAACATATTTTAAAAAACCTACTGAGAATTTAATATTTAAGCAAAGATATAAAGTATATCAGATATTGCGCCATGCAAATTATCTGAGGGAAGACCTCATTAGACAGAAAGAACAATGAATGCAAAAGATCTAGTACGGGAACATTTAAGAGACATTGAGAACCAGCAAGGATGCTGCTATGTAAGAGAAGGAGTGGGGAAGGAAGGAATGAGGTCAGCAACTTAAAAGGCTAACTCCTCTAAGTAAATTAGACAGGCTTTTACCCTGATTGGGACAAAACCATTACAGGGTTCTTAGCTGAGGAATGACACTATCTGATTTAGATTTTTAAAATATTATTTTGGCTGCTTTATTTCTAACTGATGATGGAAGACCAAGAATGTTAGCAGGGAGACCTTTTAGAAAGAAGTTGCAATGACAGAGGCAAGAAAGTGGTGTCTCAAAACTGGTGATCTGCAATGAAGGTGGAAGGAAATAGTTATATTACATATATTTTGAAGGTAGATCTTGATCAGTACTTGCTGATATGTAAGAAAAATGAGGTGTCAAGAATGATTTCAAAGATCTGTCCTGATTAACTGGAAATGAAGAGCTGTCATTTGCTAATATGAGACAGAAAGACAGGAAGGAGCAGACTTTGCAAGAAAACAGTTCAGTGTGGAGATGTTAAGTTTGAGAAGCATATGAAAAATCCAAGTACAGATTTTGTAAAGGAGCTTGCATATTGACACTAGATTTCAGGGCAGAGTTGGAGTACAATCTTGGGAGTCATTAGCACAGATTGCTTCAAACTGAAGGGCTGCATGAGATGCCAAAGAACTTTGTGAGGAGAATCACCAGTGAGTTTGGGGCAAAACAGGGCAATGCCATTGCTGCGGCCAAGTGCAAAATGTGTTCCAATGAGGAGGGGAAAATCAATTGTGTGAAATTCTATTAAGAGACTAAATAATACAAAATTTGAGAATGGTGACCTCTATTCATCATAGGCATAGACACTGAAATGGTCTAAGACAGAATTAGAAGAGAGGAACTGCATATAATGAATATTTTTAAAAATTGTTCTGAGCATTTAATATAAAGGAGAACAAAATATTTCAGAGCCTATCATTCACTTGACCTTCTTTTTGAAACATTCTGTTTTCGGGGCTTTTCTAAAGCCACTCTCAGGTTTCCATCTGCTCTACTTTATTCATCTTGGTAGATTATTTTTCAATCTCTTGTTGGTTTTTGTTCCTCCACATAAAATGTAAATAGTGAGTTTTTCAGGGCTCAATCCTGGGCTGTCTTTTCTCACTTTTCATTTTTCTGTCTTCATGGGGAAGTCATCAAATCCCACGGATTTAAATGTTTGTTTAATAGGCTCAATCCCAAATGAAATTTCAGTGTATAACTCTTCTTGAACTTCAGTCAAAAATATTTGTCTTTCTTTTTAACATACCTATATAATCATTTCTGTACTAACACAAATATACTCTAGAAATCAAATATAACAGGCCGCAGATAGTTTTGTTTTCCTTGCCTCTATAAAAATTTTCTCCTAAGAGTCTTTAGTATCTTACCAAGAAAACTTTAGAAATCATTCATAATGTCTTCTTATCCCTCAGGTAAATTTCCAAGTAATCAGTAAGTCCTGTCAATTTCAACTCAAATTTATATTAAATCTGTTATCTTTTCATTTTTTCCTCATCATCCTAATTCAGGCAGTTCATATCTGCCACCAGGACAGGACAACACAAGTCACCTTTTCCCACTTTCATTCTTGCCCCTCTACAGTTTTCACACTGATGTGGAAAAAAATATCTCCTTGAAGATCAAACCATATTTTCCCCTCTCCCCTGCTTAAAATTATGCTATGTATCCCTTATGACTGTCTGAGGAGATAATTCCACAACATTACTTCAGGTCGCTCTCAATTCCGCTGTTTCGGCCACATGGGTTGTTATCGGTCCTTAAAACTTGTTTTTCTTCTTCAGGAACGTTGTTTCCTCTGACTGGCCCATTCTTGTCAATTGCCACTGCTCTGGCACTGCCTCCTCCACTCTCTGAGAGTAACCTTCTTCTCCTCTTTTACATCATTTCACCGGGAAGATATGTTCCCTGGGTATCTACCTAACCTAGATCCTACATCTCCTATTTTATTCCCTGTTCCAGCCCCTTCATTTTATTTATTTATAACAGACATTTACACTTACACATTTTTTGGTTTTTTTAATACATATTTATATTTGTAGTTATGTATTTTATTTGACTGTTTCCTCAACTACATTGCAATAGCCATGAAGGCAAGGACTTTGTAGCTCTTCCTTTACCATCCTATCCCTTAGAAAAAGCACACACATCATCCTCAATAACTGTTGACTGGATGAATGGATGGATGAATGGCTGCTATGGTTAGGTCACAGTGAAACTATGGGAATGAATTAAATGTGCTTCTTAAGGAACTTCATTAAGAGAGGAACTTGCAAATAACTGTGAAACAAATATCTTAAGTAGCCCAGAGGAGCATTACCTGTTGGGTAGAAATGTATAGGAGCTGACATTTTGGCTACCAGTTCATAATATATGAGCCAATGTGTTAATTTCCTTGTATACAATTTCATTTGACACAACGTCTTTGAAATAATTTGCATTAACATCTCTATTTTACAGTTAAAGAGACAACAAAGTTTATGAGGATCCTAGAAAAGCTAAAAAATGACAACAGAATTTGAACCTTGGCCTCCTTTTCCAGAGTCTACATTTATAACAATGAATCATAAAAAACTTCACCATTCATAAATATATTTAAATTATTTTATTATTTTCTGATACATGTATTATTTTTTATTTTTATTAAACTATGGTTTTCAAAAATAATTTTATTGAAAACAGAATAAAATAAATGCTCACTCATGGAGAAGGGAAAATGTGAAATCAGATATATGAGTCTCCTGTAATGAGGTAATCAGCTTAAATTTAAAAGAAATTTTAAAATAATCACTTGGACCTGAATGTCTGTGTCTGCCCAAGGATCACACTGAATTCAATTTTACTGTGTTGATGAGAAAGCTGGAAGTCAGAATTGAGGGAGTTAAAAACTCAATTAGCTCATAAATCCAGTTGGGTTAAAGGTCTGAAAAAATATTTAATTTGACTAGGATATACCTTTTATCATATGCTGCACATTCTCTTTTTCATGCTTCCTGACATTGATTATAAAGAGATATAGATTTTCCTATCACTTCTTTTACTAGGGTACATGTCATTACTCTTCTGACATCTACAACTGACCTCAATGTTATATGAATTTCCAGTTTGTGAAAAATATTTAAGTAATTACATAAGCTTATAAATATTGCTAAGTATGAAAAATAGTAAGTCTTAAGAACCTGCTCTTGCCCTGGCCAGTGTGGCTGAGTTGGTTGAGCACCATCTCATGTACCAAAAGTTTGCAGGGGAGGCAACAATTGATGCTTCTCTTCCACATTGCTCTCTTTCTCTCTTTCTCTCTCTCTCTCTCTCTCTCTCTCTCTCTCTCTCTCTCTCTCTCCCCTTTTTCCCTTCCTCCCTCTCTAAAAAGTCAATAAAACATATTTAAAAAAGAATCTGCTCTTATGGTTAAGAACTTAATACAGAAATTAACTTGTGTTGAGGTTACTAATTTTTTAATGTTTGCTTATATTATCTTTATACATTTGTTCTTCAAAAGATTGATTCTTTATTTCACACCCTATAAAAATCAGAGTAGCCCTAGACAGCTTGGCTCAGTGGATAGAGCATTAGACTGTGGACTGAAGGGTCCCATGTTCAATTCCGGCCAAGGGCACATGCCTGGGTTGCAGGCTCAAACCCTAGTAGGGTGTGTGCAGGAGGCAGCTGATCAATGATTCTCTCTCATCATTGATGTTTCTATCTCTCTCTCCCTCCCCCTTCCTCTCTGAAATCAATAAAGAGATATGTATTTTAAAAAATCAGAGTAACTTATGCTATTTTAGCATATACTTTCCTTGTTGTTTTTTTCTGCAGAATTGTAAGAAATGTGTTTTTTCCAGTTACTTAACCTAAATCGTGGATAATAATTTTATCTAGAACTGGAAATAAATTATCAGAATAATTAGAATACCTTATAGTAATATTTTATGTATTAACAAAAAGCAAATAAGCTCTGAGAAAATAGAAGATACAACAGAGATTTTGACAGAAGGGGAGGAAAAAACAGAATGCACATTATTAAGTGAAATATTTTTAGAGAAAAAAATAAAGCACAATTTTAGAGGAAAAAAATACAACAAGACTTGATTCCAGACATTCTGATTTCTGAAACACTATTTACTACAATGCTATGGAAACCAGTATTGCTATTATCATCAAATTACATCACATGAGAAACTGTTTATTTCAGCAATGTATAAGTTAAAGCCTTAAAAAAAGAAATTGCATAATATAAGTACAGCCTTAACAACATACCTCTATAATTTTGGGGAAGACATTAGTCTCAGCAAATATAAAATGTTTATTATCCACTCCCCCAAAAAAGCCCAGTAAAAGAATGACAGAAATGCATTCTAACAATATAATTTATTTTGAAAAGGCAGCCACTTTTTTTCCGCCTTTTGTTTATAATGACATCATCCTGATTAAAGATACCCTTAGGAATAGACATTTACTGGGAAATTTTCTATTAAATTAGAGTGGAAGGTGTACCACTTTTAAAATATGTTATCCTTGCCTGGACAGCATGTCTCAGTGGTTGTGTTGAACCTATGAACCAGGAGGTCAGGGTTTGATTTCTGGTCAGGGCAGCACATGCCTGGGATGCAGGCTCAATCCCCAGTAGGCAGCATGCAGGAGGCAGCCAATCAATGATTTTCTCTCATTAATTATGTTTCTATCTTTCCCTCCCTTTCCCTTCCTGTTTGAAATTAATAAAATATATTTTTTTCAAATATGTTTTCTAAGTACCTAAAAACACACAAAACTTAGGAATAATATCCTAAGTTGGTCCCATTCAGATTCAGATTGATTTTGACCTCCAGCCCTACTTATCACTTAATTAAATGGAAAGCATTATGCAGAGCTATTAAGTAAGTCATGTAGCAGAAGCAGCAAAGAAATGTAGCATGAAAACACATTACAAATTATATAGAAAGAATTCTCTCAGGAAGATAGAAGTATATTGCAGGGTCATCTATACACAAAGGTATGCTAAAAGGCATTCAGCAGCCAAAAAGAAAACAGGACAGGAAATAGAAGAGTTATTGAGCAATGTAGAGAAAGGCTTAAAATATTAGGTCATTTTTTGCAAAAATATATTTTCTTAAAAGAAGAACTTGGCCTCATTTCCTTTCCTTTGCAGTTTTAGGAAGATCATTCCAATTTGGAGCATTTAGCACTAGACTTAGTTAGTGTCTCTTTTTCAAAGTAATTTAATAGCTGCAGAATCAATAGTACAACTCAATGGGAAAAATTCAAAATTAAAATCTGTACATCAAAAGAGAACTTTAGCATATTTTAATAACTCTTACTCAGAATTTTAGGCAAAGGGGCCAAAGTTTGAATTTACTGATTAATAAGTATTAACTATAGCTGGCAAGATTTAGTAAATGTATTTTTAAAATATATTAAATGGAGGGTGGGCAAGAGTGGGATTGAGAAGGTCAATGGGAAAAAAGGAGATATTAGTAATACTTTCAATAATAAAGTTTAAAAAGAAAAAAAAGGACACACAGATAAACAATAGAAAATAAAAGATGCTCAACATCACTAATTTAAAAAAAACTACCAAAGCATAAACATTTGCACCATAATAAAAAAATCATGTAGAGCAGATGAATGAGTGTATTTTATTAGACTGTACTATTATTTCTATGTCCTGTGTAAGATTTCAGGAAGTACTTTATTATATTTTATAGAGATTTTCAAACTTATCCATTTATTGCCTAAGAGAGTTTTTCAAAAATAAGTTTATGTGTAAATAAATAAACCTTTTGAGTTAGAGAATGAAAAATAAATATATAGAGAGATAGATAGATAATAACAAAATTGTCAAAAATAGTTTTAATAATGATAAAGAGAACTTTGGCGCCCTACTGAAATTCCCATGGATGAGTAATTTAACTTGCATCAGTGATATCTATCCATCTATCTAGTAATCTATCTCTCTCTCTCCCAGAAAGAAAATGAAAAAAATGAATAATTTTGGAATAATAAAAACAATATTTGACTCTAGAGTCTAGACATTCTGATGGAAGAAATTTAGAGAAAGAAATTAACAAAATAAACCCCTCGCCAACTATTGTTGAGTCACTGCACAAACTAGAAAGAAGTACTTATCTTCCATTTCCTCAATCAGGTCTTCAACTGCCACATTACACAACTAACAAATAGATGTGGCTACATAGTCATGGTTTATATTCCTTGAGATTTTATGGCTAAGTGACTAACCGACTGGCTGGGACATTGGTACATATGATGCGCACTGGCAATTTAAAAACAAACGTTGAATCATGCATGTGTGATACACATAAAGCTCTCTCTGGTGTCAATCACACGCATGTTTTCATTTTATAATACTATATTATATATACTATTTTGACATGTAATTTTTTGCAGTAATGCAATTACTGCACGAATCTTTCTTCTAATTAATTTCCTTTCAATGTGCACAAATCCGTGCACCAGGCCACTAGTAAATATATAAATGAATAAAGTCATCATAGGAACATGTATGCTATATGTTAACATATTTAGAAATCATGAACAATGTAACTTAATTTAAGACCCTATAGAAATGATGTCCATTTGACTATTTCTAATTTGAAGTCAGAGCTCCAATAATAGCTCCCTTAAAAATTCATTCTCATAACTATATATACAAATTTAGAGCAATACCTGAAATGCAAATATGCTATCAAATGTTCTGTCATCTGCAAATAATTCACTGAAACTCACTAATATAACATTTTTAAAAGAAATTCAATTATTCAATTTTAAAACAATCCTAACCCCCAAAAAGAGTGTAATAAATATGTTAATCCATCTCCCTCATTTTATTTATAAGTAAATTAATATTCAAAGATATTCAACAATTTTTTTAAAGTTCACCAGTAACATAATTGGGATTCTAATACATAATTTTATATCTTTGGCTTAATAAGATTGTATCACTTAACTTCTCTTATTGAAAAAACCGAAAAACAAATTTGTAGTTGCTAGTTTTCTATTTACCCCAGATTTAGCTTAATCTCCAGAAATTCCCTACTTTTGGCTAATTTTGCATTACCAATTCCTTGTTGGTTTTTCATATTTAGTTTATGAACTATAGAATATCATGAAAGTTCAATCTCAATGTGGAATATTGGTTATTGGAGAGAAAATTCACAACTAAAAGAAGACAATGATACACATCATATGCACAAATATCATACCAATAAAAAATATATATGATAAATGAACATGATACAGTTTCCATTAGCTATTAAATATTCTAGCAATGTGTAAAGACTTGACTTCTGCAAATGTGTAAGCATTTCCATATATTTATATGTGTACGAGAGGAGAGCATACCAAGAGGTTAAATTGAGGCTCTTCCTACTTCAGTTTAAATGGAAGCATTGATTTAGTAGATATTAAGATATTTCAGTGACTGTATGACGTTCACCCTCTTATATGAATCATTTTCAAAGGAAATGTAGAAAAATCTGTTCTGAGACTCTTGGACTCTTAAGACACAACAAGATGGAGAAGGGGGACAACGATGAGAGGAGTTTGGTGAAATTATTTCCTCTAAAAGTGCTCCTGTAGATGGGTCAATACCCTTCCCAGTGCCACTTATATGGAGCAGGGGGGAAATGACACCCTCTAGTGCTAGTCTGAAGAGATGGGCTTAAATGGAATCACTCATATATGAAATTTGTTTCAGGCCCTTGGCAAACAAAAAAAGATTGCTGACCATTCCTGTCTGACAAAGCTGAAGTCAAACTCACACACGAATAAGGTGAAAGTGACATCTGTTGGGGAAATGTAGAGGGGACAGGAGAGCTTCTGTGTTGAGATAAGCATGATTTTTTATGTTTCTCAGAGCTAGGGTTTGCTTCCAGTTTCACCAGAGATTCAAAATTGGCATCATCTGAGGACCTGTCCAATCAGGCCACCTGAAAGGTAAATATATCTCAACAGAAGAATATTGGGGGATCTAGGGACTGGGGACAAATCTGGGCACGTATTTGTTTAGGATACAGATGCATTGCCCTGGGATAAGAAATCACAGAAGAGAGAGACCAGTTGAAGTCATTGTCTAGGCCCCAGGGAGCATGTAGCTAACTTAGGACTTAGTTCCAGGTCAGGCCTTTTTCCCCCCTTTCCCCTCTACTCTGTTTTTTTTCTCTTTTTTTAATGTTTTTATTGATTTTAGAGAGAGGAAGGGAAAGGGAGAGAAACATCAATGATGAGAGAATCATGGATAGGCTGCCTCCTGCATACCCACTATTGGGGATCCAGCCCACAACCCGGGCATGTGCCCTGACCAGGAATCGAACTGTGGGTCAGCACTCAACCACTGAACCACACCGGCAAGGCTCCTCTGTGTGATCTTACAGAAAGCTAAAAGAGTGGCAATTAAGTTTAAAAGAAGAGGAAAATAAAGGTGAAGGGACAAGAATGGCCAATCCCAATCCTCTCTTTTCTTTACAAAGGCACCTGGACCACAAGGCCTGGGAAAGGGGAGAGGGAAGAAAAAATTGATATTCAACCAAATTTGGTGATTTAATATCTTGGATTTGGTAATTCTAATTATAGAATTCAAACTGTGTGTCTAGTTTTATTGATGGAATTTTATGTCTCTAAAAAACGTATGTTGAAGCCCTAATCCCTAGTACCTTAAAGTGTGACTATTTATAGGTAAATTCTTTTAAAAGCTGGTTAAATTAAATAATTCTTTGGGGGGGGGTGCTAGTCTGATATGACAGATATCCTTTTAAGAAGAGGAAAGTTGGATATGCAGGCAGACACCAGGCATGGGTATGCACGAGGAAAGCTAGAGGAGGACCCAGCAAGCAGGCAACCATCTCTAAGTCAAGGAGAGAAGCGCCAAAGATCAGGCCTCGGACATCTTGATGTACTTCTAGCCTCCAGAACTGCGTGAAATCATTTCTATTGTCTAAGCCACCCGTCTGTGGCATTTTATTACAGCTGCCCTAGCGAACCAATTTACCTCTCTCATGTGTCCACTGGGCCTAATTGGATTTTCATCCTGGCGCAGATGTATACAGAGGGTAACTTTCTTCTGTAAAACTAAAATGTATTAAAAATTGTCAATATATATTACTGTGAAAACTAGAAGGAATCTGAGGCTTTTCTTAAAACTTAACATTCATTTGCAATATTTTGTTTTTGTATAGAGTTACTACACTTTCTGAATCAAAGAAAGAATATCCTTATGGGAAAAATAAAAGATAATGGAATGTATGAAATCATGCCTGTGGTTGATAATCAAAACATACTGAATCAGAAACATTCATCTCATTTCTTAAGCACGAGTGTAACCATCTCAATATCTTCCTGTTACCGAAAAGACAGATCTGTGCTACATGCCCTGATGGAGTGAGCATGAATTGAGGGCACGGAAAAGGAAGAAAAGGGAGAAAAGAGAGGGAGGGAGGGAGGGAGATTGATTCTAAATAAGGTCATGATTTTTAAAGTTTTAAAATGAGAAAGTCAGAATTTGTTTAATGCTTTTATTTTATGGATTACTTTTAAATTGCATATGGTGAGATGGGAGATCATTTTTAATTATGGATTCTAAAGTTCTGAAATAAGCCAGACCTTGCAGTGCAATGATCATAAACAATAAATTATAAAGTTGTGGTGGATAATAACGACAAAAAGCAGAGGAATGAGGAAAAACTACACTATATCATATTCTCTGTGTGTTACGTGTTGTGATTTTCAGTTTCCTACGTTCTGATCATTGGAGAGCACTAACTTAGCTCCACAAGAGGCAATTCACCTTATCTGCTGAGGCTGCTGCATTTAATAGGACAGCCACCAGCCACTTGTGGCTTTTGAACATTTAAAATGTAGGTAGTAAGACTGAATAAATGAAATTTTAATTCTATCCCATTGAAATTCATTTTAATTTTAATTTAGGAACAGGCAGCACAAAATATCTTTTATTAAATACACCTTTACTGTTTAAATAGATTACATTTTCTTTTAACTCTTGCACTGTAAGATGTAGTATTACAGTGAGAGTGTTAGGAGCATAAACTGACATAACATTATAAAGTATGTATTTGAATATTTTATGTAAACATTAAAAATAATGAAACTTAAGTAAATTATAATGCCAATACATAAATTTAAATACTTTTATTTTATTTATAAGTAGATTATTCTTCTGTTAAATCACTTGATACATGATTATATCAAGTTTTGCTATAAGTATAAGATACATAGACTTTTGAGATTTTATTAGAAAATAAAATGCAAAATAGCATTAACATTTTTTACATTAAATGTTAAAATGTTAATATTTTGGGCATGCTAGTTAAATACAATTAAAATTAACGTTGTGTGGTTTTTTTTCCTTCATTGATTAAGGTATCCCATATGTGTTCTTAACCCCCCCATACCCCCACCACCTCCCCGCTCATGCCCTCACCCCACTAGTGTCTGTTTCCATTGGTTATGCTTATATGCATGCATACAAGTCCTTTGGTTGCTCTCTCCCCGTCCCATCCACCCTTCCCTGCCTTCCCTCTGAGGTTTGACGGTCTGATCAATGTTTCTTTTCTATTTTATGTAGCTACAAGAAAATTTAAAATTTTATATATATATATATATATATATATATATATATATATGACACTGTGAAGTTGAGCTATAATTAGGCCAACTTTTGTGAGTTAGCGGCATCAGGAACAGATTAAGCCCAAAAAGTTTTAGACTTGGAAGAAATTATTGTCCCATTATCTAATGACCTTAAACTCCAGAGATGTTATGGAATACATTCAAGTTCACAGCGTGGAGTCTGTAGCAAAATTTACCAACTTCTTGTTCAGTGCTCTTCACAGTAAAGTGTATTCCTGGGAATCTTTACCTCTCTCTACTTTTCCAATATTTGTTTTTATTGTCACTTATCACTTAAACAGCTGCCCCATGTAAAAGTTTACTGGATTTTTGTTACATTGATAAGCTAGAAAAATTAGTATATGCTTGGAAATTCAACAGAAGTGCATAACAACAAAATCTGGAGGCACATGTCAGTTATGGAAACTCTTTGTAGTACTTGTTATATTTTCCGTAGGACAGAAGAATGTAATCCAAAGCAACAAGGTTGTTTTCTTGTTAGATCAATAGCATAATGTTTAAATTTGACCTTTTCAAACAAAAGTACATTTGGGTATTATGAAACTATTGCCTTTTCTGATAAGGGTTATTATATTTCTTTCACCTTAAGCTATTTTATAGCTACAAATTCCTCCTTGGGTTTTCCAATAACAGTCAGTATTCCTAATATAATAAGAGGATAAATAAGTCTGTAAGAGAAGATACTTTTATTTTTTCTCTATCCTATGCACATATAATAGACAAGGAATATATAGCTGATATATCACATGGTTAATTTTTAAGACATGTGTCTGTTAAATGTTTGATATAGTTTTACTAGGAATAATTTTCTTTATAATATCTACTGTATTGAAACCTATATTAAATTCATCCCTTTTAAAAAATCAACAACCAAGCACTTATGTTATCAAGTAAACATGAGTCTGCAACGTATTGCTATGAAATGTTGGATATTCTTATTTCAGATAATACTCCTATTACCAATAATATCCTTGAAATTGCCTTCCAAGTCATTTGTAGTCAAACAATAAGGGTAACAATGCTTCTCCTGCTGCTGCTACTGATAATAGTAATAGCAGCTACCATTTATATGATGCCTACGCTCTGTCAGACACTGTTCAAGGCTTTATGTATATTAACTGATTATATAACCAATATCATTGCTTTATTAACACGTCACTTTTAATCAAGCACAGTGTGCTGAGACAATTTTTTCTTTACTCACCAAATTTCATTATCAATGAATTTTATCCTTTTCTAAAAATAAAATAAATCCATTGTAAATTTGCAAATTTGAAGATATTTAAGGCTGGAGTTCATAGTAAAATTATCATAGGTCTTAGAAGAAACAAACAAACAAAATAAAACAAAACTCTAAAGGTTAAGACTTGGCTCCACCATTTTCTAATATGATTTTGGGCTTTAACACTTTTTTTGAAAGGGCTACAGTTAGCTCATATTGAACCTCTGAGTGGTTTAGACAATAAGCATTCTCCTTCACTCCCCACAGAAACTCATAATTTCTTACTTTTAATATTTCATATCCTTCTTTTAATGTAATATACACTCATCTTTTCAAATCCTTTAGAAGAAACCCCCTGAATTCTGAGACTATGTAATATCAGAGCCTAGCACAGCATCTGGTACAGAGTAAGTGCTCAGTAATATTTTTGTTGAACAAAATGGGATAGATGGACAAATGAACAAATACATAAATGTGCCATAATAGATCTCAAGTGGGGGTTTTAATTTAAGACATTATTTTAGGTTTAGCCAACAGCATTAGCAATTTGCCTGCCTCATCTATAACTTTGGGTAATTAAATAACTAAAGAAAAGGTCAGGCTAACTAATGATAAATGTATTGTCACATGAAGTTAAATCTTACTATCACGCCTTACAGAATCATTTCCCAAAATGTCGCCTGAGAAATAAGTAGTTCCAAAATAAGTTGAAAGGGGTTATTTGCTTAAAGAAAATATTTCAGCTTAAATTTGTTCAATCCAGTGTTGACAAAGCATTTATTACCTTACAACTCTAAACTAAAGGAAAATCCAAAGTTAATATCTTTATCCTCTGAATAAACTTTCCTAAATTGCCTTTAGATATTTCTGGATATATTTGAATTTGAATGAAAATATCTAGGGATTTAAATTTCATGATGACATTTTCAATTTCATGATGAAATTGTCTATAAAATAAATATAAGCATAATCCCAAGGCTTGTTGCCTCAGACCCCACTTTTCACATTGACATGGAAGATCAATCATCTATAATGTGTTTGATGGCTTGTACCTGCTGTGCTTGACTGATGCTTTTGGAGGTCATTTTGTGCAATTACTGAATCATTATAAAAACAAATTACTTGTTAAATATATTTGTAACATCAACAGAATTTACAAAACACTGAATTTTGTTTATTGTACACCAAATTAATCCGTTATCGTTTGTTATGTGCTTATCCTTAGGTGATATAACAAAACTGCCCTCACTAGAGGCTTATGTGAGTAAAACTATCAGATATATCATAAACAAATGAATACTAATTGGAACAATATTGGATCACCATGAAGTACTACCATTAAAACAATGCAATTTCTGTACTCTACCCAATGTACTTTAAATGCAAGAAATTTATACAATGACAGACTAAAAAGTGTACTCATGAATTTATTACATTATAATAATTTAAAATACTTGACAGAAACCACATTAACTGAAAATGCTAAGCCAAAGTTAGTTGGCATAATAAAGATAGCAAATATTATAGACTTATGTATATTTTAAAAAGCAAAATGTAGCTATAAAAGCAGGTTGAACATTATTAAATCAATCTATAATAATAAGCATAATATGCTAATCAGACCAGACATCCTTCCAGATGACCTTCTGGACAAAGCCGGGGCTGCAAGGGAAGCCGGAGTCCTGGGTGCCTTCCGGAAGCCAGAGGGAAGCCTGGGTCCCGGGTACCAGAGGGAAGCCGGTGCCAGCAGCCAGGAGAAGGAAGACCTACTCTTGCACGAATTTTGTGCATCAGGCCTCTAGTATGTAATATATTTTAGGCTTATTTAGGAAAGATAATATAAATATTTCCTCGAGGAGATCAATGTCTCACTCAATAAATAGGCAAGCTATTTAAAAAATTTTAAACATGTATTTCTCAATCCTATTAATTTCGACACTGTGGATTTCCTCATTCTTTGAATCCCTTGGATTACTCTGTTTTGGGAGTGTTCTTATACAACTTTGACTGACAATTACATTGTTTAAGTCCCACACAGATATTAGTCCTGAGAGTCATGCTATGATGAGAGAGATCGTGAATTTGAAAAACTTTCCTTTTCAACTCAAGAGACAAGTCTGGAAGACTTTACAAAAAGCCACGATTAGTGAAAACTCAGGACATGTAAAAGAAAGGCTCTCCCATAATCTAATAGAATAAAAAAACCCTAAGCTGTCCCTTTGTGTAAAAATGTTCACGGAGTATAGAGTAAGGAAGACTACAAATATCTACATGGATTTGTTAAATTCCATTTGCTAAAGGAATTAGTTCTGAAATCTTACAATATGGACTCAGGGAAAATGTAAGCCCCTTAAAGACACACCTACATTCAGCAGAACACCAGAGTAATAGGTGACCAGCAAGTTGGTAGTCTTAACTGTGCTGAACGATGCGTGTTGGGTGTCAGATAGGTGTAAGTAAGTTAAAGATCTAGGACCCTGCTACAGGGCTATTATCATAAGAGAAAAGGAAAATGTGGATTGAAGAGTTTTAGTTAAACTGGAGATGGAAGACCCAGCAAAAATTGTCATGGAATAGAATCAGAAAGATAGTAAGCGGACCTTGCTAAAAGAGCACAGCACAAGCTGCCTTGAGGACACGCGCAGTAAATGCAGGGTCCTCGGTTACAAAGAGGTGACCTCGCCACTGAAGTCAGCTGATATTAATAAGAACAAGAGTTTACATATGGACCAGTCAGTTACATCCTGCCACCACTGGTGCTCAGCAGACATCACTTGTCTTAGGAAAAGCTTTATTTAAAAAGGAAGAAGGCAGTGATCTGAACCTTAAACATTTGAACATTTACCCCAAGAATGCTGAGTTAACACAAAAGAGACTTTGTCCTAAAAGAGATTGGCTAATTTTATGTTTATTCTATCATCAGCAGGAAAACGTGAGCCAACTTAAAATGTTGCTGTATAGTGATTCTTCCCCCAGTTTTGCAGTTAAGTGCTACATTTTAAACTTACTACATGTTGCAGAAAATATTGTCCATATTACAACTGGATATTTTAGAGATTATTTCCCATTCACAGTAGTTGCTCTATTTGAAGAAAGCAATCTAAATCACAGTAATTTTACTAAACTATTTCTGGAACCTCATGAATTTCATATGATTGAAATATAAGGTTAATATAATTTGCCTTTCACTTTTTAAAGTATATCAATAAAAGGTTCACATATAAATGGATTGAACACTAATTTAAGAAAGAATATTTCTCAAACACTAAACAATTTTTAAACATTAAAAATTTTATAAAGAAATAAAACATTGGAGAGAACCAAGATGGCAGCATAGGTTAACGCTGGAGATTGCTGCCTTGAACAACCAAATCAAAATACACCTAAAAGACGGAACGGACATCATCCAGAACCACAGGAAGGCTGGCTGAGTGGAAATTCTACAACTAGGAGGAAAGAGAATTTCATACCCAGACTCAGAGGAGGTGCAGTGCTGAAGTGAAATACTCAGGTAAGGAGTGCGTGCGGAGCGGGCTGGCAGCAGAGGGCGCGGTTGGTGCTTTCAATCAGGAGGGAGTCTCAGATTCTGAGCTCCAGATCCGGGCAAGTCTCTAGGGACCCAGACTCAAACGGGAGAAGCAGGACTGCCTGGCTTCAGTCGGAACTCGAAGGCAGCTTTCTCTCCGAGGTTTGCAGCGGTTGCTGGGACTCAGTGAGGCAGAGCCCCTAGGGATGGAACTGAGAGCCGCCATAACTGCTCTCTCCAGCCCACCCTGTTAATCTCGAGCGACCCACCCGCCCCGCCCAAGCCCTGCGCAGAGCCATTTGTCAGATAGCCTCAGGCAAATGCTAGATTAGCACCTCCTAGGAGGACAGAAGTTTTCCCACTGCAGACACAGCTGATTCTCACAGCCAGCTGGCCTGGAGGTCAAATCCCCCTAGTATTAACTACAACAATCAAGGCTTAACTACAGGAGGACTGCACACAAAGACCACTAGGGGGTGCACCAAGAAAGCATAAAAAATGCGGAGACAAAGAAACAGGACAAAACTGTCAATGGAGGATATTCAGTTCAGAACCACACTTTTCAGGTCTCTCAAGAACTGTCTAGAAGCCGTCGATAAAATTATTGAGATCCTCAACAAATCTAATGAGACCCTCGATGTTATGATAAAGAACCAACTAGAACTTAAACATACACGGACTGAAATAACGAATATTATACAGACTCCCAACAGTAGACCAGAGGAGCGCAAGAATCAAGGCAAAGATTTGAAACGAGAAGAAGCTAAAAACACCCAACCGGAAAAGCAAAATGAAAAAAGAATCCGAAAATACGAAGATAGTGTAAGGAGCCTCTGGGACAGCTTCAAGCGTACCAACATCAGAATTATAGGGGTGCCAGAAGATGAGAGAGAACAAGATATTGAAAACCTATTTGAAGAAATAATGACAGAAAACTTCCCCTACCTGGTGAAAGAAATAGACTTACAAGTCCAGGAAGCACGGAGAACCCCAAACAAAAGGAATCCAAAGAGGACCACACCAAGACACATCATAATTAAAATGCCAAGAGCAAAAGACAAAGAGAGACTCTTAAGAGCAGCAAGAGAAAGAAACTCAGTTACCTACAAGGGAGTACCCATACGACTGTCAACTGATTTCTCAACAGAAACTTTGCAGGCCAGAAGGGAATGGCAAGAAATATTCAAAGTGATGAATACCAAGAACCTACAACAAAGATTACTTTATCCAGCAAAGCTATCATTCAGAACTGAAGGTCAGATAAAGAGCTTCAGAGATAAGGAAAAGCTAAAGGAGTTCATCACCACCAAACCAGTATTATATGAAATGCTGAAAGGTATCCTTTAAGAAGAGGAAGAAGAAGAAAAAGGTAAAGATACAAATTATGAACAACAAACATGCATCTATCAACAAGTGAATCTAAGAATCAAGTTAATAAATAATCTGATGATCATAATAGAATCAGGGACATAGAAAGGGAATGGACTGACTATTCTTGGGGGGGGGGAAGGGGTGTGGGAGATGCGGGAAGAGACTGGACAAAAATCGTGCACCTATGGATGAGGACAGTGGGTGGGAGTGAGGGCAGAAGGTGGGGCGGGAACTGGGAGGAGGGGAGTTATGGGGGGGGGGAAAGAGGGACAAATGTAATAATCTGAACAATAAAGATTTAATTAAAAAAAATAAAACATTGGCTGAAGAATACTTAGCAAAGTAAACACTAAAGACCTTTTAAAAAAATAACAATCATGATATTTTTCCCTTTTGACTATTAGCTCTTGTCACTCTCCTATCAATGAAGATTGTTTCAGTTCCTTAAAAAAGACTAAAAATCTTGTAACAGATATCCATCTACTCCTTAATATTCTGATTTCCATGACTATTTCATAAGCATATACATTAACTTATTTTATACTTTCCTGCTGTACTTTTCTCAGAAATCCATTATCATCTGATTTTAAGCAATCCTCTTTATCAGAATCTGAATTTAATTTTTCCAAGTGTAACTTTTTCTAATGAATGTCCTTCATGAGTAGTCTGTTTTCATGCATAACATTAACTCATAACCAGAATAAAAAGGACTATAAAACAGACAGCATAAAGGAAATAACAACATTTCTAATATTCTACTTTATTTCTAAATCTCATTTTATATATATATATATATATATATATATATATATATATATATGTATATATATATATATTTATCTATGTATGAATATATTACATATATGTATATCTATAAACTGTAAAACTATATTGCAACTCTAAATATAGTCTTGTGGCTTTTTAATTCATAAGTATTAAAATGTATAGCAAGATGAAGTATTTTACTAGAAATTAGTTTGAATAGAGTTAAGCAAATGTCACCAGCATTGTGTTTCTGATATAAAACCCTTAGCTCTGTTTGCCAGATTATGTTGCAGTGGAATTTCTACTTCAGGAAAACTTGTAATTAAATGACAATTTGCCAGTTTACTGTCAAGCACACCCACAATTTATGAACAGAAGTGTGAAGTGGAAGAAATAAATTATAAGGATTGGAATGAAGAAATAAGTCTAGTTAGCTATGGAAGATTTTCATGCAATCATTATTATCATCTAACTAGAAGCCCAGTGCACAAATTCATGCATGGGTGGGGGCCCACCGGCCTGGCTGGCGATTTGGGCCGATTGGGCCAATGGATGCTGGCCGGCTGTGGAAGGGAGTATGGGAGGTTGGTCGGCTGCAAGAGGTTGGCTGTGGGAGTGCACTGACCACCAGGGGGCAGCTCCTGCATTGAGCATCTGCCCCCTTGTGGTCAGTGCATTGTTATAGCAACCAGTCAACCAGTTGTAACGGTCACTTAGGCTTTTATATATATAGATGTGGTTAAAGGCGTTAAATTTTATATTGGAATGACTATAAAATATACACTTGCATCCCAGAAAATAATGCTATTAGGAGTTTCTAATGGCTATTTTAAACCAATGTTTACTTATACAGACAATTTGACCACTAAATATGTTATTTTGATTATCTCTGATGGTTATACTATTTAAGATGATAAATCCCATTGACTAGACAGGTATATGAAGCAAGAAGTAAAAAGAAGTTTCTTATTTTTAACTAGAAAAGGAAAGGAAAGGAAAGGAAAGAAAAGGAAAGGAAAGGAAAGGAAAGGAAAGGAAAGGAAAGGAAAGGAAAGGAAAGGAAAGGGAAGGGAAGGGTAGAAAATCCAGGTAAAAGTAATTATTTTGAATTGAGAGCGATTTGAAGAAAATTTATGTAAATAATAATAATAATCAGAAGAAAATGAAAAAAAGTACAGATTAGGAGTTATTCTCAAACACTGAACACCAATGAAACTCACCTTCCTATTCTGTCAAAACACAGTAAATAAAAATAGTTTACTTCACAAACTTAAAATAATGCAGTTTGTCTATGTATGAAAAGGAGATTTTTTGAGTTAAGGATTCAATAGAGTTTATGAATTTTCCCACAGCATGTACTCACTAAAAATTAAATAATAAATACTATAATATGAAAAAATACATATCCGTACAGACTTCTTGAATTGTGCTGGCAAAGCCCTGTTCACTGACTTTACCGGAAAAGCAGTCTATTTGCCCATGCCCAACATTCCCATGACAGTGAACTACACCTACATTATCTGAACCCAAAGTTTTGATCTTCACTATTTACTTTTTCACCACCAACCTTGAAATCATAAACATGATACACTGACAGTTATCAAATTAGAGGAGGGGTTTTATAATTAGAATGATGGAATATGACTTGCAATCTTTTATTAACAATCCTATGTAATAAAGAGGTAATATGCAAATTGACCATCATGCCCTCACACAAGATGGCCGACCCCATGTGGGCACAAGATGGCTGTCAGGGGAAAGCAGTTGTGGGCGATAAGGCCAGCAGGAGAGGGCAGTTAGGGGAAACCAGGCAAGCATGGGAGGGCAGTTGTGGGGGACCAGGCCTGAAGAGGAGGGCAGTTGGGGGCAACCAGGCCTGCAGGGGAGGGCTGTTGGGAGCGACCAGGCCAGCAGGGGAGGGCAGATGGGGGTGATCGGGCCAGCAAGGGAGGGCAGCTGGGGGCAACCTGGTTGGCAGGGGAGGGCAGCTATGGGGGGACCAGCCCGGCAGAGGAGGGTAATTGGGGCAATCATGCCGGCAGGGGTGCAGTTAGGCGTCGATCAGGCTGGCAGGGGACTGGTTAAGTGGTGATCAGGCTGGCAGGCAAAAGCAATTGGGGGCAATCAGGCAGGCCGCCAGGAGAGCGGTTGGGAGCCAGCAGTCCCGGATTGTGAGAGGGATGTACGACTGCGGGTTTAGGCCCGATCCCACAGGGACATCCCCCAAGGGGTTCCAGATTGGAGAGGGTGTGGGCTGGGCTGAGGGACCCCACCCCCAGTTCACAAATTTCATGCACCGGGCCTCTAGTGGATATATAAAGGTACAAAAAAAACTGATGTCTAAACAAAATTAGAAAAAACATATATAATTAAAGAGGTTGCTTTAATGCTGTGCTCTGGGCTATAAGTGTGATTTTAAAAATTCACTTATACAAATGAAACTGCTTCTCATGTTTACTTCAGAAAATAAATCTTAGTTTAAATGAGTTCTAAGTTGAAAAGTGCTTTTTCTCTAGAAAATATGGGCTGCCTCATTTGTGATAGTGAGAAATATAAAACCCAGTGTTTTCCCTTTTTAATTGTTTACTGAATTTAAATTTTATGTTTGATCATAATTTTAAATATGTTATACCTCATGGTTGAAAAGTGTGTTTCTCACCATTCCAAATGGTTGATTACCTCTTTCCACTGAAGTGTATTTATTCACTACATGCCCAACTTTCACTATTAGAAATCTTAATATCTTTTGCTTTACACAACAACAGTATCTGGCTATTGTGAATATTTCAATTGATGGGGAAACTAAAGCTCAGACAACTCAAGCAGCAATTAGTAACTTCATAATTTAACCCTCATTTTCTGACTCCAAATCCTACTCTTTTTATTACTCTATGCTGAATCCCCAATAATCTTATTTACCTTTGTTCAGTAACTGTGTACATAAATTTGTCAAAACATTTCAAATGCAAAGTATGGGATCGGGCCTGAACCGGCAGTTGTACATCCCTCTCACAATCCGGTACTGCTGGTTCCCAACCTCTCACCTGCCTGCCAGCCTGATCACCACTTAACCAGTCCCCTGCCATCCTGATCGACGCCTAACTGTGCCCCTAAATTATTTTCATATAAATTATGTACATCTAAAATGCCAAGGGCCTCTGTGTAACTGAGGATAATGGCAGTGAATTTTCAATACAATTTGAAAATTTGGTCCATTAAATATGTTTTCTTGCCAAAAAATACACAGGTGATACCAAAATTACTATAACTCCTTTGAGAACAAATATAAAATATTTTATTCATAAATATAAAATGGTCCATATAATTATTAATGTATCTTTGTTACATTGAAAATAACTATCTCCAAAATATTAACCTGCATAAGAAGAATCACATGAATAATATGGGAAAAACCTTTAAAAATCAAAATGAGGATCAACTATAAATTGATTTAGAAGGTTTAATCTATAATATAGAAATAGTAATATATTTAGACATTTGGAATCAATTATATAAAAAAATATCTACTGACATTTAGGAACTCGTAGTAATGTACAGTTAATTTTCATTGTATTTTATAAGACCAGAGGTTAAGTAGAAATGCTATAAGGAAACCTAAGCTCCAGTAAAGTACTAAATATTGAAAATAATTGATAAATCAATACTAATTGCTGATTAAAAAATTGATTTATTAAGAAACTGTTACATGGAGACTTGGTTGTGACTACTGTATAGTATGTTCCACAAATTTTCTACCTTGAATTGGTTTTAATTTGACTGTAATTTAGATACCACTGAAATTAAACGGTAGCATGGGAGGATCTAAAATGCATGATCACCACTTCATGCTGGAGCATGCATTTCAACATGTCAGAATTATTATTTTCATAGCTATTTAAGATAGTTTATCAATACAAATTTATTTTATTTTTGTTTTAAGAATTACTTATCCAACTGAATTTATGTTGGGTAGGTAAAATATTATTTGGAGATAATACAATTAGAAAGTCAAGTCTGAATCAGGAAACGCTTAAAAGGACACAATACAAAGGTGTATTTTTATGTAATAAAACTTTTTTGATCTTATTACAAAATCATTGCTTTTTTCTGTTAGGCCACTTTATTTCCTCTATATTGGGTAGATATAGATTATATCCAAAATTACCTCATTTTAAGCTCCTTTCCCTGCCGGAAATAGAAATAATTCATACCCCATAAAACACTTCCTTACTATTTTACTACAGTCAATTCACTGATGTGCTATTTTTCAATGATGAAACAAGTGAGGCAATACCAGAAAATAAAACTGAACCCTGAAAGTACTATAAAACTCAGTTTAAGATCAGCAAGTAGAATATTAAAAATAATAATTAAATACACAAATCTACTCGCAGCTTTGCACTGCTGTCTTTTAATGCAAAATAACCCCATCTGCAGATACTAGTTTCATGAAACTATACAGCATAAAACAAATTAGGTACCATTTTATTTTTGAGAGAGAGATCTGGTTTTCTTGCAACAAAAAAATACATTTATATTTAAATACAAAGTAAGTGTTATTTTATTTATATTAGGATAAAGAAGAGGAGCCATCTTAAAGTTTCAGTGAACACATGAGTCAAAGATGACGAGTCTTGCATTTCTGCAGTGCCATCTGCCTTAACTCAGGGCAGTGGGGAATCAGAGCCATAAAAATATGTGGTTGGAAAACTCAAGGGAATGGGTCAACCTAGAGAAAAAGAGGCTCCACAACAATTACTTCTTTTCAATAAAAAAAGCCCTCTGATTTCTGAAGTGCACAGGCACTTTTGAAACTAAAATAGGAAACTCAAAGTATTGTTCACTTTTAAAAGTGACATTAGATTAAAAGGGTAAGATTCAAGTTACTATGATTTTAATGGTTATTTTTAATAAGATATAAAAATAAAATATCTATGAATATTTAATTTTTAATTTTAAAATACTGTGTTCTAAGGTGAGTAATCTATTCTGAGAAATGTTAATAAAATGTATAGCATTAAGAGCACATTGGCATTCATGCTTCTATTTGAATTAACTACATTAGAAATAGAAATTACAGATTTTTTATAGTGAATTTTATGTAAAACTTCTACTTTCAAGTTACTTTCTTAGTGAATTTTATTACAGTGATAGCAAATGCACTATTATAAGGGTCAAGATACTATCACATTAATGTGTTGCTATTATTGTGAAAAACTTCATTGTTAGGACTCTAAAGAGAGGATGCTGGTCCTCAAAATATAAATTGGTTGCTGAAATTTGTATTCCAGAAAATAATATGTGGTCTCATACTGTTTTAGATATTAATTATAAGCTGGCTAAAGTCACCATATTAAGTTTTCAAAGCACTTAAGTCTGAAGACTGCTGAACGGAAATCATTAAATAAAACAAACAGATAAATGGAAAAATGTAACTGTGGCAATGCTCACCATTCCCTGAACAGTAGCTGATACACTACTCAGAATGAAATGAATTATTTACATAATAGTCTGAGGATCAAGTACACTAAGCCCATAGCATTACTAAACACTGTAGAAGCTACATTTTCATAGTACTCCATCTTCATAACAATCTTACCCTAAACAAAGAGTGTTTTCAAGTGAATGCATCAAATATTATATCCTACTTATTCAAAAGTATACCCCTTCATGTAAATTTTAGCTAATAAACCCCCCAAAAAGGTTTATTAAACTAGCAATAGCAGACACACTGTATATGAAAAGGAGTTTCAACTTATGAAAAGACTATTTACAACTGCAGGTCTTTTGCAGTATTGTGTGATGCAGCTTTAGGTAGAATGTCCAATTGCTGGAGCACTTCATGAAAGTAAAATATAACATCTGTCACATATGACCTTTAGAGGTCATAATACCCTTTATTCTAAACATTGTGCTATGAAAATCAACTTTTATACTGTCATTTAGTTATGATCACATCACTGCCATAACAAGACAATGTCCATTTTGCTTATTCAAGTTACCACTTGTTAATGCTAAAGATATTTTGCTTCTATCACAAAATGCAGTTGTGTATACCAAAAACATTCTACACATCAAAGGAGGCAGAAGTATTCATCAAATATACCTTGATACGGAGCACTAAATCCACGATATCTGTGATTGCTGTCTGTAACAAAATGCAGTCTGAGCCAGTTTTTGTTGCTGATAATTGGTGGTGGTATATTCATTCCAGATAACCTGAATTATGGAAGACAACAACAAAAACATTTAAAAAGCCTTGCAGCACTAAACAATTTTACTGAGTTGGGACCCCTCCCGAATTTATATACATGTATACAATATCCATGACTCTGCATCAACTTTTTTATGAAAAATGAAACAGTTGTTTTAGGTATAGAAAAGTCAATCATAAAACAGTGAAATTCCAAACACCCATTGTTCCAATTATGTTGCATACATTTATAAATTCAACAGTAACCTACATATGATTTTTGATTCACCCAAATTGACTGCATATGTAATAATAAATATAACGGAAACTGAGCTTAATGGTGCTGCTCATTGTGGTCCCTATGTTTGTATTGATATAGTATAGTTACAAAACAGAAAGACTTCAAAGCAGTAGATATACTTTTTTCTACCTAATATATTCTCACTATTTCACATTTGATGACAAACTTTACAATTTAATTTCATAGGATAGAACTATTTTAATGTAATTTCATAATACTATAATTTTTATTATTAAAATTCCCTATAATGCACCGAAGGTCTGCTCCAATTGACAGACAGAAAACATGGCATTTTGGGTTTATACTTAGGATGTCCCAAAAATGCATATACACACTTTGAATAATTATAAAGGCAGTATTTTTTTAAATGCATTTCATTTTCAAAATGGAGCTATCAGCTGTTACAATATGTGTATACATTTTTGAGACACCCTATATTTAGTCTCTACATAGCTAGTCATAAAGAAAACATTTCATAATATCTTTAAAACAAGGCACTTAAAGCAAGATCTTGAAACTATGGGAATTTTAGACTGAAGTGTTCTAATAACAAGTATGTGATGTATCTTTTCCATTCTTCAAAGCTTACACTTTTCTTTTGCTTCATCAGAAGGCAAATTAGGTGTGTGTGTGTGTGTGTGTGTGTGGTGATTACAACTCTTTTCCCTTACCTTATAATGAATGATCATGAGCTAAGTCATGGACATATGAAACCACCTTTATTTATGGGTATAATTGTGCCCCTGGGTATAGAGGATGGGCTTGGAAACATACTATATAACCCAATTTTCTTGCATTCTAACATGAACAAGCTGGGTTTTATTCCAAACATTTCTCATTTCTCTTCCTTCTTTGGAATGCATCTTTAACTTTTCTCTATCAATGCTCTATTTTCTAGTTTATAGTGGTGTTTCTATTTATTGTTCAAGCTGGGTGGTTTTTCATATTTGAATTTAGTAAATATATGTAATTCACTTGCAGAAGTTTAAAACTCAAGTTATAAAATTTCACTTCATTGCTTTCAGAAAATATCCAAGTTATGTTTACTTCTGTTTGCTTGTTGGTTGGTTCAGTTTAAATAGCAACACAGTTTTTAAACATTTGGACTTGATATAATTTTATTTTCCATAGAGTAGCACAGTTCATGACAGATTTTGATGTACAAGGTTTCTCTTCAATTCCCTGATTTAATAAGCAAAAATATCCATTCACAAAATTTTAAATTATTTTTGACAGGCTGTAGACATTTCTAAATATAATGAGTACAGAGTTTGGAGAGAGGTCCTTAGAAGATCCAATAAATGAGAAGGAACTCAACAAGGACATCAAGAAAAGTGAGAAAAGAAAGATTAAAAGAACAATAAAAGTGATAAATGCCCATGTATCCCAGGGACATCAAAGATAATTTCACCAACAAAGTGTAGTTAAGACTAGCAATAGCTACTAAGGCATGATAGGTTGGAGCCTAAATTTACCTTCAGAAATTGACAAAGGAGGAACTGAAGATATTAGAACTGCAGTAGCTGGGGTATAATGTCCATGAGGTGGATCAGATAATGGCAGATTAACAGGGGTGGAATTAAGAAGATATTCCTGATACCTTCAGTGCTTCAGCTCATGAAGCCAAATGGTGGATCAGCCAGTACACTGAACTAGAAAGCAACTGTGCCACAGCACTCCTCTACTGCAGACAAGAAAAGCATCTTCACTGGTTCTAAAGCAGTCATATGGACTTTCCAAATTGTAGTCACCTACTATTTAAACACAATTTACACAATATGACTTTATGGTTTATGTAGAATGCTAGTAAATGAATCTACTTATCTTTGTACCATATTTTACATATTATCAGAGGAGATCTTGAAAATGGAAGATGGAAAATATATGCCACCTAGAAAGATTCAATTAAACTAATTATTTTAAAGAATCCTATATAATGAAAGCCTAATATGCTAAGTGTCTGGTCATCCAGTCATCTGTTCAACCAATTAAAGTATAATATGCTAATGGTATACTAAGGCCACTTAACTGCTTGCTATGACGTGCACTGACCACCAGGGGACAGGTGACTGGTTGACCAGTTGCTATGACGTGCACTGACCACCAGGGGGCAAGCGCTAAACACAGGAGCTGCCCCCCAGCCCACAGGCCCCAGGCCAGCCAAGGCGGGTGCTGGTGGGGGACCCCCCCAATAGCCCTGCTGGTTGCCCCACAGAGGGAGGCAACCAGCGACAATGGTGTGGGGTGGGGATGGCAAGCAGGTGGTGCCAGGGAAGCCAAGGCAGGTGCCAGTGGGGGCCCATTTGCCCTGTCAGTTGCCCCACAGATTGCCTCTGATCATTGGCTAGGCCTAGGGACGCTACCCATGTGCGAATTTCATGCACTGGGCCCCTAGTTAATTTATAAAAGACTAAAAGAGATATTTCTTAAATATAAGCAATTGTTATCTCTATGTCAAATCATTATGGTCATTTGAAGGCAAGCAGTTATGTGTGCATTCTCATATAAAGTCAGTAAGAATCAACACTTGATAAATAAGAGATTAGGTATATTCAATAATTATTTATGGATCACTTACTATATGGCAAATGTTATGCTAAATAAGCATTGGAAATAGAGTAGTACCAAGACATATCAATCCATGATTTTACAAAGTGAAAATACAGAAGAAAACATAAGTAAATGACTGATATAAATTCAGATGGTAGTGCTGAAACCGGTTTGGCTCAGTGGATAGAGCGTCGGCCTGTGGACTGAAGGGTCCCGGGTTCGATTCCAGTCGGGGGCGTGTGCCTGGGTTGCGGGCACATCCCCAGTGGGAGATGTGCAGGAGGCAGCTGGTCAATGTTTCTCTCTCATCGATGTTTCTGACTCTCTATCTCTCTCCCTTCCTCTCTGTAAAAAATCAATAAAATATATTTTTTAAAAAAAATTCAGATGGTAGTAAATGATGTACTAAATAAATAAATAAGAGTAACATGTTCAAGAATGTCTAGAAATAGCAAACATCCCAATTGATTATACTCAAAGCAGCCATACTCATGATTATGTCTTAGATTACTAATCTGGCTTTTAGAAGAATTAAACCAAAGAAAATTATGATCATTAAAAATGGTACAAATTTGTAACCTAACTATTTGTATCGAAGAAGAATTCAAAATGTGTCTTTTGAGTACTATTTGTAAATTAACCTAATAAATTAATAAGGACATTGAATTTCACTGAATATTTAATGTATAAATACTGAAAATAATATAGTACAACTTTCCATAATTAATTTTGCATAAAGTGTTTCTATTTATATAATTTTTATTCAAAAATAACTAAATCATAATTTTTAAAAAATAGCTGCAATATTTTCTTTTATAGATAGTCCTTAAGTGTAAGAAACCTAAGAGAACCAACAGTCTTTACCATTTTTAAAAAGTCCCTAAAATTATTCTGACCTTACCCTTGGGATCATAATTCTCTTGTCAGATCCCTATTGCTATCACCGATTGATTTCTGATTCTCAACTTTCTCAAAACTGCACTTGTAACAACAAGTGTCATATCTGGTGCCTCTAACATTTATTTTTTGAATCTTTCCAGTTCTCCTGCTCTCTCCTAATTTTACTTCTTTCTCTTCCTCTTTCACTCTCTCACTCTCTAGTACCCTATTTTACTTCATTTGAGCTCCTTCTTCCTGTGGCAATTAGATAAGATGCATTCCTCACAGGCTGTTTTCCAAGATTCTGTTAGATTAATTGCCCTATATTGAACTATAATTAGTTGCTAAAATGCATTCCTTCATTTAACTCGGGGTCTTTTTTTATATATTCCTCTTTGAGGCTGAGTAAATATAATATTTTGTACCTTTATTTACTTTACTCTTAAGCATTCTCAGAGAAGCCAGCCTTAAAGTTTCAAGGTTAAGCTAATCTCTTTCTCTGTCCTCAGAGAGCACTTATCACATCATTTATATTCTATATAGTAGTAAGTTTTCTATCAACATTACTTTAAAGGTAGGTTATTAAATCCCTGGTGCTGCACGGAATGATTGACACATAGTATGTGTACACTGATATTATTTATCAAGAAATAAATTAGCCCAACTGGTGTGGCTCAGTGGTTGAGTATTGACCTATGAGCCAGGAGGGCACAGTTTGCTTTCCGGTCAGGGCACATGCCGGGTATGTGCTTTAATAAAAAATTTCTTAAATTTAACAAGCATTCTCCCACTTCCATGTTTTGCCATAAAATAAAATAACATGCAATGAAATTATTTTATAGAACTCTTTAAGAAACCACTACCTGTATTTATTTCTTCATTTCTAAAAAAGAAGGTATTTCATAGCTGCAAGAAAATTCAGCATCTTAAAATAGTCAAAAAGAAAAATAATTTCATATTATGTTCTGCAGCATAAGTGGGAAATTTATTATTAGCAACAAAATTAATCCATTTCTTGGATGACATTACGAGCACTAATATTCCATGCTATGTAATCATGAACACTCTTGTGTGGAGTGTACTGATATCCACATGACCAGGCTGAGCTTTTTTGTCACAGATGACTGTGTTCTTGGTTAAATATGCAAAAAGTCAGTGACTGCAGAACAGACAATCCTATGTGGTTTTAACAAAAGCATTAAGAAGCTAAGCACTGTGTTATGCAATCCAACTATTGTGAACCCAGATGTTATAAAATATTTGCAAAGCAAATGAGAGAAGTGGCTATACTAAATTTCCTTTCTTTTTCTCCTCCACTTTCACCCACATAGCCCCCTGTTATCACCATCTATACCTCCACTCTGGTTTTCCACTTACCCCCCACCCCATGATCTACCTATCACATATTCTTTTATAAAAACTCTCTGCTGCAGAGAAGTGTTTTCTTTTATATAAACACATGCTTAAGAAAATACGCTTATATTTTAGATAAATACGTGTGTATTCACCTACCAAAATTTAATTAAAATAAAAAAGAAATTAAAAAGCAGGCAAAATATCTCCAGATCGAGGCGTTTTTAAAAGAGAAATCTACTAAACAGAAAAAAATTAACAATTTTATCCATTCTTTTCCAGAAAACAGAATATAAAGAAACCCTTCTGAACTCATTTTGTGAGTTATTACTCTAATAATAAAGCCAGAAAAAATCAGTACAAAAACAAACAAAAAACTACACACCAATATCTCTCATTACCTTAGCTTTAAAAATCCTAAATAAAGTATTAGCAAATAAAATTCAGCAACATATAAAATAATCGTATGCCAGGACCTAGTGAGATTTATTTAAATTATGTAAGGCTCATTCAACATTTGAAAATCAATCAATGTAATCCATCATATCGAAAAAAAATTAAGTGACCAAATCAATGGGCACAGAAAAAGCATTTGTCAAAATCCAACACCCATTCATGCTAAAAACTTTCAGCAAATTAGGAATAGAGGGAACATCCTTAAGTTGATAAAGATATATATAAAAAAAATCCTACAACTAACATCCAACCTCATATTAAATAATGGTTTTGATTAAGATCAGGAATATGTCACATCATTCTTATTAAACACTAGGGGCCCGGTGCACGAAATTCGTGCACCGGGTGTGTGTGGGGAGGGGAGTGTCCCTCAGCC
The DNA here is from genome assembly GCF_963259705.1 of Myotis daubentonii. Taxonomy (NCBI): domain Eukaryota; kingdom Metazoa; phylum Chordata; class Mammalia; order Chiroptera; family Vespertilionidae; genus Myotis; species Myotis daubentonii. The sequence goes on along the minus strand of NC_081856.1, from coordinate 34,214,446 downwards.
CAGCCTGCCCCCTCTCACATACTGGGAGCCCTCAGGCGTTGACCCCCATCACCCTCCAATCGGAGGATTGGCCCCTTGTCCAGGCCTGATGCCTCGGCCAGAGGCGTAGACCCCCATCACCCTCCGATCGCCTGATCGGCCCCTTGCCCAGGCCTGATGCCTCTGCCAGAGGTGTCAGGCTTGGACAGGGGACCCCCATCTCCCCCCCCCCCCCGATCACTGGCTCTGGCCCCCGCCCAGGCCTGAGGCCTCTGGCCCAGGAATCATGCCTGGGCAGGGGACCCCCATCTCCCTCTGATCGCTTGCTCCACCCCCCGCCTAAGCCTGATGCCTCTGACCCAGGCTTCAGGCCTGGGCAAGGGGACATCATATCCCCCCAATCCCCGGCTCTGCCCCCCACCCAGGCCTGATACCTCGGCCAGAAGAGTTGACCCTCATCACCCTCCGATCACCAATCACCGGATCGGCCCCTTGACCAGGCCTGAGGCCTCCGGCAGAGGTGTCAGGCCTGGGCAGGGGACCCCCAGCTCCCCGCGGTTGCAGGCTCCGCCCATGCCCAGGCCTAACGCCTCTGGCCTAGGTGTCCTGCCCGGGCAGCGGGGACCCGCAGCTGCAGCGGCCCCGCGATTGTGGGCTCCGCCTTAGGCCCAGGCAAGGGACCCCTAGCTCCTGGGACTGCCAGCTTCGACCGTGCCCAGCTCCCATCGCTGGCTCCACCCCTACTTCCTGCTATCACTGGCCAGGGCAGAAAAGGCACCTGATTCTCCGATCATGGCCTTTGCCCTGCCCCCCGGCTCTTAGCTCCCCCTGGGTTTCCGATCACTGTCAGTGGCAGGGGGCTTCTTCCTGCTTTCCCTTTCGCCTCCCTGCATTGTGCCTACATATGCAAATTAACCGCCATCTTGTTGGCAGTTAACTGCCAATCTTAGTTGGCAGTTAATTTACATATAGCCCTGATTAGCCAATGAAAAGGGTATCGTCGTACGCCAATTACCATTTTTCTCTTTTATTAGATAGGATTGTGCTGGAAGTTCCAGTGAGTACAATAATAAAATAAAATAAATATACATTAAACAGAAATAAACTATTCTGATTTGAAGATGAAATGATTATTTATGATGAAAATAGAAAATAAACTCCTAGAACTAGTAAGTGTATTCAGCCAGGTAGTATATGCACAGCCCATGGACACACACAATAGTGTGATCAAGGCCTGGGTTGGGGCAGGGGCTGGGTGGAAGAGGAAAGTTGAGGGAAAATATGGGACATCTATAATAATGTCAACAATGAAAAATAAACTTAGAAAAAGGAAATAAAATATGCTAATTTCTTATGGAGATGTTTGCTTTATCGAGCCTTATTTTCCAATATATAATAGAATTACTACTCTGTTTCATTGATTCCATCTGTTTTCATGGGTACTTGCAATACTGTTTTAATGACTGCATCTCTGTATTTCCATGTTCATGGCTAGTACAAAGATCCATCCTCCTTATTTAATTTTTGAAAAGTTTTAGTTATGTCCACCTGTATTTGTTTCCAAACTTGTTATCAAGTTTCTAAAAAATAATTTTGAAGTTCTGAATAGACTAGTATACTCACTTGGAAAGAACAAACTGGATAATGCTTAAAAATAGTTAACAACTAGCACAGCGGAATTACAAATCAATTAAAAAAGACAAGAAAGGTATTGGCCTTTTTTAGTTTATTAACTTTTTTATTTTTAATATTTTTATTGATTTCAGAGAGGAAGGGCGAGGGAGTGAGAGACAGAAACAGCAATGATGACAGAGAATCACTGGTTGGCTGCCTCCTGCATGCCCCACACTGGGGAATGATCCCGCAACTCAGACATATGCCCTGACTGGGACTCGAACCATGACCTCCTGGTTCAGAGATTAACGCTCAACCACTGAACCACACCAACTGGGCCAATTTTAGTTTTTTTAAGGAAACTCCACACTTTTTTCCAGAATGGCTACACTAATCTGCATTTTCACTAACAGCGCATCAAAGTTCTCCGTTCTCCACATCCTTCCCAACACTTGCTGTTTGTTGATTTATTGATGATAACTATTCTAACAGGTGTGAGGTGATATCTCATCTGGGTTCTAATTTGCATTTCTCTGATGGTTAGTGACATTGAGCATCTTTTCATATGTCTATTAGCCATCTGTATGTCCTCTTTGGAGAAGTATGTATTCAGGTCCTTTCCCCATTTTAATTAGATTATTTGTTTTATTGGTATTGAGTTGTTATAAATTCTTTATAACTTTTGGTAATTAAGCCTTTATCAGATGTATCATTGCTAATAAGTTCTCCCATTCAGTGAGTTGTCTTTTTCTTTTGTTGATGGCTTCTTTTGCTGTGCAAAATTTTTTTAGTTTGAGGTAGTCCATTTGTTTATTTTATTTATTTTCTTTCCCTTCCCCAAGAAAATACTAGTATATCAGAAAAAAATATTGCTATGAGAAATGTCTGAGATTTACTGCCTATATTTTCTTCTAGGATTTTTATAGTTTTGTGACTTACATTTAAGTCTTTAATCCATTTTTAGTTTATTCTTTCATATGGTAAAAGGGGGTGGAATTGTCTTGTGGACCAGGAATTCCACTCTGGCAATATACCCAAAAAGCCTGGTACACTAAATAGAAATAATATATGCACCCCTATGTTCATTGCAGTATTTGCAATAGCCAATATTGGAATCAGCCTAAGTGCCAATCAATACATGAGTGGACAAAAAATAACAACAAAGAAAAAAAGCTTTGGAATATTATAGGCCATAAAAAAGATCTTACCCTTTGCCATAGTATGGATGGACCTGGAGAGTATTATACTAATTGAAATAAACCAGTCAGAGAAAGACAAATACCAAGTGATTTCACTTATAAGTGGAATCTAATGAAAAAAAAATAAATTTAAAAAAATACACTCATAGTTACAGACTGACAGCTGTCAGAGGGGATGGGTATTGGGGAATGGGTAAAAAAGTACAGGGATTAAGAAAAAAAAATACACAGACTGCCAGAGGTAAAGGGGGTGGGGAGATATAGAAGAGGGCAAGGTTAGATATGGTGCAGAAAGAGACTTGGCTTTGGTAGTGAGTGCACAACGCAGTATGCAGATGATGTTATAGAGTTGTACATTTGTAACCTACATGGTTTTTTTAACCAAGTAGAGGCCCGATACACAAAATTTGTGCACTAAGGGGGGGTGTGTCCCTCAGCCCAGCCTGCACCCTCTCCAATCTGGGGCCCCTTGGGGGATGTGCTACTGCCCAGTCGGACATCCCTCTCACAATCCAGAACTGCTGGCTCCTAACCACTCACCTGCCTGTCTGCCTACCTGATTGCCCCTAACCACTTCTGCCTGCCAGCCTGATCACACCCTAACCCAGCCGTGGGCAAACTACGGCCCGTGGGCCGGATCCGACCCGTTTGAAATGAATAAAACTATTGAAATAAAAGACCGTACCCTTTTATGTAATGATGTTTACTTTGAATTTATATTAGTTCACACAAACACTCCATCCATGCTTTTGTTCCGGCCCTCTGGTCCAGTTTAAGAACCCATTGTGGCCCTCAAGTCAAAAAGTTTGCCCACCCCTGCCCTAACCGCTCCCCTGCTGGCCTGATCACCCCCAACTGCCCTCCCCTGCTTGCCCAATCGCCTCCAACGGCCCTCCTCTGCTGGCCCGATTGCCCCCAACTGCCCTCCTCTACTGGCCTTGTCATCCCCACCTGCCCTCCCCTGCAAGCCTGGTCCTTCCCAAATGCCCTCCCCAGCTGGCCTGGTCGCCCACACTGCCCTCCCCTGTAGGCTTGGTTGCTCCCAACTGCCCTCCCCTGCAGGCCTGGTCATCCCGAACTGCCCTCCGCTGCCAACCATCTTGTGATAACATAAGGGTGGCCATCTCGTGATGACGTGAGACGACCATCTTATGATGGCGCGAGGGCGTGAGGGTCAATTTGTATAGTGCCTCATTATATAGGATATCACCCAATTAAAGTCAACATAACAAAGTATCAGTCTAATGCTATTATCTCTGTCTTCTTTGATATCTCTCAATGATATATCTCTGTCTAGTTTGATATATCCCTAGTTTCCTCACAGCTCCTTCACATTTCTTTTTAGAATAACTCCTCTTTATTTAACACTTTAAAGAGTTTGCTATTTTTGCTCTCATATATTCTAAAAGCTTGTTACTTCTAATAAATTTTGTATATTTATTTTGTCATTTTCTTGCAGACTCTTACAAATTCTAAGTGTTCTTTACTTAATTCCTTTTATGTGTCTCTTCCTTTTAAATTAAAAACAACTTCAATTTCACATTTTATTTCTTTAACAAGAACTTGTGGACCAATGTTCAATACCATATACACTTTTAAATTGAAATATAGGATACAAGTGGAGCTGGGAACTTTTCATTGAATAAAAAAGATGAAAAAGTGCTAACAGAAAATATTACAGACCTTAACGTTGCTTCTCCAAATCCAGCCTCTAGCTGAATGAAGGAAGCCAATCTCTACAATGTCCTTCAATCCAGTGATTTGGAAATATTATATAACCTTCACATCTGAATCATGTCAGAATCTTATCATCAAGTTTATTTACTGTTACTTTATAAATGTTGTCATTCTGAACCAATAGTATTTAGCCCAGATACTCAACATATATGACCAAAGTTATGACAAGAACTTACTACTTAGTTTTACTGTCTCCAGATAAAATTTTCCTCACTTTATCTTATGCATTGCCAATGTAGTATTCTTTTTTTAAAATATATTTTATTGATTTTTTACAGAGAGGAAGGGAGAGGGATAGAGAGTTAGAAACATCGATGAAAGAGAAATATCGATCAGCTGCCTCCTGCATACCTCCTACTGGGGATATGCCTGCAACCAAGGTACATGCCCTTGACCAGAATCGAACCTGGGGCCCTTCAGTCCGCAGGCCGATGTTCTATCCACTGAGCCAAACAGGTTAGGACAGCCAATATAGTATTCTTTATTAAAAACCTAAACTGTGACATCAATCCCTTGCTTAAGTATTCAGTGATACTCAAACACATACAGAATAGTTCACCATTCAACATAAACATCCAGTGTTCTACAAGATCAGACATAATACTTAAACCTCAGTTTCTCAATTTCTTCCCCTTCATACCTTGTTCTTGTTATAATAACTGGCACTTTCATGAACATGATATTTCCTCTTCCTGGTTTCTGTGTCTCTCCTCTACTTTAAAATGGCTACCTCAACATAATAAAAGCCTTATATGACAAACCAACAGCCAACATCGTACTCAATGGGCAAAAACTAAAACCATTTCATTTAAGAACAGAATGAGAGAGGGATGCCCACTTTCACCACTCGTGTTCAACATAGCTCTTGTAAGTGCTAGCCATATGATTTAGACAAGAAGAAGAAATAAAAGGTATCCAAATTGGAAAGAAAACATAAAACTGTGGCAGATGACATGAGACTGTACATAAAAAAAAACAACCCTAAAGGCTCCATCAAAAAATTATTAGACTTAATAAATGAATTCGGCAATGTAGCAGGTTACAAAATTAACGCCAAGAAATAGATGGCATTTTTATACACCAATAGTGAACTTACAGAAAGAGAGACTAAAAAACAATCCCATTTACCATCTCACCAAAAATATTGGACAACCTGGGAATAAACTTAACTAAGGAAATAAAAGGCCTGTACTCAGAAAACTACAGGACACTGGAAAAAAAAAATGAGATAGAGGAAGACATAAACAGATGGAAGAACATACCGTGTTCATGGATTGGTAGAATCAACATCATTAAAATGTCCATACTACCCAAAGCAATCTATAGATTCAATGTACTCCCCATTGAAATACCAATGGCATATTTCACAGACCTTGAACAAACTCTCCAAAAATTCATCTGTAATAAAAAAGACCCCAAATAGCTGCAGCAATCCTGAGAAACAAGAACAAAGTAGGAGGGATCTCAATACCAAATATCAAGCTCTATTACAAATTCATTGTTCTCAAAACTGCCTGGTACTGGCACAAGAACAGACATATAGATCAATGGAATAGAATAGAAAACCCAGAAATCGACCCAAACCACTATGCTCAATTAATATTTGACAAAGGAGACAAGAACATACAATGGAGTCAAGACAGTCTCTTCAATAAATGGTGTTGGGGAAATTGGACAAATACATGCAAAAAAATGAAACTAGACCACCAACTCACACCATACACAAAAATAAACTCAAAATGAATAAAGGACTTAAACATAAGATGGAAAACCATAAAAATGTTAGAGGAATCCACAGGCAGCAAAATCTCAGACATATGCCAAAGCAATTTCTTCATTGATACAGCTCCTAGGGCAATGGAACTAAAGAGAAAATAAACAAATGGAACTACATAAAAGTAAAAAAGCTTCTGCACAGCAAAAGAAACCACCAACAAAATAAGAAACCCCACTGCGTGGGAAGACATATTTGCCAATGTTACCACCAATAAGGGTTTCTAACATTTCATACAACTTAACAAAAGAAAGATAAACAACTTAATCAAAAAATGGGCAACAAACCTAAATAGATATTTTTGAAAGAGGACATAAGGAAGGCCAAGAGACATATGAAAACATGCTCAAAGTCACTAATCATCCGAGAGATGCAAATCAAAACGACAATGCAGCACCATCTCACACCTGTCAGAATGGCTATCATCAACAAATCAACAAACGACAAGTGTTGGTGAGGATGCGGAGAAAAAGGGACCCTCGTGCATTGATCAGACCATCAAACCTCAGATGGAAGGCAGGGGAGAGTGGAGGAAGTGGGAGAGATCAACCAAAGGATTTGTATGTATGCATATAAGCCTAACCAATGGTCACAGACACCAGGGTGGGTGAGGGCATGAGAGGGGTGATAAGGACACATATGTAATAACTTAATCAATAAAGAAAAAAACGCTTAAGAAGTAAATGAATAAAATGGCTAGTTTTTAGAGACTTAGTTTATCATCATCATTTTCAAAAATCCATCATTCTGTGTTAATTGCTTTTCTTCAGAGCTCCCACAATACCCTCACTATCTTTTGATAATAACATTTATTACATTGTATAGAAAATTTTAGACTGGGAAATTATTCTCTTCCCCTCTCCCTGTCTCTGTCTCTCTCACTATTTACAACTTTGCCAAACAGAATTATTCTCTAAAATATTTTGCTATTAAATGAGATTCTTCATAACCTACATTACAAATCTGGAGCTAAAGTAAGAACAGGAATATACTGGAAATCTAAACCAAAAAATAAAAAACAACAATCCAAGAGTATGATCAAGTATAAACATGTTGAAGTTGTAATTCCACCTCCAATAATTTAAAAGAAACAAGGTAAATAACCATCCTAGACATAACCTAAGTTAAAAATTAAAAACCTATTTGGGTAAAAAGCCATGATATAAAACTAGGCAAATATGATTGTACAATCATAGAGATGAGAAATAGCAAGGAAGAAACCTAGCATATTAAGTCATGTATCCTGGAATTTTTAAAACCAGAACTTAAAAAGTTAAAATAAAATTAAAATATTTTATTTACATAAATTTGCTTACACTAAATTCATTTCCTCTAGGTTAGTTGTTATTCAAATCAATAACATTTTGTTTGGTGTTAACTATAAACTAGACACTAAAAATATAAAATAAAAAAGCAGTTCTGCTACCAACAACCTCTAACAGAAAAGATAAAGAAATAAGAAATATTAATATCTGAGATTGAGATTCTCAGGTATTTAAATATTATATCTTTGGAGGATACTTGAATGTTTTATAAGTGCTGAAGGGAGCAGAAAATAATATTGGAAATAAGAAACATGGAAGAGCAAAGTTTATTTTTCTTTTTGTTTTCAATTTCAATTTTCAATAGTTTCCCCCATTTTAAAGAAGTAATTCTGTCTTAGTATCTAGAAAAGTGCCTAATATGTACTAGATATTCAGTAAGTTCTATTGAATGAATCCATGAATGATTGTTAATTTTTTTCTATTTTGATCCTATTATTTTTGAGACACATGATACAATAACCCAACTAAGGAGAGACACAGAGCAGATAAAATTTCATAATATGTTATAAAGTAATTTTTATTACTAATAATTGAAATTCCAAAGTTTTAAAGTAATTCACTTCATATAAAATTTAGTGAATTCTTCGATGACTTATTTTAAAAAGTTGGAGTTAGTATTAGTCTTTAAAACTGGTGTAAAAGTTTGAATACATGAACATGAATGTGCCCCACCTGTGTCCCCGAAGTGCAGGAGTCACTGATTTGTACCATTTTGTCATTCTTTTAACTCACTTCCCATCTCTAATTCCCCTCCAAACAACCCTTGCATTTTATTTTTATTTTTATTTATGCTGTTTGCTTTTCTTTCTAAAATGTTGTTCCTGCCCAAGCAGCTTGGCAAATTGCTACTTTTCCTTAAAGATTCAACACAAACATCATTTATCTGTGAAACTGAACTTCTTGATCACACAACATTTTGTGCTGTCGCTATTATATAAGCGATTTTCTCAGAATCACGTAAGAATTGCCGTCATGCCTTATTATTCTCTAAAGGCAGAGATACAGTCTAGCACAAATTTAGAGTGTTAGCATTTACAAGTCTTTGTTGAGTAAAAGATCTAAAAACAAAAGAACAAAAAAGTTTAAGACATTTAGATCAACCACCTTCAGATGCTTGTTTGAATGTCTGCAGAAACATCCTAACGTAGTTATCCAAACTCACACTTCAAGTAGCAGTCACGCCTGTTTGATATAGTTGTAGAGTTTTGAATAATTTTACTAACTTTAACCATGATGTTTCACATTATTTTCTATCTTTTTGTCCTAACATAATCTTTGGACCATTGGAGTAAATTTAACACTTCTTCTAATTGCATGTCTCTAACTATGTAAAGGCAATGACATAAGCCACTAAAGTCTAATTCTATTCTAACCTATAATTTCTAAATTAAAATCATTGATCACATTGCTGTAATTGAAACAAACCATAAAGAAAATTTAATTATTAAGTAAGGCAATTATATACCTACCTACTTGAATAATTTATATATTGTACAATGTAGATTTACGCTAGCATCTGAACTGAACTAGACATTGGAAACTTGGATTGTGGCCCAGAGAACACATACCTCTGCTAATATATTATTTCCATGTCCCTCCATAATTCAAGCTAATTGAACATGTTCAACAGGAAACACTGGCCATATCACATTGCTTTCAGTTAAAAAAAAAAGCAGTTTTAGATGAAAAAATGTAAAAATACTACATATTAAGTATCCTTGCAATCTTAAAAAGGTTATTTTTATAAGACAAGTTTTCATCATGGCTTTTCCTGTTTTTAATGCCAAAATATCTAGAAAATTAAAAAATGATAATTCTTGCTTTTGCTTGCTTTCAAATGATTGCATGGACTTAACTTTTCAATGTGATATAACCAAACAAACAAATCTGTTCTTGAAGTAATTCCAAGAAAGAATGGGTTCTCAGAAGATTTGGACTGTTGGTTCCATCATTCTCAAAAGCATTTCCATCAAATATTCCTATTGCTTACCCAGCTGCATCAGGTATTACTGTGTCATTTAGACTGATCCTAACTACTGTTTTAAATTGTTACATATCCACCCCAGCCAATCAGATCTAACACTTTTTACCATGTTCTATTGTTTTCCCATTAGCACTTACCACCTTCTAAATATATATAAATAGAATATTTAATTTTCATTTACTTGGTAGCTTTATTGTCTATCTCCCTATCACCTAAAATGTAAGCTTCATGAGCTAAGAATTATTCTTTTTTATTCATTAATCTATTCTCAAATTGTAAATATCTCTGGTATAGATAATATGGGTAATATATATTGCAGAATAAACTAATCCTAAATTATCTTTGTTTGTTTTCATGAGATTCAATAACAAAAGTGCCAATTGGTTACAAAAAAATCAACAACATAGATGGTCATTAAAATATTTGCCAAATCTTGTAAAAAATATCCCTGAACAGAGGTTTTTGCTTTGTTTTGTTGTGTTTTTCTCCTATTCTTGAATTTACCATAATGAAAAGCCTAGCGTACTGAACAATTAAATCCCAAGTGGTATATTTTTACCCAATTGTCTTAATGGGAAACAATAAAAAAAGAAATAAAAGGTATCATGTGCTGATAAACAAGGCAAGTATCCTAGATATGTAAAATAATTTGTAGTTATTTCAGAAATCATAAAATTTTAGATAATTAATCACTTGTAAGTGCTTAAAAACATGACTCAAAACTGTTACAGAATAGTGGAACAAATTAAAACTAATTATGCTTAGTGGTGTGCATTCAACTCAACCAATAATCAGCAAAGGTCTGGGTGTGTGTCACAGGTACCTTAGCAGGCACAGCCCAATGCTACAGAGGCCGTAACTGATGCAGATGATTGCACAATATTGTTTCAGAACATTACCAGGACTTTCTTTGAAAATAAAAAGTCTGCATCATATAAAGCTTTATGTTCCTCCTTTTTTATGGCCATGTGTGCCAAAGAGAAAAGACTAACTTTCTAGGGAAATGAGTCAACTCTGAAATAAGGCCTAACAGAGGGTCATGCACCATAATATAATTTGATGTAACTGCAATTCCTACTGGCAGAAAAGTGGCATGAAATGAATACATAAGGCTTCTCTATACACACTTCTTTATTATAGAGCAGAAAGTTTATAAAGTAATATGCACGTCTTAAGAAAGCAGTGTTTTAGAACATTATTCAATATTTTCTCAAAGGATACTCTGGATTAAAAAGCAAGATGATTAAATGTAAACACATTTATGTATTCCTATAAATTGTACATAATGTGTTAATACACATGATCTCATTTATTCTTTATAATGATTTTACATGTCAGATGGATTCATTGGATCTGCATTGTCCTTGTGATACAATATTAAGATGACAGACAGCAGGGAAATAAAAACCATGAGAGATTTGGCAAGGTTCTTCTTCCTTGTCCTATATTGGCTTTCACTTTTTACTTTCTGTAAGCAAACCAAAGCCATCTGAATAAGTATTTAAACTAAGTTGATTTAATGATCATCAGGATCTACAAGTTTGAATGTTCTCTACAAAAATCATTGAGCTAGCATTTAATGATTTATAAGTCTCTTATAGAAGCCATGTGCATTTTGATTTTTGTACTAATCCAAACTCTCCATAATAATGAGAGGCATGTGAAAGCAGCAAGCAAAATATTTGGGAACCTATATCCCAACACCCCTGACGACTGAGTTGTCTTCTTTAATTGTCTCTCTTCTAAAACAAGGTGCTTGGAGCTTCTAATACACGAATCAGTTGTGCTAATATTGACATGACTCATACACTGCTCTGTATAGAATTACTTTTTGCATAAAAATTATTATTTTTAAGAATAAAAAAACAGATAAACACAATAGACACAAAACAAAAGCAGATCAGTAAATATTAAGATCTCAGAAATAAAAGGACAAGCTATATTCTATGGCACATGTACATATATTTTATGTTGACATTTTTAATTGTACAAAGGTTTTAACATAAGATAGATTTGATGCTAGCACATTTTTAGAAATGAGCTTAGGAAGGAATGTAAAAATTTAAGGGAAGGAGTTAGAATATTTCTTCCCTGTTTAGAATCCACATCAACTGTGACCAAGAGTCTGTTTTCAGTGATTTTTAAGTCTGTGATACACCCATGCCCATATGATATAACAGGGTAAATGTCACACTGTTTCACATTTCAGAATTTTCATATAATGTCCAACATTAGCGCACATCTCATTAACTTACAAAAATACTCTCAATGGCAAAATGATGATTCATGAGAGGATTTGTTTTTAACAGTGGATACAATCTGTTATCTCTAGAGGAAATAAAACAAGAATTTTTCATTAAGGAGATTAACCTCATTTTAAAACTAATAAAAAATTCAAAATAGATATTTAAACACTAAGATTTCTAAAGTGAAATAACGTAAGTTTATACATTTAGAGTAATAAGGCACATGTCTGGCTTGCATGACTGCATGCAACATAACACATATTATGACTGATAAGAGAAAGTGGGATAAAACAAGTAAACAAAAATATTGACTTATCCTATAAACTTTTAAACCTATTTAAATTTAAGATGTGAAAAAATATTGTTCTAAACATATTTGTATTCTATACTGCACATTCAGTTACTTACAAAAATAAATTATGTATGATCTGATTTATAAGTTTGCCAGCAGAGTTCAGAGGCAGTGTTTCAGAAACAAAAAGTCTACCACGTCCTCGGTAAGAAAATGGCTTAAAAGAATTAACCACCTCTTCCAGTGATGTAAAAATAACACATGTCAAAGCCAGAATAAGAGCATATCAAACTTTACAGAGTAATGCTGAAAATTGAAAAGATAAACATTTTTAAAGCATAATATATTTGTATATATCCACATCTTTATTTTAAGCTTTTTGAATCTATAAAAAAAATTTAGATTCATAACTTGTGTCCAGTAATGACTGCTCTCCAAATGTGGTTATCTAAGGGGCAATTTGTTTAAATAAATATGCATGAAGTTACTTTAAGTATAAAATATTAGGCATGTGAACCAATCCAAACATCTCATAAATATCAAAATACTTTATATAGGAACCAAATGACCTATTTTTAACTGTATAATTTGAGCTAGAATTATACATTCTCATTTTTTAACAATTCAAATTTCTACAAAAGAATGAAGCTTCCATATCTAGCAACAGTGATACATTTGGTGGGAGAAAGGGAATGAAAAGGGGGAGAGAACAAAAATGTAGATTATTATCAAACTGTCATCTTCCAATTTAATTTCAACAAATTCACAAGGAGTCAACATTAAAAGTGAAAAATAATCTAACAATTTTCCTACAATGTACTCAAAATTAGGTAATTATTTTGAAGCTGATGTTTTGCTAAGTAAATTCTCAATTGACTTTCATTGAGAAATATGCTATTGGTAATGTTGGTTACATTACCATGGAAATTCTAAGAGCCATTTCATTCCACCTACTGCTTCCAGTGAGTAAAGCACATAGTCTGGATGGACAAACTATTACCCATTCAATGTTTAATTTTCAAATGAGGTAATTTTGTAAACTAACTTGGTGGTATCTCAAAAATTACCTTTGGTACCTGTTCAAAGTATATATGCGTTTTAAATCTCTCCCTTTGTAAAAAATAAAGCTTTTCTATAGAGAGAATATATTGCTTCCTCATGTTAAAAAGTGAATTATTTTTTCTGAATTCTATATTTGCAAATGTTACTTTTATTCTTTAATTACTCAATTTTATGGACAAAAGAAATTTATAAATAGAATTTTTTTAAGATGTTTATTGGCTACCAACTATATAAATAGGATACAATGTAAGTATATATTTAAATAATTTTAAGATATCATGTATTAACTTCAACAAAAATGATGCATTTGTGATAAGACACTACCAACCGCTTTGGCCACTGAACTATATTATAATTTCCTGAAGGTCAGGGATTCATTTGAAATTCTTCACAGTGTTTATAGCACAAGCATATAACAGGTGCTCAGTAAATGCGTGCTGAATTGCATTAAATGTCAAGATCTAACCTTCAGGAAAAAGTCATCACATTTTTCAATAAAGGAAAAGACCAAATGTGACAAGATGATATGTCAATAACAAACTGCGGAAAGAAGGTTTGTTGCTTTTTTACGTGCTATTTTTTACATGCTAATTTTTACATGCTAATTTTTAAAGAGAATTTTTTTAAGGACTTCACTCTAAACTTACTTTCATTTTTCTCATAATGAATTTGGAGATCTGTTTCTGGTAAATTGTTAAAATTTAATTCATTTACCTATTAGTAAGCTTTGGATATTATAACAGCAAATGTAAATATTCTTCATTGTCATAATTACAGAAGGAAATTTGGGGGACATTTATCTGAATGACCTTGGAATAGATAAAGAATAAATTAATATCAGGTAATTAATGTTAAAATTGTATTATACAGTATTCATTTGTACGCATATAAAATATTTCATTTCAGTCAAATTCTTTATACTCTTATGGAGAGGTCCTACCGTTATGCTATGCTTTCCTCTAGCAACTACCTCACTTCATTTCTTTGCTTCCCATCAAAGTGCCACTTCTGGAAAGAATTCTATGCACACACAGTTTTTAATTTCCTTAATTTCATCTAACTTGTCTTTTCAACCCAGTCCCCATAAGCTTCCAACCATTTTGCTTACTTAAATGACCTAAAGGTGCCACAACTATTGCACTTAGTAATCCTTTATTCCAGAACACCTTTTCAGACATACTTGCCTGAGTCTCACTCATTTTCCCCACCATACCTTGTCTGTGTAAGGGCTAACCTAATCATTATTTTAAAACTAGAGGCCTGATGCACAAAATTCGTGCAAGAGTAGGCCTTTCTTCCCCTGGCTGCCAGCAACAGCTTCCGTCTGGCACCTGGGACCCAGGCTTCCCTTGTAGATGGAGGCCCCACCCACCCATCGCAGCCTGCCAGTTGAGGCTGAGATGGCCCCTATGAGACTGAGAAGGCCCCTGGGAAGATGAGAAAAATACCACATGAACCTACTCATTGATGGATAATAAGGACCATTATAGACTGATGAACAAAAATGGATACAGAGGCAGAGCAGCATTGAGCAGACTGTCCAAGTACAGTGGGAACCCTGGGGAGGGTGGGGGGAGGGGGCGGTAGGAGATCAACCGAAGGACTTGTATGCGTGCATATGAGAATAACCAATGGACACAAGACTCTGGGGTGTGGGGTAAACCGGGGGGATGTCAAGGGGGGGAAAAGGGAGACATGTGTAATACTCTTTGTAATACTTTAAGAAATTAAAGAAAAAACAGAAAAAGGAAAAAAAATAGTCTGTAATTGTAGCTTTATGAAAGATGCAGATCTCATTTGCTAAATAACCTATCAGAACCATGAATGACTTTTGAAACATCAGTTATTCTAAAGAAAGTTTTATCTGTTGGGAACAAAGAAGAAAGGAAGACATTTATTCAGATATGGACTGGCCCCTTTGTTACGGGGTTTTCATTGGAAACATTTGGGTTGGAAAAGTAGGCCCTAGGAAATTTCTGCGTGAAGAGCAGAGGAAAACAGAAAGCATTTCTAGGGAGCAGCCAGAGACTCCGCAGCAGATGAGTGAAGTATAACACTTCTTTTTTCTTTTAATAAGATCTACAAGTTAATTAAGAGCAATTAACCTAGCAGTAGGTTCTGAGGTCTGCGGGGCCTTGTTTCCATGCCAAGGTTTATGTGGGAATCTGAGAACTGAAGTGACTTGGAACAAAATACTGTAAACCTGACAAATTGGTGACAAAATACAATTAACCATAAAAATAGTAATACTTCTCAGTTCTATTTGTGCTTATTTAAGATATTTGCATAGGGGCCCAGCAGGTGTGGCTCTTTGATGGAGTGTTGACCCATGCACCAAGAAGTTATCTGGTTCAATTTCCAGTCAGGGCACATGCCCAGGTTGTGGGCTTGATCCCTTGCAGGAGGAGTGCAAGAGGCAAGCAATCCATGTTGATGTTTCTCTCTCACTGATGCTTCTCTCTATCTATCCATCTATCTATCATCTCCCTCTCTCCACTTTGTCTGTATCTAAAATCAATAAAAACAGATTTTTAAAATATCTGCATAGGGAATAAGGTCAGAAATATTGTTATGATTATGTATAAGTCCCAATGGGTATCAGATTTATCTAGGTGATAACTTTGTAAGGTATATAAATGTCTAATCACTATTTTGTAATATAGTATCTTAACAATAATTGACAATTTAAAAAAATAAAAAATGTTATAAAAAATAAAATATTTGCTTGAGAGCTATGTTATTCATAAACATCATAAGACGTACTACATATTATAAATAAATTTCATTTATTTTCAAGAAGAAAAAACGTTATGGAAGAAAAGGGGGTTGTATTAGAACATGCCACAGAAACTATGCAGTTGGTTTTGTAGAACACACCCACTTCTTTTCTCTTCCTTGAGGCCATGTGTATGCCTGCTTCTCCTCAGATCCTTTATGATCCCATATTTCCCTTCTCTCTAGTTTGGAAGTTCATGCTCTGATTCTTATGTTTTGCAAAGTACACTCTCCCTGAAAAATCTTAGCTACCTCAAAGGTTTCTGCATCAGCTATCTTTTTCTAAAAATTTATTTTTCAAAGTGTTACAGATACCCCTCTTCCCCCCCCCCCCCCCGCTGACCCCCTTCACCCAACTCCTGCTCCACCCCAGGCCTTCACCACAGTACAGTGTCCATGGGCTATACCTATATATTCTTTGGTTAATCTCTTCCCATTCCCACCCGATTACCCTCTGACCTCTGTCAGTCTCTTCTATGCATCCAGGCCTCTGGACCTGTTTTTTGGTCAGTTTATTTTGTTCATTAGATTCCACATATGAGATCATTTGATTCTTGTCTTTCTCTGACTGGCTTATTTCACTCAGCATAATAACCTCAGGTCCATCCATGCTGCTGTTGCAAAGGGTGAGATATCCTCCTTTTTTTAAAGTCATATGGTATTCCGATGTGTGAATGTACCACAGCTTTTTTATCCTCTCATCTATGCATCAGTTTTCTACAGAGAATGAGCATTAGTGCCAAACAGACTGTTCTAGAGTATTAGAGGGGTCATCATCCAAACCATAAAGGCATCTAAGATAACTGTGTGAATCATAATGCAGAGCTAAATTGTACGTAGGAAAGCTAAATCCCTTGTTGAGGTCCTAGGAACATGACCTGGATACTGGATTAGAGGGGGGGAAAATGTGAGGCTGAGAAAAACATACAAACTGACATTGTCCAGTATTTTGGAATTAATGATAGGAAAGCCATACATGGAATTCACTGTTAACATATTTCAAATAAACTTTTGTCAGAAAGTTTTTACTTGTTTTTCTTTATTGTTGAAAGTATTACAGATGTCGTCTTTGTTTTTGTTATTTTTTCCCCACTGACCCCCTCCACCTTGCACCTACACCTCCCAGGCCTTCACCAGACAATGGTCTGTGTCCATGGGTCATGCATATATGCATGTAAATTCCCTGGTTAATCTCTCCCTCTCTACCCCTCCCTTTACCACACCTTACCTCAGGAATTCATAAAGCTGTTTTTAATTTAAGAACTGGTTTAGTTCCCCTTGTGTTTTTAATAATTCATTGCCGTAGCTCTATAATTTATACCCTTAGAATTATGTTCATGTTTTATAGTAGAAACACTTTATTCTATTTTATTGGGACACATAAAATAATAAAAAAATTAAAGCAGGGTATCGAACAATCTGTAAGAAGGCACATAAATTCTTTAAATACTATATCTTTATATATGTATATTTACTCACTTATCTAATTTCTGATATAAACCCAAGATTTTTTCTTTATATAAAGGTCTAATATTTTCAAATTTAGTTAATTTTGATATCTTCTTTACATATAATTCATGACGCATAATTTCTTATTACAATTTCTTTAAAATTAAATAATAACAAAAGACACTTTTTTGTTAATCCTCATGCAAGGATAGTTTTTCTATTGATCTTTTTTAGAGAGAGTGGAAGGGATTTTGGGTGTGGAGAGAGAGAGAAACATGGATGTGAGAGAGACACATCCATTGGTTGCCTCCCACATGTGCCCCCAGGGCCAGGGATGAAACCTGTAGCTTCGTAAGAGCTCTTGACCAGAAATTGAATCCAGGACCGTTCTATATATGGGCTGATGCTCTAACCACTAAGCACCCAGCCATGGCAAGACCTCTATTAATCAACCTCAGTTTTTAAATCTCTCTTATTTTTTCTATTTTCTGCTGTTTTCTATTACTTTATAATTTTTACTGTTTTCTGTTATTGTCTTCTTATCTTTAAAGCTATCTTATTCATATATAATTTACAGAGATTTTTAGTCATTCATCTTTATTGTTTTATCAAAGCATTCAAATTTATTTCATACAAATTTCATTGCTTATTCATTGACATTTCATCAAGTTACATATATACATAACTCAAACTAATTCCCAAATCTATAGTCTTGGAATTTGTTTTGCAAAGCCATATTTATACCATAACTGAATTCATGTGACACTACAAAAAAATATCCTCCTCTTTTGTGGGTGGTTCACACATGTGTATATGAAAGGAATTACACTTTATTATAGATACAGTGATTTCTGATTATCATTTTGTTAAAGGACATTTACAAGAACTAATTTGAATAATTTTAACTGTTTACAATAAACTCTTTTTCTCATTTTCAGAACTAATACAAATGTTTTAATCATTTTAACAAAGTTTCCCTTTATTTTAATTAGTACAGACTATGAACAGAAAAGTAAAAAGAAAAATATTTATGTCCTTACAGTGATAATTTAAATTAGAATTCACATTTCAGTTTTTATCTTTTCAGTGTGCACTATAAGAACAAAACATTCTTCCTTCTTCTATCAAACTTCCTACTCAACTAATATTAAGTCATTGCTTTGAGTCAATAAGTTATTTGTTCTTAGCATATCCGCAATTCATAGATATTCATTTAAAAACCATATTGATTTAAAACAAGAATTACATTTTCCATAAAATAGCATGCTCCATGTTTAATATATTATTTGTTTTCTGCACTTCAGATTTATATTTAATTTGCTGATAAAATTGCAACTCAATCCATGTCAGACTCACTACTTATACACTTGGTTTCCTTTGAAAATTAAAACGCTAACCTGAAAAACAAGCACACTGTTCAGGGACACTATCTTATAAGTTTGGTTGTTAGCTCCCTGCTGTTCTCAACAAATCAGTCTGCAAACTACTGATCCATGTCACAGCATTTCACCTCCATTTGTTGGAAACAATTGCCTACAAACTAAATGTTTTTCCATTGAATTTGTTCAGTTAAAGATATCCTATTTTCTTCAGTGTAGCTTATGCTTATAGATTTTTATAGCAAGCTAAATATCAATGAATGTAAGAATAATTATGAATTAAAAAACATATGTTAACAAGCTAAGTGCTATTATATTGAGCAATATATTAAAGAAGTTTTCTAAATTTTTTAAATCATAGTATTCATTACAGGTACAATTGGAAGAGTTTTATTAAATCAGAGTATTTTAAAATAATTTCAATAATTTTAGCCCAGCTGTCTTGGCTCACTGGTTGAACATCGACCTATGAAGCGGGAAGTCACAGTTCAACTCCTAGTCAGGGCATATGCCTTGGTTGCCAGCTCGATCCCCAGTGCGGGGTGTGCAGGAACAGCTGATAGATGGTTTCTTTCATCATTGATGTTTCTATCTCTCTCTCCCTTTCCATTCCTTTCTGGAATCAACTATATATATGTGTGTGTGTATGTCTGTATGTATGATATATACATACAGACATACACACACACATATATATATTTTAAATATAAACTTCAATAACTTTATATTATACCACTTGCTTGATTTCATCTTCAATCATTGTTAAGTAGCTTAAGTGATTACTTAACTTCAAATAGTTTTTATTGGTATATTAGATTAAAAAATTTATGAATACAATTAGTATGCATCAGTAATGCCCCATTTTGTCTATTTTGCCAAAAGATACATACAAATTGTATTTTTTGATTTATTTAATGTCAAGTTTACTTAATATGTTTACAAAGCAAGCAAGCAACCTATACATAAATAATAACAAACAAGTTACAGAAAACTTGGATGTCTTTAAAAAGACATTTTTTTAAAATAATTTATTTTTCTAAGCTCACTTCACTCTCAAAAAGCATTTGACATTCTTATCAATAATGCAATGGGATAAACCTAAGCTATTAAGAAAAATCACTGAAGGGTAATTAATAGAAGAACAAGATAAAACCAACCAGTGGTAAGCTGGAGCTTCCTGGTACCAGCTTTTGAGCCTAACTCTGTACATCTTCACACCCCATGTTCAGTGACAGAGGTTAGTAGCTTGGACCATGGGATGAAACATACCACAAATTAGGACAAATGCCCCCTTTATTTTGGGAGAGGAAACTTAGCAGCACATCCCTGAAGCTCGTCCACCTCTGCAAATATCAATTAGAAAACATTCTGGTTCAACTCTATTACTGAGACTACACCTTAAACACATGGCCATCAGTATTATGGATCCATATTAAAGAAAAAATACTCTAGAATTCACTGAAATGTAGAATATAAATTTAAGATGAATGCTGCCAGGCTTTAAAATATTTCCTCCTTGGATGTGTTATTAGCAGGCAAAATGGATACTGAAATATTTGTAAATTGACAGAAAAGTTTATAGTAGAAAGGAAAAGCCAGAAATTATCTGATTTACTTTGATGCTTTTCTAATCTACACTAATAAAAGAGAAACATAGTAATTAGCCGTACGTCTGCTACCCTTCCATTGGCTAATCAGGGCAATATGCAAATTAACTGCCATCCAAGATGGTGGCTGGCAGCCAGGCAGCTTGAAGCGAACATGAGGCTTGCTTGCTTTAGTGACGGAGGATTCCAACGTTCCCCGCCTGCTGCTGCTGGCCTCTGAGCTTGCAGTTTGAAACATTGTTACAAATATAGAAGCTAAACAAAACCCCAGAAATCTGCTTTCAGCCAGCTGGGATCTCAGAGCTGGAGTTGAAACAGTGTTTTGATTATAGAACCCAAACAAACCAGATACCTGCTTTCAGCAGCTGAGGCCTAAGAACAGAAAGCCAAGCCTCAGAGCTAAAGCTGGCCCAGAATAAAAAAAAAGAAAAATAGGAGCGGTTGGGAGCTTCAGTCACCCGCCAGCCTGAAAACAGCCCTCAGCCCCTCATCCAGACTGAGCAGGCACCCCAGTGGGGACTCCCACCCTGATCCAGGACACCCTTCAGGGCACACCAGCTGGCCCCTACCCGTACACCAGGCTTCTATCCTATATAGTAAAAGAGTAATATGCCTCCCAGCACCGGGATCAGCGGAGCCGCGAGGCCTCCCGGAACCAAGATCAGCATGACAGGGGACAGCGCCCAAACCTACTGATCACCCTACGGCTCTGTGTGTGACAGGGAGTGGGGCTACAACCTCCCTATCTGCCCTGCTCTGTTCATGACTGGGGAATGCAACCCAACCCCCTGATCAGCCCTGCTCTGTGCCTGATAGGGGGGAGCTCCCCAACCCCCTGATCGCCCTGCAGCTCTGTGTGTTACAGGGTGCGGCGCCCCAACACCCTGATAGGCCCTGCTCTGTGTGTGACAGGGTGTGGCGCCCCAACCCCCTGATCAGCCATGCTCTGTGGGTGACAGGGTGCTGCGCCCCAACCCCCGCCTCCATGGGCCCTGCTCTGTGTGTGACGGGGTAGAGCCATAACCTCCCCATCAGCCCTGCCCTGAGTGTGACAATGGCAGCGCCCCTACCCACTGATTGGCCCTGCTCTGTGTGTGACACGGTGCGGTGCCCCAACCCCCTGATTGGCCCTGCTCTGTGGGTGACAGGGTGCTGCGCCCCCAACCCCACCCCCCCACGGGCCCTGCTCTGTGTGTGACGGGTTAGAGCCATAACCTCCCCATCGGCCCTGCCCTGAGGGTGATAGGGTGCAGCG
This sequence comes from Myotis daubentonii, assembly GCF_963259705.1. NCBI lineage: Eukaryota > Metazoa > Chordata > Mammalia > Chiroptera > Vespertilionidae > Myotis > Myotis daubentonii. The sequence continues at coordinate 34,192,769 of NC_081856.1, read as the reverse complement.
CCCCAACCCCCTGATCTGCCCTGCTCTGTGTGTGACGGGGGGGTGCCCCAACTCCCCTATCGGCCCTACTCTGTGAGTGACAGGGGGGAGCTCCTTAACCCCCTGATCGACCCTGCTCTCTGAGTGACAAGGGGGAGCTCCCCAACCCCTTAATTGGCCCTGCTCTGTGCGTGACAGGGGGTGGCGCCGCAACCTCCCCATCGACCCTGCCTTGACTGTGACAGGGGGTGGTGCCCCAACCCCCCAATCGGACCTAACCTGAGCGTGACTGAGGGTGGCATCGCAACCTCCCGATCCGCCCTGCTCTGTGCATGACAGGGGGCGGCGCCCCAAATCCCCAATCAGCCCTGCTCTGAGCCCGACCAGGGGCTGCACCTAAGGATTGGGCCTGCCCTCTGCTACCCGGGAGCAGGCCTAAGCCAGCAGGTCATTATCTCCTGAGGCATCCTAGACTGCGAGAGGGCACAGGCCGGGCTGAGGGACCCCTCCCTCCCCCCCCCCCCCGAGTGCACAAATTTTTGTGCACTGGGCCTCTAGTTCTATATAATAAAAGCATAATATGCTCAGTGTCCAGTCACCTAGTCAGCTGTTCAAACAATCAAAGCATAATATGCTAATGATATGCTAAGGCCACTTAACTGCTCACTATGACATGCACTGACCACCAGGGGGCCGACAGTCAACTGGTCAACCAGTCACTATGATGTGAACTGACCACCAGGGGGCAGACGCTCCGACTGGTAGGTTTGCTTGCTGCTGGGGTCCGGCCAATCGGGACGGGACTGAGCTAGATGGGCAGGACACATCCTGGAGCCCTCCCACAGTTCCTTCCTGGTTGGCCAACCTCTTGTGTCCCTCCCCCGTCCTGATCATGAACTGGTGGGGTCCCTCGGCCTGGCCTGTGCCCTCTCACAATCCGGAACCCCTCGGGAGATGTTAGAGAGCCTGTTTTGGCCCTATCCCATAGGCCAGGCTGAGGGACCCCACTGGTGCACAAATCTGTGCACCAGGCCTCTAGTATACAATAAAATATTCCTCATGTTTCTTTATTCTTCTAAATTCAGCACCCAGGAAAATAGTGTTTGCGGAAGTTCATACGTAGTGTACTGATGGTTTGAAAGAATTAGTATGGCTTTTTAACTTGAAGATAATAAATGGCCTGAGAGATTCTCCCATAGCACTATTCCAAAATCACCAGGGCAACCTTTCACTTCACTGGTTTAAATGTGCCCTGGTGGTTTAAAACATAATTGCGCGTCTTCAAAATTAAAACAAACTGTTCATGTAAAATCGCATTCCCAGGAAAAGGCAGGGGGCATGGGGGGAGAGTGCTGTCTAAAATGAGTTTATTCTTTTAGCAAAATACCAACTTTTCAGTAGAAATGAAAAGTTTAAGGTGAAAGTAAAATGATTTTTATTGATAAGGCTTATTTAGTGAAGGTAATCTTTACTGTCAAGTAACAGAAGGAAATCTTTGGACAATTGAAAATAACAATGTCTAAAATTTATTGTGCATTTAGAGTAGCCTCATGCTGAGCTGTGTACAACTCATATTTCCATGGTGGGGGGGGGGGCATTAATACCATGCTCATTTTAGAGTAGAAGAGAATAAAATAGAGAAAATTTAAGTTGTCCAAGGCCACCCAGCTAAAAAGAGGTGGAGCGAGGATTCAAAGTAAGATTGTTTGGTCTCAGTGGTCTTGACCATCACATTATTAACAAAATCAAAGTGTGGATAATTTCAACAGCAACACCATTTCCTGTTTACTGTGTATGACAAGCTCGTTTTATAAACCATGTATGTAAACTAATGTATTTTGAGAGCTAATTTAAAGTAAGTTAAATATTTCTTAAATCTGTTAGAATTCTATTTGGCTTCCAGATACAAAGCTTGATTTATAGTAGCCCTAATAAGCAGGAATATGTTGTCTTGTATAGCAAGATTCCCAGAGTTGGCAGTACAGGGTTGATAAACTGCTTCAGGTGCCTTGGAGGATTGCATCACTAATGCTCCCTGCTTCCCAGTACTCCTGCCCTTCCTGAGCACTTTGAAGATGTACTGTTGCCCTCTTGCAGCCAGGCAAGGCCCTGGGACTAGCTCAGGCCAACAGACAAAGATCAGAAGTCTAGTGTTACTTTCAAACTAAGGCAGTTAAAAGCCCTTTCCTGACCCTTTCCATCTCACTTCTTCCCTCCCTGGACTTAGAAACTCTGTGCTGTAACTGCACACACAAGATAGTAACAGGCTAAAATCCCTGAGCTACTATTTAAAAAGCAGTTGCCCTAGAGCAGCAATTTTCAACCAGTGTGCTGCAGGAATTTTTAAACATGCAATACCTGACTATTTAGTCAGAGGCACTCACCTCTTTTGCCTTAGATAGTCAAATTAAAAAAAACGACAACAAGCAACGCAACAATAGTCATCCAGTGTGAATGTCCTGTATTGAACCATAAATATATAGGTCATATAATAGAGTTGCATCTTATTTATTTGTCACATGTCCTAATGAGGTTGCATCTGATTGGTTAATTATTGGTACCAGAAATCCTTATATACAAGTACCGATTTTTTTAAGTCACTTTAGAGCACAGAAGATGTATAATTACTATTATTATTATTTTATAAATCAATTAAAAGTATACCTATTTTTGTCAAATCAGCATAAAATGTACTATATTTTTGGTATACCACAGAATTTTAGTAATTAGTTTATGTGTGCCATAAGATGGAAAAGGATGAAAATCATTACCCTAGAGAGATGATACTACAACTGAGAAATAAACCTTTGTTTAGTAAGCCACTGAAATGTTAGGATTAATTTGTTTCACTCCATAGCTTAGACCAGTGATGGCGAACCTATGACACGCATGTCAGAGGTGACAGGTGAACTCATTTTTTTGGTTGATTTTTCTTTGTTAAATGGCATTTAAATATATAAAATAAATATAAAAAATATAAGTCTTTGTTTTACTATGGTTACAAATATCAAAAAATTTCTATATGTGACACGGCACCAGAGTTAAGTTAGGGTTTTTCAAAATGCTGACACACTGAGCTCAAAAGGTTCGCCATCACTGGCCTAGACTCTAGCTAATACATAATGATGGTTTTCATCATCAGGTTTGCAGTTAGATAATTGACACCCTTTTAGCCATTATTATCACATTTCAGGCCAGAAGGTAGGAGATAAAAAGAAAGGCAAATAGTCAAAGAAAATCCTAACCAAGTATGCTTTTCTAAATTTCTCTCTCAAAAGGCAAAACTCAATGACTTGTACACAAATTTCATTGACCAACATTCCTTCATATGGCCATTTTGATTACCTGGGAGTATTGGAAGGTGAATATATTTAACTGAATACTTCACCATCCCCAAAATTGGTAAGAAGAGAGAGGAAATTAGCATTAAGTTATTTACAAAATTTTTAAGGTTCTTCTAATTTCCAAATCCTTCTAACTACTTCTTTCTTGATTTTTGAGTTTCAACCTTCAGGGACACTATCCACCTTGAAACTGTCTCCTCTCCCTGCTTCCACAGAACCTCTCTTTCTGTGTTCTTCTCCTTCCCCCCCTTACAGTTTTCAATTTTGTTCACTAATGTCTCCTCCTGCCCATATCTCAAAGTTGTTCCTTTTCAGTTTTTATTATTCCACAATTTTCTTTGAACTCAGGGACTCCTAGAACTTTATCCATACTCCTCAAAATTATTCTCACTCAACTTCAAAACCTCTCCTACCAGCCACTTCTTGTCTTATTCTTTGGAAATTCAATATTTGAATAATTATATATTTGTCTCCCATTAAACTACTACTTTTTCTATATTTCTTATTCCATTTAGAATCAGAAAATGTTTAGGCATGCTCAATTCCTCCACCTCTTTTATCCCATCTTACTTTCAACTAATATGCAAATGCCAAACACTATCTACTAAATTAAATTTATATAATCCTCCTAACCTTCAAGCTGAGAACAACTTTATTGGTTCTTATTCTTTTCATCATTCACAGGGGCCAATTTTCAAAGCTTCTGAGTTGGCATGCTTGCCTACCTTTTTTCCATCTTCAACCAATACTCATAATGACACTTCCAACTTCAAGTTGGATTATGTAATTGACTTGTTTAAAATAATTGTGTGTCCCACACTCCTAATCAACCTTCAGAATAAAAGCCAACTGTATTAATAAAGTATGCCAAGATCTTCATGATCAGGTAATCTCCCTGGAATTTCCACTTCTCCAGGAAAAAATAGTACGCTATCTTTTACCCAAATGAAACTTCTTGTCATTCTTTTTTAAAAATATGCTTTGATATTTTAGAGAGGAAAAGAGAGGGAGAGATAGAAACATCTATGAAAGAAATACTGATCAATTGCTTCCTGCACGCCCCCTACTGGGGGTTGAGTCCATAACCTGGGTAAAACCTTTTGGTGTAGGGTACTACACTCCAACCAACTGGGCCACCTGGCCAGAGCATGGCGCCATACCTTGTCACCCTCATTAATTATAAGTCTTGCTTTAAGACTTTGCTGAAATGTACTCCCTCTGTGCAGTTTCCCTTAAATCCTTGAGCCAGTGTTTGCCTCTGTGTTGCTCCGGATATGCTATATATGAGGACATATCATGGAAGTGTTTGTTTATAGACAAATTCCTTACTAGATTGTGATCTTGCTGATCTGAGTTGGCATGCTTGCCTACATTTTTATTATATCTTGTTTTGACTGTATATACTGTACACTGCCTGGTATGTAGTAAACACTAAATGGCCCTCTTAAAAAATAAACTTGTTGATAGATTTTCTTACATGTGCTCTCTCACTGTTTCCCTAAAATTATAACACAATATAACTCCCATCTTAAGCAAGTTGCCTTTAATTATCATTGTCTTTCTAAAACAAAACAAAAAAAAATGCAACAGCTGCACCTACTCTGAAAATGGATCCTTGGAGAATATAATTAAGTTATTTCAATTTGAACTGAATATTATCAAGAGCTATGGGATATATAACCTTAAGGCATACCTTTCCACCAGGTTTTTAATGGTATGTCATTTGCAGAAACTTGTATAATGAGGAAATGAGAATGCAATAGTTTTTGCCTGCTCCAATCAGAGGCTTAATGAATGGGATTTTGTATCATATAATGTTACATGCTATAGTAAGACCTTTGGTAGACCATGGAGCTAAGGAGGCTAAGGCCATGTGTTTATTATCTTTGCAACACTCCTTATAGCTCTACTTACCTTGTTTTATTGCCATGGAGTTTCCCTTTAATGCACAAAAGTGTTGCACAACTGTGCTTAAGTCACAAACTGAATCTGAAAAGAAAGCCATTCTAAATTTCTAACCTCTCTAGAAGAGTCTATTCCAAGGTCATGAGTGATTTTCTATAAGTTATGCCCTCATGCAGTAAAATGAATAATTTTACACTTGACAATTACTTTAAAAGATATTTTATGTTTAAATAGTTCAAATACTATGATAAAATAGTGTTTTCAGACATGTGTTATATCTTATTTTTTATAATTTTACATTTGATAGTGGCATACATTATTATTGCTGAAATGATCAATGTATGCTAATCAGTTGGTATTATAGCAAGCATTGTCACTAAGCAAAATTCAGGCTAGATGAAGTTTTATTTGATGAATATATACCATTTGATGCTAGTAACATATGGTAAGAACGGAAAAGATTGCCAATAAAAATAGAAACCTGGCATTGGAAAGATATTTCAATAATCATTCAGAATAATCCCTATAAACTTCATGAATCCTTTATTGCCAATAACCAATTACTTACACCTATGTAAAAATCTTTTCAAAGAAAGAAACTTATTACCTATAAGCAATCATTTATTTTTTGGGTAAAGTGTTACTTACTTTAAATGTCTATTTATCTTGAACCAAATTCTTCCTTTTATGATTTATAACTATTAGAGGCCCGGTGCACAAAATTCATGCATGGGGGGAGGGAGGGGGTTCCCTCAGCTCAGGTTGCACCCAATCCAATCAGGTAACCCTCGGGAGATGTACAACCGCTGGTTTAGGCCCCTAACTGCCTCTGCCTGCCTGCACACCCCCAACTACCCTTCCCTGCTAGCCTGATCACTCCTAACTGCCTCTGCCTACCTGATCACCCCTAACTGCCCTCCTCTGCCAGCCTGCAGGCCTGATCTTGCCCCCAATTGCCCATTTAGTTCTGATTGGTCAGTTACTATGCCAGTTAGCGTCAAAAGCTCTACCTCCTAGGCAGCCATTGGCTCCTTACATTCACCCAGATTTGGTTCTGATTGGTCAGTTTCTATGCCAGTCAGCATCTCTGGGCCTATCAACAGGGCCTGATCAGAAAGGCAGGGCTAATCAGCATCCTCGGTGGAGGCCTGGAGAGAAATGGAGGCATGGCTGTTGGCCAGGCTGGGAGAGAAAGTGAGGCAAGTTCTGTTTAATGGCTGCCACAGAGGCTACAGATCAGACCCTGCCTCTCTCTCTGCAGGACTCTCTCTGGGTCTGATTCGCAGCCTCCTAGGCAGTCAGTGCTGGGTCAGGGTACCACAGCAACCCACCACTGACTTCCGGTCTGGTCAAGCCTTCGGTCGTAATCAGTCATTACGACCCTCACTCTGTATTATTGATTATCCTTAGTTTTTCCATCTATTCAAACATATAATTCCTCCTGTATTATAAATATAATATCTGAAATTCTCTCTGATCCTAAGTGTTATATATTTTCTGATTAAGATGATCATGAAATAGCTTCAATATGTATATATAGTAAGTAGTACCAGAACAATAGAGCCTTGACTAATTCATTTCTCATCAACAGTGAGATAAAGGATTGAATATTTGAAAGAATATTGTTGAAGATAAGAGTAATAAAATATGCTTCTAGTATTCAGGGCAATTGATCTATCTCAATCTATTTAAGTGACACCCAATAATTATTAAGATAATTAACACTGATATATGTTGATATTGACGCTCACATGAAATCAAATAATATACTCATAAAAGAAAATGCAATGTCCCAGTGATCTTCTGGAAAGGTCAAAATGTTCTACCGATAACATAAAAGCTGACTACTTTTTGTAAATTTCATGATTTAATCAAAGATAACTTGACAGGAAATATTAGATAAAAGTATCAAGAAATCATAATTTCTTCTGGTCTCTACAAATATTGTATTCCTACAGAGCATTTACCCTGGAAGCCAACTTTAAAAACTAATGAAGTCTGATCTAGCCGGGTAGCTCAGTTGGTTGGAATGTTGTCCTGTGCACTGGTTGAGGGTTTGAATTCTGATCAGGGAACATATTTAAGTTGCAGGTTGGATCCCTGGTCCTGGCACATGTATAGGAGGCAACTAATAGATGTTCCTCTCTCTCCCTCTCCCTCTCTCTCTCCCTCTCCTTCTCTCCCTCCCTCCATTCCACACTCTCTAAAAAATTAAGAAAAACATATCCTAGGGTAAGAATTAAAAAAGAAAAACTGACAAAGTTTAAGGAAAACAAACATAATAGGAAATTTTATTTATAAAGTAAAATATGAACTCATGGATCTCATTATTTATGTCATAATAAAATCACAGAAATAAAAACTTAAGATCACTGGGACATAGCACTTTCTTTTCTGAGTATTCAACTAGAACTTAAGATAAACTCATGGATGCTATACATATTAAGTTATCTATTAGAGCTCTAGATTAAGAATCACACAATTAACCTTCTAAAGTTAATGCCTACTCAGCAAGTTATCCATATCCTAGCTGCCACTATCAAGGACAAATTCATGAACTAATTTTAACATTGGTCTAATCCTCAATAATATAAATTCTGAATAATTTAAATAATAAATTAAAGATAGAGGGCAATGCCACAATACCCAGCAGGACAATATTAAAAAGTTCATTAAATATTCAAAAGCACAAGGAAAATTGTGAGAGATGTAAAACTCAGAAACAGTAAATCTTATACCTGAGCTTACCCAATAATTTAGTAGTAGAAATAGCACATGTATACATGATAATGATTTCTACTCGTAAAAATATTTTGAAGGTTCTTTATTTGTGACATTTATGAATACAAGTTGAGAAACTTTATCTCATTACAGCATATTCTCAGTTGTACAGGGTAGAGTGACACCAAGTGAAATAATGTAATAAAATTATAAACTATGGTTATAATAGTGTAGGCCAGTTTTTATTACATGGAAAACTCTAGGAAGATAATTTATAACTATAATGTCTCCAGAAACAGAAAAATGTCAAATTTTTAATCATCTAATAATTAATCATATTTTTTATCAAGAGATGGTTTAAAAAACAATAATATGTAACTTCAAGTGTACATTCTAATTTGATATATTTATATACTACATAGTAATCACCCTAAAAGTCCAGTTGCCATCTATTACCATACAGTTGGCCCCCTTTACATATCTGTTTTTGATTCACAGTAGGTATGGAGGGCTGACTACAGGTACTGATCTATGACATTTTATATAGAGGACTTGAGTATTCATGCATTTTGTTATCCTCAATAGATTTTGGAATCAAATCTCTATTGATATTAAACGACACCTATGTTTTGGGGGAGTCAAAGTTATGCACAGACTTTCAATTGTACTAGGGGTCAATTTTCCTAATTCCTGAGTTGTTCAAGGGTCAACTATGTAAGTAAAAGGTAACGTACTTTAGAAAAAAAAAGTTATCCCAGGATGCCTTTCAGTTATGTCTAGTATGTAATTTTTATTATAGCAAACAAATGTAGTTCTATCATCAAGAAGATCATGAAAAATGTTATGTAATAACAAGAATTATTTGTAAGATGAGATCAAGTGGACTATTCTATACAAGCACTGTACAGAATAGTGTTTAATATCATAAGGTATATAGAGAAGAATACATTATAGTCTCCGTGTGATCAGAATTCATGAATATTTTATTAACCAGTGTAAATATATCCCCCAGGACAAAGTATGATGCGTTTGTTGAATGAATGAAAACTAGACCTTATTTTTAGCATGTAGTATATATCCAGGCTTCTGCAAAATTACTTTTTCCTAGGCAAGATATGGTGTGTGTGTGTGTGTGTGTGTGTGTGTGTGTGTGTGTGTAGGTATTATAGATATGTGAATTCAAGAACACTCAAACTTCAATCAAGAAGACCTGTGAAGATTTTTAACGAGGCAAGGATGGAATTTAAAAGCATGGAAGCAAAATCTTAATCTAGCAGATTATAACTTGTCCAGTTTACACAGTGAAGGAAAGACATCAACTCAGTGGAACAGTCCACCAGCCCACAGACTTGATCATTCTTACTCCTTTGGCAAGTATGTCACTCCGGAGTGGCCAAATGTGGCTATGGTAGCTTAGGAAGGTTAAAACCAATAACTGCCTTTTTCTGTTCTAATTCTGTGATCACTGAGCAAGCTTCTAATTATAATGTGTCTTGCCATAAATATCTACTCTCAGGGAGAGACTATGTTGTTATGGTGACATGTTTTCTGGTGCATAAAACTAAAACAAATAAATAACATTCATTCACTTAAAAAGCATGAGGTACATCACATGCTCTGGACACAGTCCTAGGATTTTTAAATTAAATTGATATGGTATCTGCCTTCACTGAGATTATAGTATTTAAGGAATATAAGCACTGAACAAGGAATTTTAAACTCTGATGGATATTAAAAGATGTAGCCAATGTTGTGGAAATGCAGCAGGACGATTTTACCTACTTTAAACAGAGAAGACAAAAGAGAGGAAGTAATTTTTTTAAAAAAATATATTTTATTGATTTTTTACAGAGAGGAAGAGAGAGAGATAGAGAGTTAGAAACATCGATGATGAGAGAAACATCGATCAGCTGCCTCCTGCACATCTCCCACTGGGGATGTGCCCGCAACCCAGGTACATGCCCCTGACCGGAATCGAACCCGGGACCCCTCAGTCCACAGGCCGACGCTCCATCCACTGAGCCAAACCGGTTTCGGCGAGAGGAAGTAATTTTTAAAATGTAATTAGAAGAGGGAATAAACATTAGTCAGGTAAAAAAAATGGAGAAGGAGGGGCAGAACACTCAGGAAAATTAAATAGCATTTGCAAAGGACTTATTAATTGTGTCCTATTTTAAGAAACTGAAGGGATGCCATTATTACTGGAGCATGGGAAGGAAGGGTGGGAGTAAAGATGAGAACATGGTGAATAGCTAAATGAGCACTCTATTTTCTGTGAGTTTGCATAATGTTACCCTGCTCTAACAAGACAGATTCAGTTCTGTCAAAATCCATGATCTCATTCCAAAAAGTGTCTTCATAGCACTCAGTGATTCCTAGTAACCTAATCCTGTCATGCTCCTTCAATCATTCCCTAAAGAAACAGAATAATTTCAAAAGGTGAAATCCATGAAGTTTCAGAATTTATCATTACAAGTGGTTATGTGGTGGATAAACTATTCTTGTGGAAGAAAGAAGAGTTAAAAAAGAAAAAATATATATATTAACAATAGATAATATGACAAAGGTAAATTAAATACAAAGACATTATTGGAAGCATATGTGCCTGGGTGTATATATAATTTATTACATTAATATTAAGAATATATATAAAGAATTTATATAATTTACCTGAAGATTCAGCAAGATATTTCTACAAATATAATGGTTTTACTTATGCTCATTAAGATATAAGCAACGAACTTGAAAAGTTAAGTATTTGTTTTTTAAATATGACCTCATCTAGTCTTCCCTTGAGTGATATTATACTTTACTTCCTGAGTAAATTAAAAGTATAACTTGAATTTTCTTTTTAACTGAATTTTCAGTGTTAATCAGTATGTGTTTAGTATGTTCATGAACTCCAATTTAATTGAAAAAGATTGCTTAATTATAAAACAATAGAATTTATAAAAATCCTTTCCCAATCACAAATCCTTTAAAACCCCTGGTTTAAAACTATTATTTCCTAAGAAACTATACAACACATCCACACCATAAGGAAAAAATGAAAAGTTAGAAAAATCATAGTTCTTTTTCTGATAATTTACAACATGGTGAGAAAACAGACAGGTTTGTACTTTACTTACTAGTACATAAACCACATACCTTGGGATCATATGTCAAAAGGAGATGAATTTCTCTTCAAAACCTGGTGCAAATGTTTCAGGCTGATTTCAACAGATTTCAATTGTCAACAATTACCCCACAAGAATGGAACTAAGTATTAAATTTCAACCCAGCTGAGCATATATCTTTTTTAACATATTTTTTTTATTGATTTCAGAGAGGAAGGGAGAGGAAGAGAGAGATAGAAACATCAATGATGAGAGAGAATCATTGATTGGCTGCCTCCTGCATGACCCCTACTGGGGATTGAGCCAGCAACCTGAGTATGAGCCCTTGACTGGAATCAAACCGGGGATCCCTCAGTCCACAGCCTGACGCTCTACCACTGAGCCAAATCAGCTAGGGCCTGAGCATATATCTTAATACTGAACATTAAACATGTATTTTCCTTAATAACTCCCTAAGGCACATTGTTGGTGTTCTACTGTCCTTCTCAGCTATTCCCACTCTCTCTCACTACATAATTTTCATTCAAGCTGGCCCTTTCTTCATCCTCTGCAATTGTATTGCTGTTTTTGTTTTGTGTCATTTTTGTCGTAGTATTCCTGGAACAATTTATTAATGTTTTTTCGTACTCTCAGTCAATCCCTGATATGCCAAAAAGGTGTTTTTAATTTTTATTTATTTATTTTGCTTTCCAACCATTCAAGCTTAACTAAATGAAGACAATAGTTCTTTTAGAAAAATTCTGAGGTAATTTCCCCAAAAGTTTGGAATGATAGCATGAACTATATACTCTCTCTCATAAAGTTAACGATATATTGAAGACTAACAATATTTTCTATGAACCAAAACATATAGGTAATTATCTTGTTGAATATAGAGATGAAAAAATCCTGAACGTATTTTACTTCATGAAAGATAATAAACATTATTTTTTAAATATCCATTACTTTCAAATATAGGAAATACTGAATTATTAAAATTGTCCTGTTGTATGTGGTATATTGCAAACACAGCCAAAGTCTCCATGCTTTCCTTTAGACAGCCATTGAAATTTGACTGCAGCTTCTCCCAAGAGTCTATCATCTGCTTTCTCTTGAACTGAAAAGTTCATATCAATTTTAAAAGTCATTCTTTCCACTGCCCCATGCTTACTCCAGATAATAAAACAGCCCGACTCTTACGTTACTGATGCACAGACTTAGTCCCTTTCTAGTCCTGTCTTCTCATTCCATCCTGCCTCTATCTAGCCATGATTACTAATGTCTACTGGTTCAATTACCATCTATGTGTACTATATACCAGTTATGCTTCTATTCAGAACTCCTGAATCATACAGACAGATATAAAAGATTCTTCAAACTAAATATATCTACAAAAATTCAATATTCATAGCATCCCTACTGCAAACTTGACCTTCATTCAACATTTTCCAATACATCTTTAACAATCTGTATGTTAGAAAATGATGTTTTATTTTAGCACTATCTTTTCTTTTATCACTCCTCAGCCCATTACAGAGTCCTTTTCGTTAACCTCCTAAATATCTCTCAACTCATTCTACTTTTTTTTTTTATCTCCATCGATACCATCATAATCCAAGCTACCGTGATTTGTTTTGGGATTTCAGCAATCACCTCTCAAGTGGTCTTCCCACAGCTAATTGAGCCCCACTGAAAATCAATCTTTGCACATAAGAATAACCATTTGAAAATTCAGAATTTAGACCTCTTCATGCAATTGTTTTTTATGAAAACACTTTAATAAATTCCCATTGTTCTCATCAAATCCTCTACATGGCTTAAAAGGCCCTTCCTAGTTTAGTGTTTATATATTTTTTTTCTTCACTAATCCTATCATTCTTTACTTAATTACTGATTCATAATCTACTTTACCCTTTAGTAATAAATGCGTTCAATTTTTTAAAATGGCATAAAGGAACATTTTCTTTTAAAATTACGATCTGAAAACTGCAGTTTTCTGAACATGTCTTGAGTTTCTAAAGAAAGAAACCATACTTACTCAGAATATATTGTTTAAATTTTGCTTTCAGATAAAAGGGTATAGAAGATCTAACTACAAAAATCAAGCCAAATTTCTTCCAGGACCATTCTATTAATTTGAAAGGAACCATCAAGTATGGACTGGCATACTGAATAACACAACTGTAGATTACATTAGAAATGTAATTTCCTTACTCAAGTTTTGATTAAATCACATTACTTTCCATGAACAGAGTGATAAGGAAATACTGACGGGAAGCTCTGTCTTTCAAAATACTAACAATCTATTTGCTCTATCAATGCCCTGACTTTCTAAAATATCCCTTATCTCTGACAGCTGCGACTTATAATTTTCCTGTTAATTATAAATTTCTCTCAAAAATGTAAAGGCCCACATGTAACTATACTTTGATTCCCAATTTGTCTTAGGCAACAATATCAATGCTAGGTTAATAAAAAATATCTACTTACCATATTGTAGGTGGCTCAGAACCTTCTATTTCTAAGTAATCATACTTTTCTTCCATTTGGAAATCGGTAAATATGAGTGAAATCGTGTCCCCAGGCTCCGCTACAATGGTCCAAGTGCAATCAGCATTGTTATGGTATTCATTGGGAAAACTAGGGCTTGATATAATACCACTGGATCCTCTCATGGTTCCTCCACATGCATCTTCAGCTGTTAAGAGCAAGAATGAAATGTTCAGATATAAGAGAGAAATGCAACTCTTTTAACATTTTCAAATAAAATAACAGACCATGCCGAAACCAGTTTGGCTCAGTGGATAGAGCGTTGGCCTGCGGACTGAAAGGTCCTAGGTTCGATTCTGGTCAAGGGCATGTACCTGGGTTGCGGGCACATCCCCAGTAGGAGATGTGCCGGAGGCAGCTGATCAATGTTTCTCTCTCATCGATGTTTCTTGCTCTCTATCTCTCTCCCTTCCTCTCTGTAAAAAATCAATAAAAAATATATTTAAAATAAAATAAAATAACAGACCAAATGTTGTGATACCAAGTGTATATACCTAATAGAGATAAAATAAAATGAGAAATCCATGAAAAATATTTAAGCACATATATAAATATAAACTACATCTTGACAATTTTCTAACCATTATTTGAAATAGCAATACAAGTAATTAAAGTCTAAACTCCAATTGCTCTCAGGATAACAGAACCAGGATTTTCTTTTCATTGATTAGCTGATGAAGTGAGCAAAATAAAAGAAACATCACCCTTAAAGTCTATAATGAGAAATCTTTAATCACTTTGTGCATGTTTATGGTAAGGCTGAGCTTTATTTTTTGTTTTTATGTAGTAAAAAACAAAATGAAGAAACAATTTGAGAGAGAATATAATAGAGTTTTGTTAATGGCATGATTCAAATACTATTGAAAATACGTGTGTAATTGCAATTTAAATAAAAATATGTCATATGTCTAGAAAACTTTAATTAGAGAGAAATAACATATCAACTAATATATCATTGGTAATATATTTCCTACTAGAGGCCCAGTGTATAAAAATTCGTGCACTTGGTGGGTGGGGGTCCCTCACTGGCCTGTGCCCTCGCACAATCAAGGAGCACTCGGGGGATGTCCGACTGATGGCGTAGGCCCGCTCCCTACCACCGCTGCTGTGCTCTCCTAGGCGTAAGCCTGGCTTCTGGCTGAGTGGCGTGCCCCCTGTGGGAGGGCACTGACCACCACAGGGCAGCTCCTGCATTGAGCATCTGCCCCCGGTGGTCAGTGCATATCATAGCGACTGGTCAACTGGTTGACTGTCTGCCCCATGGTGGTCAGTGTACGTCATAGCAAGCGGTTGAGCGGCCTTAGGATATCATTAGCATATTATACTTTGATTGGTTGAATAGCCAACTGGATGACCAGACACTTAGCATATTAACCTTTTATTAGATATGACTAGTGACTTGGTGCACAGATTCGTGCACATTGAAAGAAATTAATTAGAAAGTGGCCGGTGGGGCGGGACTGGGCAAGACAGACTGGAAACGCCCTGGAGCCAACCTTCCTCAGTCCCTCCCCAGCTAGCTGCACCTGGGGTGGTGCCGTGGCTTGAAGGGCAGCTGTGGAGTGAGGGGGGAGGGTCCCTTTGGCAAGTGGGGTCCCTTAGCCTGGCCTGCAGAGATTGGGCTGAAACAGGCTCTCTGACATCCCCCGAGGAGTCCCGGTGTGTGAGAGGGAACTCTGCAAAGTTGCTATTGTACAGGGTGTGGAACAAATGCAAGTATGCAGTAAACCAGATGCGGGGCTGACAGTGCCCCAACAATAACATAACCAACAGCCAGCCAAAGGTGGAATCGCGCAGCCCCATGAGGAATTGGGCTCGCCCCTCTCTGGTTTCGGGGTGTGTCACCAGAGAACTGCTGCTGCCAAGTCACTGCAGCTTGGCAGCTCCTGTGTTGAGCATCTGCCCCCTGGTGGTCAGTGCACATCATAGCTACCAGTCGGACAGACAATTAGCATATTAGCCTTTTATATATAGCGATTACTCCACCAATCTGCGCTAATAAAAGACAAACATGCAAATTGACCGCACCTTCGCTATGCCTTAAGCCATGCCCACCAGCCAATTAGAGCGACTATATGCAAATTAACCCAACCAAGATGGCGGCCGGCAGCCACGGAGCTGGAGTGAGCAGGAGGTTTCCCTCCTGCCCGCCCTGGCCAGCTCTGAGCTCCTCTCAAGGCTACAAAGTTTAAAAGGTAAACTTTGTAAATAAATAAATAAATCCCAGAATTTAAAAAAAAAAAAGAAAAAGAAAAAGATAAAAAGGAGAGGCTGGGAGCTTACGTCGCCGGGGGAGGGGTGGCCAGCCTGAAAACGGCCCTCAGCCCCTCACTCAGACTGGCCAGGAACCCCAGTGGGGACCCCCCCCACCCTAAGGGGGGTGTGGCCAGCCTGAAAACAGCCATCAGCCCCTCACCCAGGCTGGCCAAACCTCCATGAAGTAAGGATCCCCACTGGGGGGGGGCTTGACCCACCTGCAAACAGTCATCAGCCCCTCACCCAGGCTGGCCAGGCACCCCAGTGGGGACATCCACCCTGAAGGGGGTGTGACCAGCCTGTAAACAGCCATCAACCCCTCACTCAGGCTGGCCAGGCACCCCAGTGGGGACCCCCACCCTGAAGGGGGTATGACCAGCCTGCAAACACCCACCAGCCCCTCACCCAGGCTGGCCAGGCACCGCAGCAGGACCCCTACCCTGATCCGGGACACCATTCAGGGCAAACCAGCCGGCCCCCACCTATGCACCAGGCCTCTATCCTGTATAATAAAAGGGTAATATGCAAACTGACCCTAACAGCAGAATGACTGGGAATGACTGGTCACTATGACACACACTGACCACCAGGGGGCAGATGCTCAATGCAGGAGCTGCTCCCTGGGGGCCAGTGAGCTCCCACGGGGGAGCTCTGCTCAGCCACAAGCCAGGCTGATGGCTGCCAGTACAGCGATGGTGGTGAGAGCCTCTCCCGCCTCCTCAGCAGTGCTAAGGCTGTCCGACTGCAGCTTAGGCCTGGCCCCTGCTGACAAGTGGATATCCCCTGAGGGCTGCCGGGCTGCCAGAGGGATGTCTGACTGCCAGCTTGAGCCCTATCCCCCAGGGAGTGGGCCTAAGCCAGCTGGTGAATATCCTCCAAGGTGTCCCAGACTGCAAGAGGGCATAGGCCAGGCTGAGGGGCCCCCCTGAGTGCACAAATTTTTGTTCACTGGGCTTATAGTCCTATATAATAAAAGGCTAATATGCAAATAGACCAAACGGTGGAACAATCACACTACTGAATAACTGGTCACTATGACATGCACTGACCACCAGGGCACATGTGTGGAACATGACAGGCGTTGGCCGCAGCACGATAGTGGAGCAGTTGGGTAGGGGCAACAGACCAAGGCAGGGCACTGGTCACTGTCATCTGGGCGAGCCTCTGGTAGTTACTGAAAATTCTTTGCTCCCGCATGCAACGGTCCCACCCAGCACTCACACCCGCTGCCAGTGCCATCCCCACTCACACCTGCCCCAATCGCTTGGCACCATCAGTGGGTGCAAGTGGCGGCTGCCAGCCCCGATCGCCCCTCAGGGCTTCTCCACCTGCCCCTGCTCCTGAGGGGCGATCAGGACTGGCAGGCACCTCTTGTACCCACTGCTGGCAAAGGCCCTGCTCGCATCCACTGCCGGTACTAGGGCCACTGCTCACACTCACTGCCAGTGCCAGCCCTTCTAGCACCCACAGCCAGTGCCGGAGCCACTGCTCGCACCCACTGCAGGCGTCTGGCACCAGTCCCAATTGCTTGGTGCCATCAGTGGGTGTGAGCGGCGGCTGCAGGCCCTAATCGCCCCTGAGGGCTTCTCCACCTCCCCTACACCTGAGGAGTGATTGGGGTAGCAGCCGCCGCTAGCACCCTATGACAGTGCCAGCCCCACTCAAACCCGCTGTTGGCACCGGCCCCAATCACTCTGCACCATTAACGCTTGCAAGCAAGGCCAGTGCCGTCAGCATGTGGGAGCAGTAGTGGCAGGAGCGGGGCTGCCGGCAGACAGGGGACAGGGGCCGCAGTAGGAGGGGGCAGGCAGGGGGATGGACCGAGACCTGTCCCAGGGCCCACTGCAGCCTCGTGGCCCACAGTTCCTTTCAAGGTGCATGAATTCATGCACTAGACTCCTAGTAGAAATATAATCAATAATCCCATATAATAAAAGGGTAATATGCAAATAGACCCTAATGGTGGAATGCCCAGGAATGACCAGTCACTCTGATGTGCATTGACCACCAGGGGGCAGATGCTCAATGCAGCTCTGCTCAGCCACAAGCCGGGCTGATGGCTACAAGTGCAGCAGTGGTGGCAGGAGCCTCTCCCACCTCCTCAGCAGCATTAAGGGTGTCCAACTGTGGCTTAAGCTCAATCCCCACAGGGAGTGGGCCTAAGCCGTCAGTTGGACATCCCCCGAGGGCTCCCAGGCTGCCAGAAGAATGTCTGACTGCCCGCTTAGGCCCCATTCACCAGGGAGCAGGCCTAAGTCACAGGTGGATATCCCCTGAGGGGTCCTGGACTATGAGAGGGCGAAGGCTGGGCTGAGGGACCCTCCTACCTAGAGTGCATGAATGTTCATGCACCAGGCCTCTAGTATAATATATATTTTTCTATGTATTCACATGATATATGGATATACAATATTATAAATAAATTTTCTATTAACTATACTTTTGGACTTATGGTTTTCATTTTACAAATAGGAATTATAAATTCTCCATGAATCTACTTTTGACCAATAATGTATAATGACAGAGGGGTTACATGACCAGCTGTGTTTAGTGTGAAAGTATAAGATAAAGATCCTGATTGATAAAGAAATTGAAGCTATAAAAGCTATCTTGTCATAACACTGTTTAGACCAGTCAAGTTAATAAGTTACTGAATTACTTGTGCAATAAATTGCCTCAAGATTTATGTTGTTGTTTTAATCCACTCAGGGAATTCTTCCAATTCAAGTCAAACATTAGAGGAAAAATCTGGTTCTATAATGACCACTTATTATTTCATGTAAAGACTAATATTCCATAACTTTCATAAATAGAGATGGGCAGCATCCTATCTAGCTCCACAAAGGCAGGGAATAGCAAAATGCCTTGATACTGGTGATAACTTTATTACCATGTTCTATATACATCAGATAACATTAGCTTCTTTCTGCCCCACTCTTTATCCATTTAATTCCACAATTGATAAATTTAAAGCATAAATATATTACTTATAAAACATTTAAATCGCAAACTATGTAAATATGTTATTTATTTTCATTACAAGTCCTACCACTTTTTTAGAGTGATTAAAATGAACTGGTGCTCCTGTCTAGACTATGAGATATAGTACTGTAATTTTCTTGCCAGAGCACACAATGCCTTCCCTCAACACTTTACCTTTAGTGTCTGGTAAATGTGTCTTGCTGCCCCCATCCTCAAACACAAATTAGTTCTACTCTTTTTCTTCTCAGTACCAATACCAAGGTTGAGTACTGCTTTGGAAATAAAATGTTACGCTATCATATATTTGTAGTGGAACTGGTACATAACCTACTGAAATCAGCTCTGTGAGTTATTTATTTCCCTATCTCCAGATAACACTGTAGGCAGACATATGATATTTCAGCTCACACTCGGATTAAAGGAATACATTTCTCCATTTTTTAAATTCAAAAATGTCAATTGACCAATTAATATGTCCAGTCTTGAGTAGTCACTTACAAAAAAAAAAAAAGAAATCATTTGCTTAAAGTTCTTTGCTCCCCATATCTTGGGCTTGTGGCAGATGGGGCAGAGCTGAGGAAGAGAAGTGGCTTCTTCCTTCTTGTGTTCCTTCCTAGTATTTCTACTCATTCCCCCTCCTCACTGCTCTCTCTGTGATTCCTCCTGAAGCAGGAAGAAATTAGGGGTGTGAATATTTTCATTTGCCTGGTCCTGATTTGGTACAAATTTCCAAGAACTATGGCAGATGATTAAAAATGGTGGTTCTTTTTGGTCATGAGCCTTTGTACGGGAACCACAGAGATACTCCAATCATTCCTTCTTGGGTGAGTACGTTTCTATGCTGACTGCTTACATTTCCCTTCATAGCATGGGTATAGAATAGTATATTTCCATCTTATTTCTGATTGTCTTCTTATCACTGAGGTGAGCCTCTTGGGCAGGATCTAAGACCATTTTAGGCCAGAAATCCCTCACAAAAGTCCTGCACTTGGTCAATGGAAAACATGCTCCATGTATTCTTCCTCTGTGGAAATTCAGTTTCTTCCCAAATGCAGCCCTATGGGTTTCCACGAGACATTTAAACATTTCATCCATGGTTTTAAAAATAATACAGCGTGTTCTCCAAGCTCCAGGGCATACAAATAAAATTCTTTGTATGACACATGAAATGGAGAGCAACTTGTAGAATAGATCACTCCAGGCAAATTCTTATTTTACAGCAAAATGACTTCAAGCCTAAAAATGGATCCGCTTACACTTGAAAACAAGAATAAAAATTCAGATCTTGCAGCATACAGACCAATGCTCTTGCCAATTCTTGTAACAATTTCTTTGTTCAGCACTGCTGTTTGATATCTTCATTACTACAGAAACTATCATAGAATCCTTACATGACAGAATTGTGAAACAGGTAAAGATTACTTTTTAGTACATGCCAGAGAGGCAGTATTTTGTCTAGGTGGCACAATTCGAATGCTAGAACCTATGTATTATGATTTGGCTTGGACTTAATACAGTGTTTATAAAAACCAACACATTTTCTGTAATCATAGACTCATAGAGAAGAATGTATTATGTAAAGTAAAATTTTTATTTTAAGCAGAGATAGGACACATGAAAGGCAGCACTGGAACAAGCCATGATACCCTTAAACCTAGTCCTGGGCTCTCTTTGCTAAGTAACCGCCTGATCTCTGGTCAAAGTGAGTTGGTACAAATCCTGTCAGTAACCTTTATTTTTTTCTAACTGAAGTATAATTGGCATACAATATCCTATTAATTTCAGTTGTACATCATAGTGATTCAATATTTATCTACATTATGAAATGATCACCACAATAAGTTAACATCTGTCACCATAAAAAGTTATTACAATATTATTGACTATACAGTGGGGCCTTGACTTAAGAGTTTAATTCGTTCCAAGACCGAACTCGTTAAGGAGCTCATTAAGGAGCTCGTTAACTCAAATTACTCTGTCAACTCAAAGCAAAAAATCAGCCAAGAGACAGCTGGTATCTCAAAAAACTCGTTAGTCAGGACACTCGTAAGTCAAGGCCCCACTGTATTCCTAAACTGTATAAGTTCATACCTCTTAATCCACTATTTTACCCACCCCATAACCCCTTCATCCCTCTTGCAACCACCAATTTGTTTTCTGCATTTATTAGTCTGTTTCTATTTTGTTTCTTCATTAATTTTGTTTTTTAGATTTCACATAAAGGTAAAATCATATATTTGTCTTTCTACATCTGACTTATTTCACTTAGTGTAATACCCTCTATATCCACTCATGTCACAAATGGCAAGGTTTATTTCTTTTCTATGGCTGAGTAATATTCCATAGTATATGCATACCAAAAATTATTTATAGATTCATCTATTGATGAACACATATGGTGCTTCCATTTCTTGGCTACTATAACTAATGCTGCAGTGAACATAAGGGTATTTCCATCTCTTCAAATTCATGGTTTTTTTTTCTTCTGATAAACACTCAGAAGTGAAATTGCTAGATGGTGTGAGTTCTATTTTTAATTATTTGAGGAATCTCCATACTATGTTCCAGAGTGGGTACACTAAATAACATTCCCACAATAAGGTACTAAGGTCCCCTTTTTTTCCATATCCTCAACACTTAAGTACTTTTTTGTGTTTTGTTAATAGCCATTTTGATAGGAGGTGATATCTCATTGAGGTTTTTATTTGCATTTCCTTGATGATTAGTGATGTTGAGCAATTTTTCATATGCCTGTTGGCCACCTATGTGTTCTTTGAAAAAATGTCTATTAAAGACCTCTGCCCATTTTTTAATTGTGTTGTTCATTTTTTGATATTAAGTTATGCAAGCTCTTTATAAATTTTAAATATTAACTGCTTTTTTATATGTGTCATTTGCATAACAAAAAGGTTTGTATATGCACGCACAGACTCCTGTTCTAAGAGAAGGGAATAGGTTGTAAAGTTTATAGTGTGGTAATTTTTTTATGTATGTATGCATGCACATATACATAGACTGGATGATAACAAGTCACATATTAATAACTTTCAGAGTCAATGTGTTGTAAAATATAGAGAAAACAATTGATTCAGCCAATAGAATCAATGAGAGTAATGCAGTCATTTAAAAATAAGAATTTTTAAAGCACTAATCCTTATGACTTGAGATGTATTCCAATTATCTAGAAGAAATACTATCAATTGCCTCTTAATTACTTATTGTATTCAAGTCTATTGCTAAAAAGTATAGATATTAAATATAAAATGTTATTAAATCTCATTTTAATTGCTTATAATATTGTAAATGTATCATCAAATAACTCCTATTTCTAGCTTTAAAATAACTGAATTTATGTAAACTTACTAAACAATCTTCTTTAATTTCTTGCCATAGAGCAGGGAGAAAGTACCAAAATAAAATCAAAATTAGTTTTATTGAATTGCTAAATATTAAAATATTTCAGCACCTTCCAAAAATGTATTTTTGATCAAATTAAATTTTATTTACTCTCAATTTCTGTTAGACTTATATAGATACCAAAAAATACCTGACTTTGCTTTGTCTTTAGATCATACATTACATTTAACATATTGTAAACGGGAACTGCCCCCAAAACATGGCAATTAAAAAAAAAAAGTTTCAAAAAACCACTAGAACAATTTTCTGTAACACATAACTTTGGATACTGATCTCTGACTGTGCTCTGCCCTACTAGTTTCTTGTGAAATAGCTTAGGGATCGGGGTAGGTAGACCGGAAATACGCTTGTTTATCACAAAAGAGAAAGAATTGTAAATTTAGCCAATGAGTACACTTGGTCAATTCCAGATGTTAGGCATTCAATCCAATCTCCAAGGTTATCTTGGGAAAATGTTCCGCAAATCTCCTTTGCTGAATCTCAACATCCCATCAGCCCCAGCAGCTCAAAGTAAAGCAGACATCTATGTGGGCTTTATGTTCCTTCCCAAGACAGGCATCATTGTCGTCTGCCTCTTACTTAGACAAAACATTTAAATCATACACTCACTAATTATCCATTACATTATATATACAGGGCAGCAGTTCCATTAGTATAACTGTCCTTGTTTACATCTAATAGTGCAGCCTTATGCATCTCTGTGTTTAAAGATAAACTTTTCTTGATAAAGAAGAGAACTGAGCACCTGGGTTGTTAAATAGCACATCCAGATTGCTAGTTTTATTTTATGTTTGTCAAGGCACAACAAATAATGTTGTTCCCAGTTTTAAAGAAAAGTGTTTTTTTTTTATGATTATGAAGAGAAATTAAAGGGTTTTAATCATCTTCATTTCTGAGTCCAGCTCCTTTCATACTAAAACAGATGAAATTAAATTTATCTGGGAAACAGATTTCTAAGTCAAAGAAAAACATTCATTCAGATGAACACCTCATGGAAAGAGGGGAAAAAAACCTATACATAATGGCATCTCAGAATGGAAGATTTATTCCTGAATACTCAAATATGCTTTTGAGAAAATATTCCACGTTAATTTACGATTATCTTCCTAAGAGACATGTTGAGAAAATGAGAGGGATAGTTAGTGCACTGAGGCAAGTAATTAATAAATATGTTGATTATAGTTTGATTGTTCAGTTTTATATTCAGCTTAAAATACTTTTCAGAATCTAAAAATAAAAAATACAGGCATTTGTTTATGATAGTTTAAATATTTAAAATACTATCTTTATAGCCAGAAGTCATGGCAGAGCAACAGGGAGGAAATTTACATTCTATTCTTTTTTTAAAAAATTAGCAAAATATAATTGTTTTCAAACACTGGCCCAGAGCCATACAAAACTGTGATCCCAGGTAAAAGGGGGTACAAAAGGGGAAATCCCTATAATTGCCTGAATTTCTGTCTAAGCAATTCAGGAAAATAGGCTAGAGAGGGTGATTATGAGTAGAACTTGGTGTTCTCCCTGAGGGAGCATGAGGTGCCTGTAAGTTGTAAGATACAATTCCAGAGGAGAGGAAACTTTTCAGAAAAAGAACTCACAAAATCTGCATTGTGGGCCCATGGGTCTTAGCTAAATACTAACAAATATATGCAATGGGTGAAACGGCA
The DNA here is from genome assembly GCF_963259705.1 of Myotis daubentonii. Classification (NCBI taxonomy): domain Eukaryota; kingdom Metazoa; phylum Chordata; class Mammalia; order Chiroptera; family Vespertilionidae; genus Myotis; species Myotis daubentonii. Next base: position 34,168,853 of record NC_081856.1, on the reverse strand, counting down.
TGAAGTCAGACAAAGAGAGACCAGGGATCTGGTTGCTGAATGGTTCCAAGAGAGCACAGAGGGCTGGGTATTTTTAAGTGTCCTCCAGCTAGGGTGGACAGTCCTCTCTAAATAAGAGTATTCAGGAGAAGGTTCAGAGGGTAGCACTTCAGTTGAAGGGCTAACTATCCCTGGTGTAAAGGTTACTCTAGATTTTCCCTAACAAGACTTTAAAATAAACCACAAAAGACACAAACTGAACCGAATGTGACTTCACATATATCAGAAGAAAGCCCAACATCCTCTAAAGAAAGATAACTAAATCCAGACATTCAATAACTTAAATTCACAATGATCAACATCCAGTAAAAATAACTAGTCACATCAAGAAGCGTAAAAATTATGACCCATTACCAAGAGAAACACCAGTCAGTAGAAACAGAATAAAAATGATTGAGATGATGGAATTAGTAGACCAGGACTTCATAAGGGATGTTATAATTACGTTCTATTATTTAAAGCAAAAGTTGGAAAACCATAGCTCAGACCATATCTTGTCTGTGCCTTGTTTCATTGCCTAAGACCTAATAATGATTTTTTTAAAATATATTTTATTGATTTTTCATAGAGAGGAAAGGAAAGGGATAGAGAGTTAGAAACATCGATGAGAGAGAAACATTGATCAGCCGCCTCCCGCACACCTCCCACTGGGGATGTGTCCGCAACCAAGGTACATGCCCTTGACTGGAATCGAACCCGGGACCCTTCAGTCTGCAGGCCGACGCTCTATCTACTGAGCCAAACCGGTCAGGGCTAATAATGATTTCTATAATTTTAAAGGATTATAAATACAACTGTAAAACAAACCAGAATCAAAGATAATTAAATACATAATAGAGACCATAGGTGCCACGCAAAGCTTAAAATATCTATGATATAGCCCCTTACAGAAAAAGTAAACACAGGGAACATAGTAAGGAAACAAAGAAAAGATACAAGGTATAACTAATGAAACTTTAAGAGATGGAAACTACATTATTAGAAATAAAAATAATTGCTCACTGGGCCTTACAGCTAATTAGATACTACAGAATAAATCATAGTGAAATAGAAGACAGAGCAATAGAAACTATGCAAAATGAAGCAAGGAGAATAGAAAATCTTAAACAAACAAACAAACCTCTCCCCTGTAGAAAATATTAAGGAGTTTAACATAAGTGATAATAAAATACCAAAAAAGTTGGGGGGCATGTGAACATGTAAAGCATATAAAATTACTTGAATATATAATGGCCCCAAATATTTCCAAAGAAGAAAGCATAGATTTTTTTAGGCATCTTGCTGTGGCAGAGACAAGTAGCTAAGCACCAAAATTCCTATTCCACTTCCCCATGTACACAGTTGTAGCTGGGAAGCAGCTGTTCAAACAGGACCCTTTTTCCAGAGCTCCTTACATCTAACTCAGGTCATGTAACTGTGGATAGAATTCTGGTGAATTGGTTGTCGGTGAAATGAGCTACTATTGCATAAAAACCTACCAAAATATTATTCACATTATTTTTTTTTCTATTTATGCTATCTGGATGTTGTGGTCCTGAGTGACCTTAAAGGCCACATGTTGATGGAAGGGTTTCTTCCACATGGGTATTTGAAATCTCTAATCTTTATAAATCTTTGTAAAGACTGAGATTATATCCATTTTTGTTAATATAACATGTCTATTATTTTTAAAGACTGTCATATAGTAGAAATGTACATGAATTCATTTAATTAGATATGAAATAAAGAGTAATTATTTAAAGTGATCATTAACTTAAATTAATTATTATCTCTAATACATCAATGGAGTAGAATAAAAAGAGAATCACAAGGACTATATTACTATTGAAAAGAAGAGGAATAGCATGATAACTGGTGCAAAATCAAAACAAAGTAGGAGGATGAGAGGAATTGCCAAATAAATTCAACGAACAAAATGTATGTGGCAGGTCAAAGGCTTTATAGGAAAAGAGAGGTAGCAAAACTGGACAATGCTTATTGTTATTCAGAACCCAAAGGTGGCAGTTAGTTAATTTTTAAACTTCTCTCCATTTTTAACTTCTATAAATTATAACTTCATTGTTTGTAAATGACAGAATTATATATGTAGAAAATTAAAATGTAGAATAAAGAGACTCACCAGATAAAATATACAACTTAATGTGTAAATTTAGAAAAACCATTGAATAAAAGGGCAATATATAAAAATATATCAGCAATAAACAATTAGAAACTGAAATTTTAAGATATTTCTACTAAGATATTTTATATATCTTTGAATAAAAACAGTGAAATATGAAAACCCTGAAGAATTTCTATGTCTGTTTATGAGAGAATATACAGATCTATATAAATAGACTAGAGGCCCGGTGCACAAAATTCCCTCAGCCCGGCCTGCACCCTCTCGCAATCTGGGACCATTGGCTCCTAACCGCTCGCCTGCCTGCCTGATCACCCCTAACCCTCGCCTGCCTACCTGATTGCCCCTCTCCACTCTGCCTGCAGGCCTGATCGCCCCTAACTACTCACCTGCCTGCCTGATGTCCCTAACTGCTCGCCTGCCTGCCTGATCATCCCTAAAAACCTCTGTCTTGGCCCCCGCTGCCATGGCTTGGTCCGGAAGGACGTCTGGAAGGTCATTTGGCTGTCCAGTCTAATTAGCATATTATGCTTTTATTATTAAAGATATTCCATGCTCTCAGATTACAAATGTAAAAATGTCAATTCTCTCCAAGATTAGTTTATGGCAGTGGTTCTCAACCTTCCTAATGCCGCAACCCTTTAATACAGTTCCTCATGTTGTGGTGACCCCCAATTTCATTGCTACAAATTGAACATAATTAAAGCATAGTGATTAATCACAAAAACAATATGTAATTATATGTGTGTTTTCTGATGGTCTCAGGCGACCCCTGTGAAAGGGTCATTTGACCCTCAAAGGGGTCGCGACCCACAGGTTGAGAACCGCTGGTCTATGGTTTTGTGTAATCCCAATCAAAATTTGGTTTCTGTGTAAATTGACAAGCTGATTTTTTAATTTATCCAGAAATTCAAAGAGATTAAGCATAATTAACACAATCTTGAAGAGGAAAATAAAGCTAACTAATCTATATTAATACTTATTATAAAGCTACCCTGGTCAAAGCAATGAAAAATTAAAAGTAAATATAGACCAGTCAAGCAATTGAACAAAATAAAGACTTCAGAATCACACACACACAGTGAAACACTCAATTTTTGACAAAAACAGCACTGTAGAGCAGTGGGAATATGACATCTTTTATAAAAAAATTAGAAACATGTTTATTGAGACATAATTCATATACCATAAAATTCATCCATTTAAAGCATACAATTAAATGATTTTCTATGCTGTAGCATGTATTAGTATTATCACTTCATTCTATTTTCAATAATATTCCATTTTATAGATATAGCATCTTTTTGAAACATCCATTTTATTGAATGGTGCTTGGTCAATTGGATATCTATCCATACACAATAGTCAGTTCCAGATGAACTATAACATAAATGTAAAAGGAAAAAATAGCTTCTGAAACATAATATAAGACAACACCTTCATGTCCTTAGAATTGACAAATATTTCTTAGATAGGTACATTGCACTACATTAAAATAGGAATTCTATTCTTTAAGTGATTTTACTAAGGGAGTCCAGGCACACAGTGGAAGGTATTTCCAATACACAAAACTGATAAGGACTCATTCAAAATCTATAAAGAACACCTATAAATCACCAAGAAAAAGGACAATAGAAAAATGGACAAAAGACTAGAATAGGCATCTTACAATGGAGGATCAACCAACCATCCATGGACATATAAAAAAGGTACTCAGCTCATTAGTCATCCCAAATTCAAATTAAAACCACAATGATTCTCTATTAGACACACACCAGGATGTCTAAAATGACAAAGATTGATACCATAAGTGCTTAGCAAGGATATGAATCAACTAGAATTCAAATATGCTCCTGTTAATTCTGTAAATCAGTATAGCCACTTTAGAAAACTCATGTGAAGCTGCCTAATAAAGCTACCCATGTCCTATGACTTAATGTTCCCACTACTAGGCATTTTCTCAGATGTGCATCAAGTGATGTTTATGGGAATATTCTTAAACACATCATTTACAGTAGCCAAATCTGGAGACAATCCAAATGTTCATCAAAAATATCCCTTAAATAGTGATTTAGTCTTATAATGTACCACTATCAATCAATGAAAAATGAGTAAACTGTTACTACATGCAACAACATGATGGATATCACAAAGAATATGACTGGTTGAAGGATAAATTAGTAAGATTTCATTTTATAAAAGTTGAAAATAGGCACACACAAAAATCTGTGGTGCTAGAAATCAGAGGGGTGTCTACATTCAGGGAAGGGCAGGGTAGAGAATGAAGTATTTGAGAGATTTCTGAGTTTCTGGTACTGTTCTGTTCTTGATCTGGCCTGTGTTCATTCTGTGAAAATCCATCAAGTTGCACACTTATAATTTGTGACTTTTCTTTATATATGTTTAAATAAAAACATTATTAAGAAGAAGAATTCTTCAAAAGCACATTGTCTTCCAAGGTCTCCATTGTTCTCATCATAAATATCACTTTTCTCCCAAGGTGGTGTTATCTACTCTACGTATTTACTTCAACTACCCTCCAGGTATATTGACCATCCCATAATCTAAGTCATTTAGCTTCATCTTCTTCAGCACCCATCCAACTGCTGAAGAGGAATCTTTAATATTAATAAAACATATTCACTAATTTGGGCAGCAATCATCCTATCCAAAATCTTTGTTCATTTCATAGTGATTGATTGTATAAATTTCAATAGGAGTTATTAATTCTCATCTGGAGAATGAGCTCTCAGAGAGTGTAGGAGTTTGAAAGAGTGGCTGATGATGAATAAAATGAAGAAATAGTTATCATTTGTACATGAAGAATCATTGTTACCAAGATTCTGATTGCAAATATTATGAGGCAGAAATAAGATTTTGTGTGTACTGTCCTATTTCCTCAGGAAGATTGCATATACCACCATCAGAAAGTTAGGTTGGTCCACTGGAGCTAATGGCTGTGCAATGGGAATTGAGCAAATGTGACTTAAAATTCCTTTCTTAGACTATGACTTTAATCCCATCTTCTCCTGTTCCTTTAAAATTTATTTTCTATAATGAACCCTAGAGTATTTTTTAAAATTTGAAATCAGATCATGTCACACTTACTTCCATGTTTGTAATATTTTAATGGCTTTCCTTGAATTTGGAAATAAGACCAATGTATTTACCATGGCCTTAAATGATCTTAATTCATAGACTTCTCAAGATAACAATACACAGATGGCAATGGAATAACTACAAGATCAAGATGGGTCACTAAACCTACGATGGATATTGCATGGCTGAGAAATAAATATTGACTGAATTAGATATTTGTGATGTCAAGATGTACTTATTATTGCAACTTCAACTATTAGTTATATAGACAATGGTAATCCATCCTACTGGAAATCATTTTGTCAAATGCATTTTGTTTTAATTTCCAAAATTAAGGAATTCCCAATTTCAGATTTACTAGTAAATGTGATGTATTTTTGAGAGACATCATGTCTTGTGTTTATTTTTATAAATCTCACAAAGTATTTTACTTTATCTGAAATTACAGAACTTGAGCCTAGTTTACTAAAAAATTTTAAATTTTAAATTTGGGTGCATCTGTTGTCTTATTTTATGGAAGGTTCAATTAAGCAGAAAGAATTTAACCCTCTATGTAAGAAACAATGTCTATTTTTCTCATATTTTCAGTGCTTCAGTGCTTAGAAATATGTTTGGCACTAAATGCATAGCCAAAGTTACCTATGTTAAATGATGCTGAACAAAACGTCTTTGGAAGATATCAAGCACTTTCATGTGGACTTTGAGTGATTTCTTACAAAATTAGAGTATTTCCCTCTTCAATTCAATCTTACTGACTCTTATATTGTATCATTACAGTTGTGTGTGCAAATCCTTTTATTAAGATAAACTAGGGGCCCGGTGCACGAAATTCGTGCACTGGGTGTGTGTGTGGGGGGGGAGTGTCCCTCAGCCCAGCCTGCCCCCTCTCACATACTGGGAGCCCTCAGGCGTTGACCCCCATCACCTTCCAATCGCAGGATCGGCCCCTTGCCCAGGCCTGACGCCTCTGACAGAGGACCCTGCGCAGGGGACCCTCATTTCCCCCCATCACTGGTTCTGCCCCCAGCCCAGGCCTGATGCCTTGGCCAGAGGCGTAGACCCCCATCATCCTCCAATCGCCTGATCGGCCCTTGCCCAGGCCTGACGCCTCCGCCAGAGGTGTCAGGCGTGGACAGGGGACCCCCATCTCCCCCTGATCACTGGCTCTGGCCCCCGCCCAGGCCTGAGGCCTCTGGCCCAGGAATCATGCCTGGGCAGGGGACCCCCATCTCCCTCTGATCGCTTGCTCCACCCCCCCCCCCAAGCCTGACGCCTCTGACCCAGGCTTCAGGCCTGGGCAAGGGGACCATCATATCCCTCCAATCCCCGGCTCCGCCCCCCACCCAGGCCTGATGCCTCGGCCAGAAGAGTTGACCCTCATCACCCTCCGATCACCAATCACCGGATCGGCCCCTTGACCAGGCCTGAGGCCTCCGGCAGAGGACCCCCAGCTCCCCGTGGTTGCAGGCTCCGCCCCAGGACTGCCAGCTTCGACCTTGCCCAGCTCCCATCGCTGGCTCCACCCCTACTTCCTGCTATCACTGGCCAGGGCGGCAAAGTCGCCTGATTCTCCTTGGCAGGGGGCTTCTTCCTGCTTTCCCTTTCGCCTCCCTGCATTGTGCCTACATATGCAAATTAACCACCATCTTGTTGGCAGTTAACTGCTAATCTTAGTTGGCAGCTAACTGCCAATCTTAGTTGGCAGTTAATTTGTATATAGGCCTGATTAGCCAATGAAAAGGGTATCGTCGTACACCAATTACCATTTTTCTCTTTTATTAGATAGGATAATTTTAACCTTGACTACCACTGTTCTAAGCATTATAAGGAATAGCCATTAAACTTGAGAGTATGTGTATTTCTCATATCTTTCCAGATAGACACTGAGTTCTTTGAACATAGATGTTTAATACAACTAATAATAGTTAAGTATCTGAGTATTCATTTTGTGCCAGTCACTATATATGTATATATATTTGTCTATTTCTCACTATATTTTTGGTTTATTTACTTATCCATGCTACATAATTTCTCGTTGGGACCAAATTAATATGCTACCAACTTTACAATTCTTCATTTGTCCGATTAAAATATATTCTTCCCATGGAAATCAAAAGAACATTTTAATGGAAATTAGTTTATGTCACTCAGACTTTTTTGTTTGGGACATTCTAACAGCTTTTCTTGAATTTGGAATAAAACCAGTATTCTTACCATGAGTGATATTAAATGATCTTAATCCACCAAGCTCTCGGTTAAGTAAAGCCTCAATACTCATTTTCCATTTTTTTAAATTTAACAAAATTCCTTCAACCTTGATGACCAGTGTTATAACTATCCCCTAGGCTTGTGCCTTCTTTCTCAAGGTCTTCTTAAGACTGGTTATATGATGCCATTCAAACAGGTGAGGGCTTCCTTAACTAATCACTATACCAGTTAAAATAATCCCTGATCAGTCTTTGTCACTCACCTTGTTATATATATTTTTCATTCATCTTATCACTAGTCAGTAATTTTTGTTATTGTGTCCTCATTTACCTGAGAATACACTTGTCATGACCTTTTGACTACATTACTAATAGATTAGTCATAGCATTACCTCAAGTTCCTAGAACAGAGAACTAGCTTATGGTAGGTACCGAAATAATATATTACCTGATTAAATATACATTTTTACTCCCCAGTTTGTCCATGAAATTTTGAACAATTATATAAATAGGACCTACTATGTTGAACTTAAAAGCAGGTGCTCTAGAATCACAGAGACCTGGGGATAAATATTAAACTAACAAATTGTGTGACCTTAATCAATTGGTTTCTTATTCGTAAAATTATCATTATTTTGCTAATGTATGTCTATTGACTTAAATGTTGCTAACAATCTCTAACTGACATGTTTTCTTTATCAGTATCCTAAGAGTTTGTTTTTGTTGGTGAGGAGAAAGTTCCAGTAAGGTGATGGCACAATTGACTTGTTATTACCTCAGGCAACATTGTCACAGCAGGGGGAGAGAGAAGGCACTCCCAGTCCCATATATTTCACTTCGCTATTGCCATCTCTACTAGTTAAATGGCATGCTGACTGCTGCTGCTTGTTTCTCATTTTCTGCAACAAAACACGGTAGTAAAAAGAGAATAGAAGGGGGCGGGGGGAAGTAGCCAGTCCTTGTCCATGAAAAAGCCCTATGAAAAGGCAAATTATGAGAGCACTTGTAATATAACTTGAAGTTTTTACAGTACCCGATCGATCACTTAAAAATAGGCCTTCTCTCAATCTGCTCCTGAATTTATTTAAATATCACTTTGCTTTGGATCCTATTGGTTAGAAATCATAAATTCTTTGAATCATAAATTTTTGAGTAATAAGCTAGATAATTTTGGTTAAAATTGCTGATATTCATTGTGTGCATAAAGGTACTGTTCTAAGCCTTTAAGATAAATTCTCATATTTAATCCTAAAATACCTCAATAAGTAAAATAGAACAAAATAAAGCAATAATTAATAATGTCCTACAGGAAAGGAAACTAAGGCAAATATCAGTCACTAACTTGTCTGGGATCACACAGTTAAAAGGTGGTAGAGCCAAGTTTCAATGAAGTCATCTAAGTGAATAGCTTTAACCACTGTACATACTACAGAGTGATATAAAGTACAAGTGACACAAGTCAAGAATGTAGTGTATCACCATGTACAGTAATGGAGACAGCATGGGGAAATGGAAGCTATCCAAAGGGGAGAGAAATAAAACAAATCAAAGGCAAAGATCATCCTTTTCACTTTTTCTAGAAAGTCCCTCCTTACTAGATCTAGACACATATAATGAAAGAAAACAATGTTATTTCAAATGTCTATCTCAATTTGTCATCTCTGTATACAAATTACAATAAATAGAAAAAATAGTTAAATAAACAATACAAAATTTCTTAATGGTAAACAAATGAAATATGGAATGCACATTACATTTTTATTTGTTTATTAGTAAATTATAATTATAAGATTACAGTGATTTATGAAAATAAAACTATCATTATAATATTTCTATAGGTTTTGTGTTACTACCTGGATTATTTTCTGAAAAATGTGAATTTAAATGGAGGATTTAAATTTTGATTTAAATGATTTAAATGATTCAGATGTTTATTCAATAGGAAAGTTTTTTAGTGGCTTTTAAATTAACAATTGAGGTGTTAGCCTAAATATGCAATGTAAAATATGTATATATACACACACTCATACAAATGTGTACAAATGTGTATACACACATCGCTTAAACCTTAAAATATGATGTTACAAAGAATCCTTCTGCAATCTTAAGTAGAATTATTTTTAAAGTTTTCAATATGACATAGAATATTCTTGTTCAAATTCATTATTTTAATATAGCATGTTGATAAAATGTACAGTATCTTAAAATATTTCCACTTAATTAAAAATTGCAGGCTACCTATGTACATCAAGAAATTCATTCTTATTAAAATTAAATGAACTAAGTCTGACCCTTTGAAGATTTTTTTCTATATTTTGTTATTTATTCTAAAGTAAATGAGAATTTATATTTTTTGTACCTGAAATGTACATTATGAGCAGCAATGGCCCGATTTATTTTATTTTTATGCCAGTTTAGTATGCTTCTTCTCTTCTCTTCTTTTTTTCATTTTGTTTGTTTGTTTGCTATATAGTAATAGTAAAATACACAATTATCTGTTAAAATGAGATGGAAATCAAATGGGAAATTATGCATATTATGATTTTGTTATTTTTATTGATTTCCCCTTTAGCTGTAATACAACTTCCTATTTCAAAACAAAGTGTGTTTTTATATACATGTGAATGTGTTTATAAAAATTGGATTTTTATATGATTAAGAAATTCAAAGTTAAGACATAAAATGAATACTTCTAATCAATGACTTATGTTAGATGTAAAAATAAACAGTTTTTTCATTTATTCAGCAGATAATATGAATGCCAAGCTTATATAAACATACTACTATAAGAAATATGTATCCAATTCTAATACAATAAAAGTTCTATAGCAAAAATGCATTTATAGAAATTACAGCCAGTCCATATCTCGCCTATAAATTTTAGCTGAATTTTTCATCCAAACCTTGCTACCTGCTATTTATCTAGGTCACCTTTTCACAGTGTCACTTACCAAGTGTTAGGGAATGCAAGCTGACTTTTATAGAGTCCAAACCCATTATAACTGGGGAGGTAAGTTAGAGCCAAATGTAAGAGTTTTGGATACTCTGCTCTTTTGCATAATTTCTCTCTTGGCGTGAAAACATAAAAACTTGGCTGTGTAGTCCCGTAGGGGTGAACAGAGATATAGAACATCCATGTTTACACGCAGGGCCCCAGGACAAGCAAAGCTTACGTTTTTGTAAGTGGTTAATTTTAGCATCCATCCAAACGTCAGTGAGCCAGTTAGAGAGGTAAAGCTGCACTTTAAATGATGTCCAAGGGCTCTTTTACACAGTGGTAACATTTGCATAAAACCAGATTTTTGTGTGCCTTATGTTTCCAAATCAATTTAGCTTTGTGTGCTAATATTTCACTTGAGCCCTGAAGATAAAGAAGCATACAGGTCAGCCATGTGTGCTGCTAAATCCCCCAAGGAAGCCTCCACTAAAAACCAAAAGATTGACACCAGACAAGATTAGCAAAAGAATTAGTCATGCACAATCGACTGTGTTAAATACGGGGGGAAAACCATCTGCTTCTCTTGTCCTCAGGAAAGGGTATCAGGATGCAATGCTGGTGCTTCCAGTGAATATTATTATGTGCTTCGGCGTGCACCACTGTTCTCTATGGAGATGGGTTTATTAGAACCAAGCACCATAGCTACTTTAAACGCTCCTAACGAGGTACACAAGCAAAAGCTTCATGTCCTGTGCCATTTAACTCCCAGACCTAGCTGGGCCCTAAGACCTTCTCCCCAAGGAATACAATAGTTCAGGGTTTTCCCCTCAATCTAGACCTGAAGAGGCTTGGGCTCTAACCTTGAAATGCTATACAATCACTGAAAATGTCCAAACCAACCAACCAACATACAAAAATATTTCCACAAGTAAATTCTCTCCCAAAAGGGCTTATTATCTAAATTTTTCTATTAAAATATAAGAAGAAAATCCTACCAAATAGTTAAAGATCATTAAAACTCAACTTCTGGAAAAAATGAGATTTGTTCAAAGTTGTTCTTGAGAGATCAAACACAGGACTTGTATGCATGCATGTAAGCATAACTAATGGGCGCAGACACTAGGGGGGTGAAGGCATAAGTGGAGGGAGGGGGACATTGGGGGATAAGGACACATATGTAATACTGTAATCAATAAAGAAAAAAATCTCAAAGACAACTAAAATAGAAATATTTTAAAATAAATATTTATCCAAATGTATCTCATACCATTAACTAGTATTTCAAATATGGATTGAGAGGATTACTATTAAGAAATAAACCAAATAATAGAAAAGAACATGATGTATAAAGAGAAGTATATATAATTTTGTACGTTTATGTTCATTCAGTCTATCTCGTTCCCTTCTTCGTTCCACATCAAGAAAATAAATCACTTTAGCTGAAGGGTTTTAGACAATTATATGGTTCCTTCCTGAGACATCATTTTTTTCTACCTGAAGTTACAGGGACCAGCTAATTGTTATAACACTAGATTTAGTAGTTTCATTGATTGAACATACATTCCATGCAAACCATTTGTTAGAGATTTTATTTGTATTGTTTAATTAAACCATATTCACAGAACTATTTTAAAAGGAAGAAATTAGCTCAGAGAGGTTAATAAATGTATCCCCATTACACAGCTAACAAGTAGCAACATGTGGATTTAAAAATAGTGTTAACAATGTGTGGTAGGAAAAATAATGCCTACTCTAGAGATGTTACCCTAGTAACCTATGATTGTGACTTTACATGGCAAAAGAGAAAAAGTTGCAGATTAAAGTTGCTAATCAGATGATGTTGAAATCGTGACATCACTCTTAATTATCCCAGTGGGAGACAAATTGGAAGAATGTTTGAATTCATTCACACACACACACACACACACACACACACACACACACACACGTGTGTATAAAAACAGAAAGTATAAATTTGAAAAAAATATAAAGTATATATTTGAAAAATAATTTAGTAACAAATATAAATAAATATTATAAAAAGGTGATATTCAAAGAATAAAAAACAAAGGTCTCTTTACCAGCCTTTTCCTCCTCACTGCCTTTTACTATGTTGGCTTTATTTATTCCTCATATTTCAGTCTGATGTCATTCCCTTGAGTTGCCTTTCATAACCCTATGTATCAGTTAAATCTTCTCACAGAAAATTTTATCACTTCCTCATGGTACTTACAACAACTGCAATTGTATCTCCTGTGTAATTCTTTAAATTATACATTTAACTGCCTCTTTACAGATCAGTAACCTCCATGAGGGCATGAAATGTGTCTGCTGTGTTCACAACTATATTTCCAGTACCTGATACAGGAAAAGACGCAATAAATACTGCTTAATTAGTGAGTGAATAGTGAATGGATGCAGATATCATTCAGCACATGCTGCCACTGCCAACCCAGCATCGCTTATTTGTCTAAAAGTGTTACCAGAAGTATAGCTTTTCCACAATAAGAGATCTCATTTGAGAGCACAAATAATTTCCCATCAATAATTAAGCTATTTAGGATGAAATGTTAGAATCATAGAAAAGGTTTTAACTTTGGAAAATGCATAATAGTTGTAGGTGGAAAACTTTACGTTGGCAGGCTCCCAGCTGTCACATTTCTCTGTGCATCACTAACAAACACCACGTCTATTTCTCTGCTTCAGGGCACTGCCTCCATTGTTTCACCCCTTATATGAAGCATCCTTATCTGTTTTCTAGTCTTCTAATTTCTATTTACTATTTTATTTACTGTTTATTTTAACATACTTTGTTCCTTAATATTTTTTCTCAATTTAAAGATTGTGCTAAGGTCTTTTTTAGAAGCCAGTGGAAACCATCAATTATCACATTTTAAGGCAAAACACAAGAAATATATATGTAATGTATAAAACATCCTATTAAGTAATAAGTGATACAAAACAGTAAGAAATACAGATTTGAAGAGCCAACAAATTTCTTTGATTTTAAAATATAATAATATTAACAGAAGTTTCTCATATGTTCAGAGGAATTTAGTCAGTTTTACAACTGATATTTTTTACCTAAAATTGCTAATAGAACCAAAGAAACTGTTATTTTATACATATTTTGGTATGGTAAAAAATATATAGAGAGAGTTTGGAATAAAGAATATTTAAACTTGCATTTTACTTCTGCCATTATCTTACTGTATGAACTTAGAAAAATACTAAACTTCTCTGGTAAATATTAGAAATTTTAATTATGACAAGTTTGGCAAGGCATAACAGGAATGTCAATGCTTCACTATTGGGAATACAAGCAGGTGTGGCCATTCTGAAGAATAGCTTAGAAATAATTAGACAAATCAAGAATTCATTTGCACTTATGTCTTTTATAAGAACTCAAAAGTAAAGGATGTAACATACACATCTGAGCAGTCCTCATGTGGGAGATGCATGGGAGTATGAAATGAGGATAAAATAATTTAATATACATATGTCCACATATAAACACCCATATCCAGACAAGAAAAGGATCTTAAAGTCTTGCAAAGAATTCTGATAACAATGTTCCAGGTATAAAAAAACATGATTAATTCAATCCCTTGTACATAAGCTACGAATACCAAAGACAACTGTGATTATATAAAATAAGGGGATAGGGCCAAAACCGGTTTGGCTCAGTGGATAGAGCGTCGGCCTGGGGACTGAAGGGTCCCAGGTTCGATTCCGGTCAAGGGCATGTGCCTTGGTTGGGGCACATCCCCAGTGAGAGGTGTGCAGGAGGCAGCTGATCAATGTTTCTCTCTCATTGATGTTTCTAACTCTCTATCTCCCTTCCTCTCTGTAAAATATCAATAAAATATATTTTTAAAAAAATAAGGGGATATGATTATTTAGTCTTTAAAGTCCTTTTTAGTTTATCCTGTGCATTTTTTTGGTCTAGATTGCTCTTTCTAGTATATAAATTAATCCAGTTAGAGAAGTTCTCTTTCTTTGGTTAAGTCTAAACTACTAAGTGAAATTTCCATAGATATAGTGGAATATAGTGAAGACTTAATGATTATTGAAAGATAAATAATAAAGAGAACAAACAATGATTGCTCTGGAGAAGGAAAGACTTGGTGATGGGCACTAGGGCTATGAAAGTTGTTTTCCAATATTTGAAAGACCTCCTCCACCAGCTGTTTGCAAAACTGGAACAATGCGAACCGCTAGGTGGAATTCATGGGGATTTCATTTCAATATAACAGAGGCTTCTATATAGAGCTGTTAAAGACTGTGAGTCACAGTCACTGGAGTGTTCAAAAGTAGCGAGGATGCAACAGGAGGTAGTCATGTGTTAGTGCTACTAAAAATGTTTGTCAGGCAGATGGATTTATCACAGTCATACTCTTTTTTAACCTTCTCTTCTACCCTCTTATTGTGGGTCTATGATAGGAAATGCACGTGAATATCATTTAAGTTCATAAATACCAAATTAGATGACTTAAAATGATTCCCTTAAACTTATAATACTAGGAGAGGTAAGAAATGAACCTATCCACTGTATCAGTCAGTCATCACTCTATATTCTAAAATATATATCACTGTCAATATAAGATAAATTACATTAAAATAAAAGTCAAATTTAATGCACTAATGTAAAGTATACCATTTACTGCAAATTTCTCCAATTTTTGGTTCTTTTTCATTTTGACTTGAGTTTTGATGTACTTTTTTAAAATTCAAACAAAAAAATGTATGCACAAAGAAGAATGAGTGATTTAATGCTTTTAAGAGAAAATTATCTAAGGAACTGAATAATTATAAACACTTTAATAGCGTGATTATTGACAGGACATCCAAGTGTGACTGAGAGAAACCTTTGTTTGAGAACATCATAAAAGTTTTGATCACTGAAATTTATTAAAGAAAAATAAAGAGTATCAAAGCTGGAATTTGCAGCCTATGAAATTAATAGTCACAAGACCCGAGTTCACAGTCCAGTACTGTTACCTAACAAGTGTGTCCTTCTTCGTAAAACTCAGTTCTTAATCTCTGAAACTCATTTGATTCAATAAATATTTATTGAGTGATTACTATGGGGTGAATCCTAAGCACGTAGAACATAATCTCGGGGAACTCAGAATCTTAGAGCAGGGCTGCCTATGTAAGTAAGTACTTTAATTCAGGCAACAGAAATGAATAACAGAAGTGAACACATTGTGCAGGAGTGGATAAGGAAAAGTAACGCTGACTGTAACAATGCCTACTTCAGAGCTTTGGTTTAAGGATAAAAAGAGATAAGGCATGTTGAAATATTTTGTACACTGCATGTCTCTCCCGTCAGGTGGAGACATTTCTGAATGTACACTATTTGTCACGTTCTCCGTTTTTATTATCACTGCTACTATACCTGGTTAAACTTCTAATTGCTTCGCATGTGAACTTAATATAAATGTGTCTCTCTCTGTGCCCTAAGATGAAGGTATTTCCTTCAGAAAGCAAGAGTTAAAATAAAAAAATAAATAGTTTCTTTGAACAAATAAGTTAGTTTGGTGTCTAAAGGTAAAGAGAATAGAAAACTTGATGAACTATCTTCTAAAATTTTGCCTGAGAGTTAGAAAGACTGCAATTAATCAAAGTAAGGGAAAATTAATAATCACTGGTAGTAACAATCTGAAAGGTGTTGCTGGAGTGGGGAAACAGCCTTCCTCTGGTGATAGAGCAAGGAGAAAATTTAGCAGTTTAAGTATCTTGTGAAAGTTTCCACATCAACTACTCCAGTAGTACTTGAGTCAGAAATCAACCATCCCACAGTTTCTCATCTTAAATAGAAATGACAATGCCTACCTCAGAGCAAGCCTAATAATACAGGAGTTCAGTTGATGACCCTCATCAAGCACAGTATGAGACCCATAAGAACAGTAAAAATTTATTTTTGTGGCTTCCAGAACTTTGCTTTTGTTAAATTAATTATTGTACATGTTTATGGCACTTTTTTATTGAGGTATAACTGCCACATAACATTGTATTATTTTCAGGTATACAATATAATGATTCAATAATTGTGCATATTACAAAAAGATCAACACAACACATCTGGTTCACATCTATCTCCATACATAGGAAATATTTTTTTCTTGTAATCAAGACTTTTAAGATTTACTCTCTTCCCAAGTTTCAAATATTCAATAGCCACCATACTATACTTTACATCCTGTGATCTATTTATTTTATTTACTGATTTTTAGAGAGGGAAAGAGAAAGAGGTTAGGCATTCTTGTATGTGCCCTGGCCAGGGATAGCTAAACCCTCAACCCTGGTGTATCAAGACAATGCTCCCACCACCTGGGGGGACCCCCAGGACTTATTTATTTTATAACTGGATGTTGTACCTTTGGGCCTCCTTTAACCCACCCACCCCCACCTCTCACAACCAACAATGAACTTGGTTTTTTTGTTGTTGTTTTGTGTTGTTGTTAATTTAACATATAAATAAGATCATAATGGCATTTGTCTTTCATGGCACTTTTATCTATGAAGCAAAAGTAGAATGACATTATAATATTAAATAGCATAAGCTATTGTTTGGGTATGGAAGCTGTCAAATACCTATCATCAGTGGAATAAGATTAGCGGGTTGAATTTTTCAGTAAAAGTTAATAATCAAAAAGAAAATTGAAATAGAAGTACAGTTGGATGACAAAATTCTATATATTGTGAATATTTCTGTCTAAAAATAATTCCAAATTGGCAAACCTGAAAATATTATAACTTTAGGAAGAATAACAGCTCAATTTTGTTGGAAAAATGCATAACTAACGTAGTGTTGATTCTGACAATGAGATTGGGCCTATGATATATAGTAGGAAGCTTATTATAGATACACTAGAGGCACAGTGCACAGATTCATGCACCGGTGGAGTCCCTTGGCTTGGCCTTCTGGGATCAGGCTGAAACCAGCTCTCCAACATCCCCCGAGAGGTCCCAGATTGCAAGAGGGCACAGGGCAGGCCGAGGGACCCCACTGGTGCACGAATCCGTGCACCGGGCCTCTAGTATGCATATAAGATCTTTAGTTAATCTTTTCCCACCTTCTCCCCTCCCCCCTTCCCTCTGAGATTTATCAGCCTGTTCCATGTTTCCATGCCTGTGGTTTCTGCTCCTACATTGAGCATCTGCCCCCTGGTGGCCATTGCACATCACAGCTACCAGACAGTTGGCCGGTCAGCTGGTCAACAGGTCGGCCAGTCACTTAGGCTTTTATATATAGGCTTTTATATATGTAACTATATACTGAGTGATTAATGACAACATGTAAGTTACTCAGTTTTCCTACTAATAGAGGAAATGTAGAAAATACAACTGTTGGGAGATGAGTATATTAAGCCTCCCAATTTCTTAGGCTTTCTATGAGTTTTAAAAGAGTCCTTCATTTCCTAGGATCAAGAGTTAAACAATCAGGAGTATGGATGGCCATTCATTTTCTTGAATGTTTTTCTTCTTTGTTTCCCATTATTAAGTACCTTACAACTGGCATCAAGCCAAATGCAAGAATTTTGAGCTTAGAAAACTGAGATTTAGATTAAAAAGGAAAAGAGAAAATTGCTAGGAAAGGAAAATTACTAAGTTAATCTTATAAGAAAGTAAGTTTATTGATTATCCTATTCAGGTTCCCAGAGTGCCAAATAGAAATATGTTGTAAGTGAAATAGGACACAATGGCAATATCTCTGCATAAACCATGATCACAGCAATTAAATTTTCTTGCCAATCAACAGATATGTTTCAATGGCACCTTATTTTTTTAAGGACCTTTCCATTTAGAGCAGCCATTATAATTTATAATTACATATGTTTCTGTAAGATTATTGCAACTATTTTATTTACTATCCTATTCTCTTATTGTAGGAACTGTGGTTGGTATTACTTGATCTATAGTTGGATCTCCAGTGTCTAGCATACTAAAAACAGAATAAATCATCACCTGTTCCTGTCTAGCCTTTCTCTTTTTACTATATTTTCACAATATTGACATTATAAGAGTTACCATATTCTAAAGGCTGTTTTTTTATCAATTAAAAATAAGATTATGGGGCTACCTCACACTCATTAGAAAGGCCACTATTAAAAAAATTAAAA
Organism: Myotis daubentonii; assembly: GCF_963259705.1. Lineage (NCBI taxonomy): Eukaryota > Metazoa > Chordata > Mammalia > Chiroptera > Vespertilionidae > Myotis > Myotis daubentonii. The sequence goes on along the minus strand of NC_081856.1, from coordinate 34,150,322 downwards.
AGGAAAGAACTTCTGGCAATGATGCACACTTAGTGGAATGTTAAAAGGTGCAGCCACGGTGGAAAATGATGTTGTGTTTCATATGAAAATTAAACATGGAATTACTATATGACCCAGCAATTCCACTTTTGGGTTATGCTTAAATGAACTTAAAACAGGGTCTTGAAGACATTTGTACAACCATGTCCTCAGAGACATTATTCACAGTAGCTAAAACATCGAAGCAACCCAAGTGTCAACCCACAGGTACATGGATAACAAAGTGTATTCCATACACACAATGGAATAGTATCAGGTTCAAAAAGAAAGGAAATTCTGACATACGCTAGAACATTAATGAACTTTTAGGACAATATGCTAAGTAAAATATATCAGTAACAAAAAAGACAAATACTGTATGATTCCACTTACATGGGATACCTAGAGAAGTCAAAATGAGACAGAAAATGAAATAATAGTTGTCAGGAACTGGGGTTGAGGAGAGGAAGAGAATGGGGGGTTACTGTTTAAAGGGTATAGAGTTTTACTTTTGCAAGATGTTAAGAGTTCTGGTGGTGGCGGTTGCACAACAAAATGAATATACTTAAATCACAAACTCTTAAAAATGTTTCAGTGGGTGAATTTTATGGCATGTATATTTTACTACAATAAAAAGTAAGGTTAAGCAAAAACAGACTTTGCGTTATTAGACAACACAGAAATCTGTTAAGAATATCTGTCTCTGTCTACCTTTTAAAATAATTTGAAACTCAAAGGGTCATACTGAATTTCCAAGTGTAAAGACCTCTTAGACCACCAATAGGAGCTTTGGAAAGATACCACTTCATCTTATTGAAGGAAAAGACCTCTCAGAAGTCCTGAAGTCTGTATAAATGGGGTAGTGAGGGACACATCTCTCAAGGGACTCAAGAGCTTGTGCCCCACTTACTTCCACCCACTAAAAGCACTGGAAACATCCGAGAACCAGCTAAATACCTGGATTTTTAAATATTTCTTAGGACCTCTGATATGAATTACATTTATAACATGATATATTTTTAAAAAATAATTTTTGAAAGTATTTTAAGATATTTTTGTATTTTTCATCAACAAAGCTGATAAATATGACAAGCAACAGATCAGACCATAATTGTACAAGGTATTGTACTATATATATCTGTGATTATGCTCATTAGATGAACACCAAAATATTTAAAATCATTATTTTTTTAAGAAAGGAAATTAGTAGACCCTTGGGAAGAATGTATTTGGAACCTAGTACAAATACATCTTCTGAAATTAACCTTACATTACATACACTTTGAAGCCCCCCCAAAAAACAAGCAATAATGTTAGTTTGTTAGATGATATTATATTTCTGAAATTTTATATTGGCTGTTATGGGGCAAGAACTAAAGTCAGGGAAGTGAGGCACTTATCTCAGATGCTAAAAAATCAGTAATCAAGACAACTTATTTTAAAAATATGAAAATTCTATGATTGAGGAAGATATAAAAATTTTTTTAAAAGACAAGGTAGATGTTCTCCTCCCCACCTCATTTTTCTATCCTTTGACTCTACTGTGACTGAGCACAACATTAAGTTTTTGTCTTAAGCTATCTTTATAAGGACATTAGCGTAACAAACAGCATAGGGCGGTATAGATAGGGTCTCCCTCTGGAGCAGAGAGGAGATTTCCTGACAAGGATAATAAAAATAATGTATTGAGAGTTATGGATCCCCACATGACCATTCCTATTTTTCTAAGTTAAAGGATCTTTTTAGGTTGGGTGAAATGAAGAACTGTCTTCCCATTGTGCTACAATTAAAAAGAGAAGAATCTTAGGAGTAATTAATCCTTCAAGATACAATGTGTTTACTACAGCTGTACGTAATAACTTGTAAATAAATTATACAGTACGTGTAAGAGTATAAAACCTTTGTTAAGTATTTACAACACTCACACACAAGTTATGTCTTCCTTTGGGGCAAATATTAGGCAGGTTTGCTAAAAGTCTGCATTTATTGACACTATTGTAGCTTCCTAAGTTTGGACTCCTTCAGCATGACACAAACTCACTGCATACAGTGTCCACCTGGGATAGTTCACATTGCTTTGTGGTTCTCAGAGGGTGAACTGATTTAACCATGAAGCTCATGATGTTGGCTGTGTTTAAATTAATAAAGTCCTTTGTCTCTGCCCCTAGGGTCTCATCGGGTTTTGTTTGTTTGTTTGTTTGTTTGTTTGTTTGTTTGTTTTGTGTGTGTGTGGTTTTTTGCCAGTTTATATAACTCTGTGACAGGCTAACTTGCTAGCTTCTAAGTAAGGCAAAATCTTAAAATCTCAGTAGTTGTTGACAATATTCTTTTTTTATTTCCTTGTTTCTCCTCAGTTTCTTCAAAGGCAAATAAAAATCTGGGAAATTTCCGTATGCTGCAATATAGAGCAGTTTCATTTGATACAGTTTACTTATGCCAAAATAATTAACATTGTAAATAGCTTCATGTATTCTTAATGCTTAAAGGTCCTCATATGTATTTTCCTCGCAAAATTTTACACTAAATACATTAGGCATTGACGGAGTTAATGAAAATCATGCTTTCTCTGTTTGCATTCAGCATTTCAGAAATAGATGCTCAAAATGCAGAAATAGTTCTATTTTCAGAGGATGAGATATGTTTATAAACACCTCTCCCCATGAATATATAACTTCCCTATGCTGAGTTTAAATCTAATTGTGTGACAGCTGTAAAAATGGCTACCTCGCAGAGAAAAGCACAGAAATCAAATTTATGCTATTCTCTGGGAAGTTACAATGCTAAATAAAGTATTGTTCTGAATTTTAAACCATAACATTTCTGCCTCTAGTGAGGTTCCTGGGAAAATTCAATTCTTAGAATATGTTTATAGACCAGCTTTCATGATGACAAATTTTGAAATAATTTCCAAACATAAGTAGTAGTAAAAGGAGGGGCGGAACTTAACACAGAATATATTTGTTCACAAACATCTAAGGCAGAAAAGAAATATAAGGCTATCACCACTAACTGAACTGAAAATTGTGACTGAATAGGCAGGTTTGTAATAAACTATGGTAAGCCAACACTTCTAGACAAAAATTTTTTTAAAAAAATTTTAAATCAATCTGCCGAAAGAAAAGCTGACATTATTGATTCCGCAATGAGAAGAGGGGCAGGAACAAGAACAGAACATCTGTGACTTTGTGAGCTGCATGTGAGATAAGCAAGTTCCCCCACTGATATTGCTGGCTTTTTAGTTTTACTTATGAGGTGACGAAAGAGAACAATAAATTAAGTTGAACACCATCTCTTTAGTTTGACTCTGTCTAAGCTCATAGTTTTCAAATGCAAGTTACCCAATTTCATTCTTTTTTCTTCCTCACCTACTATAGCTCCTAAATGTAATTATTTTTAATTTAATTTATTGGGGTGACATTGGTTTGCTAAGCCATACTGGTTTAAAGCGTACAACTCAATGAAACATCATCTGCACACTGCATTGTGTCCCCATCGCCCCGAGCAAATCCTTTTTTAAAGCAAGTTGAAACATTTTTCCTCCTATCTTTTTAAAAGGCACAGAGCCTCTGCCTGAATAAAGTTGCAAATTTAAGCATAATAGCTACTCACTCTAGACACAGCATTTGTAATATGGTGCTGTGAAAATATGTGATCAGAAACATTTTGGTTATCAATGTCTGTATATAGATCTAGATTTAGATACGTAAGCATTGTACACAATTTTTAAAGGATGTGCTTGATAAAAAAAAAAAGATCCGATGATGGGAAATATGTCCTAAATTTATAGTAATAATCCCTTTTTCAACACCTGCATAATGGAGAACATGATGGAGGACAGTAAAGAAGATGGTGCTAGATGATTTCTTAGAATTAGCAAGATTTTCTAAAGAGTTTTCCCATTATTCGAGTGTCTGAGCCTGTTAGCAGATCCCAACATTGCATTTTAACTCAGGAACGGTGGCGCCTTGTTAGGAAATCCGGATGTAATTTCCGTTCCTGAAAGCCATTTGGTATTACGAATGTTTACAGACTGCTACTTCTGGGCTTGTGGGAGGCTTATACTTTTCTACCGTTTTGAAGTATTTGTAGTCAGGTGATTTTTTTTTTTTTTGTCCAATTAAATAAAATGGGGCATACCCTGTGGCAGTCACTTCCTGACCTAAATTTTAATTGTCATTTGTACTTTTTCTTTTCTTTCCTTTTTTACCTTCCAATAGCAATTATGGGGAAATGTGCTGAGAGGAGGCCTCTATCATCCTGAGATAGCTAGTGACTATGGAAAGCAAAGTCCACTTGCCACTGCATAGGAAGACTGAGAGAAGAAAAAAAAAATCAACGTTCATTTATGAAGCTACTGAGATTGTGGGGTTATTGGCTATTGCCATGTGACCTAGCCTCGTCTGACACAAGCCATACACCAGTCAATTTTTATATATTAAATGAAATGAAACAGGGCTTCTGCTCACCAATCCTGCCAGCTACTAAGTCAGAATATTATAGAATGAAAATAATCAAAACACTTGTGCTCAGGAAAAACAACACAAAAAAAGCTATGTCAGAGAGTGAAAAAAATGTGGCCATTGATATTTCTGTAAATAACTATAGGTGAGAGGAATACCTTGATGTTTCTGAAAATGTAAGTTGACAGAATAAACTTTATTTAAAGTTATGGAATCAACTACTTTCAATTATCCATTTATATAATTAGGTAACAAGTTTTATTGGGAAATAATGTGGAAAGTATATAATGATGGCCAGTGGCCAGGTGCATGAAATTCATGCGGGGGGGGGGGGTCAACCTGGCCTGCACCCTCTCCAATCTGGGACCCCTCAGGGGATGTCCTTGTGGGATCGGGCCTAAACCGGCAGTCGGAAATCCCTCTCACAATCCAGGACCGCTGGCTCCTAACCGCTTGCCTGCCTGCCTGCATGATTGCCCCTAACCACTTCAGTCATTAGCTCCCCAACTCGAGAGGAGGCACCACAGGCTCCCGTCCCCCAGCAGCCATGGCCCTGCCCCCGTCCCACTACCTGCTGAACAATCCTGATGTTACAGCATCCCAGCTAATTTGCATATTCCTTTATTATATAGATTATGTATAATTTAGTAAGAAATAATCTTACTAAATTTTTCTTCTACACTCATCCATAAAAAAACTTAGCAGTTTTTTTAAACATATTCCTCAATAATAAATTGCTTACAATGCAAAGTTCATTGATATCCATTGATTCAACTGGAAAAGTAATATATAATCTTCGATGTTGAATCCAATAAATAACAATGGCTAAGTTCCACAATATGTTCAGTTAAATAGATATGTTATAAGCATTTTCACATTTTCTCTTTCTACTATTTTTATTCCTTTTCCATCTTTATTTTTAACTCTCACTACACGGATTTTATGTTGAAAGTAGTTTAAACTAGGAAGAATTCATAAGTTTTATAGTTGGTAGAAGAATGTCATTGTATGAAACAAACTAATTTTCTCAGGACCTTGTGTATTTATAGCATACAAAGGAAAATGAACCATAACTTATAATACTTACTTTGTTAATCTAAAATTAATTTAGTTAAATTTTAGAAGGATTCATGCACACAAATTATCCCCTTATAACTGAATTTTACCTTTGGCATTACTGGGGATTGCTGGGGAAGGAAATCATAAAAATGTCCTCATTGAATAATCTACTCCCATATGCCATACAATATCTGTTAATCGTTGACCATTACCAAGAAATTCTCTATTTAATCTTTAAAGTAATCATCTGCAATATAATCCAGGAACAATATGCTTTGCTCAGGGGAAGAATGTTGAATCAAAGAGACCATGCACTGAAGATGCTAAAACTTATGGAGAAGGAAAGAGAGTCCCACAAGGAATGTAAAGATGGTCATTCTACTAAAATGTTCCAGGACCAACTGCAGCATGTTCCTAACTAAACTTATACTCGTTACTAAGGTAGATATCAACAGCCACTCAATTTTTTCTTGCTAAAGGGAATTTTACTCTATCCTCTGAGCATTCACGGTATCCCAGGGAATGGATCTTCATTTGTCTTATTTAGCTATGGTGGTTTCACTCCCCTTTTACAAGCAATTGGGATAGTCGTTCCATAAATTCAGAGTACTATAAATACGAAATATTACTATAATTGGACATTTATAATAGTTCTAGAATCTCACAAAGATGTTATAAAAAAAAACGGTTCTAGTTTACTAGGTTTAATCGCTATTCACCATGAATTTTGGCAAGATTTTAACTTCCACAAGCCTCAGTAGATACTTATGATAAGAAAATCATAATACCTAAATGACAAGCTTTTATAAAGGTAAAATGAGGTAATTCTTATATAATCCATAGAACTATCCTTAGAACATGGTAAGGACTTAATAAACAGTAATCGATTATTATTACTCCAGAGATGGTGCCATAACTAAATGTATGTGATGTTCCAAAATTCATATGTTGAAATGTAGTGGTGCCTCAATCTTAGACCTCCCAGCCTCCAGAATTGTCAGAAATAAATTTCAGTTGTTTATAAGCTACCCATTCTATGCTATTTTTCACAGTCATCTGAAGGGATACAGTTGGCAAATAGAAACTTCCCCCAATGATCCTCCATTCCTGTGCAAATTTTTTTGTGTATGCAAAAAATGGAGGACAAACTTTCTGCCTACTGTTGATGGTCTCTAATTTATGATGAATGCATTTAGATGAAGAGCATTTGCCATATTGTCAAAAAAACAACAACAGCCCTGACTGGTTTGGCTCAGTGGATAGAGTGTCAGCCTGTGGACTGAAGGGTCCCAGGTTCGATTCCGGTCAAGGGCATGTGCCTGGGTTGTGGGCACATCCCCAGTAGGGGGTGTGCAGGAGGCAGCTGATCAATGTTTCTCTCTCATCGATGTTTCTAGCTCTCTATCCCTCTCCCTTCTTCTCTGTAAAAAAATCAATAAAATATATTTAAAAAAAAAAAAAACAACAACAAAAAAACCATGCTTACTATCAAAAAAAAAACTTTCAAATACACTTAATAGCTTACACCTGCCTAGAGAATAAGTTTCAAGCTCTTTATTCTAGGCTTAAAAACTCTCCAAAAGATGATTTTAACAGATCTTCTCAGTTGAAATTGTATTATCTCCTCTCCATCCAAAGTAAACTCACTTTTAGTTTTCCCAAGTTATACAAATAGCAATAAACATTAAATGACTATATGCGTTATATATGACTAAATACATTTGTTCCCTAAACCTAGAAAGTACTTTCTCTATAATTACTCATTAAAATATTTTGAAAATTGAAAAAGTGTTTAGTGAAGGGAAAAAAATAGACAAACAAGAAAAGATCATTCTTAATAAATTTTGAGTTGAAATAAATAAAGTAGTAAACAAGACAGTCACTTGACAGTAGGTTGTTATAAGATTAAAATTCTGGTTGATTGGTTATGTTTAATTTAAGAAAAAAAAGGTCTAAGGACGGGGGAGCAGGGAGGAGGGGGCCACGGTGCCGGGGGGAGGAGGATATCTGTAATACTTTCAACAATAAAGATAAATTTTAAAAACAAAAATGCTAAAGTATCTGCATAGGCTAAAACTAAAAAAAAAACATGCAAAACAAGTTTTATAATCAAAACAGTGGACTAGAGAGTATAATACAAATGGTATTGGAGCCAAATTGCTTGATTTCATATCCTAGCTCTGCCTTTTACTAACCTTGGGAAATTTTAACCTTGTTGTCCCTCTGTTTCTCTATCTATAAAATAGGGATCTAGATAGTATCCACTCTCTATAGAATGAGTATAGATGATTAAATTACAATTTTTTTCTTTGTGATATAGTATACACGGAATTTCGCATTCTTCTTAGTAAGTTTACTTTTCCACCTCAAATTATTTTCTTTTACTTTGTGAGACTATGAACTAATATTTTTCAGATGTTTATGTTCCCAGATGAATTAAAACAAAATAAAATTCTGATTCTATCAAGCATCTAAAAATGCAGAACTTTATACTTGTGTATAAACCTTGCTCTTGGTTTCATCTTATTCTTCTGTTATTATCTTTTAACATAGATATCCCTATTTTCATTTAACTTATTTGCTATGTGTATGTTTTTCATGCTGCATCAATTGATTTTTTATGTTAGCTATAAGTTAAATATAAGTATGTAATAAGTGACTTTAATATTTTAATTTGAATGCCATGGTATCCTCAAATATAAAGATCAATAAATAAAGAGAAAATTGCTTGGTCAAAACCATAAGGAATTAGTAAAATAAATACAAGAATAACAAAAATGATAGACAAAATAGTTATTTTTTCAAGATTTCATTTTTAAGATAGTCACTGCCAGTTTACACACATAATAATTACATAATAAAAAGAAAATTATTTGTTCTTTTGGGTCAGATCTGTAATTAGAAAAAGCTTAAGAAAAGTAACCATAGATTTAGATTTCAAGCACATTCAGCAAAAGACCAAAAATTAGAGTTACTAAAGGCATACAAGTTTCGAGACTGGATTTTGTCATCTATTATTAACTGTATAGAAGATCTTTCAACATTGAATGTCTCAACCACACAAACCCTTAATATAATTTATTTAGGTTAGTAGTGACCAAACTTCACAGAGGAGAAAGAGCTCAATATAAAAAAAATGTGTAAAGTGTTTTGCAGAATAATTCCTATAAAAAATTATTATTATTTTGCTTTCTTAGCACAAAAAAGTAAGGACTTCTGACATGGCAATAGTCTATATGTGTCACATGACATTAGCCAGTATCTTTGGTGTACTACCATCCTCTTCCTCCATTCATTTATCCTAAATTATTTTTCCTTATCTTTAGATTGGTGGCTTTACAAAGAGCAACATAATACCAGATGGTCATTATTGTGGTTCACTGAGTTTATGTCCTAGCAGGAAGTTAGAAGATTGCTTTTCAAGGTTCTTATCATGCATTGAGCAGTCTATTTCACCACAGGGAATTCTGAAGCTGTCAATATATTTTTGGCTAAGCATGCCCCCAAATTTTTCATTTAAGTCATGGTCCCATATTTGAATAAAAGATAATGTAATTTTTTATGTCTACATGTTTTAAAATATAGATAAAGTGTTAGAAATGAGTATTACTTGATGTCTATAAAATTCTATTTCTATTTTGGGAGCAACATTAAAAAAAACTATTTGTTATAGCTTCCTCAAAAAAATTAAACTTTCCTCAGATGATCTGGATCTTTCATTTGAAACAAATACTTTAAATTCTTATTTGTCAAAACAAATACATTAAAAAATCCCAAAGAAACAAAAGCCTCTATAGAAGCATATGGCTCAAAAATTACACAAATGGGAAAAATTAAAACTCAGTTGCCTCAAAAAGAAACTGACTTTTGTCTTTGATTTTTCAAATATAAATTGTCAGAATTTTTCTAGGAATTATACAGAAAGATAAAAATTGGAATAATTCTATTAAAGAAAAAAATGCAAACCTCTATAAATAAATAATATAACATCTAATACTAAAAATGAAGGTCTAATGATTTATTGTCAAAGAAAATGGATTAGTTTAAAATAAAAATGACAGATGAAAGATCAGAAAAACTTGGATGATACAGTAAAGCAACAAAAATGTTTGAGTTTTCATACACAGGATTAAAAAGTGTGTGTGTGGGGGGAGATCAATAGCTACCTGAATGAAGACTGAACTCACAAATATCAAATGGGGAAAAAATGTGTGAGCAGAATGATAAGAACATGGCTATGAGTTGCAACGGCAGAACACAGGCTAATTATATGGAAACTAGAGGCTCAGTGCAGGAATTTGTGCACCAGTGGGGTCCATTGGCCTGGCCTGCGGGATTGGGCCAAAACTGGCTCTCTGACATCCTTTGAGGGGGTCCCAGATTGTGAGATAACACAGGACAGGCTGAGAAACCCCACCAGTGCACAATCGAGGCCAGGGAGGGACACAGGAGGTTGGCCAGTCACTGAGGGACCACGGGAGTGCTCCAGGGTGTGTCCAGCCTGTCTCAGTCACAATTGGCCAGACCCCAGCAGCAAGCTAACCTATGGTCAGAGTGTCTTCCCCCTGGTGGTCAGTGCACGTCATAGCAACTGGTCGACCAGTCAACTGTCTCCCCCCTGGTGGCCAGTGCATGTTATAGCAAGTGGTGGAGAGGCCTTAGCATATCATTAGCATATTACACTTTGATTGGTTGAATAGCCGATCAGATGACCAGACACTTAGCATATTAGGTTTTTATTATATAGGTTAATAGAAGGTCCCAATTTTCTTTTCTAAGTATAAGAAATAAAAAGAAAGGCCAGCACCTATTGCTTATGAAAGAATACCACTGCATAGAATTAGAGGACACACATTTGGGCAATAACCCACATCACCAAATAGATAACATTCCCATATTTAACAGACTATGAGTTTCAGGAAGCCTGAAGCTGTTTCATCCATCACTGTAATTAGCAGTGCGGTCTGTTCTTAGTGACTTCTTAATAGACATTAGTTTAATTATTGAATACTAGAGAACTAGTGCACAAAATCTGTGCACCTGGGGGGTCCCTCTGCCTGCCCTGTGCCCTCTCACAGTCCAGGAGCCCTCGGGGGATATCCGACTGATGGCTTAGGCTCACTCCTCATGGGGAGTGGGCCTAAGCCAGCAGTTGGACATCCTTAGAGCTGTCATAGAGGCAGGAGAGGCTCCTGCTACTGCCACTGCGCTCACCAGCCAAGTGCCCACGTCCTGTGTTGAGCATCTGCCCCCTGGTTGTCAGTGTGCATCACAGTGACAGGTCATTCGCCATTCGGTAGATCTGCATATTAGCCTTTTATTACATAGGATACTTTAAATATGAGTACTTCCAGAAATAAATGACTCAGAAATGCTATGCTTGCCTTGGGAAATATATTTTTCCCACTCATGTATATTATTTGCTGATCCCAAACTAATTTACTAAACCAATGTGGGACTTAACCACTGCAACTTTGAGAAAAATTAATTCCCGTTGACTATGGTTCTAGAACCTAGAAACATCCATTCTCTGCTGCTTGGACTTCAAATACCTGTTTTAATGAAGGCAATAAGCATAAGATAGTAATTACTACTTGTTGAATATTATAGATTAGTTGAATATTATAGATTCTATAAAATATAGAATATTTTATATACATGTAAACTACTATAATCCTCATCACAATACTATAAAATAATGAAAAATTTCCCTACTATACTAATGAGAAAACAAGACTGAAAAATTACATATCTAGATAAAAGTCCTTTTTTTTTTTTCCTCAGTGGCAGAAACAGAGCATATCAAGGCCTTTACTAGTCAAATGTCTACTCTTTCTAGAATTTAATCTCTTGTTTTAAAAAATACTCTCCATTATTTCAAAACTCTGGGCACATTTTTAACTGTCAATAGATATTTTTAAATATTTTAAACAAAATCCTATCTAATAATAGAGAAACATGGTAATTGGTGTACGACCGCTACCCTTCCCATTGGCTAATCAGGGCAATATGCAAATTAACTGCCAGCCAAGATGGTGGCCGGCAGCCAGGCAGCTTGAAACTAACATGAGGCTTGCTTGCTTCAGTGACGGAGGACTCCAACGTTCACCGCCTGCCGCTGCAGGCCTCTGAGCTGCAACTCTAAGCAACTATGTAACAAATATAGAAGCTAAACAAAATCCCAGAAACCTGCTTTAGTCCGCCAGGATTCAGCCAGCAGGATCACAACATTGTAAGCAAAGGCCAGAAACCTACTTTCAGCAGCGGAGGCCTAAGAGCTGGAGCCAAGCCTCAAAGCTAAAGATGGCCCAGAATAAAAAAGAAAAAAAGGAGCGGTTGGGAGCTTCAGTCACCCCCAGCCTGAAAACAGCCCTCAGCCCCTCACCCAGACTGGCCAGGCACCCCAGTGGGGACCCCCACCCTGAAGGGTGTGTGACCAGCTGCAAACAGCCATCATCCCCTCACCCAGGCTGGCCAGGCACCCCAGTGGGGACCCCCACCCTGAAGGATATGTGACCAGCTGCAAACAGCCATCATCCCCTCACCCAGGCTGGCCAGGCACCGCAGTGGGGACCCCCACCCTGATCCAGGACACCCTTCAGGGCAAACCAGCCGGCACCCACCTGTGCACTAGGCCTCTACCCTATATAGTAAAAGGGTAATATGCCTCCCAGCACTGGGATCAGCAGAGCCGCGAGGCCTCCCGGCACCTGGATCAGCGCGACAGGGGGCAGAGCATAAACCCCCTGATCGCCCTGTGGCTCTGTGTGTGACAGGGGGCGAGGCCACAACCCCCCCTCCCGGCCCTGCTCTGTTCGTGACAGGGGAAGGCGCCCCAACCCCCTGATCAGCCCTGCTCTGTGCCTGATAGCGGGGAGCTCCCCAACCCCCTGATCGCCCTGCAGTTCTGTGTGTGACAGGGTGTGGTGCCCCAACCCCCTGATCGGCCCTACTCTGTGTGTGACAGGGGAAGGCGCCCCAACCCCCTGATCAGCCCTGCTCTGTGCCTGATAGTGGGGAGCTCCCCAACCCCCTGATTGCCCTGCAGCTCTGTGTGTGACAGGGGAAGGCGCCCCAACCCCCCACTCCATGGGCCCTGCTCTGTGTGTGACGGGGTAGAGCCATAACCTCCCCATCGGCCCTGCCCTGAGTGTGATAGTGGTGGCGCCCCCACACCCTGATCGGCCCTGCTCTGTGCGTGACAGGGGGCAGTGCTCCAACCCCCTGATCGGCCCTGCTCTTTGCGTGACAGGGGGTGGCGCCGCAACCTCCCCATCGACCCTGCCTTGAGTGTGACAGGGGGCGGTGCCCCAACCCCCCAATCGGCCCTACCTTGAGTGTGACTGAGGGTGGCATCACAACCTCCCGATCGCCCTGCTCTGTGCATGACAGGGGGTGGCACCCCCACTCCCCAATCGGCCCTGCTCTGAGCCCGACCAGGGGCTGCACCTAGGGATTGGGCCTGCCCTCTGCCACCCAGGAGCAGGCCTAAGCCAGCAGGTCGTTATCTCCTGAGGGGTCCCAGACTGCGAGAGGGCACAGGCCATGCTGAGGAACCCCCCTCCCCCCCCCAGTGCACAAATTTTTGTGCACCGGGCCTCTAGTATAATATAATCATTGATAGCTATAACTTTCACATTATTTTTACAAATTACAATTTTATCTATTTAGAACCAATTTTCACGTTTTGAGTACCTTTTTTGTGCTAGGCATTATATAAGCAATTTTTTAAAACATCATTTCACTTAATCTCCCTAACATTTACAATCTCCTGAAATAGGTAAAAATATTCAATTTTTACATATGAAACAACACTCTCAGGTAATACGTGGCAGGAAGACGAACTCACAGGTCTTATGCCCCTAAATACAAATCACGTGTCCTTTGCACTACCATGCTGGTTACTACTAAAACAATGTCATCATTTTATCACACAAATGGACTTTTCAGAACAAGGTTAGGGTACATGAGAGGGCAGCTGAATCTTGGTCTGATTGTTGATAAAACAGTCAGCATTTTTCCAGGGAGAAATGAAGCAGCAGCAGGTGACCTGGGCACTTGTAATTCTTCCTTGTGGCCAGACATCGCTGGGGTATTGCTGGCAGTCTTTGAGGTGATAATATAACCCTATCACCAAAGGATTCATGCTTTACTTGCTTATTTATTTGAAAAGCATACACAAAATATTTTCCTCGTTGCTATCAAATATAGCAGTTCACATAAAGAGACCAGATCACTTTAAATGAAAACAAGATGTTTTACCTAAACTACGCTGCTCAAAAATACGGCAATGTTTTAGCACAGGCTTTATCTTTCTCCACTACTCTTGCATTATTTTTGAGCAACTTATCAAACCATAAAAGGCCTGATTCTAAAAATGAATTCCTAATTCATGGCCTGGATCGTGACAGTTTGATATTCAAACAGTCAATTTGAATTATTTTTCTTTGGCATACATCAGTTTCTCATTAACACTCTTCCTCCTGTGATGCAGGGAGTTACACTAAAACTCCTCTGCTTTGGAAGTATATGTAAGGGGGAAAAAGACGGCTGTTTACTAGGTTCTCTTGATCAAAAATAAATAAACTGCAGATTTTAGCTTTAAAAAAGTAAAGTTTGATCTAGTATTGAAAAATCTCACAATAGAAAAGAGTTTCATTTTCCAATTTGCAGCTTATTAATAAGTTTAATGACTATAAGGGAATGAACAGAGCATGACACTGAGTTATTTATGTGTTTAGGTCTTCAATTCAAAAACGCAGTTTCCATTTTTCTTCGTTTTTCATTATTTTTACTTGGCTTTTATCAATAACCAAATCTATTATTAATGTAGCATCATACCTGTGAATATCAAATCTCAGCTTTTATACATGCATAAGTATGTGGTCAGTACATATACACAGGATAAATGGCATTTTCTGTTTTCTAATGCCTTTTGAGATGGTTCCAGAGGCCCAAGCATGGGAATACATAAACATAGTGAACATTTTTCTGCCAGCCCCCTTACAACAGTTTAATAAATAATTTTTTTACAAAGTTTACTTTTTCTAACACACTTTTCTAGGTCTTCGGATTGTTTGTTTTGCCTTTAACCTTTGATTAGAAGTCACTACTTCTTTGGAGGACTTTTGGTATAATTTTCATATAAAAAACATCTGGCTAAACCTCCCCCTCTTTCCCCTTTCCCACTATTGCCTTTAATTGCTCATCCAATTCCCTGTTTCAGTATCATGCTTTGATCCTGAATCACTGATCCAGATTTAAAGTAGGAGTATATTATGTTCTGACTATACAAGCTGCTGCTATTTTTTCCATTAGCTATTTTCTTTATCGTGTTGCAGTAGAAGGCAGACTTATTCCCAAGAATAAAATGTAGAAGATCCTTTTACCCTTCACTGCTATTTTACATAATTGCAATTCCTTTTGCTTTGTCAGAGACAACAGTTCACTTATTAGCCCTTTTGCTTACTGTACTGTCAAATATTTGCTTTAGATGGCACCAGTTGACTATGACATCTATATCGCTAACATCCAAGCCTTCCCAGATCATTATCTCACCTGTCAGATCAAAATAAATGTCAATAATTTACATTATACACTTCAATGATTTGTGCTATCCCTGAAACTTATATAGAGTCCAAGATCTTTACTTTTAACTATAAAGTTATCAAATCATCCTAGGAAATATAACACCTTCTGAACATTTTTTCTAATTTATCTAAAATCATCCTAATACAACCTTAAATTGTCTATGACTGACTCCTTAAATCTTAAAATGTTAATTCTTCCAATCAAATAGCTTGACCTGTGTGTGTGTGTGTATGTGTGTGTATATCCAGATTTAGCTGCCTTGATAACACTATAATTTATGTGTAACTTTTACACGCACCTTGATCAGTTTGCTCTGAGATGTGTATATCAAATGCCATTCTTAATACAAACAACATTATGACTTTTAGACTGTTTAACCTGGGAAGAGCATATTCATTTTACACTGTCTTCCAACTGTTCTTATTTAGTAAACAGTGTTGGGAGCAATGGAACGAAGGGGACTCTGAGGCCACATCAAAGCCAAGTGGCAGTAAGTGTCATGCAGATGTCTATTGAAGGAGGGATGCAGAAACGGCGTATGTGCCAGGTATTTTCATTCTAGAATCCTGAGAGCACAGGATTCAGTTTCACTTTTTATAGAATATTCTTTAGCCCAGCATCAGGTAGCTAGCTGCCTTTTACCAATATTAGCAGATGGTGTTGATGAAATTCATCTTGCCTATGAATGAACACAAAAGCCCTTGCTCCATACCCTCTAGGTTGATGTGGCATTCATTTTTCTTAATTAAACTATCATTGTTAGGAAGCATCAAAAGAACTCCCTGAAAGACAAGAGTTTCATCAAGGACAGACTCTATGTAAACTCTAGGGAAAGCAATAAGTATATCATTACAGGGTTATCAGCCCCCTGTGAGATTATAAAATAAAGAATCTGCATATTATCAAATGGCAAGGAACAGAGGAGGGAAGCCATGGACTGAACAGTCTCCCATCTCTTCTTTCCTAATGAATGACAACTACACAAAATCAAAATACACTATTCCTCTATTGTTTCAGTTTTCATTTTTTAGAATGATTAATGGGCAATAAGTTGCTCCTTAAAAAATTAGATCATGTGCTTTATTAAGTGTGACTTTATATACTCTACCATTAGCCAGTGAATATTAGTAACACTGAGAACTATTTAGAGGTTAAAAAGGAAAATTATGGCTTCATTGAAAATGTTGTTCTATCTAGTTTGTGTTTTTAGCAAGACCTCTCTGAGAGCTTCTCTTAAAACGTTGTCCCTAACCGAATTTCATTCCACTCAACTGAGAGAATCTATGATTTTCCTTATCAAGGTGCCTAACACACTACACATTCTGATATTAAAGCAATTATCATATATTAATTATATGATTACATTATGATCAGCCACACTAGAATTCTGTTTTTAAAGGCAAAACTTGTTTCTGCATCATGTTTTGACCCTTGGTACAAGAAATAATGCTTTGCACATCATAGGTCCTTAATAAATATATTTCAATGAGTAAATGTATTCATTTACTGCTAAGGAGAAGAAAATGCAAATTTGACAGACTGAAGTTGAAGTGGCAGAATTTTCAAAAACAGTAGAGCCATTTTTATTTTATTTATTTTAGATTTTTTTTTAACCATAGAGGTTAGAATGGAGTCAAAGGGTCAAAGGAAGTAATTCTGAAGATACTTGAGGTTGATGAGCTGGGAAGCTGAACATATACTATGGCAAAATCAAACAAAATATCAAAAATAACTAAAACTGAAATGTTTTAGGATTAGGATATAAGAATAATTGATTTATGTAGTTTTTGTTGACATAATTCCTTTCTCTCAGAAGGAGACGGTAACAAGTGCTAAAGAAAATTAGAAAGATAGAGTGAGCATAAATAAGAACTTGGTTATGTTCCTGGCCCTTTACATATGCTATCATATTAAACTCTAACAGTACTGTGATTTTAGTATTTCTATCTTTTCATCTTATTACAGCTAAGGAAATAGTATCCAAAATAATAATAATTTTTGCTCAAAGGCCCTAGTCAATATGTGACAGAATTAGTATTTAGACTCATCTTTCTTATTAAACTGAGATAGAGAAAAAGCCCCACAACAGAATTTAATTTTCAGATAGTATTGAAACTACTCCATTGAAACATCTTACTAGTACAAATGTTTCATGGTTTTAACTATCTTAAGTCCTTTTGATAAAGGGAGTTTTACACTTGTAAAAACTTGAATATACGTCTTTTGGCTGATTCATATATATACAGCAGCATTTCCTCTCATAATAAAATTCTTTTGAAGAGAGATGCAAATGCTTTGGGTGAAGCGCCAAAGTAGTAGCAAGCTCAGGCTTTGAAACCAGACAGAATGGGTTCAAATCTGACATCGCCATCATACCCCATTTACGTTGGCAGACATTTCTCCCTTGGACTCTAACTGTTCTGCACATCTTTGTACCAGACTGCCTTTTCAGAGATGCTTGTATAGCAAATAGATGCAAAGAAAAAAAAAATAGTGTCTTCCACCAGACGGAAGGGCAAGTTACCTTACAAGCTTGAGAGACAGAGGTAAGGTCTATCTCTAGAGCAGTGGTTCTCAACCTTCTGGCCCTTTAAATACAGTTCCTCATGTTGTGACCCAACCATAAAATTATTTTCGTTGCTACTTCATAACTGTAATGCTGCTACTGTTATGAATCGTAATGTAAATATCTGATATGCAGGATGGTCTTAGGCGACCCCTGTGAAAGGGTCGTTCGACCGCCAAAGGGGTCGCAACCCACAGGTTGAGAACCGTTGCTCTAGAGCAAAGGGCAGATGTGCCCATTGTAAAAGATTCAATTTTCCTAAGTTCATGATTCCTCTCCTATAGTGCCACTAACTACATATGAAAACATCTCACATTCTTCCTATCCTTCTATGAGACTCTGGCTTGCAGAGCTGACACAAGTGGCAATACATTAGGTCCTAACACCTCTGTGCATAATGAACTCCCCTTTGTTTCTGACCCAACTGTCTTGTCCCTTCTATGACCATCAGGTAACTGTGGAAGACAAACTTGTGAACTTGCAAGTTAAGTAAAAGCTCATACTCTTCATAGCTTTTGACATTTACTGAGCAACCTTGAACCTCGGTTTCATATTGTTGTGAAATTGAAAAGTGATGATGCTTATAATATCTTAGTACACTCTAAGTGCACAAATAAATGGTAGCTAAGCGTAGTCACAGAAATAGCACCAGCAGCAGAAACAGCAGTAGTAACAGTGTAATAGCAGCAGTGGTAGTATTGCTATTAGCAGCAGCATTAAAGGAAGCTAACATTGAAAGAATGTCATACATGTCAGATATTTTACTAAGAGGCGGGTATAGGTATCTCATTTAATCCTCACAATAAATGAACAGGTGGCGGTTGTTGTTTTCTCTCACTGGTCAAAAGAGATAAATCTGAGATAAAGCTCACGGAGTTGATGATTTGCCTGATATAGCTCACATGGTAAAGGTCAGAGCTGGGATAAGAAGTTAGCTGTGTCTTATTTCCAAGGGTTTCTCTTGCATGCATTTGTGGTGACATGTTTAAGAGTAAACTACAAAGTAATTTAGATGAGCAGTTGGACATTCTTACATCCCATCTGTAGAGGAGTTACAGATGCTTGTCAAAGCTAAATGAGATACTCATTTTTTTATTAGGAAATATGAAGCCCAGAGAGAAAACAGTGCTGTGCCCAGTATTTCTGTGGACACAATTCATCCATGAATTCAGCTAATGATGAACTTGTTCTATCCTCTAGTCTCTGTACTTTGAACCTTTGTCCATACTATATAATAAAAAGCTAATATGCAAATTTTTCCCCTCGAGAGTTCGACTGCTTCCTATTACATTCAGTGACCACCAGGGGGAGGCTCAGAATGAAGGAAGGCCCTAGCTGGCAGCCAGCAGCTGGGGAACGAAAGCCCTGATCAGCCCTGATGGCCAGCCAGGCCTAGGGACCCTACCTGTGCACGAATTTCGTGCATCGGGCCTCTAGTATTACTATATTATAGTGTTTTCCCCATAATACAAATAATGTTCATCAGTATTGATAAGAAACTATACAGCATTCTTAATTTCATAATTTCCTATGCTAAGTTATCTACCAGAAATCTTTAAAAGATTCACAAATCCAGTCAATATTTCAAAATTAAAAAAAAACATGACTTTGACAGTCTAATTATATTTCTGAACATCATGAGCTCCAGATTTTTCTAATATAAATATGAAGACACATACACACAATGTATGTAGAAATATATATATAAATATAAATGTATTTACTATCTCATTTTTAAAATAGTCTTTCCTTAGCAAGCATTTTTTCTTAACTTGTCATCTAGTATATATGTATATATAATTTTAAGCTTCAAATATTATAAAAGAAACAGTTGCCAAATGTCAATCATGTTTTGCAAATATAATCTCTGACTACAACTCTTACTTTCAAAATGATTTTATTGTGTCAAATATTCAACCAGCATAAAAATTAACATTCTGTTTCTCCTTACCTCTACAGATGGGCACAGGAAAGTCCCATGAGGCTGTATTAACTGTATTGGCCATACACGTGAGCTGAGGGTGGCCATCCAGGATATACCCAGTCACACAGCCATAGCGGATCTTGTCCCCAACGTCAAATCTTGTACCGTATAATACACCTTTGGGTGGGACTCCTGGGTTTCCACAAGAGCTACTCTGTAATTCTGTAGAAGACAGGGAAAGGAGAGTTTACAGCTATTTTAATACATATTTAAATGTTTTAGATTTGTAAAAATGTAGATCAAGATGTACCCTATGCTTTTAAGAGGAGTCACACAAAAAGTATTCCATTTGAATAAAGGGAACAGAGAAAATTGGGAAGGGAACCAGATTTTATTGAACAAATGTCATTTTTTTGAGCTAAAAAATTTAGATATTTTATATTGCTTAGTCTTTGCTTAGTCTTTGCAGTAATGCTAAAATCAGCATTACTCATATTGTACATATAACTAAAGCAAATTAACACCATTTACTTCACTTCTTTAAAGTTACATTTTACTAACATGGTAATAAACAAGTCAGGTAACATTAATATCTCTCCTTACTGATACTTGTACTTAAGCCTGAATCATGAGCATTCATCTGAAAAAAAATACACATATGGATGGAAATTTTTTTTCACTTGAAAATATAGTGCAGTAAAAATGAACACATCTTTGAAGTTAGAGATTGGGCTAGAATTCCAGCTCTATTATTTGTTTAACCTGGAAATATAATAAGAATTGTAATAAGTATATAAAGTTGTGAAGTTTTAATTAGATGAATATGCAAAATATCCGGAAAATGCCCAATATATCAGAATAATTTTCCTATTATATTTTATTAGTTGATGATTAAAAATATGAGTATACAAATATGAAATATTTAAAGTAATATTCACTTCAAACAAAAATACAACTTCACTTTCAAGTAATGGAAAGAAATTTATAGAAATACAAATTTATAGAATTTAATGAAGTTAGAGAATTTTTGCCTTATGTTATTTTCTAAATTTTCTAATTTATAAAATTATATTACTTTTATTCTATAAGTAATAATCAATAGGAATAAAAAAGTAATGTATCAATGCACTAAAAAGTATGCCAGTTTGAGTAAAGCCTAAAGCCTAGTTAATAGTTTTTTGCAAATGTTAAGTTCCTACCAGAAACTTTGTTTGGATAATCATGTTATGATTAGGTAAGTAATTAATATTAGGGAAACTGGATAAAAAATTTATAAAAATTCTGTACTGTTTTCATAAATTATCTGAAAATATGTAATTAATGCAAAATAAAAAGCTAATCAAGACATTGCAAGGCAAAAATGAAGTACCTTTACATTTTTCTTTAATATTCATCCCATTTGTGCAGTTAGTAAATTCTGTGCATTATCATTTTATTTTAAACAAAATATTTATAAGCCACTATAATATTGAAAATATTAATAACAATATTAAATAAACATCAAAATTAATTTTTTTTTCATAATATGAAGTTGCAACTTTACAAAAGCAATGGTCATATATGGATAAGAAATGTATACAGAACTAAACTTTTGTATTTTTACCCACACTAGGCTTTTAGTTCCTTTAGGAATGTTTATTTTTTAGACTCAAACCTAGAAAAGAATATAACTAATATCAATTAAATATCAATGTTTTTATAAATAATGGGCAATTTTCTTATGCTTCCTTAGCATGTAATGATAATCATAAATATTTTAAATACTGGTAACCAAGTTTAATCATCTCTAATATTCTACCTTACTATTTTTTCCAGGCATATGCTAAAAGTTAATTTTCAGTGAAATTTAAAACATATTTCTTTTCTGTGAATTTTAGCAATTCTTTACAAAATAAATTTGAAATTAATAGTTAATTTTGAAACAATTATTTTTTTGGCAAATTCATTTGATTAAAAAATGAGATGTTTTCTGCAGGAAATGGTGAAGTTATAATCAGTTTTGATACCTGACTAACAATTCAATCCCTTGAACATAGTATTAACAAAGAAAATACTTTTAATGAAAATACCATTTGTGGCCTTAGAATCCATAAAGTTCTTTCCTTCTCACCCCCTAAATAATAATTCAGGTCAGTACTTCAATTATCAAAAAGTTAGATATTTAGGAGGAAAAGCAGATTCCAAATCACTTCAGAGGAAGTAATTAGGTGGAGAAATAAAAGGATAGAGAGGAAAGCTCTAAATAGTTGTTATACTCATATTTAACTTTGACTTAAATGAACAAATAAACATTATCCACAACAAAGTATCCAAAAGCAAAAATAAAACACAAATGAATTAAGTCAATAAATGAATAGTAACACTGGTTGAAATCTTAGAAGGCAGCTATGCTCACCACTATACCACCAACGCAACTGGTTGAAATCTTAATGAATTGCCCTAATCTGCCTGTGGCTGAATTATTTCAAAACCAATAGACAGATAAGAATATTCAGGCTGTTTTGAAAGAAACTAAAATAAATAAATAACTCAAAAAACATATCTGGTTCTCACCTTCAGGTACTTACTGCTTTTGATTGCCCTTATTTTTGACCTTCATAAGAACAACTAACATCATCCTCTGTAAACTGAGTAACCCATGAAGACAGTTATTAAGATGTTCCACACTCAAGATTAATAGATTCCAATTCCATATCCATTGTTCATGGATTCTATTTTTAGTATTCTTCCAACCCTTTAATTTGGAATTGCTCTCTAAGCTCTCTATGTTCATTTCAACATGCAGTGCCAAGAAGGATGTGGTATAAACTGAAGGAATTATATAATCCACCATCAAAAAATGTTTTATTCTGATTGAATATTCACACTAGTCTTGATCTTTAAAAAAAGTGCTGATTATCTGAATTTTTAAATGAAATTAACTTTTTTATTAAAAAGAGTTTTGGAATAGCTAAGTTAGACTAACTTTTAGGCCATGTCTCTACCAGCTAGCAAGAGTTTGAATTTCAGCCCAGTCCGTGTGGCTCAGTAGGTAGAGCACTGTCCCTTGCACCAAGAGGTTGCCAGGTTCAATTCCCGGTCAGAGTACATGCCTACGTTGCTGGCTTCAACCCTAGTAGCGGGTGTGCAGGAGGCAGCCGATTGATGTTTCCCTCTCTCTCCCTTCTTCTCTTAAAAAAAAAAAAATCAATAAAATCATATTTTTCATAGGAGTTTGAATTTCATGTCAGAAAGAAAATGACAGATACTATACGCTTTGGCTTATATGTTGAATCTAAAAACAACATAGAAACAGACTCACAGATACAGAGAACAGACGGACAGTTGTCTTTCAGAGGGGAGGGGAGGTTGGGGAGGCTGAGTAAAAATGGTGAAGGGATTAAGCAATACAAATTGGTAGTTACAGAACAGTCACAGAGATGTAGGTTGCAGCATAGGGAATATAGTCTATAATGTCATGATGACTAGGTATGGCCCAGGTGGGTACTTGAAGCCGCTGGGGGACCACTCTGTAAAAGTACGTAATTTTCTAACCACTCTGCTATACATCTGCAACTAATGCAGAATAATAATGAATCTAAACTAACTGAAAAATTAAATAACAGTTTGAATTTCAGGAGAAAAGGAAGACATACTCTACCATACTCAGTAAAGCAGATTATAAACCAATCATTAATATGCACGTTATTGGCCTACCCAGTTTTCTCAGTGGTTAGAGCAACAGTCCATGGACTGAAGGGTTGAGGGCTATATTCCCGTCAAGGGCACATACTTCATTTGTGGGCTCAAATACCTGGCCCCCGTTGGGGTGTGTGTGGGAGGCAACCAATCAATGTGTCTGTATCATTTTCTCTCTCTCTCTCTCTCTCTCTCTCTCTCTCTCTCTCTCTCTCTCTCCTCTCCCTCCCTCCCTCCCTCCCTCCCTCCCTCCCTCTTCTCCCTTCCTTCTATTCTCTCTAAAAGTCAACAGAGAAAATAATCTCCAGTGAGGATTAACATAAAACAACAACAAAAAAAACATGTTATTTACAATAAGTAGTGATTTTAACTATTCTAAAATCATTATTAAGGGAAATAGAAATTTAAGATTTCTCCTAGAATCCATCAGATGTACATGCAAGATAACCACATTGTGCTTGCCATTTCAATTCATTTCTAAAGCAAATAATTACATCTAAAAGCAGAATTGTCAAATAGACTATTTTCTTCTTTCATCAAAGATGTTTCTAATATATTGATCAAAGGTTTAGGTGATAGGATCTGACAAATTATTATCTGATATTCATTCCTTAAGCAAGGATTAAAGTGGGGTTGAGTGTGATTGGGGGAGGGGGAGTACCTAAAGTTTCACCATACTGTTGCTGAGCATTGGATCTATTTATTTTTTTCTATTTCTTCTTTTTTATTTATTTCTTATTAAGGTATTACATATTTGTCCTTTATTTTTTAATGCAATAATAAATATATAAAAGAATCTCCCCATGTACTGCAGCCTTATTTGAAGTAATTCTTGGAATCTATCTCATGAGATAAAGTTTATAGATAAAAGAGAAATACTTAGACAGTTTAGTGAATTGAGAAGATTACTGGAAAACATGTCTGAAGATTTTACATTCAAAACACTTCTCTGAAAATGGCAGAGACCCTCTATGTAAGCTTACTTCTCTATCCATAGCATATGACTGAGTAAATTAAAACTCATTTGGGTGTGTGTTTTATGAAGTAGATGTGTATTTTATATAATCTGTCTTCTCATAGATATTGCAATTATCAGCAAGACATTCTGGCAACATAAACTATTCTAAAGTGTAAAATATTGTTGATGCATCAAAAAAATTACTTGTAAAGACCCAAGAAAAACAACAAATCCAATTGTGTTATATAGAGATTATAGTTGAGTGACACTTGTCAATATTAGTTAAACAGAAATATAATTATTGTACTTGGTAAGTGATAGGACTAATTTATTCATTAGAAGCTCTTGAGGGTTACTATTAACATTGCTCTGCGATGTGCACAAGTTAAAAAAAATCATCTTCTTTGCTTTCTAAGAGTTTACAATTTAAGAAAGTTAACAGTCTTAATTTAACTGTTGAGGTCAGCTCTGAGCTATACTGTTTTGGCACATAGACATTCATATTCCCAATTACATTTCATAAAATACCCAACAACATATATGATTCCCCCACTGTATAAAAAGGAAATCTTGAGTAATCAGGTAGATTAAGTAACTTTCTCAAGGCCACCCAACAATAAATGGTAGACCTGTGGCTCAAGCTTAGATGTTTCCAAGTTTAAAGTCTCAGATCATTTTATAATTGCATATTGTTACCCATGAAAAACAGATGTTCTTTTTACAAATGATTATTTAGCAGCTATCATAGGCAATACTCATGGGAATACAGATTTGCAAATTACACACATGGTCCTGCCCTCATGAAGTTTATAACCTGCTGTTGACAAAGGCAATAAATAATTGATTACAGAACAGTAATTATAAGGTGACAAGTGAGATAAATATATAGGCTATAATGAAGTTTATGATTGAGAAAACAATTAGTCTTGATTAAGAGGAAGTCTGAAAAGAATTTCATGATGAAATAAGGTTTAAGCTGAGATCAGAAATAGGATAAGGAGTTAGCTGGATAAGAAAAGAGTTAACAAGTATCTTGAAAATTTTAAAATATAAGAATCAAAGTACTATAATAGTTATTAGATTTAACAATATAGGTAGTACAGGTTCTATGAATATGATAGGGTAGAAACTGAATTTCAAGGGGGGAAATCCATAAGGGTTGACCAAAGACAAGTTCATACAGTGAATGTATATACAATGCATAGACTTATGAATAGAAAGAAGAACTATTTATGTCATTTTTTTCTTTTGGGGGAGGTACTGTAAGATCTTCAGAAGAAAATAGAAAATAAATTACTGAAATCCATCCAAAATATACATATGAGCAGAGATTTTCCTATGTATGATATATACTGTGTGAGTTTACAAGCTTAATACTAGAATATTGAATATGAATGATTTTAAAATAGATCACCAAAATTAATTTTAAAACAATGAGCAGCCAAAGTAATATATGCATACTATTCAGATATGATAATATCAAATAGAGCTGTTGATATGATTACATAAAGTAATACAATCTATTCATTTATATACTGAGCAAGCACTCAATACATGGAAGATATTAGTTCATCAAATTGCAACTTTATTATTATAATTAACTTTGCATTTGAGACATCTAAATTAGGTGTGATTAAGTTATAATTTACTAGAGGTCAAGTCATGTCTTCATTAAATGCTAACATACTATGTTATGTCATTCCTGTTGTTTTAAAAAATTGTTTAAAAATATCAATTTAATCAAGGGTAAAACTGAGTTAATTATCTAAGTCATATATAAAATTTAAGGGATAATCTCAACTCCTGGTAGAAGATTTGTATAACCAAATTCACAAAGCTTTCCTATAGGTGTCATTAATTCATGCATTCTTTCCTCTACTAGTTGATACTATTTATCAAGCACTATGCCAGGCACTATGATTATAAAAAATATATATTTGATGTACCACAGCCTAAGAAGTCCACAGTAGTTTGTTTTGTGGTGTGTGTTGTTTTTTTTTGTAAAGAAAAAAATGTTTAAAATAAAATGTAAATCCTGAAAGAGGGCATATAAAAAGGACTATAGAAGAACAGTGTTTTCATCATGTGTTCCTTGGAGAAATTCAATAAAACTCTACCAAGCAATTTAGAAAGAGTGACTTACTAATAAACACATTAAAACAAACTTGGCTCAAAAAAAAAAAAACAATTCGTTAGGAACACATGAATAATTATGAAAGGCAAGATATTTAGCAAAACATCAAGAAGAAAACCTGACCTAGAACTGAATGAAAATTGAATGAAAAGGAAAAGCATGACTATAGAATTCAATAATTATTCAGTCAAATAGATGAAGCATAATCCTGCTAAGACCAATTAACAATGCTTTAAAACATTGTAAAATTATATCTACTAAGGGAAGTAAAATCAAGCTGTTTGTACTTCTTACAGAAAATTAATTTCAAGGCTTTATTTCCCAGATGATTAAAATAATTTAGAAAAGCATAACATCAAGTTAAAACAGCTACTACCTCTCATCCTGAGACTTCAAAGCACTTAACAAACTAATACGCTTTTCTATATTTGTTAGTTGTACAAAATGTTATTTTATTACAGATACTGAGTCATTGAGTCATTCCATTTATACAGGATATAAATGGTGTTGCTTAAGATCTCGGAGACTTTGTTTAGCAAATATTCTGAGATTATTTTGAATCAGTTATTTCATCTATCATGCTCCCATGGACTTTAATTTATATATATATATATATATATATATATAAATTAAATATATATATATATATATATATATATATATATATATATATATATATATATATATATATAAATGAACTTTATTTCCTTTTAAAAAAATTTTATTGATTTCAGAGAGGAAAGGAGAGGGGGAGAGAGATAGAAACATAAATGATGAGATAAAATCATTGATTGGCTGTCTTCAGCAGCCCCCACTGGGGATAGAGCCTGCAACCTGGGCATGTGCCCTGACTGGGAATCCAACTGTGACCTCCTGGTTCATAGATGGATGCTCAACCACTGAGCAACACTGGCCAGGCAAAATTTATATCTTTATACATTTTCTTTTTTGCTAGACAATGACCATATTGAGAATAGGGTTTCTAATTCATCTTTGTGTTTCAAAAATTTAGCATATCACCTGATAAAGTATACTGTAAATAAGCAAAAGGATTACTCGATTTATTTCCTTTATTGGAAAAACATAAAAGATGATTATCACACAGAGTTTATTAGATGTTTAGACACAAAATAGAGTGGAATGGTAGAGTATCAGAGAGCTGTAGGTATATCATGAATTAAGCTAACGTCATGATAAGTACTGGACCACATTGGCAACATGTGATCTTGTATTGGTCCAAGCACCTCAAACTCAAAGGCTAAAACGTGCCAAATAAACGAGGCATGCAGCCTGCAAGCCACAAGTTTGACATGCTTGCATGGGTCAAATTACATACTGCGCCATTCAAATATGCCTGTGTTTTTGTTGTTTTATGAAACTACATTAACTGCTATAGCCAGTTCCTAATAATGCGCACAATTCGCAAACTACTGGTTACACCAGGAATCCTCACGGGAATACTAGGGATGGCGCACACTCTGGGCCACATTTGCATTTTGAAAGCCATACTGAAACTTCGAGAGCTTCTTTTTCAGATTTGGCAATCAAAAGGACGAACGTCCGTTACCACTTTTATTCTTTTCACTTAATGAAAGGGAATTCTAACTACTAGTTCCTGGGGGAGAAATGAGAGCAAACCAGCGTTTTCTTAGCTAGCATGCGCCAGAGGAAAATAGCCTGTACACTGACTCACTGACTAGGTGGCTGGGGGCGGGGGGGGGGGGGGGGTGGAATGCAAACATATTACCAAGCATTTCAAGCAGTAGGAAGATCAAAGTCTATTGTTACACTTTTCTTTTTTTTCAAATTACGATAAATCTCCAGGGGGCTGAATATATTTCCAAGTGAAGGAATATAAAGTAGTGCAAGAGTCAGTGTGAAACCAAATTAAAAATGTATGCTATCTAGGCAACATGATTCTGTTTTGAAAGTGGGGTGTAGGTACATCTCACAGGCAATATAGATAAATTTTTCAGAGTCAGTTAGAAAGCAATGATCAGATTCTATGAAGAAAATTCAATTGCACAAAGGACTAGCAAGTTACTGGATATGTAATTTTGAATATGTGAATAAGAGGAAATTAATGTTCTTTCAATTTCAAATATTTGTGCTCTTTTCTGGCAAAACGCATTTTCCCATCTAAAATTAACTGATGAGCCCTAACTGGTTTCGATCAGTGGATATAGTGTCAGCCTGCGGACTGAAGGGCCCCAGGTTCGATTCCAGTCAAGGGCATGTACCTTGGTTGCGGGCACATCCCCAGTAGGGGGTGTGTAGGAGGCAGCTGATCAATATTTCTCTCTCATCGATGTTTCTAGCTCTCTATTTCTCTCCCTTCCTCTCTGTAAAAATCAATAAAACATTTTTAAATAAAAATAATAAATGAAATTAACTGATGAAAAACATTATTTTGGCAAACTATTTAACTACCAATGTAATAAACTATTTTAAAATATGATTATTTAAACCTAACTATACCCTGTGCAGCTACCAGAATATGAACAAAGTATATATTAGCAGCCATCCTCACTTTACAGTTTCTGAAAATGGAATAACGCTGCATCTGGCATGGGTAGCATTTGATAGCTTGATTCCGAATAATAGAAAAAATATGAATAGACTCTCCTCTCCCGGTGACAGAACTGGGACAAGTATCTGTATTAAGACTTTTAGATAAAAGTAACTTAATTCTTTAAAAAATGTTAAGCTGATTGTGGATAATTTACTAATTATATATTCACCCAATGAGTGAGAGATGCCACTGTATTTCAGCAATTAATTAATCACCAAATAATTATTGAAGCCTGAGGTATAAATATAAAAGGGATATAAAAATAGGACACCAATCCTGTTCGTTTTGAAATTATAACTCATTTAGAAGCATAAGTCATGCACAGTGATCTTCTGGCATTTAAATAATAAAACTGATTCCATAAGCTAAAAAAAAACCAAAAAAACACACAAAACATATACTTTTACAAAAGGAAGGATATTGTATGAGATAAGTAAGATTTTATTTGGAGAGGAGTCAAGAGTAAAATAAATTATATGAATAAAAGCCAGAGAAAAGAATGTACAATATGTGCTCAAGGGCAAAATGCAAAGCGAATGGCTTAAGCAGAATACAATACATATGAGGAAACACAGAATGAAACTTCAGAAAAGAACGTGAGTTTCACACTTTAGAGCCTTTAAATGAGCTGTTTCAGGATCATGCTGCTATGCAAATTCTGCCAAGGCCAGAATGCTGCCAACCAAAGGCCTCGAAATAAAACGGTTTAAAGAGATAGCCGTGATTTTCAGTACATGATTCTCTGACTGGTCTAGGCTGGATCAGACTATTCCCTCAGGTTATCAAAGACCCCGATTTTTTCCATTTTATTGCTCTATCATCCTGGAGGGCATTGCATTTATATGATGAAGCTGGACTATCAAAAAGTATGAAATCCAGGCTCCTGGGAGTTGAATCAGAGGATGTTCAGAGAAAGAAACTTTCCCTCCCTTCCCATTACTCCTGACAAAACCCCTTCTCATTACAACAACCTTCTCAAACCCAGGGTTTCCCGGATAAGCACAGAAGCTTTTGTGTGTGTGTGTGTGTGTGTGTGTGTGTGTCTGTGTGTGTGTGTGTGTGTTTTCCATTAAGCCCACCTGTACTTCCTCATGGATCAGTGACCCGCTAGAGAAGAAAATGGTCATGGAAGTGAACAGGTTATTTTGGTCAGAAATGATGAAGCTCCTCCCCTCCTGGAAGGCCCAGTCCTGCCCTTGAGAAGGTGCAGCCTTGTCTTGTATCCTCTGCTGGCCCCTGGCGTTTCCTGGTGAGCAGCTCTTCCGCGCCCATATTCTCTGCAGCAAAATTTGCGGTGTGTGTGGGAAGGGAGACTACCCTTGGGAGTACACAGTTCTTGCAGGTCCTGTGCATGAAAATGGCCTGAAGGATTGAACAACCAAAGGGATCTGGCCAATGAGTTTAGAATTTATTTGGCTAAAAGTTCCCTCAAAATCTTATTGGCAACTGGTTTGCTTGCTTCCAGCTATTTTCATGTACCAGTAAATACTAAGGCCCTATCCAAAACCTGCTTTGACCATTTCTCTTTCTCTTTTCAACCTTTTCAACTGGGACTACCAAGGCTGATCTGAAGTAATGTGCAGGAATGAGATATTCTTTATCTGATCTTTGCCCCAGGGCTGCCCTGAATAAGAAAATAGGAAACTTATCAAGCTTTCTTACCCCTACTGTACAGTAGCAGTTGACTTTTCCAATCCATTTAACCAGGGTTTTAGACTACATTTCCCTAAATCTCTCCTTGAAAAATAGCCAATATATTCCTGGGCTTTTGTCTTTGTTATAAACCCGTTGTTGTCAAAGGCAGCCAAGAACAGGCCACACTCCTTAACAACATTCTTATTAACCTCATCCTTCTGAGCTAAAGCTTCAGTGGTCTGCCATCCACATTGTCATAAACAATAACTTCATCACACTTGCTATGTTTTCTTGCTACTATTCCTAGCCACAAAACAATAACAAATATCTTAGGTTTTTCTTTCAATGCACCACTTCTGTTACCAATAATTCATCAATGTCAGAAATAAAAACCAATTTTCAAAGCGTAAATGGATTTAATAGTTTTTAGGAATAGGTTCTAGGCTGGACCTCTTGATTAATACAGCATTAGCCCAATAAGGGGATTGCTTCCTTGAGGCCACCTCTGAAATTAAGTTTACCTGGAATCACTGCCACCTCACCACCATCCCCTGAACAGCAGGAGACTGAAAAGGCTTCAGTTGAAATTACATTTCAAGCATAAGGGAGTTATATCAAGAGGCAACAAATACAACAACTGTGTTTTACTCACAGGAAGCTAGAAAATGCTGGAAGGGGCTGTAGCAAAACACTGAGTCTGCAAGACAATTGCCTGTGCCTAGATTCGATGTTTCAGGCTCACACAGGTACATACAGATGTAGTACTTAACTCACATGCACTCTATGAGCCTTAGAAATGTGATTTTATTTTTAAAATTTTTCCGATTGAAAAATTGTGTAATGGAGAACAAGAGAATGTGTCTGATCAAACTGCCTAATATGCAGGTATTCCCCTTTCACCCAGTTTCAGAAATTATAAATTAATTCTTTCAAAATACCCCTAGATAATCCTTCTAACTCTGCCTACAGAAGTCTAATCTCTCACGTGATGGTCGAGATCCTCCACAACCATACCCCTGTATGCACTGCCTGTATCTCCCTATGCACTCCTACTCACATGCTCTATTCATCAAATAGTCACTTCCCCCAAAAAATGTCACATGTGATCCTGCTTCATAGGTTTACAGCATTTTGAAATATCTCCTATTTCTATCTAAATGTTTCTATACTTGAAGATTTAAACCAATCCCTTTGCATAAAACTTTCCCAAACACTTCAGTCCATAGTATCACCTTTGCTCTAGAACTAAAAGTTTCTATTTTCTATTATATTCATTGATCACTTATTCAAATATCTTATGACATTTCATTTGCCATCTTTTTAAAAAATTCTACATTGTTCTCTATCATTTAATGTGTAAACCCCTATCTACTCAATTGACTTGTGGCCATAATCAAGACAGATACTGTGGGGTTTTTGGTGTTTTTTATTTTTTTATTGATTAAGTTATTACATATGTGTCCTTATCCCCACGTTACCCCCTACCCCCCCCCGACTCATGCCCTCACCTCCCTGTTGTCTGTGTCCATTGGTTAGGCCTATATGCTTGCATACAAGTCCTTTGGTTGATCTCTCCCCTTTACCCCCACCCTCTCCTACTTTCCCTCTGAGGTTTGATGGTCTGATCGATGCTTCTCTGTCTCTGGATTTGTTTTTGTTCATCAGTTGACTCAGTGATGCCACTTCTAGGAATATATCCCAAGAAACTAGAAACACCCGTTAGGAAGGATATATGCACCCCTATGTTCATAGCAGCACAATTCACCATAGCTAAGATTTGGAAACAGCCTAAGTGCCCATAAGTAGATGAGTGGATTAAAAAACTGTGGTACATCTACACGATGGAATACTACACTGCGATACTGTGTTTTTCATGTGCATCTTTAAACTCTTTAATTCAGATATACTTGGCTCTTAATATTTATTTGGTTACAGAATTAGCTTAATTCAAAGAATAATTAGAAAGTTAGAAATATCTAAGAAGTCCAAATTATTTCAGATCTACTTGAGAATTCAATTCCCTTGGGGGGGAAAAGGGCCAAAGCCCAGTTGAAGCAAAGGATGATACAATAAACTTTATGGGGACATGAATGGTAGGGAAGTGGAAGCTAAGGCCTTGAGATTTTCCTGGATGACAAGGAGTATAATAAATCCACACTATTTCACTCTTCCAAAATAATGCTCAACCTTTCCTCCCTATAGAGCTAGCTCTGAAAATCTGGAAGAGAACTAAAAACTAAAAGATCAAAGGTCTTGATCTAGTTGATCTGCATTCTTGCAGTTGACCTTATCATTAGAAAATGAAATATAATGAATCAACAGAAATCTGGCTTTGAATCTTATCTCTGCCATTTATTAGTTTGTGGCCAATGTGGATTTTAATACTTCAGTTTCTTCTTTGGTACCACAGGCATTACTAAAATTAGTATGGGCTACTTAAGCCAATTAATAGTAACTCCCTACAATTTTAACCATGTTTTGTTTTCTTAATATCTCTATATTCTGAAGTTCATTTTTAATGAAATTTATTGGGGTCGCTGGTTAATAAAATTATATAGGTTTCAGGTGTAAAATTCTATATCATCTGTATATTGTATTGTGTGCTCACCACCCCAAGTCAAGTCTCCTTCCATAAGCACTTCCATAGCTGTGTGTACATGTGCTCATTTTCCTCAGAAAACGTATTTATGAGGCTTAAGCTCATTGAATATGTCTGATTTCATTGCATTCAGAAACCACATCACATTTAACAATGACAAAGATTTCCTAACAATGCATTTACATTATTATTCAGTTAATTTATCTTCACTGAGATCTTAACATTTAGAATATATTTAATTTTTTTTTTTTTTTTAGTCCTCACCCAAAGATACGTTTTTATCAATTCTGGGGAAGTGGGGGGAGGGGGAGAGAGAAACATCGATTGGTTGCCTCCCACATGCACTCAACCAGGGATCAAACTCGAAACCTAGGTATGTACCCTGACCCACAATTGAAACCACAACCTTACTAGGAATCAAACACGTAAACTTTTGGTATACAGGATGACAGTCCAACCAACTGAGCACCCTAGCCAGGACAAGAATATATTTTACCATTTTTAGCACTGCCACACAATAATCATGACAACTAGTTTTGGTACTTGTTATAACTGATGATATAGTACAGTAGAAATAGCTTCACCAAAGCTATGAAAAACTAATTGAGTGAGGACTGGAGTTATTAGGATTGTAATATGAGTATAAGCAAAAATTAAGTATCATTGGACCTTCTTATTTTAATTACGTACCCAAACATTCTTAATCAGCATATAATTAAATTTAAGAGGAAGTACATTGTGTGCTAATTGCCATTGATTATTAATAATATGCTTATTTATGCATGCAAACTCTATAATGGCATATATCTCAACTGTTTCTGAATGACAAAACTGAGCTCTGCATAATGAAACTGTTAATGAGATGGAGTCTTGCAAGAACTATCAGACAATAAAATAGCTCTGATCTTAGAATTGTTTTTCTCTAACTTTTCCTTTGGAAAAATTAGAGCAAGCCACATGAATTCAGGTAAGAGATCATTAATAATTATGTCCTGCTTCATTTTATCAATCATGTTTTATTTTCTGGGATAATATATATTTGGGGGATATTTCATTAAAATATAAATAATTAATGTGCACTAAAAGTATAACCTTTATTTTAGTTTTCAATTATTTTTTTTATTCAGCCACTATATATAATTAGAAATTACTTTCATTATAAGCTGATGTTCTATTTTCATTTATTCATTCACTTAATATTATCTAACTAGAACAGTGATGGCGAACCTATGACACGCATGTCAGAGGTGACACGCGAACTCATTTTTTTGGTTGATTTTTCTTTGTTAAATGGCATTTAAATATATAAAATAAATATCAAAAATATGTCTTTGTTTTACTATGCTTGCAAATATCAAAAAATTTCTATATGTGACACGGCACTAGAGTTAAGTTAGGGTTTTTCAAAATGCTGACATGCCAAGCTCAAAAGGTTCACCATCACTGAACTAGAGGTCCAGTGCACGAAAATCATGTGTGTGTGTGGGGGGGGGGGCGGTTTCCCTCAGCCTGGACTGCGCCTTCTCGCAGTCTGGGACCCCGCAGCTAGGGTCCCCAGGCTGCTGGCAGCTGGCTCCACCCCCGCTGCTACCACTGCTTGACACCTGTGCGGTACTGGTCCTTCCCTCCTCCTCTGCTACCAGTCACCTCCCTCTGTGGGCGACAGCCCTGGGTGTGATCGCTTGGATGGCCTGGGCCTCCCTCTTTGAGGTGATCGATTGCAGGCCTCCCTCTGCAGAGCGATCGTGGGGTGATGGTGGGGCCCCCCCAACCAATCACATTGCACCCGCCTTGGCTGGCCTGGTGCCAGTGAGTGTCGTTGTTCCTTCGGTCGATCGATTTGCATATTACGGTTTTATTATTATAGATGGTTCCTTGTTTATTAAGCACCTACTGCATGCCACACACTGCTCTAGTCACTGGGGATACCACAGTGAGCAATGTATACTCCCTCCCTCATGGAGCTTGTGAGCTAAACTTGTGAGATGGTGGTGGAGAGGTGACACAGATAATATTTAAGGTATTATTCGATAATACGTGTTAAAGAGAAATATAAAGCAAAAAAGGGAACAAAAGGTTGATGGGGGAGGTAGAGGTTTTATATATGTTAGCTAGGGAAGACAAAACTGAGATGGTGACTAAAGGAAGTAAAGGATCCAACCATAAGGATATCCCAGGGAAAGCATTCCAGGAAAGAGAGCTGCAAGTACAAAGACCTTGTAGCATAGAATGTAGCATAGGCCCTGTAGTGAGTTCATGGAGTGGTAGAATCTGTTATAGTTCATGTGCATTACTGGGAGTGTGTGGGGGGAGGCTGGGGGGGTTGAGGTGGGCTGATATCTACCTCTGTCTCTGAAAAAAAATGTTTATATAACTATTTCATGATTTGTTTTTTAAGGCATGTAAATTATTTCCTCACAATGGAGAAAAATATTTACTCTTTCATCACCCATACTATGCCCCCCCTTAACACATCTCCCATAAAAATTTAGTTGAAATAGTTAATGTTAACATTCTAACTATGTAAGTGCTATTCTTAGCATTCTTAGAAGAACATGCATTAAATATTGGTTACTTTTGTTTCCTGCATACGTTTCTGTATCCTATAGTATTAATAATTTCCCTTTTTAAAAAATTCCACATTCAGTATAAACTCAACCTCAAACTCTTTGCCACTTGTCTGAATATCTTCCCAAGCATTCAACTTAAACTCAATGAAAGTTACATAGTTGCTTGTTTTTACTTATCTCACTGCTTCCTAGTTGTATTTTTAACTAATCTTCCAACACTGCCTCTTGTAGGGGTTCCTGTTGCCACCAATTCATAAGACCTTCGTGACATTCAGAGAGGTAAATTCAAATACTTCTTGGCTTTCCCAACTTGTGACTTTAAGATTCAACTTTCTGGTGAATTCTTAGTCTCATTACTACTGGTTCATCCAATTACTAGCTCCCAAATTTTGTCTCTTTGGTTTTATCCTCTCCCATTATCTATCTATATTCCTATAAGATTTTTCCACTTAAAAATCCTTGTATGTTTCAGGAGAGAATAATAGTCAACGTGTTTACTTTTTTATCTTCACACAAAACTGCATACCCAGTGCTCAGACATCAATCGGAAGGCGATCGATGAGCTATAAAGTGAGCATCACTTAGTCAGCATATGGTATATTTGGTTACAGGTGCATAAAAGCTCTGTAAAATCCCAAACCCAAATGATCTCTTTCTAGTGAGTATTTTAAGTATGCAATATACCTTTGAATTAATTAAAACACATTTACTAAGAATATGTACTGTTTTAAAGGATCTGAGTCATCAAATTAGAAAATATGTTGAATCTACCCGCATATAAGTCATTTTAATTAAAATTAACTTAAATGTGCACACTGTTTCACCTTCTGAGTCTGGAGAAACAACATAAAATAACATCACAATTGTAAAACAGAACGCCTATTGATTTCCATAAATTGAACAAATCTGGAAGTTCATTGCATCAAGTACCAACTGCCTTTGAAAAAAAACTATACACTGGTACATTTTAAACTTGTTGAACCTGTACAGGACAGAGTGTTTAATAGGACGAAACCATAAAGAATACTGCCATACTACCCCTGAATCATCATTTTAAAAAGACAATCATATGATAATTATGCACAAAGCTACATGTTAAAATATTTAATTCTTATTGTAATATTTAGCTAAATGTACTTTAAAACGCCATATATTTCTAAAACTACAAGATTGATTATCTTTGTTCCTATAGTTTGTACAGCACACTGCTTTATATAAAGTATGCATTCAAAGATATGTGAATGAATAAAGGAAAACACTGGAGGAGGGGGGTGATGAATAGGCCAAGAGTTCAAAGGATTTTCAGGGCAGCACAATAGTTGTATGATATTATAATGATGGATACATGCCATTATACATTTGTCCACACCCGGAGCATGTACAACAAGAGGAGTGAACTGCAATGTAAACTATGGATTTGGGGTAATAATTATGTGTCAGTGTAGGTTCTTGGATTGTAACAGATGCTCCATTCTGGTGCAGTGGTTCTTAGGCAGATGCCCCAGATATTTTATAGACCAGTGATGGCGAACCTTTTGAGGTCAGCGTGCCAGCATTTTGAAAAACCTTAACTCTGGTGCCGTGTCACATATAGAAATTTCTTGATCTTTGCAACCATAGTAAAACAAAGATTTATATTTTTGATATTTATTTTATATATTTAAATGCCATTTAACAAAGAAAAATCAACCAAAAAAATGAGTTCGCGTGTTACCTCTGACACGCGTGTCATAGGTTCGCCATCACTGTTATAGACAGTATTTTCATTAGATGATCTTGGAGCTATATTATGAGAAAAGTAATCAGTTAGATATTAAAGACTTCAAGAAAATACAGATCATAAACATTTTAAGTCTCATTTTATAATCAGCAACCTTAAAACTACTAAGCTGTGTACTGTAATAAAAAAATCAAAAAGCACCTATCTCAGAAGGAAATATTTTACAATCATTGTTTACAATGTTCGCTATATACTAGGAAAAAAAACTTGCTCAAATTCCTCCTAAATTATATGCCCAAACACACCACTTCTATCTATCTATCTGCATATATATATATATATATATATATATATATATATATATATATATCCTATATAATAAAAGGATAATATGCAAATTCACCCTAACAGTAGAATGATTGAGAATGCTATGAGCTGCCCCTTGGTGGTCAGTGCACTCCCAGAGGGGGAGCTCCACTCAGCCACAAGCTGGGCTGACAGCTACAAGCGCAGTGGCAGTGGTGGGAGCCTCTCCCGCCTCCTTGGCAGTGCTAAGGATGTCCAACTGCGGCTTAGGCCTGCTCCCTGTGGGTAACAGGCCTAAGCTGTCAGTCAGACATCCCCCAAGGGCTCCTGGGTTGCCAGAGGGATGTCTGACTGCCAACTTAGGTCGGATTCCCCAGGGAGCGGGCCTAAGCTGGCAGGTGGACATCCCCCAAGAGGTCCTAGATTGCAAAAGGCCGCAGGCTGGGTTGAGGGACCCTAACCCCCCCACCCCCCCACCCCCGCCGAGTGCATGAATTTCATGCAATATATATATTAGAGGCCTGGTGCATGAATATATATATATATATATATATATATATATATATATATATGTATATTAAAGGCATAAATCTAAGATGCATAATAACATACATTGTTAATTTAAAAATAGGGGGAGCTATGAGTGTATAGAGTCAAGGGGTTTAGTTAGGGAAACTTTGCATGTTCTGCTCAATTTTGCTGGGAACCTAAAGCTCTAAAAATAAAATCTATTAAAATAAAATAATAGTGCCCTAACCGATTTGGCTCAGTGGATAGAGCGTCAGCCTGTGGACTGAAAGGTCCCAGGTTCGATTCCAGCCAAGGGCGTATACCTTGGTTGCAGGCACATCCCCAGTAGGAGGTGTGCAAGAGGCAGCTGATCGATGTTTCTCTCTCATCGATGTTTCTAACTCTCTATCCCCTCTCCCTTCCTCTCTGTAAAAAATCAATAAAATATATAAAAATAAAATAAAATAAGGATCCTAAATTAAAAAATAATAATAATAATAGTAATAAAATATGCTAGTTAACATTGATGCTATTGAATTTCAAAGGCTTTCTGCTACTTGATCCTTCCTATGGATTACACATAGCTTGCCACCAGGTAGATTTAACATTATTTGTCCAAGCGAAGAATTGCACTTACTATAAGATATCTGTTATTAAATTGTAAGTATAGGCTATAGAAATTTTCCTCCAACTTCAATTTGCCCTGCTCTCTCTCTGCTTTAGTCAGTCCCCTCCACTTAATTTCAGGTCATTGTGCTTCTACTTCACTGACATCAAAAGATTAGGGCATACATCTTCTTCTTTATATCATCTTATATATTATCACTGTAACAGCAAGTTATTGATATATTGTTTTATTGCTTTATTTCTTATTAAGAAACACTTAGTACTGACTGAAAACCATTTTCCATGACACTGCCAGTTCTCCATATTACCACCCATTCCCCATTCCAAGAATCCTTAATGTACTTGTGTTTTTCACACTTAAGGTGCTTGTTGACAACTTTTATATTTTATAGAAATCGTATTAAACACAATATTGGGAGAGCCTTACTCTAAATATTTGGTCTTAGAAGTCAAGAAAAGAGCTTTGGGACTAAGCCTTCAAATGGAATTTGTGGGCCAGAGAGAAATAAGCACTGTGATTTTCTTTTTTGAATAGGGTTGTCAGATAAATTAGAGAAAGTGTATTTAAATTTGAATTTCAGACAATGAATAATAATCATTTAATATAAGCACATCTTGTATATCTTAAGTATTACATAGGTGTCCCGTATTTTTATTTGCTAAATTTAACAACCCTAATTTTTCAGGGAGATCATTTAAGGATTCCTTCTGGGTAAACAGAAGAAGAAGGACTCGCCAATGCATAACAGACTTCATCTCCTACTATCACATTCAGAAGGGGCCTAGAGCTAGATGTGATTAAATGATTAAAAATTAATGTCGCCTTTTTGCATAACGGTAAGTGTATTTTGGAATGACTCCATATCCATCATAACTTACCTAAAAAAAAATTAGCCGACTTTTCTTCACTTCCATTCAAAGGAACAGTTATATATCCCTCCGGTACAAATATTTGAAGACAACTTACACAATGAGAAAACTTGTCTTCCAAAGCCTTTCAGTCCATTTATCAGGAAATACCATCCTCTTATAAGGTCTGCAGAAAAGTGTCACTGTCTCGCTCCACGGGACCCTTGCCTCACCGCTGGCCTGCGGGGTAGCCCTTTTGTCTACTGCCCCCTGACGCTATTTGTCTGAGAACTTTTTATAGATTCCTGTCTTTTTTCCTATGGAGTAAACTCATGGGGAGGCTCTGGCCCTAAAGGAGAGCCTTCCATTGACCATCTGTGCATTCTGTGGGTGAGTATGTATGTTTGAGAGGCTAAAAATGGGAAGGTAAATCTAGGTCCTGGGCTCACTGTAGCCTCCTCTCCAGTTTTAGAGTAATAAATAGTAGTATAGTATTCTGATCCATATATCACTACTATGATTATTGTCTAATTGCTTCAAAATGCAGACAGAAAAGGTCAGAGAGCACACACTCTCCTAACCGCAGCACATATATTTCTTATCTATTCTGAATATTATTACTATTTTCTCCATTAATTCATTACGCCATTATTGGCTTTCTGTGTGCCCAGTATGGTGCTGTGTCTTCCCAAAAATTCTCTCTGCTCTGTAGACATTCTCTAGTAGAAAAAACTCTCTTGAATATTTGATTATGATATTAGGTGACAGTAAGGTTATATGCAAAGTGCCATGGGAAAGACAGAAAAGAAAAGAAAAACTAGTTAGGTTTACTTAGAAAAATCAGAGAAAATATATATTGAACTGGCTCTTAAATTATGCATAAAAGATCGCTTGGTGAAGATGAGATAAAAGGCATTCAGCAAAAGGGACTTTTGCAAAACCAAGAGACATAAATACACAAGATTTGTTTGGGTAAGACAAGCAGATTGGAGTGAACAGAGTTTAAGGCATATGGTCCTGTAGACAAACAGTGGCAAAGTTAGAAAAATAAATTCGGGTCAGCTTGTGAATACTGTTGATTACTTTAAATTTTTGCCTGGGTACATGAAAGGCTTTCACAAAAGTTAAAGGACATGATCAGGATTATGTATTGAAAATGTAATTATGGCAACAGAATCAAAGCTGAGTTGAAACAGAGAGCAAAAGGACACTGGAATCAGCTAGGAAGTTTCTTCAATTAGAGAAAAGAAGGATTTACGCCGATAGTAAACTAATTTCCTATTCATCAGTTATAGTCACTCCCCTGGCTCAGGAATCTATCATGGCTTCTTATTCCCCATGCAGAAAGCCTCACATTTTCCTGGCATTAATGACACCCACTATTTAAGCTCACTCTTCTTATATAATCATTTCTTATTCTAGTGTTTTTAAGAGTCCTCCTAAAACTAGTAAAAAAGTGACTTAAAGAAGATCTGAAATCTAGCTCAGGTCCTGCTACTCTGGTGTGTGACCTCAGGTGAGTATTTAACCCTTTTGTAGAGCAAGTTTCCTTTCCTGTAAGTTGCATGAGTGTATAGACGACATCTACCTTGTCCTCTGTTTCATTTCAGCCTAGACTCTATAGTTATACCCTTTGGGGATCAAACGACCCTTTCACAGGGGTCACCTAAATACATCCTGCATATCAGATATTTACATTACGATTCACAACAGTAGCAACATTACAGTTATGAAGTTGCAACAAAAATAATTTTATGGTTGGGGGTCACCACAACATGAGGAACTGTATTAAAGGGTCACGGCATTAGGAAGGTTGAGAATCACTGCTAGGGCCTAAAGCAGGGGTGGGCAAACTTTTTGACTGGAGGGCCACAATGGGTTCTTAAACTGGACCGGAGGGCCGGAACAAAAGCATGGATGGAGTGTTTGTGTGAACTAATATAAATTCAAAGTAAACATCATTACATAAAAGGGCACGGTCTTTTTTTTTTTTAGTTTTATTCATTTCAAACGGGCCGGATCCGGCCCGCGGGCCGTAGTTTGCCCACGGCTGGCCTAAAGTATATTATATAAGTGTTCAGCCCACGGCTGGCCTAAAGTATATTATATAAGTGTTCAGTAAACATTTACTCATTAAATGGAGTGATAATATTTGCCTTCTGTATCAGACAGGGGTCCTATAAGGATCAAATAAAATAATGCAGGGATAAGCATTTATAAACAGTTTAACCATGTAAAAATAGTCATCTGATTATTATTTGATTATATGTATGTTCTGCTCACAAAAAAATAATGCGCATTTACCATAGAAAAACTTTGAATCATAATAAATCACAAAATTCACCAGAATTATTATGCTATGCAGAAATAATCAGCAAGATGAGCTCACATTCAGGCTTTTTCTATGGAAATATATGCCTTACAATAAAGATCGTATGGCACAGAATATTTTATACTCTATTTTTCTATCAATAATAGATCATAAAAATTATACATGTCATTAAATGTTTTTTACAACATGGCCTTAGCTGTACATTATTTTTATATTCACATTCAGTAACTTAATTATCTGTCTTATTGGATAATACCATTTCTGTTCTTTGTGGAAAAATCAAATGGAGAGGTTGCTTTTACAAAAAAAAGTCAATTTACTGAATGAAACACCAGAGTAGGACTCAGCATTGATGCAACATACATATATTTGATAGCAGATAGAACCTTAATAACTATAGTTGCTTCTGTTATAAAGGGTGGATAGTAATGAATGGATAAATGCTGAAATAATCAATCCATGGATACTTATTTACTTGGCAATATGTCTAAAATGATCAACACACTTAGAAATCCATTGCTGTGTAATGGGTACCCTGTGGACTTAGAATTGGGATCCTGGACTCCCATTCTAG
Source organism: Myotis daubentonii (assembly GCF_963259705.1). Lineage (NCBI taxonomy): Eukaryota > Metazoa > Chordata > Mammalia > Chiroptera > Vespertilionidae > Myotis > Myotis daubentonii. Next base: position 34,107,640 of record NC_081856.1, on the reverse strand, counting down.
GTCTGCCATGGATTAGGATCTGGGTGACCTTTGGTAAGTCACTGAATCTCCATGAGCTCCAATTTTTCTTGTATGTTCACTGGATGTAATAATAATCATGGCAAGTGGTTGTTAATGAGAATTATATGGCACTGTGCTTATAACCTGCCTAGTACATTGCCTGACCCATGGTAACCACTGAGTATAAGCTATTGTTAGTTAGTATTATCACGATTACTCAGCACACATGCCATCATCCTGTCAAATCCCAACAATCTCAAGAGAGATTTGCAGCATCCTCACAAGTGGCTCACACAAGGATGATTCTTATCTATCCCCAGAATAAACCATAAAATACTATATACATAACAAATAATTCTGATCAAATTTTACAATAAACTCATTAACTCAATAGGTTTAAAAACATTTAAAATTTACTTTTCAGGGATGTAGAGTTCTTCCATTTGTAAGTGGAAAAAACAATAACATAGGTTGGTTTGTTTTTGTATGTATAGTGTCTATCATGAATATTCTGAGTAAATATATATAAAGCCAAAATTAAAACACACATTGTTGTGTTTTAATCATGATAAGACACACATTGTTGTTACTCAAACTTTGAATTTTACCCTTTAGAAAACAATCCAAGTTGTACTCTATAATGGTCTTAATTTCCTAATATAAGGAAAGATTCTACACATATAGGTTTTACAATTCTTCTTTGAAAAAAATATTTATCCTGGATTGTATGCATATAGCTTTTGAAGTTCTTCTTTGAATAAAGATGAAATAAATTATTTATTTTGGGAAATATGTTAAACTTCCTACTATATAATACACATACAAAATTGACAAAAATGTCCCTGACCAATATTTTTAAATACCATTTCCTTTCCTTTCATACATTAATTCAGGACAGGTGTTTGTGTCTGTTTTTTTCCATGATATACAAAGCACATTCCTACATATTAATTAAGTATTAACAACCTTTTTTGTATAAGCTAAATAACTGTTTCAATTAATTTGCAATTTTAGTTATTACTGTTTAATTATTACTCCCTCAGGGTAGGAGTGTAACCACAGTAGCTCACTGAGGCTTTCCTGTCCACTTCAGAGACTTCAGTGCATTCTGTGAATCTGCACTTAACCTAGTTAATATTTATTGTCATTTGGAATAATATGTAGGATTATCAAAATCATTAAAAAGAGCCAATATTAAAGATGTTCTAATATGAAATTACTTAACTCTCAAGAGGCAAAGCAACAATTTAATTTTCTGACTGTAATATATAACTTCTAATTTTATTTTCCAATAGATGCTGAGCATTAATTATAATCATCAGTATGCTAATAAGAAATACATTCACACTTAAAATGTATTACAAAAAAAATTAATAATATACTATAGTAGTATAGTATATTTCTAGTATAAAAACACAATTTGGGTGGAATAGCCTTTTGTTTTAATTCTTTATTATTGAAAATACTAGAGGCCCGATGCACAAAATTCAGGCAAGGGGCTTGGCCCTCGCAGCCCCAGCTTTGTCCGGAATGTCGTCCAGAAGGACGTCCGGAAGGTCGTTTGGCTGTCTGGTCTAATTAGCATATAATGTTTTTATTATTATAGATAATCAGTAATATTCTGGGGGACTGCTCTCTCAGGGCGAGGGCCTTGGCCATCAGAAGGAGAACAGTGCTTGATTACAGGCTGAAACTCCCTCATTTATCTCAACCCAACCTCTTCTCTGTGCTCCTGATTTATACACCCAACTGCCTATTTCACATCTTCACTCAGATGCCTTCTGGGTATCTCAAATATAACATGTCCAAAATGAGTTTCCTGTTTTCTACCAGGTCTATGCCATGTGTAGTCACCAGTGTGTTGCTGCCTTCCCAGCTGTTAAAAGGAGAAGACTGGGAGTCCTCCCCATGTCTTTGACTCAACTCATACCTTTTCTTCTATTCATCTTCAAACTCTACCATATTTATCCCCAGAATATACATCATACCTGCTCTCTTCTTTCCACCTCTACTGCTGCCACCTTATTTCAACCAGCACTCTCTCCTGAATGCTGGCATGTGCTCCTACTGGTCTGCCTGTGCACACTCTTGCCTCCCTGCAATCCATCTGCCTACACAGCACAGTGATGGTCTTAAAAGATAAATGGCAGCATGGCACTTCCTGTGTAAACCTTGTAACAATTCTCTTATCATTTATAACACCACCCATGTGCTCTAGAACACACTACTGCAGCCTAGAAACAAAATAAATCCGTTTGCATACTTAATCCTTCTTCCTAGTCTCAGCCAAACTTGCACTGACCTGAAGACTGTACGTACATACATACATATATGTACATACATAAATACATATGTATAGTACATGCATATGGTGTTTAGTGGCATTTATGCAAAAATAATTATTTATTATTTATGGAGACTACAAATCTCTTAGGTTAGAGGCTATGCCTCTCTTGTTCATCAATGGTTCCCAGTGCATTGTGTAACCCCTGCCATCTAGAAAGTGCTAAGCACTAAGTGAATTAATTGTCTTAGAGTAGAAATTTCACAAAGAAACAAGATCCACTATCAGGTTAAAGGGAGCAAATCCAAACCATTTTTATCTCAGAACTCTTTCTACAGACAGTTTAATATTCAAGATCTTGCATTATCTTGATTTAGATGGCATTGCATGGAGCTTATTTATGGATTCAAATCATTTCCTACAGTCATAGGTCTGCTATAAGGAGTCTAAGCTCTGATAAATATCCTTATTTCAAAGCTGGGTTTTGCAGTTCTTTGTTTTCTGAACCTCTACTGGCATCATTTTAAGAATGCATGAAGTTAATTGAGAATTCAGTCCCTTGCATTTTATAGCAGTTGTCTTCGGGTATTATACAATGTCAAAATCCTCCTGTAGATTACTTATTATCAAAGGTTTATTGAAAGTGGAAATATTACATTTCAAAATTATGATGAGCTTTATGCAACCAATCTTCTCTGCTGATCTGTGTCCCAGAATGGTCTAAATTAAACATTAACTAGATATTAAGCTAAATGGTAAATTGTTTGATGGCCTGTTTTACTTTTTCTTTGATGACTGCATTATTACCAGAAAACATATCATTACAAAAACACGTACATTCCTCACAGAATCTGTTTAAAATGGAGTTTTACCATTTTAATGGAGAGTTACATAGTCATAATATTTTTAAGGTGGCCCTTACCTTGTCAAAAGACATGTGACTTTTTGAAATTGTATGTTTTCTTTAAAAACTTTAACACAGAAAGTTTTGCTTTTATGTTATCCCCTGTAAATCAAACTACTGCATTATTAGTTCATGTTTAAAGTGCATTTAATAAATTGTTTACAAGGAATTGGAATAGCTAAATCTGCACATCGTAATGTACCCCTCCACCCAGTTCACTGGGATAGTTTTTATTTTATAAATGGAAGTCCAACATAGATTTTTTGTGATTACATACCCAACAGCTATAGCCCAAACTTCCACAACTAATACACCACATGTTTTGCTACTAAAACAGAGGGACAAAGGTGGTAAAAGTAAAGAAAAATCAATGCTCTATTGATGGCACTTGAATGAAATTGTACATTTACTGAAACCATGCTAAATTGTAACACTTGACATCATATCCATTCTGTTGCTATAAACCAGGGTTAATATCAAGCAACTTTCCACTGCATAATGGCTGCTGTTTTTGCTTAAAATTAATTACACATGTGTTTAATTACACAGCAGTTTTTGAAAGTGATTATATAAAATGTTATTTATTCTTGGTCTTGCTCAGATCTCTCAAATTATAGTTCTCTAACTCTGAAAGCAACAATGAATTTTAATAAAGGGCAGGGTTTGCAAATTACTGTTGCCGGGTTGCTGCCAGTGACGAAAAGCCTCTTTTAGAAACTGAATAAAGTTCTATTGTCTTTGTTCATCCGTGAGAAGGGACTTGAATTACTCTACTAAGCCACCAGAGGGCACTCTGATGATGACCAGTAGACATTCCTCTTGCGAGGCCACTTAGAACTGCCTTTGTCATGGGTTTGCTACACAGACCTTCTTTGATATTGCCTTTCATTCTGAAAAATTTCCATCTGAAACTCCAAAAGTAATACTATAAGCAACCCTCAAATAACAACTATACTCGGTATACCTAAATAGCACTTAGGCCTGTTTTCTTTGTCATCGTTCTCAGAACCTGATGTGACTCAGGCACATGTCTACATAGACTGATTTAGACTGATTTATCTTTGGTTCAAGCTGCCAACTCTGTTGTATTTAATGTGAAAACAACATGATATACTGTAATGATTCAGCAACCTATTTATAACATGCAATATAGACACTGAATGATTCAGCAACCTATTTATAAGTAGACTTTACACTAACATGTAATATAGATGATGAATATATAGCTCTATAATAACATTTAAAGAAGAAAGTGTCCTTGAATCATCCTTTAGAATCTACTTTCATCGAAGCAGATGTCTAGGTATTGGACGCTTTGTTAGAACCAACCTAGTTTTGGACAATTTATGGAATTACAGAAGGATAAATCGCCATTGGTGATCCAATTTTGGAGTCACACCTGTTTGTCAACTTAATTTTTTAAGTGTGCTTTTATAATGCTTTCTATGCTCTCTAAAGATTTTTCTTTTTACTTTTTTTATATAGTAATTTTTATCAAATGTATATAACTAAAGTATCAAATACCACTGAAAGGCTTATAATAAAAAGTTACTTCTATATAAGATGAGAAAAATATCACACCTACTCTCTAGATTGGATGTGTGAAGATAAAATATGTGAAAGCACTTTGTACAGTGACTTACATAACAACCAGTCATTAAATGTTAGAAGTATCACCATTATAAAAAACATATTCCTGCAGTGTATATTTTTGTCCACATTATAATATGTAACATACATCATTCTTTATTTTGATCCATTTCCCACCTATAGTTTTAAAATATTACCCTAAAGTTTCTCAGCAAATCTATACAGTATACAAGATAAATAAAATATGAAGACCTGAAAATTAAAATAATACAAGAAAAAACATCACTATTGACTTTTCCACATAATAACAACAATTTATGTGTGCATATATATATACATAGCATTACACACATTATATATGTGTATGTGTAATATAATATGTATGTATGTGTGGGCATACATATATTTCTGTGTTGATATGCATAAGTTGACTTTTCTCTTTTTAAATAAACAAATGTTCTGAAAATGAGAGCATTTTTTTCACTTTCTACAGTAGAGAAAACATTTTAAAACATCTTTCTAGAGAAAGATCAATTTTATACTGTTATTTTATGAAATATACTAGATTGTGCAGTAAGTTAGTACTTTAAAAGAAGTCTTGTATAGATTCTTTGTAAGAAAAACACCACTGTTTCAAAAGAACAAAGGTTAAAAGGAATCTGCAAAGACTCAGTGTGTGACACTGTTTTATTCACCCTTCCCACAAATGTGCGGCACCTACACAGTCGCAGGCAATGTGCTTGCCACTTGTGACACAGTGTGAATACAACATGCCTGTGTTCTGTGGCCTCTCCGAGGTTATAATCTGCTGAGGTACATGTAAGTTAGTAATTATATTAAATGCAATACTTATTTTAAGGGTGTGAGTTGTTCCATTATATTTAGGGCATAAGATTTTTCCACATTTCATTTATTATACTTTCATCTATTTTAACAGTAAGTATGACAGGTGTTGCTACCAACGTTCTGAAGTAAAACACCTTATCCAAACCTGGGAATTCGAGGAAGTCTCACACTGCTAAGATGAGATCTACATTAGAGGTATGAATTGTTCTGAAAGTTTATTTTACAAAATACATACAGCACAATTTTTACTAAAGGCAGGCTAAGATAATCTGAGCTATAAGTAGAGAGCAGGAGTTAAATACAAGGAAAGTGATAACGGAAATTTCCAATACTGTATCTCACATTTATGCCTCCTTGTGGATGAAGCAGAAAAAAAAAAATTCATAGTCTCCTTTTATCCACGGGGGATATGTTCCAAGACCCCCAGTGGATGCCTGAAACTGAACACTACCAAGCCCTGCATATACAGTATTACGTATTTCTCTTATTCATAAAGTTTAATGTATAAATTAGGCACAGTAAGAGATTAGCAACTCTGAATAATAATAATAATAATAATAATAATAATAATAATAACAATAATAATAATAATATAACGTTGTATTATAAGACAGGGGTGGGTAGGTGGGTAGAAAGAGATTAACCAAAGAACTTATATGCATATATGCACAGCCCCTGGACACCTATAATAGTGTGGTGAAGGCCTGAGGCACAGGAAGGTGCCAGGCTAGAAGAGATCAATGCGGGGGAAAGGGTACATCTGTATAACTTTCAATAAAGATAAATTAATTGTTTAAAAGGCAGTAAGAAAATATACTGTGATAAAGAAAAATATGTATACTGATATCTATTTTTACCCACCCACTGCCATGTGTTTACAGTGTGTTTGTGGTGTAATAACTGGGGAGCAGATGTTATTTTATACATTCACAGTAGTTCCTTGACCACCACCCCTAGTAAATTCATAATGCATGTTTGGTGATTTGAACATGGCCCTAGTATGAGCGTCATACATTTATGGAGAACCTATAAGAGACATGATTTTTGTTCTGAGTACAGTGTATAAGAAAAATACAACTTCTGATCTTCTGCATCATCTGCCTTCTGATTAAGAAAACATTTCTAGGCATTATTACTGTCTCTTTCCCTACCTTCAATTATTACATTCAATAACTTTCCCTTAAAAAACCTACAAATCATCATTTCACTCTTTCACCCTCTGAATCAACTTGTTTCAGGGGGGGAAAAAAAGAAGGAATGCTTGAAAGTGCTACGGTGAGTGATGGTTTAATAAGATATGCTTACAGTAATTAGGTTGTTTTTATATATTATTCATAGCAGACAATAATGTAATTCTTTAAAACAAAATCTTAAATGTATCTCTAGTCTGAAATATACAGTAGATTAATATATGTTTTGGTCATCTTAAAATGAAATAATTTCTGAATACTTATAGATCAGAAACACTGCGTAGCGTTCTATATATAATAGTGATACCAACATGATATGAAACTAAGAGATGATTCTAGGAATCAGATAATTAAGACTCTTAGAGTGTGAACACATTTAAGTCTTTTATACAAGCATGCTCTGGTCCATGGAACCACAGGAAAAGCTCATATTTATAATAATAAAAGCATAATATGCTAATTAGACTGGACGTCCTTCCGAATGACCTTCCAGACAAAGCCAGGTCTGCGTGGGAAGCCGGTGCCAGCAGCCAGGGGAAGGAAGACCTACTCTTGCATAATTTCATGCACCAGGCCTCTAGTTTTCTTAATACCATTTTTATGGTTTTAGAGAAGCAAAGGGATTCACTGATCTAAACTTGTTGACAGACTGGCTTTGTTTGTGATTTGAACAACTAAATTTAATGACTCTGTTTCAAGTTTCAAGAAGATAAAAAGTCTGACATGTTTTGATTGATTAGTTTCAAAATAAAACCAAAGAAGTGATCCACATAGGTTGCAAGAGTTTCCATTTAATATTTTCTTGTTGTATATAGGAAGACAAAAAGAAAGCTAAACATTAATACAACAGGCTCAAGTTGTTGATCAGAACTTTAGATTTGTAGATTTAACCTTTCTCAGGCTGGTGGACCATTTGTTGTTAATGGTATCAGTGAAATTACTAATCAAGATAAAAGTGCCTTCAAATTAATTACAGCTGACCTTGGAAAAAATCATTATCTTCTCAATGGATGTTCAATTAAAGGTGAGAGAATGTCAGTGTGACTTTGGGTCATTAACTTATGACTGCAAATCTTATTTTCTTGAAGTTGTTTACTATCAAGTAAATATGATAATAAATCAGTTTCACACTAATATTTCCAACATTATATGGTATAATGCAAGCACATGTAAAACAAATAAGAAAACCTTGATAAATCCTACTATGTTCACTTGCCTTTTCTGTACTACTTATTTTTTTATGGCTACATTCTCTACTAGACTGCATAACCTTTCAAACTTTCTAATTCATCTTTGAGCCATTTATAAATTTTTGAAACAGTTTATAATGCTTGATTCAGTCTTTTATTCTACCTCAGTCAGGCTCAGCTTCTGTAAATTTTCAAAAAAACTTTGGTAAGAGAGAGAGATATTTTCAACTTCTAAATCTATTTTGACAAAAGGCAGGAAAACTAGCATTTTCATACATTGCTGGTGAAAAAGAATTGCTCATGTGCTTTCAGGTAGTAATCCAAAAACATATTAGAATGTATTACTCTCACTTAGGGATCCCATACTAGCATACAGAGAAAAAGCAACAAAAACAAGAAGCTTACTAACTATATTGTGTAGTAACTATAATCTAAAATTCTGAGCCACAAATAGTTGAATTGTTACTTAGTCATACAATGAAACAGATCTATGAGTGATACACATGAGATACTCATCCTATATAATAAAAGGGTATATGCAAATTGACCCTAAAGGCAGAACGACCGGGAAAGGCCAGTTGCTATGATGTGCACTGACCACCAGGGGGCAGATGTTCAATAAAGAAGCTGCGCCCTGGTGGTCAGTGCACTTCCACAGGGGGAGTACCGCTCAGCCAGAAGCTGGCTCATGGCTGGCCAGTGCAGCGGTTGTGGAGGAGCCTCTCCTGCTTCCTTGGCAGCGCTAGGATGTCTGACTAACAGTTAAGCTGGCAGATGGACATCCCCCAAGGGGTCCTGGACTGCGAGAGGGCACAGGCTGGGCTGAGGGACCCCCCTGAGTGCACGAATTTTTGTGCACCGGGCCTCTAGTTAGTGATAAAGGTATCTGCTTAGTTATGTATGCTTTAAGCTTATACCTTTAAAAAAAAGCTTAAAAATTATGATCTAATTATGTTTATATCTACATATGTCCATATGGAAATGAGACATGGTTAGGAAACTTTTATACTACGCCATTAACACTGGTGAGCTTGAACAGGGAATGAGATATGAGGAATGTTGGCAAGAGTTCTAATAATTCTATTTGCATTTTTTAATCTATAATAATAAAAGGGTAATATGCAAATCAACCAAACGGCCAAACAGCCGAACAACCATCCAGATGCCCTTCCGGACACCCTTCTGGATGACCTTCCAGATGAAGCCAGGGCTGCGAGGGCTGAGGCAGCCAGGACTACAAATTTCGTGCATCAGGCCTCTAGTCTATAGAATAAAAACCTAAGCGACCCTTACAGCAGAACAACCAGAACAACCAGTCACTATGATGCACACTGACTACCAGGGGGCAGACACTCAATGCAGGACCTGCCCCCTGGTGGTCAGTGCGCTCCCACAGGGGGAGCACCGCTCAGCCAGAAATTGGGCTCATGGCTGGTGAGCATAGCAGCAGTGGTGAGAGCCTCTCCTGCCTCCGCAGCAGCACTAAGGAGCAATGAGCAGAGCAGTAAGTTGCAGCAAGCAGGAAGGCAAGCAGGAAGGAGCGAGGGGTCCAGACTGTGAAAGTTCACAGGCCAGGCTGAGGAAGCCCCACCCTCATCCCAGTGCATGAATTTCGTGCACCGGACCTCTAGTTGTGATAATAAACCCACATTTTTTGTAATTTGAAAAATTAAGTTTCAAAAAATTAAGAGAATGAAAGAATAAATGTTGTGTCAATTTACAAATTTAGAATATAAATATAACATTTTTATCAATATTGAATATACTGAAGTTGAAACTGCACTCTGTAGAAAATATCCGTAAAGAAATGTACACTGAATAATAGGAGTAAAGAACCATAATGTCTTTAATTTACCCTTAAATGAACAGGAAATATATAGTATACACACAGAGAAAGACTAAGACAAGCAGACAGGGCAAATAAAGAAACTGGTCTTAAACTTAGATAATAGGTCAGTCTGAAAAAATGTTATATGAATGTTCTTTTTACTCATTTTTTTTGGCACTTTTCTATAAGTCTAAAATAACTGTTTAAATATAAAGCATTATAGGGGGACTCAATTTATCTTGCCACTGACTTATAAGTACCTCTTCTATTTTGCTTCCTCATCTTACTTTCTTCTACCTCCTTGTGTTTTTTCCCCACATCCCAAGCAAATATCGCTATCTGCTATACCATGGATTTACACTGTTCCCCCTTTTGATAAGGTCTTATTTTGCAAACTTATTTTATTCAGATCTACACTCAAATATTGTCTTACAGAGATACATTTCCTTATTAGTCTTTTTAAAAGAACACTCTCATATATCTAATTATATATCCTAAATGTGCTTTATTTTTCCTCAGAGCACTTTATTTTGTATCTCTTCTGATTAAAATGTTAGTCAATGATCACAGGGTCTTCATTTTGTTAATTACTACAATCCCAAAACCCAAACAGTTCTTGGAGTAATGTAGACATTGAGTGTTTGTTGAAAGAAGCAATAAATGCAATGATTAGACATGAAGTTTAAATATGGAATATGAATTTATAAATTTCAAATTAAAAAAGCAGATGATATAAGAAAGATAACTGTCCCTACATATTTTTTAAACATTTTTGACTCATTACGCCTTTAGAAATTGGGTAGACAGAGTTCCAAAATTCTTACATTCTAATATTTTATACTGACATCTGTTCTTTTCCTAATAAATACTTAAATTCAACAAATGATTTCTGTTGAAAAATCTCAAAACATTCACAATTCAATAAAAAACAGGGTAGATTCATCTATTTCTTCTAATATTTGCTTTTATAAAAATAAAAGAGAAATGTTAATGTTTCTTTGTAATATTTTGAAAAGATATCTAGTAGTACATATGGCAAATTATCATAAAGTATAGCAAATGCATCATTTCAAGAAAACAAGTTCCAAGTGTTATAAAACATTAATTTAAAAAACACAAACTAAGTAGAAAAAATTTTCCAAAGTATAACATAGTTAAAAATAATTAAATGGATCCAGAGAATTATGTGAGAAGAAATAACTATCATTTATCATTATCACAAAGTTAAGAATTGTACATGGTTACTTCATGTACTTGAATTATTTTTATACGAAAATATATTACAAATTAAAATGCTAAATGTACCCTCTTTATTAGCACTTGAAAAATCTTGTTGCTTTGATATCATTTTCCCTAATGGAAGCATTTCTAAACAACTCATTGAAATATTTCATTTGGCATGGCCAATGCGCTCAGTGGTTGAGCTTTGACCCATGAACCAGGAGGTCACAGTTTTATTCCCAGTCAGGGCACATGCCAGGGTTGCAGGCTCGAACCCCAGTAGGGAGCAAGCAAGGGGCAGCCAATCAATGATTCTCTCTCATCATTGATGTTTCTCTCTCTCTCATTCTCTCCCTTCCTTTCTTTGAAAATCAATACAAATGCATTTTTTAAAGAAATACTTAATTTGACCTGTTTTTATTAATCAGGCATATAACTTGGTTATGAGTTTCATTTTCATAACTCTTCCTATGGCTTTATATACAATGTGGCATACTTTGAAAGAAATAGGGAGGATCACTCAATGTTACTACTTTTGTCATTATGGTCTCACAAAATTTTTCTGCTTCGTTTGTGTTTTGGCAGTTATCGACAAGGTATGATTAATTAAGATGAGATAAGTCGTAGGCAGTTATTGCAAAAATAAAGTATTATTCTGGGATCATGCTCCTCCTGTTTATTACATCCTGACATATACTTTACTTTTCTTCTTCTTAAAAGGAGGTATTTAATATTATTTATTTGTCTAGTAACTTCTTTTACTAAATAGGTCATTTTAATATTTATTCAAGTCTATGATAAATGCTGAATTCAAACAAATAGCAGGTCGGATTTTAGTGCTACTTTTACAAGTTTACCCTAACTTAATATCCTTCTAGCATTTTTTAAACTTGAGCTCTGGAGCCAAATATGTCAACAAATGCAAGCTATACAACTTCCTAGCTTTATGACATTAGAAAATTACAAACTCTCTGCATCCTAGTTTTTTTAATTTATAAAATAGGGATGGCAGTATATCTGCCCAATATGGTTGTTCTGAATATTTAAAAGATTAACGATTATAAAACACTCAGAAGAGGAAATGGCTCACAGCAAAAATAAAGATTAGCCTTATTATTGTACTAGAGGCCAGATGCATGAAAATTCGTGCAAGAGGAGGCCTTCCTTCCCCCAGCTGCTGGCACCAGCTTCCCTCCGGCACCCAGGACCTGGGCTTCCCTCTTCCAGCCACCGGCAGGCACCCAGGACTCAGGCTGGCTTCCCTAGGACTGCCTGCAGGCATCTGGGACCCGGGCTGGCTTCCCTCCAGCCCCAGATTCATCAGGAAGGATGCCCGGAATGACATCTGGAAGGACATCTGGAGTGACATCCGGAAGATGTCCAGTTTAATTAGCATATTACCCTTTCATTATTAGAGAAGATTAGTCACTGGGTCTTTATAATATATACTAGTTTCAAAATATATCAATAGAATTATATTTTATAGTATAGTAGAGGCTTGATGCATGAATTCGTGCAGGGGTGGGGTCCAGCTGGCCTGCCCCGATAGGGGTCCATCAGGCCAGGCCAGCTAGGGGGAGGGGACATGGGAGATTGGCCAGCTGGTCCCACCCCCAATCAGGGTGAGGAGGGCCAATTGGGGGTGGGACCGGCGGGGGGAGGGGCTGCGGGCAGTTGGCTGGCCAGTCTCACCCCCTGATCGAACTCCCAGTTGAACTCCCGGTCGAACTCCTGGTCTAGGGCACAATTTGCCTATTAGCCTTTTATTATATAGAATTTTAACATACTTCAAAATTATTACATATTTGTCTATTCATTATTTTATTTTTTCTTGTATTTATCAGATTTATATTAAGCACTTTCTTAGGCAAAACTTATTCTAAGCTGTGTGTGTGTGTGTGTGTGTGTGTGTGTGTGTGTGTGTGTGTGTGTGTGTGTAATTCTGTATATATTTGTCTGGGTATAAAATGAAAGGAAATATAAAGGTAAACAAGATGTGTCTCTACCATTAAGGGGCAATATTATTATTACTAGTAAGCAATATTATTGATTAGTAATGGTAAGCAAGTAGACAAGTAATCCCAAGGAAGAAACTCAAGGAAAGTGAAAAACTTGAATGTGGGCTGAAAATGAAAGTAATCATCCCATATTTTATAGCAGGTTGCTACAGCACGTAGTCTCCTATTAAACCAAATAAATAAGTGATACCATGATTCTCCCATCAGACAGATGTCCCACAATTTCATGCCTTCAAAAAGCTATCAGAGATTTTCTCAATAACTCTGTTTGCAATTGCTTTATTAGTGGGGGTGGGGGGATGGGAGGAGACATGTTTTCTCTGTACTTTGTGCTTTATATTTTTGCAGCTTCTGTTTTTTCTTAAAACCTCAAACATTTAATGTAACTGACTTTTGTGCTAATTTTGCATTGGTTTACTAGTATTTTCTTATTTTGTACTAGCCTTTATTGAAACTAGTCATTCTTTCTCTCTTTTACTTCAATCACCCACTCAAGTCATCAGCCAAAATTGGGTAACATTTCCATGTATTGACATCTACAATTGACGCTTTATATTTCCTGAAAATGATAAAATTATAACTGGAATAGTATAATAAATTATTCTCTCTTAAAACTATAAATTTACATCTATTAGCATCCTCTACCTGTGTCACCTGTATATATGGATAGCAGTATTTATTTTCATTGACTCCAAGTTCTAGTTCTTGGATAAGCTTTTATAATATACTAGAGGCCTGGTGCACAGATTTGTGCAACAGTGAGGTCTCTAGACCTGGCCTGCGGGGATCAGGCCGAAACTGGCTCTCCAACATCCCCCAATGAGTCCCAGATTGCAAGAGGGCATAGGCCCATCCGAGGGACCCCACCGGTGCACAATCAGGGCCAGGGAGGGACTAGAAAGGTTGGCCAGCCAGGGAGGGACTGCAGGAGGGCTCCAAGGCGTGTTTGGCCTGTCTCACCCAGACCCCATTGCCCAGTCCCTACTGGTCAGAGAGTCTGCCCCCTGGTGGTCAGTGCGCATCTTAGTGACTGGTCGAACGGTCAAATAGTCACTCAGCATATTAGGCTTTTATTATATAGGATAGGATGATTAATAATTTCAGCAACCAAGTACACATGTGAAAATTAGTCTTGGCTTATCTATGTACTGATTAACTATTGCTAATAAACACCCAAAAATCTTTTCTTAGGCATACTCATTTTAACATAAGTTTTATAAATAGCAAATATATTACTTGATGCAACCAAAGTATATACTGGTATAATGATTCACCTAAATTATATTTATTCATAATGTTCTTTTCTTTTAAACATATTTTTATTGATTTTTTAGAGAGGAGAGAAAAGGAAAAGAGAGAGAGAGAGAGAGAGAGAGAGAGAGAGAGAGAGAGAGAGAAATGAGAGAGAGAGAAACATTCATTGGTTGCCTCTTGCACACTCCCACTGGGGATTAGCCCGCAACCCAGGCATATGCCCTGACCAGGAATCGAACCCATGACCTCCTGGTTCATGGGTTGATGCTCAACCACTAAGAAACACCTGCCAGAAATTCCAGGTTTTATTTTTATTTTACTTCTGATTCCTATTAGGACCTGAAAAAATAACTGGTTTGCGATATAAGGTTTTTTTGTGGGGTTTTTTTGCTTGTTGAAATGGAATCTCAAATTCTATGTGTAATTAATTTGAACCTGAATAGCTCAAAGTTAAATTTTTTCTAAGTAATATAGAGTTAATTAAATATATTATTGTATTTTTATTATAAGTATGATCAATGTAATTATTAAAGTGATGAGTTTAGATAAGTATGTCTTAAGTTTCATACTCTTTCCAAACACTGTTAAAACCTGTACTTATATGAATCCCAAAGAAGGCTTGGAAAAGCGTTGTCTTACCTAAAACACCAGAAATGTCTAAATGAATCACTGAAGAATGTAAAAGGGATTGAGAGCAGAGGGGAAAGTAGTGCCATGAATTTCTTGACCAAAACATCTAGGCAAGAGCATTCAGGAAAAGTTGCATCTTGTGTGGGGGTTCTTCTTCTCTTGTCCCTAAGTGTCTCAGCTCTTATCTTAATGCATTGTTTTTGCTCTCTTTCCCACTAGTCAGAGTTCCAACCTCTGCTACCACATGGGTGAGAATTAATATTAACATGTTGAGGAGTCAAGGCAGTTTGGTTTTCAAGAGGCACATTCTACTCTTGTTCACTTCTGATATAGTGACTAAGCAAATGTACCATACCAAAAAGACACCATTAATTACAAAGACGTATTTCTTTGAGAGGATTCTAATGAAACCAATTAGTAGTAGTGTTAGACAAGTAAGCATAGAATTCAGAAAACGAAACTTAGAGAATGAAAGGAGATTTTGAATTTGTGAGTTTCCAAACAAAAATTACTTTATCAGGTTAGTATCATTATAAATGTTTCATCTTTTCTGTTAGTTCTGAGCAATAACTACATTGTATTTTCCTCATTAGAATGGAGTGTGAACCTAAAGTAAATAAACCCTTCAAAATGTTGCATGGATATCAACTAATGCCCCTGCCTTCATCATTATTAAACTCCATAGGAATTAGTAGAGCCACAATATAATTTAAAATATACAATCTGTTTTTAGATCATTATATATACATATATACACATATATGTGTATATATATACATATATATATAAAGCTTTTCATTGCATATATACATTGTAATCTTATCCTTGCAATTAAATTCCACAGATGGTGTTTATGAGTCTGCCTGAAAAAGCAGATGTTTGACCTGGAGTCATATCCATCACCCATATGTGGTCCATCTCTAGGCTAGTTTCTCTGGCCACTGTTGGTTGGCTTGTCCACACAGTGCTCTACAATGCTTTAGATGAAATTAACTCGTGCACTACTGATTGTTACAGAGAACAAAATGTTGTTCACCTATGTTCTTGGGTCATTTTCTAAAATCATACCCCTCTGACTCTTACAATTCAGTGTTATCAGTGTTATGGTTTGCCTCTTTTTTCTTTCAGTATATTTTTATATTGGTTTTTAACATCATAAACTAAGCTATAGTTATAGTCTTTATGATTTTTATGGAAAAAGAAAGCATTCCCAATTTCTTTAAAAACTTCTGGGATATTTTTATTTTGTCATAATATCTTCAACTAACTTTCCATATTCAAGGTCCATTTTTCCACATTTTTCCACATCCCTATATGACTAATTATAGGGGTATGATAAAGATAATAATTAAAGTTACAAAAAGAAACATGAAATGTGTATACATAGTGCTTTGTCCCAATTCCCATACCAGAAAAAAAGTCATAATAAAAAAAAGTCACAAAAGATTTGAAATTCACCTTTTAAATATAACGTTTAGCTATATTGAAAACATAAGTGGTCCAAATACATAGCTGGTTCGATGTTCATTTACCTATGCAACCTCCTTCTAGACCTGCCACATACTGTTGATTGATATACTGAACCCTGCCTCCTGGTCTCCCAAAGACAGGTTATATAACAAACTTCAAATACCTTACTGCTGCGTATTTAGTACTTAATGATATGCAAATGTTATTCTGGAAGAATTCCGGTCAAGCAGCTTTACAGGAAGATAGTAAAATTACTTGAGATTTGCTCTAGTGAAGCTGTAGAAATAACTTAAACAGATATATATGGCCCCAAAGCATTTTCTTCCTACTCCATATACTGAGTATCCATCCATGTAAAGAAGATTCTCCACCACTTAAAAAACCAAGCATCTACTAGTAATTCAGCAAGTTCAAGACCTTAATCATTCCTACTCTCTTCATATGTGGTTTTATCTCCTCCCAGTGCTGTATAATATCTTCTAAATGATGAATAAAGAGCAATAACAAAGAACCTAGAATTTGACAGACATATCAGTAGTTTTCTCCTCTGTGTCAATAATGTCTGTGAAGTTATATTCAGGATTAAGGTTATATTCGAAAACCACCAATACTAAGTATAAAATGACATGCTAGCTGTGAATCTATCCCCTGGGTGTTAATATTTCATATGTTGTTTCTAATGGAAGTTTTGTTTAAATATATATTGAAGGAACACTACCTGTTTGCTACTTCCCTAATATGAACAAATATTGTGGATCTTTATGAAAGATCCTATTGCATTGCCCTAAATGAGTACGTCTGAAGTGAGTTCCCCTTAGTCAGAGAGGAGAGGGTCAGAACGCAAGTAAAATTTTTTAAAAATGAGTGTTGTTACTTATATCTACAGGTATACAGGGTTCTGATAAAATTTAATGATTGTCATCTCAAGCTATGATTGAGAAACATTTAATGTGAGTCTTATGTTAGAACCAAAGGAATAACTATCCTAACTAAGCTTTCTTTCTCAAACTTACCTATGCCAGAATAGGGTAAGAAATTAGTATACAGCTATATACAGAAAGGTAAGCTGCCTTATGGAATTGGAATAGAGAGACCCATGAATCTTGGGTAGAGCATAACTGTGACATGGTTCTTGAGCCATGGAGGGGGCAAGACCACAGACTGGGAAGGTACCATACTAGTACATCATCTTGGCTGATGAGACCACGGAATAAATGCATCCATCCAACATAGAATTGAAGCAAGGGGACCATTGTCGCTAAAGGGCCCTGTTAAGCATATAAATGTATTTTCCATCAGCTACATGTATGTGGAGATGACTCACTGCTTAAGTCTAAGGCATAAATTGAAGGTGAGGACCAAAAGAATGGCTTATGTGAAATTTCCCACCATTATGGACATTTGACATAATAATTAAGTTCAATTAAAAAGAATTTTAAAGTTAATTCTCTTGTACACCTCTGTGAGTGAAAATCATATTTGCTGCTCTGCATTTATTCATTTATTAAGATCCCACTGTATGTCAGACACTCTCCTAAGATCATGGGCATATTGCCCAGGAGCATGGCAAACATAATGAGTTCATAGAATTTATAAAATAGTAATTAAGAAAAAAGTAAACAAAGTTTGGCAAAGTCACAGAAAAAATATATATTTAATTGTATTAATTCCTACAGAAATTTCTTTCTCTAAAATTTTAAGACTTTAAGTATGCCAGCTACCCCATTTTCCCACTTGTTGCTGAATCTCTTTTTATATATTTCATTAAATTTTTGGGGGTGACATTGGTTAATAAAATTATACAGGGCTCAAGTGTACAGTTCTATAATATATCATTTGTATATTGCATAGTGTGCCCGTAACCCAAAGTCAAATCTTCCAATGTTGAATCTTTGCTCTTGAGTTTTCTCTAATGTTATCTACTCCCTCCTCATTGCCAGTCTTAGATGGATCACCTGTCTGAGATATATATTAGTGAAATAATTTGACAGGGTAACATTCTTCACACTTATAATTACTCTTCTTATATCTGTATTCCTGGCCATTTGTCTGGACTCTATACCACTTGAAGGCAGGGTTTGTGACTGCTTTATTTATCACTGTGTCCACCATGCTCAGCATGCAACCAAATGCAGAGAGGAAAATTATCACGAGATTGTTGACTTGAATGAACTACATCCATGAAAGCATGTCAATGGGATGTCGAGATAATATTCTGAATCCTTTGGCTTCTGATGTTTTAAACTCACACATGGATAGAAATTAAGAAATAGCAGATCTGTTAATAAAGACTTCCATTAAATACTTTGTCTAAATTGCCAGATGTTTTAAAAATACCTTTCACAGGTGCTGGATAAACCATGATTACATCTGTTGACTTAAGTTTAATGTCAGTTAACACCTTTGAACCTCAGTTTCATCCTGCGTAGAATGATAGGAATGGTTGAAATGATCTGTAATCTTCCTTTTAGTTTCAAAAATTATTTGCTACTTTTTGTGTTGCCCAATATACTGTACAATGATTAACGCTGCTCATACAACCTTCAGGTCTTTGTAGAGTCCCAGATATATTTTTCTGAAACTAAGAGCAGCACTATTGAATTATAAGAGTTGAGATTTTTTTCAGCCCAACTTCCATCAAATGCAATGCAATGATTCTCTCTGAAAACATCCAATACAAAGGTAATTCGACTACTATTGAACACTCCATTACAAAGTACTCACTACTTCTGTCTGTTCCCATTTTAAAGAGATTTCATTTTGTTTTACATTAAACTGAGCATTATCCTGTTACTAATGTTTTAACACTGAAGCCCAGAAAGTCTGCTTGTGATTCTGTTCTTTAGTCTATTCTTCTATTAGTCTATTAGTCCATTTTCCCTATGTTAGTTTTTAAAACAATTGGAAAATTGCTACGAGATTATCATATTTTTATAACACTCTCATTTATCTCCTTCAAATTAAATTTTCTCAGCTAAATTTTTTTTCACATGGACATGATTTACAACAATCCTAATTGCACCCATTAGCTTATAAATGTTCCCTATAATACCTGCCACCTCTAGTCATCAATATAAACGTGTGATTAAAGAAAATCAGAAACTAGCCCACTTAGTTGCATGTCCTAAACTCTACTTCAACTCTGTATCTCTTTGAATACAAACATATACACTATCTTGCATGTGAATTAGTCAGGATTACTATAATAATACAAAATTACTGTTATTCAACATAAATATCATAAATATTTCCTATTCTCTCATAGTCATAATATGTAAAATAAATTAGTATTTGGCAGTTAGATGCAAATAATTTTACCATTTCCCTATAGTTACATCTTTGTTGTCAATAAATTTTTTCATCTTGCTATACAAAAATGATAGGTATTTCTGTTTCATAAACTTTACTCTTATAGTGAATAATTAACTGTTCAAGGTTATTTGCCAATAGGTGAGAAAAACTGGGTCATGGGCATATGCATATCTTTCTAAAGCGTAATGTCAACTCATAGCATAACCAGCATAGAGTACACTTTACTATAAGTGAGCATTTGGGGCTTAATAATTAATGTTAATACAAAATGGTACCTCAAGTATGCTTTTGTGGAAATTTTTTCAAATGCAAAGATTATCTTATTAATTCCAACTAATGTCATAATTTATTGTGATCTAATTTTGAGATTATAAAAAATATCTGTGGAAATATTCCTTCCTTCAGCTAATATTTATTGAGAATTTTATGACATAAAATTATAGAACTAAATATAACATACAAAAACATTTTACATATTACTTTTCTAAGACTTCTTAAAACTATTAATGGTCTAAACTATTACCATCAAATTTTTCAGGAGACTTAGAAAAAAAAGAGTGTTTCAAAAAATGTTATTTTTTTCAACATGACCAATTAACAAAGGCCATTAAACTAATCTTCTAACTTTTCACTGTTTGGATATATCCTTAAATTATCTAGACCAGTATTTTTCATATTTTAATATGCATTAAAATTTATTTGGATATATTAAAATGCATAATATTATCCAGAGGGTTTGAAGTGGAGCCTAATATTTTCATTTCTAATATGCTACCAGGTTATGCTGCTAATTCTAAGAAATATATTTTGAACATAAGGATCTGGCTAGACTAGCAGTAAAACTAAAAGTAAAAACTTGAATTTTGTACCTCTCATGTGGCTAAAAAATAAAGTGCTTATGATCCTATCTATATCAACTTCTACTATAGGAGTAATGTCCAGTGTGTTGGACAATAACATTTAAGTTAATCAAATGCCTTGCCTGTGCTATGGCATTTGAGCATCCATAAGTACCATTTATTGGTTCATTGGCTCTTTTATGAACATTACTCTCATAAAAACTCAACCTAAACTAAAAAAAAGGAAACAGTATGTGTAACTCTATTGTAAGTATTCCTCCCACAAATGTGTTTCCAACTGCGACAAATTTAATGTCTCGTAACATTATTTTTTATGTAAGGGGAACATTTGTTTTTTATCTCTACTCTCTTCCCTAGCAATAAATTTAAAAGTCAAATTAAAGTTGAGTTATACTTTGTAGGAACAAAAGTTAAGATATAAATTTTAATAATTAATACTTCAAGTTCTTAACTGGTTATTTCCACAATTCTTGGAGGCTGGATCATACTCTTTTCAGAATATTTATGCAGCTAATAATATAGACATACATACATACATAAAGCAAAAAATGAAAATTAAAAAAGAAATAGACATGTACAATTATTGACAGAACAAAGGTCAAGAATGATGGAAGATCTAAGATTCTGTCCTATTTATGGTTAATTATACACATACATTCTTAAATACAGTCTATATTATTTTATTATACACATTTAAAATGTTCATAAAACTTCAACTGAACACATTCTATTTAACAGAAGCAGACATATTTTGCATAGGATTTTAGCAAATCTAGACAACTATTTAGATCAACCTTAGGAATGGGTAAACACTAAATAAGTGTTAAATCTGTCACCTCTCAAAGGCAGAAACATTATCCTCAATAAGGGTGCATCCAGAAAAAAATATTTTAAACAAATGGAGGCTCGATTTATTTTTGTTTTTTTAAATTTAAATTTTTAGATATTATCTTTTCAAGTTGTCTATTTGTATGTCTATTTGCACAAGAAATATTGGTCCAGCCCCAACCGGTTTGGTTCAGTGGTTAGAGCGTCTGCCTGTGGGCTGAAGGGTCCCAGGTTCGATTCCGGTCAAGGGCATGTACCTTGGTTGTGGGCACATCCCCAGTAGGGGACATGCAGGAGGCAGCTGATCGATGTTTCTCTCTGATCGATGTTTCTAACTCTCTATCCCTTTCCTTTCCTCTCTGTAAAAAATCAATAAAATATATTTTTTTAAAAAAGAAATATTGGTCCATGGTTTTCTTTTATTGTGAAGTGTGTGTTTGGACAATATTGCCCTCAGGATGAATTGGGAAGTATTGTCATGTCTTTTATTTTTTGTAAGAGTTTGTGAAGGATTTGGCGTACAAGAAATGACCTAGCTATTGTTCTTGTTTAAAAAAAAGTGATCTTGCTGAAACCGGTTTGGCTCAGTGGATAGAGCGTCGGCCTGTGGACTGAAAGGTCCCAGGTTCGATTCCGGTCAAGGGCATGTACTTGGGTTGCGGGCACATCCCCAGTAGGAGATGTGTAGGAGGCAGCTGATCAATGTTTCTCTCTCATCGATGTTTCTAGCTCTCTATCTCTCTCCCTTCCTCTCTGTAAAAAATCAATAAAAATATATTAAAAAAAAAAAAAAAAAAGTGATCTTGCCCTAGCCGGCTTGGCTCAGTGGATGGAGCATCGGCCTGCAGACTGAAGGGTCTCAGGTTCGATTCCGGCCAAGGGCAAATGCCTGGGTTGCAGGCTTGATCCCCAGTAGGGGGTGTGCAGGAGGCAGCCGATCAATGATTCTCTCTCATCATTGATGTTTCTATCTCTCTCTCCTTCTCCCTTCCTCTATGAAATCAATAAAGAAATATTTTTAAAAAAATAAATAAATAAATAAATAAATAAATAAATAAATAAATAAAAGTGATCTTAAAAATGGGTAATAAAAAAATAAAGAAGTCTGTCTTTCATGTTGGCTATCCACTCATCTATTAATATATTTTTAAAAATTTTTAAATCTTGTGGGTTTTAGATACCTTAGGTTGTCTAATTGAATCCTTCAAGAACCCCAAGAGGTTCTCTGATCCCCACTTGACACATGAGGAAACTAAGGCTGATAAAGCACTTAATCCGTCCAAGGTCATGGACATACAGTAGTGTTTATGTGCGGCAATTCAAGTTATAATTTCTCCTCGGCTACTTAAAAAAATATGGCATATTGGGTGAATTACTAACTTCTGGGCTTCAGTTTCTTCATCCCTCAAATGAGAAGAATAATACACTAACTACTTCTTAGATTTGTTGAATAAACAAAATGCTTGCAAAGTGCTTATGACAGCACCTGGCTTACAGTATGTGCTCAACATTAGCAGTGCTTTTTACAGTACTAGGGATTGCCCAGCAATGCCATTTAAGTTTTAATGGTTCTAAAACTCTTGAGTTTTAAAGCAACTAAGAAACTGTCAAGTCTTGCATGAAAATATAACCACTTAACGTAAATTTGATTCTATCATAGATAAACCACTTTACTACTACTTTTTGTACATTCTGGTTGTACATGTGACTCTAGTAAAAAGAAAATGAAATTTAAAAGGTGGGGGAAAAGCACGTAAATTTTGAAGTAGCCTTTATTGTAAATGCTCATCCATTTAAACATAGATCTATACTATCTTACAGTTTTGAATTTTGTTTTCCATTAACAGTGACATTGAAATCAATTTTTTTCATAGCACTTGCTTTTTTTCTGTAAACTAGAGAGGTTGAAGATGTGACCACTCAAAAACTATTGCTGAAGATTCTCTAAATTCTTTAAAGATAAAATTCTCCAAATAATGTTCACAAGTCACACTGAAACTTCACCTAAAATTACATTTGCTGCAGTAGCAATGCATTCAACCCACACTTTCCTGACAAAGTTCTACTGAAAACTATGTACGTTGCAATTATGTTCAAGCACTTTCATTTCCTAGGACTAATTATGAGCTGCCCACTCTTCTGTTTTGCAGAGTTCATCTCACTTTAAAAGTAGTTTCAGGCCCTCACCGGTTTGGCTCACTGGATAGAGCATCAGCCTGGGGACTGAGAGTCCCGGGTTCGATTCCGGTCAAGGGCATGTACCTTGGTTGCAAGCACATCCCCAGTAGGGGGTGTGCAGGAGGCAGCTGATCGATGCTTCTCTCTCATCGATGTTTCTAACTCTCTATCCCTCTCCCTTCCTCTCTGTAAAAAATCAATAAAATATATTTTAAAAAAATAAAAGTAGTTTCAGGTGCACCATCTTTGTCCCACCCAATAGCCCCTAATGGGAAGGTATCCAGGAGACTTCTCATTGGAAGCCAAGGTCATCTGTAAGCTAGTTATCATACTTGGCCAGAAATTCAAATCTCTTGAGCCTCCTTTTATTTTTACCATCAACTGTGGCAGAATCCCCTAAAGCTATCTTGCAGGACAAAGGGAACTCTGTAACTGAAAGGATGCAAATAGCATGACTACCAAAACTGCAACAACAACTTCTGACAAACCCTTTATCCCTAGTGATCCTTGGAGATAAAGTGCTAGTTGAATTGTTAAGATAATGAGGTTGTGGAGGAGTGTGGATCGGTTAGAAAATCTGTTTGTGCTGCACAATTCACTCTCTTATCACAGATCATCCTATCCTCCTCATGATCCATTTACCCAACTTGTTAGCTTGTGCACCAGGCACAGAACTCCCACAATTCTTTCCCTCCCCTCTAAGTATAACTACAGCAAATGGACATCATGGCAGTGGTTCTACTCGTAAAGCTCAAACGCAGCTGTAAAAAGGACTGAGATACAGAATCGCCATAAATGTGACTTCCGCTCCTGGGAAACGGGACTTGACTCAAAGACTGCAATACCAGGGTACTGACCAACAATATTCAGACTATAATTTGTTCCAATTGTTTGTTATCGCGCCTTTGAAGGACAGACTTCCCTGTCCTATTTTAAACACATCTTAGTTTAATTCTAAGAGCAACTCCAGGTGTCATTATACCTATTATCTGGGGAGGCAGGTGCACCAAGGGGGAAGTGAGGGGTCCCATTTCACACAGCAACAACTGGCGGCTGAATCCCAACGTGACCACTAAACCAATCATGCAAACCTGGGCCAGTCGTTTCAGCTCTGGGCCTCGGTTCCCTCCGCCACAGAGCAGCCCGCCTTCCCTGCTTTCAATGCCCTTGGACTTTCCACTGGATTCCTCCCCACCCCCTAGCAGGTGAAAAGCCAGTATCAGCCACTGTGGGTTCTTGTACAGCCTCCTTACCTTCAGCAGGTTAGGGCCCAAGCTTCTCATTGATGGTTTATTTTCAAATAGTCAACCCGTTACAGTGACCCTAACAGTCTCCCGCGGTCGGCCATCTCCTTCCCCCACTCCTAGGGGTGCGGGCTAGGCCAGACCTCCACCTGGTTACCCTCGACCTCCACCCGGTTACCGCAAACCTTCACCCGGTTACCCCCAACCTCCACCCGGTTACCCCGACCTCCACTCGGTTACCCACGACCTCCACCCGGTTACCCCAAACCTTCACCCGGTTACCCACGACCTCCACCCGGTTACCCCAGACATTCACCCGGTTACCCCAAACCTTCACCCGGTTACCCACGACCTCCACCCGGTTACCCCAAACCTTCACCCGGTTACCCACGACCTCCACCCGGTTACCCCAAACCTTCACCTGGTTACTCCCAACCTCCACCCGGTTACCCCAGACATTCACCCGGTTACCCCGACCTCCACCCGGTTACTTCCCACCACCCCGTCATTTCCCAGACCACCAGCTAAAGGCCAAAGAACCCCTAGAAGCAAAGCCCTAGGAAGAAACTGGGTTTCCTGGAGGCCAAAGGGGGGCTGCTCCAGGACACCTGCCACCACCTGCCAACCCCTCCATGGCAGCGGCCGGTTTCGGCGCTGGCCCCGCAGTGCAGGCCCTGAGCCCAGCCCGCCTCCTAGGCCTCCGTGTGGCTCACCCACAGCCACTTGCCCTGCGTTGCACGGGTCCGAGGACACAGGCAGGCCTCGGGTCTCACCTGGAGCCTCCGGGACCTGCCGCAGCACCGGCGCCCGCTCCCGCACACCTGGCTCCACAGCCGAGACGGGCGCTCAGGGGAGGGGTCCAGGCCGGACCTTCAGCGGCCGCAGAACCCACCCCAGGCCTCCGCCCGCTGCTCCTGCCCGCTGCTCCTGCTGCTGCTGCTCCTGCTGCCAAGAGTCCCAGGGAGGAAGCCCCGCCCCCGCTTTGAACAGGTGCTCGTGGGCGTGGTTACTGTCTCCCGTCACTGTATGCAACCCCTGGGAGGAGTAAGATAACCTGCCTCTCACAGCTCTCGGCCTCTGACACTAGAGGGATGAGGTTACTCAAGGATCTACTAGTCCCGTGGCTCGCAACCTCGGCTGCACAGGAGAATCACTTGGGAATCTTTTTTAAAATCCTGATTTCTGGGCCTCGTCCTCCGGAAATTCTGTTTCTTTGTTACGAATGTTGTGGCCCCACCCCATAACAAAGAAACAGAATTTCCGGAGGATGAGGCCCAGAAATCAGGATTTTAAAGAGATTCCCAGGTGATTCTAATGTGCAGCCGAGGTTGAGAACCACTGCACTAGTATATCTGAGTGGCCTCATCTTCCAAAGGACATAGAGAGTAAGATTGTGGACATTGCTTTTGGGACGGATAATATGATAATGGAGACTTTTGTGGGGTCCTTAGGGAGTGAATGCATTTTGCACAATGGCACAGTGTCAATACTTAGGGAGCAGACTACAGATCGAGACATCTTAAACAATGACAACAAATGAGCTGAGACTCCTCTTAGTCAGAGGTCGAGTCTCTGGCCCCGAAGCTTAAATGTGGGCAGGTGTGCCACTGGCTTGTAAACAGGAGAATGAGGCAGAGGCGATGCCACGTGACACCTGAGCTGGAACACAACGTAGCTGCTGCCTTATTGGTGGACCTCTTGTGCTTGGAAAGCCTGGCTGCTGTGCACGACGTCCCCCACCCTGAGTCTATCCTGTGGCAGATGGCAGGCCTGAGTCCGCCCCCAGCTCGCTCACAGTTGACAGCTAGCTTCTAGTCTCAGCCATTATGAGGGAGACATCTTGGACTTAGGAAAAAGTGGTATTTTTCTTTACACAGCTGTGGTAACTGGGACATGATATAAGGATTGGAAGAGAAATAAAACAATTATTATTCCTAAAAACCAAATGTAGGACATTTACAATATTTAAAGCCACACTATTATAATTATAAACAGATTCAAAAGGTAAGTGTAAGTAGGACCAATCAATAAGTGGTCATTGCTCTTTATAATCCACTGAAAAATAAGTTAAAATTAAAAATTTAAAAATAATAGTGTTTACCTTAGCATTAAAAAAAACTCCATATATATGAAAACAAATACATTAACTATGTCTAAGTCCTCTGTTCAAAAACTATGCACTGTCAATAAGAGAAAAACTTAAAGATCTGATTAACTGTGGGCTATACCATGTTCTTGGATTGGAAAACTCAGGTCAAATAAAAAAAATATTAGTTATCCTAAATTAATTTGCCGAAATCATCAAATCATCATTAATATGAAATTAACGAAATCTCAGTCAAAATTCCACTTGGCAATTTTGGGTCGGATAGCTGATTCTGAAATGTTAAAAGGCAATTAATAAATATAAACTCCCTCTTTAAAGAAAAGAGAGTGACTGATAACTAGTGGTAAGTAGTTTGCTGATTTAATGATGGGAATTTGAGGATTCTCTGTGCATGGAGCAGCATTATAATTGGGAATCTGAATTTGATCAAATTGAAGACTTTTTAAAAGAACAAACATTTGTAAACCCAGTTGAGGATGTTAACTAAAATATTTAATATAAGCTTTAGGTTAAATCTTCTAAATTTGCTTTAGACGTTAGAATGATATTCAGCTGTAATTCACCCAGTCATTCTGGTAGCTTAAACATTCCATTGTAAGAAATGAAGTTTTAGAATAAGGCATAAGCCAATAAGTATTTCTGAGTAGTTTGGGGTTTAAAAGAAGTATTCAGTGTTATAGCAGATAAATTTTCCTTGTTAAAAATTTGACATTATGCAATAAGATAAAAAATTTTAATTTTTTACAGTATTTGTAAAATTATCTGGTAGACCAGAAATGTTAAATAATCGACCTTTAAGTAAATGAATGTATTTATTATTACTATGTCATTATTAATAAAAAGGTGTTGAAAGAAGAAATATACACAATGTTGAAATGGATAAAAACCAAGTAGTTTGTATTCTCTTTAAAGCTTCTAGAACAAAATATTCTGAAACTCAGACTTTTGTTATTTCAAATAAAAATAACAAGATTAGCCTCAACCTATAAAAAAAATCTGAAGCAATTATCAATTTTAACTATTATCTACTAAATTCGGTTTTTGCCACATAATATTGCGGAATGAAATCCACCCCTACATATATAAGGCACTTAGCAGTGGACCTCCAAAGAAATAAAGGCAAATAATAATTATTATGCCTATGTTGATCTATTTCATCACAAGTATTTTTTCACAAAAAGAATTTATATCATCTTAAATACTCAGAAAAATATTAAATTATACACTAAATTATATACAATCATCTGGATGAATTCTTTTTTTTTAATCCTCACCTGAGGATATATTTTTATTAACTTGAGAGAGAGAGAGGATGGGGGTGTGAGAGAGAGAGAGATCAATGTGAGAGAGAAACATCGGTCCGTTGCCCCCCACACTTATCACTTTTATGTACCTCAACATGGGATAGAACTGCAACCTCGGTAAATACCCTGACTGGTCATTAAACCCAGAACCTTTTGGTGTATGGAATGATGTTCCAACCAACTGAGCCATTAGGCCAGGGCCAGATGAGTTCTTTGAATGCTATTTTTAAATGCCAGGCATTTAACTGCCTACTGAAAAAGAATGTCTTAAGTACAAAAAAGTAAATTGCAAAATGAAAGTGAAGAAGTACAGTTTTTTAGAAAGGAAAACACTCTAAGATCTCTGAATAAAAGAGGTTGGTCCTAAGGCATTAAGTATTAGAAATTTCAAAGAATGGATGTCACTTCAAAATGAAAAACATCATCCAAGTGGGAGAATTCTATCTTGTCCTCTGACACACATCACTGACTTTTTCAGAAAGGCTTCCTTGCTGACACAAGAGAAGTGCTGTGATTATTTTTTATGTTTGCTTTTGTTTTTTTCTTTTTCTGATAGGTCTTGATGTGCACTGAATATTAGACTTGGTAAGCAATATAACTGTTTATGTGATAAATAACTAAATATATTTACACAATTTTAAATAGGTAAATATGTGTTATACTAAAAATATTAACACCATTATATATTCAGAATAATATCATTTCAATTTTCTATTAAGATTAACTGCAACATGAATTTAAATTTTTTTAAATAGATTTTTATTGATTTCAGCGAGAAAGGGAGGAAGAGAGAGAAAAATCAATGATGAGAGAGAATCATTGATTAGCTACCTCCTGCATGCTCCCTACTAGGAATCAAGCCCTGCAACTTGGGCATGTGCCCTTGACTGGAATCTAACCTGGGACCCTTCAGTCTGCAGTTCAATGCTCTATCCACTGAACTGAACCAGCTAGGACTGAATTTAAAATTTTAATTTTAATAAAAATAATAATTATGAAAGCTAAATATTTAATGTCAACACATTAAAAAGCTTTTATGTTACTTATATGGAAAGAAAATAAACATTTTAGAGTTAGCCTTGGTGTTTTTAGGAACATGTAGTCACTCACATACATTTTAGTTTGATGACCAGAATGAAATCTATATATATAAAAGCCTAAGCGACCGGCCAACCGTTCGACTGGTAGCTATGACACGCACTGACCACCAGGCAGCAAATACTCAATGCACAGGCATGAAACATGCAACAGACTGATGAATCTCAGAGGGAAGGGGGAGGGTGGAGGGCAGGAAGAGATTATCCAAAGATCTTATATGCATACTAGAGGCCTGGTGCATGAATTTGTGCACCTGTGGGGCCCTTCGGCCTGGCCTGCAGGGATCAGGCCGAAACCAGCAGTCCAACATCCCCCAAGGGGTCCTGGATTGCGAGAGGGTGCAGGCCAGGCCAAGGGAGCCCATCGGTGCACAAATCCATGCCCTGGGCCTCTAGCATTAGTATAATGGAGTTCTTTTTGTTTCTCTAAATATTATCAGGTATCATTTCCGAGGCTGAGGAGACATTTAATGTTGTCAATTTATTGCAATCTAGTCAGTCATCTCTGTACTATCTCTGTGACTTGAATTTTAACATCCAACCACTTATAATAAGTGACGAAAATTTCTGTGGCCAGCTGCCAGAATAGCTGCAGTTTACCAATCTGAAAATCAGAAATCAAGCTAACACCATAGTAAAGACAATAGATTAGATAATCAAGATTAGATAATCATCACACTGCACTCTGCTTCCAACTGTGTCATTAACAGCAATTCTTCTCTATTGTGAGAACTCATTGTTAGGTAACAGAATGAAGTTTGAGGTCCTTTTGATTTTTTAAGGGAAATTAATTTATTTTTGAAGCAGATTTGTGTAACAAAGGAATGCATTTTATACATGCAATGTTTAAATATGAACTGTTTGCAAGCATACTTTTCTTATTACAATATGTAAAACCCTACTATCTAAGACATGATTTTCTGTATTAAATTGGAATATTCTGTGGGGTGGGGGCGTAGATTATACCCAGAATGTAATGACAGGATTTCTCAAAAGCCTTTATTAACTAACCTTTTAAAATATGATTTTCAGGAGAAAAATGAAAAGGTTTATCTCTTTCTATAAATGCAGGCAAAATATCCCAGGGACTTTCACAGCCTATTTTAAAAGTTTTGATACTCAAACGTAAGTAAGTTAAAGAAAAATGGACTGAAACCTATAATAGATAGATCTGCATGAATATGTGCTGTTTCTGTGGCAGAGTCTTGCCTGTTGTTCCTCATTGGCCTCTATTTCTTTCTTTCATAGTAATATAAGTTTTAGCTGGGCACATTAAAATCCTGAGTATACACCACATTTCCCACCTTCCAGTGCAGCCAAGTTCCATGTGACTATAATCTGGCCAATTGGATATAAGTAAAAGTGTCATATATATTTTTTGAGTAGGGAAGTGTGATGAACTGACCATTATTAAAGAATGCACAGGTACTGGCAAGGCAAGGGAAAAAGCTAGGAAGCCAGGTAAGTGTCTAGTGTAGTAGTCTAATTCAATCCAGGGAAGAGATGATGGTTGCTAGGACTCGGGTCTTAGTAGGAAAGATGTTCACCAAGTGTTAAGATTCAAAATATATTTTGATTCAATATTTGAATTTGATTTAGATATAAATTACTAGATTAAGAGAGGAATAAAGCATAACCTCATAGTTCTTGAACCATTGTGATGCCATTTATTGAGAAAGACATGGGGATGAAAAAATTTAGAATTCATGTTGGAAAGTATGACAGGCCTTTGACTTGCTTCTATAACTTCCTTTACCTGAGGGGATGTTAGTCGACCAAATCAAGAAGAAACTGAAAAAGTACTTCTTCATTTTCATTTTTCTCATGTTTGTTTCTCTAGTATAGGCATGAGAGCATGCCTGAAGTGTCATGTTAGTGGATGACAGGCTTGAGTATTGCCAAATCTCTCCATTTATTTTAGATGAGGTAAACCAGATTAACCAATAAGCAGAAACATGAGTTAGTTTAGCCAATATCACCTGTGACAGAGCCAACCTCTTTAGAAACTTGAGTAATAAACTTCCTTTAGCCAATGAAATGCATTTTGAGCTGATTACTATTGAAGAATGTTATAGTCAGTTCACAACACATAAAATCAGGAGGACCTGCATTGGAGGTCTAAAGAATGATGGTATATTAGTGGGAAATCATTGATTAAAAGGGGCACCCTGGGAGGCAAGTGACAGAAATGTTTTAAGAAGAAGAGTTGAGAAGTGCTATCTGTTAAATGCTGAAAAGAAGAACAGTAATTTGGGAATTAACCTTTAAATCTGTCAACTTTTTTTTTTTTAAATATATTTTATTGATTTTTTACAGAGAGGAAGGGAGAGAGATAGAGAGTTAGAAACATCGATGAGAGAGAAACATCGATCAGCTGCCTCCTGCACATCTCCTACTGGGGATATGCCCGCAACCCAGGTACATGCCCTTGACCGGAATCGAACCTGGGACCTTTCAGTCCGCAGGCCGACGCTCTATCCACTGAGCCAAACCGGTTTCGGCTGTCAACTTTTTTTATCATTGTTAACCTCAACAATAAGATTTAATTGAATAGAGGCAATTGAAATGTATTCAAAGAGGCATATTAAAAATGGAGATGGTGACCACAAAAAAATATAGAAAACTTTTTTTTGGTGAGGACATTATTGTAAGGAAAACCAGAGAGATGGAACAAGGGATGGAAGTAATTCAGGATCAAGGAAAGTTCATTTGTTTGCTTTTGTTTACCCTAAGATGAAAGCTAATATCATATCCTCTATGGAAAGCAATGGACAAGATTTATTAGGAAAAAAATAATCATACAGAAGGCAGAGACACAATTGCAGAAATGGAGTAAAGCAAACAACCGACAACAAAACCCCTAGAATTTGAATACATTAAAAGAGGATCTGGCCTATTCTAGGTGCCATCACATCTAATATAATGCACATATGTAGCAATGTACCACAAGTTAGGAAACCATGAACT